>NW_027472580.1:37796598-40196598 GCF_030347505.1 Rhynchophorus ferrugineus | reverse complement strand
TAAATTATCTTAGATATTTTCTTGTCAAATATATTGGATTATAGCGGTTATTTTAGTAGTATGTTTGTGAATACCTGGAGTAATACTAGTCCTTTATATGCCTTCAAAAAATTGTACTGCACTTTTATTTGTATTTTTTTCTGAAGCAGCCGATACACCGATTTGTTACATAAAACACCAATTTGTTTCAACAGGTATAACCAATGTGTTCTTCAGATAAAGCTGATCCAAGCCTCTGTACCACTACATATGAATTTATCAATTTTTTTAAAAATTAATTATATCTTACGTTAGATATGCTTAGTACAATTTTAATTTACATATTAATTTATTACTACATTTTTGTTGTATTTGCATCAATATACAAGGGAGACAAGTAAGGCATAAATAAATCACTATATATTTCTTATACACTATACAAGTTCCTGTGGTTTGGTTTGTTTCAATAATTTTCCTGGTCATCGTGCACTTCCTCTTTGATTATGTACTGATACGCTACGATTGGTAGTTAATCGAAGAACTTTGTTTTGTCAGCGTTGGATTACTAATTGATTTAATGTTTTAGTGCAACCTCTTGCAAATCCCTTAAGTCCAAATTGTACAAAACAGTACGATTGATTTAGAGTCTAATGTATTCTGCTTTTTATCTAACACGATGTATTTATCAAACCTAACAAATATTTATGTACTAATGTATGTGTTAATGTTACACTAATATATCTGACATTAATATTGCCCTCGTTAACCAAAAACGCAGTTTTTTTTATTTCGGTCGGTTTGGGGTTCGAAACGAGACCATACATGCACCATTGCTTTATACAAATATTTTTATTGAATTTTCATTTAATAGAGTCCGAAATATGTACCTTTTTGTAGCCAGGGAATGAGATTTATTTCAAATAATAAATTAGCTTTAGTAAAGGACAGTTTATGACTAATTTCGCTTGATTAACAGCTTCATAAATTTGAGCCCTATATTTAACCATTATAAGCCATACATTTGGCGGGTTCATCATGTGCAGTCCACTCGGATGACCGTCGATTGGACTTCGGAGTGAAGTGATGGAGCAATGTTTCAGCCATTGTCATATATCGACGCAAAAACTCGGTTTATTATGCTTGATAATCTTCAAACCCTGCTCCGGATCATCAACTCGTCGTTGTTTTTGGTCAAAAGTGAGCTAGCGCGGCACCAGCTTTGCACAGAGCTTTCTCATACCCAAATATTCGTAAATGATATGATGTACACATTCAGTTGATACCTCTAGAGTGTCTGCTATTTCATTCAGTTTCAATTTACGGTCATTTAACATCATTCTGTTGATTTTTTTAATGTTTTCGTCGGTAACAACCTCTTTTGGGCGTCCACAGCGTTCACCGTCTTCGGTGCTCATTTCAATACGTCTAAACTTACATACCAATCCTTGATGGTTGATTTTCCTGGGGCGGTGTCTGGAAACTCGGCATTAAGCCAAGTTTTTGCTTCAACTGTGTTTTTCCCTTCAAAAAGCAATATTTTGTCAACACGTGAAATTCCTTTTTATCCATTTTTTTGCAATAACAAAAGTTGCTTCACTCAAAATGCTATAATTCATATAGAGCGCTGCCCTGGAAGTTTGCAACGAATACATTTGAGTGATTGAGAACATAGATAAAAAACGGCATCATCTTCACAAAACGCGGTTTTCACTGTTTCAACAACAGGGATATAAGCCATGTAGATATTAAGCAGCACTGGGTTGAGTAGGGAACTTTATGGTAATCCGTACTGGATGAGTCTTTAGTCGAAAGAGAACCATCGACCTTGGCATGCTTTGACCAGTTTTCTAGGTATGAATGTATCCGAAAATTGGTTCCACACTTTGTAAATAAACCGCGGTAAAATCCAAAAACACAAGATCCCTTCAAACAATATATATTGATCTCATTAATATATAAAAGTACAGTCTTACGATCATTCATATACATTATATTTAAAATAGAACGATGGTCTTAATTAAAACAGAGCTTGTTCGAAACAATTACATGCGCAATTGCTTCTACAAATCGCAAATATCTAGTTTCAACCGCTATACGACTAACAAACAATGCACCCTTTGGTTGGTCGTGATGTACACCGAAGTTGTTACAACGACCTAATTGCCATGAAATATTGGGATTTTGGCTTCGGCGCAAACTTTTAATTGTTGTCGCGCATTAATTTAATGACGTTTTCGGCGAACAACTGCATAATCATCGCTGAATGGAAACGTCAAGTCCAAAAGGGCAGCAATTATTGTGACAAATTCGATAATATTTGATTGGAAAAATATAAAGTGTTTTTATTTTACGCAGTGTTTTTTTAAATTCATATATTTTTCTGTTCAAACACGTTAAGATCACAACTGTACATCCAATCACTAAACCATACATTAAACAACTCTGTGTAGTTATAGATTTGATTAGTGAGGTGCTTCTACATCATAGATATAAAAACATATAAGACACAATAATATCATATAAAATAAAAGATCATGACTATGAAGTGGTCAAAATGCTATTAAAAAATTAGAGTAAACGAATTTCCAACCAACCAACATATATTTATGTTACCAAAAAATGTACTAAGTTTAATTTAATTTCGTTTAAGGAATATATTGAATAAATAGTCATAAATTATTGATAACCTACTACAAAATTAATATAAAAAAACTTTTTAAAAGTATCTTCTTGAATCGCATAATTATTATCAACAGATGATAGAAATGAAACAGATGGCGTTACTGTGTATTAAATACCGTCGAGTACACTTACCATTAACTTCATGTTGAAGCCTTACAAACATGCACACCATCCACTTTGGAGCACAAGCAGACCAAACACCGCTGGTGCGGGCATCGCCGGGATAATAGATACCATGGAACTTGGACTTATTGCTCCAAGCGAACCAATTCACTACTCCTCCAATCGACCAACAATAATTCACTTTTTCATCTATCAAAATTCGAATCAAGCCTCTAACCTGCAAGTACTCCTGCAAGATCTCGATTCCGACCACAGGCCAATCCTCATCATCAGCGACTTTTCACTGAGTTCCATTGTCTCTAAGCCCACGAAAATCACCGACTGGAGATTGTTTCAACTAGAGCTTCAGCGGACGGGTCCTATCCCAAGTATCAATTCTTCAGACGATTTAGAAAATGCAGTAACGAAACTCACTCTAGATATTCAGACAGCCGCAGACAGAGCAACTAAAACAAGTAGCCCTGAACCGTTTCAATTTAACCTCCCTAGAGAATTAAAAGAACGAATCAGACACAAGAACCGATTAGCGAGGAGAGCTCGTGCCTCACTGGACTCAGAGGATAAACGCACGGTGCAGCGCGCAATTAGAGATGTCAGGGACAGGGTTAGAGCTTGGAATGAGAAGAAATGGGATCATTTCTTCAAAAGCTAGGCAACCCCTCTTTCCTAAATGACCTCTGGCGCGCCGCCAAAAGCGTAATGGGGAAAAATTCGAACACAATCCCCCCTCTGAAGGCTGATTCCTCTACGGATACCGCCCTCACAAATCCAAAAAAAAAGCCGAGCTCCTCGCAAACGCGTTCGAAAATCAAATGAAATGCAATCCATCTCTGGGCCCACCCAACAGACATTATCCATCATAAATGACACTATCCTCTCAAAGGCAACTTGAACAGCTCCAAGTGTTCCAATCCAAAAAAGTCCGTGCGTTATTCAGAGCCCCATGGTTTATGAGGAACGTCAACACACACCTCGAATCAGGCATCCCGTTTGTGAAAAGTTTCATAAACATGCTCAGTGTGAGGTGCTCCATAGGAACCTTAGCACATGATAACACCTTAACAAAATCGCTACCCGTCCACAACACGGTAGTAAACAAACTACGGTAGTCCCAGTCGTCATCCAGGGTCTCTGTCGCCCGCAAAACAAACGTATCCCGAACCTGAAGCGACATCAGCCGAAGACCATTTGGTTCTAGCTGGTCAATCTAGAAAACAAAAAAAACAGGCTCCACTATGACCATGACAATTCCAATATTATGACAATCCCAGTGGTAACCCAGGGTCTGTGTCGCCCGCAAAACACTCACTATCCCGAACCCAAAGCGACAAGAGTTTTGAAAACTATGCAGAAATTTATGGAATGCTGGGAGAAACTTATGGCATCCATGCTCCAACGACTTCAACATATGAATGCTAGTTTCGACTTTTTAAAAGTGGTGATTTTGTTACCGAGTTTAAGAAGCGTTCTGAACGGCCACAGAAAAGCTGAAAACGAGGATTTGGAGCTATTACTCGATGAAACTATCAATGGGGATCGCTATCGACTACAACTGCACACATGTTGCAAAACATAACTGGAAACATTAAAATTGGAAGTGCTATCACGTATTCTCCAGAGCTTGTTCCTTCTGACTACTTATGTGATGATTAGTCTGAACAGCGCTTTACTTCTTATGACGATACCAAAATGGGGGCTAATTCAAATTCAATTTAAATTCAGATCATTTTTTACAATAAAGCTTCAAATTCTTCAACAAAGTATTAAAACTAATTTATACGACTAATAATAAAAGGATACAGATTTAATAGCATTATTAAAAACAATGCAAAGGACAGACAGTCCACATTATTTACTTGACTATGCATTCTCTTTAATGCAAGTTAAATTATGTGCCTTAATATTTCTTAGTATTTTTTATTATAATATTGGAGTACAACATAGTTTCTTTCTTTTCACTGTTAGTTTTTACCTTTACAATAGTAATCAGATAATTAAATATCAATTCATTGTTTGACCACACCTTGTACTTAGCGATTTTTTCTGTTTGACGGTCATTATAACGAAATGCGTTCTTACTATACGTTTATCGACATGATTTAATGTTTACCAAACATTACACTATATTTATTCGACTGTAAGATCCTGTTATGTCACCCTTTTAATTTGTTAGCTAAAAAGCTTGACCTTAATTGTAATTATTTCTTTTACTACTTTTTAATACCAATGAGTGTACTATAAATTGCTTAATTTCGTGGCTTTATATTTCCAAGGCGTATATATTTCATTTATTTTTTATATCTAGATTTTTATTTCATCTGCATTAAAATCGTAATAACCATCAAAAGTGTAAAATATAATTATGACCATTACAGGAGGAGAACGGAATTAATGTTATCTTTGTTTTATTACTATTCGTTTCACAGTTATTAAAAATGAAAAAAGTAATGCCCCGGGTGAGGATCGAACTCACGACCTTAAGATTATGAGACTTACGCGCTGCCTACTGCGCTACCGAGGCTATGTGAGGTTGTTTTTACTATCATCCTATTATTCTATCCTCTTGTTTTAATTTACAAAACCATTTAGTTTCAATTATCTGGCATATTCATCACTCATTTCATTATATATATAAATAAAGGTACACAAATGTGTGTTTTTATTATATATCTTTTGAGAAAATATTCATGAAAATATCGCATTACAATACTCTAAATTGCTTTTTTTACACAAAATGCGCAAATGGTTGGACTTCATTGGTGCATACCCAATATTTCATACATCCATGTCCGCTTTAGAAACTAATTACTATGTATGGATAAAATTCTAATAGTAAATGTGATAACGATGTTTTTAGTAGTAATATCTGCCAGTTTGGTTAGCAACTTACGTCATCTAAATTTATGACGTCAAAACGTCACAATGTTACCGCTTAAATAAAGCTAGCTAAAATAAATGCTTTATTTATTATTGAACGGAAATATTTTTTAATCGCCGTTCAAAAATATAATGTAGATGTTCAGCTTTTCTTTCGTGATGAGATTTCTTTGACTGTTAATAATTTGGCCAGATTTTGGAAAAGGTTATTCCGAGAGGATAGATGTTGCAGGTATAGCAGAATATTTTAAATGTAACTAATATAAATCAAGTAATATCATTTTATGAGCATGCTAAAAATCTATTGGTTTTCTAAACCCAATAAGTGGCATTTCCTAATACTGCTTAATTTCTAAAGTTGTTGTAGCACCTGGTGTAATTATTTCCTTCATTCTAGTTAGATTTTTATCCAAATATCTATATAAATGAAATACATTCTTCGTCAGTATTTATGTCTTGAATTTCGAGTTGTAGTACTGTATTTGTATTTTTTGAATTTAGAATGGAATATATTTATTTTGCGATAAATTCTTGTATCGCCTCAGCATTATGTGTAATACCAAATACTGATTCTTTAAGTCGAGTATAGCAGAAGTTGAGGATTATCTTTCAAAATGTCATCAAAAGACTTGAACAAAAATCGAGAGAGTTAGATCGAATCCAAAAATATCAATAAAAAAAATTATCTATTATTGCCATAAAAACCGTCAAAATTTTTTTTCTATTTATCATTCACAATTATATATATATATATATATATATATATATATATATATATATATATATATATATATATAAGCCTAAGTTCGGCATATTTTTGTGAAGGTCGCGGCTAGGACGACAGCCAGAATGTTAAAAATTAGTCGAATGAAACAAGTAGAACCGAAAATAGTAACTAAAAGTACACGATATAGTCGATAGTAAATAGTAATAGTCAGTCGGACCGAAAATAGCTACTGAAAGCAGTCGACTGAAACAGTCACTAGTTACTAGTTCAAAGTCACTAGTAAAAAGTAGTAAAATCAGTCGCTCCAAAAATAGCGACTGAAACAATCGATAATAAAAAGTAGTCAATTACTAAACAGTTGATAGTCAATTTCAATCGTTCCCAACGCTAGTTTATATTTTAGAGTTATAACCTCATCACTATTACTTTCAAGAATTTAGCATACGTCTGACAACCGGACGACTTTAACAGGCTCATTTGTTTACGAGTTCGAACTAATCAAACAGCATTGTGTCTCTTTTTAACTAGAATAAAATAAAAAGGAAAATATTATCTGATTCTGAAACTAATTTGCAAATTACGGCAGGCACATTAAACATTTTTATAACGTATGTACAAATAAACTTTGAATAGACTATCCATTGTCCAAGAATGTAACTAAAACCTCCCATTTTTGCGTGTCTCTGTTGATCTTTATAAGGTACTAGAGTCGAGTGACGCTAAATAACTTCCGAACCCGTAATAACACGGGAATTAAGGCGCTCGACTCGCGAAATATGATACTCCATAAAGTTGCATAGATAAATATTTAACTAGCGAATGACAAAAATACAATTTTTATGAGACGGCCCTAAATATTTGCATCCAACAGAATTTTTACAAGTCAAATTAGAGACGGTCTCTCGTTAAGCTTGCAAATCCAGACCGACGTGGCCATGTTTTATTTATGTTTGTATCTGTTAAAAATGGCGAATTTATGGAATTTTATTTGGCCGCGGCTGGATGTTTATTTTCTTAACGACTTTCGGAATTAGTACGGCATGTTTTTTTTGCGGCAAAAAAGATGTGGATAGGGATACTTTCGCCGAAAATATTTAACGTAAATAAAATTTATTCGGGCATGGTAATTTCTACATAATCTGGTTTTATTTAAAAAGGGTCAGAGCATTTGAAATTCCATAAGAAGGATCAGCCCTACCCACCATTACACAGGTCTGGTAAATTACAGTTTTTCTCACGAGTTTCTGTTCATCATATTTTCATATTTTCGCTGGAAACCAAAATGTTTATTCGATTTTTTTTAGTGTTTTGTAACCATCATATGTGTTTTGTTATTAAAAGTTATTAAAATGAATATGTTAAAGAAGGATGAATATAATAAGGATATTCGATATTTTAAAATTGTATGATTCATTTTTGATTTTTTCGCCGACTTAACCTATTATTCTTATAATTAATTTATAATAATTAATAAAACTCCTAACTAGGGCAAAATAATCTTACTCCAAGTCAATTTTAATCAAACCTAGTCGATTATACCTTAATCATCCGATGAATCCGTTGTTAACCGTCCACATTTTTTTTTACCGTCCACCGATTTTTTACTATCCCTTTCAACTTCTTCATGTTTCTACTTGATGCATAACTTCTTACTGGCTGGTTATCTATAATCTCCTCTTCTTTATAACTTCAAATGTTTTATTAATTAAAGACCGTCTTATATAATAATAAAAACTATTATATATTAATAATTACTCTTATAAATAAATATATATATATATATATATATATATATATATATATATATATATATATATATTATTTATTATCTATAGTTCAATATATATTTACTAATTGTATTTATTTGTTACAGGTAATAAAATAGGGTACCTTGGTATTGTCATTGCTGGTAAGAAAGAAGCATCTTTATTGTATAAGGAAATTCAAATTAAATTTAACTATAAAGTATTAACCGAATTGTATTGCAACAAATCGATACATATATATGGCAAATAAAATTGCGGTATTATAAGGTAAACTTGTAATATTGTAAGAATGATTGTTAAATAATTCAGTTTTCATATGAATTTCCGCTGAATTTGACCGAAAGACCAATGCATTTTCAATTGTGTTTCGCGCTATGGTGATACAAAAACGTTGCTCGCGTATATATGGAATATTTAAAAAGTGTAATTGCTAATTAGTAATTTATTTTCGAAGCGACCTGCCTAACGCAATATGCCTAACAAATTTTGTGAATTTGTATTAAAATAATTTAAGAATTAAGCATTCATTTAGGCGTTTCAAAAATTATATGAAACTAAAATTTGACTGATGGTAATTATCTATATAACAGGTCAATTGAAAAGTCCCCGGCCTGACACATAGATGGCGCTACTAGAATTAAATCCATTTGTTTTTCAGTTAGCACAATGTAGTGTGTAAATTTGACAGCTATCGGATCATTAGTTTGGGAATTATAGCATTTTGAGTGAAGCAACTTTTTTTATTGTGAAAAAATGGATAAAAAGGAATTACGCGTGTTGATAAAATATTGCTTTTTGAAAGGAAAAATTCAGTTAAAGCAAGAACTTGGCTTGATTCCGAGTTTCCGGACATTGCCCCAGGCAAATCAACCATCAAGGATTGGTATGCTAAGTTCAGACATGGTGAAATGAACGTAGTGGACGCCCCAAAGAGGTTGTTACCGACGAAAACAAAAAAATCCACAAAATTATTTTGAATGACCGTAAATTGAAATTGAATGAAATAGCAGACACTCTAAAGATATCAATTGATCTTGTACATCATATCATTCACGAATATTTAGGTATGAGGAATCTCTGTGTAAAGTGAGTGCCGCGCGAGCTCACTTTTGACCAAAAACAACGACGAGTTGATGATTCGGAGCAGTGTCTGAAGATGATAAGGCATAATAAATCTGACTTTTTGCGTCGATATGTGACAATGGATGAAACATGGCCCCATCATTTCACTCCGAAGTCGAATCAAGAGTCACCCGAGTGGACTGCACATGATGAACCCGCTCCAAGGCGTGGGAAAACGCAACAGTCGGCTGTTAAGGTTATGGCGTCTGTATTTTGGCTGCGCGTGGAATAATTTTCATTAACTACCTTGAAAAAGTTCCCATCGACCACATGTTTCATTCAATGTTGAAATAAACAAGTTTTCTTCAAACAGTGTGTTCAGTTCTCGTGCAAATTCCTTTCCAAAAATGTAGTGAGTGAGTAGTGAGTGTTCGAACAAACAATCGTATCGACAACCACACATTTCGACCGATCAACCAACCTGACGAACATTCCTACATCACTTTCATGTTAATAAATATGAATTTAATTCAGTAACGTTCACTTAGCAAGTTTAAAAAGTAACACAACCAAAAAAGAAAAGTCCATTTTACGGCTGCTTTTCATTTTAAGAAAATCCTCAAAACCCGAATATTATTAAAAAGTTAATGCATACCTTCGCACCTTGTCCATACTCATTCTTACTTCTTTAATTAAACTCATCCCTGTGTTAAATTTCAAATTCTTTTTTTTTCGCTACCGAAGTTCTCATTAATTAAAGAAGAAATGCAAATACGACGATCAGTTAATTAAAAACCTTTTTTAAGCTTTTAATTATTCATTTTTTTTCGCCTTGACAAAGGAAGTTTTTATAACTGTTCTACTTTAATATATGGTAATTGAACTTCAGTCAATTAACACGTTCACTGTCGGTAACAGTTCAGTTAGTTAAATTTCAGCGTATGTCGACCACTATTTTGTTGAGGCCAAATACCATCACCGTTGCCAGACCAATAGGGTTTGGAACTTATCAATGTTTATGTTATATATAGTGTTATTTTGGGTCTATTAAAGTAGCAGAACTGCTATTTTCACCAATAATTTTACTTTTAATTTAAGTTACCGTTCTTTTTATTTTAAATAACTATATCCTGAATATATAAATTACTATATAGTGAACTCTCTATCAGAGAACTTAAATTAACGAACGTTTGTTTTAGCCAATTAAAGTGCTCGAATAGCATTTTCCCATAAGTATGCTCAATTAACTACCAGAATAAATATTAATATACTTCCAACTGATTAATTCTAACTTTATTAATTCAGCTTCAGATATGTTAGTGACCTTCCAATTCTGCAACATTTATGTAAAATGCGACATGTATCTCTATAAGTTGACTAGTATCTAGGCAGTGTAGTATATTGGATTAAGAATGCTGAAAAAGCATCGATATTTTTCGACGATATTTTTTTCAAATAAGTATCGATAGTTGCAAATGAGAGTAAATATCTCTATAATATGGCCTTCGAAGAAGGATACTGAACTTTTGTTTCGAGATTTCTCCAAGTGAATTTTGCATGGTTTGATTTTTTTAAAATGTCGTTATACCGGAATATTGATATTTTTCTCCGGGGTCGACATTCCTACATCTAATACTTCAGTATTTTGTATTTTAGTTTACATTTTACATCATCAGTTTCGGAGAACAAGCATATATTTTGCCGGCTTGGTTGGCGCAGTGGTAAAGGCGACAAGACAGTCCTCCTACTGTTACGATAGTCGCGGGTTCGAATCCTGTTAGGACAAGGCCGTAAATTTATGTTTGTGATTTTTTAATATTCGTAGGCAAGAGTCCAAAATCCGACAAGTGATCCCAGTCGCGTCATTAACTAAGCTGGGTAAGACCGGATGTCTTCTGGAATGGTTGGTCACTCGTCAGTCGGAGACTTTTAAATATATATTTTTTTTAATTTAATTTAATACAATTATTTACTTTTAATTTTAAATAGAACAATAATCTAAATATATTTTATTAAAAAAAAGATAATTGCGAAACAAATGTGCGTATCATATTTACTATAAGAAAAAACTAAAAACTCATAATAAATAATTTAATAAAATGATGTTTGGTTCAGTCTAGCGAACAATAAGACGTCGATATAACAACAGACACTATACCGATTTAATAGTAAGACAATGGCTAACGTCATTTCTGAAAAGGAAAACCATTGTAGCTGAAGTTGTTTTCATAGGAACAAACCATCCAGCGCGGGCAAACAATCGAGCATAACACATCAAGATGTGCAATTTATTTAAAAGGTTTTTTTCATCGTTTTATGGCCGCGCCCCTTTACGACTTAGCAGGTATGAAATATGGGCTCAAGGTTGTGGAAATGTCGTTTGTTCTTGCCAAGTAAATATTGAAACATTTTTTCTCCGTTTATTTTAAATAATACACTTCCGGAACCATTGTTCTAATATTTACATACATACATACATATATATATATATATATATATATATATATATATATATATATATATATATATATATATATATATATATATATATATTATATATATTATAGTAGTAGTGTGGCACTTCAAACTAGGGGTGCTGGCCACCCAAAAAAATATCGATATATCCATATATCGATATTTAAAAAATATCGATATACCGTTTTCGATATTTTTTTTTAATAAAATATCGATGTATCGGATGTCAGTCAATCGAATAACAGTCAATTTAGTGACTTTTAGAAAATTATTTTATTTTGATATTTTTTCCATTCCTCGGTGTCGATGTGGACAACTTTTTCTACTTAGGATTTTCGTAGTAGATCAATTTTTGATCGCCGGTAACAATACGCCACAGAAAATTGTTCTTTTTCCTAACAAGCAATGAAATCACAATGTTGAAACGGTTCGAAATGCCGTTTAATGCTTATTTGCATAGTAGCTATTTTCTCTGCTTTTGGGCCTCTCTTAACGCATGTAACCCTTTGGAAACAGTTCATTTATAAACAGCTAAACTATCTGAAAATTCTTTGAGAGTTTGAGCTGGATTTTTGGTTAATAAATCTTGAAAATTATTGTCATTTGACATTCATTTGACATCATTGACATCAAAATCGCTACTTTTAAATAACTTAACCCAAATCGACAATTGGAATATGACGGAGCAGCAATTTTGAGCGTTCCCTGATTAGGGTCTGTATACATTGAATAACTCTATCACCCTCAGTGGAAAAAGTATTTTATATTTGTCCTGTTAAAACCTTTGAATATTATACAGTTAGGTTAGGTTAACGAATAGTTCCCTACTGATTCTTTCTTGTATTGTTGCCGATTTACAGAGTAATAGGACAATTGAAAAGTCCTCGGCCTAACACACACTACAAGAATTAAATCCATATGTTTTTTAGTTAGCCCTAACCCAAAAAACATGCGTGTATAAAGTTGACAGCTGTTGGATCTTTAGTTTGTGAATTATAGTATTCTGAGTAAAGCAACTTTTGTTATTGTGATAAAAATGGATAAAAAGGAATTTCGCGTGTTGATGAAATATAGCTTTTTGAAGGGAAAAAATACAATTGAAGCAAAAACTTGGCTTGGTGCCAAGTTTCCGGATACTGTGCCAGGAAAATCAACCATCAAGGATTGGTATGCTAAGTTTAGACATGGTGAAATGAGCACCGAAGACGGTGAACGCAGTGGGTGCCCAAAAGAGGTTGTTACCGACGAAAACATTAAAAATATCAACAAAATGATTTTGAATGACCATAAATTGAAACTGAATGAAATAGTACACACTGCAAAGATATCAACTGAATGTGTACATCATACTATTCGCGAATATTTGGGTATGAGAAAGCTCTATGCAAAGTGGGTGCCACGCGATCTCACTTTTGACCAAAATCAACGACTAGTTGATGATTCGGAGAAGAATTTGAAGATGATCAAGTCTAATGTGACTATGGATGAAACATGGCTACATCATTTCACTCCGAAATTCAATCGACAGTCATCCGAGTGGACTGCACACTATGAAGCCGCTCCAAAGCGTGGGAAAACGCAACAGTTGCCTGGCAAGGTTATGGCGTCTGTATTTTGGGATGCGCATGGAATAGTTTTCATTGACTGGCATTTGAAGGAAAAGAAAGTGCTGCTTCACCAAGACAATGCACCATGTCAAAAGTCCGTGAGAACTCTGGGAAAGACCTATGAACTGGGCTTCGAAGTGCTTTCTCATCCACCGTATCCTTCAAATCTGCCCCCAGCGACTATTTTCTCTTATCAGATCTCAACATAATGCTCTCTGGGAAGAAATTTTCGTCGAATGAAGAGGTGATCGCAGAGGCCTATTTTGAAGCAAAGAGCAAATTGTACTACAAAATGGTATCGAAAAGTTGGAGGGTCGCTATAATCATCCTCGAAGGGAATTATGTTGAATAAAAAAAACTAATTTTTAAATTGACCTGTTATGTTGTCAGATTTAAAATTTTCTAGCTTTTGTTTTATTTTTATGTTATTTTTATTCAAGTATATTTGTCGTCGTTGCTGCTGCTCTTCTGTCAGATATTATTTACAAGAAGCTACTGACTACATTTAAAATAACAATATATCGTGATCATTTGATTTTCTATATGTGCACAATGCAACAACAAAAACGAAAAGATATTGTCGTGCACTACGTTCTCCTGAAGAACCCGATATAATTTTATCGATTCAAGATAAGGACCAGGGAAAGGATACGTTGGCATTGCGTCCTTTATCTTTTATTTGTTGGATTTGTAAACTTCGGCGTTGTCTTTTATCAGATAACTTATTTGTTCTGTACACCTACAATATGGTTATTATGTTGATTGTATCGAGTAGATAATAAGAGCCGCTTTTGGTAATAAATAATTACTAGTATTTATGGTTTTACGACCAGCTGTGTTTGATCTAAGATAAGTTGTTTGACGAAAAATTAAAACATATAATAATCAGTATCGTAATAGATCACAAGTATATTAAATTTGAAATACGTTACCTATATTTAGTATAAATACAATTTTAGTTCTATAAAAATTTGCCACTTAGGCAATCGTATTATGTAACTGCATATATTTACTTAGAATATTTTGAGTATTCAGAATCTGTTATGAGCTAATAAATAACACATAATATATGATTAAGTAAACGAACCAACCGACAGTGACAACTCATTTGTAGCAATAGAAATTAACTGCGAATGATGTATGTGAACTGCAAAACCAAATAACATATTGTCGTCGTTCCCTTATATGAAGAATAAATTGGAATTATAAAGGTTTTCGATGTATGAAGAATCTATTGTTGAGCTCAAAATACATATTTAGAGTTGTCTCTAGTTAATGGAGAGGTTACAATTTACAAACGTATACGAAAATAATTTGAATAATGACACAAAAATATTTTCAGTGCGTTGTAAATGTCTGAATTTATTTTATTTATGTTGTTTTTTGACTTCAGTTTGAATAATAATAATTAATAACAATAATATGAATAATAATTTGAACATGTGAATACCAGTTTCGATTTTTTAAAAGTTGCGATTTAGACATCCAAGACAAAAAGAATAAATAAGACGAGGATTTGAAGGCAGTACTTGATGAAACCATCAATGGGAATTACTTTCGTTTATAGTTAGTGCATTTTCAATTTGCAAAGACACAGCAATGTTATTTTTCAGCATGACAACGCTCGACCACATGTTGCAAAACCGGTGAAAACATAGTTGAAAAGATTAAAATGAGACTACCCCTCCTGATGTATTCTCCAGACTTTGCTACTTCGGATTACTTTTTGTTCCTGCATATAAGTCTTAACCTATCTGAACAACGGTTCACTTTTATGAAGATAGCAAAAAAGATGAGTCGATTCGTGGATAGCCTCAAAAACACATTGTACTTTTGATATGGAATCCGTATATTGCCTAAATATGGGAAAAGTGCGGCTATCGATACACAATACTTTCCTGAGTATCTGATTTCTTCTGACGCCCATGTTGCCCATTGGTCAGTTGTCAGTCGGTAGACCTTACGAAAGTAATGGTTAAACCCCAAAAGGTGCTCATCGGAGGCCGAGAGCGATTTAGAGCTCAACCTTAAGTAATACTATTCAGATCTCCAAGAAGAAAATGTAACTAATATCTATATGTACTTTTATGCCTGTTATATCACGCGTTTGAAAATCTTCGTTTACATTCTTAGTTTTACAAGTCGTTACCACTTTCCGTGAAATAGATTAGTTCTAAAGTGAAATAAAAGTGTTTAAGCCTTACACATTTCATAACTCACTTACATAGAAGAATTGTAAGCAACTTTCTGTAAATTACTGTAAATAAAATTACTGTTTGAATATTTGTATACTTTTATTACATATCCATGCAAAATACAATTATTAACTTAAAATCCCAAAACCATTTAATAATATTGTATATAATCACTAATATTTTCGGTACTACCTATTTAAATATCTCCTGATAATTATCCAAATCACCAAAATAGTGTAGAATGCATGGTTGAAAATTATTATTGCTGATTGGAAAATATATCAATAGCGAGCAAGCATTCTTTTACATGACAGCGTCCACATATTGCAGTATTTGTGAAGGGTATACTGTTGTAGCTAGAATATAATGTTCTCATTTAGACAGAGTACTCACTAAATATGACGCCTTCGGTTAGTGCTTGTTCAGATCGATTCAACATGGCCTGGAAATTATTTTGTTTAATATAGACTATACCGATCTTTCTCAATAAATGCATTATTAAAAAAAAATTATCATAATGCACGCAAGGATAATGGCACTGTCAAACAAAAGTTTCATTATTATTTTACACATAGCCTGTTTCAATATATTTCAATATCTGGCTACGATTATTGAAAATCTCGATTGAATATATATTCAAATTTTCATTTCTAGTCCAGTTTCTCTTTAATTTAATTTATTAAGCTTATCATCACAATGTATATTATATATATAAAAATATTATATAATAACGTAATAACAAACTGCCACAATATTAATGTAACTATTCCAATCACTTTAATTATAATATAGAATGAAATCATAATCATAACAATAAAATTGTTATACATTTAATGTACTTGTTTTGGGGAACCATTTTAATTAAACCCAACCAATAATAATAACAATAACAATGCCATATTTCAGAAGCGAAACGACCGAGATAACAATCATGTTTCGGTGAAGAAGTAAGCGAAAAGGGACACCCGTTCGGCTAGAGACAGAACATCGCCAACGCAGATCACGAAATAAGGAGCTATAGCCCACCCTTCCTGTTGGATACGGGAGCCCTCCGGTTTAATCAGTTCTTTCCTGTTGCCAAATTAAAATCCCGTCTTCTTGGAGGAAATCTGCGCCTAAATATTTCAGCAGATATTTCACAGCAAATGAATTTTAATTAGTAAAACTCCACGGGCCAGCGTTTCATATTTCTGGTCTGTTTATTATTTAGAAATGTCATTAATATTAGATCTGGCGAATATGAAAACCAATTAAAATGATTGAGAAATCATCGACAATAATAGTTATCCTACGTTATTATGTTCTTGGACGGTCGATCTCGACTTAAAAGAGAAAGTATGTATCCTCGTTAGATATTTTATTTTAAATATCACTGGTTTTATTTATTGGTTATAATGGTATTATTTTCTAATGTCGTTGATTTATTGTGCGAATGGACTGATTTGTTTCGTTTCAATCAGCGTTAATTAATTCAGATATCTGTTTGCAACAAATGTAATAAGTTACGAAATTTATAAAGTTTAAAATAAAACTTTAACGGAAAGTAGTGGCGATTTGCTGGATCCACTGTTCAAACTTATTTTCCTGATACAATCCTATTTTAATATAAAGGAAACTATACTATACACACCTTTTTGGAACATCTAGCAACGCAATGTATTGTTTTCCTCCTAAACAAACGACAACAGATGTACGTGTTTGTTGTCGCCGTTGAAGAGCTTTCATTTGTAGTCAAATTATTTATAAGAATCGCTGTCTTGTATTTAACTAACACTGTATTTAACTATATTTCCATGATATAGCATGTGTAAACTGAGTTCTCCAGTTTTGGAGTCTCCAAATTCCAATTAGTGCAACCTATCCACGGTCGCCATAAACTCAGCTGCAAGCTTCTATTGAAATTCTAATAGAATGTTGAAAAGTTCCCAGCAAGGGAGATTCCAAACCTTATAAGGTCACTTAATAGCCACGCTAAAACTTGGCTTATATGTTCTATCTATCACTTGGCCCATAATCACGCCATATATGTTATTGCGAATAGTTTAAAAATTATAAATACATTATATTATAAATATATTTCCCCACTTGTAGATCGTAAGATATACGCGTGAATGGGATTTGCTGGAGAAGAAAAATAAGCTTTGTCCAATTGAGAAGGTTATTTTCTCTTGCGATATCTTTAGAATAGAGAGACTTATTAACTATTAGAAGTCATGACTTTTCTGATTTATTGAGTGATGTGTTCTATCCTCAAAATCTACACAAATTATTTGATTTCATTAGGATTAGTCTTTATTTTAAAATATAATTTAACCGTGCACTTAGCTTCATTTCAAACTCATTTTTATCTTATATTCACATTTTTAATTATTTGTTTAACTAGATAATTGTTTTGTTTCATTAATTATTGTGTAAGTTTTTTCATTGATTTTAATTATATATTTTAAAATTATATACATTATAACTGTTAATGGAGTCTTATTGTTTTGTGAGTTCCTTGGAAAGCGCAATACTTCGAGGGGTTCTAGTCTTTCAGTTTTCGTTAATATTTTTTGTTCTGTATTGATAGTCTAGAAAAAACTGTGAGGCGTTTGAAAATCAATTAATCATCTAGTAGACTAGATTAGTTCACAGCAACTTCAGTCGACCTGTCGTATCTGTCCTTCTAATGAAAATTGTTCTCCCCAAAAAATCGAATCCTCTGAATATTTCAAACCAAGGGGAAAGTAGTTAAAATTAAGCAGATTATTTTCAAATTATTAGGTTATATTTTTAAAGATTTTGAAACAATTTATATTTTAGTTGACTGACTTTAACGCCGCCATCTTTATGGAAAATATATATTCTCCTGTAAACCGTGTAGTATTTTCACGAATTTTTAGATCCAATTACTTCAAAATGTCACAATTATAACCTGAATAACCTTATTGTTGTATCACTTTTGGGGTAATCCATGAACAAGATCCTTTTACATACCAAAAAACCAACACTTTTTTTTTCACTTTTTCCCTAACTTTCTAAACACGAAACGGTTTCACATCAGTATTCATGATATGATTGTTATTTGCTATATTTGAAGCGCTAAATTTATACCTTCCAGTCTAGTCTAGGTTTTAGAAAAATTTGATTATGATGAAATGAAAGACAATAGTTTACTTTAATTATCATTTTCCTCATTAAATAACTTTGTGGTGAATAATATTGTATTCTAACATTTCGCGAAGTACACACGGTACTACAGGAGAAGAAAACGGCATCTACTGCCGAAGCAAGTAGCAAGCCGAATCGACCCAAGCCACATGAGCTTTTGCTTTTTTAAGATGGTTTGTGTGGAAGAGAGGAAGTATTGAACGCTGTAGTTCAAATGAATTGCTTGCAATAGTTCCAAAAGCGACATAAAACATTATATGAAAAGTAGTTTACAGACCAGAGCAGCTGCGACCGACCGCCAAGTACGATGAGATTTAGAGAAGAATATCAAGTCCTGGGCACCAACAGCAGCTTATTGGTTGATGATGACCCTCTAATCTGCTATGTTTGTGTAATACTTGGTTGCCGTTTATTTTAAAATGGCGACATTGCTATATCTTCAATTACCCACTCTACACTGAAATTGATATTATTTTCTATACAACATTTAGACTGAAAATACTTACATTCCCTTTGTCATGCTTATTTTAATTTAACACAGACATAGATTTTCAAGTGTTTCTTTTTTTGGGAAATGAAAATTAATTTTATGCGAACTGTCGCTAGAGGTGAAAACAATTTCTGCCAAGGAAAATGGCGTCACGCAACCAGAAAGCACAGCTTACACTCTCTAAGATGGCAGCGATTAAAATCCAGATAGCGACGTCACACTCTAACTAATATTTATGGGCTGCAAAATTAAATTTTCACAATAGCGCCCATGCTTATGATTTATATTTTTGAGTGTTTTATGTCGTCCGCGCAGAGCTATAATAAAATTTCCCCGACAAATATATGCCAGCTGTATTTTTCACACAACTGTTTGTTTACTATTATAGCGAATTTATTGGGGGGAAATTTTACATTTTAGTTAAAAAGGGCCGAGTTTACGACTCGACCGTAAAAGATACGTCTTTTTATGAGCGGACATTTTATCATAACTCTCTATTCAATGCTTCTTATTTCAATCATGGTCATAAAATATTCCTCATTGTTGATAATAAAATATTAGCTGATATGTATGATATATTTCTTGTTGTAAGGAACAAATTATTATGTTCTTCCGCCAATTAAGCTATTCAAGAAATAATGGGCTTGTAATTTTTTGTCAAAAATTTTTACTATTCCGTAACTACTCCAAATTGAAACTAAAAAAATTGCATAAAACTTTGCATTCGATTGCACAGGTCTTATAACAATAAAATAGAGACAAAAGAAGTGTTACTTGTGTGGTTTTTTGTTTGCATTCTTCTGATTATATCAAAAGTTCTATGAGGATTTATAGTTCATGCTTGAATTACTAATTACTAATTCAATTACTTTCTATTTTAATTTTTTTATATATATTTTAAAGTCTCCTTTTTATCAGCGATGGTTTATGGACCTACTGTTTAACGTGGGCTCCGAACCATGGTCCTCGGCATTAAGCCTACCCACAGTTGAGTAACCAATTTAGAAATAATCCCAGAAGACATCCGGTTTTACCCGGTCTGGTTACTGACTTGATTGCCCGATTTTACACTCTTGCCTAGGACAATCACAAATGTTAAACGACCACAAACATAAATTTACGACCATGCTCCAGCAGGATTCGAACTCGCGACTATCTCAACAGTAGGTGGACATCATGTCGCCTTTACCAGTGCACCAACCCAGCCGGCTCTATTTCAATTTGTTGTTCTTTGAGTTTGCTGAGCACTCACTTTTCCATGTTTCATCAAAGGATGTTGCAGTAGTATTCCGGATGTCTATTCGCCTTTGGTTTTTAAAAGACCATTTAAAATCTTGTCGACGATTCGGCATCATCTCAATTTCAGTTTTCTTCGGTTTTTATTTCCTTTTGCTGTCCATCTCGCTACACTAGCTGAGCAGTTCAGAAATAGAAATGGGTCGATTTGGCTGCGATTTAGCAGCAATTCACAGGTGGATTCGGTCCATGAGGTTCTTCTTCTTTTATCTAGTTTTAGCTACATCAAATCAGAGGTGTCGGTCACCGAGAAAAATATCGATATTTTCTAAATATTTTGATAATACTTTAAACAATAGTTATATTTTTAATGAACTTTTAAAATTAAGTATCAATTTTAAAGGTTTATTAAACATTATATTTAATTTCTTTTGAGGAAATATCGGCTACAAATATTTCGATATATCGGCCAAAAATTTCGACATTTTTTCGGTATCCCTATTTCACATGATTTCAAACAGCTTTTCTCTGCATTGCTTAGCTGCTGGGCATTAGAAACAGTCCTTATATGATGGACTCAGCCATTTGCAAGGGTTCATAGTATTCTGACTTTTTGATAGCGTTTATTACTTTTATCGAAGAAAAACTGTAAAGAATGTAATATTTTCTTTTTGCTGGTCCAAACCGAACATGAGATATAGCAAAACTGAGTTATCCATTTAAAAATTGTCAAATAAACTAGTTTTTTTGGTATGAAATGTCAGCTTTCTAATGGTTTCAAGGGTTATTGCAGTTTTATTACACGACATATCTTAATAGATATTAATTTTAATGCTATCTATTGGAAAAATAAGGGATTTCTTTTGACTAATAATATATAATAAACATAAACTGTTGTAAATAACTACTGTACTGACTTACAAACTTGACTGAGTGATTATCAAAAAATGTTAGAACTCAAGCTGTAGCATATTTATTATGCGCTGCCAAATGTAAACAAGCAATTTGAAATCTGATGCTTCTAACATGTCACTCGGAGTGACACATAAGAAATTTTCGTATATATATTTCGTTTCGTATATTATATTTATATGAAAGTAAAAAATATTGCTTATCATTTATGAAAAGGTCATGTGGAAATTAAATGACACAATATTATGATAATTGTGTTCTATATTATGCCCTATGTTGGCAAATAAAAGTAGTTGTATACTACGCTATAAATTAGCAAATCTATATAATATTTTAATATAATATATATTAGCTGATAGAAGATGTAGTACAACAATGCCATTATAAAAAGAAAATTAATAGATAATGTTTATTTCGTACCAAATCTATATTATTCTGTTCTTAAACTTCTGTATTTTTTTAAATCTATATTATTCTGTTCTTAAATTCTGTATTTTTTTCAACAACATATCTGCTATATTAATTAAGTATTACCTCCTTGTATGTACGTTGATCAGCGATATCTATTGTTGTTAAGGACTGTTAAAAACAAAACTGTTAAATTCGACGATATTGATATTTCTCTACACAAAATATCAATTTTTGCATTTAGTATTATTTAGTTATTTAGTATATACATTTTTTATTTTATGTTTTTAGATGCTAATCATGGAACGCTCAAGATTGAATTTTTGATACAAGTTACTTTTATTGCTTGATTTAACAAAATCTATTGCAGAAGTCCATTAAATACTTTTAGAAATTTATGATGATGCTACTCTATAATATTCCAATTGTCGATGGTAAGTTTCAACAATTTATAGTGGTAATTTTGGTGTTAATGACCCACGGAACGTTAACTGCAAATATTTCTTGGATGAAGATGAAGAAGAAGGCTCGTAAAAATGGTTTAATAATGATCACAGACAAATCAACTGAAAAAATTGGTAATGTAGAAATAAATTACCATTTAAAAATAAACCGATGAATGGCCCAACCTATATATTAATTTTATTGAATATCTGTTGTGCACTGAATACAATATAGGATACCGCTTTGTGCATTTTAAACAAATCATGCTGATTCAACAGTTCGGTGCATTTACTTCAAAGAAATAAGGATCATGTAAAACACACCTACAATTACGTTTTGACGTTACTATTTATCATGTGCGTCTATCTGGTCAGATCTCGGAGCGTGTGACCACGGCTCAATTAGTTAAGATGCCGGTAACCTCTTGAACCCGAGCCCGATAGTATCGATGAAATTTCTCATGATACGAATTTAATTGTTACGGTTCAGGAATTGAATTTTTCGCGCTTTCTCACGGCTTTTATTAATTTTGAATGGTCCGTTAAATTAAAAATGTTGAATTTTAAATTTATAAACTTAAAGGCGTACAGTTTAAAATATAACAGTACATTGTACCAATAATAGTAGTAATTAAACTACAATTATTCATAATAATAAATTTATACAAGTTTTCATAATATTTTCTAAAATAACATGTCAATTGAGAAGTCCCCGGCCTACCATAGTAAAACACATTTTTTTGACAAAATTATTATTTTTTATTCAACATGATTCCCTTCACGGGTGATACACTGATTATAACGACCCACCAACTTTTCGATACCATTTTTGTAGTACGCTTTGCTTCAAAATAGGGCTCAGTTTCGGCAATCACCTATTCATTCGACGAAAATTTCTTCCCAGCGAGCATTTTTTTGAGGAAATAGTCACTGGGGGCCAGATCTATAGAATACAGTGGATGAGGAAGCAATTCGAAGCCCAATTCATGGATTTTTGCCATCTTTTTCACTGACTTGTGACACGGTGCATTGTCTTGGTGAAGCAGCACTTTGTCTTCAAATGCGGCCGTTTTTCGGCGATTTCATCCTTCAAGCGGTCCAATAACGCTAAGTAATAGTTGCTGTTGATGGCCCTTCCTTTTCCAAGGTAGTCAATGAAAATTATTGCATGCGCATCCCAAAATACAGACCTTGCCAGCTGACTGTTGCCTTTTCCCACGCTTTGGAGCGGGTTCATCGTGTGCAGTCCACTCGGATGACTGTCGATTGAACTTCGCAGTGAAATGATGGAGCCATGTTTCATCCATTATCCCATATCGATGCAAAAATTCGGGTTTATTACACTTGATCATCTTCAAACACTGCTCCGAATCACCAACTCGTCGTTATTTTTGGTCAAAAGTGAGCTCGCGCGGCACCCACTTTCCACAGAGCTTTCTCATACCCAAATGTTCGTGAATAATATGATGTTCACATTCAGTTGATATCTTTAGAGTGTCTGCTATTTCATTCAATTTCAATTTACGGTCATTCAAAATCATTTTGTGGATTTTTGAAATGTTTTCGTTAGTAACAACCTCTTTTGAGCGTCCACTGCGTTTACCGTCTTCGGTGCTCATTTCACCACATCTAAACTTAGCATACCAATCCTTGATGGTCGATTTTCCTGGGACAGTTTCCGGAAACTCGGCATTCAGCCAAGTTTTTCCTTCAACTGTATTTTTTCCCTTGAAAAAGCAATATTTTATCAATACGCGAAATTCCTTTTTATCCATTTTTTTCACAATAACAAAAGTTGCTTCACTCAAAATGTAATAATTCACAAACTAATGATCCGGCAGCTGTCAAATTTATACAAGGCATCTTTTAAGGGTTAGGGCTAACTAAAAAACATATGGATTTATGTGTCAGGTCGGGGACTTTTTAATTGACCTGTTAGATTTGCTTGTATAGATATGGGTATATTAAAAAATATTATATAAAAATATGTAATTATTATTATTACTCATTGCGAAAAATATATTAATAGAATCGTATTTCGATTGATTTACTCATATATATTGACCTTTTGTGTCCAATTCTTTCTTTCTTGCGAGAGGTCATAAACTTTTGTAGTCGCAAGACATATTACACTAAATAAGCCTCAGGATATTCATACCCAAAGGTAGGCATCATCTTAGAAATCTTTCTTTTAGTGGCGAAGGTATAATTACGCTTTAAGGTATTTGAAAACCTCAGAAATATATAATTTCTGTTATTCAAGCACAGAGTTAAAGTAAATCGGATCCAACATATTAGGCAAACAAAGATTTATAATCCTAAGTTTCAACAAAATTCTTAGAAACATTCATAAATCTGAAATATGTATCAATTATTATCCTGAATGTTTTCGTAAGAAAAGTTGAACTATGATTTTGTCCTACTAAAGGGCTAAGAGTTTAGCTCGCCGAGAATAACGTACTAGGATCGATATCGAATCTTGCTGGGGATACAGGATGTGTTTAAGTTTATAAGCATATATGGTCTTAACAGAGTAGTATTATAATTATTGTTCAATTTAATAGTTAATTCCTTGAATTTTAGTTTTTGTGAAAATTGACGGTGCCTTACGAGCTACAAAGGGTTATATTGTAGAAATTGAAAATAATATTTTATTATACCTTTTTGTAGATCTGGTATTACATTTTATTACTTTTATGAAAATTTTAAAATTAAAAAATATACTCTATATGAAACCTACTTGATTTTGGATTTGTTGATGGTAATTGGACTACATCAGACACCATTCAGAAAAAGGTTAAAATAAAAAAATAAGACATAGAAATAAAAACATGTTAATTTTTATATAAAAGGGAACCTGTAAAACATTGCACTGGATTACTTTTTTAAAATAAATATGCATCAGAAACACATTTAATTCACCATATGGCTCACAGCAACCATATTTCCTCCGAGGCAACACGCAGATATTAATTTAGTTGTTTAATAATGATTAATGTAATATTTGAATTATAACACACTGGTGATATCGGCTGGAAATAGTTTATTATGTGCTGTTCAAACTTAATGAAATCATGGTGAACAGATTGCTATTACTTTAAAAAGGAGTAGCGGCCATTGCACAATAAAGTTATTTTTCAATGAGATAATCTTTCGATATTGGTTGTTAAACCCTATTTGGAAACGCTTAAATGACAACTCCTATAGCAACACCCACATTATTCACCAGACCTTGATATACTCTGCTATGAACAATAGTTTCAGTGATATTTTTTATGATATCAGGACTACAAGTTAATTCAGCGTGTTTGTTTACTATCAAAAGTGCATTTATTTATTTCAGTTTTCAATCCATCATTCTGGAAGCGTCTAAATGCTTGCCTACATCACTATCAGTTGCAGCTGCGTCATTGTAAGATTTACAAATATTAGGATTTATTAATTTTCAGCTGTATTTATTGTCTAATTAAAACAAGTGTATCCAACGTAGTAAGGAAGCAGAGACGAAAGGTGGTTTAATGAATACTGAACCTCTAAAACTATGGAAATCACCTGTGAAATCACTATTATCTATATCTTAATCGGTTTAGCGAGAATTTTGCCACCCTTTTTGAATTTTTAAGCCTAATATTTTTGTGTAATATGCGCTACCAATAAGATATTCCAATAAAACGAAAAATGCCCGCCGTCAGATCTGTGACACAAAATATAAACAAACCCAGCGTTTAGCTGGGCGGGCTAAGAGTTTAGCTCGCCGAGAATAACGTACTAGGATCGATATCGAATCTTGCTGGGTATAAAGGATGTGTTTAAGTTTATAAACTTAAATTAAGGATAATATTCGCTAAAATTAAGTGACTGTTTGTTGCATCTGAAATAATATTAAAACAGAAAGTGAGTGATTAAAACATTATTAAACATTATAATTTTAAGCCGTGTTTTGTGTGATTTTCGGTTATTACCATATTGTTGGAATTATTAGTTATGGCAAGTTTGGATAAAAACTATTAAGAATAGTATGCAGTATTTGCAAAGAAAATAAATTAATATACCCGCTTTATCGGAAGGTCAATAACTGGGACAGAAAAACCCGACATTTGTGAAAATTTCATTCCAGCTGAGATTTACAAAATTCGAGAATAACAAGAATCGTTTATATTCTTTGCTTACAAAATATTTAGATTTTCAAAATCACAATATTGATTTAATTTGATGCCTTGTGAAGATAAAGAAAAGAAAATTGTTCTTGTTTAAAAATTATCTTCTAATTGATTTTTCTATAAATTTTGCTGATATTGACGTCTAATTAACTGCAGGTTTCATTAGTAAATGCATTTCATAACCAAGCATTAACCGAATATTCAAGAATAAAATGCATTAATTTGTGCATCAAGATAGAATATTAATAGTTCATAGATTTTTAATTGGGACACATGGGACATAAGACAAAGTAGAAAGCAATATATAAATGAAAGCCATAGAAGACTAAAAGACGAAAAACTTGCAGGATTTAAAATGAAATTAACTATATAATTTGTATAGATGAAACACATAGGACAAATAAAAGAAATTATCAGTTATTAATAGTGCATTTGTAAACAGTTTAAAGCATTGATAAATATTAAGGTGTTTTATGCTCAATATAATAAGATATGTGACTATAACATTTAATTCTTTATACCAATTATTTTCATTCGTACTTTATAGACCTAAGATTTGGAAAATAAGTAGTTAATTTAATGCTTTTTAATATATATTTTTAAATTGTAAAAAAATTAATTACATAAATATGTTCATTATTATTTTAATATACATATTAAAGTCAAGTATAAATTTCAAAATTGTTTTATTCATATATTATCTCTTTTAATATACAAAAAAATATTTTTCATTAATTATTCCATACCTATGTTTATAACAGAACAATAAAGAAAGATCATGTATACTTATATTTAATGCGCTGAAGTTGTTACAGTTTTGAAAATAATTTAATATATGATATTTTTTATAATGTTCAGTGGCGTAATAATTTACACTTATAAATACTTTGTTGATTATTGAAAGTTAATGGAAATTACATTTAATAAAATGCAATTGAAATTGAAAATTGAAAAAATGTTAATATTTTTTTAAATATATTTTAAAGTCTCCTTTTACCAACTAGGGGTTTATCTGAACCGGACCTACAGTTTAACGTGGGCTCCGAACTACTGTCCGAGACATTAAACCTACCGACTGGCGAGTGACCAACTTAGAATTATTCCAGAAGATTTACCCAGCCTGGTTACTGGCGTAACTGGGATCATTTTCCTTGTCGAATTTTACACTCTTGCCAAGTACAGTCATAAATATTAAAAAATCACAAACATAAATTTACGACCACGCCCCAGCAGGATTCGAACCCGCGACTATCGCAACAGTAGCTGTACCGTCCCGTCGCCTTTACCACTGCGCCATCAAGCCGGCAATGTTAATGATGTTAATTCTTGAGATAGTTTGCATATATTTTAAAATGTTTTAGTAGAAAGCCATTTATTATTTTAATTTATGTTATATATCAAATTCATTTATAATCTTACATTGAAAATACTGTGAAAAAATTTTTAGTAACATCTAATTTTACTTTACTATGAGAGAAACGTGATTAATTTAATACATTGTGGTTGGACTTTAACCACAGGCCGATCACTAATACATTTTTATTAACCAGAATGTTATGTCTTGAAAATGGACCAAATTAACTAATTTGATATCACTTCATCAGGCACATATATTTTTTAATTATCGAAACTTTATTTTAATTTACGACATATAGTAAATCTTAATAGCTTTCAATTGAATTTAAATTCTGTATTCTCTTCTCTTTTACTGGTGGCATTGAAATATATTCCACT
Source organism: Rhynchophorus ferrugineus (assembly GCF_030347505.1). Taxonomy (NCBI): domain Eukaryota; kingdom Metazoa; phylum Arthropoda; class Insecta; order Coleoptera; family Curculionidae; genus Rhynchophorus; species Rhynchophorus ferrugineus. Next base: position 40,168,572 of record NW_027472580.1, on the reverse strand, counting down.
GATCACGTATCTCCATCGTTGCAGTGCCTTTTTATAATCACATCCCAACGATGCTCGTGACCACACCAACCAAGTGCCGATGATTTGTAGGGGAAGGGCGAACGCCTGTGTTCGATTATGCAGGACAGATATTCGCACTCGCTGGCCGATATGATTTATGTCGTTACAACATGACGTCAGACTCTTTGAATAATGACGACACATCACGGAATATGTCCGATAAGGAAGACCTTTTTTCTTGATGACACAGCAAATTCCACGAGGGAAGCTGGATCATCGGATGTTTTATTTGTTAATAAAGGTCAATAGTAGTGCTTTGTCTAGCAGGAAATGTATCTTCATAATATAATAGACGATATAGTACTTTAAAATTAATTCAATTATTAATGCAAAATTCTACTGTAATAATAAGATCAATGATAGTTTTACTGATACATTTATTTGCTGCTTCAATCTCAACTACAGTTACTTGAAATATAAAAAGTTCTTAAAATCGAAGACCACTAAATTGTCGTATTATCCGAAGCTGACCGAAATGAAAGTAATATTGCTTTTTTTACAATTTCAACTAAACAATTTTGTAATTTTTGTCTAGGTCTGTAGAAAAAACATTCATACAGAAATTACATTCGTGTTTCTGTCGTTAAATCTTCATGGTTCAAAAGGAATTACATTAAATCAATTTTTTGTTCGGTTTATTTTATGGAATTTTATACGATTTTGAAGATTTATAAAATGGAACGTCATTGGGTGAAGTCGTTGAACTGACTAATTAGGAAATTTGCAGTATTGCGTTCATCGTGGAGAATTATATGTACGCCAATAGATTTCATATGCTATTACTAAAAGATATAATTAATGTTTTTTAAGCTGTCATGTACTAATATTATTTATTTATTTAAAAATGTATTTTTTGCAAATGATGTCTTCTAAGATGAACATCATTATGTATATTTCTTATTCAATTATTAATCCATGATAAAATATTGGCACATTATCTTAACAAACACGGAATTTCCAGTATTTATGTAACTTACTGAGTTGTGTTAAATTTTGTTATATTTTTAGTGAAAATATTTGTCTGATCTGAATCTGAACCATTCCGGGTTCACTCAAACATGCCCAAAAAAATCAAAAGCTATGCAGCTACTACTGAAATATGAAAGCTTGTTTAATAACGTTATATCATTGTGGTCACTATTGGTCACTAATTAATAAAGTCGCCCGTCAGTTGATACTTTATTAAAATGATTTAAACATGTTGGCCGCTAGATGTTCCAGTCGACATTTAATCGTACTGAATACTATATCAATTTTGGAAACTTTTGTAATTTTCCTATACTGGACATATCGTTATCTATTCATAGCAAATATCTTTTAGAAGCTATTCTTTTATATATTTTTTACAAACAATCAGAACCGGCAGTAATATTTCATCTTATAATGGTCCTATCTACTCTGATAGCTTGCTTGCATCAACTCTAGATTCAGATGGGAGCTTTCCTTGTTTCTCACAATAATTTCCTGTATTCTCAGGAATTCTGTCCAGATAACTGTGGAGAAAATGTAGCTTTATGTTCATCTTTCAACCCATAGCGAAAAAGCTACTAGAAAATGATCACGTGCAATAATAATAAAATAAAAAAATAAGTGGATCCAGACATGGAGAACAAAAGTCAAGAAGGGTAATCCAAAGCATATTGAATTCACCTATAACCAAACTTTTCCTATACCGTAAATATGAGCAACGCTATTATCTCATATAGTAACAACGCTCATAAAGTACCTTGGGATAAATTTTGACGCAAAACTTCGTTGAAAGGAGTATTTTAAAAGAAATAAAAATAACTGGAATCAAAATACAAAAAATTGTATTGATTATTTGGAAGATGATCTAAATTATCCGTACATAATAAGTTGCTGCAGTATAATAAATTACTAAAACCATCCATATAACCTATGCAATTCGATTCCGAATTAACAACAACATAATATAAGTATTTCAGAATAAAATTTGTGGGTGCAAGCCAAAATCTTTTGGTCCAACAGTTAGTAGAAATTAAAATATTCACAATAAAAAATGAGGAAAAACTCCCAATGTTACTCTGACTGCCATGTTAACACCGAAGTGCTGCAAGTCTTAGATAACACGGAACTACGACACAGACCTAAGTGAACCAAACCGTGTGATTTTGTGAAGCTCTGTAGTGAACTGTACTGAATGGTGAAAACACCAAAAAGTGCTACTAACTTTTATTTTATTTTATTAGAGACCAAGTAAGCGTCAATCGTTATTCCTATATCTACCTATTATCTGGCTAGTTAGCAACGACTACCATATATATTAACATCTTATCTAAAAACATTTTTTACCACCAACACAAAACCTCTCCAAGTTCTCAGAATCAGTCATCCCTTCTATAAAGTTTGTATCTCTCCTCTTTTATCATTGTTCGAGTTCGAAGGCCATCAAACATTTCAGCTTTTAACTTTTGCATATTTAACTTTCGAACATTTCTAAAGTTTTTAAATCATTCTCCTTCATTATCCAACTTTTTGATGAATTATTTGATCATACCAAACTTTATATGTAGTCGTAATAGTAGATCATATTACGAACTACAAATGTAAAAACTCGACACAAAATTTGCAAACCTTATGATTAGCCCATCAATTATCTAGTTTTTTAATATGTAATCACTATAATCTTCGTTTACTGAGTTTTGAGTATAGACTTGTTGACCATCGTTACGTTGACATTCTTGTATTGAATGATGTTACCTCAAGACTTCTATGGATTCCTGCATACTTCTGATTTACCTATTCCACAGCTCCGAAGTGCTTTATTCTAGTATATTTTATATTTCTCTTCTATGATCGCAATTCTTAACAAAATCATATTACTTTTTTTTAAAATTATTTTCACTTAGCGAACTATCTTTGCGCAAAGGATCCCTCCTAGAAAAAATCTGTTGCACCGCTGCTTCTTCCATGGTTTCTCACGATTGCTGCACCGGTACCCACCTCCCGCTAATGGAATACAACATTTAACATTTTCTCATTACGGGGAATCTTCCTTCACGTCGTGTAAATTAGGTGCCGATTTCCTGGTATTCCGTTTGTTAACGAAATGCGACTGACATATTCGCCTTGTTGTCCTTGCATGGTGTGATAACTAGTTATTTAAAGTTTATTGCTACTTTTGCGAGCCTATCAGTAGCGCACCTAACTATTTTCTCTAAAATAATAAAATGTATAGCATTCCGTACTTGTGAAATTGTGATAAGATTTAAAAATAGACATGGCGTTCAATATAAAGCTTCAAACTTAACTGATCTGGTATTTGCTGATGGTAACGCTATATTTACTGATACGCATGTTGAGGCTTCTAACATAGCATTTTTCATGATGAATAAATGAAGACAAGACAAGTCATTAGAACTGATGTATCGCCTGATATTGCAAATCTCAACTGGATCTGGTTTGCAGCTATGAAATAACCAGAAGTATTATATCAAAATTAAAATCCGCCTCCTTCGAACGCTTAGCTTCTCTATCTATTCTTCTGTATAGCTCCGATAGTGTTACAGTACATGTAAAATGAAATAATTCGTTAATCATAACATAATTGAGGTTAAAAGACACACTAAGTTCAAAAGCGCAGATTGGAATGGTTTGGACTATGAATTGATGTTAACTAAAATATTTGATGTACTAATTTAGCATAAATGGAATTTAATGGATTACATTATTAATAATTACTAATAATTAATTATTAATAATTCTCTGTAATGCCTTGGTGAATAACGTTAAGCATCTATATTTATAAATAAATTGGGATTATTCGTCCAACAAACTTATTTTTCATTCCAATAATAATTAAATAAAAAAAATTACACTTGTAAACAGCTTTACCTTCTACATTTTAACCAGAAGATAAAATCATAATTTACTTATTGAAACTTGAATGAAAAATCGAATGGGTGAAAATTTTTTTATAACTAAACACCTAAATTTTTAACGAAATATTGATAAATCTTTCATCAATTTTCATCTTGTCAATTTCAACACGTCAAATAGTGAATCCAGGTGGGGAAGGGGGGTTCATAGTCAAACGCACAAATCCTCACGCAGTAAACCTTTTTAGTGTTTACTATGATAAAACTAGTATCTGAATGTCAACTCATTGAGGTCAAGTCCTCTTCAAACCAAAATCCAGGATCAGTTATTGGGGTCGTTATAACATTTATGATTATTTTTCATACCATAAACGTTAATATATGGTAGAGTAACATATTGTTTTATGAAGCTATTCACAAATCAAATGAATGCAGTGTCGCCTTAGTAACCTCAGTGGTTTATGCGACAGGAGAGTTTTCCTAGTGCTGCGATAGTCGCGGGTTCGAGTCCCACCGGTGGATGGTTATACATTTATATTTGTGATTGTTTCTAATTGTGATAGTTCATAAAAATAGTGTAAAATCCCTACAAAAAATAACCAACCCTGTCACGCCAGTAACCAGACTATGTAAAACTGGATGTCTTTTCAGATAGTCTCCGTTGGTCACCGGGCAGTCGCTAGGCCTAATGCCTTATTTCAGATCACATATTGACCAGTAGTCCTGATAGATTCTTAGTTGGTAAAAAGGAGACTTTAAAATATCACCAAAACAATTAAATGCATTAGAGTGGACATTGAAGGAAAATAAACCCGAAAGACGCTAACAATTTTTGTACTTTGATACATTGAACAACAATTTTTGCTGTCATATGATCCTCCTCCATACATTGCTTTTGCCCTACTTACTTCCGTTGTCCTGTAATCTGTCTTTGTTTAGATATCTTACCGAAAATATTAACTAAAAAAACATTGTTCCAATTTGAGTTCGATTGTCACGGCAACAAAACAATAATATATAGGACCTTTATAATGTATATAAAATTTATTCGTAATAATTCTGTAGTTTATGATATCATAATGCGAAAAATATTGTATGTTCTTTAAATGGAGGTCATGTCAATTTTTTTTATCTACGTTATCAGTACATTGCAGTAATGCAATGCAATTGTTATCACTAATGATATATTTATTCTATAGCTAGTAGAAAATTATTTGACTAAGTAACGCCAATGAAGAGGCAATATATACTGTCAACGTTTGGGGTCGTAGGTTAAACACCATCAGCGTGAAAAAATATCAGCAACGCAGTTTCGCACTTAAGTTTAGTAATATATGCAGCAACAAACAGAGTTCTGTGATTAAAAATGCTCCTTTATTATTTTACTTAGATGACTGCTATATTATTTAAATGACATAAAATACAGTGATTATATTCACCTTTTGCTATTTGGAGCTATTTCAGTCAAACTATATTATTTATTAATAAAGTTAGACTAAATTTAAGTGAACCGTATCAAAATAAAAAGAGAAATCGGTAGAAGTTGTATAAAATGATTTTGGTTTACATAAAATGTATCGTTAACAACGGCGCGAGGATTGGTACCATGTAGTCAGAAGGCCAGAATAAAACCTTACCCTTAAGCTACATTCGTGCACATTCTTCCATCGACTGTATCAAACTTTAGTATAAAACGCAACCAGTATTTCTGTTCTCAGCAATCGGCTTTCTGTTGGAAGGGTAATGTTTGTCAATATCTACAAGTACAGCGTGTTTAAAAGATATAAATTTGTTTACTCAATCAAGTTATTGCGATTAGGAAATACAGTTCCCACATGGTCTTTTTTGTCAGATGTTGCTTTTTTTACTTCCGAAAAGTGTAAAATGCAAAATAAGTTGGTCGAAAATTATGTGGTGTTTATGATGATGATTAAACGCCGCCATTGAAAAAAAAGCTTGTTAAAATTGCTCGCTTTTATTGCGCAAATTTTGGATGCTAAAGAAGAAAAACCTCGTTATGACCAGCCAATCATATTTATCCTTACGACATCGCTATGGAACTAACTAAAAATCCAACCTAAACCATTTACCAAAGTGGGCGATATTTGAGTTCTACATAAATTAACAGTGAAAAAATAACTACAAAGCACATAGTGGTGTCAAAAAGGCTTTCGAGAATAACTTCATAAGGATAAAAATTTTCCTAACTAATTATATTCAAAAATAGAGATCTGTTTAGAGATCAAAATCGAAGACAATTAATTAAACCGTAAGAGTCAAAGTCAGACTTATATTTGTGACAACCAACTACAAATGTTATTCTAGGTTTTCTTAAATACAAATCATTTTGTTTGTATACGAAATGTCCGACAGGTATTTTTGATCGCTGTTGACAGACCCTTATAATTATTGGTTAACATTAACCTACAGACAAAATGTATCAAAATTTCATGTTAACTACTTATTAATCAGCTACAGTGTGTTTAAAGATCTATTGTACTTGTTGTCCGTTTTGGTTTTAACGATATAAAAGTGGTGCTTTTGATGTCAATGACAAAGAACGTCATGGATGACCAAAAAAGTTCGAAACCCTTAATTGTCCCTTATTGGGCGAAAACTATATTCAAATTCTCGTAGGACTTTTACACGTCTTAACAGTTGGCAAATTAATCAAAATGAAGAGTTTTCTATAATGTATTATTACAAGAAAGACCAGCAATAGTAACAGTTGCAAAATCATGTAATCATGTTCCGTACTCTAATGAAGTGATACAATGCGATATATAACCCATAATAAGTATAATTCAAAATGTTTGTATTAAATATATTAAAAGTGTTAGTGAATAAAAATGTGTTCGCTAATTAGCTAAGAATACGACGTGATAGTGAAATGCATAAACTAAAACGTTTAAAACCATCCGATTTGATTATAGGACATAATTAGACTTTAGAATAAGATTTAGAATAAGACTAGCTAATTAAGATAATATTTTACACGGGAGATCGCCTAATGAATCGATTTTCTACATGCCATGTATATAATATTATCATAAAAATGTTTATTGGCCACTGGGCAGATTATAGAATCACTAAGAGTAATAACAAACAAAAATTATTATAAGTATTTTTAATAAATTGTCTAATCAACTATTCTGTTTGTTTCAGGTAAATAACGAACCAAATCATTGTCACCTTTCACTTAGCGTGTAGCCGTGAGTACTAAACCAGCTGTTTTTTTTTTGTATGCCAAAAACTTCTCTTTGTTTTTCACCAATTTGTCGTTTATTTTTTGTTCCGATCGCCCCAAGCCAAACAATTAATCTGGCCGTATTAACGTTAGTTGATTGCACGAAATTGCAATGGAAAAATACACGTACGCAATTATAAAAGCATAATTGAAACGTACCGGATGGCTTGGTTTTTGTTTTGAAAGGGCCGCTCGCGGTATAATTCGATTGTTTCGTCCAAAGTTTTGCCCGGAAATATTGTTACCTTAAAACTGTATTAATTGACGAGCGAAAGTTTGTTCGATTTAGCGATTTTGTTTCAACGACTTTCGCATATATTACTCCCTCTCTCTCGTAATTGATCTTTTTATTATTTTATTAAATTATTACAAAAGTTATTTATAAGGAGAAATGTATCAATGGCTATAATATTTTTATGAATATTGCGTTTTATATTGATCTTTATTTATATTTTGTATATTAGATACTGTAACTAATATGTAATAAATTATTAAACTGTTTTTCTAGTGCTCTCAACATAAGAAGCCACTTTTAATATTAACAAGTCTGTAGTTAACACCACTATTTCTCATAACTGTTCCTTTTTGTAGTTTTAAAGGCTTCAAACGTTCTTATTATCTCAGTATATAATAAGCTTTTGCTTTCCTGATAATTCTTGAATCCCGTGTTGAGATTTGGTATACGAGCCTGGGGTTGTACCTGTCAAAGCAGTAGAAATATCATACAAAGATTACAACACAAGGTACTGGAAGTATTTCTGATGCTCCATGGTACATTCTTAACAACAATCTGATTAAGGACCTAAAGGGCACTATGCTCAAAGACAACAGAGGCCCATCATTGTTGGGGTTCTCGAGATTCTGGGTAATGATGACTTAGCCAGAATATGACAGAAAGTAAATCCAATTGATTTTATTCGGTGAGTAAAACTCAGTGCACAATAAAAACAGTAACATAAATGTTAAGCCCAAAGTGTCTATCGTAGAATAAGTACTTTGCAATTTTAAACTGTAGCAAGTTAGGATAAAAACAAATAGCTTATTGGTTTTCATTTGCTAGATTGTTAAGAACTTTGTTGGATTACTAGTTGTTTTGATGTTTTAGTGCAACTCCATATTTGCATCGATTAAATCTCAACAGGCTTTTTAATTGATTGATAAACGAATAGCTTTCATCTTAGGTCAAGTTGGTAGTATCTTCCGACTAACCACAACAGTTCAGTATTATGGAAGATATAAAGAAAGCAGTTCCGCAAAAAACAGTTGATAAAAATGAATTTTAAAATAAAGACAGATTTTCTTTAAAAAATCAAACAAATTAGTAAACAGTTCTGTATTTTCGTTCCAAAGATAAACATTAAATGTTAATTAATTAATTTATTGATATATTTAGGCTACTATACAGTAATTACGTTAGACAAGAAGCAAAACACATTAGAACCAAAATAAAACAACTATTCTGGTTAGTCGGAGGATACTCTCAACTTGATCTGAAATCAAAGAGGTTGATCTATAATACAATTATAAAGTCAATTTGGACCTATGGGGTGCAAATATGGGGTTACACTAAAAATTCAAATCAACTAGTCATACAACGCTGTCAAAACAAGGTTCTTCGATTGATTACCAAAGCCTATCGCTTTGTAACCAACGAAGAACTGCACGATGACCTGGAAATCAAATGGATTTGCGAAGTTATCCAAGATTTTACCTTGAAACACGAAAGAAGAATAGTAAATCATACTAACGTGGAAGCAATACAACTGGTGGACAGCGCGCAGGATGTCAGAAGATTGAAGCGAACAAAACCATAGGAACTTATATAAAGTGTATACATTTAGTTTAAACTATAGCTATAAGTTAATAATTAATAAATAATTATAATTTTATAATTGAGGAATACATATTGATGTAATTTCTCGCACTCGTCTTGCTTGTTAATTAATCCAAGTACATAGGAAAAGTAGTAATAAATTAATTGTAAATTAAGATTGTACTAAGCGTATCTAATAAAGATGTTATAAAAAAAATTAGTAAGCTTTATAACAGTAATCATGTAATTCCTTGATAACTTTACATTTTTGCATAATTTATTATGGCCTTTACACTTACTGTCTTATTGAAAGGCTATTCACCGGATTTAGGAAGTTTCCGGGTGTGGAAATCAACGTATTTGGTAAAATTATATAAATTTTGATTTTAATCCAATATCAATTTGTAAAATTTTATTCGATAAAGTATTTCTTCTATGTATATGCAATCACAATACATAATTACTTCAATGTTAATTTTCAATCTTCTGAAACATTTTTTTCTCACAATTTGAAGCAGTTTAGCAGATTTTCCCTCTATCGAAACGGATCGGTTTCTATTACCAATATGTAACAATTGGCACCGAAAGTGCTTATGGGGGGATATTATATAAATGATGTAGGTGTAAAAGTGCTATTCGCTGGAATTGGCAATTACCTTTCAGAGATTAGTTTCTGTCGCGTCGCCATAAATCAACGTTATTGACAAATAAGTCGTATTTGCTAATGTGTTTCCGAAAAAAAATGCAATTTGTGTCCGTTTTAGGACAGAAATAAAAAAAACTGACGATGATTTATAGTAGTTTGAACTGTTCGTGTCACTGATATCGTATTTTCCATGTATAAAAATGAATTGTTGTGAATCAGTGGTTTATTTTATGTTATATTTTGATTTACGACTCACATATATATTGTTTCGCAAATATTTTTTGTTTACTGCGTTTTTTGGCATTTTTCCAATTTAATTTTCAACTGATTTCATAATATACCTTAAAACAAACATCCGAACCGAAATATTAATTAATTATCTTAGAATAAGTTAAGAAAATTAAAACACTAAAGGATCGAGTGGAATTTAAATAATCCGAATGGATTCACTGTCCCACACTCAAGAATGTTCAATTTAAGTGTATTCTTCAAATATCCAATAAATTAAACTTCGTCGGATAGAATAGGGGTAAAGTAGCCATCCACATCGCTGAACTTGACGTTATTTAAATGGTTTTTGTCAAGGATCTTTAAACACTAAGGAATCCCCTATTAACTTTGCAATGATAAAAAGCTTTATCACCCACTCTGTAATGCTTTGCTGCCTCACTTTAATTTCGCGCAGCGTTTTCAAGCTTGACGCCGATGCAGTTAGACGCTAACTCAACGAAACTTAGGACAAACATTGGCGTACCTTTCAATTTTTGGTAACTAATGATTAAATAAACAGGATTAATTATTAATTCCACTATTCATATGATGAATTAAATTAATATTTTTTCTATACATAATAGACATAGATTTCGTAAAGCCCTTTAACAGAATCAGAAGAGAAATGTTATGCGTTATAATGTATACAATAAGGAAATATAATAGATCAAATCAATCAAATATTTTAAAGTCTCCTTTTACCAATTATGGATTTATCTGGACCTACTATTTAATGTGGCTTCCGAACCACGTTCTTCGACAAGCCTACCGAAAGCAAGTGACCAACTTTAGAAGTCATCCCAAAAGACATCCGGTCTTACCCAGCCTGATTAGTGGCGTGACTGAGATCATTTTCCTTGTCAGATTTTACACTCTTGCCTAGGACAATCACAAATTTTAAACAGTCACAAACATAGATTTACAACTATGATCCTGCAGGACTCGAACCAGCGACTATCGCAACAATAGGTAGACCGTCATGTCGCCTTTACAACTGCGCTAACCAAGCCGGTTGGAGAAGCTGTTGCTGATGACTGATAATAACTAATCTACATCCGACCATCTACAAAAAACCCATGCAGATGAAATACTATATTGATGAAATGATGCCGAACAAAATTAAAACGAATATTATGATTATGGAAGAAAATATCCAGCATAGAAGCAAATATCGAAATTGAGAAGTATAAAACGAGTAAATTCATTTAAAAATATCTGAAAATAGAAGATGAATATAACGAAAACCAGGAGAATGAGTTTATAATACTTCACCATGAATAAACTTATTAAAGAAAGATATATTCAAAAAAAAAACAAAAATTGATTATACCATAGGACGCAAGTCGAATTAAATAATATATAGGCCAATTCTAGTATTCGACTGTGAAATACGTCTATTGGTATCAAAATAAGTATTTGTGTTAAATCGTATCTCATGTTGAAGTCTCAGGCTTCATTTTTCTATATATGTCATTTCGTCGTAGTGTGAACAACATTTTCTTCAATGAGTGAAACCGATGAAAATATTCGAGGAAATATTAAAATGGGAAGTGCTATCCCACCGGCCGTATCGTCCAGCCTTGCTCCTTCTGATTACTATTTGTTCCAATATAAGAGTCGTCACCTTTCTGAGCAGCCCTTCATTTCATATGAAGATGCCAAAAATGGTCGATAGTGCCAATTTTTCGCCAAAAAGCTTCAAGTTAGAACAATCCTTTAAAAATTAAAAAAAACTCAACCAACGGAATTAAAAAATCTTAAAGAGTAAAAAGAGTAACAAAAATATACAGAGAAGAATAAACACAAAAAACAGGACTCCAACTTGAATAGAATATATAGAACCAAGAATTGGAAGAATATATAGTGAATATACAACTTGGTGATATTGGTAATATAAAATATCACAGGGCTGCTTAAGTGAAAGTTGGATGAAGGTATCCGGAAAATATCGCAGAGAAGATGAAAAAGACCAACTGAATCAATAATATTGAGCAGAGGCAATGAAGAATATGCGGAAACAGACAACAAACCCCTAATATAACAGAAATACACTGAAATAGAACAATGGTTATTTTTGATTATATATTTCGTTATTCAATATTATTTATATTGCATTTAAATTCTAGTATCTTAAGAAATAAAGCTCATTAATATTCCTAATTTCCGAATAAAAACAATTTCAAGCTGTACAAGTTATTTGGCGGAATATGAATAGAAATTAAATTGCACGTCAATGATCGGTAACTTTTCAAAATTTAACGGGCACGCGCAAGCCAAACTAATCGAATTACGTCAAGTGTTTGCCGACATTTAAAACGATACCGATACCGAGAGGGTCGATGGAGACGGAACGACTGGAAGGGCGGCTAATAAATATAAAAGCAGCTGCTGAACTTTGGCCCCCCTTTTTCGCCGAATAATTCGATTCTGTTTCGGATCAGAAGCTTTCAACGTTGAATTAAATAAACAAAGTTTAGGGGCCGTGCGCGCGGAATTTTTAAGGTCAATGCGCGGAGAGGAAGAGGACGAGTCGCGAAGTCGACTTGTCGGCGAAGAACAGGAGCGAGGAGCGAAAGATGTGGATGTTTTGGAAGTTCTAAGACGGAATAAACTACCAGAGAGCGCGCTGTAAAATGAAAATAGGCGGCGACAAAACGTTTTCGTGAAAGTACATTGAATTTTTTCTTTCTTTCATTTAAAGAAATTGTAATTGTAATGAGTATCGTAACCGTACTACAACGTGTTTTCAATTTTTTGTTATTGTGTTCTTATAGGGATGTTTTTCTCGTTTTTCTGATGATAGTAAGTAACTTAGAAGAGAGAAATTTCGTTTGTCTCATTAATACTATCCCATATTTCACTAAATTCTGCTCAATACCTAACATAGCATAGGTAACGCACCGATTTTTTTTTAAATTGACCAATGAGGTGGTCCTTATCCTGTCCGGACAGCTTATAAGTGGCAATATTTGTGATTTTACCAATTGAGAGTATCTGTTGTAGCCTTGTTCTTCTGAATTGCACTGTTTTTTACTCAAATTTTCTTGGTATAGGCTGTATGGACTTTCTCAAGTTTTGGTCTCCTCAAATTTTAATAGCGCAAGTTTACAAATTCTGGGCAACGTTGTTTCATGCACTGCACTCTTCAATCCGTGTGTCAACATTAGTTCTAATTTTCGTGTTCGCGATTGATGGCAGCACTGAGCTGTTTTAAAGTCTGTCAGTTAACGACGTTACATTAAATTAAAAAACGCATATAAAACTTGTTTTTGTGCTGTAATTGTGTTTCGGAAAGTCTAAAAATTCAGAGACAACGTTGCAAACTAGGAAATATATATATATATAGGTATGTTTTTTTTTCTCAGACCTGATATTCGAAATCAAATGGCTGGAGCAATATTTATATATTTAATTATATTTTTAATTATGTTATAATATGAGTGAAATTAATTGATGTTACATTAATGAACACTTTTACTTCAAATGTTTCTGAAGCCAGATTGTACCATACACATACAGATAAGCATGTAAATCCGTTCCCAGTTTAAGACGCATTTTACATTTTTACAAACTGCATTTGGCAGTATATTCGACGTCATCTATGGCGTGCATTGGTTATTTTATTGCAATGACTATGCGTTTTATATATAGCTGTACTTTGAACAGTTCAAATTCTAACTAAAAACAATGCAAACAAAATCAAAATAATAACGTTAACCAATAAGGTTGTTTTTTTAATGTAATAAATTTACCTAAGTATGTAATAAAATATATCAGTTTATTCTTACAAAACAATATATATTCTTGATAAATATTTCGTGATAAATATAAACTCGCTATAAGCTATACATTTTTTCGATTATGCATATTTAGTATAAAGTATAGTGCTATCAAACATGTTTTTCATCATAATTCTAGCATAATTTAAATATAATTTTCATACATTTTAAAATTGTAAAGTCAAAAAGCAATAAGCACTATATAGTATACTTTGTTGTATTTTTTTTATAATAGAAATTATTTTGTACAGTATCTTCATGCAAATGTTTTCACTCTTTTTTTTTCACGGTTTCCATTGTTCAACTTGTATATTTTCTCTATAATATACTTATTTCATTAAAAATTTACAACAGAGTATAAACAACTTATAATTTTATAAAACTTTTCATTAAAAAAAAACTTAGTTGAGAGTTGATTTCCAAAGATATTTTAAAAGACTATGTTAGAGTCAACCCTAATAACTTGTAATGACTTAATCTAAAGTTGAAGACGCATATGTCCTACATATAAATGCTATTTTTCGTGATTAAACAAATTGCTTAAAATATATTAAATTTAACTTTGCGGCTATTAATCTCAAAAAGTAAATATGCATACAATAAAAATTATAATTATGCTAGAATTATTCTTCCATTAACTTGATAATTTAAGAAAATATGATTGACATACTTGATAATTAATACTATTCGATATGAAATATATATCCTCCAAGCGTGAAAGAAATACATCTACTGGATAACGCACAGAAAATCAGATGATTGAAACGAACCAAACGGCATAGACTTGTCTAACTGTTTTAAGTGTTAATTTTATTTTAATTTAGGAAATACATATCCGCACTGGATAAAAACGGGATTTAAAATCATCGTGGTTCTGTAGATTAACCATTCTGCGCCGGCGCGCGCGTACCTGGTGTTAGGAACATTTGAATATTTTCAGTATTACTTGGGACGTCCTGAGGGGATTCACATCTTATCTATAACCAAACTTCTGATATCGGCATAGTGTTAAACTTCAAGGCGTAAAATATAATCTATATTAGTTATTAAAATAAAGGGTAATGTTCATATGTTTTATATTAACCTATATATAGCATGCATATGTATTTATAGTAAAAATGACCTTTAATAAAGACAGTAAGAACTTGACATTAATTTATGAAACATTTTACCGGAGGTAAAAAGAAAAATACAGCATAATACTATTTTTGTATTATATTAATTTATACTTTATATTTTCATTTATATGTTTTAAAACTTAATATTAATTTTAAAATATAAATTAAAGGATATTTACTAAATTACCCCATATTTGAATATACAATACTACAAATGTATTATATATAAATAAAATTATATAACAACTTCCTTGTAGATACATTCCTTTATACTTCTCACGCTATTTACTAATTAATTACAATACAATAAAAGTTGCAATAGAACTTTCTTCCAAATAAAGGCATAGGTTAATATATTTCATGGAAAAAGGGCTTAACCACTAAAAAACCACCACCATATTTAATGAAATCAATATATAGATAGACTCAAATAAATCTTTTGCCCAAAGCTCTTCCTAAAATTAGTTCGTAGGATAATAATCAATCAATACTTTTATGGAAATTACTACCAGTTGTTACTTATACAGCTGTATATTAAGCTTCTTGACTTCTTATTCTCTGAAAAATTCTTTAAGCAAAAATATTTGTTTTTTTATCACCTGTGGTTTCCAAATTTCAAAGCCTTATAAATTCTTAAAATATAGATTAGATTGTTTAACATCTATAATACAGATGTATCCGACAAAGATGCTGCAGAAATTCAGTATGTATGGATACTAAAATCATTAAGTTGAAAACACGGAGAGCGTAGATGATCCTTTTTGTCATTGGTTTTAGTTGTGCAGGAAGCTCATAGTGAAATGTTCGTATATGTCAGTTTCTTTCTCTTGGTGCTAAGTATGTCTTATTACAAACTTGATATATTAATTTACTTTCACTGCAAAATGTAAGTCATTTAATTTATCCTAATTGTAACAACTGAAACTATACTTACCTGAACTTCAAAAAATAACTTTATAAAAAGCAATATTACACACTTTAATAGTTAAACAAATAAATGGCCAATACTAAATCAGAGTAATACGGTTTATCGCCATATCTTTTGAGAAATGCTTAGCTTGCAGTACTCTCCAGTATTGCCAAATCTAAACGCAAGGACTATATATTGTACTAAATAGTAAAAAACGTATCTAATCTATTATTTTTTTTATTTCACAACTAAATATAAAAGTTAATTTCAGAAAGTCTTGTTAAATAAATTATTTGTTCTATAATTAATTATATTCATAAAGCAAATAACCTAACGGTAAATTTGGCAACATGGACTTTTAGCAATTCGGCCTCCCCGGAGTATATTGCGCCGACCGATATTCGAATAGTGCCGAGAGTAACTGAATCTCTGGACTACGATGATTTTTACTATATACTATCCCGCACTCGTCTTGTTTATGTTTTAATGCAAATATAATAGAACGATAGAAAAAAACTATTAACTAAGCGAAAAATAAAAAATGATTTTTTTGAAATTACCAAACCCATATAATACCTCAAGATATCTCTTAAAAACGTCTTTCTTTCTTTCTAGTTTTTCATCTTGATCTTGACCTGATACAACTTTTTCTCGTCTGTTCTGTCTACTCAAGTTTTGCGATTCGGAACCAAACCAAACATCAATCTTTACCTTCCTTTATCAGCCAGATACAAATTACGACAGGGGTAATTCCGGGAAAAAATTAATAAAAGCCCAACGGAAAAAAAATCTCGATCGGCTGGGCTCCGTCTTCCGCCTTCGCGCAGCGAAAGTAAAAGAAAAAGGTTGGGGATTTCACGTCGGGACTAAATGCTGACCCTGGAGCTTTCCCTACGTAATGTTTCGTTTCCCCAAGGTCCTTTAAAAGTCGAATGAGGATTATTTTCGTGAAGGAAACGGCCACGATCGGAATGACTCCGGATAATGGAGAACGACAAAGGAAACAAACTTAGGTTTTTATGCGTGTTTCAGTGTAGAATGACAATTGTTCTATCTATAGAACTGTAAAGATTTCTTTAAATTGTTTAGGGGCCACTAACAGGTTAGTTTCATTATAATTAAATTTTGAATATTATAATAATAATGGAAAATAAAGTAGTCTAACATCAAGTGTTAAATTCAATATTGTTTCAATGGTTCTTTTTTTTACAAACGTTGCAATTGTTAGTCCATGTCTACCTTGAAGATTGTAAAACTAAGTCAATGTTTTATCTATTTAAATCATCAAAAAGAACAAACTCAACTTATCGAAGTGGATTTAGATAAGAAAACGTCATAGATTTATGTCCTGTACTAATGGGCCTGGGAATTTTATTGATCTTTGTGATGATATCAAAAAGTAGAAAACTATATACCAGTTGGTCATAGTCTTAATTTTTGAGGCATGATGATATATCTAAAGACTAAGAAACGCTAAACTATAAACTTGTGTAGGGAATCGATATTAAATAACACTGTCCATCACTGTCCACATTAATGTTATCCATCAATATTTTTTTTCTTATTTATAAATAAATAATATATTTAAAAATTAAATATTATCGAGTTTTCATATCTTCAAAGCTTTTCAACTTACTGTAAATAACACAATAAGTTTTCTTACATGTTATCAATGTTATATGAAACACTCTGGTTTTAGCAATACTTTTCTTTGAATTAAATATATTCATTAATGTAACATTGATTAAAATGTTGAAAAATGTATTGTGTATAATAATATAATATTTAACATATATAATGTCCATCAATATATTAAAAGAAGGCAAGAAAGGTTACTTCTTAAAATTGACACATAACAATCAATAATATAAAATAACAAGACTTTAATATGAATATAGAATAATAAGTTATACCATCCTAATGTATAATATGTGTATCACTGGCATAGCAAAATATTTTTTGTTTAAATGATGTATCTTTATCTTAGACATTTTTCAAATCCTTATGAATATCAATATCACTCATTAAAAAAATAATCATTCGTTCAATGAACCTTGAAAACTAATCTTGGAATTTATCAAAATATTTGCATATTATAAGGTATACAAATCTAAGTGTCTGGTACTATTGAAAATTACGTCAGAGTTACGTCAGTAATGGTCAGTGTATTTTAGTACCCGATACGAATTATCGGAATATGAGAAATATATTTAAATGTCAATTATATTGACAATATTACAAGCACAATTTCATCATAAAATTAAAAATAACTATTGAACCTTATTAATAATGTTTTATTAAAGTTCCTTACTTCGAATTGATTTATTACTATTACAGTCCTCAAGCTTTCTGTTACAAATGTAAATGCAGGATCGAGATATTTTACCTGAATTGTGCCACTTCAATCTTCATTTGGATATATGTTGGTGTATTGAATAAATTATCGCCAAATAAATGTTTCAACTAAATAGTCTCGTTGAAACTGTTCATAATAACAGTGCGCCTGTAAATATTTTTTTCACTAATAACATATAAATCTCTGCAAAATAAAGAATTATGTTTGTTTAAATAAGTATTAGTATGTTTTGAAGTTGCTAATATGAATTTAATTTATACTCTTAGTTATTGTTAAATACTATACTTCCCTATTGTATTTAATAAAATGTCACAAAAGAATGTCATGTTGAAGAGTTATTCTTCATTAATTAGCCGAAAACAAAAGCACATTTATAGAAAATCCTTCTTGCTCACCAGATATGGCAAGAGCTAGTCTTCTAGCTCAAAAAAATTCTAGATTCGGCTCCAGTCGAAAAACGAAACGAATATTTAAAAATATTGAAAAATTATTAAAATGTTATTTCCTCAGAATATCACCTGGGTTATTATATTCTTGATATTTACATATTCTATACATGTTATTAGTTTGAATCCTTCGAATCCTTAAGGTCTTCAAATCCGATTACAGTTTAATCACCAACTTCTCTGAAGAAAATCGAAATAAAACTAAATACACCTAAAACAAGTTTCCTATTTTGACAAGAAACAAAACGTAACGTATGAGCAATTCCGAAATTTACCACAAAATAACAAAAGATAATACTCTATTGTTGCCCTTTGAACACCGGCGCCAACTCGAATTACGTTTATGTTCAGACGGCAACTAAAAGCATCGCTATTGCTCGAATTTTATAATTCAAGACGTATGAATATATACGTTGGATCTTTGTAATGGTTTTGTCGGTTACCCTTTATGCCTGTTCCGTTTTGCTACTATTAAATCAAGGGAATTTTACCAAACTGACCGTTGCGAGCGACCGAAACAGGATGATGAAATTGTTTGATGTTAGATATAGAACTTCCCAGAATACAAATTGTTGATTTAACTTAGTAAGTTTAAGCGAAGCAAAAAAAAACAATAATTGTAGAATGCTTTGTAATTCAATGATGAAATATTTTCTTATTATGATTTTAATGTTTCAATGTTCAATGTTTTATTAATATATATACGTATATCTTTACATGAATCCGAGAAAATGTCAATTTTTGTTTAGTTAGTAAATGTATCTAAAAAATTTAGATACATCATTAATATGTTAACATCTCGTTTATAAATATTATGTAAATAAGTTTATATAAAATATTTTTTTTACAATTTCTTTATTATTTTTAGGATTAAGATTATTTCAAATTAAAGATTAAATTGCAAGTTAGAAGCAGAGCCAAAATTGTAAAATGTCGTAGTCTATATCTCAATCGGCATCGTAATTAGCATGCCGAAAATTACTTGGAATGTGATTTAGAACGAAATCGCTAATTCATAAGACCATTTTACAATTTTGGCCCAAGTTAGAAGCAGAACCAAAATTGTTAAATTTCGATTGGCCATATCTCGGAAACTATAAGAGATAATGATATTTGGCGATCGGCAACGTAATTAGCATGCCGAATATTACTTGGAATGTGATTTAGAACGAAATCGCTAATTCATAAGACCATTTTACAATTTTGGCCCAAGTTAGAAGCAGAACCAAAATTGTTAAATTTCGATTGGCCATATCTCCGAAACTATAAGAGATAATGCAATTTGACAATCGGCAACGTAATTAGCATGCCGAATATTACTTGGAATGTGAATTGGAATGAAATCGCGAATTCATAAGACCATTTTACAAATTTTGGCCCAAGTTAAAAGAAGAGCCAAATTGTAAAATTTCGATTGGCCATATCTCCGAAACTATAAGAGATAATGCAATTTGGTAGTCGACAAAGTAATTAGCATGACGAATGTTACTTGGAATGTGAATTGGAACGAAATCGCTAATTCATAAGACCATTTTACAATTTTGGCCCAAGTTAGAAGAGCCAAATTGTAAAATGTCGATGTCGATATCTCGGAAACTATAAGGGCGACGGATGGTCCTCCTGTTGCGATAGTCGCGTGTTCGAATGCTGCTGGGTCATGGTCGTAAAATGTTTGTGGTTGTTTAATGTTTGTGATTGTCCTAGGGAAGAGTGTAAAATCCGACAAGGAAAATCATACCAGTGACGCCAGTAACCAGACTAAGGAGGTAAGACCGGATGTCTTCTGAGATGATTTCTAAAGTTGGTCACTCGCCAATCCGTACGCTTAATAATTATCGAGGACTGTGGTTCGGAGACCACGTTAAGCTGCAGACCCAATCACTGAAAAATTAAAGAGGTTGACATGATTATAAACAATATAATCTTTTAAAGATTAAATTAACATTATTACACTCTCCACCTCACAAGTATTATAAGGTTAATTAAACGTACGTAGATAACAAAATTGGGCATTTTATTTGTATCGAAATAAGTGTTATCGAAGTGTTTTTGTATCAATGCTTTTGTTTGATATCTTTCTTTATCTTCTTATGTACAGTAATCCAATTACTATATATAATAAGGTAATAAAAACACGAAAATGTTTTATTAACATTTTTATATCACTTCATTTTCGGAACATTTATATCTGTAATATTAATTCAGCTGAGCTTCTGATCTTTTTAATATTCTCTCTGTCTTTCTTATCTCTATCTCATATACTTTGATATATTTTTATAAGATGTGCATAGCGTTTTTTTTTGTGTTTTCTAACTCTATTAATATTGCTAGTCTTCTATCAAGGCCTTTAAGAAGCGAATTTATTTATGAGCTAACCTAGTCGTAGCAACCAACTCTCAACTTTCTTACCATCTATTTAATAATCTTTCTATAGGTCTTCCGTTAGTCGATGTACTTAAATTATTTATTGTTCTCTCCAGCGTTCGCCTCCATTATGTGCCTTGAAATATACTTTTGCTAAGTAATATGATATACTTCTTAATACTGGTAGTGAGAAGATAATTTTGAAGTCACCCTTCAGAACAATTTTTTACTAGACTTTAGTTTGTATATTAGTCATCATTATTAGTCCTGATCTCTATATACTGGCGATAGACAAAATAATACAAATAACATGCAAAATAGTACATCTTATTACATCTTGGTAACACTGCTTCTGTGTAGATAAACGAGCAAGCATGGGGGAGTTACCGTTATGAATTGGCTAGCAATATCATGGTATTCAGCTGGTATTCTCTATCATATCACTCACTGAATTACTGCGAATCAATATCTCGATATCCTCAATGATGAAGTTCTTAATTTATCGAGCAAATTTCTGCCAAACTGCCAAATTTCCAGATGATAAAGAGTATCATAATATTTTCTCCCTGACCAAAACAACCGTCAAACCTCAACATATTGACAATACAGATTAAGTAGATTTTGATCTCCAACATCACTGATGCAATTGGCGCATGTTTTGCACAGGATTTGCAAAAAAATTGCAGCTATTTTAAAAGCAAATGGTAGCACAACATTTTATTTATAAATAAATACTCTGTATACGTCAGGTGTTCATATTTTCGATTATATTCATTTTTACTTAACGCACTTTTTCCATATTAACTTAAAAGAGTGGTGGAATGAGTGAGTGAAATTTTATAAATAAATATTATATAAATAATATAAAAACTATCATTATCATTATTTATATATACAACTCTGTGGATGTTATCCAAAATATGTGGTACTATAATAATTACATTCAATTTATTTGGTAGATTCTATATTGCTAACTGTTCATGTATTTTTTTTAAATTTTACATTCATAGAGTAGATAGAGTCATAGAGGAAATGTTAAATATAAAGGTGAAAATAATAGTTATTACTTAAATACTTACTGAAATATCGCAAATATACACGGGTATATAACGATAAAAAAAATTACGAACATTATGAATAACAATTATTTTTTTTAGATTATTTTAAGGTCTCCTTTTTACCAACGAGTGTTTATCTAGACTGGACCTACCGTTTAACGTGGGCACCGAACCACAGTCCTCGATGTGAGTGACCAACTTAGAGACCATCCCAGAAGATATCCGGTCTCACCCAGCCTAGTTACTGGCGTGACTGGGATGGTTATTCCTTGTCAGATTTTCCACTGTTGCCTATAAAGACATTTTACAGTTACAATCACAAACATAAAGTACATTCATGACCCAGCGGATTTCGAACTCGCGACTATCGCAGTAGGAGAACCGTCGTGTCGCCTTAACCACTGCGCCAACAAAGCCGGCAACAATTATTTTAAATATAAACACGTTACAATCTAATATGTCGATATTAATAATTTGAAAATCGTGATATACCTTACTATAATAGTACAGTGGTTCATAATTTATATCTTGTAGATTCATAGAATATCAATGGCTAGTATGTTTCTATGAGAAAAGCGTGGTTGATTGCTTTTATGTCAATTAATCGTCATCTATCTTGCATCAAGTCACTACTTAGCACTTATCATTAAGAAGTTGCTTTTTGTTTCCATTTTCTGTTTTAATTTATATCCTGACAATATTAAGACTTCTAAGTCATCGATTAGACATCCAGCTCTATTAATTTTATCTTTAAAAAATCTCCCCTTTTTCTCTATCCTCTTCTCTCTCTCTCTTCTTCGTCCGTTAAAATAAAGAGAATTAATTTGTTTTCTTGTATTTTTTGTCTACTCTTTCTTTCTCTTTCTCGAAGTATAATAAATTTTAGCGGCGATGCTCGAGTCTTATCGAAAAATTTAAATACGGACGGACGACTTGCTGAGCTCGAATTATGTTTAGAAAAAACCTATCCGAAGTTAATGTAAATTTAAATTTGACAATTCACTGGAGGACGTCGTAGAATAATATTGTTACTCTTTTTTATTCCGTCTCCATCAAAGGGCAATTATGAATCTTATAAGAAATATTGAAAAACAATAAAAACATTTACTTCTGCTCTTCAAGGATTTGGTTTAATTTATTTTAATGTTATGGTTACAACGATATTATGTTAATAAACGATACGACTTTGTATATTGAAATAAATATCAGAATATTTCGAAAAGTCAATATGAAAATACTACATAGTCGTACGTCACGGAGCAGTAGTATTTTCTTGTGCTATTTCCCAAACCGAAACGACTAATGCTATTTACACATTTTTAAGCTATACTGTATTAAGAATACGAGAAAAATAATAAAATATTAAAAAAGAAACCACATTTCAAAATAAAGCACAAATTGAACTAAAATTAACAAGCGCATTAAGAAAATATGTTTTTAACATATATGATAACGATATCGATTATTGATAAGATTATTATGTGGCTGCAAGCTGTGTTGATTACCGTTTTTAACGATTACGTTTTCTTATAACTTACGTTTCAAATTGAATGGAGTTCTAATAATTTAATCATATATATATATATATATATATATATATATATATATATGTATGTATGTATGTATATAAAATAACAAATATACTATATTATAAGAAATATACTGAGTACAAAAGATCTTCAAAACCGGGACCGCATGACAGGAATTAACAATTAAAATAGGCTGCAATCGCAAATTTGGGGTTGGCTAATAAACCTAGATCCTCTTAAAAAAAAGTTGTACCTAACTGACTTTTTTTTTAATTTTAATATCTGGCTTAAGAATGACGGAGGCGGAAAATGAAACGAAATAATAAAAATATAATTAATATATGTCCAGCCTTTCTATTTTTATAAAAACATCATATTACACATAATTATTTTTTATAAATAAATTTACACAAATTTGATAAACAATTGAATTAATATTAAAATTATATATAAGGAGCCTATATGCCTTTCTATTTTCATAAAAACACCATATTTAAATTAATTTACATATTTGAACAATTAACAAGATCTCCAAGAACCATATGAATAAACATTACCATAAACATACCAAAATCATTTAGATCAAACCTAGCCAATATAGTTAAAAGCAAATAAAAAAGCCACCACTATATATGAAAGCAGTGAAATTCTCCTAAAAATCTCCAAATATGGTTAACTGTGATCACTACTATTTTTGATCCACAAACCCCATTAATGAATTAACTAACTCGAGCTCGATTAACATATTGTACCTTTACTACCCTAAAATGTATGGATTGTTGTACTTTTAAGCTGACAGAAATCTCAGTGTCAGTACATCATTATTTTTACAAAACTTTATATGTAAAAATATATATAAAAAAAATTATTTACTTATACTCTTATATTATATAATAATGCATTGTATTTTCCTCGTCATTAGATCATTAGTTTTATATTTTGTTTATTTGATTCAGGTCTACTTTTGTTAGCAAATTTAATTATTTAATAGTATCTCACTGTACATATATCTTACATCTTAGCAAAATGCATTCTAATTTCTTCTTCTCTGTATTTCACATTCTTCGACTTTCACTCTCAACAAATTCTAACTATTACCTGTAAAATAAAATTTAAAAATTATTACTAAAATATATTATGTTTAAAAAAATTATTACCAGTTGCTACAATTTTTTCTACTGTTCTTGATGGACAAACGCCATTAATGACTCTTGTTATCAATAAACTTTGGCATATGTTGATACCTATTCAATGTCGTTGAAAATGATGTGTTATAAATTTGGCAGCGAACATTCCCACTATAAATAAAATTGATGCTATTTGGATTTTATAACTTTTAGAAATATAACCTTACATTCTGCATCTACCCTCGTTCTTCCATATTTTAAAACCAATGTATGTTAATCCACTAAGAATAACACAACACTATAATTATTATTAGTATAGAATTATTAATGTAACCCAAAATCTATATACCCTAGATTTTTTGTTGTTTTGACTTGATCGACTCTACCGATCAACTGGAAAATAATGTACCATCATTAGTAAAGGAAGACAATATAGTTTATTCGTTTTATGGTTTATTCTATGCAGGATAGGGCGCATGCGCCAAATCCGGATATAGTTGTGGAGTAACGTATTCTGAAAAAGATAATGGGTTTTCTGAGGAAATATCGCTCGAAAAAAGTGTTGGTATATCAACTTAAAATATATCGGCCAAAAATATCCATACAATGCAACCACGGAATTAATGTGGAATAGTACAATCCTTATCCGGGTACTTTTAAGGCAATGATACCGACAATTATAGATACATCGATATTTATGTCCAATACTAAACTATTTTGTGATATTAAATAGGTTACCTAAGGTTTTGAAGCTGAGTATCGAACAGTTTTGAGATTTATGACCGTTTCTCATCAAATTCTTTCTGTTAAATTTAGAACAGAGGTGAAAAAAGTTCTAAGGAAACTTAAAAGTCATGGAATGAATTGAATCCTTTTATATTGATGATTTCTGATATTATAACGAGTAATTAATTAGATGCAACAGTAACGGGAAGTGAATTTTTATGCATCTAGTATCCGGTTCCGATGAAATATAAAATATATTTGGTATTTTACAGACTAAACAAACGCAGGCATTGATAAAGGTTAATTTTATTCGTGTCGATATTTGCCGATAGTGCTTTCCGCTTTACAATTAGTTTGCAATAATGGTAGGTAAAGTCTAAGGTTACACCGGTGTAACGT
The DNA here is from genome assembly GCF_030347505.1 of Rhynchophorus ferrugineus. Classification (NCBI taxonomy): domain Eukaryota; kingdom Metazoa; phylum Arthropoda; class Insecta; order Coleoptera; family Curculionidae; genus Rhynchophorus; species Rhynchophorus ferrugineus. The sequence goes on along the minus strand of NW_027472580.1, from coordinate 40,142,885 downwards.
TCATGCCATTATTCAATTTTATAGAGTGGTGCGTATTTAAATGTTATTATGCTTATTGTTGGAATTGCTGCACTTAACATCAGCCGATTTTAATGAGAAATTATTCAATATTTATGGTTTTAAATGCTGCACAAAGTTACCGACCTTGAATAACATGTGTGCGAATCATATGTAATTAAATGTTTATGGTATGTTTCCGTAGAAAATTGTTATTATTATTGGATTTTTACTGTTAATGTGGTTTTCTAAGTAAAATATCATACAGACTTGTCATTTTAAAACATTGAACAGTTAAAATATTTTTTTTATTTTTCCGATAATCATTGTTCAATTATTAAATTTTATAGCACCAATAGTAAACTATGTTTTCCACAATGGCCAAATGATACGATCCTATTACTGTGGTGATAGTTGCGAGTTCTAATCTTGCTGGGGCATGTTTGTAAATTTATGTTGGTTATTTTGATTGTAATTATCCATAAAGCCAGAGTGTAAAATCGGAAAAGGAAATCATTCTAGCTACGCCTGTGATCAATCTGGGTAGAACAAAACTGTCTTCTAGGATGATCTCTAAATTGGTCACACACCAGTCGGTAGGATTAATGGTGAAGATATTTGTTTGGAGCTCACGTCAAGCAGTAAGTCCAGTCTCCAGATAAACCCTCGTTGGTAAACAGGAGGCTATCTATTCAATCTTCGCTATAGTTTTTGTTTGTAATAGGTAGGCATGGTTTTCAAATCAACGGTTTAGTCTAGTCACATAATAGTCAAATTCATCTCACGTCATGACTGCAATTTATATTTGTGATTGTTTATAAAATAAAATAAAATATTTGTTTGTAATAGGTAGGCATGGTTTTCAAATCAACGGTTTAGTCTAGTCACATAATAGTCAAATTCATCTCACGTCATGACTGCAATTTATATTTGTGATTGTTTATAAAATATATCTGTAAAGTTTGACAACTACTAAAAAATAGATCATGTAAAGCTATTATACTCTTCTCTTATTACATTTACTACTTAAAATAGTAAATATTCCATTATTCTTCTTCATTAATATAATTGGTTTATATTAATATAGTATAGTTTTAATATTAATTTTTGTAAGTTATAATAAGTTATATTAAGTTTTAATATAACTAATGACAGGAGAAATCATATCATAATTTTACTGATTTAGTTCAACATTGAATGATTAAAATACATTTACGATTATCGATATGATAAGTTTACTCTGTCTAAAAGCTAGGTAGTAACGGTCTTATAAAAAAAGCAATTTTCTTATTTATGAAAATATTTTCCAAAATTCATTAAAACATCATCAAACTGTTACATGTGATGTTTTTGACAATACTCAACATAAAATGACAGTTTTTTATTTAGTATTATTGAGTATTATTTGATTCATTCATTTATTTGATTTCATTCACAGACACTAATCATGGAACGCTCAAAATTGCGCAAAAGTTTCGACATTCATTAATATTTTTCTTATTAAATCATTATCATGCTATCAAAAACTTTTAAGAACTTATGGTGAGGTTGCTCTGTCATATCCCAATTGTCGGTTTTGATTTCAAAGATTTAAAATGTTGATGCCAATTACAAAAAACGGCTTGGAGAACCAAACAGATTCGAGGACAATGAATTATAAGACGTATTGGTTGAAAAGCCAACTGATAAAAATAGGAAGTAAAGTTACAATTGCTAGGAAATTGCTCCAAATGCTATTTCAGACATCACCGTTTTATTGCCTACAAGGTAGAAAAAGGAAAGTTTTCTATGGGGTATTGTAACTGGCGACGAAAAGTGGATCCAATAAACAATCCTAAATACAAAATAGGTTGGTCTAGAAGAAGATCCACATATAATATCGCAGTGCAACACTTATGGCCATAAATGTGTAGAGTATTGCAAGGTGCTAATGAAACTTTTACTTTAGATATATGTCAGTTTCAAATGAACAAATCGATTAAAAATTAAATTAAAAAAGACCATAAATAGTGAGTAACAGATGCAATGTAATGCTCGACAATAATACGCTCCAGAAATTGTTAATGATATATTATTGCAGTTCAACTGGGAGAATAAAGCTTATTCATAGCTTGGTTGGCAAGTGGTTTGGAAAGTGCTGAAGATATGTGAAAATGGATCGCTAAAAAATGGTGAAAATGATCATACTAACACTGTTTTTTTGACACGGTATCGCCATGTTGCCGGAAAGATGGAAAGAAATTGTGAAAAGTATTGCACCATTTTTATGGTGAAAAAAATTATCAGAAAGGGCTCAAGCACCTAATATTATTTTAAATTGCCATCTAGTACAAAAATGCATCTAATATCATCAATCATTATTTTAATTAATAACAATACGGTGATTTGCGACGAAATTACAGCTGTATTCGCTATATTCGCCTGTTAAAAAATTAAGTAGTGTTGACAATCTTTGGCTTATACAAAATATGAAAATATTTAAATTCTCTACTATTTTTAGTTCTTTTTTTTAAACTCAGGGTCGTATGTATGAAATAAACAAACAAATATCGAAAACAAACTCCTCTAAATGTTTTTACATAATTTTAATGTGAAAATTGTTTGTTCGTATTAAAAGTAAATAAGACCATTAGTTCGCCTATATTAAAATAATTAACGTTATGATCCACCTTGGACGACTATTAATATCGATGAAATCCAATGTAATTTTAGTTCGGCTTAGAGGTCATAATGTCTAAATTAATCCAATGAAACACAAAGTAATTATATCGGCTCTTAGATTTGTTAGTGATCAAATGGTCTTAACTTATTATTGGTCTTGACTCACCCAACATTCTCGTTCTGGTGAATTTGTTGTTGATTAGTACCTCTTTGTAAAACTTGGTAGTCTAGTACAGTATATACTTATAAATGTTGATTCAATTACTTCACGATTAAAATTCTGATTCCTAAATATGTATTTGTTAAACATTCTTCAGTTCAGAATGTTCCAGTTCCCTACTTTTGAGGATTTCTTTTAAAAAAAATTCCTTCCATAACTATATTCGTTACGGAAGTTGAACATTTTCCTGAAATAATTTTTAAAAATCTATATATTTTATGATTGTATTAAAATGAACGTCTAATATCTGAAGAACATTATCTTAAAACGTATCCAAGAGTTGTTTGTGAGTGTGAATTCTTTTTAAGGCAATGTCCGGAAGTTCCATTAAACCTCTCCGAGGGTTATCTTTACACCATTTAAACCCTATGTCCTGTAAGAATCTATGAAAGGATGGCATTTTCAAACGAAATGATAGCAGTTTTACATTATTGTGGCTGCATAATTAACTGAAGTTTTCAGATATACTACAATGTTAAAATAAATTATATTTGATAACATATTTGTTCAATTATTTTATTTAGATTAGAATTTTTTTGAATGTGAACCAAACCAAACCAAACTGAACTAAAACTCAGAGTTAATGCGGCAACATTGCAATGTTTAATCGTCACAAATATCCATGGCGCATTACTAAAAAAACTTTGAATAGACTATATGGACGGATACATGTACATAATACAGACATACAAGAATTACCTTACTTGGCAATTTTCCTGACTTTGAGATGATGGTGATTTCAGGGCTGTTACAAAGACTTGAGACATGTTTTAGTCGAAGTTTTCATAAATAATGTGAGAAATTTTTTAAAGGCTATTAAATGCACATTTCGACATATTTGTTTTCTGATCAATTGTCAATATAGAAGAAAACAACTAAAATATGCCAGCAACGTTTTCAATCTCTTCGACCGCATCATTGCCGGTTATGTGACTCCTGATTTTGGTTGCCATTTTTTTCATTTCAAATGATATCACTTTTTTTCCGGTTTTCCAGCTAGCCCGCAGCTATTTAAAAACCTACCCCCCCATTAAATCAAAATTTACTGCCTTCTACCCTTCGCGTTTTTTGGACAAGGAAAATATGCGAAAAGATTTATCACTACTGTCGAGAAATGTACGTTTTAAACGAAAATCATTTTTCAGCAGAAATATTTAAATAATCCTATTATGCCCTCTGTAACGGTAAGTGAGAGAAAAGAATAGGAAAATACAACAAGAATGTAAATTGTTTTCTCTTATTCTCGTCTCTTTCTCTCTCTATCTCAGTCTCAGACAAATAACATTCATAAACTATATTACACGGTTAATTACACTCACAGTAAACAGGTTATTAATTACCTTCTATAATTAATCATTAATAATATCTACCTTTGAAATAATACCAGGACTCACTAATTGGATATACAAAAAGTAAAGTGTTATGATAAAAGGATACTAAGCTATATTCATTTGTCTGCAAAACAGCTATAATTATTTGACCTTGAAGTGTTTTCATATTAGAGTAATCTTTTGTTTGGAAAGTTAATCTGACAAAGCTTAGGAGGTTGGAACTTATCGCACTATATATTTTATTATATTTATAAATAGCGCCTTTTACCTTTGATGTTTACATATTATTATAATGAAAATATATTTAAAAAGCATACCAGTATAAGGTGTCTCTATTTCCGTCATTTACTCCCTTTCATTTTCTCTTTTAGTATTTAGCTCGTAATTCCTAAATTTCTGGCGTAATTTTTTACTTCGAAAGGTGTTTAAACTTCTTATTTTTCAGTGCTGATTGTTGAATACTGATACTGAATCAATAGTAGGCAAATCACCGCAGATTAAAAGTGGTCTGCAGCTATCAATTGATAAAAACAATAATGGCCCATCTCCACTTTGAAATTATATTGTTTTAATGTTTTTAAGCTTAAATATAGCTTTTCATTAATTGTTGGCCTTTGCAATGATTAATTCTTTTTTAGAGATTGAATTAGTAAGTAAAATTGGAACATAATGATTGAAAATTAATGAAATAAAAAATTTGACGGTACAGGGTATATATAGTAATAATTAATATCCCTGAGGTTGCTCAAGCATTCTATACTTAGACAGACCGTAGGTAAGTCTAAGGGACATCAGTCGAGGTCAATCACTTAGAATGGGGTAAGCACTCGTAAAAGAATATAAGCAAAACTCGCAATCGAAAATGAGAGAAAAGGCACCCAATCTAAAGCGAACAGTCAGAGGAGTATAGACATAGTCCTTAATTTGGCAAGTGTACTTGTGGCAAAATCATATGGGCAGTGGATAAAAGAAGACGTAGTTTTAAACACATCATCACCAGCACAAGTTTCCATTAACCTATGTGTTAAATAACAATTTTGAACTTTAACTTGAAAACTTTTCTTTGAGGATTTAAAAGAATAAATTTAAATATTAAGTATATAATACATGGGATGAAATGTCCCCAGGGTAACAAAGGAAACGCCGTTTTTTGTTCAAAATTGTCTTTATTCAGCAACGTCTCCATCAAGAGCCACATAATAATTCCAGCGCCACTCTAACAATACCACTTTTTGTAGAACGATATATCTTTTGCCTCAATATAAGCCTTAGTTTCAGCGATAACCTCTTCATTCGAGCGAAATTTCTTACCGGTGAGCATTTGTTTGGAGTCTGCGAACAGCCAGTAGTCGCTGGGAGCCAAACCTGGCAAATACGGCGGCTATGGAAGCAAATCGAAATTGAATTCATGTAGTTTTGCCATTTTTTTGACTGACGTGTGACACGATGCATTGTCTAGATGAAACAAAATTTTTTCTTTGCCATATGCGTCGTTTCCTAGCAATTTCGGCCTTCAAATGCTCCAATAACGCTATATAATATTCACTGTTGATGGTATTTTCCTTCTTAAGATAGTCGAGCCTTCCAGCCGACTGTTGTGCTTTCGGGCGCTTTGGACTAGGTTCACCAGTTGCTGTCAAATGACGATTGTTTTGACTCTGGAGTGAAATAATGGATCCATGGTTCATGAATTGCCACATATCGACGCAAAATTCTATTTGTTACGTTTAAACATGGCCAAATACTGCTCAGAATCATCAACACGTTTTTGTTTCTGTTCAACGGTGAGCAAGCGCGAGTGTCACTTTTAACACAATAACTTACAAACTTATAACAATACTAACTAAAAAAGCGGTGAAGGCAATAAAATTAGTGCCATCTATGTATTAGGCGCGGGACTTATCAGCCCATTGTGAAGTAGATATTGCAACCAATTACTTATATAATATTAAATTACCTATCGGCAGGTATTTTGTGAGGTTTTCGTTTTCTCCTTGGGTTCGTTAATAATAAAAGGAATTGTGGTTACCGTACAATATATTTGCACCTAAATAATAACAAATATGGAAAATTATTTAATTTCAACTCTATTCCTAGTAAATATTTACTCGAGCGCAACTAGAATTCGATTCAAATATATCATTATTTTTTACTTGATGTTCATGTTATAAAATCAATGTATCTATCAAAAAATACTTACAGTTAAAATATAAATCACGGTATAGGATTAAACGGTCAGTGGCGAGAAATTATTTTCAATGTTTAATATATTATATATTATAATTGCGATAATAGTGACGGTTAGTTTTAATTCTATGACAGTGAAACTATTGATAACAATGACTGATGATTTATAATACACCTTCTCTAACTTTCTACAAGCATTTCAAGACCAAAAAAAAAGATAAATGTTGCTAATATACTTGATTTGTAGTATAATTGTCTATTTCCCTTGATGCCTGATTTTAGATATGCAGGTACATTAATTAAAATATAATTAATCATTTAAGATAAAAATAAATTCATAACATTTTGTATACGAATGCCTACAACTATAGTTTTGTTGTTTTCTCATTTTTAAATACAAACCGATTGTTTTCTTTCCTCTAGACTGATTGTTCACCTCATTATAACCCTCTTAAAGGCCCAATTATGAAGCGGAATCAATGCGAAAGATGTTAATTAATTTTTACGTGGAACAGCCGAGGCGTATAGAAAATAACGCCACCCTCGAAATTGTTTTATTGTTTCGTCCCCTTTTTAATTGCTCTCTGCCCTTTGTCAGTTTCCCAACGTTTCTTTAATAAACTCTTGACGATTCTGGTCCGGACTCCTTTCAGGAATTTTCCAGATTAATCATTTATTAGACTGGGGAATATTAAATAGATTCGGGAAAAATTTGAATTGGTAATTCGCCGAAATTACAAGTTTACAAAAGTATACGGTGGTGGTATCAGTTCACGTAACGAGCGGAAGTTGACAAGATATTTACATCGTTCTCTGGGCCTTAATAAAAGTTTAAAATTATATCCACGCTGCCCGAAATTTTCCCACCCATAAAACATTAATGCGCTTTACTTTTATTGGCCCTTTTAAACCCTTGACCCTGACCCTATATAAGCAATTAAAATTTTTTAGTTTAATATAAATTAGTAATTTATTTTCTGTCATCTTGTATACTGAAATGAAAATATTATTGTTAAAAAAAACTACGAATAGAAGTAACTGTAGCTGAGTTATACTCATGACTATAATACAATATTTCGTCAAAATTTGCCATTGAAAACGTATCCACAAATTTTATATAAACTGAGCTCTTATCATCTTTGTTCACACTGCGATACTTGTTATCAGAAGTAGCAATGGAGTTAGTGAATAAATGGAGAACCCGTCAACCATCTTATAGAATTAATATATTGATTTCTCCTACCAGTAACCATGAAAAATACTATTATTCCACCCTATCATTGATGCACCCAGATGCTATAGGAATAATGACTTATATATGACATCTTCGGATTGACTGACTTTGTTGAAACGTCTTAACAACAAGGAACGAAAAATGACTACACTGTCATATTAACACTGATGTACTGCAACCTTTGGATACACTGTAATAGGACCCAAACTTAGGATCGACAGACTATTTGATCTTATGTAGTTGTGTGTTGTAGTTGAAGTGCACTTAGCAGAAATATCTATGTAGACTTAGCTAATATGTGAAGAAAGTATTATTCCTCTAAAGACTATTTCACCTAGAAACCAATGGATCTTCCTAGACAAATATTTACTTTTAAGTAACAAAATACGTAATTCATAATTTTTTCTTTTCTGATAACGTTTGAAATTTTGTAATGGATATTTTTGTTATCCTAATGACATTCAATCACATTTTAATTAAAAGTAGAAGATGACCTGCATTTTAGTGGCCAATTGTTAGTTGTATGTCGTTCAGATCAAGTTCTAATCATGCATTCTCTATCTACGATGTTCAAGTCTATTTCATTAATTTTTTGTTTCCTTGGTCAGTCTCGCATCTATTCGATTATTTACATTTTATTTTATCAACAATAAAATAACTTTACAAATAGTTATTTCAGATTTGGTCTATGTTGCTACTTACGTTATATATGTACTTAAGGTTTTGATCTGTCTTGAAGCACTCATGTAACAGCAACCCTTCATCACCACAGCAACCTGCAATATTCTCCATATTACACCTAAAGCGTTTAAAATTATTACGAGAGATAATTTTTGTTATATAAGATCAAATTTCTTTTATATAACCAGTCTATATGAATTTTCAGTCATGTAAATATGTTCTTTTGACATTTTTCCATTGTTTCTCAGCTAGAGAGTATCATTCAAGACTGTAATGTTCTTTGAAATACTCAATCAATCGATAGAAAGATGGTAAACATATTTCGTTCACCCGAATGACTTCATTTATATCTGTGATTTAATGCACTTGATTTTTTATTGGCCGGTTTTATCTGTAATAAAATTGGTTACATTAATAAGCAAATTGCAGAGACACAGAAGTGATTATAGCCTGTATGCACAATGCTGTATTAATGGTGGTCATCTTAATCTAAATGTATTTTTAAATAATCAATTCTCTCACTAATTGGCGTCGCCTCCAAATCACGGTCCTCGGCATTAAATCCATCGACTGGTGAGTGACCAACTTAGAAATCTTCCCAGAAGACATCCGGTCTTTCACAGCCTAGTTACTTGCGTGACTGGGACTCATTTTCAACTCATTTTCGTAGGATTTTGCACTCTTACCTAGGATAATCACAAATATTAAACAATCACAAACATAAATTTACGACCAGCAGGATTCGAACCCTCGACTATCGCAACAGTAGATGGACCGTCCTGTCGCCTTTACCACTGCGCCAACCAACCCGGCTCTCGCAGTAGTTGTTTACGTTCATAAGGTTTAAAAATGAATAGGGATGAAGCATACTTTTAATTTACTATGAACTATTTTATGTTAAGAGAACGAGAAGTGACGACTTATTGACTCAACGGTACGAATGATACCTCTGACTCAACCTTATATTGTAATCATTTCACACATCACATTTTAAAACAGATCTGATGCATCATTCAATTTCAATACGAATCTTTATATATCGATTGTTCTTTAGTCCGTTAATGTTTCTGTGATTATCTAAATTTCAAAGTTTTTTTACCATAATTTCCATGATCTTCTGTCTAGTGACTAGTTTCTTCAGCTTCGGTGTTCTCATATTTCAGAATAATTCACCACTCAATATTTGATTTACTTCTTCAATATCCAATCTTTGATATCCTTATACATTGAGAAATGGCAAGAAGACATTGATCAACTTCAGTCAGCCCTTGGTGATCTCATATCTGATCTGATATCATGAGGGTTAGGTAGGGTATTCGATTACAGTAAATGTAATTAATTCAAAAACGAATGATATTATGATTCCACATTCCTACCAGCTGGTATTATAGCTTAATTATTTTGTTAGTTTATTGAGCAGTAATACTGCCGACCCAATCTTCAGTAATGCCCCGATTTCTTTATTTAATAAAGAAATTTTAATGTTAACATTACGATGAAATTTCCTCTTTATTCTGATTACTTGTTATATCATTTTTCTCTTATATAAATGTCTATATAAATTTAATTTAAACACTATGGTCATATTTCTCGCATCGAGCGGGTAAGTTGCATCTAATACAACCAATGAAAGTTTAGCAAAATTAATCGAAAAATGTCGAAACTTTAAAGCGAATTCTTAGTTAAGTTAACCGCAATGGCGAGGAGAAGCGTGAAACCCACGACCAGAACGGATCGACTATTTTTCACTTTGAACCAGTCTCGTCAATCTCTCGCCATTTCAACGGTTTCAGCTGGCTCACTATCACCCCGCTACCCGCCCACCCTTCAATTTCAGGTGCGGTTAGAGAACCAGGCAGGAATAGATAAAGCTCTTGCGGATGGATACGTTTAAAAATAAAACGTTTCTCTCTGGAAAATAGGAGATAAAACCACCGGAAAGGAATGCATGAATATAAAGTTATGCGAAAGTGGTATTGTTATGGGCGATGACGATGGGATTTGGTTAAAGCTCGAGACAAGTGGGAAACGTAAAATATCTTTTGACCTGACCGTTTTCGGATATTTTATTGAACGACATTATTGAATTCGCTCTATCAATCATGTTAACATTTTAGCTTTTATTGTTTCACGCTTATTGTTCTATCTGAACATAGAGTATTATTTCCTGTAGGTATCTTTGTAGTTATACGATGCCTGCTTGGATTAATTTATATTAGCGTTGGGAACTATCGAATAGTAATTACTATTTTCAGTCAAATGCTCGGTTCGACTGTTTTGTTTTTCAATTCGTGATGTCTGACGAAGATGTACGTATACTTTCCTGTATAAATTGTGAAATAGGAAAGGACGGAGATAAATGCTTGGAGATGTTAATTTTATATGTGCTTATATTTTCGAACAGTAGTATAAGCAAGGCGGAGATGTACATATTCCTTCGAGTACTAACTTTTAAAAAGAAAAGGAAAAAAATGACACTATTACCATGCAATTAATAATTTCATTTTAAAAGAAGTAGAGTTACTTCTATATTGGAATGTTTTGTGGATCTGTAAAAAGAATGGAATTTTATTATGAGATGGAATAATACCCCACAAATGCTTTATCGTATTTTAATATGTTAATTGCTATTTTGAAATAATGTATTGTAATAAATATAGACAATATATTAGAACTTAAACAGGACCTAAAAACTAAAGATGTACAATAACCATAAATACTAAACAAAAATTAAACATATATACCTAATCATAAAAAAAACGAATCCATGACAATTAAAAGTGATGGCACAATAACTACCAGAGCTTTTTTAAATAAAGTAAATGCTTTATTTATTATTGAATGGAAATATTTTTTAACAAAAATCGAGAGGGTAATCGAAATATTACCTATTATTATCATATCAACAGTCAAAAGTATTTTACTATTTATCATTCACAATTTTAATCTTTTTTCCCTATGACATTAACAATCTTTAAAAATATCGTTCCAAAATGCTGCTATATTTATATACAGTATATTATTATTTACAAGCAAACTACCAAAAATACATATATATATATATATATATATATATATATATATATATTTATAAATCTATGTAAGTATAAATTGGGTACATGTCAAGGTAGCGGCTTGGACTACAGAGCCAGAACATTAAAAATCAGTCGAATGAAACTAGTAGAACCATAAATAAAAAGTACCCGACTGAAATAGTCCATAGTAAATAGTAACAAAATCAGTCGGGCCGAAAATAGTAATTGAAAATAGTCGACTGAAACAATCACTGGTAAAATGTAGTAAAATCACTCAAACCAAAAATAGCCACTGAAACAGTCGATAGTCGATTTCAGTCGATTGTTCCCAACACTAGCAATAATCATAACAATCAGCGTGATTTTACCAGTGGTTTCTTTCGAATTTCACTTTTTCGCTATATACGCCTTAGTAGGAAGTTTACCAAATCACCTTAGTAACTAAATAATGCTTGGATTCATTATTATTATCAACAATAATCAATGATTAACAACAAGATTAAGTTACAATTAATACCAATAATATTTTTTGTACTTAAATCAAGGTAATTCATCAATTATTTTACGCTAATTATTACTGCTCAGGCTGGGTAACAGTGGATGTATTCTGATGTGATTTCTAAATTATTCGCTAGTCCTTAATTCCATGACCTAAATAATCACAGTTAATAACAGAAAGACTCTAAAATACTTTATTGTATCAATGTATTTTTAATTATTATTCAACTTGAAATAATTTGTGTAATTTTAAAATAAGATAGCGTTTCACGGTAATACATTTTATTTATAGAAACGATAATTACTGTTTTTTTTGTTATGAAAAATTCCCATTTCGTATAAAGTAATAATGCAACACTTTGGGCGCCACATTTAGAAAATAACTGTGATTAATTGTGCTGTACGCTTGGATTTTTTTCTATTCGTTAGGTTAATTGCCACTTGGGCATCGGCGCTGTACAGTTTAATGGGTTAACTATATATCTAATTATAGAACTGTCACGGAGCTAATAGTTTCTTAATTAATGCGTTCGTAATTATTTCTTTCGCTCTACAAAATGTCGCTTCGATTTAATAGAAATACACGCCCTCTAAGTAGTGGAGAGGTATTTATAATTAAATTAAATTACAACTAAATTAAATTAATAGAAAGGTAGCATCTAAATATATTTTCGAATATTTTAAAATCTCCTTTTTACGACTTAAGGGTTTGTTTGGACTCGATCTACTGCTCAGCACGGTCTCCCAATCACAGTTTTCGACATTGAACCTATCAACTGCTGAATGACTAACTGTGGTTGCTGTGTATTAAATCTATTTATAACTAATCTCACTGAAAGGCTTCAACTTTCACTATGTGTGTGTAAAAAAAAAATTACGGTAAATTGAAAATTTCCGAGGAAATGACATTTACGGGAAGTTTTCCACTTTTACTTCTAACTTGAACAAAAAGTGGTTAAAGGCCATCGAATGCTGTGTGAAGCTTACGACAACGATTGTCCATTGATTTCAATACATGAATACTAGTTTCAACCTTTTAGTGATTTTAACACCGAAGAAGAAGAAGATCGTTCTGGAGATCCAATAAAAAAGAACACGAGGATTTGAATGTTTTACGGGGTTGGGGTCACAAATGACAACGTTCGACCACATGTTGCAAAACCCATGAAAATATACTTGAAGCTATTAAAATGGGAAGTGCTACCCCATCCGCCGTATTCTTTAGACCGTACTTCTTTTGATTACTGCTTGTTCCAACATATGAGTCCTGACCTGTCTTAGTAGCGCTTCATTTCTTGTGAAAATAGCAAAAAAATGAGTGGGTTCTTAGGTAGACTCAAAAGGTACATTCATGTTCTTTCGAAATGGAATCCGTAAATTGGCTGAAATATGGATGGAAAAAAGTAGCGACTGTCGATGGACAATACTTGAATGGAATAAAATGTTGTATCCATTTTTTACAATAATGCTTGAAATTAAAAAAGAACATCTTTTATTCCTAGGCCTATTATTGTCCTAGAAAGCACTATATTTTATAACAGTTTGTCAGTTTTTAAACTATGATTCAAATATTCAATTACAATAAACGGTTATCGATCATTTGTCACTAATTTTATTGTCTAACTTCAAAGAGATCGGTATACTTCAAGCATAATATTTAGTTGCATAAACATTGAACCACAATTCTCTTGATTTTCTTATTCCACGACAGTATAAGAATATATTCTTTACCTTAAATAATAAAAAGCATTAAGATTTTTATGACAATTATCATTATTCGAAATGGCTCAGCATTTATATTTTATAGTTTTTACACTTGGATGTTGATATTTGTTTATTAAATAAGCTTGGCGTTGTACAACGTATTTTATTCAAAGTACGTTCATCGACCGCTTGCTTTTACAGACTATAGAGCAAGTACTTTTTCCCATCAGCTATCCAAGACTCAACCCATTTTTTGGTATTTTCAAAAGAAGTCATTACTTATATGTGCCAATAAGTACTACGAAGAAACAAGGTCTGAAGATTAAGGCCATTTTTTCCCGCAGTACTCCGTTCGAACGCATCAATTGTAGTCGCTAGTGATCCCCATTGATGATTTTTTCGAGTAATGTCTTCAAATCCTCGTCTTCAAATGTTTTTGTTTGCCCAGAGCTTTTTTTGTTCGTCGTGAAACCAATATAACATGGTTGCCGTAAACTTCATACGGCATTCTTTTTATGTCAATTGCCTTTATTCAAAATGGCCCAACATTTCAAAGCACTGATGATTTTAAAATATGGTAAATATGTTTTTTTTTTCACAGAGATATTAATATTTGTTGATTAAGCTACTATGACATAAATACAATTTATTTTTACAGTCTTTCGGTAATCTAATTTATGACTAAATAAATTAATTATCATTTGCGGACCATCTTTACCAAAAACAGTAAGAATTCGATCAATGATTTTATTTCGGAAATTTTGTAAAAAGGGTTTAGTCTAAGATCAAAATCCCATAAAAAACCTCAGTTCTTTAGGTCTGGCAAATACTGACGATTGAATTAAAATTGATTGAAGAAAATAATTTTTAAAAAACACAAATGTAACAATTTGATTAGTTAAAAGAAAGCACTTTGTTATATTTAAAGTCAAAATTAAAGTTTTGGCCTTTAGTTCTTGTGTTTCAAATTATGTTATCGCGAACATTTTCGATTTCCACTAACTCCTTATATTCCCATTCCTATTTTATATAAGAATTCGTGGATTTTTCAATTTGCCTCGCCATCCGAATACGTAGAAAATCATTTTTGCTTTTAAATTCAAATATTTGACTGCCATTGTGGTCAGATATATTGCTTTTATTGGCTGGATGCCGTGCCTTTTTTGATTTCCGATCGAAAGATGTGCATGCATCGGAGACGAAGATGGAACTTTCCCGTTGAGAGTATTCGGACGAGTTGATTTCTTAATCAGTCGTTTCCTTTTCGGCTCTTCGAGTTATTTCAATACATTTATTCGATTAAGAGGGGGATTTAAATCTGTGTAAACAGACCGCATCATAATTTTATTATTTCAGGTTTACTGCTTGGCTTTTGAACTGTTTTTCGATTTATTTAAGAATTGTGTTGAGACTCGATTTCCTTTTTAGATTTAGGGGAAAATATAATTTGTTTTTGATAATACAAATATTTGTGTATTAAATAATTGAAATTAATATTAATATATTTTAATTTAATTTATAAAATATAAATATTTAAGTAAATAATTTATAATTAGTGTTGGGAACTATCAACTGAAATCGACTATCGACTGTATAGTAATTGACTACTTTTGACTATCAACTGTTTCAGTCGCTATTTTTGGTTCGACTGATTTTACTACTTTTTACCGGTGACTGTTTCAGTCGACTGTTTTCAGTCGCTATTTTCGGTTCGACTGATTTTGTTACTATTTCGTCATTATTTTGTTACGTTTTCAGTCGTGTACCGTTTAGTTACTATTTTTGTTTCTACTAGTTTCATTCGACTGATTTTTAGCGTTCTGGCTCTGTCGTCCTAGCCGCGACCTTGACAAAAATCTACCCAATTTATGCTTACATAGATTGATATGTAATATATATAGTTTATGATTTTGTTGGTAGTTTGCTTGTAAATAACAATATATTCGATATTAATATAGCGGCATTTTGGAACGATATTTTCAAGATTGTTAGTGTAATGGGGCAAAAAGATTAAAATTGTGCATGATAAATAGTATCACTGTAGGATATATCACATATAGGATAAATCACTGTATACTGTTCTTACATCTTAGCAAAATGGTGTCTAATTTCTTCTTCTCTGATTATCTGAATTTCACATTCTTCGACTTTTATTCTCAACCAATTCTAGCTACATCTTAGCTATAAAATAAAATTTAAATCATTACTAAAATATATTATGTATAAAATAAATGTCTAATTATTACCAGTTACTACAGTTTTTGCTACTATTCTCGATGGACAAACCTCATTAATGACTCGACTACTTCCATCGCAACAATAATCATTTTCTTCTCTATTGTTGTTATCATTAAATTTTGGCATATGTTGACATCTATCCGATGTCGTTAAAAAAGGTGTATTATAAGTTTGACAGCTAAAATTCTCACTATAAATATATTGATACTGTTTAAATTTTATAACTTTTAACACACTGCACTTACCCTTCTTCTTCCATATTTTAAAACCAGTGTTTGTTAGACCACCAAGAATAACACAACAACTTAATTATTATTACTATAGAATTATTAAGGTAACACAAAATCTAAACATTCTAGATTTTTTTGTTGTTTTGATATGATCGACCCTACCTATCGACTCGAAAAGTATGGACCGCCAGTAGAGAAGTGAGGCAATATAGTTTATTCTTTTCTGTGGTTTATTCTATGTAGGAGAGTGCGCATGCGCCAAATCCGGAGATGTTGTGGATGAACGTATTCTGGAAAATGCAGAAGAATCGGAAGAAGTTAAGTGGAATGTTTCAACATTAAAAGAATTCATTCTCATATTTGTGTATTTTTATTTATAAACAATAATGATGATTTGTAATATGATTTTTTAATTAGTTTTTCTAAAAATAGAATGGCTGGAAATATATTAATTATTTTTATTATTTCGTTTTATTCAATACTTTTTTAAATAAAATTTGATATTTTGAAAATTTTACCATTTTTATTTACCTCCTGAACTTATTTACATGCTTAATATATTCCACATTAAATCTAATAATCACGATAATAAAAATAAGTAGGTAAGGCTGTACATACGCATACGCGCCAAACTCTATTCTTTGTTTTAAAATTAAATGGAGACAATAAGCGCATGCACGAAAACCGGAGATGTTGTGGAGTAATGTATCCTGCATTTTCCATATTTTCTTATGGAATAACAAAATTCATTGAACAACCTGGCAATTATGTGTGTTTAGTGTGTATATCAGCAAATAAGTATGTAGTAAAATCGTGATTGATAGTGAAAGGTGTCTGCAGGTTCCCGCCGCGAAATCTCAGAACTGCATAATCAGTTTTGAACGGATGTTGAAGATAAATCCGGTGTCAAATGTTGGCTTTTTCGTATAAGTTACACGTCGTCTCGTTACAACGCAGAGAGAGCCTATTTGTGTTTGATGTTGTTAACGGCGAAACCGTTGTACTCAACACGAATTAGACCGCCTCTCTTTGATATTGCTCGTGTCTTGCTACGAGGTTTATGTTTCCTGCTGTTAAAGATGTCCCGTCAAAAATTGATATGATTTTCGGCGCGGTAAACCAACCCGGCTTCAAAAACAATTTGTATTTGTTAGTGGCACCGATTTAATTTTAACTTTCGACGAGTGGTCGTCAGTCGACAGACTTTCTTTATTTTTGAATCGGCGTAATCTTTGATATCAATCAAAGGAGACTTTTACCAACTGTTATGTGCTTCACTGAGTTAACATGATCATTTTCGTTCATAATTAAAATATCCCTTTGAGATGCCAATCCAGAGGGCTTGTCAAAGTAAACGTGTTTAAGTGTTTGAATTATTTTTATAAAATTAATACATATCAATAATATTATACACCGCAAAATACATTTTCTCATATTTCAGTAAGAAAGGAAGAGCAGCAGCATCGTAACAGCGCCGGGATAGTTGCTTATCTTGCCAAACAGTTTCACTACTTTGAACGATCAATATCCGCTTAACTAATTTTATTATGTTAAAAATACAGCATATTTAATAAATATAAGTTATTATTATTCACTCTTTTCTCAAAGAAAATGTAATTAATATTTTATTATAACTGTATAGTCGCAAACAGTGAAGGAAACAACAGAATGATGTATTAGATGTACCATTTTTGTGCAAATAACACTAGAAATTAATTTCAGTTCATTATGGAATTACAAATTTAGTCAGGATAATTAATAAAATATGTTAACATTACTTTATGTATTAACGTATTTAATTTTTATTTTCTTGAAATAAAAATTAAATGTTTTCCGCTATACATGCTTTGGGGTTTATAATATTTTTTTAAGAAATATAACTAGTATTTAAAAAAATTCATAATTTGATTATGTAGTTTTGATTGAAACCAGGTATAGTCAGAGTTTCTCTAGCAAATATAGAGAGCAAGAAAGGAAGGATAGAAATCCTTGATAATAGAAACTAATGTCCACTGTGTTAAGCTAATATGTAATTCTAGGCGTATACACAAAAAGTACGATAAAATACAAAACACTTTTCTATCAGCATCAAGTGTCTTGGGTTCGCGAAATAAAAAAATATGTTTCACAACATGTCGTATGAATGTGAGTTAATAAAACTCGTATTGTCGGATATATTTATTATATGTCTTTTTTGATACAAGACGTACATCATTTTTCTCTTGCAAAACAATACATAAAATAGCGGTTATATTTTTACTTGCGTAGCAATCAAATTTCGCGCGCTTCCTGTATTATTTGTTTTGTTCTGATAGTTACCGTTTATTCCCTAAATATAATAAAATCTGTTAACGGATTATTTAATAAGTGTGGTATTATATGGAAGATGTAACTATTCGATAGTCCATTTCTCAATCTGCTTTTAGAAAACTTATTGCGATGATGCTCTATCATATCCCAATTTTTGGGGGTTTGATTCAACAATTTAAAAGTAGTGATTTTAAAATATAAAGAACGACCTGGAGGAACAAAGAAGTTCGAATAGAATGAATTGCAAGGCTTATTGGAAACCCAGCTCTCAGACAACTAATAGTTGATGAGTAAACTGTTTCTAGACATTTATATGCGTTGCGAATGATCCAAAAGGAGAGCAAATGGCTACCATTCGAAACCTTTCAAAACAGTTCTATTGGTTATAATTATTGCTGCCAAAAGAAGAGTTTTCTGTGGCGTATTATGCCTAGTGATTAGATCATTTTATACTTAGGAACAATAATATTTCGTACAATAAGAAAGAAAAACAAATAATTTAAAAATTTAACAATAACAATATGCTTCACACTTAAACTAAATTAAGACCTATTCGAATTAATTCACTAATATCAATGACTTATACCATACTTCATCAACTAAGCATACAAAATTTTATTCTATATTTTACACCAAACGCACTTGAGGTTAACTTACAAAATCGAACACTTTAAAGAACTAAATCCCAAATGACGTTCAAAAGTATATTGAGAGTCATTTTAAGCGATGTTTAAGTGTTTATTAATTTTTCAAATCATCAGTTCCTGGTTTTAACAGCAAAATAATGAAAATAATATTTTATAAATATTTCAGTCTTCATAATCCTGTTCTTTTGTTATTAAAACATAAAAGTATATTATTATATTGAGCTGTAACACTGTTCTATATAAAACTGTATAAAAATATTTTGAAATAAGCGAAAACGTTATAATCTAAAAGTTCAGTTCCGTTAAGAAAACGATCTATCTTAATACCTGTTCCTCATATGTCTTAATAAAACAGAACATGTTTGTGAAAGCTCGAAAAATAAAACCGAAATGTTGTTTTGTCAAACTAAGTTTCGACGATTGAGTAATTTATTACAATTTTATTTATTATATAATTTTTGTTATCGTTATTAACCAGGAACCATGCTTGAAATTTTATTTCAAAACGTCTTTTAAAAATTATTCTTTACATTTAGCTAAATGCCATTTTTAACAAACAACCTACATAATCATTAGGAATTAATAATTTAAACAATGACAATCAGAAATATTTCCTTCACACATTCTATAAAGCCATCCAAACTCTCACTTTTCCGTTAGATGATCGAGTGTTTCGCTTGTTTTTGTGCTTTCCACGGTTAGTGATTGTGCAGAGAACAATAAGGGATTCGGGAAAAAATTAGAGGAAAAAAGCTATAAACGCTGCGTATGGAATGAACATCGAAGAGGCGGAACTGATCTGGTTTTAATGAAGTACGTGTTAGAAAAACAGTCCTTCATATCGATTCGTTTCTTGAATGATGCCCCATTTCTTAATCGGTACTTCACTGCAAGTTCTTTTCTGATTTTTATAGCACATAACTGAGGTTTTTCGTTGCCTAAGTCTGTTTTATAGAGTGGAGTGATGAAATATGTGTAGTAGATATACACATCATAACAATTAATCAGTCAATTAATTTTTTGGGTATACGTGAAACTAAGTTTTATAATGTATAATTAAATAAAAACTATTTATTTATTTTTTAAGATTCTTTGATTCACACCGTTAATAGGACAATAATTTTCATTTTGACCTTTTCCCTATATGTTTTTCTATTTACGTTACTTTTTATTAATGGTTTAGCATGTAGGTTTATGGTTTTAATAAATCTTTAATTACATTTTCTGAGCAGTGGCATATTACTTTTAAAATTAGTGACATCAGTTATTTCGTGAACTTCTAAGATTCAAAAAAATGTAATATATAGGTTATTATTGCGTAATATATATATATATATATATATATATATATATATATATATATATATATTTATATATATTATTATATATATATATATATTATATATATATATTAAATATATATATATATTATATATATATATATATATATATATATTTTAATATTACGCAATAATAACCTTTATATTACATTTTTTTGAATCTTAGAAGTTCACGAAATATGGGTCAGAATTATTTGCTGAGGAGAAAATTAATTTACGTAACATTTACGCAAAAAGAATCACTGACGTCACTAATTTTAAACGTAATATGTCACTGCTCAGAAAATGCAATTAAAACCATAAACCTACATGCTAAACCATTAATAAAAAGTAACGTAAATAGAAAATCAAGAAAAACATATAGAGAAAAGGTCAAAATGAAAATGTCCTATTAATGGTGTGAATCAAAGAATCTTAAAAAAAAATAAATAGTTTTCATTTAATTATACATTATAAAACTTAGTCTTATATATATATATATATATATATATATATATATATATATATATATATATATATATAAATTAAACAGATATGTTCGGTATAAAAGCGGATAATAACACGAGAGGAACCCAGTTATTCGATAGATAAACAGTGCGTAAAATACTAATCTAATTTCTAATCGAAACATCTGATCATCTAACGCTAGCCTATGAAAAATTGTAGTTTTTGCTGCGATAACTGTTGTTTCGAACCAAACTGATAATTAACATACAACGAAGAGTAATCAACACAAACATTCTATGATACTATCGTAGAAATTAGCAGGATCTAGTTAAAAGTATAATGCTACGAGGGTATTGTGAAAATATTCTAAGAAGTAGTGCCACAAGAAATTATATTTTCTTGAGAGATTTTAGTGCAAGTTCTAATTAAGATACGGTATTAATTTTCAATATTATAAATAATAAATATTGTAAGGTATGTATAAAAGTTGGTTCAAAACTTACTTACGTTTTAAAAATTATATCTGACCTCTTACTGTTATAAAAAATTTATGATTTCTAGCTATCCTATAACTACAATTAAAATAATTTTTAACAGCATCGGTAATAGTTTGGAAGGAATTATATTAACATTATTATCATCATTGATTACATTCAAACTCTACTAGCCATAGATAATACGACATTTAAATTTTGTCGTTATCTGGATGCGTTATTTATATTAACTTTCCATCATTACTTGCTGTAAACATTTTCTTTAGTCAGTTTTTGTTACCCTATAATTTCCCTCTTTGCTTTTGCTGCAAGTTCTAGTACCAATACCTTTTTTGATACCATTCGCGTGCATCCTTCAAATTTTAGTTGTTCCAAACAATTTAGCACGTCTTCACACATCCGAATACAAGTTAGGAAATTGTATTTGAAGGAATTAATCAAATGTATCATGTCACTTATTACAGATATCTTGAAATTAGCATGAAATTAATCAAGGTAGTCTTGAACTTTTTATAGCAGCAACATTTGACACAACATTTAACCACAACATCCCAGTTACAGGTCAATTTTATAAATTTAGTTGATTACGAAGAATCTTATCAGCTGAACTATAATGTAATGCTTCTATTATAAGCAAATTATAAAGTCTCTATAAAGAATATCCAACTCTAGTATACGGATCTTCATTATCATTACCGTCATCATCAAGCCATAGCCGGCGACAGAAGTTGTGGTGCCCGTGTGGTGACAAAACCTAGAATAATTTGCCCCAGAGAGCGTTCTGAACACACTTAATGTTAATCATCTATTTTTCAGATCGGTCTCTATGATCATATCAGTATTTTTTATGAAGCTGCTTGTTGCATTCTTCATCCTGAAGACTGGTTTCACAACAGAAATCTCGGAGGAATTAATTTCTTTCCAATCTTTCATTCAACAGACATGTCTAAATCATTACAATCTGCATTTCTAGATTTGTTGAATTGAAAGTTGTATCCGAAAAATTTAAACCTTGCAAATATTTCACTGGGATAGTCACCAAGTCTCGAAAATACACAGAAAGATTGGTAAAATATTTTTTACCTTATACAGACACCACACTAGAGACGCCAAAGTTTCATTTTGTGTTATGTAATCTCGTAAGCAAAGCTGTAAATTGATATAAAAGTATGCCATCCACATACCATCAAGTTTGTATTAGGAAAAATGATTAAATACATTCGGACTTATTCACAATAATTATGCAGTTTCAATTTAGGTCACTTTATTCTATCTTATTTCTATTTTATAACTATCAAAAGTTAGGATCTAACTCACGATGCGTCGAATGCTATTGAACAAACCCGGTATATATTTTTTATCATCGTACAATTTGGTACACCTGGTGTTCGTATCACAAGCTGCCAATCAACTGATAGGATCGGATATGTTTTTAAACCAATTAATTGGTAATGCGGTCTGAACATACCGATGTTATTTCAAAAAAACAATTTGTAATTAATTTTTAATGTAGATCGAGTGGAATAAAATAAATACTGTTTTATTCAGATTGATGTTGTGGTGGTCAATTTTAATAAATTGATTGATATTTGGATTAATAAATGTGTGTTAAGTGAAGTAACCGTTGCGCAGAAAAAATCTGTGCCAATCTATTATTATTGGCACAAGTTTGATTAGATGAATTATGGGTCTGCTAATACGTTAGTATAATATTTACATAATTTGTTCTATTAGATGTACGAATGAACAAGAGCAGGCAGATTTATCAACTCATTCGTCTATTTGCAACTACTCAAATTTGGGTTGTTACAGTATTTTTCATATTGAAAAAAATAAATATCATACAGTAATAAGATGTTTAATAAGATGTTTATTTTTAGAGGATATACCACCACAATAAATTCTAGAAAGATTGTTATAAAGGATTTTATCTTCAATTTAGGGTTTTTAGATTTTTAGATTTTACCTCCAAAACAATAGGTTGTTGAGTTTAAAAGCTGTCGTATAATTCTTGAAGATGATCTGCAAGTAGAACGCTCAAAAGTGTATGAACACCAAAAGCCGTAGTAACATTTTAATTTTGTCCATTTGCCGGCTTGGTTGGCGCAGTGGTTAAAGCGACAGGTCGGGCCTCCTTCTTTTAATATAAGCAACAGTGGAAAATCGAAAGGAATAACCATACCGGTCACGCCATTAACCAAGCTGGGTAAGACCAGATGGTCTCTAAGTTGGTTACCGGCCAGTCGGTAAGTTTAATGCCGAAGACCGTGGGTCGGAACCACGTTAAACAGTAGGTTCAATCCAGATAAACCCTCGTTTGTAGAAAGGAGACATTAAAATATAAAAAAGATCATTTTTTTTAATTATTATTTATTAATATTTAAAGAATACATCAAATGAAAAAAATCTGTCGATCTCAAAAATGGTGTGGTAGATATTATTGCAACCTTCCTAGCAGTGTGAAACATATAGTACAAAATAAAATAAAACAAATAAAACAAAATAATTTTCGTCACTTTGCCGGTGTTCGAAAAAATATTTTATTATCCTTTTAACATTTCCGATTTTTTTAAATATAGTGAAAATCCAGATTTTTATATAATAATCATTCATTCAATAAAACAAACACAGCTAAACAAAGGTTAACTAACCTAAGTGTGAATAAAATGAATATAAAATATTATGCCTAATATATCAGGCTTATAATTTAAATTTTAAAGGATTTAAAACAGATTTGTAATTAAACTCTTCTTGAAGACTCACTGATAGGTTTTACTTTATAGTATGTTTAATTTCCTCGAAGTGTCAATAAAAAAATTATTCAGTGTCTTGAAAATGACTAAATTTATTCCGAGTAAATCGCATTGCGGGAAGTTCTACTTTTTATTTAAATTAAATTTAAAAAAGAAACTGAAATTCGTCGAATGCTGTGTGAAACAACTATGCCCCATGGATTTCAATATGTGAATACATTAAATGGAGACATTAAGGACATTAAAATTGGAAGTGCTACCCCACTCGTACTATTATCCAGACCTTGCTCCTCCTGAGTGACTACTTGTTTCGACATATTACTTCCTGTGAAGATATACCAAAAAATGGGTCGATTCGTTAATACCCCCAAAAGATATATCGTTCTTTCGAATTGGAACCAGTAAGTTGCCTGAAACATAGGAAATAGTAGCTGCTATCTATGGACGATACTTTGGATAAAATGCATTGAACCAATTTTTCACAATTAAGCTTTAAATTAAAAAATCCAATGTAGCTTAATACCTACCTAAACGTATTTATCCATTTAAAATATTATTTTAAGTACTACCAACTCATGAGCTTGAAGTGGGTGCGAGCAACAAATTATATTTATTTTGTTCGTAATTTAATTTTGTGTATATGACACAAAATTATATTAGTATTTTTGTATTTTTTCGGCAATGCACGGAGAAATCCGTGAGCATACCTAAAAAAATATACAGTCGAACATAGAACCTCCTCCTTTTTTGAAGTCGGTTAAAAAGTTTTCCTAATAAAATAGATATATATTTAATTTAATCCTATTCTGCGTGCAAAGCGCTCTATTGTGACAAGGCCGAGAGGGAGAAATAACAATTGCATATTACAAATAGCACAAAAACATTCCACAATTTGAAAGCCGAGCTTTCCAACGAGTTGTATATTTGTAGACTTTTGTTCGAGGATTTGTTAACTAGTTAAACATTTTTTTACTAGATGTATGTTCGCAGTCTAAAATAATGTTTGATAAGGCCACCTAATTAAAAATGTGTGGTTTGTTCCGCTATATGTTTGGTTGTTGAATAATTATTATTTCATTTTGTAAAAGCAAAGTGCAATATAATACCAAGCTACTGTTTAACAATTATTAAGCTATAATAACAGCATGTAATGTAAACAAAGGCAAAGTAATTGTTAAAAATATTTATTTTATTTTATTAATGTATTTATATTCTATTTTCTCTGTTTGTTTCAGGTAAATTCTACCACTATTTTCATTGATTACAAAGGACAAAAGTTATATTCTAAGGTAAACAATATGAGATTATTTACATTACAAGAATAATTAATAACACATTATCTATCTTATGGGTAAATTTTGTTAAAAATCTTAAGTTATGTCAACAACATCAGCACTATTTGCAAAACGGCAACAAGTTGGCAGAGACATTACCAATCTACCAATCTGTAGTCAACCTACAAATAGTAAACGGTATATTATATCTAAAGACAAAAGGCTAGTTTGCCTGGCATGCGAACAAGAATTTGCGACATTGCCAATTCTCTAAATTATTCTTATATTTAAAGGATATAATATAAATAAAATACATTATATTGAATTCACACATGAACTAAAAATTTTCCTTGAAAATCAACTTAAAGTTTTTTTCATACAATTTTCATCTTCTGTAAGGTGATAAATGTGGTACGAAGAATATTAATTTCAAAATAATTTTAGAGGTGGAAAAGAGAAAATAAAACAATATGTAAGTTAACAAATATAGTTTATTGATCAATATATAAACCTTACAATAATAAGCCAAAGTTATATGTCTATCAAAATATGAGATAAGCTCTACCACACCAATCATTTATCTCTAGATCTAGACCCTTAGATGACACATTAATATATATATGCATAGTTATACATACCCCAAACTTAACATATTAACTGAATGAATGTTCGATTTTTCATCATCTTCGATTACATTGTTGAACAAACAAAATTCACTCCTTCCCCGTAAAATTTTTCATTTGTTTTCTTTTTAACCCCATTTTCCCATAGTTCTACACTAGTACCGTCACTTTTATACCTTGTATCTGTGGAATTTAATTTGCTTGGATCGATTTCTAAATTGCCACTGCCTGAGTTTTCTCGCATTTCATCTAATATAGCATCCATTGGAATTTCAGCTGATAATTTATCTGCAATCATCATACTTCTATCCGATATTAAAAGAAATAAATTATCTAAGTCTTTTGTGACATTTTCATACTAACTGAGCAATGAGAATTTATTTTAATACTTTGCTACACTCTTATAAATTCCTGATCGATTACATTCGAATAAGTAAGTGGTAATATTTTTACCAAAATAGGAACACTCAGTCTTAACAAAGAAGAATTAAGTTGCTTTCAATGTTATCTCGACACATCTCAAAATTTTCAATGGAGTCAAACTTCAATATTTCCGCTTCAATCTTAATGTTCTGAACTGACAGACGTTGATGAGGTTTGTTCACATAACGGACATCGAGTCCTATTTGCCAGAATGTTTGCTTTCGTATGTTGGAGTGAATTGAAAAATGTTATTGATAATATTCACAAATAAATGTTTTATCTATTAGTGCCTATTATTTAGAATCAAAATATAAACGACACAACAAGTAAACTACAAAATTATTACTACTTACTACTAAATAGTTTTCTAGACCGCATACAGTGCTGACATTGGTTGCACGAATAGGTACATCGGCATTTTTCAGCACTCACCTCATTTTGCTTTTTTTGTGCCCCTTTTAAATTTTATAACATTCATGATAAATTATGTTAACTAGCTTTAGGGTAAAGGATGTGGCTCGGTGAATGGAGGTAAAACGAAATGTAACAGTGGTGTTTACATTATGTGACCGTTATTTATTGGCTATATAAAAAAATTTGAAAAATACAATTAAATAAAACGAATAGCAGCGGTGTTACCTGCAGACAAGGCTTGGGCAGTCGATGGTGGCACGTCTAAATCAAACGATGGTTGAGCACTGAATGAATGAAAATACCCTTCAATAACATCCCAGATAAACGTCTCGGGGTTGCTAGCTATTCGTTGTCGGGTGTTAGTTGGCGCTGCTGGCATCCCGCCCGTGCTCAACATCAGGGATTATATTTCTGGGTATTTTATAGACCGTTATTCCACGATGTAAAATTCAACATGCCTCAAGGTCGTTACAATACTCCCCTGCCAGAATTTTACATACAATTATTTTAAGCAACAAAAATACAAAAATATGAAAAAAAAATCAAATGCAAAAAAATTTATATACCAAACAAAATGTGCTGCATGAAAAAGGGCTTTGAAAAATATGATAAATCGAAACGGTTGTGGTTGGTCCGGTTGCGATCTGGTACGGCTGTTGATATCTTCCGGTCCTACAGATACCGTTGCTTTGGCACTTGAATGTGGTCCATCGACGACGTTGAGAACAAGCTATTTTTCGGACAGGGCTCCCGTAATCGACGCTGTGGGAGGATCGATTGTTCGACGACGTGGTAGCTTATTTTCTTCGACGACGAGACGTTAGCAATTCTGGTACCTCGGCGAAGACATGACGAGTCTACGGTGACTGCAATCGGTACCTAGCTTCTGGAGATGCTCTGTGACTAATCCGTAGTCACATACGTTACGGTAATTCAGAAAAAACAAATAAAGACGGTATCCGACCGAAGCTGCCCAAAGCCTTTCAAATTAAAGTGTCTGCCATTATGACGGAGACGGCGAGCGAAGGAAGACATTATGATTTAAACATAGCGCCGAAAGAAATGTTTAGCCGAGACGCTGATGATTAAGCAGTGATGTAAAAATATCTATGAGTTCAAAAGATTGTGAAAGAAAATTTTGACAAAAAATTTTAAAAAAATGAATTGGAAATAATGAAATGAAATTTAAGCTTCATTGTTCCAGCACTAAAATAAAATTTAATGAGGAACATATGTTTGAATGAATGTAATATTGAAGGAATTTGAGAAGGAATAGGAATAAAATGAAAAAGAATATTGAAGGTAAAATCGAAAACGAATCGAATTAAAAATATTGAAAATTTTGAAACAAAAAGTATAACGGCCACGTAAAATACACTATGTTGCACGTACTCTCCATTCACGAGTCCAAACCCAATTTGGCGAAAGATCACGTCGGGGTCACCACTTTAGGGTAAATGGCAGCGGTGTTACCTGGAGACGAGTCTTGGGCAGTCGGTGGTGGCACGTCTAAACCAAACGATGGTTGAGCACTGAATGAATGGAAATACCCTTCAATAACATCCCAGATAAACGTCTCGGGGTTGCTAGCTATTCGTTATCGGGTTTTTGTTGGCGCTACTGGCACCCCGCCCGTATTCAACATCTGGGATTATATTTATGGGTATTTTGTAGACCGTTATTCCACGATGTAAAATTCGACATTCCTCAAGGTCATTACATAACAATTAATTAACAATATATTTTAAGTATGATTGTAATTAACAGCTTAATACTTTTGTCAAACTTTTTCATCCATGCTTTCATCCGACTTATGAATTTGATTTTCTTTAATAAGTTCTTAACAACATTCATTATAAATAATCACCTATTTAGACTGAACTAGAGTTAGGCCCTAAGTTCTCCCGAGTTTCGAAACTTATTTTTAAACCAGTCCTGGCCGGTACCGCTCCAGGTAAAGTTTCAGCGTTGCGAAAACTGATTCTTAAATCGAAAAGGGAAGGACGAAAGGCTGCCAGAGGGGAATCAACTGTACCGCTTTAAACAAAACAAACTTCGGACAGAATGCCTCGGGGAACAATAATTTTTGGTGTGTAAGCTTTCAACTATCGACCTTTTGAAGCTCGCGAGACGACGGTTCACCTCGATTCATTTTTTTGTCTTCTCTCTTTTTCTCGCTCTTCTTCTTTCAAAAAACCATGTACCGTTTTTTATATCGTCCGTTTTCGGGCAAATGGAAATTTGATATTGGAAGAATTGTGTCGGTTAGGCTTTGATCTGAACGTTTTTTTTTTGCTTTTACTGCGTCAATCCACCCATTTATAAAGGAATACCATATGATGATGTAAAATTGGTAATGTATAGCAGAATTTATTTTAAAATGAACTGCCAACTTCAAATGTTTTCAGGAATTTTCTTTTCGTAAAATAATAATGTTTACTATAAACTAAATTAGAAAATTTAAAACTGAAATTTAAGGTTCGGTTCACTGCACTACAAAATTAAATATTTCTATCCAAATCGGTCTCATTCTTTATAGTTATATTATTTACACATTTGATTCATTATCTAAAGGTACCAAACATACTTTGGATATTAATATTCATATTAACATAAGGGTACATAGGACATTAACATAACATTGATTTCTTGAGTAACACTTGATATCTGAAGGTCTGGATTTATTATGCATTTTATATTTATATATTATTGGCGGGTACATTTTTTCCCATTTTAAGCTCTATTGTGAAAAATCAGTACAATGTATCTTATACAAAATATTTTCCATCTATAGCTCATACTTTTCTCCATCTTTCAGGCAATTTACGGGTTCCATCTCTAAAGAACAACGTATCTTTTGAGGTTATCCATCAATCGATCCATTTTTTGGTATCTTTATAGGAAGTGAAACGCTGCTCAGGCAGGTGACTACTCATATGTCGGAATAAGTAGTAATCAGAAGGAGCAAGCTCTTGAAAATACGGTGGGTGGGGTAGTACTTCCCATTTGAATGTTTCCAAGTATGTTTTCACAGGTTTTACAACCTATGCTGAAGAATAACATTGTTGTGTATTTACTCGTATTTGCTGTTGTAATCGATAGTGATTTCCATTAATGGTTTCATCGAGTAATACCTTGCCTTCAAATCCTGGTCTTCAAATGTGTTCTCTTCTCTTTATCTTCGGTGTCAAAATCGCCACTTTTAGAACGTCTAAACCAGTATTCACATGTGGAAATCGATGCAGCATGGTTATTATGAATCAGTCACCTTTTTCTTAAAATTGAAGTAAAAAAGTGAAACTTCCCGTGCAAATGCAATTTAATCGGTACAAATTCAGACATTTTCAACTTATTGAGAACTCCTTTGTTCACACTTCGACGAAATGACGATAACATGGTCCGTTGTAAATCCGTTAAAATTAATTTATAGGCCTAATATTTTTTGGGAAGATACCGATAACTATATATTATTGTGTACAAATAATTGATATTTTCTTTTCTCATAAATGTGCTTCTATTAAATAATATAACTTTATTATAAATACGATATTTTGTCCTAAATTCGATAGTTTGGACTTTATTATCTACGCATTTGGTTTTAGGAACTAGATATTAAAATAGTTTATAAACATATATAATAATGTTAAATTATATACCATAATTTCATTTTAATATATAGTTAACATTTTACTAGTGATTTAGCAGAATTTAATATATCTCTTATACAACTTTTCTGGCTAACAATTTAATGAAAAGCATTTCTTAATGTTAGATAGATATAAAAAAAAATCTAACTCTACCCAATCGTTCCTAGCAAGGGATTAAATTTATTTGGCTTTCGTTGTTTTCCTTAGTGCTCCCCAGTCTTCATTATTTGAGATTACGGGGGCTTTGGCTAAGCGGTCTAAGGCCTTCGATTATGGATGTCAATTACGAAACTTTGCTAAATAATATCGATTAAGACGGTATATCGAACGTCAAAAGTTTCCATCGATATTTAAGATCATTTATTTCTAGGCTTTATGGAATTTCAGCTCGTTTGTTAACGCAAGGAGTTCAAAATACATGTCCATAACCTTTATAATTCATCAAACATGTTCTTGGGTTGAATATTAGATTCATTAATCAAGCTCAGAAAATAATATTGTGAGATATAAGTAGGATATTGCATTTAAATGATACTAGTAGACGCAAAACACTTCGAAACCTAAATCTTTCTCTACGAAAATATCGCTTTATACATCGCGATATTCTTCACGTAATAGCGCATAACAACTTTTGGGAATGCTAGTAGAAAGCTTCGTGAAACTGGCACCAATCCAACGTAATAAATACGAGAACAGGTAACAATTATATTAATAAAACATACTGTTTGGATATGTACTATTTATGCCCTACACTAATGGTAATTGAAGTGTATTGCTAATTTGTAATAAGTTTTTAAGGGTTTATTTGTTATACAAAATTAATTAAAATTAGTTGTTGTAGGATTAACGAAACGATATTTTTCGATATTTGCTCATTTCATATTTGTATAAATTAATTAAAATTAGTTGTTGTAGGATTAACGAAACGATATTTTTCGATATTTGCTCATTTCATATTTGTATCATTCGTTTCATCATCATTTAACCTTTTAACTTGGTACTTAATTTTATTAAACCTTATCAATATCAATATATCTTATAAGAAATATTAATATTTGTTTATCTCCTTTATATTGATATTTGTTAAAAAATATCAGAAACGTTTTTGATGTCTGGCTTCGGCATTTTCAGTCAGAGTTGTAAAAAGCGATTTGTAATTTATCAAAACAAGCAAAGCGTTTAAATAATGTTTGCTATTTTATAACCTCTAATTGTTGTAACTAATATTTTTAAGAATTTTGCAGACATTTGACAACCGAACGACTTTTGACGTATTTTCACTACTTCTTTGGATCGATTATACATACATCTGTTTCATTCTCAATTTCAATAAGTTTCATCTTATCTTTATTGACGTCAGTCTGTAAATCAAAACATAGCATATATCTGTTATGACATCTGTTATATTTAATTAAAAATATAGGGTGGGGCAAAAGCCCCGCTGCCATTGACGCAATTTCCGCTGAGTGGTAATAATGGAATGATTATTTTATAAAGATTGTCACTATTTCTACTCATTCTTGTGGCGTATATTTATCCATAACAAAATTTGGACGTCTACACAGTACAATGGTTAAAGCGAAACTGAGATAAACGTTACATAACCAAGATGGCGCGCAATCAAAATGGTAGCGAGCTTTTGCACCACCCTATACATTAATTTGTGATAATTAATAGAACTCCCATACTTTTTTTGTGGTAAATTTAAAGTAGCGGTGATGAATTACCTAGTACTTAAAATGATACAAATGTTATGGATTAGCTCAGACAACTGCTGAATGATTTTGATCATGTGATGTGTTAAAAAAATAATATATTTATCAATATCAATTGAGTATTTTATAGCTAACATCATGTATCATAAAATAACTATATAACTACAAAGTATAATAATTCGTTTACATGCTTTATTTATTTTTATTTAATTAATACAACATAAAAGCCTATTTCCAGAAAAAATATACTCGTAAAATATTTACAATATTATCGTAACCACGGGCGTAATCATAAAACATTTATTAATGGCACAATTTTGTCGCAAAACTACACATAAATATGAAAATTAATTTGAGATTTTATTAACAGCTACTAGCGTAGCACGATGGTAAAAAACCATTGCCTAAATCCTTCATTAAATTATAATTAATTGTACAAAATTAGCTACGGGTTCAATCTGTCAGAATTGAATAGTTTGCGTTTACACAAAAATATAATATTAATTTTTTAGGGGTCTAGTGGGCTGTATTTTAATTAAATCGGAGATATTTTCATCGTTTTGCTCGTTGAAGTATCGACATTTGGGTTGCTTTTATTTATTAATGAATCATATTTTATTCATCGTAATTTAAGTACTATAAAAAGCATACATATTAATATTTGTTATTTATTGATAAAATTGTCAATATACCTAAATGAAATTAAACATATAGCATATAAACATATGACAACATATTAAAGGGCCTTTATTTTATTATTAAACTATATTTTGTTGGTTTTATGTCTCTTAGTTTACTGTAATTGAACTTAATTAATTTTGCTAAATTTAGTTCCTTTGTAGTACATATAATCATTTCTAAATTAATACTGCAAGTTGAGTTGTAGGTTGACTCCATGAGGTATTGACCAGAAGAGAAATGCTGATTATTACAATGTTTGTCACTGTTTACATTTAGGCCACTGATCATGTTCTGAATTTTATCTCATTTGACGACAAGGTCTTTACTGATTTTGATTTCTTTACTGATTTTTATTGTTTGCGTAGTCTCTATAACCTTTTTTGCGGTTGTTTACTTTCAATAGTTCGCCATAGGCGGAAATGCGTTCGAACTATAAGACGGCTAGAAATAGCTTTCCTCTGCATGATGCTTTTTCCTCTTCGATCTTTGACATCGAAACTACCTGAATAAATGTTACGAAATCAAAACTTGGTTTCGTTGACTCTTTTAGTATCAGAAGCATAAACGGTATTAATTATTCAACCGCCTGGCTTTTTTTTACTTTATGGCGTTTTTATCTTAGCTGAAGTTAGACCTAATACATACCTTTGTGCAGCAAAACCCAACAAACTGAGCTATTACTGTCTTTCTTTACAAAACGTTAAATCGCTTCGCATAATAGTAATACCCATTTGGTATTTGTTGCTCAATTATTTCTTAAAGATGAGATACATTGTAGTTAGTATTTGAAATATGGCTTATGGCTTCAAAATATATTCGAACTTAAATACATTTATTGCGACGTTTAAGCCTTCTGTGTTCTAAAAATAACGCTCGATAGCTGAAGGTAGCAATAATCAAATGAAGTAATTAGTTAAGTATCTTGTCAATTGTCTTTTTCATACTTAATTATTATTTTTGATGGTTATTTTCGCGAAACTCTTATGTGTTAACATAAAACATTGATTAAGTTTACTAATAAGAAAGTTATAATAGATGATCATATTCACTCCACATGTACATCTACGATACCAGATAATGGCGGCGGTGTAGTGAAGTTCATTACCAGCTGATTCTAAAGGCAGGGCAAAAGCTTTTACCGTGGTGGTAAGCCTTTGGACTTCTTCTTTGGGGAAAGCACTAATTCTATTCGAGATATATAAAACCATTCCTGTTTGTAGCATGAAGAACAATATAGCTGCGGCAACTTATTAAAAAATATTATGATTAAATAAACCTAATCAGATTTTATTCTAACTTTGACATTTTCCACCAACTTTTGTTGCTTACACTCTTATCTTCCTCTACCTCATCTTTTTTATTATATGCATTTAAAAATTGTATTGTCTTAAAAGCAATGCTTCGAAGGTCCATTAGACCTCTTCATGGGTTATCTTTACACTATTTAAATTCTATGTTTCCTAACAGTGTATTCGGCATTTTCAATAAGAGAAATCAAAAATATTAAGCAACATTTTGAAATGCGTCAAAATAAGAAAAGCGCCAAAACAACGTTTTCCAGTTCATAACTACTTACTGTTGTCAATAATGTTTTAAGCAATTGTGCAGACATTTTACAACTAAACGAATTTTATAGGCTGATTAGGATGCATGTTCGAACGCATCAGACAAGATTGTAACGAGTTAAATGAGAATGAAAATATTTCTGATATTGAAACGAATTTACAAATTGCGATAGGCTATACACTCTACATCGTGGTGACTTGAGTTATATTGGATATACTATATATGTGAATTATTTCATTAATATAATTTTTTTATATGTAAGCATTTCTACTAGATTTCGCAGCGAAAGAATCTACAGGAGATTTGACATGATTCGTATTAATCACCAGTAGTCATAGCATAATTTTCGCGCTAGACAGATCTAATTTATATTTGGAAATATATGTGAAAATCAACGGAAGAATTAAAGTAACCGATCCAAATCTAACGTAGTTATCCAGGCCGGGGATTCCTCCGATATTAAGAAGAATACCATCGCCGAAATTCAATTTTTATCCCCCGACATAATCTATACGAACTGCGAAGAAAAAATCTCATTTTCACTAACCAACTCCGTGTCCAGCGGAGCGAGTTTATCCAATTTCGGTACGCGATTGTGAGACTCCGTTGATTTCGAGGCTTTTCCAGTTCCAGCCCCGCCACCGCATCCCCCCGCACCGCAAGAAAACCGCCGCCGCGCCCCCTCCGCCTACAAGGATCAAATTGGCGGCCGCCATTCGCCCGTGGACAATGGAATTAATACATTTGCTTATTGGATCTTGTTTGTGGGCCTATGTGTGCGTTGCGGTAGGTTTCGGGGGGGCATTAAAGGCGGGCAAATAGATTTCTCTTTAAACAATTTAAGTTGTTGGGGGGATTAAATGGGGCTTAGGATCAACCCCCGAGCCATTCAAAAGACTAAATTATTACAAGAGGTCTTCTTAATTATTTGGGAAGGGTTCATTCTCCGTTATATCTGGCCGAGATTCGGATAATTCTCTAAACTATCGAGAATTCCGCCCTCTATCACTTGTTAATTTTGATTTTGGTTATGGCTTTTTAGCATAGGATCGACATAGTTCGGAATATTCCCCGGGAAATTGTGCTGTTCAGGAGCGGAGATGTTCTCTTTGGCTATTTTATGTTATATTTGTTATAACAGTTAATTTATCTATATTTCAATATTATATCAGGCCTATAAATTAATTTAAAAAGATTTACAACAAATGGTGTTATTGTGTATTAAATCGCATTGGATATTTTTATAGCCAACGCCATGTTGAAGCCTCATTGACAGAGGCTTACTCGTTATTGCTGGTCATTTTTGCAACATGTTCAATTTACGCGAACTACCATCGGAAGTAACTGTTTCATTCTGTTTTAGCACCTGGTAAGACACTAAATCTTGCCACCCAGTACAGTAAGACTACAGCTATGCTATGGATCTAGGTGATCTCTTAGATCATGAATAGAAACCATGAATTTTTATCCCTTAAATTCTATTAACTTTAATGCTTTTATAAAATATTTATACACTTTATAATGTAATTGCTATAAGAAACAGAAAATATGTCATAATGACTATAAATAGGGATACCTGCTGCACGTTAATATCAGCTTATTTATAAACATATTATTAAATAACATAATATTTATAAAATATAAACAATTTAAACATTTAGTATTGATCAAATCCATAAAAAACAATATAAAAGTAATAAAATAGTAGAGAAAATAATTTGAATTCAGCTTTTATGTCGACGGTTTAACTTACTGGCTGATGATTGGCTACAATTCCATTCTCTACTCGAGTGGATAAAACTTTGGATATATTTCAAATTACCCTCTATCGTGTGTACGATTCGGAACAGATCTGTTACATTGTTGTATTCGGCAATAAAAAAACTTTTTATGAACACTAACAGAAATAGCGGATAGACTATTGAACAGCACTTCTGCAATCAGATTACTTGATTTATATTACTGCATCCTTCTATTGGAACATTTTATGAATGTTGATGTTCTACTTTTGTTGTAATTTTAACTTACT
The DNA here is from genome assembly GCF_030347505.1 of Rhynchophorus ferrugineus. Classification (NCBI taxonomy): domain Eukaryota; kingdom Metazoa; phylum Arthropoda; class Insecta; order Coleoptera; family Curculionidae; genus Rhynchophorus; species Rhynchophorus ferrugineus. Next base: position 40,106,506 of record NW_027472580.1, on the reverse strand, counting down.
TTACCGACTTTGACGCATCAGCGTTTACATGCAACTATATAAACTTTAGCGTCAACGTCAGCGAAACCCATTCTATTATCGTCATAAAGTATCATCCACTTTCGCCAGTTCTTAAATATATCGAAGGTCAACCTGAAGAAAAAGGTGCCCCTCGTGCGTTACTATTTACCGATGTCCTAAGACCGAGACTGCGTGTCCTGCATACGAATGTCAACCTTTGGAGACGATAAAACTTTGGAGGCTTAAACTAGAAATGCCAACGATGACAGTTTCAAGGAAGGTTTACTAGCTTTGCTCCAAGTGTATAATACTGAATTACCAAAGACAAAAATATTCTACAAATCTCTCCATACTATTATTAAAGTATTATGATAAAATATCAAAAAGTAAAATGAAGAATCTTGTTTAAGAATGTTTAAAAATTTAATTTTAATTTAATAACTTATATATAAACGTGACTTGAAGAAAATTATGATTGTTATTATTTTTAAAAAATTCGAAGATTAAAAGTTGTTTATTCGAATACTTGTAATTTGGCGAAAAAACTTTTTGTTTAACTTTTTTTACTTTAATAGGATATCAAAGTACGACAAGAATGTACAGAGAAGGCTCACGGCAAGGTTCAACTAAAATATATTTAATATAACTATAAATAAGTCAATCGTCTTGAAAAAATATAGTATAGTTCGATAGTATAGATGCTGCGTCACTAAAAGAGCTATATCTTCAAAAATAATTTAAATTTTGAAAAACCATTTTAAGAAGTTTTTAATGGGGTAAACTTCGAACATATTTAAAAAATAGATCATTTTAGAATTTTCTAAACTGGACACAACTTTGTAATAACAGCAGATAACCCGCAACTCGCAACACAATTTCGTAAGGACATTATTTAGGACATTTTAGACATTTATTTTATTGTTTTTATTATTTTGGCGTAGATAAATTGAATGCATCTTCAAATGTGCTTAATAACTAAGTACTAGTAACAATTTTAATAGTATTCAAGTACTAGTAATATTGTTCAATCTACCAATATTGTTATTTAAGTCAAGCTTAAGTTAAGTTTGTTCTTTAGTTTGAAAGTCTTGAAAAGTTTTCAATTGTTTTCAATTTCCACGATTCATTATTATTCATTACGCTTATATTTAAATATGTAGCTTCGTAACGATTATACTATAAGTGGAAATTCAATAGTAATTTTACAACACAATACAATAATAACATTACAACATTATTATTGTTATACTAAATCGAAGAAGAACAAACATCATATCTTAGCGGTTATTTTGATTGCTGAGAGCTGTATGTGTCTGTTGAAATTCATTTTCTTCTAACCGAATTAAGTTATTTTTAGTTCCTCTATAAATGCCCCAAGGAACAAAATAACAGAAGGGAACTCTGCGAAAACAAAATAAATTTAAACATCAGGAATACGCGAATGGAGTTTATCTTTAGGAAATTTAATAGACATTCTGCCCCTAATGATTCAGCCGCAGCTATTTTAGCAAAATGTTAATACCGCTGTATAAATATGAAAATTGACTCATTTACTATATACGTTCCTGTTTTCCTTTCGTGCGTCTTCCTTAAAAATATGGTTCCGTATTATGTTATTTTATTGGCAGATGTTTTTCGAACGTCGTGCTTGATTGAGGAATATCTATATTATTAGGTGTTTGTATTCTGTTCATTTTCAATTCTAAAAAGGCATTTGTGAGAAAACTGGTGGACTATATTAATCAAGATATTAACATTTTTAGTAGTAGATCCATTGTCGCAATGCGCCACAGAAATCTATTAGTTTTGTGCTTGAAACGCAGTAAAACTGTAATATCGAAACGTTTTCGTATGCTAGCCATTTTTCCTCTTTTTAGATCTTTCCCATCACATATAAACATCCGAAAATCATTATCAACAACTATTAACTGTCCATGTTAATTTTGCGTTGCGGCGAAATGACAAAAATCTAATTATATCACTTGACGGAAGCCTGACTCCTCAAGCTGAATCTTCTAAATACCTCGGAATACATCTCGATGGTAGTTAAATTGGAAATATCATGTCAAACAAGAAGCAGAGCAGATTAGACTCAAAGTCAAGCAACTGTACTGGTTAGTCAGAAAATACCCTTAACTTGGCCTAAAATGAAAGAGATTGGTTTATTAATTGCACTAAAACATTAAATCAACTAGTAATTTAACGCACCCAAAACAAAGTTCTACGATTAATTACTAATGCTTATTGCTACGTAACCAACGAAGATGCATGATGACCTCGAACTCAATTTTTTTATAATATCTTTATTAGATACGCTAAGTACAATCTTAATTTACAATTAATTTATTACTACTTTTCCTATGTAGTTGGATTAATTAACAAGCAAGATGAGTGCGAGAAAATACATCAGTATGTATTCCTCACTATAAAATTATAATTATTTATTAATTATTAAATTATAGCTATAGTTTACACTAAATGTATACACTTTATGTAAGTTCGTATGGTTTTGTTTCAATCTCCTGACATCCTGCGCGCTGTCCAGCAGTTGTATTGCTTCCACGTTAGTATGATTTAGTAATCTTTTTTCGTGTTTCAAGGCGAAATCTTGGATAACCTCGCAAATCTATTTGACTTCCAGGTCATCGTGCAGTTCTTCGTTGGTTACATAGCGATAGGCATTGGTTTTGGTTCTAATGTGTTTTGCTTTTTGTCTAACGTGATGCTTCCAATTTAATCTACCGTCAAGATGGATTCCAAGGTATTTAGCTGATTCTGCTTGAGGAATCGGGCATCCATTGAGTGATATTAAGTTAAAGTGGACAGATTTGGAGCTATTAAGTCGAATTTTCCAATCTTTCGGCCATTTGTAGATTTTGTTGACTGCCACTTGCACTTTTTCTATTGCCCTAGGCAGAGATATATCTTTTGCCATAATAATTGTGTCGTCAGCAAAGGTTCCAAGAAGTGTTTCTTTTGTTGTTAGAATGTCAGCAGTGTAGAGCAGATACAGGAGAGGTCCTAGGACGCTACCTTGTGGAACTCCAGCCGAGATATTTTTAAATGTCGAGAACTCCATTTCGTGCGATACTATAAATTTTCTTTCGAATAAATATGACTCCAGCAATTGACAATAGTTACGCGGTAACAATTTGCTCATCTTACAGATTAATCCCAAATGCCAAACTCGATCAAAAGCTTGTGAGACATCCAGGAATATTGCAGGGCAGTATTTCTTTTCCTCAAACGCTCTTTCAATAGCCGCAGTTACTCTGTGCACTTAATCGATTGTTGATGGTTTTGCGAGAAAGCTCCCATTAATTTTTGGAATACTCTTGAGTATTCTAAGCAAGAGTATGCTAAAAATTAATGGGAGCGTTCTCGCAAAACTCATAGATTCATCTAATGTATCAAGGCAAAATGAAAGTTCGAAGCGATGGTGTTGTTGATAATGCTGTTGCATTATTCTTTATTCATTAATAACAGTAATAATAATTGAAATACCATGAATATACTTTATATTACATACTTTAATTTTACTCTAATATCAGATACATAATTACAACTATAATGATAATGTGTAACCAGCTACCGAAATGAAGTAATAATATAAAAGAGATGATAGATAAGAGGAAATTTGGAAAAATTGTTCTCTCAAGGCTGGTTTACCGTTTAAGAGATAATAATAAGCTTGATGCTTGATAAGTAATAGTACAAACAATAATATATTTATAAGTTTATATAAAAACTTTATAAATATTAGAGAAGCAAGGTTATTTTTGTTTAAGTAATAGCAGGAAAGAAATAAACAACGAGAAAACACTGATGAGCGTGGATTTCCAGATGAAATACATACGCGACCGTCTGTGAACTGTTTGCATAATTTTTGTCAGGCAAAAATCGTTTTTACCTTGTTGCTAAATTGTCAAATTTAATTGGACCCATACGGTTCTGTGTTCTTTGCGAACAAACACGGCCGACGTTTAACATTTGTTTCTAACTAATTACCAGATGTACGCCGAATGTGAGAGATTTATATGACTGATATCCGAAAAACACGTTCGCGAATTCCATGGTAAATCATCTGGTAATTAGGTAAGTCGACGGCGTTGCTCTGTTTCAATTCAGTTTTTAAAATATATCGTTATTTTAACTATTTATAACTACTATATCACTAAAATTAAAGCTATATCTTTTGCTGGAGTTAAGAAAAGATTATTTCGAGCTCTTCTGGAGTTGGTTCAGTTCACTATGTTTAATCATATTTTATGGAGCTGCAAAACAATAGTTTATATTTGTATTGGACTGGTTACACAGTTTTTATACACGGGCTATACTTGAATAGATGACGAAAACTTATTTATGATAACATAAGTATGAATTTATGTAACCTAATACAGATAAGAATGTATGATTCAATTTAATGATTGCTAATATGTCTCCTTCTTTTTTGTATAACACATTATCATATAACACAAAAAATGCTCCCCATTTTATCTCTTTATAATTGTATTTTTGTGTAAAAATTGCTACAATGTATATTAATTAAAATATCATTTCCTAATTTTTCCATCTTTCGTGGCGATACAGATATTGCTGTCACAGCGATCCAATCATCGATACATTTTCACATTTCTTCAACATTTCAACACTATGCGTCAATCGAGATATGACATCAAAGTCACGAATTTTAAATCATTCCAATTTACACCGACAACTAGGATACAACAGAGTAATATCATCATACATTTCTAAAACTGTTTGATATAAGTTGATTTTCGGTTGTACTGTAAATTTAGGTAATGAGTATCGTATTTTGAATGTTATATGTTAGTTAGAGTATAAGTATTCTTAACTTTAGCTTAAGTATTTTAGTTTTATTTTAATTGGGGAAATACATATAGATGTATTAATTTCATACTCTTGCCTTGCTTGAACAACAGTAATAAATTAATTTATAAATTATTATTGTACTGAGCATATCTAATGCAAGATGTAATTAATTAAAAAAAAATTAATTTATTTATGTCTGATGGATGGTGTCTGTAATAACAGATATAGCCATTTCTATAATATTCTTTATGATTCCTATTAGCCATACTCGAAAGTTAACATATGTTAATTATTCATGAACAAATGTTCAGCGTTTGTTTTTTATGAAACACGTTAAAAGAAAATAGAAACGTGTAGATTTAGTTAAATAAGTCAATTTCCATATTTATACAACGTTGTTATATTTTGCTAAAATAACCATGGTTAAGTCAATAATGGCAGTATTCCTATAAAATTCCAAAAAGAGAAACTCTGTGCATATTTCTTGCTATTTAAAATTTAAGGAATAACATATATAAGTATAAAGATATGACAGGAAACCAAAAAAATTTAAGAAACTGAAAATGGATAAAAAGTTAGGGACGCAATAACGCACCCTTTTCCAAATTTAAACTCAGAACTGTTGAATAGAACGCGGAGATGAAAAGGAAGTCCCGATTTAGATGTTTTGAAACTCATAAATTACTTCGAACTTCCACATTCCATGCAATTTTTCAATCATTGTTATAGCCTTCAAGAGTCCCGAAAATTCTATCCACCCCATGACACGTGATTTATTATTAAAATTATGCGAAAGACAATAGTGTAAACAAGTTTAGGTGCGTAGTTAGTAGATTACAAAATTGAGAACGTAGAACATCAATTTGATTAGTTCAAAACTAATAATTAAGGAAGCATTTAAAGAAATATTTTAATAAATATAATGTTTTAAAGTGCATATATTTAAAATTAATAAATACGTGTTTGGTATCAGCCAATATAGTCAATTCAATTTTGTAACACATTAGGGGATGCTTATTTATTGCCTAAGATAATTTTGAACCTTAGCTTGATTATGTATTACAATGTGGTAACAATGGCAACATTAGCGTATTAGGCAAACAATGGATCAAACTACTATAAAGAGATCTTAATTCTTTGTAATTTTTGGCAAATAATGTGTCTATCTGCGCCCCTTTATATACACGTATTATGACGTGGATCAGTAAAAGATCTTTGTCAAAAAATAAATCTTTTAACCCTTTCTTCAAATTTCCTTTTACTTCTTAGTGAGTTGAATATGTTTTCACCAAATTATATATTTAAGATAATAAAGACATCATAACCTAAATGAGCCAAGACAAGGAAATACATGTGGTTGTTTAAAACACGCAATCAAAACGAATTCAAAGATTGTTGCTGTGACAATGTGGAATCTGACATTTTTATAGAAAAGACGAACTTCCGTCTGCTGTATATAGTCCCCTTCTATTTTTCTAAATCGCTCTTCTCATATTTTAAGGCTCACGATATCTAGCAACCTTTGAATGTGTTAGATGAGAATGATGATACCTGACGCTATTGGATGTATGGGTAGGTTGGGACACCATTATGACAATAGAATTCAAAACATCATATATGAAGATTTATGGAAACATTAATTAATGTTAATCTAAGGTTGCTATTAACAGTTTCCTCAATTCTTTGCTCGCCAGGCAAGTCAATATGGATGTTTTGATTAATTATGTTAATTAAATTAAATTTTAATTTTAATTTATTCATTTAAACATACTCTTATAATTCATTTTCCAAAACCGATTTAATTTTACGTGTGACTATTTATGCTTGTTGGTAAAAAAATAGTTCTAGTTTCAAGGCAACCCCGTGTATATTTATATACAGTAAAATATAGCTATAACTAATTTATTAGTTGTTCTAAGTTGCATGACATCGATCCATAATGGATATTAACTACTATTCGAGTGACGCTAAACTTTGGCTGGTCAACACGATCTAATCTTGTAACAGTAAACTAGGGTAAATATCAATAAACGATATTCAATACATGCTTAATACAAATTATCTCGTGATAACATTATTAGTATACAATATATGTAATTAAATTTCCAATATTTACTATAATATTATATGTCTGTATAAAGAGTGTCCATTAGGAATGTTCATATTTTATATTTGGTTTACTTGAAATCATTTTTAGGGTATTTTAAGGAAAAACTGAAATTCACTATTTAAAAAAAATTATTAGTATGTTAATACCAGCCGTTGCCGACTAACTTACAATTATGTACTTACACTCTGTAATAACTTAAAACTAGATACTTAACTAAAACTCCTATGGGCCTTTACATTCATTCTCTAATAAAATAAAAGTTAGTAGCACTTTCGATTGTTCTTAGTATTATTTATTAACCGACTTCAAAAAAGAGGGAGATTCTATATTCGACTGTATTTTTTTAATGTAGGTTCTCCGATTTCTCTGTCAGTTATGGACCGATTTTCAATATTCCTTTTTTATTCGAAAGAGTGCATTTCCGAGGTGATTCCATTGGAACCAAGTCAGGATCTGATGAGGGAAGGGGGGAATAGAGGGGAAACCCTCAAGTTTCAAAGGCACGTACAAAGTTTTCACATATTTTTTTATCTAAAATAATCAGATATTTGGGTATAATGCTGTACAATTCAACTGATGTAACCGTTCAGTTTGCTTTTAAAACACTAACCATATCATATCAAAAGCGGTAGAAACATTTTAGGCAGCTGCTTCTATGTTGTAGAGGTTAGGGCGTTTAGCTCACACGCGGTGGTCGCGGGTTCGATTCCCAGCGGAGGCAACGACTTTTTATTGTTACTTTGATTTTTGTTTGGTTAGAACATTTGTGAAATCATGCGAACCCTGGGGCCTGAAACATTCCTTATTTCCAGTCATTGTTTCTTTATTCCTTTTTTCCCTCAAACGGGCTGCACCTATACTTCGCCTACCCATTGTAATACTTAACAAAATAGCTGCGTAATTTATTGAATAAATATGTAACACTATAAAGATAAAAATAAAATATTTTTAACAAAAAAATTTAACCGACTTCAAAAAATAGATAAGGAACTCACTAAAATATCTGGGTGCATCCACAATACTTCTCGGACGTTATTCGGAAATACTTGTATTATGTTGATATTATTTGTCGCAAAACATCACCAAAACAGAATTCCATAAGTCCATATAGGTTTTAGTATGTACATTATATTTTCCTACAAATAACCATTACAATTTTTATAATTTTTATTCGAGTTCTTACATTTTCTTTTTGATATGCCTTTTCATTGAAATTTTGCCTCAAGATTCATCCTTCATTCATTCTCAAGAAAGTATTTAGCACCGTTACCGTATGGGATAATAGTATTATTCATATTTATTGGTATATAAATATTTATAACCAAAATGTTAGTAGATTCAATATGCACTGATTTACTCTCGTTGATTTTTATTCTCCATATTTCGGTCCACTTATTTATATTATTGCTTAAGTTTTGCTCTATTCTGATTCCTTCTTCGCTATCCTCTCCAATACTAAGTATTGGTCTGGGTCTACTTATTATTGTGTTTTCTTGATTGTCACAGTGTCTTCAGCAAATGTAGACATAGTAACATTTTCTATTTGTAGTATGTCACATCTACTTTTGTATTTGTGTATTTAGTAAATAAATGGAGTCCCTTATATCAGGTTTTACGAAGGCTTGCACTATGTCCAAATATATAGCTGACTTTTTTCTCTTCGTATGCCTTTTTAATAATATCTGTAATTTTATGTATCTGGTCAACCGTTTTATGAAGGCTCATAAAATTAATTTGATGTGCAGATGTTTGGTAGTTTCTATTAATTAATTCGCTAAATAAAATATTTTCACAAATAAATTGTTTTCTGTAGTTAAATTTGTTTTCTTCAAAACAATTTGAAATTTTATCCTACTGAAACTGTAATTGAAGTAGTATTTTCTTATGTTCTTCACTTTATATAACATTTTCATCCAGTCCGAATTAGTTTCTGCATTTTTCACAATTCTGCAATTGGTGATTTAAGTTTCTAATAACAGTTTTGTAAATATCTCTATCACAGTTTTTAGACCTGATCCATATTCAAATTTATAGCAGGTTATAAATATACTCATACTCAGATTTACTCAGTATGTTTCCGCCTAGAACAGTCCTTTTGAATTAATTAGTAATTTAACATAATTCTTCCAGAAAAAAATGACACGGTGCATTCCCAGAGGAAAATACAACTATCCTCTGTTTAAAACTAACTTTGTTTTTCCTTAATAATACGGATACTTTGATTCAAGTTACAATATATTCATTATTGTATAAATTTCAGAATATAAATGAAAAATATATTTTAGGGTAAATTAGATGGCTCGTGAATGGAGGTAAAACGAAATGAAACAGTGGTATTTACATTACGTGACCGTTATTTATTGAAGTAATACAAAAATGTGGAAAATATAAAAGAGATAAAAACGGATGGCAGCGGTGTTACCTGGAAACGAGGCTTGGACAGTCAATGGGGGCACGTCTACACCAAACGATGGTCGAGTACTGATTGAATTGAAATACCCTTCAATAACATCCCAGATAAACGTCTCGGGGTTGTCAGCTATTCGTTATTGGGTTCTAGTTGGCGCTGCTGGCACCCCGCCCGTGTTCAACATCTGGGATTATATTTATGGGTATTTTGTAGACCGTTATTCCACTATGTAAAATTCGACATGCCTCAAGGTCGCTACAATACTCCCCTGCCAGAATTTTACATACAATTATTTTAAGAAAATAAAAATACAAAAATGTATGAAAAAAATCAAATACAAAATACTGATATACCGAACAAAATGTGCTGTATGAAAAGCGCTCTGAAACAAACGGTTGTGGTTGGTACGGTTGTGATCTGGTATGGCTGTTGATATCTTCCGGTCCTACAGATACCGTTGCTTCATCGTCGCTTTGGCACTTGAATGTGGTCCATCGAGGACGGTGAAAACAAGCTGTTTTTCGGACAGTGCTCCCGTAATCGACGCTGTGGGAGAATCGATTGTTCGACGAGGTGGTAGCTTATTTTCTTCGACGACGAGATGTTGGCAATTCTGGTACCTCGGCGAAGATATGACGAGACTACGGTGACTGCAACCAGTACCCAGCTTCTGGACCTGCTCTGTGACTAATCCGTAGTCACATACGTTACGGTAATTCAGAAAAAACAAATAACGACGGTGTCCGACCGAAGCTGCCCAAAGCCTTTCAAATCAAAATGTCTGCCATTATGACGGAGACGGCGAGCGAAGGAAGACATTATGATTTAAACATAGCGCCGAAAGAAATGTTTAGCCGAGACGCTGATGATTAAACAGTGATGTAAAAATCTTTAAGAGTTCAAAAAATTGTGAAAGAAATAAAATTTGGACAAAAAATTTAGAAAAAAAATTATATGCAAAATAGTGAAATGAAATTTAAGGTCTATTGTTCCAGCACTAAGATAAAATTTAATGAGGAACAAATCTTTGAATGAATGTAATTCTGAACGAACAACAGTAAAATCGAAGAAGAATAGTCTTAAAAATATTGAAAATGTTGAAACAAAAAATATAACGGCCACGTAAAATACACCATGTTGCACATACCCTCCATATCAGAAGGTTGCGTGTTCAGATCACGTCGGGGTCACCACTTTAGGGTAAATTAGATGGCTCGGTGAATGGAGGTAAAACGAATTGAAACAGTGGTGTTTACATTATGTAACCGTTATTTATTGAAGTAATATAAAAATGTGGAAAATACAAAATAGATGAAACGGATGGCAGCGGTGTTACCTGGTGGTCTAAACCAAGCGATGGTCGAGTACTGATTGAATTGAAATACCCTTCAATAACATCCCAGATAAACGTCTCGGGGTTGCCAGCTATTCGTTATCGGGTTCTAGTTGGCGCTGCTGGCACCCCGTTCGTGTTCAACATCTGGGATTAAATTTCTGGGTATTTTGTAGACCGTTATTCATTCCACGATGTAAAATTTGACATGCCTCAAGGTCGCTACAATATTAATGGTAAGTGCTTGGCGTTTTTTCGTGTGTAACTATAAGCTAAATCGCCACAATTTGAAGCGGACATAATCCGCCACGAAGCTACCCAGAGACAAAACGGTCTCTCGCGAGCTTTTAAACGGCACCGATTTCGTCGTCGAAAAAAAAACTCCCATAAAATGATAAACTCGAATTAACATTGTGCGGCGTGCACTTACAGAACCATCAGGGTAATTGTGAGCTTTTTAATGCCCGTCCATCCCACTAAAACGAAACTTTCGACACAATGTAAACCGAACGGGGCGGGAAATGAAAAAATTAATCGTAAAACTAAATATTAGAGCGGGCGTAAATTAAAAAAGTTTTTCCGTCGCCTCCTTTTTTGATATCCGCGCTTCGGTTCCTTTTGAATGGGAGACTTTTTCATCTGGATACTTCCTTTTTTTGTAATATATTTACTTTCAAGGCGACAAGTTGGCAAATGTGATGCCCGAAGATCCTATCTAATAAACTCATAAAAGTTGTCTGTAGTTAAGGAAAGAAACACGAAAAGACATTTATGTTATACCTAGTTGTCAATATAAAATTGGTTGGAGAACTATAGAATAGTCTAAGTAGATATACCTAACATACATATAGTCTATTCAAAATAGTGACACGGGAGACCTGTCAAAACGTCGCAATGTTGCCGCAGCAACTCTGAGATTCAGTACATTTTGGCTCTGACATATAACAAAATTTTAATACAAATAAAATAATGAAACAAAAATGTTATATATTATAATTTATTTTCAAAATTATAGTAAATCTAATGCATATATTATCGAAGAACTTAAAACTACAATTAATTATACAGCCACAATTTATTGGTTAGAGTTGTTTTATTATATATACATTGAACTTTTTTTCACACTAGTATAGGCGTTCTAGGCGCGTTTTTTTATGTAGTGGTATCCCCCGAAGGTCTAATCTACCTAATTAACAATTGTATATCTGAGTAATGTATTTTACTTTCATTAGAGAGCATATTTATGTTTTACGCTTACATTTTGTTTCTTTCGTTGCAATGTATCTTTGTAAAGTCATTATGATATTACTATATTTCTCTTTAGTTTGTTCTGTTACTACCTGTATACATCTTTCTTGATAAAACTACATTTAATCACTGCATTCTCCTTAATGCATTTGCCATATCTGCAAAAGACTTAGTGTTATTTCTCTCCTCATATATGTTAACCAAATGTTCATGTATATTCTGAACAATAACACACATGCTTATAAATCTTTCGCACTCTATAATACTATTTCCTACAATTAAAGTATATTAATTGTATACTGACCTTTAGTTGTTTCCTCTTTTATCACCCTCGCTTGATAATTGTCAGCATTGAATCATAAACCAACATTAATTAAGTTTTATTCAATCACTGTCAATTTCAGAAACACTAATCAAGTTAATACTCATATAATATACTAATCAATCAATCAATCAATACTATCATATATCATACTAATCAAGTTACTAAGTTGTTTATTTCCAATCTATCCAAAAACTTGCTCAAGATTCTATCATTTGTCAATTTCTTCTTCAATGTGTCTGATCGAGCTCACACAAACCGAAGATGTTATTTTTGACAATGCCTCTTTCCATAAATCCAGACAGTTCTGGTTTAAATATCCTTCTCGACCTGAAAGTCTATTGCAATACCCCATATCAACTCAATTGGATTAAATATGCAGTCATATGGAGGAAGACGTAATACTCTATGGCCATAACGTTCAGTAATTTGATGTACCATATATCTTTTCTCAGGATTATTTCTACCTTTTTCTATCAACTTTTGCTGTCTTCACACTGATGTCTTTATGCTAATGATCCAATGTACCGAAATATGTACCAATTCTGAAATATGTTGGTCTCATTTAACTATATAAATTAATAAAATAATTCTTCCTTGATTTTGTTATGTTTTTAAAAATTGTATTCTTTTAAAAGCGATCTCTGGAAGTTCTATTAAACCCCTTCGTGAATTATCTTTACATCATTTAAATCCTATATTACCCAACAGTGTATGAAGGCATGTTCTATATCCCTCAAATAGCTGTATATATTTTGTCTTTTTATGGATACTTTCCAGAATAACAATTTTCTCTGAAATCATCGTATTAAATTATATTTCGATTGAAAAAACTACTTACTCTTTTTTACATTTCGTATATTTTATCTCTGATACAGCTAACAACAAGCTGATCTTGATTCGTCACCTGTTTCGCATAAAGACGCTTCAATAAAAACCTAGGTGATTTGCAATTTATTAAAACAAAGCGTAAAAACGTTTGCCGGTTTATAACCCGTAATTATAATATTTTTCAGAATTTTTCAGACGTTTGTTAATCGAACTTCTCTAACAGCCTTCTATCTCTTTTTAAATCGAATAAAATGTGAAGGTTAATATTGTCTGACTGTAAAACGAATTTACAACTTTAGACCGACACATAGTGACAAACATGTCACTACTGTTTTGAATTGACTATAGCTCCCATTTAGACACATCACATTACAAATTCGATGATCAATAAGCAACATTTAATGAGAGACAATAAATTCATATCAGAACATTTGTTGCAATATATTTACTTTCAAGACGATAAGTTGAGCTTAATCTGCTCTGCTTTTTGTCAAACATGATGTTTCCAATTTAATCTACCATCGAGATATATTCGGAGGTATTTAGCTGATTTTGTTCGAGGAATCGGGCATCCGTCAAGTGACATAATTAGGTTTTTGTCATTCAGCCGTAACGCAAAATTAATAAGGAAGATTTTGAGCTATTAAGCTGTATTTTCCTGTCTCTAGTCCATTTGTAGATCTTGTTGACTGTTACTTGTACATTTTCTTACAGCCTTAGACATATATACAACTTTTGTCATGATAGCTATATCGTTGACAAATGTTCCAAGTACTGTTTATTTTGTTGTTAGATATGAACAGTATAGCGCAGAAGCAGGAGTGGCCCCAAGACAGTGCCCTGAAGAAATCCAGCCGAAAGTTTGGTTTAAGGTTTAAATGTTCAGAATGACCATTCATGCGGGACTCTAAATTTTCCTATGAAAAAATATGATTCGAACAGTTGACGTTAATTCTGTGGTAGACAATTGCTTATTTTTTAAATTAATCCCAAATGCCATACAATACCTTTTCAACAACCACTGCTACTCTGTGTATTTGATCAGTTGTGGAGTGGTGATTTGGAAATCTAGCATTTCTGTAAATCAATTAACATAATTATTGGAATAACCTTAAGATATTTCGGAACATGCTTCAGTCTCAAACAGGCACTGAATATTTATTTTAAACATGATTATTGCTTTTCGTTACAGCTCTTTCTGTAACCCAGGTGACGTATCATCAATTCCAGGAGCCTTTTTAGGATTGAGGTTGTTGTCAATTTTTGTGCCAACTTCAATTGGAGACATAGATTTACAGCTACATCGAGCTGGTAAACAAGATTTATATATATTGTATATTCTATATCGTTCGGTTAGAATACGTTAGCTAAATGTTCTGCGAATAATTCAGCTTTTTTATCTTTGCGTCGAACCCATTCATTTCGATCATTTTTTAATAGGCGATACTTTAATAATTGGTCTTTTTCTCCGAGTTGCTTTCCATAGCGAGTAGTATTTGTCTGCTTCGGGGCATAATTCCCTTATACATTTCTCGAACCAACTGTGTTTATATTATTTTTCAAATGAGAGGGTTTTTCGTATGAAAACTTATTTTTTATCATATATATACTTACAAGTCGACAAACTGTCAAATGTAATGTTCAAAGGTCTTCAAACATCTAATAAACCCACAAATTGTTTATGCTTGAGAAAATCAAGAAAAAATACTATATTTATCTTAAAATTATTTATAAATATTAAATTGATTGTGGAAATTTAGAGCAGTCTAAGTACGCACACCTAACATATATAACTCCCATTTCGACAAATCGCTTTACAAATTCTTGGTTAAATGTTGTTTAATTTAATAAGAGAGAACAACTAATAAACTCATTAAAATTATCTATACATGAAAAGGAAACAAGAAAAAACATCATATTTATATCATTGGTTAATTTTCTGTTATTTTAAAGTCGCTTCAGAAGGCTTCATGTTCCCTCAAATAGAATGAAATATTTTATTTATTTTATCTCCAAATTTACTATTTAGTTAATATATATTTTTATTTTTTATTATTTATTTTACTAATACAATAAGGGGCATACTTAATGAATATATTGTAAGACTTTTGGGTCAAACATTAAATACAAACCAATGTTATAGAAGTAAAAATTCGATCTAGTTAATTTTAGGAATAGTTTCAGTCATATCGTAGTATATGAAAATGTATATGGAACTCTACCTGCTTTGTCCACAAGACATAGCTCTTTGAAGTTGCCACGTAGTTTCTATCTCCAACTCATAGGTTCAGTAAAGAATTATTCACTTCTAGCGAAGATGTGAAAAATAGCGTCTATTTTTCACATCTTATTTAGAGACAGATTTTCAAAGCTGAATGCAGTCCGAAAGAATAGAAAAAAACATAAATAACAGTGAACAATAGCTTAAATAAAAAAAAACACTATATCAATTTACTTAAATAAAACTTCAAAGTTAGTTATGTCTGAAGCACAAGGCACGTACTTACTTAAATTACCACTATGTTACTTTTTATCTTACTGAAACATACCTAAATAATCTTGATTGGCGTATTTAAAATATACGATTGGACTTAATTTGAAATCAATAGTTGGTGAAGCAGTCTTTGTGGAGGTTCTGTTTCCCTTTTTAATAAGATCACGTATTATTCGAACAAACAAATCCTTTAAATCATCTCAGATTACCGAAAGATGTCACGCTGTACATGCCCCGGGCTCGTGTAATTTCCGAGAGGGCTTTGAAGTCTACCAAAATAGCAACAGAAAACTATTTGAATTTCATGTAAATATTGTAATCCTCTTTGCCTTCGGAGATATATAACTTTAATTCGTATTGCACAAACGAGGCTTGAGCTGTATTATTCGGAGATTAACTGTATATTCAATATAGGTTCGTTCTTGGATATGTGCATTATTTAATTGTTTATGTACAGAAAGTACCTTCATGAAAGTGAAACAAAAGATATAACTGAATATTTATATATAACCTAACAGTATTATTGATAGTAATAAAACAATAATAAGAAAATATTTAATAATACGTTTATTATTCAATAAATTCAATGAATTAATTTTTTGCGATTCTGGAACAGCCTAAGCTCAGAAGAACATATTTGAAGGTACTATAATTAAATATCTATAATTTTACATTTTATATTATAGTTTATTAATTTTCACGGTGAATCTTTGAACTGAATGAATCTTGATTTTGAACTCTCTTTATGCTAAAATATTGGTCATTTTGCCTAAGAAGATACTTACTATTAATGTTCACTCTGTTAATACTCTTTAAAACCTCCAAAATAATTCTATGTTGTACAATTTATGATAAAAGCTTCTTCCCAACTTCAACCATGACATTATATCGCCATCTTTAAACTATAGTCAGTATGAGCTAATTTCTATACCTTTGATAACTTGTAGTTTTTCTTGACTATGTAGTTTTCTAGTACTAGTTGTAATACTAGTTGACATAAGAAGGACATCCTTTTAGGTTTCAGCAATTTTACCACTGATTCTCTACTGATTTTTATTAACTAATCATATATTGACTTTCGCTTTATATAACCTATCCAAAGAAGTTTTGAACATATGTCATCTAAATTTTTAAATCGACGTAAGGTCGCAATATTACCGTATCAACTCTGAGTTTTAGTTCAGTTTGGCTTTGATATGTAACAAAATTCTAATCTATATAAAATAATTAAACAAACATACTATTATCAAATACAATTTATTTTAATATTATAGTAGATCTAATGCATATATTATCGAAGGACTTAAAACGACAATTAAGTACACAGTTATATATAATGGTTTGTAGGTTAGGGTTGTGTTTGATTATATTTACATTGAACAATTTTCCATAGTACCTATGAACTAGAGTACGCTATTTATGTAGTTGTATCTACCCGAGGCCTGATCCACCTGATTTTTATATCCAAGTAATATATTTATATAGTCATTTCCATTCTGATCACCGTGTCTTAGAAATTGGCAGCAAGTAATCATATCATATTCAGAAAGTTCCATTCAAGTGAATAACTAAGCTGTTAATTTCCAGTCTATCTAACATTTGTCAATTTCTTCTTCAATGTGGTCTGATCGAGTTTAAGGGTTAGAAGGTGTTATTAACCATACTTGTTTCCAGCATAAAGTACAATATATCTGCAATAAATCTTATATATAAAAATGAATCGCAAAATATGTTCCTAAGCGCATAACTCAACAACGCCTGGACCAATTTGGCCAAATCTTTTTTTAAAATGTTCGTTGAAGTTCAGGGATGGTTTTTACGGCGAGAAAAATTAGAATTATTGCTGGAAAAACCCTAAAAATAGCCCTTTTTGTTTGAATTTGTTTCGTGTATCAGTTGACAATTCATCTGTCATCTGTCAAAAGTCATCTGTAACAGACAACTTTTTTTTTTTAAATTTGATATGACTTGAACTCAAATCCTTTTAATCCGTACGAATTGTTTTATTTATTTAAAATTTTTTATTTGTTTAAAATTTAATTCAAATTTTAAATAAATAAAACAATTCGTACGGCTTAAAAGGATTTGAGTTCAAGTCATATCAAATTTAAAAAAAAAAGTTGTCTGTTACAGATGACTTTTGACAGATGACAGATGAATTGTCAAGTGATACACGAAACAAATTCGTATATCGTGTTTTGTGCAGAGTGTTTAGTTAGTTAGTGTTTGTTTAGTTCGTGATTAGTGAAAAAATAATTTATATTTGATATGCCTCCTATAAGACGAAGCAATTTAGGTAGAAGAACCAGAAATGCTATAAACCAAGCTAATTACCGATCTAATCGTACTGCACAAGAACGTGACGACGGAAATGAACGTGAAAGAATTCGGATATCACAAACGCGTGAAGCGCGAGCGCGACATTCAACTAATAATCGCGCAAGTTTGAATCCAGCTGCTTTCAGTTACGATGTGTCAATTGACTACAGTAACTACCAATGTGTTGTTATTGGTTCTATGAACTTGGTTTGCTCACACTGTAAGGCATTAAAATACAAAAACGAAGCCAATGGATTGTGTTGCGCAAATGGTAAAGTGAAATTGATACAATTGGATCCACCACCAGAACCATTGTACTCATTGGTTTCAGGAATAGGAACAGATTCTATACACTTTTTGACACATATTCAACAATATAACAATTGCTTTCAAATGACTTCATTTGGGGCAACAAATGCAGTTCGGAAAAATTTTATGCCAACTTTCAAGGTATGTATTATAGCAGTTACTCATAATTATTTTAGCGAACAAAATTTTCTGTCACCAAAGTTAAGATGTGTTACTAATCTTCAATTTCTTAATAATTACGAAATATATCACTTAGTCATCATATTATATGGTGATTCAGTTTGAGTGACACTTTTATTATATTTTATATTTGATAGATATTAGTTAAAACTAAATATATACTTTTTAAGATCAAATATTATTTAAGTTTGATCATTGACAATCCATTAATTTATACCACACCATAATATTTTTTTTATTTACAGATACAAGGGCAAATATATCACAGAGCAGGTTCACTGTTACCAGTGTCAGATAGCGACAACAAATTCCTGCAAATTTATTTTATGGGCAATTCACCACAAGAAATTGATCTGCGTTGTGCACATAACAATTTAGTAAAAAGGTCTATTGTAGAACAATTACAAACTTTATTTCATCAATACAATCAATTGATTATATTGTTTAAAACTGCCCTGGATCTGATTCCATCCGATAATCACAAAATTGTAATCAGAGCTGATAAAACACCTGCAGGTCAACATACAAGACGTTTTAATGCACCAACTATTGATGAAGTTGCTATCGTTGTAGTTGGAGAAAACTTGGAATCCCGTGATATTGTTTTACATCGTCGGAATTTTCAATTACAACCTATAAAGGAAACACACCGCTCATATGATGCACTGCAATATCCCATTATATTTTGGCAAGGTGAAGATGGCTACGATTTATCAATAAAAATGATAAATCCCATTACAGGTAACTAAAATATTAGTTTAGCTATGGCGATAATATCTCAGTCACTATATTATGTATTTTAATTTTATATTTGAATGTTATTAAAACAAAATCTGTTTACAGGTTCTGAAACCAACAAAAAAGTCAGTTCAATGAACTATTATTCATACCGCCTAATGATTCGGGAAAATGCAGATAATCACATATTGAAATGTCGGCGATTATATCACAAATATGTTGATGACATGTATGTTAAAATTGAAACGGAGAGATTAACATTCATCAGGTTGAATCAAACCAAACTCCGATCTGAAGAGTATATTCACCTTCGAGATGCGATTAATACTGATGGAAATGCACAGAATGTCGGTCGGATGACTATTCTTCCAGCAACATACATCGGAAGCCCTCGGCATATGCACGAATATGCTCAAGATGCCATGTCGTATGTTCGTCATTATGGTACAGCAGATTTGTTCATCACATTTATATGCAATCCGCAATGGATAGAAATTAAGCAGGAGTTATTACCTGGGAAATCATCCATTGATCGTCATGATATTACAGCCAGAGTCTTTAGACAAAAGTTGAAATCTTTAATGAATTTCATCGTAAAACATAATGTGTTTGGTGAGACACGCTGCTGGATGTATTCTGTGGAGTGGCAGAAACGAGGATTGCCACATGCACACATTTTGATTTGGTTGGTTGAAAAGATAAGGCCAAATGAAGTTGATGCAGTGATATCAGCTGAAATCCCTAATGTACAAGTAGATCCTGAATTGCATGAGGTAGTTATCAAAAACATGATACATGGTCCCTGTGGAACTCTTAATCAAAATTCACCGTGTATGATGGATGGTAAATGTTCAAAACGATATCCACGGACATTAATATCGGAAACAATTACTGGTAATGACGGTTATCCATTGTATCGTCGCAGATCGACAGCAGACAATGGAAAATCAACAATTGTCAAATTAAATTAACAAGATATTGAAATAGATAATCGTTGGATTGTTCCATATTCACCCATTTTATCAAAGACATTCAAAGCACACATCAACGTTGAATCTTGCCATTCAGTGAAATCGATTAAATACATTTGCAAATATGTAACCAAAGGAAGTGATATGGCTGTGATTGGAATTGGTGCAGAGAATTCTAATGATGAAGTTACCCAATACCAAATGGGCCGCTATGTCAGTAGTAATGAAGCAGTTTGGCGAATATTTTCTTTTCCTATTCATGAGAGACATCTTTCTGTTGTTCACTTAGCTGTGCATTTAGAAAATGGACAAAGAGTGTATTTTACAGCACAGAACGCAGTACAAAGAGCTGCTCAGCCACCATCTACTACATTAACCAGTTTTTTTGAGACATGCCAAAACGATGATTTCGCACAAACATTGCTATATTCTGAAATGCCAAAATATTATACCTGGAATCAATCCTCAAGGAGATTTATACGACGGAAACAAGGAAAACCAGTTCCAGGATATACAGATGTATATTCCACCGATGCGATTGGCCGGATTTATTCAGTACATCCAAGCAATGATGAATGTTTTTATTTACGACTGCTATTAGTCAATGTACGTGGCCCAACATCATTCCAACAGTTACGAACTGTTGATGGTGAATTGTGTGGATCCTACAGAGAAGCCTGTCAACGTTTGCAATTGCTTGAAAATGACGCTCATTGGGATCAAACTCTCAATGATGCTGTAATATCATCACACGCTCATCAAATACGAACATTGTTTTCTATAATCATATCTACATGCTTCCCATCACACCCAATTGATTTGTGGATCAAGTACAAAGATTATATGTGTGATGATATTTTGTATCAAATACGGAATAGAATGGGAAATCCAAATATACAAATCAGTGAAGAAATTTACAATGAAGCATTGATTTCAATTGAGGACATGTGCTTGATAAGGTCAAACAAACTATTAATTCAATTAGGCCTGACCGCGCCCAATCGTCCAATGCATGACGCTTTTAACCAAGAGTTGCATCGAGAAAGACTGTATGATCTCAACGCTTTGAAAGAATAAATTCAAACAAATCTTCCACTGTTAAATGAACAACAGAAGTATGTATTTGAAACTCTTATGAAAGTAACAAATGATGAAACTGGAGGGATTTATTTCTTAGATGCACCTGGTGGTACAGGAAAAACTTTTTTTATTTCATTAATATTAGCAACAATTCGCTCACAAAATAAAATTGCACTTGCACTCGCTTCGTCGGGAATCGCAGCAACTTTGCTTGAAGGTGGTCGAACAGCCCATTCAGCACTAAAATTGCCATTAAATATGCAAAGCAATGAAACTCCAACCTGCAACGTTTCGAAGAACTCTGCAATGGCAAAGGTTTTGCAGCAATGTAAATTGATTGTTTGGGATGAATGCACGATGGCACATAAAAAATCTTTGGAGGCTTTAGACAGAACCTTAAAAGATCTACGTAGCAATAATAACCGATTTGGTGGTGCAATGATTTTATTAGCAGGAGATTTTCGTCAAACATTGCCAGTGATTCCACGATCAACGCCAGCTGATGAACTCAATGCATGTCTAAAGTCCTCCAATTTGTGGAAACATGTTAAAGTACTTCATTTAAGCAAGAATATGCGTGTCGAGTTGCAAAATGACCAATCTGGAAACATATTCTCTAAACAACTCATTGACATTGGTAATGGCAAATTTCCTATAGACATGTTGACGGCTTGCTTTTGCTATGACTATAAACAAGTCCCAGGGGCAATCATTAAGTGTTTGTGGTATTAATCTAGAAAACCCATGTTTCTCACATGGTCAATTGTATGTTGCCTGTTCCCGTGTTGGAAAACCATCAGATTTGTTTATCTATGCGCCAAGTAATCAAACAAAAAACATCGTATACCACAAAGCAATATAATGATAATAATAATAATAATTATGATTCACATGATTAACAATAAAGCGATTACTTACTTTTCAATCCTTATATATGTTTTATTTAATTATTTTTTATTCACAACGCCCTATCACCAGGGTGATGGTTCTGTTCAGGAGAATTTTTTAAAATACGTAGGCACAAAAACTGCCACATTACAAATCTTTTTGACAGGACGAAGTCTGTCGGGTCAGCTAGTTATTAATAAATTTTGGGACTAATAAAATCTAATCAATTGGTATTTCAACGTTTACCTTTCTCATCAACTTTTGTTGTCAAAAAAACTATTTTTATTATCATCTTGCCATGAGTCACCATTGGTTATATTGGTCCCATTCTGAAATATCTATGTCTCATCTAAATATAAATAAAATCAATAAATTGAAATAATAAGTCTTCCCTCATTTCATTATATGCTTTTAAAAATTGTATTCTTCTAAAAGTAATAACCGGAAGTTCCATTAGATCTCTTAGGTACTTTTTAGATTAACAGTTTCCTCTAAAATAATTGTATTAAAGTATATTTGTTGATATTTATATTGATGACGTATGTTCAAAACTTCTTTGGATGCACTATATATTTCCATACATGCAGCAAAGAAATTCTACTACTTAGATCCTCAATCATATTTACAAAAATACTAGTAGGCTTCGGAACATATTGGTCATAAACGCTCCACATTTTTTAGAATATTTTATCTGATTTCGATGTCAGCAAAAAAGAAGAACGTGGCAATTAATTCTCACGGGAGAAAAAATCTGAATCAATCAAGAGGATTCGCTGGTAGATAAAACCTCACGGTGACAGGGCTAAGGGCCGGCCGAGCAGCCATATCAAACGCAAAGCTCAAAGAAAAATAATTAATGATCGTAGAAGAGGAGCGATAAATTTCCGGGCACAATGACATAAAAATCGGAAACGATAGCTTTTGATGGCACAGTAAAAAGAATGAATCGGTACGTCTGCTATCCCGTATTTAATATTTCACCTGACGCGGCCACATTTTTAACCGAAAACGCTTAAACCAATTTGTTTTTTGGTTTTGGATATTTAGGCCCTCTAATTGATGGTTAATTAAACTTATATCGTTTGTACATTATTTAAACTTACTGCTTAAGCTTTATTAAATTTTATAGATTAGTAATAATCAGAACATCTTGTGTGGTAAACTCTGTCAGGCTAAAAGAATTTATAAATTTAAAAAAAGTTTTAAATAAATACGAATGTATTTTTCGTTTGTTTGTTTTTATGATAAAGGTTGTGATATCTATTTTAGTTTTTTACATTTTGTATTTAATGTTTTAACAAATGGTAATTATTTAATAATTATTAAAATTTTAACAAATGGTAACAGCTGCTTCAACTGGCTGCTTACATGGGTTCCGATCCACATTCCTACGATGATGATACTTATCCCCTGGATACTATTTCCTAGTTGGCTTTTCTGTTTTCGAAATCATGATTATAAAAAATCATAAAAATCACGTTGCAACCATGCTCCTACCGGATTCTAACCCGCGACCATCGCAGCAATGGGAGAACCGAGGAAATATACTACGATAAAGATCTTCTCATTAAAATGTTTTAGATTTCATCATCATATTTACGCAAATATTAAAATGTACATTAGTAGTATGTTCGGCTTTTAAATCCGTGAAATGTCCAGATTACTCTTTTACTACTCTAACCCCTCAGAATATGCCATTTAGCTCCTCTATCTATTAGTTCCTTTATATTTCCCTCGATTCCATTTCGTTATCTATTCATTAGTTTCCATAGCCAACTTGTTCTTTTAAATATAAAAAAACCTAGTCAGAATATATTTATTTATTTTTAGAATTGCCTTACTATCTCCTGAATGCCTTTGATAATAGTGTAATATGAGTAGTGAACAAAGGTTACGGTATCCAAGTTTGTTAGAACAGTCCAGGAACAATGGATACAGGATTTTGGTACATTGGCATCCACAAGGTTTATCATGGAAGGCTTGAGCACTTTAATTCCCGTTGGTTCCGCTACTAGTGGTAGTGTCAATACAAACACTATTTTAGTTTTTGTCATAATATATATGTTTCGTGGCAGTATAGCTGTTGACTAATTCACATATTTGCGCGTTTTATTACTTATGGTTTTAGTGTCCAGGGTTTATTCCACTTCAGTCTGCGAACAGTATATCCTCTATGCCAGCTACTGCATGGAGCCTCTGGGTTATCATAGAACCTGGCTTCGTGTTTTCCAGAGAACCGTTTGATTTCTTTCTTGGCCGTAGGAATTTTCAGGTCTCGATGCAAATATTCACTGCGTACATATCATGGTTGCACTTTGCTACGCAATACCCTATTCAAGAATACTTGAGTCTTATTCACATTACTATCCCGGGTACAGCCCCACAGTTCTATACCATATAGCCCTATTGGTCTGAATACTTATAGATTAGTTTCTTGTTGTAAATTGGCATTTTGGATTTTCTTCTATGAAGCCAATATAGATGTTATAATTTAATTTGAGTTCGGCTAGTTTCTTTTTTCCATTTCAATATGACACCTAGTCTCATGTCTAGATATTTAGCACTATTTACCTATGGTACTATAACACCATTCAATTTAAAGACTGGGTGGATTGTTTAGCCTTTTGTTGGTAAAATTAATAGGAACAGACTGTAGCTCATTTTATTTTATTTTCCAATGTTTGGTCCAGTCTATTAGTTCATCGCTAGCTGCCTGTAGTCTCCTATGAATAGTTCTTGGTTTTTGACCACTTCTTCACAACAGTGCTCTATCATTCGCAAATATAGGCATCCTAATTCCCTCGAGTTTTGTTATGTCACAATGGTTTGTGCCACATATTAAAATATGAAATTTTATGTAAAATAGAATTAAAAGTATTAAACAGAATTATTAAATCAAATGAATTATGAATGAATATATGAATATATATCCAGACGTTAATTTTAAAGATATATCACTCTTGGTGAACCGCTAAAGTATTCAAAAATAAATACAACCATTTAAGGGAATACTTGAATTAATATAATCCCACAATCTAAATAAATGCCGAAAAGATGAGGGAAAAAAGAAATCGAAAAATACACACTTTTTGCAACAAGATTAATGTTCCAAATAAGGAACGATAGACGCGAGGAAAACCCCAAAATTGAAATTAAATGTGATATTATACAATATATCGAGCCGTCGCTTATATATAAGACGATACGATACGCGCGTTTAAAGCAATATATTTACGTATGTATTCGCCGAAATGTATATATCTCGAGCAGGGGCACGCGGTCTAATATTAAAAATTTTCTTCGTCCGAACGTTTCCGATCAAAATATGTGTCACCCCCAGGTGAAATATTAAATACGGGGCCGCAGAAACTCGGTCTCGCTGTTTTTTTTTCGCTCACATTCATTCTTCTACGCCACGAAGTGTAACGTCGAGTGTTACATTTTTATTCATAAAAAGCTTTGGAGAATAATATATCGTTTTACGCAAGGTTGGTATTTCCTTTCAGAACGTTTAATTTCCATTAATTAAATTTCAAACATATTACAAAATATAACAAAAAGATATTCTTAACTTTCATTGAAATACGCTTCTGTGACTGCGCTATTGCGTCTTGAATTTATATTTTGATTTATTAGTTTTCGTAAAGATTTTTCTGGGATGTATGGGAAGGTTTACTTAAAAAATTATTATTTTTCTTTTATAAACATGTTTACTATTTTACACGAAATATTAAAATCAATTAAATTAAAACTGCCTCTCTCCTTTTTTCTTCTTCCTTGGCTGTTTCTGTTGATTATTGACTTTAATAGAGCTATGTCCTAAAAAGAAGATCACACAAAAGGGGGGCGTTGAAAACACACTTTAAACTTTAAAGCTCTTTTAAAGAAGAAATTATTCCGTATCAAAATACAATGAGATACCGATGTGTGAATAAAATTGTAATTCAACGTGGCATCTAAATGTGAGGTTTTGTCAAGGAAAGCAAATTCAACGATTTTAGAGCGATTGAGAAAAAATGCTCCATAGGCACTTGGAAATGGAGACTATTTAACAGGCTATTAACAAACTTGCCAAGAGTCATGAAGTTTGAAGCAGTCAAAAGGACGACACAATTTGATGGAACCTAAAATCATTTAATGCAAAATGTCAGTTTTTTATTTGTAATACCTTAGGATTACTATTAGGATTAATTGTTCAGATTGTATTTTCAGTAATATCACTGAGATATTATTTAAAAATGTTAATTAAAATGGTGACAATAATGTTTTTAATATAATCCGTGATTAAAATTTCATTCCAAATGAGCAGTTTCACATTCGGGTGAACTAAAAGGACACTTTAATAATCTAGGTTTATTTGGAGTTACCCCCTCAATAAAATTCCGTTGTATTAAAAAAAATGATGCAACGAGCTTATCAAAAAATGTCTGGGGCCTTATTCAATCGGATTGCAAGTAATATCTACCACCTGGATTGGATTGGATTCTTATTTTAATTCAAGGTTATGGTGGCAACTGGCAAGTTTCATCTCTATAATATGGGCGCATAATATAATTCAAATCCTTTTTAAGGTTATTATTATTATGTGGCTGTGCGAATGTTGTGCGAAAAATCAGAGCCAAAGTCTATATAGAGTTAAAAATGTTCTTTCGTATTAAAAGTAAGTTACATTGATTTGAACTCTTTTAGCTCAAAAATATAACCAAACCAGACATTGTGTAATGATTACGACAAAGACAATATAATTACTCACTATATATCCAATTGCAAATTAAAAAGGTGATGCATGTAATTCAAGCAAACATAGGTGGTTACATCCACTACTTCATATCTACAGATGAACAAAAGATAAACACAAACTAAAAAAGACTAAAAGAATACAAGGAAGTGACAGAACAGCTATTTTGGAGCTCGAAAGCTTTTTAATGAGAATATAATACTTACATTTGGGGATATGGCACCCGCTGATCGGGCTGCCGTTATTGGGCACGAGGACCTGGCGAAATAACAGATTGTGATACCAACTATTGATTCGCGAACTTGAATTAACACACGACTGGATACTGTCGTATGGGGGCAAAAGTTATGACAGCAGCAACGAATGAGGTCGTTTCAGCCTGGAGGGGGAGGTTAGCAGTGACGCGGTGCTAAGCTCCCAGCATGTCGACCAGCTCGCGAACAAGCGCGTTTTCAGAAGAACTTGAGCTGAGTTGTTCGTGGACTAATGGAGATATGAAGTGCTTGATTTGCGAATTTTCTGACAAACCATGGCAAGATTCTCCCGAGGAACTTATTTTGGAAAACTTGAAATCGTCTCACCTCATTGGGTGTAATAAACTTGAAGTAGACATTAGATCCGTGGAGGAGTACGGACCGAATTAACATCTTGTAAAATAGGCATTTGATGAAGATTTGAAGTCTGCTAGAAGAACTGCAACCGAACCGTCAATCGAAGTGGGGACCTAGGTACGTGACGTTATCCAGCTATGGAAATGTTACGATGTCGATCTTAAGTTCGAGACGCGCAGTGCATAACGCTTCTTATGGAAAATGATGGCCCCGGTCTTCAGGGGTTGATTTGCAACCTCCATAATTTGAACCATAACTTGACTGCATGATCGAGTTGCTTCTATAAACGCTCTTGAATTGTACCTTTGAACCTGGAGGCCGTGAATAGAGCAATGTCGTCAGCGTAAAACGCGACGTCAATGTGCTCTTTGCTCGGCAGGTCTGAAATAAAGAGGTTAAATAAGGCTGGGGAGAATAATACTATTATCAGATAATAATGTATTTTTATTATACAATTAATTTTAAGTTAATTTAAAATGCGTTGCGTAATTTAAAATGTTAAATTGCAGATGAAAGTATCACAAGTGTAAATATTTCGTTGTTCATCATTTTATTGAAACTATAATTATATAATATTGTGTTACTCAACTTTTATCCAATATCTTGACTGAAAATTAATAAATATACTATTGGCGAAGAAAAAAACAGAAATCCACTTAAGGGATATATCTAACCAGGAAGAAGCTCAATTTTATATCGACTGGAATTTATGTCCGTAAGAGGCACGATCTTTTTTGGTTTGTATCGGACAAAGAACGACGGAAACATAAGCGGTTTAGGCGATTTGAATGAGAAGTGAGGCTATTCCGTATAAGATCGATCCCCTCGATGGAGAACTCAATTTTTGGACGTTTTACTAGTTGATTTTAAATTGCATTCTGTAAAGTCGGAACGCTAGTCGAATATTCTCAGTGGATCTCTTATACACCTTTTATGTTTGTCGCAGACTGGAATCAGTTTGCCGAAACTGGAATTGAGTTTGGCGGATCAAACCCAATCCTACATTTCTATAAAACTTCAAAAAAAGTAAAAATAAAAGAAAATGCAAAGCCTCTGAAGGTCTATTAAACTTCTTCAATATAAATTTTTAAATAAAACTGAAAGAAATAATATTAATATATATATATATATATATATATATATATATATATATATATATATATATATATATATATATATATATATTTGAAGAAAGGAACTTCACTGATCTTCAACATTCTTATTAACTATATTCTTACTAACTAGAAGAATATTAGAATTATAATATAGAATTATAGCGACCCTCTAACTTTTCGATACAATTTTTGTAGTACGATTTGTCCTTTGCTTCAAAATAGCCCTCAGGAATCTAGATGAGGAAGCAATTCGAAACCCAATTCATGGATGTTTGCCATCATTTTCACTGACTTGTGGCACGGTGCATTGTCTTGGTGAAACAGCACTTTCTTTTTCTACAAATGCGGCTGTTTTTCGGCGATTTCGTCCATCAAACGGTTTATTAACGCTATGTAATAGTCGCTGTTGATGGTCTTTCCTTTTTCAAGGTAGTCAATGAAAATTATTCCATGCGCATTCCAAAATACCGACACTATAACCCTACCAGCCGACTGTTGCGTTTTCCCACGCTTTGGAGCGGGTTCATCGTGTGTAGTCCACTCGGATGACTGTCGATTGGACTTCGGAGTGAAATTATGGAGCCATGTTTCATCCATTGTCACATATCGACGCAAGAACTCGGGTTTATTACGCTTGATTATCTTCAAACACTGCTCCGAATCATCAGCTAGTCGTTATTTTGGGTTAAAAGTGAGCTCGCGCGGCACCCGCTTTGCACAGAGCTTTCTCATACCCAAATATTCCTGAATTATATGATGTATACGTTCAGTTGATATCTTTAGAGTATTTAAGTGATTAAATTATTAAAAATAGTGTACTGTCACTTTTGAAATTGTTTACTGTTTAACGTAATCGCGTTTTATGCATTGCAACCCCCAAGAGTTGCTAAATATAACAGTCAAATGGTTCAATTTTGGGCTGCAAGTAAACCGTACGACTGAAGCCACAATTTTCCTTTGCTGATTTACTTAACCAATTTACTGATTGAAAAGATCCCATTATGTGGCCGAAAATAATAAGTTACCCAAGTCGAACTTCATTTTGATCGCCGATTAAGAATGTCAGATCAAAAGTAGCAGGCCATTGCAAAAGGTTATGGCTTGGCGAGAGTAGTATTCCCTCTGATGTGCAGAAGAGCAAACAACTAGTCTCAGTTAAAATCAAAGAGGTAAAAAAGCCACAAATGTTTCAAAATAATTCCAAAATAAGATATTGATAATGGTTCTGAGTGCTTTATGGTATGTCAGATTCAACGAAATACACCGAGATATAGGGCTGTTGTTAATTTTAAAGAGTTTACAGTTTACAAATATAATTCACAATCAAGGTTCAGAAAAGGGACTTCTGGCATAAATAATAGTTTTTCCGAATTATCGGCTACAAATATTAATAAATCCACTTGACCTATTATTTTGGGTTCATTACAATAATCCCGCCTTCAACTAGTAAATTGTAGTCTGTAGGATCCAACACGGCTCCCAACAAATATCCTAATAACAACCCACGAAATTCTTTAACGACAGGGCCTTTGTCAATATTTGGAAAATAATTTAACTAACAAAACAAAACAGTGTTTAACAAAATTAATTCCGTAAATGATGAATTACGAGTAAAAAGTTTAACACAGTTTTACCTGTTATAAATAAATAATTGAACCCAAACCTAGAAAATAAAAATTAACGAAAGTAAATCTGTGTATGTGCAGTTTACGTATGATCAGACCGCACAAGCACCAATAAGAATGAATAATATTATCATTCCATATAGCAATAACGTTAAGTATCTCTGAATGAATTTTGATGCAGAACAACACTGGAACATGTAAAAAAGAAAAAGAAATAACAGAAGTTTTTTTATCTTTTGTAGTATAGTGTAGTGGGATACATTTAATAAAAAACAGCAGTATTAATATATTAGTACTATTACACTACAGATTAAGATAGGTCCGACGGATCCTCCTAGATATGTTATATATATCTAAATTTTAATTATCCTAAACTCAAATTGTCGATTAGTCGGTAGCGATTATTAACTAGGAATGCAGAAAAAATATTGATATATGGATATATCAATACTTTTTTAGCCGATATTTTTTCAAAATAAATTAAAAATAATTTTTATAGGTAAAAAACGTAAAAAATTGGTACTTAATTTTAGAGGTCTGTCGAAATATCACTACTTTTTAAAATATTTCGAAAAATTTATGTTTTTTTAGGCTAATATTTCACTATTTATATTTTTTCTTAGATATATCGATATATTTTTTGTAAAATATCGATTTTTTTATTCGGTGGCCAACACCACCACTAGTAACAATATAATATATAAATTTTAATAATCTCCTTTTCTGGATCACCCTGCTGAAAATGGACTAATCATAAACTCACTTAGGGATTATTTGATTTTGACACATCGACTTAATCTTTTATTATACGTATTTATCTCGTCGGGACCCCAGAGGATGCGGAATGTAACGGAACTATTTCCAACCTACCCTATCTGCACGCTTACCAGAAGGATAAAACGTCGGGTCTAAAGATAGATGTCATTCAAAGAGACTGATAAGGGTTCGAATTAGGATTTATAAGGACTGGTTCGACTTATCTGATATTAGTTTCTTCTTCTTTTTACTGTTCCAGGATCCGAGATACATATCTGACCGGATGATAATAAAGAAGAAGCGGGATGGATGTCTTGCATTGATTGATTTTTATTTGATGGGCATCCGAAATATGTGCGGGTTAATAGTAATTCGATTTAGCCGCTTTAAATTGTATCAACGCTATTTCATATAATATTGAATTTTGAGATTGTCTGGAATTTTGTTCGTAATCTATATTTGTCTTAACATATCTTCATGTAGGTCGCATAATCATATTAAACTGGATTATTTGCATGATTATTGTTATAATTATTCAAGTAATTTAGCCAGAAAGTGCTCAAATATATTAGAGACAGTATTCGTTCAGTGATCGTCCTGCAATAAGCTCCATTACACGATAATCGGGTTGTTCCATTAATTATTACAAAGTTGAAATGGCTTTATTCATTTACACAATTTTTCAGAAAATATTTAAAGTTATTTAAGAGCAAGTACTGTCATTTTTCCTATGTTAATGTTAATATTTTTCTATTAATTCTTCCTTGCACAACATCATAATTAGTAACTAGAATTTGTCTCTACGGTGATTTAAAACAAGATACTTATCTACGAAGAAGTTAGTAATAGTTTTTTACGCTTTAATCTACTTCTTACACAACTACACAAGATCATACGGTTAGGTTCTCTTGAGTCTGCGCCCTAGTTCAGTGTTATTCATAGTCCAAGAGATGGAACACTCCGGTGTTAACATTGGGGTGGAGTCTTTCCTCATGCCTTGTTGCAAATTTCTGAATTTCTTCTACGACAATTGGAATCTGAAAATCTCGGTGAAGTTAGCAAAGAATAAGTAATATACTACAATAATTCAAGATATATGAAATAATGGACCAGGACAACATCATGATCAATACCATCGGCAAAATCGAATAGACATGGAAGATGTAGATATAGAATATTTGAATCTTCTTTCATTTGTTTGCTTTTGTTTAATTCTACTGTATTTTTATGAACTATTTAAATTGAACCAATGGTCACATGATATATTAACATATCATGAGATATACTAACATTTAACATTTATTAAGATTTACATCATGGGACAATTGATATGCTTGAGCAGCCTATTGAATGAAAAATGACTGCTCTTCAAGACAAATTGGAACTCTTGACGACATGTTACAAAATCGAGGAAAAACTACTTGAAAATGGTTTCATTCAACATAAAAACCAATTAATACTATAAATAGGTAATAAACAATTAAATACCTTTCAAATATTTTCACAAGAAAATAGCAAGAAATTTAAAATACTATTTAAAAGAAAGTTACTATACTAATAATAACTGACTTTCTATATCTAATCCATCCAATTTTCTGAAAACCCATTTTGGCGTCAATTTACAATAAGCTTTTAAAATCGTAATCTATGTCGTAAAAGTTTCTAGACGTTGTTTTATATATTTCTTAGACCATAAAATCTTAGACGGGATTAAGATCAGGCTCGTATATCTATATCTGTATGCAAATTTAGCAAAGTATTCCAATTTTCGTTTAGCAAACTCCCCAACTAAACCGTCTATTGACTGACAAAGTTAGATGCATACGGCTCCTATATTGGGATGCTTCATATGAGGTTTACTTTATATTAAGGATATATGAGGCACAGAATCAGTGTTTGTGGAGGTGTAAAATTCTTAAACTTCTTAGCTGAATTAAATAGAATACATTTAGTTGTCTTTTATTACAATATTACAATTGTTTTGTTTGTCCACTAAGCGATTAATTGTTATTTTGAAACAATTTGTGTTCACATTAAATCAATAACCTATATGTCATAATCATAATATTGTGATTAAGTAAAGTTTTGGTGGAAAAAAATGTGTTCTTAGCTACTTAACTACTTTTTAAGTACGAAATATCTTAGAATGTTGTATGGTAACATTTTCTTACTTGTTGATGAAATTGTTAGGCGTATAAATTAATTTTAAAGAATTTACAACAGATGATGTTACCGTATTAATTATGTATTAATGCTACTTTTTAATATGTGTTAAGTGTCAACACAATTTTTTGTCAGTGCGTTGAAAATATCTGTGTTTATATAGTTTTACTTCTTTAATTCAACTTGAAGAAAACGTTGTGCAATTTATGACCATGCTCTATCGATTACAACATGTGAATACTGGTTTCGACGTTTTAAAAACGGTGATATTGACGCTGAATACAAAGAGTGTTCTGAACAGATCGATTTCAAGGCATTACTCAGTTAACGGAAGAATATGCAAAATTGTTGAAAATAACGCAAGAAATAATTTACAATCGCTTGAAGAACATGGGAATGATCCAAAAGATTGGATATGTTGTACCGTATGAATTAAAGTTAAGAAAACATTGAAGGGCTTTTGATCATGTGTGAAATGCCGTTTCAACGGCAAAGTTGGAAAGATGTTTTTCATCCTATTGTTACTGGTGATCCAGTGTATCTACTACGATAAAAGTGAAAAGAAAGCATGGCCCATCTGGTCATGCATGAACATCAACGACAAAGCAGAATGCCCATGACTCGAAGCTAATGCTCTGTATTTGGTGGAATCAGCTTGGTGTTCAGATCAGCTATGAGCTGCTAAAAATTAATGAAACCATCAATGAAGATTAGTATCGACTACAATTGATGCGTATGACCCTGTCACTGTACAAGAAACGGCCGAAATAAGAGTAAATACACAACTATATTATTCTTTTACATGACAGCGCTCGACCGCATGTTGAATAAACAGTAAAACATACTTCAAAACATTAAAATGCGAAGTGGATCCGCCATATTCTCCAAACCTTGCTCCTTCTGGTTACTACGATGAACGGGTCAATTCGTGGATAACCTTAAAATATCGTTTTTTTTTCGCGAGGGAGGCGCTACAGTACTATACTATACTATACAATATTTATCAAATTTTAGTAAAAACTTAAACACTTAGCAAATAATCGTTGGTATATAGTCACATGTTAATTTATTTTTAGTAATACTGTTAAAACAATAATTGCACAAATTTCATTTTTTTAGAGAAAGAACTTCGGTTAAAACAATTTGTGTGTATATTATCGAACTAACAGGAGCTCTTACATACTCTCAATTGTAAAGGTATCGATTCCTTAATATCAACATATATTACTGTAATTAAAATCTGTGAATTTGAATCAAAAAATCAGCTCATATTATACGCACTTTAATCACTTGATTGCGCTCTATCGGATATCAGGTTATTCCAAACCTTCGAAAGCATAACTTTAAATTGATTAATAAGATTAATATCTAACCGAATAAGAAAGCTTGCAATGATAAGGTTGCTATTTGTATTTTGAGCCTTACGAATCCAATTCCAATTGGAAGTTTGACCTTTATAACTGTGAGAGTTACAGTTTTTTTGATTGTCTCCAATTGGGTTGTTTTAAAGAGATGATATAATGGTATTCTTACTAACTTTCGACGTGGATTATCAAGACGGGAGTGTATCGATCAACTTACATCGACTTTTAGTGACGAAGCATTGCTTTAACGAATTTAATCATAGTCACAGGGACGAAAGTAGTGAAATATCGTCCAAAGATGGTGTGCCCAAATGACTGATGTTGTACGCGAAATGATTAGTAATATGACATTCCCTCTTATTAGGGAAGTCTAATTCAACTACTGTTTCAAAGACTAGAAACAACTCTGACATAACTGAATAGCATCTAAGGAGGATTTCTCTTGAAAACTATATAATTATCTTATTATATCATTTTGTTCTTACATATCATTAAACAAGTCATTATATCAATAAATCAAGGATGTTACAATCGAAATAATCAACACTAAACTTTCTAATTCTAACCGATTTCTAGTCAGATTTATTCCTGTTCCCTAAAAACAATTAGGGACTGATATTTACGACTCAGGTCTCGTACGAGTCGAACAAAAATAGGTAAACAATACCTACCCCTGTATAAACGGTCGGTCTGTCATAAATTTCGGTTCCGTATCCACCTTTCTGTCCGAAACATGAGACCGAAATTGGGGCGAAGTTTTTATTTCCAGAACGATACAACCACAAAAACGCTCGCTTCTGGTCTAAAAATAATGACACAGTTTAATCGAATGATGGTGTGAGAGAAGTTAACGTTGGGGATTTCTTGATAGAAATGGGAATTTCGGTGATTTACTAATAGGATTTGGTAGCGGTATTTATAGCTTAACTATTTTAATGGTAATATAAGAATTATACTGCTTTACTATTATTGGTGAGTGTATTAATTTATTTTAAAGGGGTGTTCTAATCTAGACATATGAAAAAATATATTTTGCATATCTTCAAAGCTAAACTTTTAAGAATATGCTTTTAAGAAGATTTTTGAAAATTTTGACGGTTGAATAAAAAAAACTGTTTTTAATGAAAATTTAAACGCGTTTTTTACGGAACTACTTTTTTTTCGAGACCTTTGACATGATTTCTCAAATTTTACTGAACCAAGTTACTTAAAAGTTGGTGTGAGCCTTCTCTATAAATTCATCTTTCAAAGGAAAAGTTATACAAATAGTTTCGTTAAATAGCAGCTGTTCGAACCATAAGAATCTTCAAATTTTTGAAGCAGAATACCCCATTAACGTTATACAGATATTAAGTTACATAATGAAGAAGGTACATGATGACTGGAATAAACAATTTACAGATAAGCCGGAGATTGTGGTTTGATAAATTGAATGCTTAAAATGTGTCTGAATATACACTTCACATTTCAAAATTACTTAATTATTGCTAGAATAATTTATGGTTAAATTATCAACTGTATTGAGATCAGTATTTCTAACCATCAAAACCATTACCCACACATTTTTATTTATGAAGAATGTTCACTTACACACTATACAACACTTGAGGGTTTTCATAAAAACCTTTTTAAATTACGTCGTCTGTTGTAAAACATTATAAATTAATAGATAGTTCATGAGAAATCAATGTACACATCTACGAACATTATTCAATTCGCAATATTTTTCTATTCAATTGTGTTAAAATTTATCATTACTCAATGTGATAACAGGATAGGGGGTAAAACGGTGATAAAATTTAATTTTTGAAGTTCTTCTGATTTCCTGTGCTTTGACCAGTAGCTGTATTTGTTCTACGTAGCTATGATTTACTAACCCTCTTTATTGTTTTACGACGAAAGGTTCGATAATTTCATTAATTACGTAGCGGATAAGCATTATATTAATCAAAGAACTTTTTTGACAGCGTTAGATGTACTAGTAGATTTAATGTGTTTGCGCAACCCCATATTGATAACATAGTTCTAAATAGGGTTCCTAATTGATGATAAATCAATCTCTCAGATCTTAGGTCAAGTTGAAAATATCTTGCGTCTAAGGAACTAATACAGTTCTTTTATTTTTATTCTGATCTAACATGTCTGTATCTAGTCCATTTTTAGATCTAGTTTACAGCCACTGTACTAAAACTGCTAGGTAGCATTATTTGAATACAATCATTAAGAGTTCAGATTCAAACATCAAATTCAAACATATTTAAATATATCTAAGCCGAATAAATTTCGATTAAAGATAAACAGCTCTTTTGAGTGACAATTTAACGGTATGCGTATACTAATGAAAGCGGGTTATTTTCGTTTACCTTTTTATTACTGTTATTTTCTGGATGGATTGTAACAATTTGAAAAGCAACAATCGGACGCGTTAGGACACAACATTTCGGCTCGGTAATTAAAATAATTAATACGATACGAATCGTGTTAAACAAATTGGGTAAAATTTTCAAAATAATTTACATGAAAGCCTTCATGATTCGAATTATCTACACTATAAAAAATATTATTTGTAAGCGCAATACGCTTTGTGCTTTGAAGAAGTAATAAATAAATTTTGCATGCAAGTTATAATATTTAATTTAATTTTTTTAATAATTTTTCATTATATTATTATCAATACAAAAAAATATATACCAAACAAAATGTGCTGTGTAAAATGGGCTTTGAAAAATATGATAGTTCGAAACGGTTGTGGTTGGTACGGTTGCGATCTGGTACGGCTGTTGATATCTTCCGGTCCTACAGATACCGTTGCATCATCGTCGCTTTGGCACTTGAATATGGTCCATCGACGACGTTGAAAACAAGCTATTCTTCAGACAGGGCTCCCGTAATCGACGCTGTGGGAGGATCGACTGTTCGACGACGTGGTAGCTTATTTTCTTCGATGACGAGACGTTAACAATTCTGGTACTTCGGCGAAGACATAACGAGTCTACGGTGACTGCAATCGGTACCTAGCTTCTGAAGCTGCTCTGTGACTAATCCGTAGTCACATACGTTAGGTTAATTCAGAAAAAACAAATAACGACGGTATCCGACCGAAGCTGCCCAAAGCCTTTTAAATCAAAATATCTGCCATTATGACGGAGACGGCGAGCGAAGGAAGACATTATGATTTAAACATAGCGCCGAAAGAAATGTTTAGCCGAGACGCTGATGATTAAGCAGTGATGTAAAAATATTCAAAAGATTGTGAAATAAAAATTTTGACAAAAAAATTTTAAAAAAATGAATTGGAAATAATGAAATTAATCGGAATAAAATGAAAATGAACCTTGAAGGTAAAATTGAAAACGAATCGAATTAAAAATATTTAAAATTTTGAAACAAAAAAAAAATAACGGTCACGTAAAATACACCATTTTCTACGTACCCTCCATTCACGAGTCCAAACCCAATTTTGCGAAAGATCACGTCGGGGTCACCACTTTAGGGTAAAATGATGTGGCTCGGTGAATGGAGGTAAAACGAAATAAAACAGTGGTGTTTACATAATGTGACCGTTATTTATTGGCAATATAAAAAAAATGTGAAAATACAAATAATAAAACGGATGGCAGCGGAGTTACCTGAAGACGAGGCTTGGGCAGTCGATGGTGGCACGTCTAAACCAAACGAGGGTTGAGCACTGAATGACCGAAATACCCTTCAATAATATCCCAGATAAACGTCTCGGGGTTGCCGCCAGCTATTCGTTGTCGGGTTCCAGTTGGCACCCCGCCCGTGTTCAACATCTGGGATTATATTTCTGGGTATTTTGTAGACCGTTATTCCACGATGTAAAATTCGACATGCTCAAGGTCGCTACATTACTTTATTATATATATTTCACATTGAGGTAACACGAAATATTGGTGGTTGGTTTGAAATTTGCAACGAAGTTATTTTGTTCATATTGGAATAAAATTTGCGCCATATTAGTTCCTTCCATCGATTCAATAACATGCAACTTATCTTTTTTTAATAAAATAGTTTCTAGTACATTAAAAGCATTTATTTAGTATTACAATATAAACATATAATAATATTTAGTATCCCTACATTTTAAAAAACCATTATTAAACTAAATGACAGGTTTGTTACAAATGCTACAATTTAGACGACTATCAAAGTCAAACTGGCGGTTGAGGGTACAATCGATACTCGCTAATAATTTTGTTACAATTTAATTACTCTTTGGTACTCTTATTTATTAAGTGATTTCCTTTCAGGAGGGAAATGTTACATTGCGCATCTTATAGGGCACCAACTGTTTTAATATATCAGTGTGTTAGTGACTGGTTAAAAATGTAACGTAAAGTGTTTATAGTATAACGTTTTCGTTTACGTTAGAATAAGATGGGGTCTGCAATATCGTCCTATCATAAAATCCATATCAATTTTATTACTCTTATGTAGGTACATGGATTTTAGTCACTTCAAACTCTATGGTGTTTTTAGAACATGAATCCTATGTACCGGAAAGTAATAAAAGTGGATATAATTTTAATAACTGTACACCAGCATTTGATTAAAACATCAAGGTCAATATTTAAGCCAGCGAACCACAAGAAGGAGTTCCGCGCATATCGCCTCGAAATCTAAAAATTCCCTATCCCCTGGCTCCAGAAGGTATCGTACCTCGGTCTTCAATTCGACCGTAGGTTCCAATAGTTAGCCCAAATTCAACACGCTATTTGCAAAGGCAATGGCGTGTAGAGGCTACTATTTCCACCCCTCTGCAGAAAAAACAAACTTGCAATATTCCAGAGAACGACTCTGTACAAAATCCTGGTCCGTCCAGTCTGCCTCTACGGAGCAAAGGTCTGGTATAGGTACGCCTCTGAGAGACAATTTTCACTACTGCAAGTGTTGCAATCCAAAAAAGTCCGCGCGTTACTCAATGCCTCCTGGTTTATGAGGAATGCGAATACACTGCTAGAATAAGGCATTCCGATCGTGAAAAGCTTCACGAAGATGTTCAGTGTAAAGTTCTCCCTAGGCGCCTAAGAGCACGATAACTTCAATCCTAGGATCAAATCCCTACCCATCCCTAAAGCGTCGTAACGCAGGGTCTGTGTCGCCCGCAAAACCTTTCTATCCTGAACCCGAAGAGATACCAGCAAAAGACCATTTGGTTCTAGCTTGTCGTATGTCTAACAAATACAAACTGTCTAACAAATAGTGACAGATTCTGTATGTATTTTATTTGCTACTATGACACGGAGCTCTCCTCCACGGAACTCCAGACAAGTTCGACGACTTCAAGGACGAAGTCATAGAAACGAAAATGAATTAGATCATTTAGGATTTTTCTCATATGAATTAAACCTTCAAATCATATAGATTGTAGATTTTAGAGAGTGTAGTCTGAAAATAGTTCTTAGACTAGACCAACATTATCACATACTACGCATATTTAATATCAACAATTGATCACATCTTTTTGGCATTTTATTTAATAATTTCACCGTTGACAACCAACTGAAATGTATGAAATGTGACTGCCAAAAGTGTATTATTTTTATATATTTCTCAACAACGAAAATACACAATTTTTTTTTCTTTTTTGAACACACAAGCACATGTACCTACAAATATTAAAATATTTTAATTATCATTTTAAAAATATAGCAGCACGCATTCAGTATAAATGTCTAGTGTCAGTATCGACGTTGTTGTCAAGCATGTAGCAATGAAAACTTGGATTAAAAAATTAAAACATAAGATAGATCTAAGATGCTGATGACTGCATTGTCTTAATTGAAGCAAATACTTGCGTCTCATCTTTCAACACTTCATGTTCTTCTATATTGCATTTATAATTGACCTTAATTTAAAATTAATTCTGTAATTACTAAAGTTAATAATGATGACTTAATTTTAATATACGACAATCTTTATATATATATATATATATATATATATATATAATGTGTCACCAATTTCTATATAAACTTTCCACAAATATTGTTTACTTTTGGGTCTTTCTGTTGTCAATTAAAATTTGTTATATCAAGCATTTTAACATGGGCTGTAATTACCTAAAAGTTAATTAATAACGACATTTATTAGAAATCTGATATAAGTTCTGCACGTGATACAAGAATAATTAATAGCGTTCAATGGGAAGAAAAAAAACACTGTGGACAAGGCCTCTCGCTCTTACGAGATACACATGCTTTTAACCTAATGAAATATCCTGCCCATTTTGTCGACAAGACACAATCACAGCTCAGCCATCTGAATTAACACTTCATATATTATTCGACGATATAAAGTGCATGTCAGGAATACTCCTCCTCGAGCCTCGATATCGCATCCTGTCATCGCACTTTTAACGGCTCCGATCGATACACTCACCTCACCTCAACGCCAACCCCTCCGCCCCCGCGATCTGACGATCAAAAAGCATCATTAGTCATACTTACTACCCCCAGGACTCTGCCCCAACTTAAACATGTGTTTGTCGTTGACAAACACTGACTGTAATCCTGAGAAAGCGCGAAACTGTCACTGGGTGAGACCGTATTCGTTTGGGACGTTTAATTTTTTTTCTGCGCCAGGAATAAACAAGGCTGGAAGGCTGTATATTATAGATAATGTATCGAATTTTGTTTTCCCACATCGGATTTAGGTAATGGCTTCACTTCTAATAATTTTATGTGTTTGTGTCAGCAATAATGTTAGGAAACATCGAATGAAATCGGCTATGGACATTTTAAGCTACGGCCTAATAATTACTTTTAACTATTGAATAAAACAATCAAATGTGTCATTCGTTATTAATTTTTGACATCCTAACTCGGCTATCTTGCCCGTGATCGTAGCTTTATGTGTTGTTTAGACTACGACAAATAAAAATGTACATCAATAAAGCGGCTTTCAGAATTTTTTATTCTATTTTTAAGATTCATTTCTTAAAAAATAGAACAAAAAAATAGAAATAGAAATAGAAAAAAACAAAAAATAGAAAGTTTGTATAAAGTTGAATCTTTACAATTTTTTTTTTGTTTTAAAACTTTGTTATATTATTTATAATTTATTAGATTACATTATCATTATCATGGGACTATTATTCCATTCATTTTTACAAGTGCTAAGTAACACTAAGATATAAATTTAATTTTACACAGCTGTTTGCTAACTTAAAATCATTTAAAATTAACTGTTATCTACAACACAAAGAACCCAATACTAGGCATGATGTCTCTGTCATATTCTAAGAGAATGATTTTTTAATTGAAAATGTAATAATTAAGATTTTGATAGAAACAAAAGCAGAAAATTTACAAATGTGCCATATTAAGTCAAAAACCAATAGGCTATATGAAACATTGACGTCTTTTAACATTTCCTAGCCATCACCATTTAAACGTTTCAGCTTTTTAAGGCACTTTGAATTTATTTGGATTATTTATCTTATATTTCACAGTAAAAAAATCGAATGTATGGTATCAACGAAAGAAAAAATAATCCAAAATGTTGAAGTGAGATGTATTAAGGAAAATAACGTAAATTTTCTCAGAAACGATACTTCGATGGTGAGTGAATCATGTGACTGTAACTGAAATAATAATTTTTTAGAAATACTTAAACTTCCATAGAATTAAAGTTAGTGGGTATTCCAGGTAAACTAATGAAACGTGGTAAAATATTGAAGCATATTAAGTAAAAATCTTTCGGTGTAACATTTAGCTGAGTAATAACTAATAAGCGTAGGTCATAACTCTAACGAATACCTAATAATAGTACAATCACCAATTTGCAACTGTGATGATAGTATTATTGCAATAAAGTATCCCGTATTTGCTATATAAGATGAAGAAGAAGAAAGATATTATGATGATAATTTGAAGATAGAGATGCAAATGTATTTTACAAGCAAACACTTCATCAAGTACTTTACAAAATATGTGTTTTGACGTATTCTCCTAAGAATGTTTAAATTATATATACAATAACTTAGATTCCTGCACTTCGTTTGATATCAGTAACAACATTTGAGTTCATACATTGTCTATGCGTAAATATTGTTCAAAATAATTGTAACTTCTGTATGCCATAACACACATACCAGGCTGTAAAAACTTGATAAAATCACATTGTTCAATCTAATGTGTATCACTTACCCTTAACTTGGAGAATTATTGGTCATTGAACTATTTGATGTACAAGAATCCAGATGGGATGATGAAATCATGATGCGATTTGATCATTAATGAAGGCATGCGTTTATTTAATATTTTTCCTTGTATTTTGAGGATTTATGGTCGTTCAGTAGTGAATGTTCTTGCTTTTTTTACCCTCAAATGGTTCTAACTTTTAAGGTTTTCTGACTTCGACTGTTTTCATTCGATAGTTCCCAACTCAAGTAGGAAACCATCATAGTGAGTGAAAACATTCACTTTAAATAAATTGTAAAAATACAATGTTATTTTTATTTGGATGGAAACGATGACAATTGAATTTAAATTAATGAGAAATCATAATCATTTGAATATTTTATCATGACCATGAATCAATTTATCTGTATAAATTTTAATATCTCTTGTAATATAGACCGAAAATTGTAAAGTATCATTCTCCTGCGATATAATATGAAATTCCATTTTGCCAGTTCATTGTTCTCTTTTTTTGAGACGTTCAAACTTTTAACCGACAGAGAACTTTAATAGTTCTTCGCTGAAGTTTGAACTTGTAGTGTTTTCAACTGTTAACCACTTAGCCGTTATAATTGGAAAATGCTATAGGAGAATTCTGTGAATAATTAAAATTGATGTTTGAACTTCATAAGTAGCGTTTTCATTATTTCTATGTTAAAACAAATGTTTTTTATCGTTGAATTTTGTAGACGTTAAATATAGAGTGCTATGACAAATATAACATTAGTTAACAAAGAGAATTGTAGGTAATGTTGTTAATTAGTTAGGTATTAAGTGTTACTAATACCTTTTTTTGTGTAATTCAGAAATAAATTATGC
Organism: Rhynchophorus ferrugineus; assembly: GCF_030347505.1. NCBI lineage: Eukaryota > Metazoa > Arthropoda > Insecta > Coleoptera > Curculionidae > Rhynchophorus > Rhynchophorus ferrugineus. The sequence goes on along the minus strand of NW_027472580.1, from coordinate 40,063,045 downwards.
AGGTTGTAATATCTGTGTATTTGGTACTTTCATCTTTGATTCATTAATATTTAAAATATATCATGCACGTCATTAATTATTTCATTTGCTACAGTAGACGAAACTTAGCCTAACAGACTGTGAGCTAAGGAATTATTATTAATTGGTATCTTTTTATTATATATTTTCTTTACTAAGATCGCTAATTAATCTGTCTATCGTTAATCTGGAAACTCTTTTTGTAATTGTAATTATACTTTGTTTACATCATTTTTTCATTTTCCACATTCGTTACTTTTGTTGTTTCATTTAAATAAATCTGCTGTTGATGTGAGTCCATCAAGTCATTTTAGAAACTTATGGTGAAATTTATGGTTATTATGAAATCGTTCAAAATCAATAAATTTCAACACTTATTGGATGAAAACCAACTCATAAAGAACTTCCAAACAGCTTAGCAGTCAATGAATCTGTTTCCTGGCGTGTACACGTAATGGCAAAGATCCAACAGAATGGCTACCACACTAATTCACCGCTTAACTTGCCAGCCAAAGAAAGAAGTGTTTTCTGTGGCGTATTCTGACTGACCATAAAACCCAGATCTGCTACAACAATCCGAAACGCAAAAAATGATGGTGTAGTGTAATGGCATCTGCTAAAGTCGAATATACTATATGCAGATGTTTACCGATGTCTTTTGAACCCATTTTAAAGAAAACGACGTATTATTGCAAAAAAATCGCAATAGCGACTAATGCACGCAAATCATCGTCTTACAGCTTACTCACAAGACATAGCGTCAAAACACCGCAGGTAACAAGTTAATTTTATCATTATCATATCAAGTATCATTCGATTATATATTTCAAAATGCGCGAGCATATATGTAACACTTAAATAAGAAGTCTTAAGTAGCTCAATCCGTATATACATTTTTTCGAGAGCTGCTAGCCGACCTGTTATTTTTATTTAAAAAAAAAACTCCAAAAGTGGGTGTAATCTTAGAAAATCATCAATAAATGTAAAGGAAATGTACATGTTCAACGTTCGTTTTCTGAAAATGTCAATCAAAGTGCCATATACATATAAATTATCTAAAGTCCATTCAATAAAACAGTAAACTCATGCCATTTAAATTTATGACGTCAAAATGTCGCGATGTTGCCACATCAACTTTGAATTTTGGCTCATTTTGGCTTTAATATATGACAAAATTCTAATATTCTTGTAAATTGTAATTGTTAATCCATAAAATTCTTGTTTTAGTAATCAAATATGAAGTAAACAAATAAATAAATAAAGTACAACTAATGAACACATGTATGTGTAATTGTGTGTCATTGTGTGAACAATGACAGCATTGTATCTGTTTTTAACTGGAACAAAATGAGAAGGAAAATATTGTTTGAATTTAAAATGAATTGATAAATTGCAATAGGCTATACATTAAACATCGTGATGACGTGAGTTGAGTGTTATTTTGAATAGACTATATGTACGATTTTAGTCATGTTAGTCTTTCGAATTTTTTTGTGACTGGACATTGCTTACTGTGGACTTCGATTTATTGAATTCTTGGCATTAACCCTACCAACTGGTGAGTGACTAAGTTAGAGACATTTGGTGTTGCCCAGCCTATTTTCCCAGTATTAGCAAGATACGAACCAGCATGGTCGACCTGTTACCTTGTAAATATTGGAAACTATCGACTGAAGACAGTCGAAACAGTAAAAAAACTAGCTATTACTATTTTCCGTCAAATGCACGGCTTTTTTTATCAACTCATGATGTCAGACGAAGATGTACGAACCCTTTTCTGTATAAATTGTGAGAGAAGAAAGGACGGAGATAATTGCCTGGAGCAGTTAATTTCATATGGGCTAATATTTTCCAACGGTAGTATAAGCGAGACGGAATTATGCGTACATATTCCTTCACATACTAACTTTAAAATAGAAAAGAAAAAAGTAATTACTAAATACTCTTAACTTGCAATTAATAATTTCATTTTAAACGAAGTAGAATTATATGTATATTTGAATGTTCTGTGGATCTGTAAAAAGGATTGGAATTTTTCTATAAAATGGAAAAATACCCCACGAATGTTTTATCGTATTTTAATATGTTAATTGCTATTTTCAAATAAAATATTATAATAAATATAGGCAATATAAGAGAACTTAAACAAAACTTAAAAAATAAAGATGTACAACAACCATAAATAAAAATGAAACATATACCTAATCATAGAAAAAAAACAAATTCATGGCATAATTAAAAATGATCGCACAATAACTACTAAAGCTCCTTTAAATAAAGTAAATCCTTTATTTATTATTGAACGGCAATATTTTTTAACAACAATCAAGAGCGTAATCTAAATACATTATTGCTATCAAAACAGTCAAAAGTATTTTACTGTTTATCATTCACAATTTTAATCTTTTTACACTATTACATTAACAATCTTGAAGAATATCGTTCCAAAATTCTGCTATATTAATATACAATATACTGTTATTTACAAGCAAACTACCAAAAAAATCCTAAAAAAAAATATATATATACTATATATATATATATATATATATATATATATATATATATATATATATATATATATATATATATATATAGTATATATAGTATATATATAACCAAAAATAATAAAATATCGACTGAAAATAGTCGATAGTAAAAAATACTCAATTGCTAAACAGTCGATAGTCGATTTCAGTCGATAGTTACCAACACTAATTATTAGATAAATCTAATTACTACACAATTTTTACGTTGTCATCAACGCTTCAGCTTAAAAAAATCTAAAGCCATTGAATTGCTAGGCAACCAGTTTATTAACAAAATACATAAACTTGCACTCGATATTTTATATACATAATACGTATTGTGTATCAAAGTTTTACGTAAATTGTTTCAACGTATTGAAATCGATACCGTGAAGTAGAATAGGGGAAAAAAAGAGACCGCAAAGTGAATGTGCCGCTTGTTCCGTAACAGCGACAATGACAGTCTCACAATGGTAACATCTACGCGGTTGAAGGTAAGTTATTTCGCGATCCAACGTCTTCATTGTTAGCTTTAATGTCGGCGAATATGGTAAATTTCGCAATTGTTAAAGCGACATCGCTAATGCCCGATGCTAATTCTTGCTCTTAATAGAGATAGTGTGTTGAACGCCTGAAATATCTGCATATTGTAGTGTAGCGTTCGTCTACTGTTTGGTTGGGTTGGGAGATAAGAATGACATTTCGGTCGGCGTTGTTTATGCAGGTTAAATCGTCAGTTTAACCCTCTCTATCCTCCATTTCCTCAAAACTATTTAACGGTTGAAATGCTAATTGTATGTAATTATGTTGACGTTTCATTGCAGTGTTCCCTTTTATTATATAAATTACAATATTTCTTGTTTACTTAGAATTCAAATATACGTCTGTTATCAGTTAGTCATATTTATGAAAAAGGGGTGTGCAACTCCAATGGTAAGTAGTGGGGTAAAGTTTTGCTTAGTTCAATCATTGGCGGCGCTGACGACGTGAATTTGATTGGTTAGTTCAAAATAGTTATGTAGAAACCTGTAAGGAAAATACTTTGCTTTGATTGGTCTGCCATTTTGCCTAATTACTTTGTGACGTCAGATTTATTGGCCAATAGTATTTAAATGAAAATCACATCTAATTTTTAAAATTAATTTATTAAAGTAAAATCCTATACAAATATATATAAGTATAAATAATATAAATATATATAAACAAAAAGCAAAAAAAATGAACTCTATTCTAGGCAAAATTAAAATATCTATAATTCTTCTATAACGCCTTCCCATATTTGTTTAGTGCCATCAATTTTATGGGATCTATTAGAGTTCTAACTTATCTTGATATATTGAAGGTAAACTTTAAATACTTCTCTGTTGATATTGCATTAACTTCTTTAAACCAAAAATACAATCACACCTCCTAATAACTTTTAAAATTTGGTCTTGAAAATCATTATGGATTTGGTAGTTGAAACAGTTGAAACTAAAAATGTATGTGTTTTTAAAGATATTTAGATTTTAGAGTATTCAATCTGTGGAACTACTTAATATAGAATGTAGACAAATATTGCATGTTGTCTCTTTTTCAGAAGTTTTGTTAAATAGCCTGAAATAAGACTAAAATACAATATTAGACTCTTGTTTTTCTCAGAGCAAAGTTCTCTGGAACTGAAAATATAGACTCAACTGGTGACTTAACAACGTGGAGTAGTACTAGATCTCCCGTTAAAAAAGAATATAAGTTATCTAACATGTTCATCTTCTTCACAATTTTCTCCGGGAGAATGACGTGAAAAAATTGAAGTGATGATGTGCCCTTTTAAAAATTTCTCGAACATACTAGGTGAAGGGTGCTGTTTCTACTTCCATGACCTCTAATAGATCCAACAAAATTCTTTAAGCAATCTTGGTTAAGATTTGTTAAGCAAATGTAGTTATTTGTAAATTTAGACAAAATGGATTTCTTTAAGGTAATAAATCCTCTAAAAGTAGCAATTAAATTTTTAACCGTAACAAATATTTTCTTAACAAGGCAATCAAATTTAAATAGACAATAGCTCTACCATAACATTATTGAACACTGATTGTTCTAAAAACTTAAAGTATTACAAATATTTTAGGAATATTTAACAATTAAAACTAATATTTATTACTACTAATTATACAGCTATCTTAATTATTACCTTCTTGTAAGACTTCTTTATGTAGAGACATCACACTGAAAGCATACGAACAATTTGGTAGATTAATTGAATTTTATTACTACTGACATCTTCATAAGTAGATTTTGATTTTCTGTAAACAAACAATATATAAACAGACATGTAGTAGATAGATAATTTTATATGTACCTGATCTTACTTCTGAGTTTTTTTATGTACAATTTCTGAAGAACTTTGGAAGTTATCGGTGGTAAACCTATTAAGCCGATAGGAAGTGACGTCTTCTGTTTGTTTCGTGGTTTGAGAATCATGGTTATTTTAACTACTTTCAAATGCTAGGAAAATAATTCATTCGTAACATTACGTTAAATATAAATATTTTTAATCTTCCCTTCTTCAATAATTATTGTTATTGTTCAGATTTTCCCTATTATTAGATCATATTTGAGAGCTTTCTTACAATTGACATCTCATCAACAACAAAACGGCACAAAATACCAGCTTTTCAAGTCAGATTTAGCAGTTAGTATTTTTGTTTAACGTAAATAAGAGTAAAGCAGCTTTTGGAATTTTTTTTGGATTTTAATCAATTAACTCCTCTATTTAATTAACTTTTGCTGAATCCTACTTAGATTTACTGAAGTGAAAAAATAAGGATACCAATTGTGTTTTATTAAGTCTTAAAACTAAGTTTTAGTTGACCCTGTTGTAAATTTCGCAGGAGTTACGTATGCAAGTCCAAGCGCTGATTTTAAACAAAAACTGCTGAATAATTCAAATGCTAATGGCGTAATTATGTTAACGTCTTTCTAGTTTAAAGAGAACGAACTCCTCGCTTTGTGTCACAGTTAGTTGATTTGTCAAGGGACTTCATTTATTCGAGAAACTGAACGGGTGAATATTTTATTTTATCTGTATATTTATTTTTATTATTTTATTACAAATTTATATCTTGTTTTCAACCTGAACTTTGTAGAATTTACCTTGTATAATATAAATAATTTTGGTTTTCTGGTTTTCGGATGTTTCAGATTTCGAATTTCAATGAAAAACACTTCAGTAATTCGAATATTTACTTCCGCATAATTATTGCTTCTTTTGCGTAACTCACAATAATTTATTAATAATAATATGTTGATTTTTATTATATATTTTACATGATAGATTAAATTTTATTCTTTGTTTTAGGTAAGCTCAAGGAAATTGAAACAGTCCATGTAATCATGGTAAGCTAAGTTATAGAATGTTCTTTTGTGTGATAATCTAAGGTTATTTAAAACTTCTAAAAGCCTATTTAAATATAATTTAATTAATTATGGATATTGATATTCAATGAAAATATTTTTTAATGTTTCTTCATTATTTTCAGTATCAACTGAAAATATCTTCACAAATATAAATCCAAAACAATATTATTTCTCTATTATTGTCCCTATTGGAAAAAAGGGCAAATTTTATGAAAGAACTTAGCTTCTGGAGAGGATACAGCAACATTATCATAAAAGAAATATCAAAATCAATATTCCTTTCAGGAAACAGCCTCTCCCATATCCTTCCCCAACCTTTTGTATCACTGACCACCTCGTCTATTGGCTTCGTTTGGATTCAGGTCATCCAAATGTAATAAAAACTGATAGGTCTATCGGCGAACGGAGCATTTCTTTTCAACAATCGTTCATTGATGTGAATATAGAAAAATAATCTGAATTTTTTCGAACGCCGGAATTTTTTTGTTATGGATTTTTTCGCTATTGGATTCGTTTATCCAGAAACCCGTCTCGGTCATACTAATATCTGGGATAGCGGAAATGGTGTTGTTGGAGGAGCGGGGGTGAATGGGTGGATACTTCCGAAGGGCTATTTAATAAATGCGTATTTGATAGAACAATTTTTATTACTTTTTATCGGAGTTTCAAAAATAGCATGTCATATACAGTGTGTTGTTTGATAACTTCGTGTTATATATTATTTTTATAAATCTGAAGAACAAATGAAAAACAGAATGGTTAGTAAATCCAGGTCATATTGACTATGATATTTCAAAATATTTCAATATTAATTTAGGAAAATATGATTCAATTCTACTAATGGTATAAAGGTTATCATAAATATTATAAAATAATACGATTTTTCATTTTATTAACGAAATTATTTGAGAAATTTTTCTTCAAATATTTGATCCTTCGGACCTGACATGGTAGTATAACACTTATATTTCTTATGTATTTCCAATTATATATTCCTAATTCATCAAATACCCTTTGTTTGGCAATAATATGTTCTATCTCCATATCTATATACTATGGATAATAAAACAATCTATCACAAAAGATTATTATCTTTAAGCAGCAACTTGTTTTATACAGATATTTATTTTCCAATTGTCCAATACATTTTTTATATTCCAAATTTTTTTCTTTTAATGAGCTTTTTCCATAGAAGTTTTGACTTAGATTCATCTTAATTTATACTGAATCAATAGTAGCAGTAGTACCTAAGCCAATAAAGAATTGATTCCCCAAAACACTTTCTTGTGGCAGACCTGCTTCAGTATATTTGATTGTAGTCCAGGCTAGGGATGTCGGCCGCTAAAAAAATATCTATATTTCGATATTTTTAAAAATATTAATATATAAGCTTAGTTTTTCTTCAGCACTTTAGCCTTACTTTTCACCGAAAAATTCACCAGGAGGAAAAATGTCTAAACAAAAGTTCAATACTCTTATTCGAAAAGCTTAAGTTTTTAATATTGGTATTTAAATATAAAAGTAAAAGTTCGATACCCTCATTTATACTGTTAATACTTTTTTGAAAGAAATATAGGCTAACAATATATATCGATATTCGAATTTTTCGGCATCCCTATCCGTGGTCTCTTCTTACAAGGTTCTAAACACATTTTGACTGAGATGTAAGCGTTCAGTATGTAGCTTTGGTAATATTTTCGGCTATTTGTGGATGCGCGCCGCATGCCAAAGGTTCTCGAGGACTAAAGCTTCGCCTAAGAGTGTAGCTAGATACACTTAGAATCTTTATAGACATTTTCAATGACCTCAGAGTTTCTATGCACCTGGGCAATTGGTGAATTTTTTTTTTATAAAACTATACTGATATGCAATGTAAAACGTTGGCCACACAATCAAACCACTATCCACATCTACTTGGTTTTATCGAAATGTTGAGCGTTCTGTATACCTTCTATCTAACGTTATTCTGTCTAAAAAAGTTAAAATCAATGTCATAGAATTAAAAATATTAGGAAATAATCAAATGGTACCTGTGTTATTTAATCTTTATGTGTCCTAAAAAATAAATGATGTAATGACAAAAATCCATTGCATGTTATAAAATGCATTGAAAACAGAAAAATAGTATATTATAAAATTCTAATCTAATTTCTTGATAATATTAACTAATTTGGGTCTCTAAACAATTCGATTGATAGTTGTAGTTCATCTCGTAAACATAATGTTCATATATTAACGCATAATATAATTCGTAGTTGTGTATATAGAACTCCATATTTATTAATGGCATAATTTGTATTATGACACTTTTTAACGACATGTCCTTTAGGAATTCAATAATGGATAAAAATGAGTGATCATGAGGCGAGAGGCGCCACTACAACCACATACAGATCCCAAACTAAAGATATATAACAGAATTATCAATGAATCAACTGTAATATTAGTGGTACCGTTAATGTCGCATAATCTTATCGGTACAATTACTTGATGGTGATGTGAGTGGAGTCACTCCAGTCTGACAATATGTCAGTCCCTACACAAGCTCGACTCTGTCTTTCGATGCCATTTCGCATTCTGAAAGATCGTCGTTGGCAGTAATGTACAGTAACATGATGCAATTAGTTGCGGAATGTAAATAGATGGCTGACAGCATAGGTGTTTCACATTTATACTTACCGATACAGTGGCGTTCAATATGCAATGCCGAAGACATTGAAAAACTACCGATAACTTTTTAAGTTTCTTGTATATATCTAAATACACATCTTTTATAAATTATTTACGTATGTATAAATGTTTAAACAATATAATTGTTTAGCATCATGATTATATCTCTTATCATTTCGAATTTTTTATTTAAATTTATTTATTCAATCTATCCTTTGAATAGACTCATATTACGTTAAATCTCTATCTTTTAATGGTTTCATCATTATCATTATTCCAAAATCCATCATTTCCAGAATTGTTCAATATAAAAAGAAAGGTGAATATCTTTTGTGACAAATTGGAATATTACTATGAAATAATTTAAGATCACATTTTGCAAATTCTGCTAGACGAGTTAACGAATCCGATAGTTCTGTTGGTGGTCCTTTAGTGGAAGTCTGTAATAGAGGATTGAACAGCTAGAAAATTACCATTAAGTGATCTAAGGCCTTATTTAGTCATCTTTGCTCGACGGTATAACTAAAAGGGATTATGGGACCAGAGAATCAGTTAAATGATTTGAATGTTATTTCAATTCATATGTTTTTTTTTTGTTTTAACTCATTGTTCAATCACTTCATTAAGCGATCTCCTTTATAAAATATCTTAATTAATTAGTCTTATTCTAAAGCTTATTCTAAAGTCTATATATGTCCAATAATCAGATCAGATGGTGTTAAACGTTTTAGTCTACGCACTTCACTATCACGTCGCATATTTAGCTGGTTAGAGAGTATGTTGGGATGCACTGACACTCTTTCGAAGTACTTCACACAAACACGTTGAATTACACTCGTAATAGCTTCAAGAGGAATATTGCGTTGTATCACTTTATTTGAAATATAGTACGGAGCATCAACAATGGCACGCAACACTTTATTTTGGAACCGTTGAATGATAATTAGATTTGCTAGCGGTACCCCATAGTTGGATTCCATGTGACCAAGTAGGCTTGAGTATAGACTCATACAGCAATACCTTCTTTTCTCATAACTTGGATTTGCGCCCAATGGGCCAATACTTTTGATATAATTTAAGTCCAAGTTTTCGTTTAGAGAGTATGTGCTTCTTCCTGGTTAGGCGTCGATCTAAGATAATACCAAGATGTTTAACATGCTCTGTTTGGGGGAGTTATTGATTATTGATGTTCACTGGTGGGCATGTTCTTCTACGCAGAGTAAACGTTACATGGGTGGATTTTGTTTCATTGGTTTTAATGCGCCATGTCTTCAACCATAATTGTATTTGCTCCAGGTGGGTTTGTAGGTTTATTGATGTTGTGTCTGGATCTTCATGGGATTCTAAGATTGCTGTGTCGTCTGCGTATGTTGCCAGAGTAGTTATTTTTGTGATGGGCAGATCAGCCGTAGATCAATTACAGATATTTTTAGTTCCCTGGCGTATTGTTAGAGCCCATTGGCATTCCAGACGGCGATTTTGTAACTAATGGTTTCAGGCATTAGGCAAGTTTGCTGACGATGGTTGTGAGTAGACCATGCATCGTTCTCATTTGATCCATTAGTTTGGCCATCAGTTTTTCTAATCTAGAGATGTTGCTGCTAGTTTCAGTAGGTTGATATATAGTTTCTTGATTTTGTGTTGAACCATTTTCAACCATTTGGGCATAAGTTATCTCTGGTTGACTTGTTCTGGTGGGCCGACTGGTTGGTGTGGATAGTTTTTGTTGCTGCTTATGCCTTTTTTCTCTTAAGGCAGAATATAATTTCTGCTGTAGTTGTTTGTGAACTGCGCAACCCTTGTAGTTCACTGTATGCTTTCCATTACAGTTAGCACATTCTACTTTATCATCGCGCAATTCATATGTGAGAACACGAATTCCCTTCATGAATAAGAAAATTAAAAAATCAAGATTTGCATAGAACTGGTTTCCATCCTGAAGCAGGTTTCCCATCATCTCTCCTAGCTACTCTACTAATTTTCTTTTTATTTTAAAATTAATTTTAAGGTTTTTTAAAGAGAAAGTTGCCTGACTGGTATTGAGTGTTTTCTGCACTATGTTGGCTTATTATATGTCATATAAAATATACAAAAATATCTCTATAGGAGTTCGCTTATTAAATTCTAGATTTTTTTTAATTAAGCGATCCTAATGACGCATAAAAAATATAAGCAAATAAAATGTATAATGCGGCTTTTTATAGGCCAAACTCAAACTCAGTAATTCAAAAACATTGACAATAAAAAATGTAAATTTGTAATTAGTTCGTAAACTTAATATTAATTCGGTATAATCACATAATCCAAACATACCGTAATGTTTTGTGGCTCTACGGTCATGGATTATTGTCCCTTCTAAAATTAACATCACTAATACAAGGACCTGCTGGCAAAATATAAGTGGTCCGTTGGAGGACACAAAATTAGATCACCCTAGAGGTAGACAAACTTTGTTCCACGAATTTATTCGGCGACAAGAATGCCTGGAAAACATTTTGATTAGCGAAAATTTGTCTTCGCGAAGGAAAGAATCTAATTTAAAGACCGTTATTTTTCGGAAATACCACAGCCGACACAAAAGAAATGGAAGTGACTGTATCGCATGTGTTGCAATTAAATCATGCCATCGAAAATAGATTGATAAATAGGATAATTGAAGCCGAAAGTAATTTTACTGCCTGGTCTAACCACATACCTTAAACAAACAAATACTTAGCGTTAATTCAGCTCTTTATGTTTCGTTTTAAACTAATTTTAGGGAATATAAAGGGAAACGAAATATTTTATGATGTATTTGTATATTAAGTAGTAATGATTAATACCAATAATTTACTGAAAATTATTCACCGTATTTTTAATAATTAAATCTTGTCAATAGATTAAAAAATGTAGTATAATGATATTTTTCTACGTTTTCGAACTCGAAAATATCGATATTTTTCCGATATACCGATATTTTATACCAGTATCTGTTTTTCTCTTCAATCTTATATTATCGATAATTTTATAAGTTTAAATATATCGATAATTTTATAAAATGTCCAGACCGACCCTTACAAATTTACAAATAACAGTAAATTTCTATCTTCTTTCTAGTAAAAATATATTCGGTTAATCATTTGCAACTTGTGGTATTGCCGTGCAGATTATATGGTTATTAGACAAACTAAGTGATAATAAAGCGAAACGATGTCTGGAAAACATATAAATGATTTCAAAGTGTCTAGCCAATTTTTGACACAACATGTGGCTGAGGATTATTATAATAGAATATATTTTTATGTATTTTACAATATCAAAGGCATTTTTATATTTAATAATTGGCTTAGTGCTATCAACTATTACTATATAACAGTCTGCTGTGTTAGTTGGTGACGTTGTAACGACCTTTATATAATTCTGACCATTAATATGCATTTTATCTTAAATGCGGTTTTTGTATACCATAACATTGCCATGATTTGCTATTGAAGTAGGATTTGAAATGCCACTAAGCTTCGTTTAACATTTTTTTGTCCCACATTCCGAAATATCAATTTTTCACATTTGTAAATATCGCAGTCAATTCTTCGATTCTCGCCTGTAATTTCACACCACCCTTTACTGACACATCATGTAGTTTCAAGTAATTATCAATTATGTTATCAGTTATCTTGTATAGATCTTAGTCCAATAATTGGCTCAAAGGCATTCCCTAATTTTCCAATGATCACCATTATAAACTAACTATAGTATCTGGTTTTGAAAAAATAAAATTATGTTCTCTCGGTATAAAGTATTTATTTACTTGACATAATTTGCCAATAAATGCCCAACGTTGCCAATGCCCTCTTTTGAGAAACGCTTGGCTTGCAATACCATGCAGTGTTGCCAAATGTAAAGGCAAGACTATATATTGCACTAAATACTAAAAACATCTCTCTATCTACTCTATTTTTTTTTTCAAAACAAAATATAAAAGTTAATGTCAGAAAGTTCTTGTTAAATATATTATTTTTCTAAAATAAAATAAATCCATAAAGGAAATAGTCTAGCTGTAAATTTGGCAACATCGACTTTTAGCATTTGGGCTTGCGGCAAGCACATTGCGCCGACGAATATACGAATTGTTCCGACAGTAGCCGAACCTTCAGACCACGATGATTTTTAATGTATACTGACACATCCCAGTTCTTAAAAATTCTGCAACTGTTTTAAAATTTAAAATGCATGGTAGTAGCCGTCCTGAGTAACTACAGACACAACGTTGTCTCTCCGATTTGTGTCGTTGCGTTATTTAGGTAGCTACCACCAAGCAAGAGCTATCTCTAACAATTTAAGTATTTTGTTTTGTTTTCATCTGTTTATTCGCATATTGGGCCTTTATTTAGTAAAAGATCATTTGTCACGAGAAGACATAATCAAAAGCTTCCAAAGGACTGGCGCAACAGTATCAGTGACTACTTTGATTATTCTGAAAATAGAATAGAACCTCCTGCAAAAAGATCTAATACGATGCAGAGATGGTCAAAATGTCCTAGAAAGAAGGACAGAAAAAGTGCTGATTTTTATTGTCAAGACTGCAATAATTTGGAACCCAATGAGGTCAATTAAAATTAGTGGTTACTATATTTAATTACTATTTAGTTAATAGTTTATGCTTTCCTGATTCGTAAATAAAAACAATTATTTAGTAAAAAATGTTATTCGTGAGAATTTAAAAGTTTTATATTTTAGGTTTAATCACTTTATAATTAAATAATTTATACATGCAAATTTTATGACATTTTGCAGTCTGGGGTATACCACACCTCACCGGGTATCGTGCAGGTTTTTTAGTCACCTTGTACAGGGAAGATTAAAAACAAAATCATAATGAAAAGAAGAATTTTCCTTGCGACCAAAATAAAATCGTGGTCAATTTTTTCCAGCTTTGCAAACCCGAACCATTAATTTACAGAAGACCGACAAAACCTCGATGATCTCCATAACGGTAAGCCGATGTAAAAACGGCAAGACGAACGTCCCGCGGTAAAGCCTGCTCGGAAATTTTAAATATGGCGTTTCGCGGCGGTCAGGCCACGCTGAAACTTTTTCGCCGTTACGTTCGGCGCGAAATATGACAGAATTTATGACAAACAAGCGCCCATAATAAATACTTAATCCCTCACAAATACCAGGGGGGTTGAAAAGCAATTTAATGTTGCGCCATTCAAGGGTAAAAATTAATGAAACATGTGCGGAATTTGGAATCGGTCGTCGACTGAAACTGGCTGGAGACGCGCGGGGTGGGCGAAGCAGGGAAGTGGATTGAAGGGACAATTTCTATAGGTGTTCCCACAATTTTGAACGTCGTGAGTCACACGAGTTGCATCGATAACTACAGCGCACGATTTCCACTATTTTTAATTGAATTCCCTTCCACATACATTATTTTTAATATCAACTTTTAAATTGAATATTTATTTATGTTGGTCCCAAAATGCATCGTGTTTGTTGTGGGACGCGTGGATATTTAATTTAAATTGTCTGGTATTATCAGGGCGTTATCTGAAATTAGTTCATTATATCGAATGTAGACTGTGCGGTTTATACGGGTTCATTGGGTACAGTTCGTTTTATATATTATCTTTAATATATGTATTAATATTCATATTTCATTACATATGTATTGTTACTTGCTATGCTGTTTAGATTTGTTATTATTACCTATTCGGACTAGGGCTATAAAGGTGTGAAATATGAACATTCATTTTTACTTTACTGGTCACACAATACTGGTCATAAATAGAGAATCTTTCAAATTCTACATATTATTAGTTTTACCTAGATTTGTGGCTGATTTGATATTATATAGAATTATTTTCGTGAATCTTGTTTTTTAGACTTGCAATGTGCAACTTACCGGTTTAAACCAGTATTGTGGTAAAGAAAACAAAGGATAGATCAGGGACGTTTATTATTTTCTCGAAAAGATAACTCGGGAGAGGCATAAAAACCTTTTCTAATTACTAATCTATATAGCGTTAAAAATTGTACATCTAGCCATAACGATAACAATGTGTGAATGGATCGAATTAAGCTGTTACTGAAGCCGAAAGTTCCTTTTGTGATCTTTTCGATGATGTGAATTCAAATTGATGGCGCCCCTATTACTTCTGTTTAGTTGTATCTGTTATACCATGGGGCATTCAGAATTATAACCAACAAATTATTTTTGAACAGTTGCAGTTTTTATCTTGGTAAATTTGAGGTAATGAGACCATAGTAATAAATAGTATGAATGAGGGTATGAGTAGTAAACCATTCGCAGTGGCTTGCTGTGTTTGATCTGATTTAATTGCCAGTTGTATTGAAGTCGGAGCTATTTGACGTATACCATGACGGGATATTTTTAACCAGTGAACTGGTTTCACTACTGAAACTTTTACAGTGGGAAGTTCTCGTTTAGTTTTTTTTTGTAAATTTATTTGCAGTTTCCAAAATTGGAGTCATTTATCGTTGGTGTTTGAGGTGTATGAGTTAGGACAATTGAGAACGTGGATAAAAAGGAAATAAACCGACCATCAACCGCATAAACTGCTCTTAGTGCAACTGATTACTGGCGCAAGAGTGGAATCCTGCGGAACTTCAAAAATGAATCACTGACATTGACTTTGAACGACCGGTTTCCAAAATATAACTATATCAGATTTACAAGATCGCTTGATATATCAAACTTTAATGCTTTCAAAATTAGACTACTATGTCACGCTTTATCAAAGGCTATTGTGAGGTGCAATAAGATTGACCAAATGAGGTTCTTGTCATTAAAGGTGTGTTTTAATTTTTTTCCACTAATCTCTCATCTATGTTTTATCCAGTACTTACTAAAAATTACTTTTGTCGTCATAAATCAATTAAAACTGTTCGTATAATCAAGATGCATTAAGTTATAAGGTTGCCACCATCGCATTTGAAATTTAATTTTGAGTATATTGAGATTTAAACCTTTAGTTAGGGAAATCTGATCCAATTTTAATTAACGTTCTTCAAGCCACAATACCTTTTTGACTAGTCGTAATTCTAATTCACGTGTTCTGTTTCAAATTTCTATCTGGTCGACTAATATATAATTTTTATTTGCATATACATTTTCTAATCAATCTACCAAAAATTAAAATTTCTAGGTATTATGTCAAGAACAACAGCGTTATTTATCGATTATTTTCTGATTAGTTTAATAGCGATATAAGTAGTTTTAATGGGTCTTTCAGGTTTCATGTTGAAACATCGTATATTTATTTACAAAAAATACATTTATTAATGTTGCTAAAATGTTGTTTTATTAGCATCGATAAATTTACCCCACAAGACAGTTTCTAAATTTCTACTGACACTTTATCAAAATTGCCAACAATTTAATATAATAACTCTATAATGTATGCTAAAAATGCAAATTGCTTTGTCTCCCTTTGCTTTATCCCCAATTGCTTTGTATCCATATAAAATAATAGTCAGTTTTCATGAAACCTTGATATAATATATTGTTAATTATTGTATATAATATATTGTTAATAATATAAAGTTGATAATATAATAAATCATAAGGTTTATAATAAGAAATTAATAAGTGCCGTAAAAAGTTGCTCCCCATGATTGTTATTATATCAGTAAAATAATATTATTTAAATTAAGATATAATTTGTTTTATGTTAAAATATTTATATTTAAATATTATTTATAGCCAAGAATTTTTTTGATATATCTTAAAGATGAAACGGATAAATGATGTCTTTATAGAGAGAACAGTTTAGTAAACATTTTGGTAAACAAATATGTAGTCTAACTGCAAATTCACTGGACGACGATGAATTAGGCTTTAAAAATACACTTGATCATTTTCACCATTAGATATCAATAACTCTGTCTATGTTATCCAATCTTGGTACTGTAAAATACATTAGATATTTAGATGGTTAGATATTTAACTAAATAAAATAAACTAATTAAAAATGTTGCAAACTGTTGATGCGCCCCTGTTATTTCAAGTTAAATTCACTATCCTATATAATGTTATGAAAGATGTAATTTATCAATATTAAGGTTTTCTTGTTGAGACTCTCAAGTGTGAATTAAAATTATTCTAGCTAGCTTTTGGAACTATCGACTGAAAACAGTCGAAACAGTTGATAGTCAAAAAACTAACGACTGAAAATAGTAATTACTAGCGTTGAGAATTATCGACTGAAAACAGTCGATAGTGGCAAAACAGTCGAAACAGTCGATAGTCAGAAACTATTTTCAGTCAAATGCACAGTTCGACTGTTTTTTTTTTCAATTCGTGATACCAGACGAAGATGTACGAACCCTTTCCTGTATACATTATAAGATAGGAAGGGACAGAGATAATTGCTTGGAGCAGTTGATTTTATATGTGTTTATATTTTCCAACAGCAGTATAAACGAGACTGAGATGTTCATATTCCTTCACGTACTAACTTTTAAAAAGAAAAGGAAAAAGTAATTGCTGAATACTATTAAACATGCAATTAATAATTTCATTTTAAACGAAGTAGAATTAATTTATATTTGAATGTTCTGTAGACCTATAAAAAGGAATGGAATAATACCCCACAAATGTTTTATTGTATTTTAATGTGTCGCTATATTTACTATATAATTATACTATATTGCTACTTTTAGATAATATATTATAATAAATATAGACAATACAATAGAACTTAAAGAAAACCTAAAAATTAAAGATATACGATAACCATAAATACTAAATAAAAAATAAACATATACCTCATATAAAAAATAATATAATTCATGACATAGTTAAAAATAATCGCGCAATAACAACTAGAGCTTTTTTAAATAATGTAAATGCTTTATTTATTATTGAACGGAAATATTTTTTACCAAAAATCGAGAGAGGAATCGAAATATTACCTATTATTGCCATAAAAACAGTCAAAAGTATTTTACTATTTATCATTCACAATTTTAATATTTTATCCTATTACATTAACAATCTTGAAAAATATAGTTCCAAAATGCTGCTATATCAATATACAATATATTATTATTTACAAACAAACTACCAAAAAAAAAAATAAAACTATATATATTACATATAAATTTATATAAGCCTAAGTTCAACATATTCTTGTCAAGATTGCGGCTAGGACGACAGAGCCAGAACGTAAAAAATCAGTCCAATTAAACTAGCAGAATCAAAAATAGTAACTAAAAGTACACAAGTGAAACAGTCGGCAGTAAATAGTAACAAAATTAGTCGGACCGAAAATAGCGACTGAAAACAGTCAACTGAAAAAGCAGTAAAATCGGGCGATAGTTCCCAACTAGTTTTAGCCATCCAGCAATTCGATCTTATCAAAACTGAAAATGATCTTATTTACACTTCTACATATTGACACATAATCTCTGATGCGATGTACCATATATCTATAGTAAACGTCTCAAAATTAATCCATAGACCTACTATTTACGAAGATTTTTCACAATAGAGAATCCATCGATCATTAGTAGATGAATCCAATAAGTCCAGTCTATCCGGGAAAAAGCCACAAATCAAACATAGGAGTAAACAAAAACGGTTTTCCCTTGTACAAAACACTGTGGTAATCTTTGTCCTATCCAACGTCTGACTTAAGGGGTGTAAAACTTATAGTCAAGTGATAAATGACCCGAATGGTCGTAAAGAAAACCAGCAGACATCCAGGCTCCGATATTTTAGAATTCCCCACCGAAAGATCATTATGTTTTCCATGTCAACAGTCCAAAGGGATATTTTTTCCGCCAGGGTCATTTATTTTCGCTAACATTTGACTTTTTCCATGCAGATACGGTCGTTTTTGTCAGCATTTTCGAGCATTATCTTAAGTGGAATTAGCGATAATTGGACATGATACCGTGGGACGCGTTGAAAACAAAAGATACCTTTTATTCACTCATGTGAAAAGATATGTACACCTTTTATTTCTCATATTTAAATTTAATTTAAATAGGAACAATTTTATATTTTCGCCCAGGAAATGTTATTTAATTAATTATTTTTTATAATATCCAACAATACCCCACAATTATTAAAACATATAGGCATTTGTGTTAAATGGTATGAGAATACAATTTGCTTGAAGATAATAAAAATCTATGATACTTATATACGTTTAACACACCTCTAAACCTACTAAGCTGAAAATTATACTACTAAGAACAGATAAATGGTGATAGATATTCGATTGCTCTGAATTGTAAGAAAGTATAAATAAAGTGTCTTCTTAAAGTTGTCTTCTAAAGATATAAACAAAATTGTCTTCCTTTAATATTATATATATATATATATATATATATATATATATATATATATATATACCAATATATACCAATTTTCTTACAATAAATGAAAAAAATATAAATAAGATAACATTTAACTAAATATGATACACTTCAAAAGAACCAATACAAGGTAATTTACAAGTTAACTTCATAGATTCGTCATACTCGAAAAGTAATGTTTACAAATAATTGTTTCTCTGTTAATTTTTAAATATCACCCTGTATTATTATACATGTACGTACATATTGAGCTTTTACCATTTCCATTATCTGAAAATCATCTAGTTTAAAAATATTTTATAATGATTTATAATATTTTATAAGTTAACATCATCCTAAAGAAGTAGTAAATTATAAAATTGTCTGTGATGTTAAAATGTATTAGCCTTTTATTTAATTGCTTCATTCTTCATATCTAAATTATTATTTTTATTTTCTTTTTGATTACTACTTAGTTCAAACAGAATTTGTGAGGTCGTGTCGAAAGCAATAAAAAAAATAATGCTATAAAAATATAGTATTTTACTAATACGTAATACTTTTCACTTCTTTAACTTCAATAATGCATTTCCATATTGTCTGCTGCTAATTTCCAAAGTAATATATACATAAATTTAACCTAAAAAAATAAATCTAAACTTCGCTTGTAAACATCAATTAAACGTCTTTCCGAAAGATAGATGAAGAATAAGCGGCGGAAACTAGAGCAATGAGTAAACAGACTATAGTGTGATGCGCTTTTATGTATGTTACGCTAATAAAGAACTGCTTTGTAACTGTTTATATGATCCACTCAACCTTCTACGATGCAACATCAATCCCAAAATAGCAGAATGTATGTAACAAACAATTAATAGCATCAATTCATTGGTTACTAGTCCCTTAATGTAGTTTCGATATTGTTCATTCGATTTTTGCCTGGTAAGAAAACTGTTACATAGACCAATGACTTTTCAGGCGGTCTGTCTTCTGTATATGCGTGTTGTTGAGTCACGGCACATTTAAAATCGTAAAAGCATCGTCGGAGATGGTCAAGCATAACAAGGTGAGCGCCATCAAGTTTGCATTTTAATATTTGTTGGCAAAAAAAATCAGATAGCCTTAAATCCGACCGTACTAAAGATGACTCATGAAATCTGTCTGTTCTTGTAAAGGATTATTGTTTCAGCTACATAAAGGTATGAAACACAAACCGTTTCTTCTCGTAATAAGTAAATCGTAAAAAATTCTTTCTTTGTCGAATTGGAATGAAGCTATAGTTTGTAGGCTTGAGTTACCTGTTTAGTTAATGCGATCTTGACAACGTTTTGACTTAAATTCCATTCAAAAAATTACTCAAACTTTGAAATGGTAAAAATAATTATTTGCGTTCTGCCTTTAAACCATTTTACTATATATGTAAAAAAATATTTCGGTTGTAAATGTGTATTAGTATGATTTTATTGTTCTGAAAATTGTTCAAATTTTGATAAAAAGTTAATAAATTAGTTTTAACTACTTAATAAACGTATTACACTTCTAAATATAGTAATAATTAATAATTAAAATTATAGTTACAATGATAATTTAACAGAAAAGGTCTCGGTACATATTGAAGTAAGAAAATATCCAAAGTCTCAAATTACATGAGAAATTTGTTGAATGAGTAATGAATGGAATTCAATCTTTTGTGTGGAAAATTATTTAAAACGGTAAAAATGCATATGAAGATTTTCGTCGACACTCTCTTGGTACGTAGTTAAATCATCTATAAAATATACACATCTCTATATAAAATTTATATGCATTTGTTAAGATCAGTTAATGTCAAACCTCATTGTAGAAGTAATGCTGGGAACAAACATTTTTATTGAACTATCTACTGAAATCTACTGTTGCGATAGTCGTAGGTTCGAATCCTACTAGGACATGGTCGTAAGTTTATGTTTGTGATTGTTTAATATTTGTCATTGTCCCAGGCAAGAGTGCAAAATACGATAAGGAAATTGATCCCAGTCACGCCTGTAACCTGACTGGGTAAGACCGGATGTCTTCTGGGATGATTTCTATGTTGGTCACTCGCCAGTCGGTAGGCTTAATGCCGATGACCGTGATTCGGAGCCCACGTTAAACAGCAGGTTCAGTCCAGATAAGCATTCGTTGGTAAAAAGGAGATTTTAAAATATTTAAAAAAAAACTCTTTATGATATATGCTTTTAAAAGCCTCAATCTATAGGATATATTTGAGATATTTCAGGGATTCACTTTTAACTCACTTTATTCACACTTGTAAAATCGAGGTGATTCAAGTAATTTTATTATTTGAGATTTTTTTGGAATCTGACAAATACCACATGGAGCAATGAATACCATAGGCCAGCACTACCACAACTCCAAAATGGTAAATAGTAAGTATGCGTGTACACCAAAAGTATAATCGATAGATTCTTTCTAGATATATTTGCCAATACATCAATAAGAAATAATACCAATCGGACTAACACAGCCTAGTAAATTTCACAATATTCTGATTACTTTTCGAATAACTCTCATATTTCCCAGAATTTTCAACAACTGGAGAATAAACAGATTATAAAAATATCGTTTAATAATATGGAAAAAGCATTTTTAAAATGCGCCAGTATACAAAAATTTTATACATATTAATGAACGTGCTGTTTTCCAAACAGTAACGTTTCTGATACATACATAACTACGTTTTTAATTTAAAACTGTAACATTGTTTAAATAATTCCTGAAGAATTGATATCAAAAATTGAATGTAATTTAAGTTATGATGCAGCACTTAATTCACGTTAGTGTAAGTCCAGATAAAACGAAAACCGCTAATAAATTGATTGTAACAGGTATGCATAGCAATCGACGGTGCACACCATTCCATTTAAGCGTCATTATTATCAATCCGAGAGGTTTAAAATATCAAAACTGTACATGTTCGTTGAAATGGTGTTACGAAATATCCTGTCGATTACAAGGCCGAATGCAGATCTGGACTGTGTTCGCGCATTTAACATTTGACAGCTCGAATGATGGGGTTCCGTTCGAGAGAGGAGATTTTTAAACCTCCCCCCCTCCCGCGGTTTCGTTTGCATTGTTTCGCGTAATGGTAACATACAAGGATAAGGAACAGCGTGCACTGACCGGCATTTATCATATGCTATTCTCAATGCCAAAGTCATAATCAATTTTCACGTAAACTTTCACCATATTTATTCAATACAATCATATTAAATTAATTTTGAGTCTATATAGTTCCAAGGGAAACACGGGTTATTCTTCTTCTTATATTTCCTATGTAAGTTGTGTTTGTGATAAACAAAAAAGATATAAAGCTGCTGATGATAAAATACAGTAATTTAAAACATAGTTAGTGGCTTTAATTGACTACTTTCTCGTTTGAATGTTTTCTTAGCAATTTGAATTGTTAATGTCATGAATTGTCTCATGTTTTTCCTTATTATGTTTAAAATAATACTTATTGTATGAAACTTTGGAAAATATATACTGATGTATTTATCCGGTACTGGTCTTGCTTGAGTACTGATGCAAGTACAACAGAATAGTAGTGATAAATTAATATGGAAATGTAAAATAAGATTGTACTAAACATATCTAACGTAAAATATATTATTAATTAAAAAAATTGTATGAAATATATTAATGGAGGTACTGTAGGTTTATTTGACTATTAAAAGAAGACAAATAAAGATATACTATTAAAAAAATAAAAATAAAAATAAAAATTATTATATAATATAAAGTGTAATTATTTTTATAGTTAATTTACGGTTAATAATTGTAACACCGATCAAAAACTTTTAAGACGGTTTTCAAGTTTCACATCTTTTCGATAACTTGGTGTCGCTCTTTCATGACACTTTTCAGTTTAGGGAAAAGGCAGAAATCTGAAACTGCAACATTGCTATTACTCGCACATTCAGTCTGCGGTAGAGCTCATACGACTAGCGAAAGTTTTACACTATCTGAAATGTAGTCCTACTACTTTTATAACGCTTATGTTAACAGTTACTAACAAATTAACTAACAGGCTAAAATCCAAAAATATATAAACTGATTTAGTTTTTATTATTTATCTGTATTTTGCTTTGTATTAATACTTGTTTTTATTTCACTATATTAGTCAATCATTTAGCTGTTTTTATTTATTGCGATTTTATTCAGTTTATGTCGTAGTATTTTTGTGAACTGAAGTTCTGCAACGTTGGAATTTCTTCCGTTATTATTGTTTTTTTCTTTTCTAAGCCATTTATCTTTAATGGTGATGATACATTCGATTTTTTATGAAAAATATTTATTTATTTAATATTTGTGAATACGTTGTTCATAGTGATTGATGTTGGATAAGACATGGCGCTACCATTAACCAAGAGGGATTTGTTAACGCAGGAACATTATTCATTAAGCAGTGTCATCAATATTAGGATTGACGTTTTGATTTTGTTTTGATGTTTTGAAAATGCCGTAATCGAATGAATCCTTGAAAAGGATTAGACATATTTTCTGCATCTCTGCCTTATTATATAGACTCATAATAACAATTTATATTATTTTATATTTTTTGTCTTGTTATTCCGGCTTGCACTGTGCAATTGGCCGGTTCGGATCAAGACTGTGGTAGGAATCCCAAAGAATGTGTCAAGGGCGCTTTTAGTTCCTTGACACGATGACTCCGGAATGGTATGAAGACCTTTCTTAATTACAAATCGGCATTCTGCTGGAATGTGCAACATGGCTATGGTAGCAGAGTCGGAATAGAGCGAATTAATGTTTTGTTCATGCTGGAAACTCCTTCTATAAACTTTTCGGTGATTGAAGTGGTGAATTCAAACACATGGCATTCTGCTTCTTGATGTATTTGGTTGGTTAGTAACATACCGTTAAACATTTAAAACCATCCTCAACATCTCATTTTGCAACACTTTTTTTTAATTTTAGTAGGTTTAATGAACCGAGACCATACTTGCAAACCATATAGAAAAACGGAACATACCATAGCTTGATATATAAGAATTTTAAATGAGACTGATAGTTATAGGTAGTTCTGTTAGATCTACACAGGAGCGGGAATAGTGCTCTCGATACGCTGTGGATATTCAAGGTGGTTTCTTGGTTTGATCTGACCAGTTTAGACGGCGGTCGAAATGCCTAAGCCCGCGGTAAATTTTAGTATTTTTTTGTAGAGATAGAGACTTTTTCTATACTTAATTTTGTTTCAGAAAGTGAACGTTTACGGTACAGAATTATCGCTCAGTTTTTTTTGTGGAGTAATTTGCATTTTCCAAAAATCGAGCTATTTCATTACTATGCTTAACAGCTCTTGAAATTTAAGGCGTATCTAACTATTTTAGCTTTAGGGATATCAGCTATATAGATATTGAATAGCAACTGAGCTAGTTGGGAATCTTGTGGAACACCAGACAGGATCGATCTCCTAATCGAATCGGTTATCCAAATATTATTGAACCTTTTTCGTCAAGATAATGCACACAGTTTTATGCCTCATACATAGGATAATAGGCAAAATAAATTGATATGCACCTAGATCGACGTCTAACTTGGAAGAAACACGTACTTGCCAAACGGAAACAACTTGGACTTAAACTCTTCTAAATGAATTGAATTTTCGGGCGACAATCCAATGTATCATTAAATAACAAGATGTTATTCTATAAATTTATAATCAAGCCTATTTGGTCGTGTGAAATCATACGATTCCAAAATAAAGTGTTGCGTGCCATTGTCGATGCTCCATACTATTTTTCAAATGAAGTAATACAACGCGATATTCCTCTAGAGCCAGCCAATGATGAGTGTAATGTACTCGCTTATCAGCTAAATGTGCGAAGTGACAGTTTATAGTCTAACACCATCCAATTTGATTATTAAAGCCTGACTTATATATATAAAGTCCCTCACGAAAATGAGTAAAATAATGCACATTCAATTCCGTTCCATACAATAATTGAATTATATTGCTGTATATGTTTTTTACTTATATTGTGAGAATTGTAACAATATAATAATAACATAAAGCGGTGGTTCTTTCCCGGAACCGAACAGCTTCATCAACATCGATCTCTTACTTAGTGTATATCCACTTTTTCCACTATTTTCATTCGCGATCTATTATTTTCGCCGATGGAAAAACTGAATAAAAACTCCGACAACAACTTATCA
This sequence comes from Rhynchophorus ferrugineus, assembly GCF_030347505.1. Taxonomy (NCBI): domain Eukaryota; kingdom Metazoa; phylum Arthropoda; class Insecta; order Coleoptera; family Curculionidae; genus Rhynchophorus; species Rhynchophorus ferrugineus. The sequence continues at coordinate 40,037,906 of NW_027472580.1, read as the reverse complement.
TTTCGGCTTCTTAGGTATTTGGACGTTTATAAATTGGCCAAGTTTTATTATTTCTTACTTTTTGATAAATTACTTTTTTCGGCAGATGTTTTTATTTCGTTATTCAAGACCGGAGGAACGCCTAGGGTTCGGGTAGAGTAGAGACACATTCCCGTATTGTGTCGTTCCATTCGAAAAGGATCGAAAACGTGCGATGGGGAAGGCGCGTCGGCAGAGATGAAGACAGGTCGGTTTTATTTGCGAAACGTTTGGGACATGTCGGCGCGCTTCAAGTAATTTTTTTAACGAGGCCTCGGATTAATGCTTCTGGGTCGGAACTAGTTCAGTGAAAGACGGTAATAACTTATTTTTATTTATTCTGTTTAGAGGAAATTGTGTTGGGTTGTGATTTATAACATGTTAATATGTGATTATACATATTATACATATTGTAAAGAATAGCTGTTCAGTGTAAATGCATTAAAATAATTTAATATTAGCTGTATACATTAGTTTTAAAGGATTTTATTTATTCTAAATTTTATTATGAAAAATCCGTACATTTTATTCAAAGTATTGTCTATCTATAGTTGTCACTTTTTCCCATCTTTCAGGCAATTTATGATATATTTCTTGAGGCTATGAATCGACCCATTTTTGGTATCCTAATAAGAGGTGAAGTGCTGCTGAAGTGAAGTCGATAGCGTTCCCCGTTTCATTTCAGTTCGATCGAGTAATGCCTTCAAATTTTTGTTGCTTTCAATAACTCTCTTTATCTTCGGTGTCAAAATCACCACCTTTAAAACATCAAAACTAGTATTCACATGTTAAAATCAATAGAGCACTGCCGACATAAGCTTCACACAGAACTCGGTGATTTTCAGCTGAATTTTTTTTATCAAAATGATATAAAAATCTAAATCTTCCCTTATGCGATTTAATACACACTAACACCATTTTTTGTAAATCCCCTAAAATTAATGTACAGGCCTGATGTAAAGTGATATTTATGAAAAAGTCGTATCCATATTTGGATAAGATTTTTGATAGATTAATATATAATTGATATTAATAAATAGTAACACCACATTAAGTTCTATAACGTTGGCATTGAATTCTCTATTACTGTTCTAATTTTAACTTAATGTGTAATTTCTAATATAATGTGTTATTTGCCTTGTTTTGTTATTACATACTAGACAATTTTAGATTTTCTCTTTATCCTTATTAATGTTAAGAAATTGTTTTACAATTATCTTTCTCTGTATACATTATATGTATGAAGTAACAATAAATCACAGCAAGTGTTTTAGAAACCAATTCATATCTAAAAGCCAAACATATCTAATATTACTGTTATAAGGACTGGTATACATCACACTATAAACATGCTATATGCTCTTTAAAAAACTTCGCTAGCTAAATAGTTTGTATACATTCAAGCTTTAATTTGCAAAATAACTCTACCAGCTGGATTACTTGAGATTTTCTAAACTCACAAAGAATCCAATATTTCAATCAACGAAATACCTCATTGACCATAGATTTTTTTTAGTTCAGTCAATCTATCAAGAAAAATTATAAGTTCTCCACAAACTAGATTCAAACTATTATCTCAACGAAAACCAACTAGAAATTGTTTCAGGATGTTCAAATTCAAATTCAAATCGGTCTGACAGCGAAATACCAAGAATAAACAGATCAAAATCCCTCCATTAAGAGCAGAGAATTAGTAACTTGGACATACATATCCCGAAAAGGCCGGATTGGTAGCAATATACCTATTTGTAAATTTGAGTAAAGCTAAATATTATATTTGATAATATTTTCAGAATACTGTAATCCTGTATTTTTTTGAATCGACATCCAACTATATCCACAGCCTTCTTATCTAATTTCGACGATGAATTAGTAGAAATAACAAAGAACAATTAGTAGAGTAGAATTTGATATTAAATATATTTAGATATCATCAAAGTACTAGTGGAAAGAAGTAGATATGATTCAAATATTAATTGATATGTATGTAATATTATAGAGAAAATTAAACTTTTAACAATTAAAAACTGCTTATATGCTATTATTGCCAACGTTGTAGAATAGAAATATAGCAAAGGCGTATTCATACTTTCTGTTTTTCTCTAACATTTAAAATAAAGGTTTTATAGGATACCATCAAGCACAAGATATACTTTTTATATCTCTTGACAATATATTCGTAGAATGGCACGAAAAAAAGGGGCAAATAAAAGAACTATTTGGTTTTTATAGACTCCTTTCCATGGAGACATAGTAGGATTATCGTTCATATAAACTTATGAGCCTATTTTATTTTATTCTATTTGGTTAAAATCTGTTTTTAAGTCTTTCGAAACTTTTTCAATAAACATACTCGCATTAGTAAAATGTTCACTATTATTTCTATTGCTGAAAGCTACTTGTAGATCTGAAATTACTTATATAATTAGATGTCATTCTATATGAAATTGAAATGGTTTTTTTGAAAACATAGGGCATAAAATAACTAATGAATCATTTTTAAAACAATATACTGGTAGTTCATAATAACCACGATGACAGTAATACAATATCACAAAAATATATTGATTTGTAATAAGCATAACATAGAATAGGAAAATAAATATTATTACTAAGATTTTAGTAGAAACAAAAGTACCAAAAAATATTGTTAGTATTTTTGTTTATTTCAGATCTTGGCCACCTATATATTGTCATAATATATATAGTTAATTTTAGTAAATAATAGTTTTAAAAAGAATAATGGAACTCTTAGGCATTGAGAATTTATAAGCATTCCAAACACACTATCCATGAAATGCAGTAGCATATTGGATCTTCATCGCGATCGTCTATATCTAAATATCGTTTATGATATTTGGAATTTGTCTGCCATAACAGTACATACCAGACTGAAATTTGTTAAAACCACATTACTCAATCAAACATGTACCGATTACCGTTAGTCGTATGAAGTACAATTCATGAAATTATTTGATGTGCAAGAAACGAGATATTTGAGATTAGTGTCTTGTAATGTGATCATGATAAAACTTGATTAATACTTTTTGAAGATTTGTATTTAGATATCCATATTATTTTATAATTGAAACTATAGTAAAGTTATTAGGGGCCCATATACACGTAACAAATAACCATAAATTTTATCCATGATACTATTTATATCAATTATATATTTATGAGGCACGTTAAGCATTATAAATATAGTCTTCAGATAAACACATTACTGATATTGAAGCTATACCTTTTTTGCCTAACGTTTTTGCCTTTGAGTGAAAATAAAAAATTGTTTGCAGTTTGTACACATGTATTATTGAGAAATTACACACCATCGATAGATATTAGAATTTATAATTATAACACAAAATTATTAAAATAATATATCAAGACTTTCATAACTACATGTTTCGTTTCATGAATAACGATGCTATCCATGTACCAAACCGGAAACTTATTGTATGATATGCAATGCTAGTGAAGTCGTTCCAGGTAAATCATTGCAACGCATACAATGGCATACTAACAGTGGTATCATCTAAACATTTCGATAGATTGATTTATAATTTATAACATTTTAAAGCGTACTGACAATATACAACTTTCTAAGAATTTCATGTTTTTTTGTTCAAGTTTATATTGAATTTAGTCCCACTCAATTATCATAATTACCTACATATATTAGTTTAACCCATATGCAGAGTAAGAATCGATGCTAAAATTACTCAATCTATTAATAAAACAATAAACGTCGATAATATAATTAAGGCCGGTCATTGTTCGACATTTAAAGGCTCATTTAAATTTAAAATCGGAAGCGTTGTTCTTTTTCTGCCGGTGCTGGTCCCATCTTTCTCGGATGCTCCCATTGTTCGGACGGAACTCATAAATTCACAAATGAAATTACCGCGCATCAGTGAATTTTAATAACGGTTATTCACGGCTATAATAATTATTTTATTGTGTGTGATCTAGCCGGGAACGTTACTGCTTTTGCGGATATTCCGTCAGTTTTATCGATAATTACGATGCTGATTTGGTACGGTTTACGACACGGAGTAACGATCCAGACCAGAAAGATAGAGAAAATGCATTTTAATATCGATGCAATTTGAATCGAATTCGAATGGATTGGGCTGTTTTATGGATGGGAAAGCAGCATAAAATGTGTGCAATATCTTCACTTTAGTACCATTTGTTATGTTGGACTTAATATATTTTTAATTACTTTACAACTGTATAAGGCTCTCAGTTCGCGATCTCAAAAATCGGTTTTTTCAGATTTTTTTTAGTAATTTCATTTCGCTATTACTATTACTATTACATACACTCTGTGGAAGAATCTACGGATTTGTTTTCTTGAAAATTCCAAAATCAGAATAGGTTGAGGCTTGTTGTGAATTATGGATGCTTCAACAGACAAACTATCTGAAAATCTACAATCAGAGTGCCTCATCCTCGACCTCTTTACCAAGCCAATTAAAGCCTTTCAACACGATTTCTTGATGGCGCTTTAAAGAGTTATTGTTTTGGTAAGGGAGGGAAGACCATCTTCTTTTCCTTCGTGATATTTTCATAAATACGTGTGTCTATACTTAGGTCTATCCAATCCACGTCATCAAAATTTATGACGTTAGCCACGTTAGACATAGAAACGAAAATCCATGTTAAATTGCTTTAAAACTGACCGCTTCAAAGATATGTAAGGAAAACCGAGATCCATCAGTTTTTTGAAAATACACTTTTTATCATATATCTTAGAAACTAAACATTGTATACAATTTATTATATCACCATTCGATTCAGTGTAAAATTCTTTATAAACCCAGTAATTTATATTAACCTGAGATTACTTGAACAGAAATGGGAACAAAAGCATTGAAAATGGCTAAAAATCACAAAATTTCCGACCATTTGCATGAAAAAACTGCGATATTTTTAAATATCTCGTATAAAGATAAAACTCTCAGAATATATGTATTTTGGGGTGAAAGAAACGAAAATCCATGTTAAATTGCTTTATAACTGACCGTTTCAAAGAGATGTAAGAAAAACCGAGATCCATCAGTTTTCAAAAAACATTTAAAACATTTGATTCAAAAACATTTGATTTACGTTTGCCGGTTTGTAATTTATAACTAATGTTGGGAACTATCGACTGTTTAGTAATCCACTACTTTTTACTATCGACTGTTTCAGTTCCTATTTTTGGTTCGACTGATTTTACTACTTTTTACCAGTGACTGTTTCAGTCGACTGTTTTCAGTCGCTATTTTCTGTCCGACTGATTTTGTTACTATTTACTATCGACTGTTTCACTCGTGTACTTTTAGTTACTATTTTTGGTTCTGCTAGTTTCATTCGACTGATTTTTGACGTTCTGGCTCTGTCGTCCTACCCGTGACCTTGACAAAAATGTCCCCAATTTATGTTTACATAGATGTATATGTAATATATATAGTTTTATTATTTTTTTGTATTTTGCTTGTAAATAACAATATATTGTATATTAATATAGCAGCGTTTTGGAACGATATTTTTCAAGATTATTAATGTAATAGGGTAAAAATATTAAAATTGTGAATGATAAATTTTAAAATGAGTTTGACTGTTTTTCTGTCTCTCGATTTTTGTTAAAAAATATTTCCGTACAATAATAATACATTTACTTTATTTAAAAAAGCTGTAGTAGTTATTGTGTGATCATTTTGAATTATAGTCTTTGTTTTCTATGACTAGGTATATGTTAAATTTTTATTTAGTATATATGGTTATTGTACATCTTTAGTTTTTAGGTCTTGTTTAAGTTCTATTGTATTGCCTGTATTTATTACAGTATATTATTTAAAAAATAGCAATTAACATATTAAAATACGATAAAACATTTGTGGGGTATTATTCCACTCCTTAGAAAAATTCCATTCCTTTTTACAGAACCACAGAACATTCAAATATAAAAGTAAATTTACTTCTTTTATAATAAAATTATTAATTTCATGTTAATAGTATTCAGTTATTACTTTTTTTACTTTTTCTACCGTTGGAAAATGTAAGATCATATAAAATTATCTGTTCCAAGCAATTATCTCCGTCCTTTCTTCTCTCACAATTTATACCATAAAGTATTCGGTTATCTTCGTCTTATATCACGAATTGAACAAAACAGTCGAACAGTGCATTTCACTGAAAATAGTAATTACTATTTTCAGTCGCTAGTTTTTGGACTGTTTTGCGACTATCGACTGTTTCGACTGTTTTCATTCTATAGTCCCCAATACTATTGATAATTATAATCACAAACGTTTTCAAGAAATTTCTGGACATTTGACAACAGTGTCGACCAGTACCAACACAAATCGAATTTTATAGATTACTTTGGCTACAATCTCTTTTTACAAACTGTATTTGGCAGTATATTCGACGTGATCTATGACGTTTACCGATGTGTGACCTCTAATTATTGTCACTAATATTTTAAAGAATCTTGTAGAGATTTGACAGCAGTGTCGATCTGTACCAATACAAATCAGATTATATGAACTGGTTCGATTACATATTCTGATACATCAAACAGCATTCTATCTCCTTTTAACTAGGATATAATGAGAAGGAAAATTCTGCTTCCTGTAGCATTGTATAAGTATTATTTGAAGGACAAGTATATTAGACGCCATTTTGCTCTTTATATGAGAAGCAAGAATCATCTCACATGTGGATAATGTTTTGCCTCCTTGACTCACATTTTCTACCTTATTTCAAAGTCAAAACCACTAACACATATACTTATAACTTGAACACCACATATATGTAAAAAGTACAATTAATTTATCATCACACTTATGTAGTGTTGAAGAATCTTTTAGGAAATAGAGAAAGAAATGTTTTATCGAATTTATTATCCCAAAATAATGTTTTTACTTCGGCTATTATAATTTGAAGTATTATGTAGTTAAATATATATTTTTAGTTATCCTTAGAGAAAACATCGAACATAAGCTCTTAATAAAATAATTTATGCTAAGAGAAAAGCGAAAATTATGTTAATTTTTACAAAATTCCTTAACCAAAGAGGGCGTTAAAATATTTTATATAATGAAGTATTAAAAGGAACCACCCCAACCATGAAAAAAACACCTGCTTAATGATTAACTTAAAACTAATTAGACTACCTAATCTTTCAACGTCGCTAATTTAGGAATTTTGGAGGAAAATTAAATTTATTATCAGTCTGACGCCTTTTGAGATAAATCTCTGATGAGTAAAAGGAAAAAATGCCTTAATTGTTTAGACAAAAGCTTATCCGTCCACCGTACGCAAAAATTAATAGTTTTTTAAGACGTGCGCTCGCTTTAAACGAAAGACAATGAACATTCTGGTGGTAATATTAAAAGGATACCCGAGATGAGAATATCATTATTTTTATTGGGATTTATTTTTCACATAAGGGAAATATTAAGTTATATAAATAGTTCTTAGTTTTACATTAAACGGCGTGTAATATTTAATTATTACGTATTATTATGCATCTATTACATATTATATATTGTATTCAATTTTAAAGCATTTTTGTTATCAATGATCTTCCGCTATATCTTTCGAAACAATATAATAATTATCCTTACCTTAGGTACTTAGCATCTAGGCACCAAAATAATTCCTTACTAACATATCATTAACATATATTTTTTCTTTTTTCTTCTTCTATAGTTTTTCGTAGAGACGGCTTTCATCAGCTCTTGTAAGGATATGATTCAAATCGACTAAAAATAGATTAATGTCGTTACAGGCCGCCGTGTTACTGAACAAGTCCAAATAGTTCTTTAGATATACATGTTTTTGTTTGCCACTTTTTGGAATTTTGTGGAAATATATCGTTTAGAATCATGGATCTTGATCAAAAATATTGTTAGTTAGCAGGAACGATGCCTGATAAATACAACAGGTAATATCTTATGCCGATTATTATCCTGTTAAAAGTTTCTTTCGATAAATAATTTATATTAATATTTATTTCAATTCTTGACTCCAACATGTTTTCAGTGCTATGAAAATGTCTTAATTTGTACCGAGTGAACCGGTGACCGAGTATTTTCGGGAAGATTTACTTTTTACCAGAATTTAAAGACAAAGGCAACTGAAGGTTACAGAATGTTGTGTGAAGCTTTTAGCATCCATCGATTTATTAAAACGCAAGAATATGAAGAATTTTTGGGAGTAGTATAAAATACCATTTCCTGAAAATTCAATTTGCCTCATGGGATTGAACGGCTACTGATGCTGTTGATAGACAATTCTTTGAATAAAACACATCGTACCAATTTTTCAGAATAAAGCTTCATAATATATAAGCCCATATAATAGGTATAAACTCATGCATATATATAAATAAAACTTAAAATGTATTAAAATATACAATACATTTACACACTATACAATATGTTTACAATCAAAATGTAAAATGTTTAGAATCTAGGGACTAGGTGCATTCATGAAGTCTATTAAAGGATATGAGCTAAAAACAATTTCGAAATATCTCATTTTGGGAACAGCTCATTGCCTCAGTATTATGAAAATTTGGATACTAACATTACAATTTAGAAAAGTGCAGTCTTGGCTTGAGAACTGAAATAGATACAAAAATACTGTTTTGTGAAGCTGAAAACTACAGGGCGAGACAACGACCACGAATATCCTGTAAACCATTTTTTCAGGAAGGAGGTGGATACAGCACTAGTTATTCCAAGAAATCGATACGTTATTGCATAGTTTTAGTTGTGACAAGTAAAGGGTTTAAACAGTCTAAAATTAATTTAAATTTAATCAATAAATTCCTTTCGTATTAGAATAGATTTGTGTCGATAGTATAAAACGCGTATAATAAAAATTAAAAAACTGTATAAGTATAATTACATGTAAATATCAACACAGATACATAGTCATATAAAGCTTTTAAATGAATTCTTACAATTTTAATTACTGTCACAATTTTATTTCCAACTAAAATTAAAAGGCAGATTAAGAGAATTGCAGATTATTTAGTTTTCTAATGAAGTAGAGCAAATTAGTATAAAGCGACAACAATAAACCGAGCCTTAAAATTAGCAAATATTTAGTTAGGGTAATTATAAAGACAGTTGGTGGAAGTTGTCAAAGTTCATAAAGGAAAGTTTCCGAGCAGGTGCCCTGGATGAGGACAGAAAATGTGAGGGGTTAGTTTTAATTAGCAAAGAGCACCCACGTTGTAATAGGATTAAACGCAGAGTTATAAAACTTTCTTGGGAACCAAAGATACTTTCCCGTTTGTTACATTTAAAATTAATAGCCACAGGAATGTCAATACGATTCCTAATCCAATAATCGTCTCTTTGTGTCTCTCTATAATAAGGTATATTTTCCAAATAATTTTTGTTCAAACAAGAAAAACAAGAGTATACATTAGAAGTAGCTAAAACCATTATTTTATCCTGATCGTACTTTCCTTGAAATAAGGCATTTATTGAACAAAATTGGTACAATATATATTTATCAAAATATTTTCCCATCTTTCTGGCAATATGGCGATACTATATCGAAAGTACAATGTTACGTAACAGTGATTCAATCATCTATCCATATTCAAATTTCTCTGTCTGGTGAGTACACTAAGTGCGGTAGAAATGTCCATTCGAGCTGAAACATGCTTCATATATCCTGCAACGTGTGGTCGAGTGTCGTCATGTAAGAGGGAATAACTTTGGGTGTGACACTCGCTATTATTTGTCCTTTTTACAAGAATATGTAGTTCTATTTTCTCAATTGATGTCGGTAGACATCTGAAGAAACACTTTCATTAATTTTTACTAACTCAGTTTTGCAGTTGCTCAGTTTGAGTTTTGGCAGTAGATTTCTTCGAATCAAATTACAAGCACATGTTGAAAATGCAATTTTTACCAATATATCTAGTTTTAATTTTACCAATTAGAGTTTCAGCTCCGCGTTTGAGAAAACTTTGTGTTAACAATATTTCGAAAAAATTTTAAAACACGCTTTTGAACCTATTTACCGAGTTAACCTAACCAATATCCGCTATTTGTGTTAACATCTCTTGTTCAAACATTTTTTGACCATATTTACTTTACGTAACGTTATACGATATTTTTATTATATCATAATTATTCCAACTTTATTAGCTCTACTCAACTGGATTGACAAATATAAAAATAGATTATTTTTTAGATAAATAAATGATTAACCTTATAACCCGCTCCATATCCCATCAAGGGATACAACATATTAAACAATATATTACATTATCGAGATTTGTTACATTATTAGTTGTCAGAATAACATATACTTCCATACCTAGATGTAAGTAGTAAAATATAAAGGGTTTAATAAAACAAAAACTTTTATTTTGCTTTAAAACTACTGTATTTTACTCATGGAAGTGGTGCCTTGCCGAACAAACGATACAAAACGATACTGTTAACTCAAATCTGTTCTAATATAATCTAAACCGCTAAGTTTAGACGTATCGTTCGAATAAACAGGTGTTTTACAAAAATCTCTACTGCTTGATGTAATTAACACAAACCTCTTAAATGACATACACACATTTATAAATTCGGGATCTGATCAGATGAGAACAATTCTTAACGTTGTTTGATGCCCCTGTGCAACGTCCGAATTCGTGTGCTAAGATTAGTTCTAGTTTTCAAGTTCGTGCATGTTGGCAGCACGACAACGTTGCATTAAACATCATTTGAAATATGTTTTTATGCTGTAAATGTACTTCGGAAGGCGTGAAAAGTTTATTTAAAGTATTACGTTTATGGATGTTATATGGGATTCATGAAATTTTGCTGCTTTTTGGGTCTACGGGATATCCCTGTAGTTGATCCTCATTATGCCTGAAAAGTATGGCTGAGTCTTACCCATTATGAACCAGGACAACAAAACGTGTCTTCTGTACCACTTGCGAATCCCCAGTGAAGTTTTTTTTGCCACGTCTTCACATTAAACTTATCCTTATTAAATATATTGTCAAAGCGCCCAATCACGAAGGCTGTTCAGTAAAGTGTTTTCAATACGCAAATATCGAAGAAGGATTATTTGTCGTACATGATATTCTGAAACTGTTAGCTGATGCAAAGTTTACAAAATATTTAACGCCTGATGAAGCAGTAGCATGGGCATAGTGACAAAAGGTTGTTCACAATTCATAGTAACCAAAAATCCGACAACATTAGAACTCGAAAACTCTGCAAATACATTTTCTGCATTCACATATTGATTTTTTTATCACAAAACTTGGAAGAAACAAACAACGAAAAAGGAGATTGGTTACACCAAGATATAATGAAAATCGAAAGATGATACCAAAGAATTTGGAACGATGGCATGATAAGCCATTACTGTTGGACCTTAATGCGTGAAAAACATTCCAGTGTAAAGGATTCAGTTCAACTTCTGCTCATGTATGATTTATACTTCTTCATTCATTAAATGGTCGTTATCGGTCAAAAATAGTAGAATAAATAATGTATTGAATATTTCGAAAACCAATTTTAAAATGCGGGCTCCTGATTTGGATTCACCCCCCAATCTACCGTATCAACAGCTTTTGGTTGTTCAGATCCAAAACCGTATATACTTTGGAACTAGTCGAGGATATATAGTCCAATATATACTAGAACATAAGTACCTTAAATTAAAATTGTTTTTATTTCCGAAATAGTGGATTTCGAATTAAAAATCCATTACAATTTATGTTTTTGAATTGAACATTCAAAGAACTGTTGCAAGATAGAAAAGAGGCTATGTTATTTTTAATACGATAATATTCAGTACAATCAATCGAATGAAGAAAATACGAAGAACTGTTCAAATTATATTTTTCTAATCTTTAAGCCCACCCAAAATAATTAATTCCTTAGTTTACACTCTTTTGTATACGTTTCTTTTCACATCCACACATAAGGCTACGCAAACACTCACACATGCTGCGAAACCAATTCAACTACAAATTCCCCGGACTGGACAAAATTCCTGGACCCGAAAGCCCGATTAAGGAGAAAAGGCGTAGGTCGCGGAACAAAGGGGGGCCGACAAAAGAAGAGAAAAGACCCCGAGGATGATACCCGATCGAAGGAAAGTAGATTTAGGCGAATAATCATCGTTTGCGAAAATCCCTGGGATGATACCCGTCCTTGCCTTGGACGGTGCAGTTCTTTGTTTCGTTCAGCCGGAAATTCGCCCGTTAGAACAATCTTTCGTTTGTCGTGTTGTTTTTTTTTCGCTACGCCAACGGGGCGCTGCGGGGTTTAAAGGAGAGAATCGTTTATCTGGATAAAATCGGAATATATTTCCTCGTTAAATATTAGTATTACTAAATGATTTTAAATGAAACAAATTACCAATAACCAATTTAAAATTCTCAATATCTAATTAAGTCAGAAAAAAACAAGGCCAAGATCATATAGAGCGATCTGAAAATGACCAACACCGTCCAAGGATAGAAAAGTTGCGTGTGACTGACGGTTGTGGGGAGATTGAGTGAAGAATATTCAAAGTCTATCAGCACCAACAGCAGCGTATTAGTTGGGAAAGAGGCATTTCCTCAAACGCCGGCTATAGATTGATGATGATGGTGAAATAATTTTGACATAGGTTTTCTTGATATAACTCAAGAGATAGATAACATTTCTCATCATTGGTTTTGTATACTGACTCTGCATTTCTGTTTAATTTTCATTTTTGTATTACACTAAAAACTCAATAGGTGTGAAAAAGACATTTTTATTACAAATAATTAATATTTTTATGAGATTTTCTTTTGAATATATATTTGAGGTCAATCTCTTTTTAAAGACCAACTGCAATCAAGGAAGCGCTCTCTGTTCATCTTCATAATTTCCAATATTTTCCGGAATTTTTTAGGTGATTATGGATAAATTTTAATTTCATGCTTACATTTACTCCGTCTTGAAGCTTGCCATCATCTTTTGCGCAATCTCTTTAAAATGTGGTAATAATTTACTGCTAGGGTGTTTTGATGCTTTATTATTTTAGTTCGAAAAAAAGTATTCTATCACCAACGTGCAACCTCCACAAGCTTCCCTTTCAAAATCAGTGTTTAATTTCAGCGCGAATTTTGTGCTCAGAAACTGTGTTTTCTTATATTATTAGCAGTACCAAGGATAAGACGACCATACTTAAGTAGTGGAAATCAATCAAATGTGCGACGAACTATCTCACGTGCTAATAACACTGATGACTAGCGACACACAGAAAATAATATCGTATAAATAATGTCGTATTGGAATGCCACAATTTCGTTTGAGAGTGGCTGGAAATGAAGTAGATAGGCTTAGAATACAACGAGTTCGTGCACTTCAAACACAACAACAGCAACTACGACACAATGAAGTTACGCAATTCCGCAAATGCAGTTCTTCTGTAATCAAGGAATGAGCAGCATTCCACTAAGATCTGGAAATAAATTATGGTGGCGAAAAATCAATTGCGATTGGGGAAATGACAATCGTGTGTCAATATTATAAAGCATTAAAATGTAGTGGTGAATATACTACGTTATGTTGTGCTGGTGAACAAGTAAAACTGCCTCAATTAGTCCCACCACCAGATCCATTACGCCCATTAATTGTTTCCAAATGACGTCGTTTGACGTAAAGCATATTGCTCAATTATATTATTAAATATATAGGACATTTTTATGCCTACTTTCAAGGTATTGCACCATATAGTTTTTTGGTAACATTCCAATTGCAGATACAAAGACAATTTCATCACTTACCACCACTACTAGACGCAGGTCATCAATTTTTACAAATTTATTTTACGGACAATCCGGAGACTAAAATTAATAGTCGTTGTCGTCACAATAAAAGAGTGAAGCGTTATATTGTCTGAGAAAATTATAATTAAATAATATAAATTTGTAGATAAATAGTTAATAATATATAAATAAGTTCTTCATCAGAACGATTTAGTAAAAATGTTTAAAATAGCGTTGGATGGAATGCCATCTGACCACAATATTGTCATCAGACCGGACAAAATATTTACCACTGAGTACATGAAAAACTTTGTCTTTAATCGATATCACCGACAATCGATAGGAAGTCTAGTTTTAAATATTATATAAAAATATAAAAAATCTTTACTGGGTTAGCTCAATACTTACATAACAATACTTATATACTTGCATACTATCTATATTCGGAAACTAAAAACTGAAAAATATAAAAATCCGTAGAGGCATCTGAGGCACCAAAAAGAATTTTTCGTTAAGGTTACTTATAATTCATTGTGAAAACATTGCGCCTAAATCTTCAAAAAATCTAATAACTCCTATGTCAACAGAAATGTTACAAAAGAGAGCGTTGCTCAAAGAAAGAACATTTATTTATCTTCCACTATTTTTCACTAAAACACTAAAGTTTAATACTAAGTTTTAATTTAAATCTAGTCATTCGTCATCCGATCCATTAGTAGAACAATCCTGGCTATTCGGGATTATTCCAGAAAAACCTTCCCGTTTCATTTACGAACGAATTTGACAGCGGACGGGTCGAAATCCCCTCAAATCTCATGAACTTTACAGAGTAATTAAAAACTTTTTACGACTTTTTATAAGGAGCAAATCCTAACATGATTAAACCTTATAACGACCTCTTTGTTGGCGGCGGTAAATGGAGCCAATTAGTTCTATTTTTGATCGACATCGTTTAAGTGGTTTAGGGCAAATGATGACCCGTTTCTTTGTTTCTGGAAAATTAACGAGAACAGACAGGTTCTTGAGTTTAAATTCAATTCGTTTTTAATTGCATTCGGTATAATTTCATAGTTATCTGAATCTGAGAATGAAACTCGATTGTTACATAAAATTAAGACAGATAAATTATTCTGATTTTAAAAAAACGACTTGAAGAAAAGGAAAAATGTACGTTTGTTTTTTATTTTTTACCTCAAGCATTCCATTATTGAAACTAAATTACTGGTAGAAAAAGTTCTTATTCCGTGGCTATAAAAAGGGATATAAAAATTCTAAATTGCGAAAGGACTTTAAGGTAACTTAGTGGAGATGCACCCTGAACTGCAAGCTTCTGTCCAAACTCCAATAGATGATGTTAGTTCACAGCAACATGAGCCCGTCTTTGGCAGTCTTACACCTAGAACTGTGATGCATGTGCCAGGGATCCACGGAATAGGGGTGTTTATCAAAGGTTCAATGTTTCTTACTTATAATAGTTTATGACTAGGGGTCGTTAAGAACCTTCAGTATATCTTTTATAATTTTACAGCTTCAGTTGCAATACTTTTTCCCTATCTCTATTTGATTACACCAAGGAATCCTTCGAGTAACTGCGCAATGATTTTAAATCGAATGTCAACCGGTCTTCTTTTATTGATAATTATTTTGATTCCAGTTATCATACCCCTAACTGTTTTATTCAAAAAAAGGAGAGGTGACTTGTTGAATGACATTGAACGGAATGGAAATCTAAAATTGAAAATTCAATAGTCTAATTTATAAAATATCAATATTTTTCTAAACAATATTTCTCGGCATTCTCATCTCATCACAAACACAATTATCTAAAAGTTATGTCATGTTGTATAATTTGCAGTATTACAGTAGAACAGTGGGAAATTAAGAAAGGTCTTGTCCGAATTTTGGTATGTGTCTTTCCCGAATTATTTTGCCCAAAAAATAATAAATGCCTTTGACGTCTTCGTTTGAGTTTGACTTGCTAAAAACGATGTTACACGCCTTAAACAGTTTCACAGACGCACACTACATAATCCCGAACGAACAATTCGGTTGCCGCGCCAATCACTCAAGTCTTCAGCAAACTGCATTAAGAAAAGGTCGAAAAACTGGACCCATCTTTTTAGATGTTTTCAAAGCTTTCGATCAAGTATAGCACAATGGTCTAATCTTCAAAGCTAACCAGCTTGGTCTCCCGAATGACCCAATCTTCCTAATAGATTCATACTTAGACGGTAGATCTCTCGTGTGCTCTACTTGCCCCTGTCCTGTTTAACCTTTACATGGCTGATTTCCCACTCCACAAATATTCCCACACAGCATTATGTACAGATGATACAGCTTTCTTTACCTCCGGTTACAGTCCCGACGCCATCCGCGACAAAAGCTTAAACTTAAAGTCCAACTGAACCAGGCGATTGCGTAGTATAAATTTTGGCGGCTGCAAATAAACTCGAGCAACACTCTGTTGCACCGCAAGAGGGAGTTCCTTGCTTATCGGCTCCAAATCGATAAAGTCCCTATACCCTGGCTCCAGAAGGTATCATACCTCGATCTCCAGTTCGACCGCAGGTTCCAATGGTCAATGGCGTGTACAGTCTAGTCTTGCCTCCTCTATGCAGAAAAAGTAAACTCCTAATCGCCCAGAAAGCGTCTATGTATAAAATGCTAGTCTGTCCAGTTTACCTCTTCAGAGCTCAGATATGATACAGGTACGTATCTGAAAGACAACTTGAACTACTCCAAGTATACCTCGAATCAGGCAACCCGTTTGTGAAGAGTTTCACTAACATGCTCAATGTAAGGTTCTCCTTAGACACATTAGAAAACGACAACATCTTGATAAAATCTCTACCCATCCACAAACCTCAGTAGATAACCAACTATGACAATCCCAGTCGTAACTCAGGGTCTCTATCCCGAATCCGAAGCGACATCAGCAAACGACCATTTGGTTCTAACTAGTTATTCTGGAACATGAAAAAAGATGTTTCTTTTAGACTTTCATACCACGTCCATAATTCCCCACAAGACAAAAAATCCAACGAACTTCAGCTCTGTTTCTATAGCTATCAAATATATCTAAACATTATTATTTTATACGATTTTTAAACGAGTATTCCAGATAAATCGCTCTGTAGAGTATTTAAAATCACATACTGATGATTATTTATGACATCAACTACTTTGAACCAATTAACAAGATTGAAGTCAAATCGAAAAAGTAAAACCTAAGGTGATGACAGAAATTGAAATCACTTCAAAGGGTGTTGCATTCATATAATTGTGAAATATTGCCTAATATTTTAATAGTATTTTAAAAATTTAATAATAGAAGTTACAGAAGTAATTGCAGTTTAAGCTGCAACATCTAAATTATGATTCCAGCTAGCTTTATCATCGAAGAAATTGTCGAATTGTTAAATTTTATGCTATCCGTTATTTGAATTAATCAAGTACGCGAAGTGTGCCTATTTTTGTTTTACTCGGGATCCCTTGAGTGTTGGTAAAACTTATGAGCTAATTTAAACTTTCAATTAAGGTCAATTAACTAAAATTCGAAAAGTTCAAAAACGTAGTTAAACTGTAATTTAGTTGCTATCGGAAATAGTTTTCAATTTTACCAATTTCCGTAACTTGTTCATGATAAAAATTATAACGAAATTCGTAAACTCCTTGATTAATAATGACCGAGATGGAAAGTTTTCCGCGTTTTACTGTTGCGAAACATACCCCTCCGTGCTTCTTTTTCTGGGAAAGTTTACTCTTTTTATTACGGTTATAAAGTTTTGTTGACTTATAAAGGTGGAGAACAGTCTACATGAACCTGGGTGGGGCAATAAATATAAATTTCATTTTGTCGAAATATATATTGCTTTATTTTGCGACGTGAAAGGGAAAGGGATTTCCCTTAATATGGTTATTAGATACACAAACAAGTATTACAGCTCGAAGTTTGATGTGTAATAATATTGGCTTTTACAAGAACATGGTGTTTTTTTGTAATGTATCATTTAAGAGCTGTAACTTAAATAAGCTTTAGGTTAATAAGCTTAACGGTATTGGGGCTTAGTGTTTCTATAGAGATATTTTATGTGAAGCAAACCTGTGTAAAGCTAGAGACTTCTTCTTAAACTATTCTCGTTACAGTTTAATCTTAGTGAAATATATTTGATATCCAAAGCTATTATGTTTGACAATACTAATAATATTTTATATGAGTATTTGTTCTGTCTGGATATCGTTAAATTAACAATATGTTATTAGCTAGCAAGATAATCTAATTATTACATATACTGAAGAGTCTCTTAGACTTAACACAAGCTATATCCATATAACAAATATAAACCAACGAATTAGACCAACTAATAAAAGGAGAATTTAAACAATCACTATGTAAAAGAATGTTTTTGCCTAAAATTACATACAATTATTTTTTAATTTTAAAAACCCTTATATTCATATTATATTAGCTGTTTGAATGTATTTTCATTATTAGATTAATATTTATTGATGGCAATGCGAAGTATTGATGTAAACAATTATTAAACGACCTAACCTAATTGTTAAAGATGATGGTACAGCTCCGTTATAACTCAATTGGTGTTAGTTTCAATATTTTAAAAATGGTGATTGGCAAACAATTTGAAGACAATGAATGATAAGACATTGTATAATTCAAGCTGAAATTTTCAAAGAAGGTTCACAGAGCTTAGTAGCTCGCGAATCAACTCTGTCGGAACATTTAAATGCGATGGCAAAGATCCAAAACGAGAAATCATGGTTACTACCCGAATTATCTAAAAATGACATTATTGTTTATTGTTATTAAATGATAAAAGAACGTGCCCCTTGCCAACCGCAAGAAGTTACAAATTTGTACAGAAGATCTATCACCACCTGTTTATCTGGTAATGAAACAGCCACTTCAGATGTCTAGAGTGAGTAATAAACACCATCATGTCACTTAAAAGTTTTATGCAAAAGATGCACTTTCACAGCAAAACTCACATTCAAATAGGAAGTTCTGTCACCTGCAGCGTACTCATCGACAAGGGTAGCACAAAGTTTTGAATTTTTGATGATGTGTTATATGTAACAATATATGTTATATGTATGTTCATTGTCTTGGTGAAGCAGCAATTTCTTTTTCTTCAAACACGGCCGTTTTCGGCGATTTCGTTCTTCAAACGGTGTTCCCAATAACGCTATGTAATAGTCGCTACTGATAGTCCCTCCTTTTTCAAGCTAGTCAATAAAAATTATTCCATGCGCATCCCAAAATACAGACGCCATAACCTTGCCAGCCGACTGTTGCGTTTTCCCACGCTTTGGAGCGGGTTCATCGTGTGCAGTCCACTCGGATGACTTTAGATTAGACTTCGGTGAAATGATGGAGCCATGTTTCATCCATTGTCGCATATCGACGCAAAATCCCGGATTTATTACGCTTGATCATCTTCAAGCATTTCACCGAATCATCAACTCGTCGTTGTTTTTGGTCAAAAGTGAGCTCGCGCGGCACCCACTTTGCACAGAGCTCATACCCAAATACTTGTGAATGATATGCTGTACACGTTCAGTTAATATCTTTAGAGTGTCTGCTATTTCATTCAATTTAAATGTACGGTCATTCAAAATCGCTTTGTGGATTGTTTTAGTGTTTTCTTCGGTAACAACCTCTTTTGGCCGTCCACAGCGTTCACCGTCTTCGGTGCTCATTTCACCACATCTAAACTTAACATACCAATCCTTGATGGTTGATTTTTCTGGGTTAGTATCCGAAAACTCGGCTTCAAGCCAAGTTTTTGCTTCAACTATATTTTTTCTTCCTTCAAAAAACTATATTTTATTAACACACGAAATTTCTTTTTATCCATTTTTTTCACATTAACAAAAATTGCTTCACTCATAATGCTATAATTTACAAACTAATGATCCGACAGCTGTCAAGTTTATACACGCATCTTTTGAGGGTTAGGGATAACTAAAAAACATATGGAGTTAATTCTAGTAGCGCCATCTATGTGTCAGGCCGGAGACTTTTCAGTTGACCTGTTATTGTATCAATTTTTCTCAAAAGATTCACCTTTTTAAAGTAAAATAATTATTAGAACACATTAAAGCAACTAATGGTTTAAATAAATTATCACTTCAATAGCTAATAGTTAGTTTTAGATTTGGGAAAATTTTCTTCAAAAATGGTTGTGCGATTGCTTAGAATTGATTGATTATAACAAAAAATACAATTACTAAAACGCTATCGGGATGATTTCCTGTTTCCTCATAATTTTTGGCGAAGTATCAACTCAAGCAAGTATCATTCCAAGGTGTAATTACAACAGTGATGGCTAAGCCGTTGGCAAAAAAATCATCTTCTATTTACATAATACATGTAGATATCCATGGGTTGGTAACGGTACGCATATTCGACCGATTTAGTTTTTAGTAATTAATCTGAAACACTGACAAAATTTTTTTCTTTATTATTTACTGAAGTCATGTTAAACACTTTTAAATGAATGTTATTTATAATAAATTTTATTACTATATTAATAATTATTTGGATAATTTGCTAAGCGAATAGATAATAGGACAATTATTAACAAGAATTAGTATATATAATATTTAATAGTATTGTTTTAAGCTAGATATGAAGATGTTTTATTTTATTGGTTTACTATAGAAACATGTGAAATGCTTATTTTTTTGGTATATTACTAAAAATATATTAATTATTAAAAACATCATGATGGAGAAAATATAAAAACCATCTTCAAAAATAATATTTCAACTGGTTTAAATTTTCCGTTCGTTATTTTACGAATATACTGCTATTATAACAGTACTAGTCGCATTTTTCAACTTGTAGTGAAATGTTACGTTTTATCTGTTAGGCAGATTTATTACTGACAGTTACCATTTACTTTTACCAACGTGTTTGCCGCTACAAAGCTGTAAAACTTATGATGTGAAAATCAAATAGACCATGTTACGGGTACGTTTTCATATCAGATGTTCAAGTTCACTTCTGAATGGTGTTTATTGTCAGAAAGCGTTTCGATACGAACCTTCTACTATTCGTCGGTCAGGAGATTGGTTTAATATAGCTTGCAGTGTTTCCATTGCCTATATGGTGTTGGTTTTCTGTAGCAGTGTCGTGCTTTAAGTAATCATTATATAATTGAATATTAATAATAATTAAATGATCAAAATATGAATAATAATTTATTTACACTCACCATGAACACCTAAATTTTCTTTTTAATTTTAAATATCCTGTAGTTGAAGGATTGGAACTCGAACTCGAAAAATTTCCTGATATTTTAAAAATAAAATTCAATTGATTTTCTTCCAGTGCGAGAACGAGTTCTTACAGTGAAAAAAAGCCTTTTTTATACACTTCATTTGAAGGCAGCTTATTCACCTCTGTTATGAATTGCGGAGATCAGAAACAGTGAGAATATTCTATAACTCGGCTATATTGGATTTGCGTAAGTAGTACAAAATAGTTTTCTATGCAACGCTTAGCTCCTTACAATATCGACACTGTTGATATGTTTGTCTCAATGGAAAACCATTGAACCATTTCCGCGTAGTAGGTTTTAATAAACTGCCTTTACTAATAAGCCAAGAGGGCATGTTTTTGCGATTCTGTGCAGTTTTACTCCATTTATTGAATACATATTTTTAATGAGTACAACTTTTCGTTTTACTTTTCTACATATTCTTGTAATGTAATCATCTTCCCCACTACTTTATCAGCTTGAATATTTATACTAATAGTTGGCAATGCGCGATGATTGGTACGATGCAGTCGGGGTTATAAAACCAGAACGACTACGGCTCTCTGTTTCAAGCTAGAAAAAAATCCTGCATCCTCTAAACTATTTCTGAGACGCAAACCACATAATTCTTGACGAACAGTTTGGACTTCGCGCGAAATCCTCAAACCTTCATCAAGCCATTCGCATCGCAGCCACCATTCACCATGTCTTTGAAGCCATCGATCAAGTTTGGTTCGATGGTCTCATTTCAAGGTCCTAGCATACCTGATACACTTCTATTTGGAGTATAGGTTCTTCCAAATAAAAATAGTTGACGCAAATTCCTCTTGAAAACATCTCTGGCTGGAGTTCCGCCAAGTTCGCCCGACCCTGTTCAATCTCTACATGGCCGATGGTCCTCTTTCAAAGCAATCGAACACAGCAAATTACACAGACGACACTGCCTTCTTCGCTATAGGATACTGTCCCGACGCTGTTTTGCCGACTACAGATTGACCCAAGCAACACACAAGCTATTTTGTTCTATTAAACTGATATAAAATGCTGGTTAAATCTGCTTCTACGCACCACAAGTAAGTTCCTGAGAGACAATCTGCTCAACTCCAGATGTTCAAATTTAAATAAGTCCGCGCTTTACTCAATACCCATGGTTTATAAGGAACGTGAATAACCTCTTCGAGTCAGGCATTTCATTCGTGAAGAGCTTCACGAATATGCTCAATGTAAGGTGCTTCCTTGGCCCGATACAACATAATAACCCGTTCTTCAAAGCCACTACCCTCTCATCATTCGCGGTCTCTGTCCCATTAAAAATTTTATCCTTATAATCTAAAACATCAGCAAAAGACCATTTGCTACTACCTGGACAAACTTATTCATAAAAAACACTATCTGTGAGACTGATTATGGTTAAGGTTAACCATAATCTATATTCTCATCTATACTCTCGTCGACTAACAGTGAAAATCAAATATCAAATAATAAAAAAATTAAAAAGTAAACAATATTTCCGTCTATGTAAAGTTCAAAATAGCAATGATAGTGTCCAAATCAAGTAAATAATAATATATTGTCTGCGAATTATATGCAACTGATACCATTCATCTACTGAAATACCACATACCAAACCACGAATCCAATTAATTTAATCTAGGTATAAATGAAAACTTCTTACACATTCAGCGAGTGTTTTAAAACCACAATATACCCATTTTTTAACCGACTTCAAAAATGGAAGAGGTTCTATATATATATATATATATATATATATATATATATATATATATATATATAATATAGAGTATATATACTCAAAATTAAGTTACGAACAAATCTAATTTGTTGCTCGGCACACTCGGCAAGTCGGTTCAATATTTGGGTTAAAAATATTTCTTATTATTTTTAATGTTTTATTATTAATATACCAAATAAGTAATATATATTAGGTTTGATCTGCCAGTATCTTAATTTTACAAGAAACGGAATATGCTAATTCTACTAAGAACAATTAGATCTGATCTAACCTAAAGTACTAAGTACCGCCACTGTCCAATCAAACCAAAACCAAATAAACACTTGCTTTCTCGAAATGGATTTTTCTTGTTGGTCGTTTATTTATCTCGTCTTCTGCAGCAACACGGTTAACCTCCAGGTGACATTATTTAATGGTCATCAGAGATCACGAATACTTTGTACGGCATTTGAATACGTAATCTGATTGATCTTATCTTTCAAGGAAATATTCGAAAGAGGCCGAAACAATAAAGCCGGCGAAATCTCGCAATATGCGCTTTGAGGCCTCCTTTTTATATCAACGTATACAGCTTTGAAGTATGTTAGTATTGTTAATTGTTTAGCATAAAATTCAACATCATATAATTGCTTGGTTATAAAATCTAATATATACAAGCTGTCCGTTTTGGATTGCCTGACAACGGTTAATGCGGAGTAGTGAGGAGGGATCTCAACTGCGCTCCACGTATGGATTTAGTACTAAAACCCCATTTTGCGATTGAAGAATATTCTAAAAGGTGTGATTTGTTTGCTACAACCCTTAGGATGTTTTTTACTAACCACATTATTAGCCGACTGTATATTTTGTAGTATTAGATTAGTTCTGCATTCAATAAACCAATGTCTACCATCTCAACGGAAGAAAACGGGCATCGGTGTTCGTGACACAATTACACAAGTTTACAAGTTTGGATCAACCGAGCAGGTGAGAACGATTCTTGACGTTATTTGATGCCCTGAACTCATATCTTCAATCCGTGTGTCAAAACTCGTTCTGCTTTCTTATAAGGGCTGTCAACTGACGACGTTGAATTAAACATCATTTGGAACTAGTTTTTGTGCTGCGATTGTGCATTCGAACGTGTGAATATGCAGAGACAATCATGCAGAGTAATCGACAATTTGTTACAAAATTGTCCCAAGTTTGAGCTCGAATATCTCTCAAAATACATTTTCTGCATTCACATATTGATTTTTTCACACAAAACTTGAGCGATATGGTTGAATAGCAAGTAGAAACTACTGCACTGCTATTCATTTTTCATCATCATTAATCAAACAGCTTTTGGTTGCTCAGATTCAAACCCCTGTAAACTGGTGCTAATTATCCTCGCCATTCTCTACGTAAATATTCAGCCATATTAGATATTTCTAAGTCAGATATTAAAAATTAATAGAAATTTACGTGGAAATATTTCAAAAAAGCCCCACCCTATCCGCCGTATTTACCAGATATTCCTCCTTCTGATTTATTTACTTCCTATTGCTTATTTCAAGCGAAAGCGTATGACCTGCCTCATCGACTTCTCTAAATATTTCGTGAACGATCTTGGACCCAACTAATTTACCTTTGATGACATACCACTATTTTATTAATTTTGAATCTAATGCATTGAAATATTAATTTTGTAATTTCTTATTAACATAATAATCATAAACCAAGACATACTTTTGTTGTACGTTTGTTAAAATGCATGACGTGCCTAATTTTGTGTTTTTAAAACCGTCAAAATAAATAAATCCCACCACAATAAAATTTAATAGAGCAAAAATTATTCTAAACCAACAAGTTTAATTTTAGTTTTTCTGTCACAACATATTTTTTATCATGTCTCTTTTATCTTCTAGTATTGTTTCTTCGCGACTTACATAAAAAATAAACTTGTATCATTCCGCAACTGTCCTATTCGCCTGATTTAATTCCGCATCACTTTTATTTGTGCACTAAGCTGGGATGTTATTAAATTGACATTCTATGACATAATTTAAAATTACGTAAATAGAATAAAACCAAATCGAAGATGGTTTTAAAGGTCATTTCAAGATTTTAAATTGTATTCGATGTTTGAAAAATTGATAAATTCGTATAAATAAATCCGAGGGTTAATTTGAAGGGACGAAAATTAAACAACTTTTGACTTCTTATTAAAATTATTCACTTTAATACTGTATGACGAGTGTATGAATTTTAGCGATATATGACAGGTCAATTGAAAAGTCCCCATCCTGACAAATAGATGGCGCTACTAGAATTAGATCCATATGTTTTTTAGTTAGCCCTAACATTCAAAAGATGCATGTATAAATTTGACCTGTCGGATCATTAGTTTGTGAATTATAGCATTTTGAGTGAAGCAACTTTTGTTATTGTGAAACAAATGGATATTTCGCGTGTTGATAAAATATTGCTTTTTGAAGGGAAAAATACAGTTGAAGCAAAAACTTGGCTTGATATGTTACAATGGATGAAACATGGCTCCATCATTTCACTCCGATGTCCAATCGACAGTCATCCGAGTGGACTGCACACGATGAACCCGCCCAAAGAGTGCGAAAACGCATCAGTCGGCTGACAAGGTTATGGTGTCTGTATTTTGGGATCCGCATGGAATAATTTTCATGGACTACCTTGAAAAAGGAAGGACCATCAACAGCGATTATTACATAGCGTTATTGGATCGTTTGAAGGACAAAATCGGCGAAAAACGGCCGCATTTGAAGAAAAAGAAAGTGCTGCTTCACCAAGACAATGCACCGTGTCACAAGTCAGTGAAGACGATGGCAAAAATCCATCCATTCACGATATTCTCCAGATCTGTCCCCCAGCGACTATTTCCTGTTCTCAGATCTCAAAAGAATGCTCACTGGGAGGAAATTTTCGTTGAATGAAAAGGTGATCTCCGAAACTGAAGCGTATTTTGAAGCAAAGGGCAAATCATACTACAAAAATGGTATCGAAAAGTTAGAGGGTCGCTATAATCAGTGTATCACTCTTGAAGGGAATTATGTTGAATAAAAAAAAATGCCAAAAAATATGTTTTACTATGGTATACCAGGGACTTTTCTATTGACCTGTTATAACTAAGCGGACAGTTGAAAAAAGTAAATATACCATCAGATATAGCTCGGAAACTATAAGATATAATTCAATTTGGCGTCAGATGTAAAATATTCACTTGAATGTTGTGTGTCATATCTAATAAATCCAATCATAACAAAATCAGTGTAACAAGTATGAAAGTCGAAAACACGACACATTTACAAAGTAACGGGGGATTTTAACAGCATATTTAAAACACCAAGAGCACATTTTTGATCGAATTTTATCCACACTCAACGGTATCGAGTAACTCCTGAACACTTTCCGATATTAATACGGAGAATCGGTCGTTTTCATCATTTACGACGACCGTTAGTGGCCCATAAATTTGACAATAAAATGCAGATTCTTTCAGAAATCGCCAGTCGATAATGGCCTCGGCCTTTTAGGACTTCTTTTTTGTCGGTCCTAGCCTTTCGCACAACTTTTTACATAAATTCTCGTTGGCTTGGCAAGTGGGAAAAGTCGTATAAAGCTGAAGTAAACATGTCGAAATATATTTGATTTATATTAAGCATGTGTCTTTTTTTTTGGCGACCTTTTAAATATTTTTCTCAACATTCGACTTTCATCAAGTTTGATTATAATTAACCTTTCTCAGTTACAAGAAATAATCTAACTTTTTTCATACTGTAACTTTACAATATCTAATATTTTCATTTTTTAATTACTATATTACGTGCTAGTTATTTGCTATTACAAAACATTTAATACGTTAAATTCGTAATGTTATTAATTATGAATTCTCTTTACTCATTATGAAACGGTCTTATTCGCTGTTTATTAGTTCCGTGGCACTTTTTGCTCCCCTCTAAGATCAACAAAAAGAAAAACAAATAACAGAGGTTTCAAAGGTCATCTTAGTATCCCAATCAAATTATCACGAATATCTGCTTCCGTCAATAACAGACAACAATGGGCTATTGGCCTTACGTACGTTCTTAATCTCAGATGATGTCGATCAGAATCCCAATATCAACGATTTTTTTTTTTTGGCTTGGAACCGGGAAGGGAAATCCTGTTACGGATACCTGGTCGGGAAGACCCGCAGGAATAAGCGAGTTGTACTGATTATGTGGAGACTGCCTCTGGGCTACCCACTAAACCCCACCCTATCAGCTGATCCAATGACCCTAACTGATACTTCTTACCAATACCAACGAAAAAATATGTCACCAATGCGATACAAATTCTGGTACTGTTTTACCACCACTGAGAAGGCACCTTGCCACTCTAAGAATCATCGAAATAATAATTAAAAGCTCGCTCACTGAAAAACACCGGATCCCGACGATCTTCCTTAAAACAGCTTACTAAATTAACAAACATTCCATCTTTAGCTTGAAAAAAAAATCCATCGATGTGATAAAACGCTTGAATTGCATTTACTCTGAGAAGAGGAAACAAGTCAGCAACCTCCAACTATCTTCCAATCAGTCTTCTGAGCTTACTATCAAAAATCGTTGAAGGAGTTATCCTCTAGGAGATTAATTCAATCTACAGTTCAACAGGAT
Organism: Rhynchophorus ferrugineus; assembly: GCF_030347505.1. Classification (NCBI taxonomy): domain Eukaryota; kingdom Metazoa; phylum Arthropoda; class Insecta; order Coleoptera; family Curculionidae; genus Rhynchophorus; species Rhynchophorus ferrugineus. The sequence goes on along the minus strand of NW_027472580.1, from coordinate 40,010,423 downwards.
TCTCCAGATATTCTTAAAGTTGAAATAATAAAATTCGCTTGTTTTGGAATGACACTGTTTTCTTTCTATGCTCTCGATTATTCAAACACATATGCCAATATTGTCAGATCAAATCCTACAAGCCACTGCCAACGGTTAAGTCGTATCAAGAGCACTTTTCCCACTTCTCTGTAGACCAGGCAAACTGCCAGTCACAATTTAAATCCTTGTATATCAGGGTGTGGTAAGTTTCGCTTTTCTTCATGTTTTGCAAGGATAGCCTCGTTTTTTCAAACTATCTAAGATCTGCCGAAAACCTTGTTCAGCTCTTTCAAAATCTGGAAAAATTGTAGTAATATATTTAGCCAATTAAGGGACTATAATTCACAACCCAATAATTCAACGCGGTGATAAGCATTAGTTGTATCCAAGGTGGTTTACTTTGAAGTGGATGAAATAGATTTGGAAAAATAAATAACTAATTTTCGTTTTAATTCCAAAGGCTTACTATATTTTATTCCCAATACTATATCTTCATTGCTAACTATATATAATTATATTGAATTTGCAGCGACTCATACCTATATTTGACATAAAATGTAACTTTTCAACTGTTTTACTAGGTTATATATTTTCAAAATAATATGTTGATAATTTATTACGAATTAATTTCTATCATTGTCATGAATAACATATAACAATTACCTAAAGCTTATTACGACAGGCAAACTAGGCATCAAATGAATATCAAAACCAAGAAAGCATCTCTAATATCCTGCACATAACCGTAGAAATCAATTGAATAATATTGGATGGATATCACGTCTACATAAGCGAGATAACCCGCAGTAAGCATCTTCAATGGTAATGTGCAACGAATTTGAAATCGGAATGTCTTCGTTGCGACAGGTTACGTTATACATTCGAAATTTGTTCGCTATTGGGCCCCTTTAATATAGAAATAATTTCATATAATTATGGAGAAATTTCATATAATCGAGTACCGATAAATTTATGAAAATATACGTTTTTTAAATGTTGATTTATTAAAATTATGGAAATATATCAAGAATGAATACTGTAGAGATTTATCATTTTCTGTTTAAAGAAAAATACATTTTTATTCTTGTTATTTCATTAAGCATTTTTTGCTTCTGTGTATATTTAATTTCTTTACCGGAATAATACTCTTTATTTTTGTACCAATTTTTTACTAAGTTATTCCGTAGTCGTTACAAATAGGTTTTTTCCCTCTGAACTGATAGAATTCTAATTTGAACAAAAAAAAGGCCGCGCTTTGTTTGAGGTGGTGCTTTTGCATTTTTAATTTGAATCCGGACGAGATAATTATATTTCGAATAAATTGTTACGACTACCGCAAAAACAAACTATACAACAACCAAAAAAGAAAGAAAGAAGGTTAGATCTCGAATAATAATTGGATTCCTCGAAATTTGCACTGCAGATTTGGTATCTTGATGACGTCGTTGGTTCAGTTAAGGACCATAAAATTTGATTTACTAATTTGTAGTTCTAATATAAGATGGCCCATTTGTTGATTTTCCTTTACTAAATGACATTGAAAATATACCTTAAAAAAATAGAGCTGATGAGCAGCATATATAGAACTAGCCAATAAATATTGCTACTATTACGTTACCGTTCTTACTTTGAATGAAGTAGACAGTAACCAATAATTCTCCATTAACTGACATTCCACTCTTTCAAGATGCCATGCTTCTCTTATTTATATGGATTTATGAAATCTCAAATCCAATCTAAACCCCGTTTTGTTTGTTTAAATAACAACCAACATAAATGAGTTTAATCCAAAAATATTTTTCCACTTCCACATACCACTTGTGTATACCAATGAATAAATGTTATTACTTAGAAGAATACTCCTACGAAATCGTATATTAAAAGTAAACTGGTTGCCAAAGAATCAACAGAGATATATTTTTCATATTTAAATAAAAAAATAATAATAGTTTTTAATAATTCTTATCCATACCTAATATAAAGTTATTTTTAATAATTATTGTTTATATATATTTTTATAAAGTTAATGTATGAACAAAACAGACAAAAGAAAATATGACAAGGACTGGTTAAAAATTTATGGTTACCAAAGCGAACTTTCTTTTTTAACTAATCTTTCCTGATCTTATAATCAAGAATGAAGCAACATAAATGTTTACTTTTCATTAGTGATACTTGGATGTAAAGGCACGAAGAAATCTCTTGTACAAACATGGTATCTTCTCTTCTTTAACCCTATTAGTGAAATCATCAACAACAATTTTCCGGTACAAGAAACACCACTTAAGACTCAACAGATAACCGCAAGCTTTTAACACGTATCAATTTTAACATCCTGTCAAAAGTGTTCGATGGTATCGGGTCGTTATCTGCTTGTTTGTGTATGTGCGTATCTGGTATTTACCTTTGTCCGACAATAGGTCTTATTTAACAACTTTTACGACTTCGGGGGACAGATCTAGTTGCTTGTCTACAGTGTCTTTACATGTTAGTATTGTCAGTTCTACCGAGGGTGTTCAAAGTAAACGACTGTTTTCGGTTATTGGACAAATGTAAATTGTGAACTTGGATATTTGGAACATATTTAAATAAATAAAACTACAAGTAAATGGTGTTGTTGATATACACCCCGAGAATGTTTAAAGTTGTTTATTTATGATACAAATCCTTGTTGGGTGGCCTAAGATTTCAATTATTTAATCAATTTTATTAGCTCATTAACTGAAGCATTTGTTAAATAAATATGCTATTGTTAAGACACACTTTTCCTAATGAACTATTACACTGCTAATTACGCTCCTATTGGAGGCTGGCTGTATATATATATATATATATATATATATATATATATATATATATATATATATATATATATCGTACCAAATATATTCCCCAAACATTATTTTGATTATCACTATCACATAATTATCAAAATACCGTGCGAAGTGCGAAAATGGATAGATGATTGGATTGTTAAGAGACCAATACCGTTTTTTACACTCAGTATCCTCATGTTCAGAAACATCACAGTTTGATATTCTTTAAATTAACAATTATTTTTAGAAAGTTAATTAATCGACCAAAGCCAATGCCAAGGTAAGCAATGTCGTATTCGATTATCTGCTGTTTAGTAAACTATTTCAAACGTCTAAAGCCTTTTATTTACGTTCTGATGCACACTAATATGACAGTGTTATCACGGATAACGTTGTGCCACCATCAAACCCGACGTCTAATGTTTCCCTTTTTGCCTTTTATACGTATTTTCTTTAGCGGTGGCCGCAGCAAATTGTTCCAAATATAATTATCTCGTCCTGATTCAAATTAAAAATGCAAAAACACCACCTCAAACAAAGCGTCTTGTCTTTTTTGTTTAAATTAAAAATTTCCCTGTCGGGGGAAAAAAGGTCTATTTATAACGGTCTCGGAATAACATTTTTACTTTAGTAGAGAGCAGCTTGTTCGCGGACCTCATTGGCAATGCGCCGAACATGGGGCAAAATACAGAAGGAAAGCGGAAAAGGCTGAGGCACGACTTGCAGATAATTTACGCGATAAAAAAAACCGAGACGTAATTAAAAGGTTAGCTGGTGAAAACGTTAAAATATCGGACTTTTTGTCGGGCTCTATTTTTGGTTCTTCAGTTTTCGTTCGTTGAGTTTCAACAAGATTCTGTTGCGTTGTACATTGTGGACTTTACAAGTGTTCTTTCGCAATTAAAAAATGTAAATTCGCAACGGGATGGAAAAAGGGAAAAAATGTTCCCTAACAAGATGCAAAATGGCATTTTGTATCTGTATTACTATGTTGATTCAATTTGAGGGTTTTCTCAACTTTTCTCGTAATGCAATTACATAAAATTTTCTTTCATCATGAAGAAATTATACAATATTATATCATTAAAGTATATATGTTCCTTAAGGTAAGTAAAATAGGTATAATGACATATTCTAATGTGTTTACTACTTAAGAAGCTGCTATACCCTATATGGTCATGATGATGTACTTAGATAAGTTATTGATTATTCAAGTTATCAACTCAGAACTAAATCAGCTAGGTTACTATAATACCTTTTATAAACATTATTATCTACACGAAGACCCACACATTTTTATTATCTATATATATTTAATTTAATTTATATTCAATCAACTATACCAGTAACATTTGCAACACTCTGTTAAATATATTTGAACTTGCATTTATACATAAAACTTATTAAATATTGCACTATTATAACAGGTCAATTGAAATGTCCCCGGCTACCATAGTAAAACACATTTTTTGGTAAAATTAGTTTTTTTTATTCAACATAATTCTTTTCAAGGGTGATACACTGATTATAGCGACTCTTCAACTTTTCGATGCCATTTTTGTAGTACGATTTGTCCTTTGCTTCAAAATAGGCCTCAGTTTCGTCGATCACCTCTTCATTCGACGAAAATTTCTTCTCAGCGAGCATTCTTTTGAGATCTGGGAAAAGAAATAGTCGCTGGGGCCAGATTTGGAGAATACGGTGGATGAGGAAGCAATTCGAAGCCCAGTTCATAGATTTTTGCCATCGTATTCACTGACTTGTGACACGGTGCATTGTCCTGGTGAAGCAGCACTTTCTTTTTCTTCAAATGCCGTCGTCAATAACGCTATGTAATAGTCACTGTTGATGGTCCTTCCTTTTCAAGGTAGTCAATGAAAATTATTTCATTAAAAAATTATTATACAGACTCCATCACCTTGCCAGCCGCACTGCGTTCACCGTCGTCGGTGTTCATTTCACCACGTCTAAACTTAGCATACCAATCCTTGATGGTTGATGGCAGAGCCCAGAAACTCGGCATCAAGCCAAGTTTTTGCTTCTACTGTATTTTTTCCCTTCAAAGAACAATATTTTATGAATACGCGAAACTCCTCTTTATCCATTTTTTCTCACAATAACAAAAGTCGCTTCGCTATAATTCACAAACTAATGATCCGACAGCTGCCAATTTATACACGCATCTTTTGAGGGTTAGGACTAACCAAAAAACATATGGATTTAATTCTAGTAGCGCCATCTATGTGTTAGGTCGGGAACTTTTCCATTGACCTGTTATGTATGACAAGCGAGGCAATTAGATAATTTTTTTTAACATCGGCCAAATATACACGTTGTTACGGATCCACATGAGCACGTCTGTCGGATTCCTCCATTTTCTCTACTATTAAAGTTACAAACATATAATTTGACATGGACCTTACATACTAATACATAGGTATATGCTTTCACTGTGAAGAAATTTCTATGGCATTTACGCTGAACATGACTGACAGCATCATCTCCAAAAAAATTATGTGTTACAATATTTTATTAATTACTTGTATATTTTGTATATTTTATTACATAAATAGAATATTTTTATGATTGTTACTGTCATCATGCAAATTATTTTATAAATGTTTATATAAAATATATCATATATCCAAAAACACCGGAAATTATAAAACAGTAAATTTTCTCTTGTTCTTCTGAATTTCTTTTATCGTCTGTAAAGTATGCTCCATTAGATGAAACACATATTTCCGGGATCTTTCCAATTCTCCGACCAATTTTTAAAAGCATTTTTCTATAAAGCCTTCAATTCGCCTCGGCATTTTGTTTTATGGTTTTATATTTTGTTTAAATCGAATCTGAAACAGGCAGAAGTCACTTGGATCTGATAAATAGTTCTGGACAATACGGATTTTAATTTATTATTCCTATGATAAAATACCAAAGATGTTTTTATGTTAAGTTTGTTTTCTTTATTTAAAGTTTAATTATCTTTTCAAGTTAACATATTTGTATGTTATATACATATTATCATGCATGATATTTTAATCATTTTAATACGAATCGAGATATATCGAAAAACCAAATCCGCTTTGAAAGTCTGGGCACGTTCTAAAGGCAAACAAGACAATCCTAAAGTCAAGGGGTTCCCCAAATTCCCTAAAAACAATCTATTCGGTTTGAAAAATAAAACGGACGCCAATTGATTTATGGACGTGAAAGTGCGACCAAAAATCGTTCACCGTGTTCTATTTCGATTTTTATTTTCTTTTCTTTTTTTTAGGGCGTATTGATGATTATTCGTCTATGGTGTGGGTTTAACGACTAACGATGGCTTGAATGGAACACTGCATATTTAATTATGATAGTAGTAATAGTGGTAATAAAATTAGGGACTTTAGGATACAGATGGCGCTCGTGCTGCTAGTTGGGTGCTAATGACACGACACGTTTATTATATGCAAATAATTTGGTTTGAACAAGGCGTAAATCATTGACCTTAACGCTTACATGGTAATTAAAGAAATAAATACTACCAGTAATGTAATTAGTAGATGAATATCATTTATATATTCCATTGTTAAGGAGCTGATTACTATAACAGGGTCTCGTGATATTATTTACTTAAAAAATACAAGAATATAGGTGTGGAATTCGTCCCCACAACACTATTTGATTTAATATTAATGTCTTTGGTAATATTACATAAAAGATACTTATCAAATATGTTTATTACTCCCATAAAGTTTTTGTTCTATTCTTCTAATAATTCGTATATAATTTTTGAATAAAAAAAACAGTTTCAATAGACGTTTTTACGCCCTGTATATTTTAAAGTAATTTTGCAAATACGGCAATTTGTTTTCGAACGTAGTCTGTTTCTGAGCTAATTTTTGTCTGAATAATAAAAGTCGACTCTCCTCCGCAAAACAGAAAGAAGAATTAAAATTAAAAGAGAGCTTTTATAACAAAAGCAAAAGAAACCAAATTGAGTCAACATAGTAATGAGCAATCAAAATGCCACTAAGCCTCCTGTCGGAATATTTTATTTCTTTTCCGTTCGTTTCCATTTTTTATGATAACGAACAAGAAATTTCCGACAGATTCTGCCAGGCGTAACGGAATCTTCGTTTCATTTTATTTCAATAAGGCAGTAAAATTATATATTAGTTTTGATATATGCACGGTTAAAAACACGTTTTTCCTTTAGACAATATTTTATTGCAAAAGAAAGAAGTGGCCAATTGGTCGAACTATGCAAAAAAGATACCACCAATCCAGTTTTGCTCTAATTTAAGCAAAAACTTATTTTGCTAGGTGACCACGTCCAAACCAAAGGTCAAATTTCAATAAGTTGTTTATTTTGCAAATGAGCAATAGTCATTGCAAATATGTATTTTTTTGATTTAATATATTGTTTTAAGCGCAAACTTGAGGTATATTATATATCATAAAGGATTTTGTTTGAACTTTTGAGGTTAATATTGTCTTTATATCATTTATAAACTAATTCAGTTGTAAAAATAGTTTATTAACACTGAGTAAAATGGTATACTTAAACATAAGTATAAGAAATCCGCGCTAGACAAAATCAAATTAGAATGAATTTGAAGATTGAAGCAAGGGTAATATATTAATCTGGTTTCATTTAAATATGTTTAATACAGTTTTTGGATTTATAGATATTCATATAGTTTAACAATAAATATAATATATTCATTCCATTATCATTGAGAATAAAAAATATGTTAGTTTTCATTGTCGTGTTCAACATCAATTAAGAAACAAAATCATAGTAAAAAACTCCATCGACATATTTAGAAATTATTGAAAACTTTATGTAATCTTATTAGAAAATTTTATTGCAAAAACTTATAATAAAAACTGAGTTTTTCAAGCTATTTTATTTATATCACCATATTTGTATAAAGATCATATTGAAATGTATTTACAAGAAACCCAGAAATTCTATATGTCATTCATGTATAGGTGTACATCAATACATCATTAGTTTTACAAAACTATAATTTATTTTCCTATGCTCTATATAAAAATGTTTTTCTTGTTTATTCCACCTTTAGACAAGAAAGATCATAAGGGTGTAGTTAATGCTATATGTTTTTTTATTCGATTCAGGTCAACTCTTATTAGTACATTTAATATATTCGAAGTAACATTATTCACTATTCTTGCATAGTGTGAAATACTGACTATTACACTCAACTAATTCCAGCAACACTGTATCTATAAAAGAACATTTTTTCATAATATCTATTGACATATTGTACAATTACTAGCCTAAACCAAATGGAAAAAACCAAATGCGCATAAAAGTAATAATCACATTTAGTTGTATTTTAGTACTACTACAGTAGTATATTATTTATATCATACCCTTTGCAATTTTTTATCTGAACAACAGGTATAATTTTCTTTTTTGCTTTTTGTTATCGTTTTATATCGTATTGTTCCCCACCCGCCATACTCTCCAGGTTCATCATCGAGAAGTTAAAAAATAGCTCGATGAATGGTTTAGCTGAAAGGAGATACTGTTCTTTTGGAATAGGATACAGAAATTGCGTAATATATGGGTAATGTGTATGGAGTCAAAGGGTCAATACTTTTAATAAATACTTTTTAACGATCCATTGTTAAAACGTGTTTTCTTTACCGAAAAAATTAAAGGAATTACCGAATTATCTGGTACAGAAAAATATGCACATAACCAATGGCGTATCAGCCGCATTATATAACATAACGTAATTATGAAGAATATCAAGAAGCCTAATTTATGGTGAACGTAGATGGTGATTTTTAAAGATATTTTCAGCAATAAAGTTATTTTACACAGTACTGGTTTTGTTAATCCCCAAAATAGCACCATTTTGTGTTCATAAAGGCCACGATTAATTGTTCATAAATGCATCCACAAATTCCCAGTGTTGCTTAGTAAACGAAGGGTATAAACAAAAAACCCTTTTATCCTTTTTGAATGCCATATAAATAGGTAAGCTATTTTTTCTTTTAATTTAATGAAATTTTTATTTAACTATAGTTATAATTCGCATATCTAATATAGAACATGTAATATTCTGATGAAATCTAAAAATATTTCCACATATTTATAAAACTCGCAGGTGTTTTGTGGAAATGTAGAGAAGTTTTAAGGGTTTTTCGGTGAAAATCCCGCCGTAATTCAAGTAGTCGTTTAAAATTTAAATAACTCACCGAAAGTCATTTATCTGGAGGTTTACATGACGTTAAGTAATACGAGAAGTTTTTCGGGTCCCGACCGCGGCGGCATCCTTTAAAACTCCGGGTAGGTAAAGAAGAAACGAAGATAAAAAGAAATACGCACCGTCAAACGTATGCAAGGAAAAAAAGATGATAACTGACAGGGATTTTAGAATTTATTGTGGTTAAGAATGCTTAGATGCGTTTATATGTAGACGTCCACCATGCCGATACATATTAACACACTACGACAAAGTTAACGTTCACGTTTCTAGAATTTTAATTGATCCTTATCAGTATCCATATCGTTTTCATGATATGTTTGATATCGAGTAATGTTTACGCAATTAAGTGACTCTGACGCCTGTTGATATTACTAATGAAACTTAATTTTATTCGTTTCACGTTTTATCATAAATGAAATAACTGCTAATATTGGATAATTAAAATAAAAGCTAGTAACAATCTACCAGGTAGTTTAATTATTAGTATGATGTCTAGTTTTTCAGAGGCACTCTATAATATTCTAACGTATTTACTATTCTGTTAAAATATATTATGTCTGCAGGAAATAAGGGTTTTCAGAAAAAAATCCTTTTTCACCATGACCTCAGTATATAGATATCAAATAATTTTATTTTACATATTAATTACACAAGGTCTGTAAAAAATAGCTGTTTGCGTATTTTGAACCGTTTTCTAACAGGTCAATTGAAAAGTCCGCGGCTTACCATAGTAAAACACATTTATTGACAAAATTAGTTTTTTTTTATTCATCATTCAACATTCCTTTCAAGGGTGATACACTGATTATAGCGACCCTCCAACTTTTAGATACCATTTTTGTAGTACGATTTGTCCTTTGCTTCAAAATAGGCCTTAGTTTAGAGAACAGGTAATTGTCGCTGGGGGTCAGATCTGGAGAATACGGTGGATGAGGAAGCAATTTGAAGCCCAAGTCATGGATTTCTAACACGGTGCATAGTCTTGGTAAAGCAGCACTTTCTTGTTCTTCAACTGCAGCAGTTTTTCGTCGATTTCGTCTTTCAAGCGGTCCAATAACGCTATGTAATAGTCGCTGTTGATGGTCCTTCCTTCAAGGTAGTCAATGAAAATTATTTCATGCGCATCTCAAAATACAGACGCCATAAACTTTCCAGCCAACTGGTGCGTTTTCACACGCTTTGGAGCGGGTTCATCGTGTGCCCATTCGGATGATTCTCGATTGGACTTCGGAGTGAAATGATGGGGCCATGTTTCATTCATTATCACATCTGCAAAAACAAGGGTTTATTACGCTTGATCATCTTCAAACACTGCTGAAAACTGCTGCTTCACCAAGACAATGCACCGTGTCACTAGTCAGTGAAAACGATGTCAAACATCCATGAATTGGGCTTCGAATTGCTTCCTCATCCACCGTATTCTAAAAAGATTCAGATCTCAAAAGAATGCTCGCTGGGGAGAAATTTTCGTCGAATGAAGAGGTGATCTCCGAAACTAGGCCTATTTTGAAGTAAAGGACAAATTATACTACAAAAATGGTATCGAAAAGTTGGAGGGTCGCTATAATCAGTGTATCATCCTTGAAGGGAATTATGTTGAATAAAAAAACTAATTTTACCAAAAAAATGCTCTTTGCAGGCTTTTGTTATAGATTCTAAAGTATTAATTGTTGTGTGGTACTGTATAGACTCAGAAATTGTTACAAAACAAAATGATATTTGGATCACAAACTTCAAATATCGAAATATCTCTAAAATCCATAAAAATTATCTATTTTTTCTCCAATATAAAAAAAGATATAAAAGAAATGTTCAACAAACTCATATATTTTCTAGAACAAAGACCTTCTTTTGGTGGGCGTTTTAGTAAATTGATATTGAACAATATAACTAAAATATGTTCGAATGTGAATCTGGTACATCGATGAATTCCGGCTTAAGAGTCGAACAAAAAGATACAAAAAGTTGTATCAGTACCATAAGTTGGTAAATTATAATACACATTGTTGCGACATCTACCTTATTTACCAGATTTTTCACTCTTGGTTATATGAACATCCTCAAAATTATTATTGTTATATCTGTTTTAGTCAATATATTTCTCTAAAGCTATTTTTTTTTCAGGTAAACCATTTTTATACATTAATTAACACAACCAATAGCCACAAATCGGTAAGTAATAAAATATTAGACACTATTTTAGGAGAAATACAAGTTGTATTTTGCAGTATCGCGTTAGCATAAACAATTAAATAAAACATATAAATTAAAGCCGTAATAGAATGTGAAATATATCTGATTAAATAATAAACTTAATGTTCAATTATGTAAAGTATCTCAGCTCAAACCTGGAGGAGATCCATTTCATTATTTGCCTTATTCGATTTTACTTTTCCGAATTGTATGAAAATGCAAATGATCTAATAAAATCCATGATTTGAGAACTTAACGTTAAAGTTTGCATTAATTTCTTGATTTTCGTTGTTGATTTTATTGTATGTTGAATATTTCATACGTGCTATTTTCCGTGCTACTTTTCAATTCTATGACATTTACACTTTTTATTATTGTGTATCGCCTTCTTCAGTTAGTTTTACTAAAATAACTAGGGAAAATTATTTATTATCCTGAGGTGTTCTTTATCCATTATGGTGATATATTTTGTATTTTACTCTAAATAATGATCGCTTGGCAGTCTCAGGAAAGTTTTATTAAATCATTCTAAACTCTTAAATTATTGCTTCTGTTTCTTATAGTCATGTATTTAATATTCAATTGTTTATTCAGCTGCTTTAAGGCTAATATGTACACTGGAGAAAGGAAGAGATCATTCTCCGTAGTTTAACATATTCTACACCAATTATAATAAACAGAAATTTTACCCCTTCCTTGAGCGGTAATCGAACCTACGGCTGTCACATCTTCAATCATTTGCTCCCTATATTGAGCACTGCTTCGTTAAAAAACCAACTTAAAAATATAATTTACAAAAATCTATATTTACTAAAACTGCGCATGATGTATTGTAAAATGCTGGAGAAAATTAACCTGACGTTAAGAAAAGAGACAAATATTTTTATTTGGTATTTTGATTTCAGTTACTTAAAAATTGGTTTTTATAAGAAACATTGATAACAGAAAAAGAAAGTCCATTAACCTATTTCACAATTTATGCCACTTTAAAGACATTTTAGGAAGAAAAAGAATAAAACAGCATAACTTCAGCATAGTATAATATAAGAAACAATAAAAATTAATTAGAACAACAAAAGTCATTTGTTTTCATTCTTATTGGATCCATTTTCAAGAAAAAAACTTTAGCAATTCCCTTTTCGCTTGTTTTCCATTTCTTTACATATTCCTCCTTTCTCTTTTCTTTAGAATATACGCCCACATAAAAAAAGCGGGAGGCTACAATGCTGGCCGTCACCGATGAAAATGTTTACGTACCTTTTTTTCTTTTTTTTTTTGCATTATCCTCAGATCATATTTATGTTCTACTTTGAGTTTTATTTCTTTATGTAAATGTTTTCTTTTATCTTTATGGCTCGACTGTAATTCTCTACGTTATTCCTTAAGAAGAAAGATTAAAGCAGGAATAATGTCGGGGATTTTAAAATGCTCGTCTAGTTCATCGCTCACAAGAGGATAACATCGAATGTAGTCAAATTTAGATGAAACATGGAATGTTTAAACAAACGGCAGCTCTATGAAGACATACTCATCGTATGTGTACCACAAAAATATTTTTTACATAAACATTATTTTTTACTATTATTATGCTAAAAATATTTATGTCTTTTAAATATAAAATAGTATACCGACCATTTTTATATTTATGCTCAATTTGGTTTTAGATATTTTCAGAAAGCATTAAACAGTCAGCAATCAATGTATTACGACGTAAGCAATAAATCAACCTTTGCTCAAATTAATAGTTATTGAGCAAATTTTCACAGGCGATCAAAAAAATTAGTTCTAACAACTCTATAAAGCTTATTCCATGAGAACACTAATGTGCATATTTGGCACATTTCCATTTGCATACTTTTCAAAATTAGAGGTGCCGAACTATTAGCATCTTTCGATAGCCAAAATTTAATTTTCTAAATAAAACATTAACTTTCAATGATCATTTCAATGATATACGTGTAGTTATAGTCTGAATCTAATGAACTGTGATGTCTGGCGTTTTGATGAATCGCAAACATGTATTAGTGGCCCAACTTGGCCACTTCTAGATGATTTTTTTCTTCAGGCATTCCAATTATTCTCAGTACCAGTTTCTTCGATTCCTTGCCATTTCCATTAACCGCAAAACGTTTTTGTCCGTCAGTCCTAGATTGTCCACTATGTGTGCCTGCTCACCGCATTTCAACCTCGACCTTTCTCATTTTAGATCATTCAGGTTGAATCGCCATCAGCAATTGCTTCAAAAATGGATTAATTTTGTTACGATTCAGCAGAAATCTCAGCTTTATACATCTAACATTTCAGCCATCAACAAGATATACTCACGAATAAAATGTCACATTATCGTCTATCATTAAAGGTTAAAATAGAATAATTAATTTTTTGTGCAGAAAAATCCATGACCTTAAACTGAAGAGTTTAATTAAATCCAATTTTTAATTTGATAAAACTAAACTATCACTGATACGTTAAACTTTTTAAAGCAATCCTGAAAAACTCCTGATCGGAACTTGACCCGGAATCTGTCTTACTTAGCATCATTTCTTACTAAACTTTCGTGTCGTATTGTTTTGGTTGGTTGCCAGTAATAAATTTTAATTAAATTTAAGAGATTTTCTCCTTATTTTATTCTGTTTTAATCGAAACGAAATTTGGCTTAAGATAAATGTCAATAATATTTATTACGTTTTTTTGTTGGTCATAAAAACAAATTTTATAGTTTAAAATAATGCCATGGTATTTGTCAGAATAAATTGATATTTATTTTGTCTTGTAGCAATTTTTTTTATTTTGTATAATTATTTTATTAGTTTGAAATATATATTGTGAGTATAGGACCTCAGCTATCAATTACACACATTTTCATTGTTTCTCCCAGTTGAAACGTCATCTTCATCCGGCATGCAGCTTTACCCATTCTGATTAACATGATTCAAAATTTACGATAGATATCATATTGCGTCTTCATAGTGTTTACCCAATTATTTGCTCTCCGTTTGTAGAGTAATAATCCAGTTTAAATACTTACCTTGTAATTTTGTGTATTCTAACCATATTTTGCTCTACCACTGTTTTCCAATTGATGACTCATTGTCATCATATATTGATCTCGGCGCTGGGCGGAGAATCTACCAATAAGTTACTATTGGTGCCGCAGTCGTGGTCGAACATTCTTCACTCAATCCCGACACAATTAGTGGTGGGCTGTTATTGTTCTGACCTCGGACAATGCTAGTCTTCTATTTTCAGATCATTCTGTTATTTTGGTTCATGTTTTTTTTCGGTGGTGTATCTGCCATTTTCAAAAAGTCGATTTGCTCATAGAAGTCTGTGAGGTATTGGTTTGCTTTTCATTCGACATACATGTCCAAACCTTTGTTATCTGCATCCCTAAATTTGTTCTTGAACTCTGTCGCATCTCAAAACGAACGAGTTTTCTTTTAATACAATGTAGGAGAAAACGTGCAGAGGGATTGGTAGGATAAGCGTTCGAGAGAATTTTTAGTCTTCTGACTTCATAATTTAACTTAGTAATGCAATGCTAACTAAACGTTATTAATAATCTTCTTTTGATTTTTAATAGAAAGTAGGTATGACAAGATCATGTTAATTCAGGTTGGATATAAATATAAACAAATTTATTAGCGTTAAATCCTGTTAACATCTAGGTGGGCTTTATATCAAAGGAAGTCTGAAATATTTTCCCCAATGATATATTGACGGTGAAAAACCCCGACGCTGTATAAATATAAATTTACCGATATCACATATCTTTCTGATTTCAACGTTGAGCTCCGATATTTATTGCTATGTTAATCTCGACATTCAGACATAAGTAATGACCAATAAGGTCCGCTTCGGCCTTATAAATAAAGCCGTAAACGCATAACAAGTGGCTAGAAGTGTACAGGAAGTAATAAAACCCATTTAACTGCAAATAACCGAGAGGTCCAACAATGTTCTCTCTCATTAAGCGAAAGGGCTAGTTATTGGAAAGGGTGAACAAGTAATTAGGCTTTGCTAAGCATCTGGCTCGGATAGACTATTTGTTTTTTTACGGAAATGAAACTATGAATTTATATGCAGGACCATCCTAAATAAATACAACTGCAAGTTCATGGAACGCTGGGTTCTTTATAAATTAATGTTTACTCTTTAATGTTTCTTTACTTATGTTATATTTTGTTTACTTCAGCGGAATAGCTCGAATTTTCTTATAAATAAAATCAAAGTAATCGTACAGAAGTATTCAGTGGATTTTATATTTGTATAAAATATCCTCCAAATGTTTGTCCACATGTAACCAAAAGTGTAGAATAATCTTTGATTTCTTTTGAGTCAGTTGCGGCCCAATATTTACAATTTTGCTCAGCTAGCATAGGTTCTTAAATGAAAATGGGCTTTGTCATTGATATTTATCTTATTACATATACATATGAACTCCTAATGGTCACCCTTTATTTCATTTATCATATTTTAGATATATACAAATATATTAAGCTATATTACTGTAAATATTTGTAGGATTTATAGCAAACAGAAAGAAAAATTGTAATAGAACATATAAAACTACAACAAAATACTTTATAACAGAATGCTCTCCTAGATGGCGGTAGTGCAGGAGGCTTTTCCCCAAAGAATGCTTAACAATCCACTCTATTTTTCTCTTTGTTCGTCCCTAGTGGATCGGTCTAATGTAGCAGGAGTTTTCTTTTAAAGTTAAAAGAAAACTGAAATATTTTATACTGCTATCGCAATAGCAGGTTTAATATTTCACACGAGTTACTTATACGACATGGATAAACTAGAACTTTCCAAAATTCTAGAGAGACATGAAATATATTTTATATATATTATTTAATAAGATAGAAGTAACTTGATGTATGAAATTTACGGAGAACTATATCGGCAGGCAAACATTTCAAATGCATAATAGCTTCACAGTGTCAAGTATTTTATGTACATGTTGTATTCCAACGTTTTGTAATATATTTCTGAATATAACTGAATAGAAATAACAGGATTTTTTGAACTTATGTTGTCTTTACTTTGGGAGAAGAAGTGTTCGGATTATTGGATTGTGATTTGTATAAAAGTAATTCAAAACAAATTGTACATATGTTTATATATGTACCACCAATATCTCTATAATAAGTACATATATTACTTAGCTAATTTATTTGAAAATAATTCATAATTGAGGTATATTTTTGCAACTTAATTTTGTAAAATGTGAATAAACAACTGTGTATAAACTTAAGCAGGTATTACAACAATTTTACTACAAGGTCTTCATCTTCTTCTACTCTTTCACATATTTCTTCACCTTTGATCATAATTTCGCTTAACGCAATCATTTGATAAATATCCTTCTGAAAAAGATTATATCCAACTTGTAATAAGTAGATGGCATTTTTCCTTTTTATCGTAAACCATAGTTTTTTCTACAATTATTTAATTAAGCAATCTGAATCCTCAATGAGTGTGCGAAGAGAAAGACAACATCGTTCAAATGTATTTCCCTGAAACATTATTTTATATTCCAAGAGTGAGAAATAATGCCAAGGGATAACTTATATTATAGTAAGAAAGTTGCAACTATATGGTGCTGAACTATTGAACCGAGATACCAATGAATGGACAATGTGATAGAACTATGTGTATCTATTTAATTGCTATAACAACCAATTAATCTAATTGATAATAATACTACTAATAATATAATACTTGCTTTTCTCAAAATAATAATTCTAATTATCAACACTATGCGAACCTGGTTTATTAGAAACTGAAATGTAATAAATACTCAGATGTAGTTGCTGATGGGGTCAGACTGAGAGCATGGAATCAGATAGAAAGCCAATAATAGTACACCACTAATACAATAGCGTTAATGTAAAAGCAATTCTGCTGTTTAATCTATGGGAAATAATGAAAATGTTAAAATATAATTAACGCTGTGAAAAATGATGGCCTTATCAAAAGGCATTGGAAGAAATTGTTGCCAATTTAATACGTGAAATGATTCACAGTATTCAATTTCTTGTGTTTATTGATCAAATAGAAATACATTTAATTATTCGTAGTAATTATTCAATAAGTTCACGAAATAGAAAAAAACGCATTTATTGCCAATAAATATGACTCAATTTTTCAATATAATTACCTCCCTATTTGTATTTAATTATTGTCCTTATTCTGGAATTATTTTAAAATTTAGATAGAAGTTATTTCAGATTTAGTTTGGAATTATCGGGAAAATATTAAGACTCCATGGCACAACACATACCGGCTCCATGGTACCCTGATGACAGTTATAACCAAGGATGAGATGGATGAGAGGTAAAAACTTCTGTAGTTTGTGTTTCTAATACATTAAATCAAACCATTTGTGTTCATCTTGCAAACGACAAGGTACCAAAAACAGAATTGTCGGCTTGGTTGGAGCAGTGGTAAAGGCGACAGGATGGTCCGCCTACTGTTGCAATAGTCGCGGATTCGAATCCTGCTGGGGCATTGTCGTAAATTTATGTTTGTGATTGTTTAATATTTGTGATTGTCCTAGGCAAGAGTGCAAAATCCTACAAGGAAACTGATCACATTTACGCCAGTAATCAGGCTGGGTAAGACCGGATATGTTCTGGGATGATTTCTAAGTTGGTCGCTCCCCAGTCGGTAGGCTTAATGCCGAGGACCATGGTTGGGAGCCCACGTTAAACTGTATGTCCGGTCCAGATAAACCCCTAGTTGGTAAAAATGTATATAAAAAAATAGAATTATTTTTGAATATTGTATTAAATAAATTCTAAATACATAGTTATAGTAAAAATGTATTTATTTAATAGTATTTATTACGAAATGTCAAATATGCCAGTTTGCTCAATAATTTCAGGAAATTAAAAAACGAACTGGACTTTATTTTTAGATACAATTACCGACTACAAAACAGTAAGTATATTTCAACGATTTTCCGGTTATTTACTGCAGTAGTTTTCCAATAACAAATTGCAAAATATCCCTATCGTACGGCAGCTAATACCTTCTATTGAATGAAAATCGGTTTCCACAAAATAGCTTTTTGAGTGAGGAATACTACAAGCTTCAATTAGTATTCTTTTGATTCTACATATTTCGCTGATATTACCGATATTTTTCAGCTTCGTGATCACATGCTGTTGATGATGTTTTTTTTGTAAATCATTAAGATGCCAGTAAACTCTGTTTATAATATTTATGATGACGCGATGCACGAAGTCGTTTTATTCCTTTTTAAAGTGGCATTCTAATATATTTTAATATTGGAAAAAAAATCTGTCTTTAAAACTGTTGATTTATAAATATTTAATTTAGTGACAAACTTTACGTTAGGTTTTTATAAGACATAAAATAATATAATATATAATTGAATTATGAAATGATATCGTATATTTAGTAGTTCTTCTAACGAGTAGATGATACTTCACGTACATATTGAACAACTTAATAACATCATTTTATATAAGCATAAGTTTTTCAACATCATTAACTTTATACAACCCCTTAATACAAAAAAAAATGTTACAGCAACACAAAGGTTCGCATTAAATTTAGCAGAAATAAAATCTAGCCGGCGCATTATTATGTAGATGGACCCGATTCATAAATCGAACATTTCCGATTATGCCGTTGAATGTTTTCTCGACTGTGAAACGTCAACATTTCACCGGCTAAACCGATAACAAATGTTAAATAGCACCTGCTAGTTCTCGCCAAAATATGATTTAAAACGGTTCGAGCGAATGCCCTTCTATGCCACACTTACACGACGGTCAATTAATAACAAAAACTAAACTCGGTCCCCTTACCCCCGTTGACTACCGTTGGGTAACAGTCGGCTGAGTAAAAATGACACCACCTGGCCCGACCCCTAGCGGAACCAGAGAGAATTTCACGCAGTGCGACTCATAAAATACGAAAAAATTATGGGGATGTCTACGGTTTAAATGATATGGGGTTGTTTTGATGTAAGGGATATGGAACTTGCACGTTTACGGTTTTGTTTGTAAGAAATTTCTTCTTCGTTACATATTATTCTGTGACATTCTCCATTTTTTTACGAAAATTATGTTGTCATCAAATTTTTATCCAAAATACCTGACATAATTCAATATTAACAAATGCTATAGTACTCGAACTTGCATGATGAAGTATATGTAAAACATGTCAATTACTATTAGACTAATTATTCTCATATTATAGAACGTTATTGAAAGAGAATAAGCTATCATTCATAACAATATAGCCTTCCTTCCTTCTATAATTTAAAATATTTCAGCCTGTTGTCTTTAAGATTAATACTTAAATAATAGTTAACAACAATATACATGTAAATCCTCTTCTAACAAGAACATTTTCTGTTACAAATTCTTCTTTATCTTTTCGGATCGAAAAATAGCATCTAAATCATATGTTACCAAATTTAATGAAATAGAAATGTAATTTCTGAAGAATGTTATATCAGAGTTATATGAGATAATGCCTACTGAAATACGTTTTTTGTCATATTTTATTCGTTATATCATCTTATTTAACTGTACCCAATACTAAATCGTTGCTAAACTTGAACATAGAATATAAAAATTAAAACAAAATATAATGTAATAATAGTAAAATAATGAATAAAATTAAAATATAATATTTATTGTTATATTTACCATCTTTTTTCCAATAGAGCACCTAATAAAACATAGTCTGGAAAAGATGGAAAATGTAAAGAAATGTATGAAACTATAATGTAATAATAATGTAACGAATAAAATTAAAGCATAAGTAATTTTATAATTTACTTTACTTTTAAAAACGTTTAAAACTATTGGAGGTTCTGGTTTAGTATATAATAAATTTATATTGCTGAAGATGTATCAAATATACATCAAAGCGATTTAGCCGTCTCTTACTGCAAAAGAGATCTTCGGTAAAGAGCTTAATGTTAGTAGGGAGATTTTTGTAGGAAATATTAAATGTACATATTTAATGCACTAAAATTACTTTCCGCGTAAGATTCAAAAGATTCCTCATGTTTAGTTAATTGTCAGTCAACGCTATAATATTAGGTGCTCAAATGTATTATGATAATTTTTTCAGTTTAAAATGGTATTCATTGAGAAGAGTTGGTATAGTACAAATTAATCAAAATATTTTCCATTAGTTTCTACACCTTTTTTCATTCTTTCTGGCAGTATCATGGCTATATCATATAAGAACGAAAAGTTGCCATGCAAGAAGATGCATTTGCATCTATCATATATTATTAGTCTTTTTTCAACAATACGTCAGTCAAATTTTTCAGTACGGCTAATCCTATATCCCAATCACTAATCCATAACATTTTGCGATTGGGATTATCGTAATAGATAACTTTTCATCACGTGTTACAATACACCACAGAAAATTCTTGTTCTCTTACGTGGCAAGCTAGGAAACCACGATTTTGAAATGGTTCCAAACCAATTTTCTTTGCTTTTAGAGCTTTCTCGTCGCTTTCTGACTATTCATCAAAACAGTGCTATTTGGAACTTGTTTAGTTTTCAACTATTAAATATCATAATTTTCTTGTTCATTATCTTTGTACTTTTTTAATCCTTCGACCGTTTTTCTAATTTTAATCATTGTAACCGAAAACGACGATTGGGATATGACCGAGCAACATCGCCATAACTGTTTGATGAGCTTCGTAAGCAGATATTTTGTTACAATAATTATAGCTGTGAAAATAAATATATAAATATCTTCCCTAATATTTACACTAAAATGTATAATTTCCTATCAATTTAAAAAATTACAATCTAGGATCTTTTTATCCATTTATTTTTTTAATTGTATATTTTATATATACTTGCATTGTATATTCTGTATATATTGTTTGCTTTCATATATTGTTTTCTTTCTTTCTGGCTTTGTAAAAATGTGATATTAAATTATTAAAAGTTCACAGCTATAGATAATATTTATTAATGTTTAACAAGGGTTATTTTGGTGTCAATTTGTTGACTTGACTTCTAGCGGATTAACATATCATTAATGTGGTTTATGCCTCCACATAGAACGCTTTATATACATAGAACTAATTTGTTGTGTGTTATTTATTCAAAATTTTACCTCATTTCCATTTCTTTTTAAGTTTGTTCTGAACGAATTATCTCAGAGTTATTTCTCAGGTTTTTTAACCTAATGTTGATGCAAAATTACTTAATTTTTGTGGCTATATAAATTTAATATAAGAAGTTTTGATATTGCAAGTAATATTAAAAAATATGAGTTTTCCATATTACTTTAGTTAAAAGATTTTTTATTAAAATATGCTTGTTTATATCGATTCAATTTCTTATCGAGTAGAATCAGTCTCTTTAAAAAGAACTAAATAAAAAACTCTACGATACCATTGATACGTGCCGTGCATATTTCAAACGAGAACGGCACACAAAGAGAGAACTACTGATAATAAATTTTTCGAGGAGTATCCTACACAAACGAAATAGGGAATTGCATTTTATTGGCGCAGCATTTTCTTGTTAAACCGCAATTGCATTGGAATATTGGGAAGGACGTATCTAAACCCATACAATGTTATCGTTTAAATTTTACTACAGACCTATTTGATATACGTTATTATAGATATATAGTACGTTTTTTGTATTGTCTTTGCTTATATTCTATCCTTGTCTTGTACTCTTTATTCCTGTTTGCTTATAGATTATTATAGCAATAACTATTTTGAAAAATGTAATGAACGATCTACACTACTACTCAAAGTTTGGGAACAATAAGGCTATTTAAAAAATATGCAATTCTTCTTCAACTTGAAGAATTGGATTCACTCAAGAAAGAATAGTATTTTCCCAAAGTATCTTACAGTACCCTTGTTTATTCAGTTTCGCAAATTCGAAAAAGGTCGATTTCGTTTAGAGAACATTACAAAAAACGTATCTTGTAAATTTGCTACGCCCAGATATCTTCCGGCCTTCATTTCCTCTCTTCACCAAGCTACGAAGTTGTCTGCAATCCTTCCTAACTCAAAGTACAGGTAGCACCCTACTGTTCAAGAGAACTTCTTATTTTTGCCATTTTATACACTTATGAACTGTTGTATTTATTATATGAAGGCCACAAAATGCACTGAACTTCTAGTTTAGTTCTACTTTATCATTTTTTTTAAATTATAAAAACATATATAACAAATAATCGAAAAATAACTCTATAATGGTATATGTTTATTTAAAGATTTATTGCATTATTTTTATACCCACTAAAAATAAGCTCTTTCTGAGTTTTTAAACGATAATATATATTATAAAATAAAAATAAGAAGCTCTATTTTATATATCTTCAAATAATATATATTTTAATGGTCTTTAATTTGTTGTTATGCTAATTGCACTAAGCGTATATAATAAATTTCAAACTAAACTACACACAGGGTCAGGAAAATGTAATAAACAGCTGTAAAACAAGATGTTTCCTAGCTTATAGCGCGGATCCATCGTTTATACCACCGCATATTTCCCTTTTGGGATAAGGGATGAGGTACGTTGGGGATGTTAGTCAAAATCGATACCCGAGTAACCTGCGGATCACTATTAAAGTTTAATTGATACGGCGGATTTTGTGGTTCGGAGAATTTTCGATAGAATGGGGAAAGTTGATTGAATTTAATCCATTTTGTTGTCGAAAAGGGTGAATCTGGAGGGGTACTATATGTATATGTTGGGTAGATAAATATCGCAATAACGTTAATAGATTTTGAATTAATTAATAAAACTCGAGGGAATTTATTGTTTCTTTTAAAAGTTTAATAGTTAGCTATTTATTTTGTTGTAAAGATAGTAAGTGAATAATTTACTAGCAACTGATAACTGTGTCCGGTTTTCTTTTGATATTTAACCTGAATGTAAATAAGGTTCTGTATATAAGGTTCAAAGTATTATACATTCAAGCATCTACTTATTTCCATCTTACCTAAAGCACCACTGTTGAAGCTACTCATGAATCCATACAAGATTTTGCTTAGAGCGTAAGTGCAGGTTAACTAAGCCTTGTACCATTGATCGAAAAAAGCGACAGTCAGAAGGAATAGTGCGTGGTAATATATAAATTAGCTGTTTCACTATAAGGCCATATAGAGTTGTCATATTAGAGTTGTAAAATATACGAAAAATATTTACAAATTTTGCTCATAAACTGATATTTTAAATCGAAGATAACTTTATAGTGTAGACACTCGACTATATTTCATCAGTAATTATATATTCCCACAATTATTTCACAGAAGTAATCTATAAAAAAAAGATGAAAGCAAAGAGTCAACTTTCATTGTATAGAAGACATTTCCTTAATATTCATAATGGAATATAATATATAAATTAACCCGAATCTAGAAATTCGTTTCTTAAATTTAATTGAATCACAATAGAGCTTTTGTGAAAAATATATTTTACACAAAATTATGTCCATTGATAGCTGCTATATTTTCCCGTCTTTTAGGCAATTTACGGATTCCATCTCGAACGAACGACGTATCTCTCTATGAATATATAATATATGTATCTCTATCCATGAATGGGCCCAATTTTTGGTATCTTTATAAGAAGTAAGTTGCTGCTCAGAGAGATCACGACACATATGTCGGAACAAGTAGTAATCAGAAGGAGCAAGGTCTGGAGAATACGACGGGTAGGATAGCAGTTTTTCGCGCCGAGCACGGTTCAAACACATCAATAGTAGTCGATAACTACCCCCATTGATTTTTTCATTGCGTAATGCCTTCAAATCCTCGTCTTCAAATGTTTTTGTCTGCCTGAAACACTATTTGTCACTAAATGTATTATGGCAATAAGCTTACAAGTCATATTGTTTCACCATATTGAAATAATCGCTTTTTTAGTAGTTTAAGTCCGCCTCTGACATGATAAAATGTTCCGCTATTCTATAAAGTCTTATTAAATCCAACGGTATTCGAAATCGAACGAGCCCTTCGATTTGGGCTTGCGATGGTTGAAATAAATTGCGACTTTTTTTGATTTTGAGGGTAGTAAAATAAATCTCGCATTACTTTCTAGTTTTTGGAGAAAAGTTAATAAAAATTGCATTATCAGTCAAACTACGCATTGGAATAATGGCTCGTGAATATTAAAATGTCTCCGAAACTAGCCACATAGAGTTTAATTAATGCAAAAAGAACGAGATAAAAGGAAAAGGAATATTGTAATTAAAAAACTCTTTTATTATTCTTGACACCAATAACATAAAAACGACTTGCTAACTTGGCGAACAGTGGTCACAGCGTCTAGACAATCCTACTGCAATAGTTGCAGCTTCGATTCCTGCTTAAGGCATTGACTTTTTTAGTTTATGTGAATGGATTTGTTTAGCATTAAGCGTATAGTCTAGCCAGAACAACCAATGATAACATGAATAAGTATAGCCACGCCAATAACCACTCCGAACGAGACCACATGTTTTCTGGAATAACTAAGTACATTGTTGGTAGAAAGAAATCTTTACATATAATCTTTGTGAGTTACAGACAGAAATAACGTTTTCTTCTCAATTTTGACATGTTGTTTTTAGAAACTTGGACATGTATTTTCATCTATTGACGGGAATACGAAGTATTAATGCAAACAAGCGTTAAACAACTTAACCCAACTCTTAAATGTGATAGTTTTAATATTTCTATACATAAAATAGCAGTTTTTTGCATTGTTAAGTTATTCAGTATATACAGACGTTAATCATGGAAAGCCCACAAATTTTCGCAAAGACATCAACAGAATACACTTTTTGAAACTTATGCTGATGCTGCACCTTCCCATATATCAATTGTCGGTTTTGATTTCATCGATTTAAAAGAGGTGGAAAGGACCAAAAATGTCTAAGACAATGAACTACAAGACTTAATGGATGAAAATCCAAGTTATCATTTGATGAGTTAATTTTTTCTAGGCGTTTACATGCTGGGAATGAAAAATGGACCTGCTACAACAACCCCAAACGCGATAATAATTTTAATCCAGATATATCATATAACATTTAATTCAGTTTAATGAGAGAAAACTTTTATTTTTACTTTTCCAATTTTTAAATAATTAATAATTATTAATAATTAAATAATTAATAATTAAATAATTAATAATTAAATAATTAATAATTAAATAATTAATAATTAAATAATTAATAATTAAATAATTAATAATTAAATAATTAATAATTAAATAATTAATAATTAAATAATTAATAATTAAATAATTAATAATTAAATAATTAATAATTAAATAATTAATAATTAAATAATTAATAATTAAATAATTAATAATTAAATAATTAATAATTAAATAATTAATAATTAAATAATTAATAATTAAATAATTAATAATTAAATAATTAATAATTAAATAATTAATAATTAAATAATTAATAATTAAATAATTAATAATTAAATAATTAATAATTAAATAATTAATAATTAAATAATTAATAATTAAATAATTAATAATTAAATAATTAATAATTAAATAATTAACAAGTTATATAAAAGTTAGGTTGGAACAAGACTTATTACACAAATTACTAATCAAACTTCATTTATAGCACCCCTTAACACAATTAACGTAACACATTTAAAAATATGTGATTTAATACGTGAGGTAATAATTAGTTTAATCTAGTTACTTCACGCGGCATTTCATTCAGCTTAGCGAGAGAAATCACTTTCACTTTTCCAAGTTTTGAGTCTCATAACTTACTCACAAATATGAAGTAATCTCGTTCCAACATCAAATTAAAACGTCGCCGTAGCCCGAGAATGGGTCGTGCCTACGTCCGAACCGTCACTTCTGGTTTTCCTTGTGCACGATAAGAATCGTAAAAGTGAAAGCTGGAAATGCAACTTTAACGACTTCTAGCGTCGGCAACGGGCTTAAGTGAGCAGAAGGAGTTGATGGCGGTTACCCAGAAGTAATGCATGGAACTTATCTCGTCCGTTCTGGTCCGCTAGTTCGCCAACCAGGGACTGGAGGAGGGTAGATGGGAGAGGTGGATAAATTTCCCGGATTAGTTCGGTGGTGAGAACGACGACAGTCGGGTAAACTTACGGAAGTAATATAGCAAATGGAGGAAACCATAATTTGATGTATATCAACGAAACTAGTTGATACTATCGCAAATATTTATTAACCAATAAGTCACTATGGTAAATGGGGATGAATGGAAACCAGCATTTCTAAAACTATAATATATTGAAGATACTTGGAAAATTATTCAAGAAGTATACTTATAGAAAATAAATAAATACAAAAACAAAAAATATCAGCACGTCGCAATGTTGCCGCGTTAACTTACAATTTTACTTTACAGCGTTTCCGGTTTGTAACCTCTAATTATTATCACTATAGTTTTGAGGACTTTTGTAAATATTTAACAATAAGCTCGACCAATATTAATAGGAATTGAATTTTTGAGACTGAACTCCCTCTTTCTTTTTAACTAGGGTAGAATTAGAAGGAAAAATATTATTCGAGTTTAAACTGAACTTTACCCTTTTCCAAGTTGCATTTGACAGTATATTTGACGTTATCTGTGATGTGCTTTGGCTGTTTTAGTCGAAGGAATATATATCACATTTCACACGTACGTCTATCATATGCATGTGTATTATATTTTTTGTACTACAACTTCTCAAACTTCTTTACCCTAAATCCTTTTATTCGGCTATTTTTGTCTGCATAAAAACAATATAAGAAGAAGGTTTTGTTGTCATTCTTTAAATGATTCTTTTGATATTTTTGTGATCTCTTAGTCTTTTTGAATCAAATCGTCGAGAAATCTAGGATATTCTTAGGCATCTGCGACAGTTATCAGATGTCCAAATTAATTTTCATTCAATAGTAATACCATCACAAGTATCCATGTCGGCTTGGTTGGCGCAGTGGTAAAAGCGGCGGGATGGTCCACCTACTGTTGTGATAGTCGCAAGTCGACTGTTGTAAAGTGTGCGTTTTAACGGAAAATGAATGAGAAGAAACACCAAACAATTAACAAATGACGCGCATATAATGTGTTGCTACTTCACAAAAACAATAATAATGATACTAGTACCTAGTTAAGATAAAAATAACCCATTAAAAATAATATAATTTATTCAAACAAATGTAATGAACTATAAATTACATAAATACGAGAACTGTCCCTAATTATTTGGCCACTTACTGAAATTACAAATCATTTTAGTGGTATTCAATAAAACTTGTGCTCTGAAATATTATCCAGTTTCTATTGTACTTTTATTATAGTTATTAAGAACTTTTCAAGCTTTATAGTTACTACAACTTATTTGCTCACACAACACCATTATAATTAAAAAATATATTTATTAAGTACTGTTTCTAATTTACTAAACAACTTATCTCTTGATAAAAAATGGTGAAGCCAAAGTACAAAACGGCATATCATGCTTAACAGTGTTCATCTCGGTTTTTATTCAATTTTTTTGCTACGGATGAAATGTAGTCCAACAGAATATTTTACTGCGTTTTTGCTTGTTAGAACCGGGCATAGCGTGGCTAGAGATCTATAAATCAGACGGTAAAAAAGCAGCAAAATCTCCCCATGCAGTGCCAGATAGAGACGTTAATTTCCATATGGTAATGGACAGTTTTAGTAAAGCCCACTAAGTGGAAGGAGACAGCCATAATGCTGAGAATGTATTTTCTTTTTAAGATGCGGGAGAAATCAATGAATTTTTATGTGGAACCCGAGATAGGAATCGCCCGGAGGGTCGTTGTAACTCAATTTTGCAAAAGTGGAACATGAGAACATTTACATCAACGAACGGTAAATCACTTTATTTATCCCTTTTTATTATTTTTGAATGATTATCTCATTATTGCTAGGATATTTGTTTTATAATTATATATTTGTTCCATAAGAGTATTAATATAATTAAATATATGTGTGTCATATTCTAGATATAATTTAAATTTATGCCAAAAAATCATTTATTTACAAAAACGAAAGAAGGTCGGACCCAACACATATAGGTATACTTTAATGACTCACCATCATCTTCATGTTTAATACATAGCCGATACTTGGGAGGAGTCTCTATTTATTTCCCAACTAAGACTCTGCTGTTGTTACCGCAGGACTTAGTGAATATTATGCACTGAATCTCGCCACAATTGGTGATTGGCCGCAACCATTCTGGTTTCGGACATGTTAGTCTCTTATTTTTTATAACGCCTTTGATGATCTTGATCTATACGGACCCATGCGTCTCGTAGACTCAGTGCGTCTTCCATCCAAATGGTCGATTTCACGACAGTGAAAGAATTGAAACCACTGTGATGAATTTGTTCACCTTTCATTCGACAGACCGTACAAACCATTATCTAGGTGTCCAGAACAAAGTAATAGCAATCTCCAAATAGATTAATATAAGATGAGTAGAATTAAAACAACATAAAATATGCGGGCTTCGATGGCACACTCCTTAAGGCGACAGGAGGGTCCTCCTAGTGTTGCGTTAGTCACGGGTTAAATTTCTGCTAGGGCATGGATGTACTTATGTTTGTGATTGTAATTGTAAATATCTTAGGCAGCAGTGGAAAATCAGACAAAAAATAACCATCCCAGTCACGTCAGTAACCAGGCTGGATAAAACCGAATGTCTTCTGGGATGGTATCTAAGTTGATCACGGTGGATCCATCGTTAAACTGTAGGTCCAGTCCAGTTAAACCATCGTTAGTAAAAAGGAGACTTTAAAGTATTAAAAAAACCAGAATAGACAATGTAAATAAATAAAACAGAAATGTGCAAAGATAAAATAATATTAAGTTGAGTTTCGTACAGTTAACATATTCATATGCAAAAAAAGCTACAGATTTTTTGTTTGTTACATAATAAAAGGAAGGATTATTAATAATATATTTAGTTTGCTTTTTTTTATACCTCTTGTACTAGATTTGAAAAAATGTTCTTCCCAAAACAATTTGTTTGATACCTGTTAGTTTCGTCTTCAAACAAATATAATGCAAGTTACAATATGAAGTTTATCTTGCTTGTTAAGAATTGGAATATGGATTGTAGTTAGTTGACATTTCACAGTAGCATTTAAAATCACCAATAAGTTTTGAAGAATCTATCAAGATAAATTATGCCT
Organism: Rhynchophorus ferrugineus; assembly: GCF_030347505.1. Taxonomy (NCBI): domain Eukaryota; kingdom Metazoa; phylum Arthropoda; class Insecta; order Coleoptera; family Curculionidae; genus Rhynchophorus; species Rhynchophorus ferrugineus. Next base: position 39,980,966 of record NW_027472580.1, on the reverse strand, counting down.
TTTTGATGGCAAATTCGTTACAACAATAAGACTGGACAAGAAAGACCCGATAAACGTATTCTGACAGCTAGTGTGAGTTAAAATCCAGGAATTAGTTGAGAAAATAAAAAAATATATCAGGACTGAATCTAAGGTTTAACGCGAACTTCGAACGAATCACTGTTCTGGGTATTAAGCTTACCGACCGACGAGTGACCAACTTAGCAACCATCACAGAAAACATCCGCTCTAACCTAGCCTGATTAATGCTTTTCTTTGTCAAATTTTACACTCTTACCTAAGGGAAAGTCAACACAATGAAGATAAGGCGAGAAGATAAATCGAGTATCGAAACTCGAACAAATAAAATTCAAACTCCGCGACAGTAAACAGAATAGTTATAACTGATTAGCTTTTGAAATTAACAATTTCTACGAATCTTTTTGGCAGACGAAATAAAAATAAACTTTTATGAAATACAACTTTTTTAATACGATGATAATGCAAAATAAATTAATCTTAAACCTTTAATTGGGTTTAAGCTGTTAAACTGAAAATGAAGAAACTTTATTCTATATATATCTGATATAAATTTTCTTATGTCAGTGATTTTTTTTTCGGATTATCTTTGTTTTTTTTAAATGATGCATATCAAAAAGTATTTTGGTTCAAAGACCTTAACATTCTCATATTATATTCATAAACATAGTCAAAAAGACATCCATAAAATATTCATAGCCATCAAAGAATACGAGGAAACTGAATATGGAGCCCCTTCAATCTCAAGCGAGCAGATCTCGTTATTTAACGGGGCAAATTGTTCGATAGGCGACCGCTAGTGCGAAAACTCGCCATCAGTGAAGTTAGGGCGAACTAAAGGGAACAAATTGGCCGTAAGGTATGGCCCTTTTATACGACAAATTTGACGGGTAGAAGGAATTTGGTTATGGAGATGAGCCGGCACGGCGAGCTGGAACGGTCAGCAAAGATTAGAAAATACAAAAGTAAAGTTTCGCTTTCGGAGATTATATATTGGCCCATTTGGTTTCGGAGAATATTTTTGTTTGCCTTCGGGACTTCGAGATTTGTCTTGGGCTTATCGCAAGAGTAATTTTGCGTGAAGATAGAAGATTTTTATCATTTTGCAATGCATTAAGTTTTGAATCAATATTTTAAAGTCAATAAGATTATTGGCTATATAAGATAATAAATGATGGAACAAGAAATACACGTTATTATGAAATAATTTGTACATTATTATATTTCGAAAGTTTGTTCATCACTAGCCTTTACTTTTATCCTTTATTGGGAAATATTATTAATGGCCATTATTGTTGTATAGTATTGTCCATTGCTATTTCAGTTGAATTTCATATTTAACATCAAGAAAATGGTAAAATATATTTTTAAGCTATCTAACCTAGCTATTAATTTCGTTTGTTTTGACATTTCCATTGTGTATTGTAAGTTTATTTCTATAAATAGGGCTAGACTAGCTAACTAGACAGTATAATGATCTAACATAAAAATGCTATAGAATTTTAAGACAATGACTTAAGATGCTTATAGTACCAAAACCCATCTCAATCTCTCAAAAAAATGTCGGACAATGTAGCTGTTATGAATCAATTGTTTTCAGATATATCAATGAGTTTTAAGTCAAGGGAAAATGAAACGGATTTATTGAAAATAGCGATTCGGATCGTTTCAACATAACAGTGTCGTTATTTATGCCTAAGAAAATAGAGTTTTAAATAGAGTTTTCTGTGACTTATTGTAGCTGGCGATGAGAAATAGATCTTCTACGCCAAATCCAAACCGAAAAAGTCATTGGTTAGCCCATTCATTCTCAATTCTCAAGCTTTTTCTATCAAGCCTACAAATAATTACCAGGTCTTCCATTTGGTTGGTTGACTGCGTCACGTATTGTGACTTCCGGACAGACATCCCGTGTTACCCAGCCTAGTTACTGGCGTAGCTGGGATCATTTTCCTTGTCAGATTTTTCACTCTTGCCTAGGACAATCACAAATACAAATTTACTACCATGCTTCAACAGGATTCGAACCCGCGATTATCGCAACATTAGGTGGACCATCCTGTCGCCTTTACCGACATTTTTAGTTCTGATTGATAACATCAAAAGAAATGAATGGAGTTGACGAATGCGGTGTGGATGGTATGCCGTCGTTGAATAATATGGATTCACGCCGAACCTTTGCCCCTAACAACAAATGTAATATGTACGTTTCATAGAACGAATGTTCGCTATCCAAATCTTATTCATTGTCCTTCGTTGGCCCGATCTGTACGCAGCATTAAACGATATAGGCAAAACGATAACAATATTTTATCCATAAAACAAAATAATTACAACATAACTTTAACATGAATATAGTTACAGAATATTCCATATAACGAAAATTTTGCCATATAAATTATGAGAATAATGCACAGTCCAATTGCTTACCATATCCTTCACGCTGCTTGTTTATTAGCACTGTAGTTAAAAATCATGCCTTGCCCGAGATTAGATATTTTTTAATTAATTTTTGTGATCGTTTCTTTATTGGCAACGGCATGAAATTCTAATTATCTACGATGGTCTCTATTCGAAGGAATTTTATTACCCTTTACTAGGCTTCAGTACTGAGTTCTTAATTACTGAGTTAAAAGAACCTACAGATGATATAATAAATACTAATAATAAAAACTAAGCATGGGTTAATAACATTTTATAACATTTTTTTTTAATGTTTAGCACTTTTTATCCATATACATCTCTGATGATACAATTTTTATCAACATTTTGATTAACACAACTTGAATTTCATAGATTAGAGTATATTAAAAAAAATATGATGATATTTGTGACTTAAATCAACATAACTTTCATCAATAATATTATCCAATCTTATCAATTACTAATGAAACTTAAAGGCCAATTTTCACATTAGTAGTCTTTATATTATATTTTTCATAAATTTTATACGTCATATTATATACATATATATATATATATATATATATATATATATATTTATTTATTTTATATTATATTATATTATAGACATCGGGTCTTACCCAGTCAGGTTACTAGCGTGACTTGCATCATTTTCCTTTTATTTATTGTCTTCTGGATTAGAACCACGTTGAATGACTGATGATGGTGCATCTTTAGAACCGGAGCTTTGATACCGATAATATTCGAATCTGGAAGCTATTAGTTCAGATATCAACGAACCTATCAATCTCAAGTCAGAAATATCCTCCTCCAGCTACTCTTTAGAAAATATAATGAAAATTAACACTACACTAAAAATATTGCTGTGAAACTAAATAATAAACAAAGAATGTCGATTAAAGTTAACTCATTGATTCATGTAGTCTTTCTATAAAGAAAAATCACTCTCAATCATGAAACGAACGCCGATTATTCATCAATATCTATGAATAAATTGTAAAGTAAATCTACCAGGCGTACAACAAAGGAACAACAGGAAAACGAGTAACAAGGCACCGCTCACACAACGTGAACGGCCAAAGAGAAAGAAAGAAAACAATTTCGCCAGCAATTTGCGTCGATTAAAACGACTATCGGCGTCCTTTTAAATGCACGTACGTCAAATCTAAACGACGACACCGCGTGTGCGGTGGCGGAACGAGCCGGCGGGAGAATGAGCGAAATTAAATCGCACCGCCATCGACGGACGCGGAAAAATTGTTATCGATCAATCGCGTAATAATTTCGGCTCGACCCGATGGCGGTTGCCCGCTCTCGGTTTTCCCGGCAACGCGGACTATTATTCTTGTCGGGCCCCGCCGTTTCGAATTAACGACGCTGGTTTCGTTTCAGACCTTCGTCACGGACAACCCGGAGTTCTTGGTTCGGGATTGAAATCGATGGACAACAGGACATCAACAAATTTACGATTTTTCTTGTACCTGCGAATAGAATTTATTTATATTACTGACGATAGGAAAATCTAGTTGGGAACCCATGGGAATCGGTATTATGTTAAATATTATAGCTTTTTGTCTGTTCAGTTTGTTCGGAAGAATGATGTCTAAGAAATAATGTATCGAATAAACGATTTTTATGTAATTATTTTGTTTAAAACATTTTTTGTGTTAAAAATTTAAGTTAGATTTTTTACTTTTTGGTAAGTTCCTTATTTATCAAGTCGGTTCAATATTTTTGATAAAAAGATTTTATTTAAAGAGATGTTAAGTCAGTATTTGTTTTCAAAAAAAGCTGCAATTCTTCGCTTGCAGCAATCGCTTCGTTGCTTACTATCTGCTATAAAATTCCCCATTATGGTTCAATTATGTTGAGGCACGGCGATTGTGCTGGCCAGGGAAGATGTTTGATTATATTTAGATGTTCCTCAAATCAAGACTAAACCTCTCTGGCTGTGGTTGTGATTATAACGGAACGTTTTAAATCCTAACATAAGCTTCTTTTGCGGTTCTCCATAAACATAAATCCGACCATTGTATATGTTTAACAATATCAGTGATGATTCATAGAACTATCATCTTCCAATCATCAAGTATTCAGATTTTATGATCGGTGCACCAATTATTTTACATATAATCGTTGACTTCCATTATAAAGAGTTTCGTAATCGCCCTTTCTTGATTGTTAACTTTATGGAGCTCCTACCGTATGGTTTTTTCGAAACAATATTACTCGAGTGTTGAGTTCTGCAGCCAGTTCTCTTCGCCGATGAAGTTGACCAAGCACCAACTATTTGGCCTTTTTCGATGCCTGAGAGATCACACATTTCACCGAGCCCTTTTTTACCTTTAGCAATTATTTTTCTTTGTTATAAAATAGCGGAAGATGATAATCGAATTACCACCTATGTCATGATAGTATCCAACCTGAAAATTCACTCCTATAAGTTAGATCAATATTTTACGAACTTTCAGTTTTTACCCTTCATCGCTCTAATATACAAAAATAAAGTGTAACCCATATTTTTTTAAATAGCAATATAATATGATGAAAAGGCATACAACAGTGAAGAAAAACATGTAAACATTATTTCTTAGAAGTTTTTGCCTAGTGTCTCCAGTAAAATGCTACTGCGAAGATATCAAAACATAATATTTGCCAAGAAAAGATTTAGTCAGAAAAATATATCGATAAGGTGTGTAAGAACATTGATTAGAAAACGAATGCTCTTCCTGTAATAGGTCAATATAGATAGTGTAGAGAAAGCTCACACCAGACGTCTAGTAAATTGGCTCTGTAAATCTTGAGATATCTTGTCAACCGTCTTGAAAACAGCTATAATTCCTAAAATTGTTTGAATTTATAAGAAGCTACTTTACGTCATATTCTTACAGTTGAGCTTTCAATATACGAAAAAAAACTTTTTTCAATCTTTTAAACTAGACCCTCTAACTTATCAACTCGCTTATCAACAAGTCAATTTAACTGCCGATTATAATATAATTATGAGAAAAAAAACTCAATAATAACTAAAATGTTTTTAAATATATTTTAAACTCCCCTTTTACCAACTAGGGGTTTATCTAGACTGGGCCTAAAGTTTAACGTGGGCTCCGAACCACGGTCCTCAGCATTAAGCTTACCGGCTGGCTAGTGACCAACCTTAGAAATCATCCCAGAAAACATCCGGTCTTACCCAGCCTGGTTACTGGCGTTACTTCCTTGTGGGATTTTACACTCTGCCTAGGAGTTTGCCTAGGACAATCACAAATTTTAAAAAATCACAAATATAAATTTACGACTATACCCCAGCAGGATTCGAACCCGCAGCTATGGCAGCAGTAGGAGGACCGTATTATCGCCTTTACCACTGCGTCACCAAGCCGGCCTAACTAAATATTAAATAACTAGCTACATAATTCTTTCTTAATAAAATGTACCTATGTAAAAATATTATGATGATACCTAAACTTTAAATAGCTATAATTAAACTTAACCCTAAAATACTAAAGATTTTAAACATAGTTTTTACGTTTATAATACCATTTTATAGTCGCTGCTATATATTGTTGTATAGCAATATGCAACTACATACTTCATCCAATTTAAGTGGACGATTTAAGGATAATCATGCTGGACTCGATCAACTCAAGTGACTAAATATGATTTATGATTTTCAACATTTTAAGTCGAAGAAGACGGAAACGAGAACAAGGAATAAGCTGAAAAGTTCTCGATCTAAAATGATAATCTCCAATATAACCTATTTCTTCAATATTATATAATTACCAATCCTACCAACAAAGTACTTTTATGTCATGTTCTATGATAGTTCGGGTCCAACCATCCTAGGGTGAAGACGTAGTTTCAATACGCTCCAAGCTTTAGAAAGATACCTTTCTTTAAATAAACCCAGTATTTTACTACGGTTATTTAATTGATTGTTAAAAACACATAACAGATGCGGCTATCCGTCTCTCAGTGGACCTAAAGTGTAGTGAATACGTGTTTACGTGACCAGACAAAAAGACTGCTTTTAATTTTTATTAGACTTTTAAAATTATTTTCCCTAATTTTACAACAGTTCTTTTGAAATTGATTTATAGTATTTTTGGACAAAAACTAGTGCAAAAAATAATACTTGAGTGAAAAATGAAGTGCGTGAAATAAACAATGTATTTATTTTTTTTACCTTTGGAAGTAAATAAAATAAAATATTAACAATCTAAAAATGGCAAACTATAGCGCTTCAACCAAATCACCTGCATACTATGATATAAGACTAGAATAACAGGCAATAATGCAAACCCCACAAACAGAAGGTACTACAGTCATTAATAAAAAACGATTGAGAAGCCCAGAAGAAGAAATCGTGAGGAAACAAACAAGAATCAATGACTATTGGTTACAGAAACCAATAAAGACAAAAAAAAAACAGTTTTAGCAACCTGTCGGAAGAAATTGAAGAGAATATACCACCAAGTCCTGAAAAAGTTGTTCCCAAACCACCACCACTATAATGTAAGAGTAATAAAACACATTACTACACACATTATTGAAAACAATTACTACGAACTACACAATAAAAAAGAGTGAGCTATGAAACAATTAAAATCCAATTGTTCGAAGCGAATCACTTTAAAGTTCTTTTAAAAGAATTAGATGAAAGAAACACCCAATACCATATATTCAGGCCAAAATCCGAGAGAACATTTAAATTCGTGTTAAAACGATTACATCACGGGATGGACTTTAATGCTATCAAGGTAGCCCTAGCTGAAAAAGGCCACGAGGTCGTAAATGTTCACAATATACGACATCGCACGACAAAAATACCTCTTCCTATGTTCTATATTGGTTTAAAACCTAATGGAAATAATAAAGCGGTGTATGAAACTACCAAATTGGAAAATAATATCATTAAATGCGAACCACCACATACAAAAAGAATTATGCCACAATGCACGAGGTGTCAAGTGCACGGACACACAAAAACTTACTGTCGCAAATCATATAGATGCGTAAAATGTGCAGGAGAACACAAAACAGGAGATTGTACTCGTAAAGTTCGCGATGGAAACGTGAAATGTGCTAACTGTAACGGAAATCATGCAGCGAACTACAAGGGTTGCCTAGTTCACAAGCAACGACAGCAGAAATTCTACCCTGCCTTAAGAGAAAAAAAGCATCAACAGCAACAAAAACAATCCACACCTAACAGTCTACCCACCAGACCAAGTCAACCAGACATAACTGGCAACATCTGTAGATTAGAAAACATGATGGCCAAACTAATGGATCAAATGAGTACGATACTAGGTCTACTCACAACCGTCGTCAGCAAACTTGCCTAATGCCCGAAACCATTAGCTACAAAATCGCCGTCTGGAATGCCAATGGGCTCCAACAACACGCCAGGGAACTAAAAATGTTCGTAACTGAACAAAATATTGACGTTATGATGGTTTCCGAAACACATTTTACGGAAAACATTATTTGAAAATTCCCAAATACAAACTTTATCATACAAATCACCCTGATGATAAAGCACATGGAGGTACAGCCATAATCATTCGAGATGATATAAAACATTTCGAAAAAGAAAAATTCCGTAAAGACTTCCTGCAAGCCACCAGTATAACTATAGAGGAAGTCCATGGACCATTAACAATGTCTGCTATTTACTACCCACCCAAACATAGCATCAAGGCAGAACAATTTCAAGAATTCTTCAGTACGCTAGGTAATAGATTTATAGCCGGAGGAGATTGTAATGCAAAACATTTAATATGGGGTTCAAGAATAATAACCTCAAAAGGTAGAGAACTGCTAAAAGCAATAAGAACAGATAACTTACAACATATCTCTACTGGGGAACCAACATATTGGCCTTCAGACAGAAATAAAAAACCAGATACAATAGATTTCTGTGTTACAAAAAATATTGATCCAAAAAAGTGTCAGGCAGAATCATGTTTCGAAATATTTCCAAGAAAAAATACACATATATCATGTACAATACAGAAAAAGATAGCAGAAAAAAGAAACTTACGACGAAATTGGCAACAGCAAAGGACTGAAGAGAATAAAAGAAAATTTAATAAGGCAATAAAAGAGCTGAAAGAACTAATCCAAATTGAACAAAATCAAGGCATTCAAGAATATCTAGAAAACTTGACATCAACTGATGCTACAGACTATTCGTTGTGGAAAGCAACAAAAAAGCTCAGGAGATCCCAGCAGCATAACCCACCTATTAAAACAAACGTAAATAATTGATCGAGAAGCAATAAAGAGAAGGCCGACATTTTCTCAAAACACTTAAAAAATGTTTTTAAACCTTTCCAGTCTCAGCTACATAAAGATGAGGAAAACAAAATTACTAGCTTTCTAGATTCGCAATTTCAAATAGATTTACCGCACGAGAAATTAACGGTCAAAAAAGTTAAATAAACAATAATGAGAGAGATTAATATTAAAAAGCTCCTGGTTATGACTTAATTACTGGCAAAATTTTAAAAGAACTATGAGAAAAAGGTATAAAACTATTAACATTTATATTTAATGCTATGCTACGAATTAATTACTTCCCTAGAATTTGGAAAGTAGCTAAAATATTAATGATTCTTAAACCAGGAAAAATACCAGAAGATGTGACCTCCTACCGACCTATAAGTTTATTACCGATAATCTCGAAAGTTTTCGAGAAATTATACATAAAAAAGCTAAACTATATAATAGAAAAAAGAAAAATTATTCCAGAACATCAGTTTGGCTTTCGCAATAAGCATGGGACTATAGAACAAGTGCATAGACTTGTAAACAAAATAAACACTGACCCAAATGGCAAAAAATATTGTTCGGCTGCTTTTCTAAACATATCTCAGGCTTTTGACAAAGTATGGCATACGGGCTTGCAGGTTAAACTAAAGAAACTTCTCCATCATCCGGACTATCAGTTACTAAAATCGTATCACACTGATGGACATTTTATTGTAAATCAGGGCGATGAACATACCGAATTAAATCCCTTATATTTAGGAGTTCCGCAAGATAGTGTACTGGGTCCAGTACTGTATCTTCTATATACGGCTGATCTGCCCACCACAAAAATAACTACTGTGGCAACATATGCAGACGACACAGCAATTTTAGCATCCTATGAAAGTCCATTCACAGCATCAATAAACCTACAAACCCACCTGGAGCAAATACAATTATGGTTGAAGACATGGCGCATTAAAGCCAATGAAACAAAATCCACGTATATAACGTTTACCTTGCGTATAAGAACATGTCCACCACTGAATATCAATCATCGTCAACTCCCCCAAGCAGAGCACGTTAAATATCTTGGTATGCACTTAGATCGACGCCTAATCTGGAAGAAGCACATACTCTCTAAACGGAAACAACTTGGACTAAAATTATATCAAATGTATTGGCTCATCGGGCGCAACCCAAGTTATCATTAGATAACAAGGTATTGCTGTATGAGTCTATACTCAAGCCCATTTGGTCATACCGAATCCAACTATGGGGTACCGCTAGCAAATCTAATATATCCATCATTCAACAGTTCCAAAATAAGGTGTTTCGTGCCATTGTTGATGCTCCGTACTATATTTCAAATAAAGTGATACAACTTGATATTCCTCTAGAACCTATAACGAGTGTAATTCACCGTGTTTGTGTGAAGTACTTCGAAAGAGTGTTGGTGCATCCCAGTGTACTCGCTACTCAGCTAAATATGCGACGTGATAGTGAATTGCGTAGACTAAAACGTTTAACACCACCTGATCTGATTACTGGACATATGTAGACTTTAGAATAAGACTAATTAATTAAGATAATATTTTATACAGAAGATTGCATAATGAAGTGATTTTCTGCATGCCTTGTATATATAAAATATATAATAATGACGAAGAGTAATTAAAAAAAATGTTCGATGATATATTAGACGTATACATAATATACCTAGTTACCAATGTTAGAAACATCAAAATTACTAAACATATTAATGGTTAATACATATAAAAATATGAGTATTTTCGGAAAAATAAGAGGAGATAAAGAGGAGTTATTGAGTAAAGTTGGATAGATAAACTATACTGTTGACCTCGAACTTATTATTTGTTTGACTAAACCGTTCTATCAATCAGCTACAGACAAACACAAGCTATTCCTCGTAGATTTACAAGAGGCAATCAGCCATGCTGTTTACTAAGGACTTAGTGGAACAATCCTTGGAGAGCTTGTTTAGTTTTTTTTTTCTTCGGCGCATCCTTATTTGGTTTTTCTTGTTTGTATTCATTTGCCGGGTAAAATCCGATGTACTGGTCCAGAATTTTCTATAGAGAAAGAGAGAGAGAGAGAAACGAAGGTTCTATGCCGCGTCAGGGGAATTGTAGTCGGAAAGGCTCGTCGCATTATTCGTTATTAAGAGGGATGGGTCGTGCGGCAACGTCTGAATGCTAAAACAATGATCGTCACCGAGGTCCTGGATATAATCAGCGTCGTCCTCTTTTTTGTCTACTAAATTCAAGTCTTTCGTTATCATACAATTTAAAATTAAAATATTTCTATTTTATATATAAACAAATTAAAATTAGTATAAAAATTTAACAATAATATTAAAAACACTGATTAATTAAAGATTTGTTTTGAATACTTAATTAAAACGAACCATTCAGAACTTTAATGTTATATAATTATAAAACTTGTATTTCTATGTATTTCTACCATGCTTGTTAATTTGATGTAAAAAATATTAATTTATTTTCCTCTTATGTAAAAGCAATGACAATATGCGAAACTTTCGGAGCTGAATATGTATATTAAACTAAATCATTGGGATAAAGACAGCAAGAGCTTAAAAATATATTAACGATACCAAAACAACACAACCGAACTACACAAATTACACTACATTACAGCCAGAATGTTTAGAGTTAAACAAGAAGAAGCTTACTCTACAATAAAAGAAGCTAAAGCAGGTGTACCACAAGGAAGTGTACTAAGACCGAAGCTTTATCTACTCTACCCTTGTGATATATCACAAATGGAGAAAATTACGATGGGTACATTTGTTGATGATACTGTGATGTCGGAGACAATAGTGAAAAAGCCACACGAAAATTACAACGGGCAAGTGAGAATATAAATAATTGGACACAAGCTTAAAAAATAAAAATTGACGAAAGTAAATATGTGGATGTGCAGTTCAGCTACAATCAGACCGTACAAACACTAATAATATTAAATATCATTTCATACAGCAACAACGCTAAATATCTCAAAATAAATCTTGATGCTGAATGATGAAAACTTCGCTGGTAGGAACATATAAAGAAGAAAAGGAAAGAACTGGAATTGAAATATAGGAAAATGTATTGGCTAATTGGAAGAAAATCACAATTACAGAAACATGTATGGACATACGGAGTTCAAATATGGGGATGTTCTGTAAAGAGTAACATAAACAAAAAAAATTGAGAACAAGGTCCTGAGAAGTATTGCGGGCGCACCCAAATATTACAGGACTGACTACCTATATCGAGACCTTCAGATACTCAGAGCCAGCCAAGAAATCAAGAAAATTAGAAGGGGGCATGAGGAAAGACTCCATTCTCATGAGAATATTGAAATATTGCAATTTTTGGATACCACACAGACCCAAAAGAATCAAACCATCTGATCATATGTAGTGTTGCGTAGTGATGTGTATTTAATAAAAAATATAGAAAAATACGATGTTAAGCAGTAGATCCAGTCCATATAAACCATAGTTGGTAAAAACAGAATCTAAAATATGAGAAAATAATCTCGTTTCATTACTAATTTGAAACAAAACGAGCTGGATAATTATTGTGCTGCATATGTTTAGTAATTCTTCTTGAATTGTTCACTAATAGCAATTTTATCGCTGCTACTAATAGGAAACTATCCCATGCCATTATCATTTTATTTTTAGCAATATTATGTTTTATCCAAACTAGTAAAAAGAGTTCCTTTAGTATAGTAACTAGTAGTTATAGTACTTTTAGTAAGCGACGTTTATTGCGCCATACGTTGCTGTAGTTTGCCAGTTCAAAAAGCCATAATTGATATATTTTTAATCAATCAACCTACTTTTGTTTTATTTTATATATTTTTTCAATCTATTTGCATAGGTCAGTACTGCTCAGTGAATAAAGCTCAGTGAAAAAAAGAACAAATTCCGTATCAGAAAAACACTTTCATTGGGTTCATTGATTTCATTTAGCCACTAGAATAAAACTAAAGCTCACTCTCCGACTATTCTATTGATTGAAATAAGTTTCTGTCATGTGGAGCTAAATCAGGACATAACGGAGGGCGAAAAGCACTTTCCAATTGTTTGTTTCTAAATATGTTTGACTGGTTTTGTCATATGCGAATAAACATAATAAAAATTATTGTTTTGTCACATTAGGATTAGTCCGTTTTTTTTCTACAATACTTTGTTCAAGTATCACTGCTCAATGTATTTTATTCACGGCGTTGCCCGAGTTTTCTATATGTTTTTATATATTCGTAAAAAGTAAAATGCTACTGGATTACGTTATGTCTCATAGGTTAAAACGCATGGGTAAAGCGTCTTGCGAATATGGCACATTTTTATTTCTATAGAAAGGACTTAAAATACTTAGACGTATCAATTTCATTGTATAGCTATATATCAAGAGCTCATTTTAAATTTCCGATTCTGTATTTTCATACATTCTCACCCTTCCACTACGCTTTTGGTCTTCGGTGCCAAATTCATTATGCTTCATCCTTCGAAACTACTTCCAACAACTTCTTTCAAATTTATTTAAATAACACGTTAATTAAATGTTTTAAAAAAGCTATTGTTTTCGCTAATAGCGGCCCTTAAACAAAATTTCATAAGGTTTTAGTATTTTGTAGAATATAAGGCCCTTCTATTGCAAACCATTACTCAATTTACGCTTCGGCCCAGGGATATTTTGCGTTTTAACTGATGTTGACTGGCTGCAAATCTTGGTGATTGATGCTTCGTCTGTCTTAACATAGTAATTTCTTCGATTGAGATTTTCTCTCATCCACCTTGCTTATAATATTCTAATGCAAAAAAAACATTACTTGTTTACTACTCTTAAGGCTTTTAAACATTAGTCTACTCTTTATTTCCATTGGTTGAAATACGTTTTAAAGTCTTGTATACGATTCTTCACTACTATCTTTAACTAATTATGTCAGTTTTTCTTATCTTATATATCAAAATAACGGCTTTTTAAAAATGTTAATATAGACTTCTTTTATATCTCTACGAATTAATTAAAACAATTAATAACAAGCACAAACTTTACCGAAAATTTAAGGTTATAATAAGTAACTGACAATTTATTCAGTTATTTATATAATGATGATATAATTATTTATATTGTTTAATTATAAAATTGTTGATCGACTACATAAATGTTGTTTTTTGATTGACTCAGTTGTCCCATAGTTAATTATTAATTAAGTCCGTGTTGACAAATAATTATAATTCCGTAATTATTCCTAAATAAGCGACGATTTCGCAATAAGGACTATATCCAAATATGTATTGTTTGACGGGACGGTCCTACCCTTCTCGTCACCCCCGATCGTCCGAATGAATTCCATCGAACCGAATCCAATCCGAATACGAACGAATCACTTGTCGCAACAATTAAGTTGAGTAACGCCGCTATCGGAACAAGTTTTAATCAAAAACGCGGACGTGTCGTACGACGACCGACCCCCGTCAATTGACGTCAACACCATAATCCAGATGGCGCCGTTGCCGAACGTTGCGATATTGTTCCCGGCGACAAATTAGTGTCGAAATCTGCACAACCGACAATGAGCGCGGCCTTCCCAGATTTTCCGATTTGTCAAAGCGGAACGGTGCCATTGTCTATGACGAATTATCATCGCCGAAATGAAGGAACTGCCTTTTCTTGCTGGGGTGGAATTGAAGTTTCTGCGCCATTGTTCATTCGGTTCGTGGCAGATAACTTTTAATAATTATAAATATTGTCACAAGGAAAAGCCCCTTCCCCATCCTGTCTTTCTATTACAATGGGTTTTTGTATTTCGTCATGGCATTACGGCAACTGAACGAACGAGACAAAAATCGCATTAAGTACTAACAAATCTGCAAGAAAATGTAGCATTTTCTTGCTTTCATTGGTATTTAAATAAGTTTTACGTTTGTAAAATCTGTAAAAATAGTAAAAACTCATATATAATAACCTAGATGCTTTTCTTTAAACAAATATTACTGCCGTAGCGTCTTAAAAATTATATAAGGTTGGGTTTTTTCAATAACACTCACCGATTCACTACTTGAAACCTAAGCAATATAGACGATAAAATATACATTGATAAACTATATAATTACACGAAAAATTATATTACCAACTATACGAAAAATGAATTGGCTATTGAGGTAGATGTAATCGATAGAATGATAACGTTTCTATAATTGTAATTTATTAGTTAAATATAGTTGTATATTATAGTTTATATACTTAATTGTTAATAACTTATCCAGCTAAAGTACTGAGATGTCATATTACTAATTCAGCTAACAAACATACGGTCCATTTAATACGTCCAACACCAAATCATACCTTCATTCAGTTATTCTTCAATTGTACGAGGGCCACTATTTATATTTCGGGAATTGGCAACATTGTTGTCATGTGAGTCCATCTGACGGTGCCATCGTAAAGTTTGATATTTTTGGCGATATACGTACTCGGAACATTTTGTCGCACGGAAACAGTTTGTTGTGTGAAATGATTAAGCAAGATCGTCCTGTCACCTATTGTGAGATTGAGGCATCCCTAAGCATTACTTCCATCAGCATATATGTGATTTTACATGAACACTTGGCTGTGCGAAAGTTATGTTCGTGTTGGATCCCACACAATTTGACAATCGCTCAAAAAAAGGCTCATGTCGATTGGTGCTAAAAAATGCTTAAAAAATTCGATCGCGATGCTTCGAAAGACGTATAAAATCGCGACAGGTGACGAATTATGGATATATTCCTATGAGCCCGAAAGTAAACAGTACTGTATGGGTGTTCCAAGATGAACCAAATCCAACAAAAGTTAGAGGTGGCTTGTTTCTTCGGGAAAACTGGTCATATTGCAACAGTGCCTCTAGAGGATCGTAGAACAGTAAATTCTGATTGGTACACAACCATTTGTTTGCCAGAAGTCTTCGGTGAAATAAGGAAAACAAACAAGAGACACCGGATTTTTATTCTTCATGACAATGTGAGCTCTCAAACAAGATACTATTTGAGCACTCAAAACATCGAATTGATGGGGCATCCGCCGTATAGCCCTGATTTGGCACCCAATGACTTCTTTTTGTTTCCATCCGTGAAGAATAAACTGCGTGGTCAACGATTTTCATCGCCCGAAGAAGCTATTGAAGCGTACCTTCAAAAATCATGTTTTGAAGATACCTCATTCGGAATGGAATAAATGCTTTGAAAATTGGTTTAAGCGTATGCAAAAGTGTATCGATCATCGTGGCGAGTACCTTGAAAAAACATTAGAAATATATTCGCAGCTTAACTATTTGTTTTTTTTCCTATTCTCGAATTATAAATAGTGACCCTCGTATATGAAAGTATACGTATTTTGAAAGATTTATCAAAAGAAAAACATATTATTTCTGAAGAGAATGTTGTATAATCGGTATTGGGCAATTTAGAATATACACGATGTAATGTAGTATATTATATCCGACATTTTTTAACTATTTTAATGTTAAAGTTCTGTTATTTTGCTGTGAACAACATACACGGGATAGACAAAGTAATACGGACATCATGCATATATAATAAATCATATTGCATGTTGGCAACACTACATCCGTGTAAACACTACGACTCGTATGTATTGCTCAGTCACTTGAGTAATACTATTGCGACAAAAATATTATGGTATTATCAGGTCCTCATATAATTCTGCTCATACGCTATTTTAGCACCAAAAATCTCCAATATTAAATAACAATTTATATTTTTCCAGGTGCTGCCAGATAGTTGCAAAAATATGAATCTCAGATATGAAAAGTAGTTTTAGAAACTTTATTATTAGCAATTCGGGGATTTAGGTTCCGTACACTAAAGTAATCTATCTTATTTGTGCCTGTTACAAAAGCTATCCTTGAGAGAACCTGAACAATACTTATATACTTCCCGATATTCTGGATAAAAATTTTTCTGGGGCGATAGATAGGGCGCTGTTTCTAATTAACAAAAGCTCCCTCCGTGTCGACAAAAAGATTGAGTAAACAATGGCGTTTAACAGACCCGGACTGTAAACGAAATCAAAGAGTCCAAAAACATAATTGTCACTACCGTGGCGAATAATTAAAAGGCGATATTTTAATTTCTAAAAATACGTTTCGGTCGTTCCGTTAGAATTAAAGGGGTTGATTGAGGAGTTGCCGCTGTCGCCCCAGGCGATAAGATATTATTTTCCCAGTATTGTGTTTTTGTTTTTTCCTTGGCGTTGCCCGTTTATCTGCACTGAATTTAATGAAGGCCGAATTATATTCGTTGCTTTCAGTCTGTAATTTAATGAAATTCTGCAAATGAAATACGTTTTCCGTTTCATCTTTTTGTTTCGTTCTTTTGTTTTAAGCGTTTACTTTAAAAATTACATTTTTAATAATTTTAGTATATATATTCCAAGGTATATTCCAATACTTCGAATATTTTCAATGATAATTGGATTGTCTTTCTTGTACCTAATAAAAATGTATAAAATATTGAAGAAGTTGAATAGATAAAAGCCTACTACATACAGCGAATGGTCTAGGATAGAAGATATAAAATGTATAGATGTAAAACTGTCATTGCTAGGAAAAATAAGCTCGGAATTGTCATTAGAGTTCACGCAAACATTACATCAGGCCTATAAAAAAAATTTAAGAGATTTGCAATACTGGGCTGGTCTTAGTGTATATTAAATCGCATCGGGTATATTTGTAACTAACTTCATGTTGAAGCCTCACTAACAGGCTTCACTTTCCAGTATGTCATTTCGTCGAAAAATAAACCCAGAATATTTTAAGTGCGTTGAAAATATCTGATTTTGTACCAAGTAAATAGCCTTTGCGGAGAAGTTTTCTTTTTACTTCAAGTTCAGAAAAAATGCAGCCAAGGTCATAGAATGCGGTGTGAAGCTTCTGGTCTCCACTTTTTAAAAGTGGTGTTTGTGACATCGAAGACGAAGAGCATTCTAGACAGCCAAAAAAGTATTAAGGCGAAGATTTGAGGGCATTATTCGATGTAACCATCAATGGGATTCGCTATCATCTATAATTGATACATTTGAGCCAAAACTACGCGAAAAACGGCCGGAGTATGATCAAAGACACAAGAAAGTTATTCTTCAACTAAACAACGCTCGACCACATATTGTAAAACCAATGAAAACATACTCAGAGATATTAAAATTCGAAGTGGTACCCCACCCGCCATATTATCCAGATTTTGCTCTTTCCCATTGCTGCTGATTCCAACATAATATAAGTCATAACCATATATTTCAACATATAAGTCTTACCAAAAAATATATGATATCAAAAAATAGTTCTTAAGTTCTTTCAAAATGGAATCCATAAATTGACTAAATGATGGGAAAAGTTGCGATTATCGATGGACAATACTTTGAATAAAATAAATTGCACTGGTTTTTCACAGTAAAGCTTCAAATTAAAAGAATTCTTTAAAACTAATTTATAGGCCTAATATGTCCGGTAAATCTCAGATATTTGATATATTTTGATTACAAATTTTGTTTAATTTTAGCCTGAATTTATGGGTATATGGTTCTCTTTTCGTTTTATTTTTATAGAGAATTATTATTTTTTAGGATATTATTAATATATTAGAATGCCTAATGCAGAGATTACAATTTGGGACATTTTATTATGATAGTGCAAGTGCATTTTTTGTCCAAAGTAAAGTTTTCCACTATATATATACATATATATATAATATCCGCTAAATTTGGCTCTAGTTCTATGTATAGAAGATTTCCTTCTATATATTTTTTATATATACACCATATCATACTGTTCGTTCAGTTCTGTTTATAGTACGATCATTTGTCTGATAAAGCCGGTCACAATTTTCTTCATAATTCAATACACACACACATTCGTTCACAATTATCGATATCATTTATACGCAATATTTGAAATTGTTTAATATAATATTCATTTTTGGTTGACCAAGGTTTTTTTGGTCAACTGAATTGAAATCTACATCTGTAGAAAAATCAATACTCACGCATTTCGAGTGCATTCACCAAAATTTCAGTACCACTTAATGCCAAATTTTCTGCCACATTACTTTTTACTTTTAACAAGAAAAGTAAAACCTTGCGTAAATACTATGATATGAATATAATTAAATAGCTTGTACGATTTACTGAGTGGTTAATATATCAGGGTGTAAACACGGAATAATATGACATCATAGAGCTGCCAATCAGCACATACTGTCAAGTAGGTGGTTACTATTTTAAATACCAAAAATTATTTTATTTTCATGCAGATTAATACAAGGTTGTTATTTTTTCCGAATTTCAACATAAGAGATATACATTAAAATATCAATGTTTCGTTTTTTACATCTGAAAAACGAACGATTGTAACATGTATTTTAATCACAATGGGGGATATACCGTTGTTTTTGGTTGATATACGCGCTATCAGCGTTCTATTATTGTTAGATATAAAAGCGATTGTTGATTTTTGCTTTCGGTTCGACGCGACCCCCCAAAACCAAATAAGCAACGAATCGAAAACAACCGACCAAGGTTCGAACGATAACAGCGCTGCGAAATTTATAGATAATTATGCGAGAAAATGCAATCAAAGCAAATGGATTTAATGCAGCATTACAAAATCGCATAAAATATTACCGTCGGCCTTTTCATAGTTCTGCATTGCCCTAAACAACATCATCGTTTAAATATTTGACGATTATAATAATCCATTTAAAAACAAACAGTACGGATCATCGGACAATATTATTCGACCTAAATTGATCACTGTTCGTTCAGAAATAATGTCGGTTGTATAATGGCTAATCAATTGCGGCCTACAACTAATGTTGTTTATTAATTATCTATGAATATTATTAATTGATGGGATATGATGCTTTGAAGCGGTTCCCTCCGATGGGAATTTGTAGCGTTCCATCTCTCTATTTCATCAATATCTACATTTCTAAATTACCTCTTCGTTATCAATAAACTATTTGTACTGTAATTCAAACTGAAATATGATTGGGGGATTTTATTATAAAATTATATATCTACAATGACTTCTTTTGTCATAATAGGTCATTCAATTTATTTTTTATTTCATAAAAAAAATCTTGATATATTTTAAAGTCTCCATTTTACCCACGAGGGTTTATCCGGACGAGACCTATAGTTTAACGTGGGCTCCGAACCACGGTCCTCGGCATTAAGGCCACCGACTGACCAATGACCAAACCCAGTGTGGTTACTGGCATAACTAGGATGGTTATTCCTTGTCGAATTCTCCACTGTTGCCTATAAAAACATTTACAATTACAATCACAAACATACAGTACATTCATGCACCAGCAGGATTCAAAACTGCCACTACCGCAATAGTAGGAGGATCGTCCTTGCCACTGCGTCAACCAATTCAGCTGAAAAGAATTCATGGAGGTATGTTGAAATGTAGTTGGAGTACAAATAGGAAACACCCGTTATTTTTAAAACTTTAACGAATAGGGTTGTTAAAGAGAAGTCTTACGCAAACATTACACATTTCTGAATTACGGTTTAGTTTAACAGAACAGAAGTTAAAATAAAAAAAAATTGTTAAAATTGAATAACTACTCATTTTTTTATTTACATGTACATTTTACATTACATTTTTTATTTACGTTACATTTTATTTACATTTATACATTTTATATATTTGATCTGTGATACAGCTAACAACAAGCTGATCTTGATTCGTCACTCGCTTCGTATGAAGATCGTTTTTTTTTTTCGGTGAATCCAAGATGATATTTTTCATTTCTTGAGATATTTTAATAACCCTGTACTTACTAATATTCGATGCAACTGCAACTCGTTGAAAATATTTTCAATTAAAACCGCAGCAACTTAATTGACAAATTGTCCAATACATTTTAATATTTGTCTTTAAAATCGATTTATAAAAATACATCTATGTCTCACTTGCATAACCGCAGTAACTTAATATTTAACAGTAAATATGCTTACCTTTCTAACAAATTTTATGGCAAGAGAGAGTCTTCATTATCTTGTTCCTGTTCGAAGTAACTGATTTTAGAGGCAATCCGTTCTGTCTGCTACCGGTATTGTTAATCAGAGCAATAATAAGCAGCGATTTGAAATTTATCAAAACAATCAAAGCGTTAAATTAACGTTTGAGGGTTTATAACCTCTTATCATTATTGTTTTGAAGAATTTTGCATACGTTTAACAACCGGACGAATTTGCCTTGGTTTGGTTACTTATTCGAGCTTATCAGACAGCATTATCTAATTCTGAAGTGCGACAGGCAACACATTAAAACTATTGATGACGTATGTCCAAAACTTCTTTGGATAGACTATAGATGTTCCCGGCTGTAGCTGAGAGAAAATTTAAAATAAACTCTTTCTGTGAATACTGTAATAATAAAATAATAAGATTTTTTTAATTTGAATTGGTCAATGATTAGAGACAAGTCAAGGGAATTAAAAGTGCCTTTCTCAAAATAAATTTGTAAATTCAACACTCGAAGAAGCAATCTTAAATAAAAACTCACAAATAATAAATAAATAAATAGGTTTAACGTAAGTCAATTAATGAACAATGTATTTATAATGTATTATTTTATGATACAACTTAACAGGTTATAGAAAACCAACACTTTTTTACTTTTCGAGGATTGCATATTGGCAACAAATGCTGAATACACCTGGAAGTTAATTATCTTAGATTTTCTATTGATTTTGCTATTATTTTTTGATGTTTTAATAAGATCAAAATATGGTAATATTTTTGCTTTTGCAATATCACATAACTGGAAAATGGATTATGGTTCATTTTTTGTAATCTAAAAAGTGAATTTTATTTTACGATACGTAACCGAAAATATTTTCATGTTCACCTGCAATATACAATATAACAAATTAATATGCCTGTATCTACCATTTTTCAGACTAAAAATTATAAAAGAAAATACATTCCAATTAATATTTCCATAATAATTAATTTGATCTATAAAAAAGCAAAAGTACTTTCCACCAACGATTTTATGCTTGAACAAAATGAATTATTACTAATCGATTAACTGAACGACCTAACTAACGACACCTTTCTCTCTGACTTTCTTTTGTTCCCGCGCAATTTTCTTTGGTGATGTTTCTCCTCCACGAAAATTGGAAAAGTTTTTTACCACTCTCCGACTAAATGTCTTTCGAATGACACAAAATCGGCCTGTAACAAAGAAAAATCATTAATTATACCAACAGAGGACGATTGTATGATTGATTTTAACATTTGACATTTCACGACACAGTAATGTTCTAGCCATGATATTTTCATCATTCTAACATGGCGAAAGAGTCATTATCCAACACGTTAAAAAATTCGAATTTTAAGACCACCTAAATATCAATAGAGTACACAGAGTAGTTGATGACAAGAAAACAAATGTGACAAAATGACAAATTGTCCCATACATTTTAATATTTGTCTTTAAAATCGATTTATAAAAATACATCTATGTCTCACTTGATATGACCGATTGAAAATATAAAGGACGAATTACTCCTCGAAAATGTCACAACTATGATGAATCGCTTGAAAATCAGGTCAGTAATAAAACAGCTGCACCACCAAGTGTTTATGCCATTACTATCATTTATTGATGAATCTTATTTACAAAACACTTACGTTGACTTTTTTTCCAGGTTAGTATCACTGCCACGTCAATAATTTTACTCAATCGTATCGGGGTAAGTTTAAACTATTTAAACCATTTGTACTATACTATTTATAAAATAAATATATAATATAACTATAGGAAAAACATGTTAAGTTTTATAAGTTATTATAAACAACCTAAAATTATTTACTTTTATACATTTTTCAAAGACGATAAACTCATCCTGATTTAACAGAACCTTATGAGTCATGCAGTAATATGGTTTGTCTGATTCTTTGTTCAATATATTTGTTCACTTATTGTCTATAACCTCACTGTTTGCCCCGTTTCGAAAAATTCGCTTCTGATGTTCCATCCAAATACACGGTAGCATCTATTTTAACTTAATAAGAATATATCTTTTGGTGTTGCTTTACATTTTATGGTTGGATAGGATATTTACTATTTGTTGCTAAATAATAAACGAAGAAAATAAATTTATCCATTTTTTGCTAACTCTTAGAACGTAAGCTCTTGTTGCCGTTGAATTTTCGGCCAGGAAAGCTTGAAATCTCCAATATTGAAGCTAGTTCGGTCTCGACCTTCATAGAGTCAAGACGTGTTTTTTCATTCCCGAAAACGAGTCTCCTTAAATATCAAATAAAAATACTATATAGATGTACGGTCAACTTTTTTACGGTCAACTTCGATTAACGGTTTTATAGAACTCCCAGGTACGGGATAGGGTGAAACGGCAAACCCAAAGTGAAGGATATACGTGCTCTCAAACAAAAGACGTTCGACGTTTTCCAAAAAGGGAACATTTAATATAAAACATTTAATTATAATAGTACAACATGATGGACAACAACATGGATATGAATATATTATTGAAAGAAAACGAAGAATTAAGAACGAATAACGAGCGTCTGAACCAACAACTGTTATCTAAGGATATGGCTGCTATCCGTTTGCAACTGCAAGGTCACACATAAGATACACCAAAAAGGCATACTAATTATACAGAAGACTACTACACCGATGAAGACGAACTAGCATTAAAGGTAAGGGAACAGTCTGACTGGACCGAAGTAACAAACAAGGAGGATAAAAATAGGAAGAAGTCAGAGATGACACCTTCTCCAATCGCAAAAAGTGTTATAAATATTAAAAAAAAGAAACAAGAAGATAAAATATCTCTGCCCCTTCCGATCAAGGTAGACAATGTTGGCAATTTTAATTTATTTAGATCAAAAATAAAGGGAGTAGCCTGTGACCGAATGCAGTTTAAAGCTTTGTCTAACAATAATATTAGCGTAACCCTTAGTAATGAAATGGACTACAGGAATGTAAAAAAGCATCTCATTGAGATGAAGAAAAACAAACAACCCGATGTAGATCTAAATCTAATTTCTCCACTGGAAGTTGCCACTGAAATTGATAACCTCAATCCTAAAAAGGCACCTGGTATAGATGACATTTCACCTGGATTATTGAAAGAACTGCCACGAAAAGCAATCATCATGTTGACATATATATTTAATGCCTGTTTAAGGCTGAAGCATGTCCCGGAATGCTTTAAGGTGGAACAAATAATTATGCTCAAAAAACCTGACAAACATGCAGAACAGTTCCAATCTTACAGACCTATTTCGCTACTACCTGCAATATCAAATCTATTTGAGAAACTGATATTTAAACGTGTTAAACATTTGATAACAATACCAGATTTCCAGTTTGGGTTTCAGAATCACCATTCAAAAATCGATCAAGTGCACAGAGTAACTGCGGCTATTGAAAGAGCGTTTGAGGAAAAGAAATACTGCCCTGCAATATTCCTGGATGTCTCACAAGTTTTTGATCGGGTTTGGAATTAATCTGTAAGATGAGCAAATTGCTACCGCCTAACTACTGTCAATTGCTGGAGTTATATTTATTCGGAAGAAAATTTAGAGTATCGCACGAAATGGCGTTCTCGACATTTAAAGATATCTCGGCTGGAGTTCCACAAGGTAGCGTCTTGGCACCTCTCCTGTATCTGCTCTACACTGCTGACATTCCAACAACAAAAGAAACACTTCTTTGAACCTTTGCTGGCGACACAATTATTATGGCAAAAGAAATATCTCTGCCTAGGGCAATAGAAAAACTGCAAGTGGCAGTCAACAAAATCCGCAAATGGACGAAAGTTTGGAAAATTCAACTTAATAGCTCCAAATCTGTCCACGTTAATTTTGCATCGAGGCGAAAGAATTAAAACTTAATTCTACCACTCAATGGATGCCCGATTCCTCAAGCAGAATCAGCTAAATACCTTGGAATCCATCTTGACGGTAGATTAAATTGGAAGCATCACGTTAGATAAAAAGCAAAACACATTAGAACCAAAATAAAACAACTATACTGGTTAGTCGGAAGATACTCTCAACTTGATTTAAAATCAAAGAGGTTGATCTATAATACAATTATAAAGCCAACTTGGACCTATGGGATGTAAATATGAGGTTGCACTAAAAATTCAAATCAACTAGTCATACAACGCTGTCAAAACAAGGTTCTTCGATTGATTACCAATGCCTATCGCTATATAACTAATGAAGAACTGCACGATGACCTGGAAATCAAATGGATTTGCGAAGTTATCCAAGATTTCGCCTTGAAACACGAAAGAAGATTACTAAATCATACTAACGTGGAAGCAATACAACTGCTGGACAGCGCGCAGGATGTCAGGAGATTGAAACGAACAAAACCATACGAACTTATATAAAGTGTATACATTTAGTGTAAACTATAGCTATAAGTTAATAATTAATAAATAATTATAATTTTATAATTGAGGAATACATACTGATGTATTTTCTCGCACTCGTCTTGCTTGTTAATTAATCCAAGTACATAGGAAAAGTAGTAATAAATTAATTGTAAATTAAGATTGTACTAAGCGTATCTAATAAAGATGTTATAAAAAAAATGTTGAAGCTTTCGAAGCTATCTGAAGCCCGATTGATCACTAAGATCGAAATCATCATTTCTTAAATATATGTATCAATAATTATAGGGTTCATAACGCACAAGACCAAGAATAATACAAATTAATTTCCTTGCTTAAGAAGAATGATTCAAGATAAAATTCGTATAGATTGCAACACGGAATGTGCTATTTATGAATTGCCCACCTAAACTCTAATATTTTGAGTGGTTAGGAAACTTGCTTGTTGTTTAGTGCTCTGAGACATCGCGGCGGATCCTTCCATAAGCAAAAATATTTATATTTTATTTGTAATTTTAAAATCGAAGAATAAATCTGTAAAAATCATACATCTAAATCGTTATTTAATATATCTCCAAGGGGTCAGTTTATTTTGTTGGCAAATAAAATTTTATTTTTTAAAATAATTCTGAATAGAACTACCTTTTTTGATGTTTAGAATCATCTACTTTTTGCATCATTTTACGTTATTACAGAGCATTATTTTTTTTGCATTATTAGGCATATAAGTAAAAGAGATTTTTCAAAATATTAATAAAATAATTATTACTTAATAAAATGCGCAACAAAAAAGGCATAATAACTTTATTGGTGAATTCTTGTACAGTTTTTTAAATATTATTGTTAAGACTTGGAAAATTTCAATTGGTCCACAAGTTGATAATGATATATGTTGGTTACGATAAAACCGAATAACAAACGTATACATGAACTATAACTATGAACAGTAGGCATACAATAGATATTATTTTTATGAAAATACAACAAATGTATCAACTGTACATACTTTCTTGCTGAATTGGAACTGAAAAAAGTATCCTTGTATTGATATATTGTGTTAAATAAAAGATCTTTTTATTAAAAATATCATTAGAATTTATCATAAAAAATTCAACTAAGCAGGCTGAATTACCAAGAATCAAGAAGAGAAAATGTAATTATTACAAATAAATCATTTTTATTTTTTCAGTAAATTTAAATATATTAAATATCAGAATTTTAATGAGAAATATTTTTAAAAATATATATTTTGTGGTGATATTAAAATTAATTTCCTGTAAATCATGCCCCTAGTGTAAATGTAAAAACATGCCCCTAGTGTGACAACATGTTAAAATTAAGTCATACTTGCTGGGTTAACCAATAATTTTGAAATCACTAATAACCGAAGCTTTAAATGAGTTAATTTGACAGGAACAAACTGCAGTAAATTCCTGAACTACATTTGTTAGGAATTTATAAATACTTATTTTATATAAATACCTTGACTCTACAATAGCATATTAAAGAACGACATCTTAGGAATGACCTTACGTATTACTTTACAAGCGTTATGATATGGATTCTATTTTTTTTTGTCCAACATACAAATGAAATAAGAAGAATTCGCCTCAACGTGAATGTATTTCAACAACGAAAGACAAAAACGTCGCAATAGGAATAATCTCTCCGAACTCCACCGACCGAATATTTCTTTCGCATCTCCTCCTCCGAATAGGCGAATTTTAATAAAACAAAAGGGAAAACACAACAAAAATAAAACAGACATCATAAAGAAAAAAATATTAAAAATATTTTCAAGCGCGTTCACCTTTTCGTTTTTTTTTGTTGCTTGAAACATAGCGGAATTAAAGCGTATCGGCGTGGGGCCATCTAATATGGCGTTAAACCGGGGGATATTGTTACGATAAGGGGTGTTAATTTAACTTTTGGAAGCTTTTGTGTTTCGATAAAGACGACCAGGAGCTTCGCCTGTGCTGTCGCCCCGGTAAAATCCAGTTTTATTTCGAAAGATTAATGGTCAGCACTATCATCTGCGGCGTATTTAATGAAACTGTAACTTTGTGCTCAGTTAGCGATTTATTACGTTTATATTGAGGTGAGTTAAACCGTAACATATTTTGTATAAGCATTATTATGTCAATATGTTGTTATGTCGCACAATGAAGGAAAAGTTTCGGTCAAACGGTTTCCTTTTTTCCATATATTGTTATTGATGTCGCTATATTTTGAGTGTTAGACTCTTCGTTAATGTATTAATAGTTCGGTACCGTCCTTCATAGAATCAAGACGTGTTTTTTTCATTCCTGAAAACGAGTCTCTGTAAATATCAAATAAAAATACATCAACTTCGGTTAACGGTTTCAAAGAACTCCCAGATACGGGATACGGTGAAACGGCCAACCCAAAGTGAAGTAAGAAGCTCTGAAACGTGCTCTCAAACAAACGACGTTCCACATTTTCCAAAAAGGGAAAAAAGTGGAAATTAATGGAAAAAACATTTAATTATAACAGTACAACATGATGGACAACAACATGGATTTGAATATATTATTGAAAGAAAACGAAGAATTAAGAACGAATAACGAGCGTCTGAACCAGCAACTGTTGCAATTATCTAAAGATATGGCTGCTATCCGTTTCCAACTGCAAGATCACATGATTGCATGCATTGATGAAGACGAACTAGTATTAGAGGTAGGGGAACAGTCTGGCTGGATCGAAGTAACAAACAAGAAGGATAAAAAGTGGAAGAAGTCAGAGATGGCGCCTTCGCCATTCGTCAATTTTAATTTATTTAGATCACAAATAAAGGGAGTAGCCTCTGACCGAGTGCAGTTTAAAGTTTTGTCTAACGGTGATATTAACGTAACCCTTAGTAATTAAACGGTCTACAGGAACGTAAAAAAGCATCTCATTGAGATGAAGAAAAACAATTCATTCAATAAACTCGAATACCACAATTATCAGTTAAAAAGTGATAAGTGGTATAAAGTACTCATTAGAGGATTACCATCCACAACAAATCAGGACGATGTTAAATCGGAATAACGGGCTTGCGGGCACGAAGTAGTGTCTGTCACGCCTATAGCGAAAAAGACAACTAATGTAAGTGGTGAAAAACAAATTAAAACTTTTCCGTTGTTCTACGTAGACATGATACAAAACGAAAATAATAAAAATATATATGACATAAATTATTTAGTAGACTGTAGAATAAAAGTGGAACCTCCGAAGGAAAATTATAATATACCACAATGCACAAACTGTCAAAATCTTGGACACACTAAAAATTTTTGCAGTAGGGTACCAAGATGTGTGAAATGTGCCGGTAAACATCACAAAACTCAGTGCAGAAAACAACGCAATAGTGTAGCGACATGCGTATTGTGCAATGAAAAAGGTCACCCTGTCAATTATATAGGATGTGCAGTATATCAAAAAAAAATAAAAGAACTCCAGGCAAAGAAAATTACAGCAGAACAACGCTTAAGACAAATTGACAAAGCCAAAAACTCTAAAACATCTACCATTGGAAATAAAAAAACCCAAGAAATCGGTCAAAATATAAACGCCACCAAAATATCAAACGATAAACAAATAGATACGAAACCGCAGAAAGCTGCGGCCAATGAGCCAACTATCGTTGACATGATGAAATTGCTCAAGAATTCCAGACTAAAATGAGACAGAAATTCAGTCAGTTAGCAGACAGGGTGGAAAAATTGGAGAAATCCGGATTGGGGAAAACT
Source organism: Rhynchophorus ferrugineus (assembly GCF_030347505.1). NCBI lineage: Eukaryota > Metazoa > Arthropoda > Insecta > Coleoptera > Curculionidae > Rhynchophorus > Rhynchophorus ferrugineus. Next base: position 39,952,025 of record NW_027472580.1, on the reverse strand, counting down.
AATTCGTTTAATTCGTTGAAAAGTAATTCATTTTTAAGAATTATAACTTGGAACGCAAACGGACTAAATCAAAGAGTCCGGGAACTAGACTTATTCTTAAAAATAAATAACATAGATATAGCTCTCATATTGGAAACACATTTTTCTAAAAAAACTACATTAAAATACGGGGTTATGATGCTTACTGAACACTATACTCCAGTGAACGGGCTCGAGGCGGAACAGCTTTAATAATTCAACAAAATATACAACATTTCGAACAAGAAGAGATTGAAAATGAAGAAATACCAGCTACGATGATTAGACATAAAAGAAACATAAAATGATACAACAACAATATAAAGATATCTTTTCAAAATTAGGCCCAAGGTTTATTATTAGTGGAGACTTTAACATTAACTTCAAAGTCATTAACCTTACAAATTTTAATTACCACTCAGGGGGCGAACTCACTTACAGGCCACTTACTGGCCACAGAAAGCTTGTGCGATCTAACATCTGATCACACTCCAGAATTGTCAATACTGGGCGCGACAATCCTAAGAAAAGCAAAAAAGCCTAATTTCACCAACAAATATACTGATTGGGACAAATTCAGATTAATACTGCAGGAACAAATCAGTTTAAAAGTAAGACTTAAAACTATAGATGATCTTGAGCAACAAACCAAACATATAACTGAACAAATTCGGTCAGCTGCAAAAGATGCTATGCCCCAATAGGAAGAGAGAAATCAGAATGTGAAGCACTTTACCCCCTCGAAATTAGAGAAATGATAAAAGAAAGACGAAAAGCTAGAAGAGTATGGCACAGAACTAGAAATACTGTAGACAAAATTACTTTTAATAGTTAATTAGTAATCAGACGAATCAAAAGATCAAAGAATATAAACAGAATTGCTCTCAAAAGTATGTAAGTGAATTCAGCCCACAAGCAGACAAAGATTATTCGCTATGGAAAGCACCTCGAAGATGTAAAAGACCAATTATTCGAGTACCGCCAATTAAAAATGATCGAAATGAATGGGTTCGACGCGACAATGAAAAAGCTGAATTGTTCGCACAATACTTAGCTAACATATTTCAACCTAATAATATAGAATCTACTATGGATACATCTCCTATTTATCAACCTGATGTAGATCTAAATCTAATTTCTCCACTGGAAGTTACCACTGAAATTGATAACTTCAATCCTAAAAAGGCACCTGGTATAAATGACATTTCACCTGGATTATTGAAAAAACTGCCACGAAAAGTTTAGGGCTGAAGCATGTCCGGGAATGCTTTAAGGTGGCACAAATAATTATGCTCAAAAAACCTGACAAACCTGCAGAACAAGTCGAATCTTACAGGCCTATTTCGGTATTACCTTCAATATCAAAGCTACTTGAGAAACTAATATTTAAGCGTGTTAAACATTTGGTAACAATACCAGATTTCCAGTTTGGTTTTCTAAATCACCATTCAACAGTTGATCAAGTGCACAGAATAACTGCGACTATTGAAAGAGCGTTTGAAGAAAAGAAATACTGCCCTGCAATATTCCTGGATGTCTCACCAGCTTTTGATCAGGTTTGGCATTTGGAATTAATCTGTAATATGAGTAAATTGTTACCGCGTAATCAAAGAGGTTGATCTATAATACAATTATAAAGCCAATTTGGACCTATGGGGTGCATATATGGGGTTGCACTAAAATTCAAATCAACTAGTCAAACAACGCTGTCAAAACAATGTTCTTCGATTGTTTAGCAATGCCTATCGCTATGTAACCAACGAAGAACTGCACGATGACCTGGAAATCAAATGAAACACGAAAGAAGATTACTAAATCATACTAACGTGGAAGCAATACAACTGCTGGACAGCGGGCAGGATGCCAGGAGATTGAAACGAACTTTATTTAGTGTAAACTATAGCTATAAGTTAATAATTAATAAATAATTATAATTTTATAATTGAGGAATACATACTGATGTATTTTCTCGCACTCGTATTACTTGTTAATTAATCCAAGTACATAGGAGCAGTGGTAATAAATTAATTGTAAATTAAGATTGTACTAAGCGTATATAGTAAAAATGTTATTAAAAAGATGTATTAATACTTTGAATTTGATTGAATATTTACGCTTTTTACCTTCCCATTATATATATTCTAGTAAATGTTAAAAGTAAATATACAGCAAGTATATATATATATATATATATATATATATATATATATATATATATATAGCCTTTCCATCAGATCAGGATACTTCGGGGGATGCAGTATGAACTAATCTTGTAGTGCAAACGTAAATAAATCTCTTACAAATTGTGCTGTTATTTACTAGATACATCTCATTTCAATAAAAAACTTTTAGAGAAAACACTGAAAATATTAACAGTTGCTAATTACGCCCTTATTAACTTAATACAAATGTGTATCTCAAAATTCATAAAATTATTATAGTAACTTATACATTTTTATTACGTGTTCCCAACCAATATTTTGCTATAAAAATAATGATCATTAACTTTCTGCTTTCGATTTAACAAAAAGTATATGTTGTATATATGTATATTTTTTTGTTATATAAATAAAATAATGTAAATTCCTCCATTTTAAATATGAATTCCAAATAGTCAAATTATTTGAACAATCAAGTTTCCTATTTTTATATTTCTTACGTCACAAAATATAAGATTAGAAATTTATTAATCGTTTCTAGCACGAATAAAAAACAAACCAAATGCTCAAAAATAATTTTAGATTAAACATAAATTTTTCGAAATGATATTAAAATATTTATTTTAATGAAATTGACCAATTTTATACACAAAAGGTAATTGGCTCAGAGAATAACAAGGGTATCAAGGTAAACATGCTAAGCATACAAAATAATCCAAACGAAAATAATCAACAGCGGCAGAATTATCGCTGTCCGAACTCAAACAAAACTGATCAAATAAGCTTTTTGGTTTCCATGTACAACATGAACCTGCATTTATAACGATATGTGTTGATAGTAGCTTAATAATTCATATTTTACTTGGACCATTATATTTTGTATAGCGATTTTTTAATTCTGTTCGCTGAAGTCTTTAAAACGATTATATTTAGTAGAAGTAAATTTATCTTATCATAATTTTCACATATTTATGATATATAATAAGATTTACCATATGTGGTGGTTTTAATTTTCTTGAGAGTTAACTTTAAGGGTCCTATAAAACAACGCTCACTTAGGAGTAATAATATTTAATATATTACTATACTGCTTGTAGAGACAATGTCCTCATATACCGTACAAGTATATGCTTCTATGCATTAATTCTGACAATTTAGAAGTCACGATTCTCACTTAATATCCAAAAATAAGAACATTGAGCAACTTCTGAAACCGGATGAATCATTCCATGAATCACCATCATAACATAATTCATTTGAATCGATTGATTCTATGTGATCCGAATGGTCTACGACAAATGCTGATGTGTTTTTACAAAACGAGAATACCCCATTACACAAATTGAACACCATTTTCAATAAGCACCATTTTCGCACTTGCCGGGTTATTCTTCTCTCCTCTTCCGTACTCGCCAGACTCGTATCCTTCTGACTGCCAATAATTTCCACTGATGTTTCAGGAAACGCTTTTACGATTTCAAAGATCAGAAACGTAGGGATTTTCAGAAAAACGACTTATAAAAACAAAATTCACAAACTTAAAATTACTTAGAGAGATGACATATATAAAAATTATAACTGAATCCACTCAAAAGATGTACGGATTTTCATTAAAAATATCTGCGAATTACCAAAAAATTCGCGTCAGTGTGATTTTGCTTTGACGCATAATTACTTTGAATTTATGTTTTGTTGTTTTAGTTTGATTTTTAAAAAATTGTACTAACTATTTATCCAGGAAAACATCATGAAAACCACCATCATGAGAATTAGTATTATTACTAATAATACGCATACAATTTTTATAATTTTCCTATATTATTAAATCAATTAATCCAGTAAATATGTTAAACACTTAACAACACGTGATCTCAATAACATTTATATATATTATTCTTATTGATCATAATTTTTTCCGACAATTAATTAATATTATGATAGTCCATATCCCGACATCATTGAAGTGATTTGATTTTGATGGAATATCAGTCTAAGTCTAAATGTAGCGATTAATATTATTAATATTATTATTTTCACTCGCTTGAACATATATTTGACTTAACATCACCAGATTTCTTCAGGTTTAAACAACAGAAGTAATGTTGAAAATGTAATTTTGAGCATTCTTTGATTACCGTCTATATACCTGAAACTAAAAAACTAGTATTTCATGTAATGAAATGACAAAACTATCGAATATAGTAGTTAGGTTAGGTTATTTAATAGTTGTTTGCATCGATATTTTACATTTTTATCAATATATGTCGCTAACCAAAATGCATATGCAAGATCTAATATAAATACAATCATAATAAAGCTTATATTTAAGAATTAAAAAACCATGGAGTGTATTAGGTTTTAAAATGTAAATTAGCATTTGTTTTTGTTTTTGAAAATTATATCGTAAATATATTATAGAGACTGATGAGCAAACTCCGTTAAGAAACTAAACACGATTATTGGTGTTTAGTTTCTCAATCGTCGCCATTTCATGATAAATATTTTCCCTTCATTCGACTAGAGTTTGTGGATAACTATAAATACCTTCATTAAAATATATTTAAGACGGGTTGGGTTGCGTAGCGACCACTCAAAATCACTTCCTCAATTACTACTACAATCCTATTTGGAGGTGACATCTCCAGAAAGCATTTACTGAATCATGTCATCATGTTGATATTAGTCACTAGAGCTATATTTATGAAGCTCTTAGATCATTCGACCTAAATGCATCATTTTAAATCACAATAAAGAACTTTAATATATCACGTAAGGTTTAATATGTAAAGGACGTAAATACCCTTATTATTTAATTATCAGGCCTATAAATTCGTTTTAAAGGATTTTTTTAATATGATTTTTTTTGTGAAAAATTTGTACAATGTACTTTATTCAAAGTATTGTCCATGGATAGCCACTACTTTTTCCCAACTTATAGGCAATTTACAGATTCCATCTTGAAAGAACTATGCTTCTTTTGAGACCATCCACGATTTTTTTTGGTCTTTGGTCTTTATAAGGAATGACGCGCTGCTCAGATAAGTCACAACTATTATGTCGGAACAAACAGTAATCAGAAAGAGCAAAGTCTGGAGAATACAGCGGGCGGGTTGCATTTCCCATTTTAATGCTTCTAAATATGTTTTGCAACATATGGTCGAGTATTGTCATACTGAATAATAGCATTATTGTATATTTCAACGCTGTGGCTGAAACACATCAACTGTAGTCGATGGTGTCCCCTATTGATGGTTTCAAATCCTTTGCTTTCGGTGTCGAAATCACAACTTTGAAAATGACAAAACCAGTATTCACAGGTTTAAATCGATTGAGCATGGTTACCATAAGCTTCAGCATAGACATAGACCTTCAGCTGCATTTTTCGTGTTGTAAAATTGTAGTAAAAAATAATATTTCTCGCAAATGCGGATTACTCGGTACAAGTTCAAACATTTTCAACGCACTGAAAAAATGTGTGAAAGGTGAATTCTGTCAGTGAGGCATCAACAAGAAGTTGGTGACAAATGTACTCGATTCGCATTAATACAGTAACATTATTTATTGTAAACCAATTCAAATTAGTTTATAAGGGTGATATAAAATTTGTATTATAATTTAAAACTTTTAATTTTTTTAATAGAAAGTATTGAAGACCAGAAGAAGCACTCGATATTGGCTTAATTTAAAGTAAACGAAAACAAATGCTTGTTTTTCTTGAATTAATCAACTTGCTCAACTAAACTAATAATAGATATCTCTCTCTTTCTATACTATTTTTATTGCTAATTCTATAAGGACAGTTTGAATAAAGATACAACGTTGTCTAGTCATCGTTTTCTATTGTTCATCATAATACTGGCCGGCGGCATCCCAACAACGAACAGTACGCGAACAGGAACTCGAGTAAAAGACGTCCGATAGCGAACATAACTAACCGTACGTAACATACGTCGATCGAGACTGAAACGAAATTTACCGTTTGATTTCGGGCGATGGTCGATTGCCAATACGGCGTGAAAAAATATTTTCAATAAAGGACCAAATAACTTGCCGAGGCCAGGGCCGACGGTTGGGTCCACCGGTAATTTCTGTCGAACGCTGGAACAGAAATAACTCAATATAACGCGCAAAACTCCCAAGACAAACGATGTCGTTTCGGAAAACTGTTTTTTTTTCTTTCGGATGGCGCTAGGAAGGCGCTCTGGCGGTTACCGTTGCCCGAGAGAGGGAAAATCCATTCTTATAAATCTAACGGTGAGACCATTCCGATATTAGCGAACAGAAAAAATACCGACTACATAAATCAACTTGGTCTGCAATAAGGGAATGGTATTCGTTTTAGATGGAGGGTGTTTATATCTTATCTGTTAAATTAATGTTTTATCAAACACTATATGTTACGTATAATTATAATTACATAATATTTAACGAAAATACATAATATATATAGATATTATGTGATTATGAAGAAAAGATATGTAAGATATTATATCAGGTAAAGAAATACGTTTTTAATTAAGGGTAATTGCAAGGATTTTATTTAATATACAGATAACATCCAGATCTTATTTAAGAAATTTGGGAAATTTATAATGCAACGTTACCGCACCAAATTATTTATTTTTTTCACTTATTTTAACTCAGACAACAAAATACTAATGCAAATAAAATAACTAAACAAATATATCGTTTTGAAATATAATTTATTTTAACATTATAGTACATCTAATGCACATGGTGAAGGAACAGGTAACTACAATTAATTAAACAGCCACAATAGTTTGTAGGCTAGAGTTGTATTATTATATTTACATTGACATATAACAACGGTGTCGACCCATATAATGACAAATCAAATTTTACTACTTGGTTGCATGTTCAGACGCCTGAGACTTCATTATGTCTGTTTCCAGTATAAAAAGGATTTTACCTTTTTATAAAATAAATTTGGCAATACGTTCCATGATGTTGATAACATGCATTGGCTGTTTTATTGGAAAGACTACATTCTATTTGTTACTTTGGTAACAATCTATAAGTATATTCTCATTTGATTCTAGTTAAAAAAAGATATATTGTATATATATAGTCTATTCAATGTTTTTTAGTAATGCATCATGGATATTTGTGACGTCGAAATATTGCAATGTTGCCGAATTAACTCTGAGTTTTAGTTCAGTTTGGCTTTGACACAAGAAAATTCTAAACTAAATAAAATAATTCAACAAAAATGTTATCAAATATAATTTATTTTAACATTATAGTACATCTAATACATATAATATCGAAGGACTTAAAACCATAATTAAGAATACAGGTATAATAATTTGAAAGTTAGATTTGTTTTGTTTACATTAAACTCCTTTGCATACCAGCCATGAGGTAGAGTTTCTAGGCGCGTTTTTTATGTAGTGTTATCCCCCTGAAGGCCTAATCCACCTAATTAACAATTGTATATCTGAAAAAACAATTTTACTTTCATTCGAGAGCATATTTACTTTTTACGTTTAGTTCTTGTTTTCTTCGATGGTCTGTTTACTTGGTAAGTCATCTTGGTGTCACTGTATTTTTATTTCTTCTGCTACTACCTGTGTACATCATTCTTGATAAGATTAATCACTGAATTCTGTCTAATGCCTTTACCATATCTACAAAACAGTTAGTATTCATTCTCTCCTCTTATGTTCTAACCTAATGGTTACGTTTAATATTGAAAAATTACAATCATATCATTCACGCACTACAATACCATTTTCTATAGTTATATTCAATTAATTATGTGCATACCTTTAGTTGTTACCTCCCTCATCACTCTGTCTCAGGAATTTCCAGCATTGCACAGCATTATCACATATCCTGAAAGTTTTCTTCAGTCACTTTCACTTTACGACTCATTGTCCAATTCAATCACTAAACTGTTAATTTCTAATCTGTCTAAAACATGTTCACTATTCTACTATTTATCAATTACATCCTTTGTATGTCTTATGCAATTTATCCAAACCAAAGGTGTTATTTTTGACAATGCTTCCTTCCACATATCCAAACAGTTTTTGTATTGTAACTTTTTCCATGAATTTTTATTGTCTTTACAGTTTTTTTTAATTACTGTCCTGCCAAAGCCTTCTTATAATATTTTATACCTTTAATTGAATCCTTTTTAAGGTAATGTCTGGAAGTTTCATTAAACCTCTCCGAGGGTAATCTTTACAGCATTTAAACCTTATGCCCTGTAAGAGTGTATGAAAGGATGTCTTACATCCCTCAAAAAGCTGCATGTCCCTAATTCTTTTATGTATACTTTCCAGAGAGCCAATTTTCTCTAAAATTATTTTATTAAATTATGTTTATATCGATAAAATAGTTTGAGAACTTACTGTTTTTATACATTTCTTATATTTGGTCTCGAATAGTGCCCCCCACGGTAATATTTATCACGACTTATATTATTTAATATCATCAATAATTACCTCTCTAACGGAATTTATCGGCAAAAGGGGGCTTCCGTTATCTCGTTCCTTTTCGAAATAATAATATTAAATAATAGTAATAATACTATTAAAGTCGCAATCAGTTTGTCACCCTGAATATCTATTGTTTTCGCCATTTTCAAACAAAGTAATCTGATATATAACGGAGCAACTTAAAATTTATCAAAATAAAGGGCTAAAATAATGGTTGTCGGTTTATAACCTGTAATAATTAAAACTAATATTTTGAATAATTTAGCGTACATCTGACAACCAGACGGCGACCAGCTGTCAGACGTATGCAAAATTCTTGAAAGCAATAGTGATAAGAGATTTTAACTCTTACCTATAAATTATTGAGACTGTGTAATTAACTGTAGTTTTTGGATATAGTATAATGTTAAAATATATTTGGTATCATTTTTGTTCAATTATTTTATTTAGATTAGAATTTTTTGTATGTCAAAGCCAAACTGAATTAAAACTCAGAGTTGATGCGGCAACATTGTAATGTGTTAACGTCACAAATATCTACAACGCATTACTAAATAACTTTGAATATACTATATCTGATCTGTAGGTCTACTACTTTCGAATATGTAATCGAATCAGCTTACAAAATTCGCCTTGCTGTCAACTGTCTGCATAATTCTTCAAAACGTTAACGATAATAATTAGAGGTTAAAAGCCGGTAAACGTTATTTTGGCGCTTTGTTTGTTTTCGTAAATTTCAAAATGCTGCTTATCGTTTCTTAATATAAATTATATTTAATAATTTTTTTTTGGTTCATTATTTTGTTTACATTAGAAGTTAATTATATGTCAGAGACAAAATGAACTAGAACTAAATTATGCGGCAACATTGCGACGTTTTGACGTCATACATTTAGATGAGGTGTGTTCACTGTTTTATTGAATGGACTGTATATAGTATATAGTACAATGGTAATGATCGATCTTTTTGTCAAAAGCCTACAAAATTCTTCAAATCGTTACTGATAATAATTAGAAGTTATAAACCGACAAACTTTAACAAAACGTCCAATTTTTAATATTTCGGTATATAAAATATTGTACTGTAAAAAACACATTTACTGGATTCTTCATTATCGTCTTGTTAATGAAATTGACAGAATTGGATATGAAAAGCTGATTTATAATTTTAAAAATGACTATCTTCAATATAATTTCCATCGAATTCTCTATATTCTTTCAATTTGTTATCCAATTGTCTAAGTTATTTCAATTTGTTATTTACATAATTGCTTCAACCAAAAATAGGCAAAAGTAGCTATAGTTTTCCAGTAAAGATTTTTTTAAGATGTGAAAAGCACTAGTAAAAGTGACTCAAGTCAAAGTGAGTTCACTGATTCTGATCACTGATTTAATTAATATTTTCCGAATTTCCGTACTCGATGAATCGAAAATTTTGTTCGGACACAAATTTTTAGGTTGGATTCAAATCTAAGGTTACTTAAATATGTTTTTATTTCATGTTTATTTATTAGATGTTTTTGTTTACTTATAACGAAACATTTTTTTGACAAAAAATACACTAAATTTTTACTTGTATTATTGCAGAACAAATGCTAGTACCCAAATTTCACTAGGTTAGCTTAAATACAAGAAAATATTCATTAAAATCTTCCAGAAATAACTTACACTAATTTTGTTGTGATGAATATTAATAACATATTTTATGAGAGATTGATTAAATTCTTGCCCAATCCTAAACGGTTTTCCCATTATATTTTCAGGCCAATATATTTAAACCAATATATCAGACGATATCGAAAAAACAACCAACCATACCCATAGGTATAAATCCTCAGTTAAACTCTATTCGATATGAACAAAAGAAAAACAAAAACAAAAAATGACCGTGCAAATATAAATCAAGGCGGCATCCAATAAGAGTCGCCAGTGTTCGAATAGCGCCGCGATTCCTTTGTTTTTGCGCCGAAATAATTTCGACCAAATTCGGGAGCTTTTTGTGCTCGTGTCTCTCGGTGTGTATGTGTGTGTATGTCTGTGTTCTGCGCGCTCGTATTTAATCTTTCGACTTGACAAAAGCTTTATAATTAGACTGTTCTTTTCATTATACGCTAAAATTACAAGCGTATCGTGTATAGAGAAGTAAAAGGTAGCCAGTTAGCAGCGTGTATGTGTTGTTTTATGGTGTTGTTTTACACGACCTTTTTTGTTGGAAGTTTTTTTTTCGATGGGTCGCGTTAAACTCGGCTTTCGGTGTCATCCAGAATGAATAGAATAATAGGATATACCCTTAAATCCCTCATTTATTAAGAGATATTATTTGACAATTATTTTTTAACCGATTTTCTGTTTCTTTTACAGTTGAGCATTTTACCTTAATAGCCAATTAAATAACATCCACAAAATATTTTTTATTTAGTTTTATTTGTATAATCATTTTTGATTATTTGAATCATAATCAAATTTTGATCATCATATTGATTATCAAACTCAAAACCGTGTAATTAAAATTAATACAAAATGATAAAATTCAGTATCAGTTTAATGATCAAAACGCTTTTAAAAGTGGTAATTTTAATTAATTCAGTGTAGAATTTCAGTGTCAGTATTTTAATTCAATAATTACATTTTAATTTAATAATAATAAAGCTTTTAAAAGTCTCCAGTTTGACATTAACTGAATGTTGTCAACCTTAATTATTTCTGTGCAACTCTGCGCAAATCTAATTACCTCTACATGTCTACAGAGCTAACAATAAGAGATTGTAGACATAAACTGTATTTAGCTTATTTTTTAAAGTACTTTTTGACGGATATATTTTTGACTCCATGCATTCTAATAGATCCAAACAAATTAAAACCATCTTGGTTAAGTAGTCTTAAATCACAATATATTTATTTTACTTATTAGTCAAATTATATTACTTCAGAAATTGAAGCATCTTTTAAAGGGTAACACAATTAGACACTACCTATTTTTTAATAGAGTCGGGAACTTATTGAAAGGAAAATACTTCTTAGAACGAATATGCATTACAACACAAAGTCATTTTGATTATAGCTTAGTTGCAATAACGTAGAAAAATGCTAAATGCACATTTTTTGTGGCCTGCACAAAAATAGCAAATGCGCCATAGAAATGTAATAAACCTTCAATCAAATGCCTCCTCTAGCATAGCGAGTCAAATAAACCAATAACATGGAGCGAAAAATAAACTGTAATGTTATCTAGATATTGGACATTCAAAAATGTTTCTCCGCATTTACTCGGCAAACATAGTACAACTATTGTCCAACTCTTTACATTATTAAAATATATATACATATATATGTCAGCACCCATCCTGTATCAGAACAAATAGCGATAATAACAACCTGAATTGGCCTTTGTAAATAGTATGGTATTCTAGACCTATAAAAACCACCTACAGGCACTGGAATGCTTTTTAGACCTAAGCAAAGCTTTCGACAAAGTTTGGCACGACAGCCTAATATACAAAGCCATGTCAGACCTTCCGTGAAGAAAGATGTCGAAACCAAGTTATTTACCCCTTTTCTTTACCAGTTCTCGTTCTGTACACTCCACTTAGAGAAAACTTCAATTCAATTAAATACCATGGTCCAATGCTTAAATTCCTGGAGGTTGAGAATCAACCTCCGAAAAACTTTAGCCATGATTTTTCATAATCAGAGAGACTCCGGGGCGACCAGCTGAGAGTAGAACAGTCCCAATCCCATGCCAACGAAAAGCCACATATCTCGGCATCAGCTTTGACCGTAAATTCCTATGGTCAACACAGATAAATAAAGCAATCTCCAAGGACTACCGAATCGCCACAGCTAAACACTCTCATCTGCAGAAAAAGTAAACTGTCTCCGATGATTAAAGTTTTGCTCTACAAGATCCTTGATGTTATACGGGTCTAATACTTGGTATCGGTTTGTCGGGCCGGAGCTAGTGGAAAAGCTTCAGGTATTACATAAGAAACTTCTCAGGCAAACTTTGCACGCACCATGGTTTGTCAGAAATACCCAAATTCACCGCGAAACTGATACACCAGAAATAAGACGGATCGTTTACTCCTTATACATGAAATTCCATGGGACCTCAACTCTTTCCGAAAATCCCTACATCAGATCCCTGCGAGAGGCGCTTCTAATCCGGTAACCCTGAAGACCCAAAAGTATTTATCCAAGGCGCTTAGGGTTCGCATTCCCCAAATAAACCGCCTTCACGGGCACTCCTCTCTTCCAAACTGAGTTAACATCAGCAAAGAAATCTGTTTAGCTAGTAATTCAGGCACAAAAAAATGCTCCTGGTTCTCCTTTCTCCTGGCTCCCTCGAGTAGTTGTGTTGACGATCACGCGAATAAATCATGAATAATTCCGTTAGTTTTTATCAACTTTACCACGAGCCCAACCTCAATTCTCATATGTATATTAAGTCGATTACTGTTTGACAGTCACTGGTTCGAATCCAGCTGGGGCATGGCCGTAAATTGATGTTTGTGGTTGTTTATAATCCAGTTGGTATTGTCCAAAAGGTAAAAGTGCAATATCCGACAAGAGGAATGATCCCAGTCACGCCAGTAACCAGGCTGAGCAAGACCAAATGTCTTCTTGGTCACTCGCCAGTCAGTAGGCTTAATGCTGAGGACTATTGTTCGGAGCCTACGTTAATACTAGGTCTAGTCTAGATAAACAGTAGGTGAAAGGAGATTCCAAAATATAACAAAAAATGGATATACTTTAAATAATTTTATTTAAAAACAAAAATACACATTTCATTTTCTAATCGTTAATAAAGAATTAGTATTCCCATCGCATTGTCTAATATTAGTAAATTTTTAACTTGCTCTTAAGAAGACAACCAGAACGCGTTCATTTAATTAAATGTATGTGGAGTGGAATATCCTCCATCTGGAATAACGTCTAATAATGATCGGGGCCACAGTCTTTATTAAACGTTCATATTAAAGCAATTCTTTTTAATTTCCTTATGGCGCAAGAATTTGGCCCGACCGAAATGCCGACCAGGCTCTAAACATAAATTTAGCCTCCCTTACATCCCCATCACCCCACCCACCAGTCTCCGATCTCATACCGCACTAAATTGCGTGATTACAATCTTAACGCAGAAGGCGAATAATAAAACCGCAAGGTTTTTTTTGACATCGTCGACGATTCATCGTGATCAGAGGCGGAAGCTAACGACCCAGTTAGGCTAATATAGCACAAATTTGTTCTTCTTTTCCGTACCGTCGTATATCTCATGTTCCCCTCCCGATATTCCCGTGGAGGAGACGGGGGAATTTTTATCAAAAATGCAACGCATACTTTTTTTACGAGGCTTTCTGTTATGCAAATGGTTTCTTTGGTATTCCATCTTCAATCGTTTAAATGACGATTGTATTCGGCGATTGTTCAATTCGGTTTCTGTTTGGCGTTAATGTCGGATGTAGACTGGCAGAAGAAATTGAATGGATTGGATTTTATGCAAATTAAAGAACAAGGATTACGAGAGAAGATTGTCCCGTTTTTTTATCTTTTCTTTCAATATTAAGTTAATTTATTCTTGTGACTTCAGGCAGCCAATTTATTTCATTTGTTTAAGTGTTTGATGCACTCCATTCAAGATTCCAAAATGTACCAAATTTCTGTGAAATTTCAGTTATTGTATATGTAGGAGAAGCCAAGGTTGACAATTAAACAAACTTTATTTTCTCTCTTCTTTGTGTAAATTAATACCTAAAGACGAGTTTTAATTAATAATAAAATATATATGCACACTTAAAGATATTAATCAGTACGTTATGGTGAAAAGAATTATGAATCAGATGGAAACGATGTACTTACTAAATCGTATGCCTAGTTTTGGACAAAACTAACATATAGGAATTCTATTGTTTTTGATTCTTGATTAATTCTGGATACCTCTTTTGTTTTTCGACATTCTACTACTTGTGGTTTTCTGGTTCAATTCAGTAATTCTTTCTTGTCAATTCATATAGTTATTTAGTAATTATCATAAATGTTTTTATCAATTCTTCTCAGTTCTCAGTTGCAAATCTTTAGTTAATTCTTCACTACATTTTCTTGTCAAAATATCTTCACAATTATTTGTTCTTCAATGGTACTTCTCGTTGTAGATGCACCGTGTTTTATCGCTGGAGCTCCTTCCTCGGGTTCTTGGTGGTAGCTGGTCTAAGGCCCTTTTCAGTACCCCGATTAGAGAGGTTATAAAAATATATTTATTTTATAATTAAATGTGTGATTACTGAGATTTTACAAGAGATATAAGAATTGATAGATAGAAACATTGACGTCACTTGAGTTGAGTGTTTGAAACACCGTTTTCTAACCATCATATCCGCATTCAAACGTTAGGGCACTTTGATTTTATTTGGATTATTGATCTTATTTTTACAGTTAAAAGATTGGTTTCAATCAACCAACGCAAAAAGAAGATAAATGAAAAGACCTAATTGAACAATCAATTAATTAGTCGATAAAGACTATACTATGAGACCGTAACTGAAATAATAATAGTAATGCACACGCTGTAACCATGAAATGTGGCAGAGTATTGAAGAACATTAAGTAAAAATAATGCAGGTAATAGCTCTAAAGAGTACCCAATAATAGCACCATCGCCGTTAAGCAGCTGTGAGAATAGTATTATTGAAATCAAGTGTCGTATATTCGCTAAAAGAAATAATGATTGTATCGATATCAAGCCTACTGAAAAATGTTATGATAATTCAAAGATACAGATGCAAATCTATTTAGCATGGCTACATAGTTGATAGTAACTACAACACAAAATAGGTTTAAATTATATACATTTGATGATAGATGTTTGATTTTCTTAAACTTTTCGCAGCTCTGTAAGATGAAAAGTTATATCCGATATTGTATAAAATTATCTTGTAATATTTGGGCATATAAAATGATCAAATTGTAATTTTGAAATTCATTCATTCAGTATTTTGCAAAATCTGCATTTAGATATGCTTTAATATATTAGGTTCTGCTATGAGTTCTTAAACTAGATCTCTGATTATTTTCTTTTACTTTACTTGGCTTCAGTGACATTTGGGTTCATACATTGTCTGTACATAAGTGTTACTCGAAATGTTTGAAACTTCTGTTTGGCATAATACTCACATACACACATATTAACATACTCAAAACCACATTGTTCAATCAAATATGTGTCACTGGTGAAATATGGTCCACCGAACTATTTAATGTACAAGAAACTAGATATTTGATATTGGCGTTTCGTAATCTAACGATGATGGAATTTGATTGATTCTTGTTGAAGGCTTCGATTTGATTAATATTTTCTTTATATATTGAGAATATGAGGTCGTTTAGTACGGAATAAGCGTGAATGTTCAGTCAGTTCAATTAGAAGACCATTTTCTTCTCTCTAGTTGCAATTCGAATCGTATGGAAACATATAATGACTTAATGCACACTTGTACGACTCCAGTCACATTATGTTAGATATAATTTTCTATATTATTTTGTAACTCAAAAAGACCAAAATTATTAGGGACTCATATACACAATGTACAAAAACAAATGAGGCCTAACCTCAAATGTTATCAACAGTGCCTTTTCTACCTTGAAACGGAAATACACAATTTATTTGAAATTTTTACCGATGTATAATTAAATTAGGGGTCATCACAGCATTTGATCTCACTAGAATAGCCAATTATAACACAAAATTACTCAAATAATATATAAATAATACTTGTCCCCATACAAACAGTTCAGTGCGATCAAAACAACTGACGTAGGTGCTAATTTGGAGCGTTTTAGAGCACATTTAAAATGGTCCTTTTTCAAGCCTCAAAGCTTCAAATTTTCTTTCAAATCCATTTTTACAGAAATAACTTTTATTCCGGCTAAAGTAAATACAAAGAATTATCATAAAGTAGTTTTTCAAAAATACTCATTTGGCTTATTATAGAACTCGATAGTTCTATGCTCGTGGTGTAACAACAGCGAATGTACTTATGTTACAATAGAACCAATTACAACTAATTATATTGGATATTGGGATCCAGTGAAAGTTCGAATGGAATAAACCGCAGAATCCCACAGGTAGCATGTTCTGTGGATTGGAATATACCGTTAATATGTTCTAAAGTTCTTTTTTGTTGTTTAACTGGAATATAATATTATAGCAAGGGTATTTTATCAACATTTAATTAGTTGATAAAAAATTATGTAAATAGGAATTACTCCAAGTTAACATTTATTAATTCAAAACATATATCAGCCCTTTTAATTTCATTAAATAAAACCCATCGCTGTTATTAGCTTTCACGCTCTTGTATACGTGATGATGAGTTCCAACATTTTCAGTAACGTAAAGCTTTGATAATTTCAAAACTTTCCTTAAAAAATGCGTCTGCGAGAATACAGAGTTTTTTTGTGTAGCAGGGGTGATAAATGGCGAAGGCTTAATGATTTTCCATCTTTTTGATGAAATTTAATGGCTTGACAAAATGCATTTTGGCTTTTAACGATGCAGTTTTAAAATTTTGACATTAAATTGAAAAACCATCAATGAAAAGAACGTATTAAAAAATTAATTAGCGGTGGAATATTAATTAACTCATCCTTTAATTATTTTTAATTTGACTCTTTGTTATATTTGAATATGTGTAAATAACTTTTGGATATCAGATATCAAACTGAAATTACAAAAAATATATATGTATTATTATTATTAGTCCATGTATTGCTTTTTAAACCAGTTTTTAATTAATCTTTAATGACTTGATTATATATCACAAGTTTGAAATAATATTCTGAAATTAATTCCAGTAATGTAATGCATCTTCGGAAAGTTTCGAATTTATCTTGCCTTAATTGTTAGGGCATTAGCTAAGGGGTCTTCTGAATGTTTGCTGAAAAGTTGAATCTCTAAATAAAGCATATTCTACTAAAGTCGTCCTAAGCTGTTTATATTACCGTTACTCTACCCCTTGTTATGGTTTCGGCTAAATCCCAATATAATTTGTTGTTCATAACCTAAGAAGTAGGACCTGCTTTTCCTCCACTAAACTTTAAGAAGCAAAACAATTTATCTTACTTAATAATTGTTTATACTTACATATATATAAATTTTGATTAGTGCAGAAATTAAAATACAATTTTGTAATACTTATACAATTTTATTTAAAAACTAGCTGACCCGACAGACTTCGTCCTGTCAAAAATATTTGTAATGTGGCAGTTTTTGTGCCTACGTATTTTAAAAAATTCTCCTGAACAGAACCATCACCCTGGTGATAGGGCGTTGTGAATAAAAAATAATTAAATAAAACATATATAAGGATTGAAAAGTAAGTAATCGCTTTATTGTTAATCATGTGAATCATAATTATTATTATTATTATCATTGTAGTGCTTTGTGGTATACGATGTTTTTTGTTTGATTACCTGGCGCATAGATAAACAAATCTGATGGTTTTCCAACACGGGAACAGGCAACATACAATTGACCATGTGAGAAACATGGGTTTTCTAGATTAATACCACAAACACTTAATGATTGCCCCTGGGACTTGTTTATAGTCATAGCAAAAGCAAGCCGCACTGGAAACTGTAGTCGTTTAAACTCAAATGGCACATCAGTCGGAATCATTGGGATGCGCGGTATGAGAACATCTTCTCCTTTATACTTTCCTTTGAGTATAGTTGCTTCTATCACATTGTTTAGTAATTTTTTATCGCTAACCGTGTACCGTTGCAAAGACGCGGTTGGTTGATACCGATCCAACCTTTAATTGAAGATTGTGAGGTGGCAATCCTGGCAAATCCAGCGAGTTTAAAAATTCCGGTGGATAGTTGACTACATCATCTTGATTAGTAGCCGAATCAACTGATTTATATATCCTCAATTCGCCTGTAATTTGTTCTTGAATTTTGAAATTTAATTCATTTACATCTATGTTTTTTGCAGCCAGTATAGCTCGTTCGCTCAACCAATCATGGTTTCTGTAATTTTGAGAAATATCTGGAAACACCTTTTGAATAAGTTCATCTTTTGATCGAGTTAACTGACAAAAACTTTGAGGAAAGTTAATGCAGCCAGTCAACATGTCTATAGGAAATTTGCCATTACCAATGTCAATGAGTTGTTTAGAGAATATGTTTCCAGATTGGTCATTTTGCAACTCGACACGCATATTCTTGCTTAAATGAAGTCCTTTGACATGTTTCCACAAATTGGAGGACTTTAGACATGCATTGAGTTCATCAGCTGGCGTTGATCGTGGAATCACTGGCAATGTTTGACGAAAATCTCCTGCTAATAAAATCATTGCACCATCAAATCGGTTATTATTGCTACGTAGATCTTTTAAGGTTCTATCTAAAGCCTCCAAAGATTTTTTATGTGCCATCGTGCATTCATCCCAAACAATCAATTTACATTGCTGCAAAACCTTTGCCATTGAAGAGTTCTTCGAAACGTTGCAGGTTGGAGTTTCATTGCTTTGCATATTTAATGGCAATTTTAGTGCTGAATGGGCTGTTCGACCACCTTCAAGCAAAGTTGCTGCGATTCCCGACGAAGCGAGTGCAAGTGCAATTTTATTTTGTGAGCGAATTGTTGCTAATATTAATGAAATCAAAAAAGTTTTTCCTGTACCACCAGATGCATCTAAGAAGTAAATCCCTCCAGTTTCATCATTTGTTACTTTCATAAGAGTTTCAAATATATACTTCTGTTGTTCATTTAACAGTGGAAGATTTGTTTGAATTAATTCTTTCAAAGCGTTGAGATCATACAGTCTTTATCGATGCAACTCTTGGTTAAAAGCGTCATGCATTGGACGATTGGGCGCGGTCAGGCTTAATTGAATTAATAGTTTGTTTGACATTATCAAGCACATGTCCTCAATTGAAATCAATGCTTCATTGTAAATTTCTTCACTGATTTGTATATTTGGATTTCCCATTTTATTCCGTATTTGATACAAAATATCATCACACATATAATCTTTGTACTTCATCCACAAATCAATTGGGTTTGATGGGAAGCATATAGATATGATTATAGAAAACAATGTTCGTATTTGATGAGCGTGTGATGATATTACAGCATCATTGAGAGTTGCCAATGAGCGTCATTTTCAAGCAATTGCAAACGTTGACAGGCTTCTCTGTAGGATCCACACAATTCACCATCAACAGTTCGTAACTGTTGGAATGATGTTGGGCCACGTACATTGACTAATAGCAGTCGTAAATAAAAACATTCATCATTGCTTGGATGTACTGAATAAATCCGGCCAATCGCATCGGTGGAATATACATCTGTATATCCTGGAACTGGTTTTCCTTGTTTCCGTCGTATAAATCTCCTTGAGGATTGATTCCAGGTATAATATTTTGGCATTTCAGAATATAGCAATGTTTGTGCGAAATCATCGTTTTGGCATGTCTCAAAAAAACTGGTTAATGTAGTAGATGGTGGCTGAGCAGCTCTTTGTACTGCGTTCTGTGCTGTAAAATACACTCTTTGTCCATTTTCTAAATGCACAGCTAAGTGAACACCAGAAGGGTGTCTCTCATGAATAGGAAAAGAAAATATTCGCCAAACTGCTTCATTACTACTGACATAGCGGCCCATTTGGTATTGGGTAACATCATCATTAGAATTCTCTGCACCAATTCCAATCACAGCCATATCACTCCCTTTGGTTACATATTTGCAAATGTATTTAATCGATTTCACTGAATGGCAAGATTCAACGTTGATGTGTGCTTTGAATGTCTTTGATAAAATGGGTTAATATGGAACAATCTATTATCTATTTCAATATCTTGTTGATTTAATTTGACAATTGTTGATTTTCCATTGTCTGCTGTCGATCTGCGACGATACAATGGATAACCGTCATTACCAGTAATTGTTTCCGATATTAATGTCCGTGGATATCGTTTTGAACATTTACCATCCATCATACACGGTGAATTTTGATTAAGAGTTCCACAGGGACCATGTATCATGTTTTTGATAACCACCTCATGCAATCCAGGATCTACTTGTACATTAGGGATTTCAGCTGATATCACTGCATCAACTTCATTTGGCCTTATCTTTTCAACCAACCAAATCAAAATGTGTGCATGTGGCAATCCTCGTTTCTGCCACTCCACAGAATACATCCAGCAGCGTGTCTCACCAAACACATTATGTTTTACGATGAAATTCATTAAAGATTTCAACTTTTGTCTAAAGACTCTGGCTGTAATATCATGACGATCAATGGGTGATTGCCCAGGGAATAACTCCTGCTTAATTTCTATCCATTGCGGATTGCATGTAAATGTGATGAACAAATCTGCTGTACCATAATGACGAACATACGACATGGCATCTTGAGCATATTCGTGCATATGCCGAGGGCTTCCGATGTATGTTGCTGGAAGAATAGTCATCCGACCGACATTCTGTGCATTTCCATCAGTATTAATCGCATCTCGAAGGTGAATATACTCTTCAGATGGTTGGTTTGATTCAACCTGATGAATGCTAATCGGTCCGTTTCAATTTTAACATACATGTCAACAACATATTTGTGATATAATCGCCGACATTTCAATATGTGATTATCTTCATTTTCCCGAATCATTAGGCGGTATGAATAATAGTTCATTGAACTGACTTTTTTGTTGGTTTCAGAACCTGTAAACAGATTTTGTTTTAATAACATTCAAATACATAATATAGTGACTGAGATATTATCGCCATAGCTAAACTAATATTTTAGTTACCTGTAATGGGATTTATCATTTTTATTGATAAATCGTAGCCATCTTCACCTTGTCAAAATATAATGGGATATTGCAGTGCATCATATGAGCGGTGTGTTTCCTTTATAGGTTGTAATTGATCATTCCGACGATGTAAAACAATATCACGGGATTCCAAATTTTCTCCAACTACAACGATAGCAAATTCAACAATAGTTGGTGCATTAAAACGTCTTGTATGTTGACCTGCAGGTGTTTTATCAGCTCTGATTACAATTTTGTGATTATCGGATGGCATCAGATCCAGGGCAGTTTTAAACAATATAATCAATTGATTGTGTTGATGAAATAAAGTTTGTAATTGTTCTATAATAGACCTCTTTACTAAATTGTTATGTGCACAACGCAGATCAATTTCTTGTGGTGAATTGCCCATAAAATAAATTTGCAGGAATTTGTTGTCGCTATCTGACACTGGTAACAGTGAACCTGCTCTGTGATATATTTGCCCTTGTATCTGTAAATAAAAAAAATATTATGGTGTGGTATAAATTAATGGATTGTCAGTGATCAAACTTAAGTAATATTTGATCTTAAAAGTATATATTTAGTTTTAACTAATATCTATCAAATATAAAATATAATAAAAGTGTCACTGAAACTGAATCACCATATAATATGATGACTAAGTGATATATTTCGTAATGATTAAGAAATTGAAGATTAGTAACACATCTTAACTTTGGTGACAGAAAATTTTGTTCGCTAAAATAATTATGAGTAACTGCTATAATACATACCTTGAAAGTTGGCATAAAATTTTCCCGAACTGCATTTGTTGCCCCAAATGAAGTCATTTGAAAGCAATTGTTATATTGTTGGATATGTGTCAAGAAGTGTATAGAATCTGTTCCTATTCCTGAAACCAATGAGTACAATGGTTCTGGTGGTGGATCCAATGGTATCAATTTCACTTTACCATTTGCGCAACACAATCCATTGGCTTCGTTTTTGTATTTTAATGCCTTACAGTGTGAGCAAACCAAGTTCATAGAACCAATAACAACACATTGGTAGTTACTGTAGTCAATTGACACATCGTAACTGAAAGCAGCTGGATTCAAACTTGCGCGATTATTAGTTGAATGTCGCGCTCGCGCTTCACGCGTTTGTGATATCCGAATTCTTTCACGTTCATTTCCGTCGTCACGTTCTTGTGCAGTACGATTAGATCGGTAATTAGCTTGGTTTATAGCATTTCTGGTTCTTCTACCTAAATTGCTTCGTATTATAGGAGGCATATCAAATATAAATAATTTTTTTATTAATCACGAACTAAACAAACACTAACTAACTAAACACTCTGCACAAAACACGATATACGCATTTGTTTCGTGTATCAGTTGACAATTCATCTGTCATCTGTCAAAAGTCATCTGTAACAGACAACTTTTTTTTTAAATTTGATATGACTTGAACTCAAATCCTTTTAAGCTGTACGAATTGTTTTATTTATTTAAAATTTGGATATTAAAAATAATAAAACACTGTTGGTAACGCGATTTTTGTTTGACTGATGTAATGACGTGGAAACTGATGCATTTTATCTCGCGTGCCGAAACTAATACAAAAGGACGCGACATTAAACTCCTCCAACTATGTATTCTGTGCTCCAATGCACACACGCACATTGTTTTGATAGATATGATCTTTGACGTTAGGAACACACCTACATTGCTTAGACAACAGTGAGTGCTTGTAATTTAATATGAACTTTATACCATAGCAATAAAGCTCAAATTGACTACGTTTTAGTTACAAATCATTTGTATGGGAAAAAGAAAAGGGCTATTTTTAGGGTTTTTCCAGCAATAATTCTAATTTTTCTCGCCGTAAAAACCATCCTTGAACTTCAACGAATATTTTAAAAAATGATTTGGCCAAATTGGTCCAGGCGTTGTTGAGTTATGCGCTTACCAACACATTTTGCGATTCATTTTTATATATAAAAGGGCTATTTTTAGGGTTTTTCCAGCAATAATTCTAATTTTTCTCGCCGTAAAAACCATCCTTGAACTTCAACGAACATTTTAAAAAGAGATTTGGCCAAATTGGTCCAGGCGTTGTTGAGTTATGCGCTTACCAACACATTTTGCGATTCATTTTTATATATAAGATAACTGTCGACTTACCGATACACTAACAATGCCGCCTTTCTTTTTCATTTTAATATAAACGAAAACTTATAACACTCATTTTTTTTGCTTACAGCAACTTATTATGTTTAAATAATTGGGATTTTCTTTCAATTATCCAATTGTTTTATATAGCAAAACCATAATTTTGCATCGTTATTCATTCCAAGAGTATAGTTCTATTATATATAGTCATTCGAATAAAACAGCCAGTGCACCTCATCAAAATGTTTAAAGCAACGTTGCCGCACCAAATTTAAATTTTCGTTTATTTTGACTCTGACAATAAAATACTAATCTAATGAAATAAAATAATGAAACAAAATATAAAGTTGTAATATATAATTTATTTTAATATTGTAGTACATCTAATGCCTATTAATTGAAGGACTCAAACTACAGTTAATTAAATGGACACAATAGTTCATAGGTTAGAGTTGCTTTATTAAATTTACATACACATGTGACAACGGTGTCGACTAGTGTCAATACAAATCGAATTTTATATACGTATTTGGTTACATGTTCAGTCGCATCAGACATGTTCTGTCTCTTTTTATCTAGAGCATTGCTAATTAGCAAAATGAGAAAGAAAAATGCTGTGAGTTTAAACGGGATTTTACGTTTTCACAAACTGAAATTGGCAATATGTTCAATGGAGTTGAACACGTGCATTGATTGCTTTATTGGAAGGACTATTTGTTTCTTTATATAAACTTAATATGCTCATCTGGGTTAACTTTTATCATCCATGTCTGAGTCTAGTTATTTTTATTGTTAATGGGACAGTTGCAACTTTCTGGTTGCTTCTCATAGTTTTTTACAAAAAACAGAGCTGGGAAAAGTACCCGATTTGCTTTAATTAAAACAAAAATTACAACATATTATCTCTCATGTATTTAATACACAAAATATTTTTATGTAGTGTATTTAAAATACAAAGTTAAGCATTTTAACTATTTTTATTTTATTTTATTTAAAATTCAAATTACAAAATACTGTTAGGTGCTAGGTTATGTAAATAGAATAGGAACTAATCCGGCTCAGCCTATTAATTAGTGATAAAACATTTTCTTCGCTTCATTTTTGATATATTTGCTAATACGGCTACTCCTGTTACGCTACTCCCAGATACTATTTCATATTTCTTTGCAATATGCCTTTAAGGCATGAATTGCAAGATTTTGAACTATCTGCCTCTCATCTGTTATGATGCTTTCTGGCAGCCAAGACATTTGCAATATGGCTGCATGTATTTTAGATGACAATTTTTAAAAAATTTCAAAGCTTATTTTTGACCTCTCTTTCAGTTGTAAACGTAAACGTAACAGTAAAATGCCTCAAATTACTATTCTACAACCGATATTATATAGTTAGTACAGACAAAGGTCCTGAATGCATGAATATAATCCAAAGCTGCAGCAATTAATGTCAATACTTCAATGAATTCATCGAAGTATTCTAGTACCATGGCCGAGAAAGTGTCGGTCTTACCCTGACTATGATAATTCAGAAGGTTGGATTTATTTCCTTTTTCTACCACCCTATTCTTTAATGTTTCCGGAGAGTGAGAAACATCTCGATGTGATTTTTTTTCTTAGATGGAAACGTGAGCTAGTATATAAAAAATAAAAATTCTCACAAATACTTAAACGCAGCCACATTGACGTTTTTTAGCATATAATCATCTAGCTAATAATGTTATTAATATAGAGTTTAAAAACTACGATGACATTCGACTCTTTTTAATATCTTAGACTAATATAAAGATATATTATTTAGACATATAAATAGACAAACAATAAAGATAGCATTAACATTTAACAAGTAACAAATATAATATGTTGCGTCGAAAATATGTATATTTGTATTTCCATTACTTATTTTAATTACAATTAATTCAAATACTACCCAACCCTGCTAACAAGAAGTATCATACTATCAACAAATATAGCAAATGGTGATATTTTTAATTTGTATTATAATCCCCTGTAGAACACCTGCTTAGCTTCTTTTATTGTAGAGTAGGATTTTTCTAAACATTTTGACTGATATATAAGAATTTTGGTATTATTTTCTGAAGTTTGTGGAGAACTACCATATACCAAACCATATTAATGGCTTGTGCTGCATTTAAGAATACAGCTGAGCAGACTTTTTTATCTTCGTAAATTGTTTTAATGGCGTCTTTGATAATCATGAGACAATCGTTCTTTCGCAATTAATTATATTCAACTAATTCAATGAAACATTATATTTTAACACTGTACTAACTGAAAACATACAGCGCTATAACATATGTACATTTCTATCTATATTCTGCTTCCTGTCTCCCCACCTGTCAAATCATAATGAATTGATGAAATCATGTCGTACAAAGTGCAACAAGGGAAAACTTTTAAACACAATTCGGACTCATTTCGTATGCACTGATGATTTAATCGCGTAATTCAATTAGTGACATCCAACTTTAACAGGGTTTCGTGTGATTACGTTAAAATCATGCAGAACTCGTCGAAAACGAAAAAAGCCGCCCCAATAACATATAGAGGCGTTGCTATCTTGCGTTCGTTGTACGGAATTTTCGCCACGATAAAAACAGAGCGGAAGAAACGAAAATTTTATGGCAACTTTTCGACACGTAGCGCACGGGCGGGACGTGCGTTTTCAATTTTGCCAATTTTCCGAATTATGTTCCTTTCATTCTTCTCGCGGGCAAACATGAAAGAATGAAGCAAGACGCTTACTTGAAAATTGTGTGTCGGAAATAAGATCAACGAGAGAAAATGTTCTTTTCTATCTCTCTGCTCTTAAACATTTATGATGTACAGTACGTTAATCATATATAGCGCGTTCAATAAAACAGTGAATTCACGTCATCTAAATGTATGACGTTAAAACGTCGCAATGTTACCGTCAACTTAGAGATTTAGATCGTATTGGCTCTGACCTATTCTAGTCTAAATAAAATAATGAAGCTATAAATGGAATAAAGAAAAGTAGGGTTATCAAACATAATTAATTTTAATATTATAGTACTTCTGATACATATCGAAGGACCTAAACTACAGTTAATTATACAGTCACATATTTACATGAGGTAGAAATCTAGGCGTGTTTTTTATGTAGTGTCCACATAATTAACAATTGTATATCGAAGTAATGTAATTCACTTTACCAGAGAGTTGTGTCTCTTTATCAAGTCATCTTGAGATTACTGTATTTCTCCTTTATCATTCATTCTAACCAAATGACCGTGTATATTTTGATCTATTACGCACCTATCTAAGCATACAAACCTTTCACATTCTGCAATACGATTTTGTACAATTATACTATATTAATTACATACCTAACTTTAGTTTACTCCACTCTCGACACTTTGTATTGGTAATTGTCAGCATTGGCTCATAATCCCACATCCAGAAAATTTTCATTCAGTCACTGTGACTCTCTGAGTTAGTACTCAAGTCAATAATTAATCTATTAGTTCCAATCTATCTAATATTTGTTCACCCGATTCCGCCATTTGTCAATTTATTTTTCAGTGACACTGATGGAGTATATCCAATTTATATACCTTTCTTGACTTGCGTGTCCATTGTAATCATTCTCTGCTAAATCCCAATGTCAATTCGATTGGACTAAATATGCAGTGATAGCGTAAAGGATGCAATACTCTATGTATCTTTTATTCAGATGTATTTGTAAATATCATAATTACATAAAACGCAATTAGACATTTCATTTATATGTACCAAGTAACAATTTGAAATAGTTCATTCTTTAGCATAAGTTCTTTAGGGGCTGGTTTTCAAACCAGTGCAAAAATGTGTTATGTTTCATTTTACTGGCAAGAAATCTTGTTCCTGTTCGAAGTTACTAGACGAACTATTAGACACTATCTAGTAGCTTCGGAATTTTTAAACAGAATAATATCAACTATTAAGCAGCGATATGAAATATATCAAAACAAGCAAAGTGTCAAAACAAAGCTTGCTTGTTTATGACCTGTAATTATTGTCATTAATGTTTTGAAGAATTTTGCAGACGTTCGACAACCAGAATCTGATTTTAAAACGAATTTACAATATGTGATAGATAATACTTTCGACATCGAGATCATATGAGTTCACTGTTATTTTGAATAGACTAATAGAATGATGCATTGGGCGTATGGAACTGTTTACCTCAAATGTTTATTTATTGTATGTAACGAAATAAAAATTAATGTTATAAATATAATATATTTAAAATTCCTCTTGTGGTTACTAAATCGCAAGCTCATGCATTTAAAATGTTTCGTTTGGTTTAGGAACCCGAGAGAAGAGAATTAGACACGTAGAGTTTGTTCCCCCAAAAGTACATTTTATTTTCGATAGTAAAATCATTAGGTTTGAAGCATCCATACTAACCCTACATCTATATAAATAAAAATGAATTGGACAAATGTATGTATGCGCACAACTTCAGAACCACTGCACCAAATTAAATATTTTTCTAAAAATGATTTATTTTTCTGCTGATATATTCGTTAGTTAGGAGAAGATTCGTACAAAACATTTAAGCGTGACACAGAAAACAGTCCACAAAATATTGAGATTGCCATTTTTTAATTCGCTTCTGAATATAAGGCAACTCAATTTAGGCAGCTAAGCGCTTATTAAATAAACAAATCCACATATTAAAAGATCCAAAAAAAAAACAAATTTCCGGTGTGTATGATTGAATGAAAGTGATATAATCCAGTGAAACGTTTGTGTTGATGCCGAATTTTCATAAAAACCGTTAGTAAAATGTCCGTTACACTAGCCAACGCTCACACTGGCTAAATATAGTAGTCATTTGCAGCCATAGTGGGTTTTACATGCATAAAAAGATAAATACGTTCGGTTCTATTCATTCGTCTTCAATTCTAATTAACGTTTCTTTTGCAATCCAAGATCAAACAATTCCATCCGTACTGTTTATGTCCAAATGGAAAAACTAAAAATATTGTACACAACAAGACATTAGAATAGATTAAATTTCTATGTATGCTAAATTTTTTATTTTGAATTTTGTCTTTAATATTTCATTAAATGATAACACTCCAAAAGCTTGTTTTCTTAGAGCTTGCGTATACAACACCATCTCTAACATGCGTGTGACATGACAGAAGCTAAAGTGCAAAGAGATGGATTTGGCTACAATGAATGCTTAATAACAAATATAATTATACAGCCGGGTCAGCTATTTTATGTTTACTTTACAAAATATAGATTTTGTTACTTTATATAACACAGACAAAGTGCGTTGAAATTGTTTTAAATAGTGCTTTCAAAAAACGATAAATCAAATTTTCAACAAACCTTATGTCTCCATTTAAGGTGCAGGTTAATTCGATTTAACTGCAGTTAATAAATGCCAATTTCCAACAGCCACTAATTGAGCAAAGTTCCTCGCCATTAATTGCCCCTGTACCGAATCATTCACGCTATTAACCCCGACCACTGCTTCATATTTCGAAAAACCCTCTAGCCACACGACACCAAAATTCACTTCTCTAAAAGCTCACAGTGACTACTATATTTACTGAATTTACTTAACTTGGTCGTTGATATTATTTTCAATTAAATATTTTCTTTTTTAAGTTATTTATTTTGGATTTTTTTTACAAATTAAATCGCAATATTTTATTTTCCTACATACGTAAAAGAATCACCAACCGTAAAATTCTGAAGTAAAATGGTAGTTGGCGTATTTCTCGCTTACACTGGAAAATATTTTATTGAAGATTATTAAAATATGTCAGCTTTTTCATAGTGGGATGCAACAAGTAGTTGGTCTGACTTAACACGTAACCTCCCATTGTGCGGTGTTAAAAGACCAGAATATGTCTTGAGGATTATCTAAAATAAACTGTCGACATTTTCAACATTTCCTTTTCAATATTTTACACTAGCTCAGATAGTAATACACCTTTGGTTGTAGTTTTATTATAATATTTGTTTGTTCTAATATGTTTAGAAAATATGACATTTTTTATTTAATTATTATTTGTAACTAAAACATGACTATCGCCTTAATTATTATGTTGTCAAAATAACAAATTTTTATTTAGTTTAGTTTAGTTGAGTTACTTCGAGGATACTTCCACTATTTTAAACCGTTGAATTTCAAAAAAGCCAAACGACAGGCATATTTTACGAATTTCCTTGCATATTGACAGTCGATGTCAATTTTCAATCGATATTTTGTATAACAATAAATATAAAATGTATGTTGCAATTCTGTAATATTGCTAGTATTTGTTGCTAATGTATCTCTAACAAAAATATATTTTATAATTTTAAGAAATTGTGATGAGGAAAGACTAATATTTCAGAGTAAAGTAAATTTTCAGCAGCATAAACTAAATATATTATATTTTCAGTATTCTTATAATACATTTATTTATTTCAATTTGTAATAAAAACAAGCATCATTCCGTTATATTTGAACTCTTGTTACATGACAAAAATCTCAATATATTATAAAATGCTGTAGTATTGTTTTATTGCAACTATTCTAATATATTTCATACATATTAGGTTGTAGCGACCTTGAGGCATGTCGAATTTTACATCGTAGAATAACGGTCAACGAACCAGAAATATAATCCCAGATGTTGAACATGGACGAGGTGCAAGACGATTTCGATCATTCTGTAACCAACCATCGTTTGGTTTAAACGTGCCACCATCGACTGCCCAAGCCTCGTCTCCGGGTAACACCGCTGCCATCCGTTTATCTATTTTGTATTTTCTACATTTTTTTATATTGCCAATAAATAACGGTCACATAATGTAAACAGCACTGTTTCATTTCGTCTTACCTCCATTCACCGAAACCCTAAACGGTAAATATAAATATAAATTTTATAATTCTAAGAAATTCAGATGAGCAGTGATGACTAATATTTGTATGTAATGTCAATTTATATCAATTCTTATGATATATTTATTTATTCGAGTTTGCAATATAAACAAGAATAATTTCATTAAATTTGAGCTTTTATTATTTAACAAAAATCGGAATATATT
Organism: Rhynchophorus ferrugineus; assembly: GCF_030347505.1. Taxonomy (NCBI): domain Eukaryota; kingdom Metazoa; phylum Arthropoda; class Insecta; order Coleoptera; family Curculionidae; genus Rhynchophorus; species Rhynchophorus ferrugineus. The sequence continues at coordinate 39,921,336 of NW_027472580.1, read as the reverse complement.
CAGATAGCAATACATAATGTGTTCAGATATGATTCCCACTTTATGTAGAAATGTTTTACAGAATAATACGAAAGAATAAACTATGGCCCAATGATGGGGTACTGAGATTCATTTAAATTACTAAGTGTACAATAGTATAAATATAGGAAAAGAGAACATAAGAAAAAATTGCAATAAGACACATATAATACCAATAAATTATTGAAAACGTATAAAGAGTATTTAAAATGAAAGAATATCAATTGTGCACAATTGAGTTGATCAAGACAATCAAATAAAACAGGGCCGTTAGTCATTTTTATGATGAGATAAATTATCATCATTAAACACACTTTCTGTGTATGATTTATTAATATATGATATATATTTCCTATAAACATAAAGTAGCCATATTTTATTTAACATTTTTAGTGTTTTATTAAATATTTATTTGTACAAATAATAACTATATGTTCCAAAAATTAAGTTTTGCTGGCAGAAGTCGTATTTTTATATTGTTCAAATATTTTATTCGAAGGAACATATCAGTCTTCGTTTTTTCGGAATATCTTGTATAATTCATTTTATTTTTTTGGTCCCATATGGTTTGATTGGCGATAAGGAAGTACCTATGTCCATATTAAGTCACAACCAAATCAGATTGCCGCCAACGTGGGCGGAGAAGGGACTAGGGAACGAATCGTCAATTTGGAAAAACAAATAACATTTTCGTTTTCTCTTTTATCGCCCTTATCCTCCCTTGCTTTGTAAGTGGAAGCCGCACCGTTGTGCCTAAAATTAAACGTGGGGTCAAAGAAAGCGTAAAATACGACTCTGGGGGTCCCGGCTGGTCGGGCACAGGTGTCGGATGCCCACAGGAGATTACCCTGCCACTGGTGCTGGCTTTAGTCTATCTGTTTCCCGAATAGACAACTTTAGGGAGCCGCGGCCTACAATTAACCCGCCGACCAGAATAAACTGTACCGCCTCAATAGCTTTCCTGAATGTATTTCCGATACCCCCCATTTTTTTACTCTTAACAACATATCCAATCCAGAAAGCCTTATTTTTCGTTACAGTATTTAGCTTTTCTTGTTTATGCATGGTCCTTTCATTTTATTATATTGATGTTATTTATTTTACCTTTAAAATAAACTGTTATCTTGATTTAACCGATAACTTTAGATTGGAAATTTATCATTTGCTAATTTTTTTATATATTCTGCAATATTTACTTTATATATATATATATATATATATATATATATATATATATATATATATATATATATATATATATATATATTATTTTTAATTTAAGAAATTTGATTCATTATTATATAAAATTTCATTCTGGCCGTTTGGGTTATAAAAGGCGTAATATTTCTTGTAACGCGCTTTGCTTTAGGGATTCATATCGCCCAACAATGTATATTAAATAGAATGATTTATATCCAAAATACTTTTATAAGTATGTAGTTAAAGTTTTTAATTAAAGTTTAACTAAGTCGTCACGGTCATATAAATAACCAGAGGATGAAATCAGTTCAATCAGTTAATTTTACTAAAATATTTTTCTATTTTATACATTGTGCAGTATAGTGAAGCAAAGTTTCACTTAGAAAAATAGTTAATATCGAAACAAATAATGCTTATCATTATTCATAGCCAGACAGTACTTTACAGTTTCTGGTTATATTCGTTGGATGAGCAGCCTAATCGTGTAACTTACCAAAGTGATTTCGGATTGGTTACTGGATGTCTCAAAAAAAAGCTTAACAGACGCCACCAAAAGAGCAGGTTTAGCAAAGGTAAGAACTTCAATAGGTTTTGAGAATATTTGTTTGATATGGCTACCATATTTTCTCACTATAAACAATAGAAGATTTGTTGAATAGGATAAATAGATGACTATTTTCCCGTATGAAATGTGTTTCAACAATTTTTGTGAAAAGAGTAGCTACTAATATTTAATAGTTACATATTTAATAGTTTTCAGTTACATAACCACTATGAATTCAGTATTTAAATTTATACGAGATTAGTAACTAAGTACTTAACCTCACCAATCGATTACGCCGCTATGGCAAAAGAATTTTACTATCGTATAATACATTCTCGTAGACGGCTACTGCCGAAACTTCAACCGCATCGGACTCGTAGTTTTATTTTGACCACGTGTGGAAGCGGGCATGTCAGCAGATTGTAGAAAATGGAAAAAGGCCAATTTTTGTTTTTGGAAGGAAAATCGCGCAGTTAAATCAAAGAGCGCTTGAGTGCTGTGTAGTTCTCCTTCGACCGCAACCGTCAAAGATTAACTTAACAAATTTCAAAGTAGTCGCACATCAATTTTTGATGAGCCACGCCCCACGATAACCCCAGGATAACATGGCAAAAATTCACGATCTCGTATTGACAGAACGCCGATTGAAGTTGCGAAATAGCTGAGGGTGTAGGCATCTCAAAAGACTGAGTGGACCATATTCTGCAGAAAATTTTGGGTAAAGGAAAGCTGTAGGCGCGGTGCATGCCGCGTTTGCTCACTCTTAATGACAAACACAACTATGAGACCACTTCAGAGCAATGTTTAACGCAATCCGAAGGAGTTTTTGTTTCGTTTCGAGATTGTCAGCGTGAACTCCGAAGAAATCGTAGACTGTTCTATCGATCGGAAACGTGATGGTCACCGTTTTCTGGGATTCACAAGGTGCGATCTATATCGACTACCTACCTAATTATTGTGCCTATTCGACGCCGACACACAACGCACCGGCTCACACCATCGCACGCGCCACATCCAAATTGGTCGAACTGCTGCCCCATCTACCGTATTCTCCATATTTGCTCCTGTGCCACTTTATTTTATTTCCAAGCTTGAAAAGTCACTCGCTGGTCATAAATTAGAGTTGAATGACTAGATTATCGCAACCACTGACGCCCGCTACGAGAAAACATATATGTCAGACAAGTTAAAGAACTTGAAGCATCGCTGGTCCAGGTGTATCAAGCTAAAAAGAGACTATGTTGAAAAATAAATCGCAACTTAAAGGTCAATTGAAAGGTCCCCAAAATAATTCCGTTCAAAGGTGATACACTAACTATAGCGACCTTCTAATTTTTCGATACCATTTTTGTAGTAAGATTTGTCCTTTACTTCAAAATAGGTCTCAGTTTCGACGATCATCTCTTCATTCAACGAAAATTTCTTCCCAGTGAGCATTCTTTTGAGATCTGAGAATAGGAAATAGTCGCTGGGGGCCAGATCTGGAGGATACGGTGGATGAGGAAGCAATTCGAACAGTCCAATAAGGCTATATAACAGTCGCTGTTGATGGTCCTTCCTTTTTCTAGGTAGTCAATGAAAATTATTCCATGCGCATCCCAAAATAAAGACGCCATAATCTTGCCAGCCGACTGCTGCGTTTTCCCACGCTTTCGAGAAGGTTCATCGTGTGCAGTCCACACGGATGACTGTCGATTGGACTTTACGACGTTGAATTGATTGTTTGTTGACGTTGATTGGACGTTGTCACATATCGATGCAAAAACTCGGGTTTATTACGCTTCTTCAAACACTGCACCCACTTTGTACAGAGCCCTCTCATACCCAAATATTCGTTAATGATATGATGTACACGTTCAGTTGATATCTGCTATTTCATTCAATTACAATTTACGGTCATTCAAAATCATTTTGTGGAATGCGTTCACCGCCTTTGGTGCTTCATTTCACCGCGTCTAAACTTAGCATACCAATCCTTGATGGTTGATTTTCCTGGGGCAGTGTCCGGAAACTCGGCATCAAGCCAAATTTTTGCGTCAACTGTATATTTTCCCTTCAAATAGCGATATTTTAACAACACGCCAAAGTCTTTTTATCCATTTTATTCACAATAACAAAAATTGTTTCTCTCAAAGTGCTATAATTCACAAACTAATGATCCAACAGCTGTCAAATTTATTCAGGCATCTTGTGTTAGGGTTAGCTAAAAAGCATATGGATTAAATGCTAGTCGCGCTATCTATGTGTCAGGCCGGGGCTTTGAATTGACTTGTTACTTATCGGATCATTATTTAATTAATGCAGATAAAACGAGAGTCTATTTAGAAATAAAACTTCGTTAAAAGGAAAAACATATGAAAACTATGTCGATTATCTTAAAACTAATAACGTCTCATTTAAACTAAACAATAAAAATATATACGTTTGATCAATGTTAGCATAATCGATTCAGAAGTCGCCTCAGTTAATTAATAACCGAGTTAAGATACAGAACGGGTAAATATTTGAATTCTAAGCTAATGGAAAATTAATCTGCAACTGTTTTATTATACCGTCGGGTATTTCAATTTAAAACATAAACGTGAGCCACTTAATAACTAAATATTAGATACGTAATAATACAGATATCATCGACACATTACCTTATTAGCAAACAAGTCTATTTATTGAATTTATTTATTAATTAGTGCTTACTTGAAATGAATTTACGATGATAACTACTTCAGCTTCTCATTTCTTATCATATATTCCAGGTGTGTCAGTAATTCATTTTCGGTTTCCATAACAGATTTAATTAGCCTTAAGTGTGCAATGTCATGATTTAATACATATGTCACTTTATTATACAGACATTAAACTCAAAACTACAGCATAGTAGTTTTGTATATTTTACAAATGTAGAGTTATATGCCTGAGAACGTACATTTGCAACACGCATTAATTTTATATATTTCTTTTTTTTTTTAAAGAAAAAAGTTGCCGAGTCATCGTTTGCTGCTACAGACTGGCCCCAACCGTATCAAAAACAATTATTTGAAAAGTTGAATGTAACAATTTGTGAACGGTTGGAACAATCGATCGGAAAGAACTAATGGATGAGAAAATGGGTACCACATGAATTGAATGACACTTTATTAGAAAAACGAAAAAATCGCCTATAAAAATATGCCATTTCCGCATCGAGTAGTAACTGGTGATCAAAATGAATTTATTTCGAAAATCCCAAGGCAAAAACATCAGTGTTATCACATGGCGAAGCGCTTTGGTCGAAAATTATGCTCTCTGCCTGGTTAAGTCAAGTTCGTGTCGTATATTATGAACTGTTCAAAGCTGGTAAAGAAGTGTCGAAATCACTTGAATAAGAAGTTTTATCGCACCCGTCGTGCTCTCCAGACAAAACTCCACCCTCCTATCATCTTTTCACCTCGATGGGGCCCACGTTAAACCCGCGACTTAGCAGCACTTTTCTGACTTCGAAGAAGCAAAAAATGTGTTGATGAACAGAAGGGAAAACTGTTTTTTTGGTATGATATCCATAAATTACCTAAGGGATGAGCAAAATGGGCAATACTTCGAATACATTTTAAATATCTATTTTAAACAACGTGTTTTTTAGCGAGAAAACCAAGAAGGGATTACCGATACATCTGGAACATTTGATAGTTTTTCAAGATAGTCTAAGGTAATTAATCATGTTAATAACTTAAAGGCATTTGAGAGTATCAATGAAAATAGTATACTAAAATTTTTAAAAGGATAAACGTAATTCGTGCTTCCTAAACCCATCGATGATCGGTGACGTGACTGGATTTTTGATTTTGAAAAATTTTAGAATAAAGAACTCAGTAATTCTAAGCTCGAAGATTCAACATTTCTTAGAAAGGCAGACTTGACCTTTTTCTTATTTTAAGTGAAACCTTAAAAACAATATGTATGTAAAAACAATTAAATCAATTTAAAATAAATTAATATGCAATTAATATTAAAATGTGTATGAACATTTTAAGAACAAATTCAAAGTGTCAAGTTAGCCACTATGTACAAAATAATTACTTAAAACTAAATACCATAGACAAGATTATGAAAAGCTTACATAATTCAAAGAGTTTTTTTGTAAGCCAAGTAATTACAAATTTAAACCAATTATTTACCCAATGATAATTGAATAAATTTTACCGCATCTCCCCAAAAACAGCAGGGGTACTACAGCATTAATGGCACCGGCTGAATTAAATTTAAAATTTTGAAGCTCGATTTCCGTTGCATACTGGCGCAAAAAAATAAACCGTTTTACGCACCATTAAATATCTTTTCACTGGGTCACGGGTCGTCCTTTTTTCCGTACGGTTTTTGTGTGCCGAGCCGGTCCACCTTTTATTTTCGAGCAATTACCCACAAATACTAAATAAAAATCCATTTATTTACTTATCTGACGGTTCATCGGTGTCGGCTCGATGCCGATGCCTAATTGCTACCGAACCTTTTCACTCTTAATTGCCACGGTCCGTATTTTGTGTAATAATAGTTTTTTAAACTGTCGAAAGTAGTCCCGATGTATGGTGTAACTAAGCTTCGAATTATGAATATGACTATAATTTTTTTAATTGTTAATTCACTAACACGTCAATTGAAAAGTTCCCGGTCTATCATAGTAAAACACATATTTTTGGCAAAATTATTTTTTTATTCAACATAATTCGCTTCAAGGGTAAAACACTGATTATAACGACCTTCCAACTTTTCGATACCATTTCTGTAGTACGATTTGTCCTTTGCTTCGAAATAGGCCTCAGTTTCGGCGATCACCTCTTCATTCGACAAACATTTCTTCCCAGCGAGTATTCTTTTGAGATCTAAGGAGGGGAAATAGTTGCTGGGGGCCAGTGTTCAGGACGTCAGAGAGATAAATCAGAAAAATGGTTTATTTTGTTTATAAAATTCTTATATGTATTTCCCAATATGTCAGTTTCATTTCGATCCTACTGAAGTGATGATCCAACAGCTGTCAAATGTATATATGCATCTTTTGAGGGTTAGGGCTAACTAAAAAACATATGGATTTTGATTCTAGTAGCGCCATCTATATGTCAAGCTGGGGGCTTTTCAATTGACCTATTAGACAGACAGCTGAAGTTCGTATCTCCTACCTTAGATCATCTATCTTGGAAATGTCTCCGACAATAACAATAGTTACTCGATTGTTGGTCAATTAAACCCTACTAAACCCTAAACCAGATTTAATGACGATATAACGGCTGTTAGATGAGATCTGATCCAATGCTATTTTGAGATTTTTGACTAAACCGACTGTATACCTCGAGAATGACAATGAAATTACCCTATACAGTACACGTTTTACCAAAGGGTATCATTAGGAAACAACTACTATGTCTTTGAATATTGACCATGAAGTGATTAGAATCATTTCAAATTTTCTTTTCTACCGGCGCAGCATAACAATGCCTTACAATGTTGACAAAGGATTGTCATTTCCCCAATTGTAACTGATTTGCTGACACCATCTATTTGCTGCGTGTCATGCCCGCTGTTGTTGTGTTTGTTGGCCACTAACTCGTTGCGTTCTAAGCCTATCAACTTCATCAAGGCACTTTCGAAGGCAGAAAGTATTTCGTCGTATATTTTATTGACTTCGGCGACGTAATTCAGGTAGTCTTGTCATTTGCATTTTTAATAATACAGGTAAATACACCCATGCAATAATTTTGTGACTATATAATAAATAGTAATTACCGATTTTAAATTATTGAATCGATGTACCTATCAACAAATATCTATATTTGAATGAAGTATAAATCTTGGTAAAATATTAAATGGTCAGTGCCGAGAATTCATCTTCAATGTGTAATGCATTATATATAATATCTAATCTCGTTTACAGACTTAATTACTTTCCTAGCAGTTGGAAAGTGGCTCAAACCATTATGATTCTTAAACCTGGGAAAAAATCAGAGGACGTCTACTCTTATCGCCCTATAAGCCTGCTACCTGTGATCTCTAAACTATTCGAAAAACTATACATTAAGGGACTTAAAATAATCGCAGAGGAAAGAAATATTATGCCAGACTATCAATTTGGCTTTCGTAATAGATACGGATCAATAGAACAAATACATAGATTAGTCAACAAAATTAACAAAAACTTAAAACGATTATTGCTCCACTGCATTTATCGATATTTCTCAGGCCTTCGTAATATACTGAACTGCATGTTACATTGAAAAAGCGTTTGCCCCATACGCACTTTCAATTGCTGACATCGTACGTCACAGACAGCCATTTTATTGTCAAACAGGGTGACGAATACACCGACCTACACCCAATATAATCGGATGTTCCGCAGGGCAGTGTTCTTGGTATGTTGTTATATCTATTGTATAGAGCTGACCTACCGACCTCAAGAAACACTACTGTTGCAACATATGCTGACTACACATGGATTTTATCATCACACGAGGATCCATTATCAGCCACAAAAAAACCTCCAACTTCATCTTAACAAAGTCAAATTGTGGTTGAAAACGTGGCGTATCAAAGCAAATGAGACAAAATCTACCCATATGACATTCACCCTTTGCAGAAAAACATGTCCCTCACTAAAATTGAATAATCATGAACTTCCGCAAGCAGACAGCGTTAAATATCTGGGAATACATTTTGATTGACGTCTGACTTGGAAAAAACATATCGTGACAAAATGCAAACAGCTTGGGGTTAAACGAAACCAAATCTATTGGCTGATAGGGCGTAAATCTAAATCATCACTAGATAACAAGGTTTTGCTGTATAAACCAATACTTTTGCCCATTTGGACCTATGGTATTGAACTGTGGTTTACTACTATCAAATCTAACATAGATATCCTCCAGAGGTTCTAGAATAAAGTGTTGCGAGTCATCGTCGATGCCCCATATTACGTGTCGAACAAACTGATTGAACGCGATATCCCCTTAGAACCCACAATGAGTGTGATTCGGAGTGTTAGTGTGAAGTACCTGAAAGACTATTAGTGCATCCCAATGCACTCGCCACAGTTGAATGTGCGCGATGACAGTGAAGTGCGTAGGCTCAAACGCAAACTACTCTACGAACTGATTAATAGACACGGAGTGAGATGAGATTTAATAATCTCTAGAATAGGCTTTAAAATAAATTAAAATAGTATCTAGAATAAGATTTAGAAGTTTTACAGTAGATCACTTACGGAAGGGATCTTCTATATGCATATAATTCATATAATAATACTTACACCCACGAGCATATTGTTGACGTTCTAGGAGATTAATAAAAAAATCTATCTATCTATTTATATATATATATATATATATATATATATATATATATATATATATATATATATATATATATAATTCATGTGTATTATAAACTTGTCCTATTTACTTCAGACAGCATGTTAAACAACTCCCCGTCGTATTTCTCCACATTCGAGTATCCAATAAAACGATAAAAGTCACTTTCACCCAACTCTTCCGCGACAACGTAGTGGAAATTCATTCGTTCCTTTTTTCCACCATACCCCACCAGGAACTTTTATAAACTTGTTCTAATACATGAAAAAACTTGGTAATATCATAATACGAAAACCCGTACCGCTCGAGCCATCGCGTATGGAAATATTCGGTACGCGAATGGAATTTCGAAATTAGTTTTATTCGATGCATCCCGTTCGAGAATTTAGTGCCTTCGGGATAATGTCGTAAAATATATAACCTCGCATAACGCGATAAGAACTCCTTATAGTCTAGTAGGGATTAAGTCAGTTTCTTCAGGATTTTCTTTTCGCTGCGTGTATTGAAAGTTGCCGACTGCCTGCCTGCCTGCTTGCCTGCCATTATGTTTACGTTCGCTTTAATTTCGTTTATGGAAGGTCGAAACGGGAGCTTTACATTTTACATTTAATAGAATGAGTTGTCGATTAATTTCGGCGACTTTACATCAACGTTAATCAGTCTTTCATTTACGAATTGTCTTCAGTTACTTTCAAAGGAAAGCGTAAGCTTCTTTTTTTAAAGTTACTAGAATAATATTAAAACATTATTATTTTAATAGAAAATTAGACAAATGTAATATTAATGTAGATAAGTGGCAGTCACACGGAACTATATTAGTGCAATTTCGTGGATGAAGAACAATTTTTGTGTAATATCTACAAATATTTTTGACCCATTTTGAAAGGTTGTTATGCTCAAACATAATTTTGTTATATCTTCCGGATTATTTTGATCAGTCAATACGTCAATCAAGTGAATCAAATAGAACTGGTAGCGATCTCCAATCTTCACTTCATTCAGCTTCACATAGAATGAGCTTGAATTCGTTAATATTTCGTTTTGCGGCTGATATTAATAATTCCCCATACTTTTGGGCTTAATTTAATAGATATATTTTTTATATCTAGTTGTGATTTTTTTTAATTTGTTACATTGTTATTAGTCATTTTCGACTAACCTACATCTTTCTTTATCCTGCATCCTACATTGTATCTTTACAGTAACTTAAATCTAAGGATATATCTAGGAGGATCTATCGGCCCTATCTTACTCTCTAATAATGTTTATGTATTAACACTGCAGTTTTTCTATTGATTTTAACTTTGTGTCATATTCTGGCGTTATCCAAGAATTATATTACTTCGATATTGACACGAGAATGGAGTCTCTCCTCATGTCTCCTTGTGATTTTCTTGATTTCCTGAATAACAGTCGGTATCTGAAGATCTGGTGTAAATAATCAGTACCCTGTAGTAAACTGTAGAAAAGGTGGAAAACTTGTATTGTGTTTATATTACTATTCGCGTAGCATCCCCATATTTTGTTTAATGGAACATTGAACTGAATTCCGTATGTCCATATAGATTTCAATACTTGTTTGTATAAAAACAATTTATTATGTACTGATAATTGTGATTTTGCTCCAATTAACCAATATATTTTTTCTTTTTTGCACATTCGTTCCAGCGAAATTTGGCATCAAGATTCATTCCGAGATACTTAGCGTGGTTGCTATATGGAATGATAGTATTATTTATGGTTATTAATGCTTCTTCAGCCTCACGAAAATTACAACAGCAAGTGACAATATAAATAATTGGACACAAGCTTGGAAAATAAGAATTAATGAAAGTATATATGTACATGTGCAGTTCACCTATAAACAGATCGTACAAGCACCCATAACATTAAATAATACTATCATTCCATATAGCAACAATGCTAAATATCTCGGAATGAATCTCGATGCAAAACTTCGCTGGAAGGAACATATAAAGAAGAAAAGATAAGAACTGGAATTGAAATATAGGAAAATGTACTGGTTAATTGAAATAAAATCACAATTATCAGTACGTAATAAATTGCTATTATATAAGCAAATATTGAAACCTATATGGACATACGGAGTTCAATTATGGGGATGTTCTGCAAAGAGTAACAAAAATAAAATACTAATTTTTCAGAACAAAGTCCTGAGAGGTATTGTGGGTGCACCCAAATACTATAGGACTGATTATCTACATCGAGACCTTCTGATACCCACAGTCATTCAAGAAATCAAGAGAATTGCAAGGGGGCATGAGGAAAGACTCCATTCTCACACGAATATTGAAATATTACAACTATTGGATACCACCAGAACAGGACACAGACTCAAAAGAATCAAAAGATCTTGTGTAGTGTTGTGTAGTGTATATTAAAAAATTCAGCAGTGACATGTATAAACATTATTTCACCAGAGACTGAGATAGGGCCGATGGGTCCTTCTAGTTATATACCTAGATTTAAGTTATCATAAAGACAAATTATAGGTTAGACGGAAACGACTAGTAACAATATATTAATTAAATAATAATAAATATTAGTGCTTCTTCGGTGTGATTATACGTCAATTGCGCATGCACAGATTTACTTTCGTTAATTTTCAGCAAGAATTTCAGAATCATGAGCAATGTAACCCTCATGATATATTCCATCTGTGGTATATCATATATGTAGTAGGGATTGTGGCACACCTGCTTTTGCTTCTTCTATCGTAGAGTAAGCTTCATTTTCTTTGACTCTAAACATTTTGGCGTTTGTGTTCTTTTGGTAATATTATATGTACCTTATGAACAAGTCCCTCACTCCATACGTTACCGAAGGCTTATGCTACACGTAAGAATATAGCTGAGCATACCGTTTTACCTTCATAGGCTTTTTCAATTACATCTGTTATTCTATGCACCTTATCAATAGTGGAATGTTTGTTAGTAAACCCAAACTGGTGTGTAGGTATTAGGTTTTTATTCTCTAATCGGTACCAGTTATAACGATCAAAATTTTAATTATTAGTAGACTCCTTAAATAATTTTAGTTTATAAAATATGATAGTGTTATACACATCCCTACACCAATAGTCTCGGTGGATTTGACATGAGAGTAAAATTAATACAAAAGATATTACCTTTTTATTACTACGGCGTATATTTATGACATAATTATTTCTTTTTATTGCTTAAGCTGAACAAATTTTGCGTTAAGATCTATTATTGTCAGAAAAAGCGATTAGCAATTTTGTAGCAATTATTTCTGAAGACGAAATTTAGTTTTAATAGCAATAGGTTTTTAATAAATGAATGTGACTGAAACTGACTTAATTTGTGTTATGTAATTTAAATTTCGGTAGAAATATTAGTTATATATTTAATTACAGTATTTCTAAATAATTGTATTTTCTAAGCTATTAGATTCGTCAGCCTCCAATACAAATTACTATTGTTCTGTTACTGATTGTTCTGCTTTTTTATACAGAACGACTTTCATTACGTACATACTTAATTTCATAATTTACATTAACCAGTACAGTTCTTTGATTTTAATCTACTCTCTATTTATGTCTAACGTAATGTTAAACTACCATTGAGATTGATTCCAAGTTATTTCACTGATTCTGCTTGAGGAATCAAGGGTCCCTCAAGTGATAATTAGGTTTTTGTTATTTCTCCGCAATGCTAAATTAACATAGAAAGAGATTAACATCCAGAAATTTCGAGCTATTAAGCTGTATTTTCCAATATCTCTTATTTTCTGCTACTTATATATATTCTGCCATAATGAATGTGTTATCAGCAATTGTAAATTTAGGTTACAAAGGACATATTTTTTAGCTCATATTATTATTACTTTAGTTATTTATATTAAAATCTATCACATATTCGGTAATTATTTTTTTAAACCAGTATCGCTAAAATCTTGTCACATACTTTGATGCTTTGATGTAAAAAGTGTATGTTTGATGTAAGTATAAATAAACTTCTAAATATGTCTGTAAATGTTTATATTTATACCTTTTTACACTTATTGTCATTAAAGATTGTAGCATGATAAGCAAGTTATACGTAATTTTTCTCATCACTTCAATAAATGCATAACAACTACAAACACAACGCTGTTGCTATAATCAACACTTGATCGAGCAGCATAAAATATTCCATTGCATATTTCCATTTTAATAGATTATTTTCCTTCTAGACAGGAACAATTTGAAATTTATTCAAATGAAACTGTAGCGCGCTTTTATCTTTGCGGATAATTTCGTGAAATTTTCACTTTGCTAGAAGCGGGCAAAACATATCCCGAAAATCCTAAACGTTACTGCATGATAAAGAGAATCCGAAATGTACCCACATAAAAGGGTTCGAAACGAAACTAGTATACGGCTCTATGCTAAACAATTTCGATAGCTTTAGAAACTGCACTGGATCCAGTTATCGGATGGTATTCTACTATTTGTCTTGTTTTTTTAACTCTGCATAAAAAGGAGTATGATTCTTCCAGTTTTCTGCGGTTAAAGCAGATGCTAAACGCAAAAAAGTTCACTGAAATATCAGCTAATAATCAATAGTTAATATTTAAAATTTTTGAATATCCAGTGTTTGGTCAAAGTTCTTAACAGTTACTCTACAAATATACTTTTTGTTATTAAACTGTACATGTTGAGTATTATTTAGAATACATTATTTATAAGTGATTTGCGATTATGATATATGTGTAGACTATCCTGGAAAACAACAATAATTAATTATTTAATTAGCTTAAATATAGCTGCATTCAAATTGGTCTGCTGTTTTCTCAAATTTATTCTCTATTCCAAGAATATTCCTATCAGGAACATCAAAAAAACTAAAAAGATGACGCTTTTTTCGTCAATATTATAAACCTCATTTAAATTTAAAATGAGAAAAATAGGATTTTTTTAAAAGTAAATTTTGTTGGTTAAAATTATCTAAGCAATATTAAAAGATAACGACGTTATCCCGAATATGACGAAAGTGCAATTTTAGATATTTTACGATCAGTTTGTATCCATAAAGTTAATGGAAATCATTTGTCGGGTGGTTTTTACGAGCTAAGATTGGACCCGAGACGCTTTACATTGTAAAGAAAGTTAATATATCATCAGGTACAGATTTGGAATACGTTTTATTTTTGTCTATACGTGGAACATAGAAGGCAATATTGGGTATGATTTTTTAGTTATCAAAGTGACTTTTTTATAGTTTCTTATATATGCATTACAGTGAAACTGATTGAACATTTGATATATAAAACTGGTGGTATAGTTATTGTGAGTCTGCAGTTATTAGTGATATTGAATGCCTTGTTACATGTATTATATTATAGATATATCATCAAAGATTTGTCATCCAGTAGTTCTATTGCATAACATAACATTAAAACAATATTTAATATAATAAGAAAGGCAAATATTCTTGGTACATTTTTTTTTAATAATGACTTATGATTATGCAGTCTGTTATTTTTAATATATACCATCCCAAGGTATTTTATTTGATGCCTTTTAACTTCCTTTTTGAAAAATCTTCCAGTGACCTTTTAAAATTAATCTATTCTTTTTTTGTCAAATTTAGAGATCGAAAATTTTCAGAACTACTTTGCTTGACAGAAAATTAAGCGTTTACATGTATCTTTATTTATTCACTTTAAAACTTGTAATTTCGCTGGAATTTATTGAAAAAAATTGGTAGAATATACATTAAAATTAATACCATTTTATATAACTCACCTCCTACCGGTCTATATTTTTGAGAAATTACACATATAGGGGTTTATTAAAATAAAGAAGAAATAACATTTACTCCAAAACATCCATTTGGGTTTCATAATAAATATATGACTATTATGCATGGATTTGTAAACAACATAAATATAGATTTAAGAAAAAGATATTGTTTTACAGAATTCCTGATTATATATAATGCTTTTGATAAAATAAGGCACAAAAAGTTGCAGGTTATATTAAAGAAACTCCTCTCTCATCCATATTTTCAGTTACTAAAATCTTACCTCACAGATAGACATTTCACATATTCAGGGCAATGTACATGCAGTGTCCTATATCGTATCTCCTATATACAGCTGATCTATCGACCACAAATGTCAATACTGTGGCAATATATGCAGATGACACAGCAATATTAGCATCTCATGAAGAACCGATACAAAAACATCTTGATATAATATTGCGGTGGCTAATGGCATGGCATAAAAACAAATGAAACAAAATCTACCGATGTAATATTCACTAAACACGAACATGTGCATCAATGAATATAAATGGTTGTTAACTTTTCCAAGCTGAGAATGATAAATATCTTAGTATGCATCTAAACCAGCGCCTAAACTAGAAGTACATACTTTATAAACGAGAAGAACCTGGATTTAAACGATGTTAAATTTATTGTACTATCGGGCGCAAAGCCAAGTTACAATTAGGTAACAAGATATTACTGTACGAATTAATACTTAGGCTGATTTGGTCATATGGATTGCAACAATGGGGTACTGTTAGCAAATCAAATACAGCCATACAACTGTTCCAGTACAAAGTGTGGCATGCCATTGTCGAGGCCCTACCATCTCTCTAATAAAGTGAGACAACGCGAAATCCCTTTAGAACTAGAACCCAACGATATTTGATTATAGGATATTTAGAGACTTTAGAATAAAACTAAATATGATATTCTAGTGATCCCTGTAGTCAAAACTGGACCACACTTCATTAAGTTAATCATGTTTCTCATCCAACACAGTAAAAGGGATAATTTAAAAATGCTATATTTTGTTACTAAAATTTGTTTTCGCGGTATTTTCAATATAAAATATAATCAGACTTTAAGCAAGAACAATTTATCTTAGCTGTGCTCTATTCATCAGACATCAAATTAATAAAAAGCCCATTTAGAAATTCTTACTATCTTGTAAACAAAGAGTACAGGCGATTCTGGTTATTCCCAAATTTTGTTAATTTATGTAGGGATGAAATTTTCGCGTATGTCTGGTTTTCCTTTCGCAACTGTATATAATATCCGATAAAGCTGACACATTAATTTGTTCTCTTTATAAAAGATTAAAATATAATTTTACGTGATCATACTATTCTTAATCGTTTTTTATCCAAACTTGCCATAACTCTTTAATGGTTCCAACAATATGGGAATAACCTAAAATAACAATACTCAAAATTAAATATCTACGTTTAATAAAATTTTAACAGACTTATTTTCCATTTTAATATCGTTTCAAATGTAAAATTTTGGGTCATTTGGGGTCTAAAAACTACACATCCGGGGTTAATATACTTACAACAAAAACGACGAATATTCTACCGTATAAGAATTCTAACTGGCAAAGTTATTTATATATTTTATCACCGATCGGACGGCTAATCCTAGTTGTGTAATTCGGGCATTTATCATTTTATTGGAATTTATTTATTTGTAAAAACAAACAACAAAGCCTAAAAGAAGATTCCATCGTACCAAAGTTCACGCCTCCAGGTGCCCCTGATTTTCTTCAAGAACGGAGCCAAAATTCTCATGTAGCCGATTAATATATAGAAGAAGATATTTTATATAGGAGATCACTATTTTTAAATTGACTAATTTGAATTTGTGAGGTAAGTGAAGTGTTTTTACGTATCATGTGTACAATATAATCATAACAAAAAGTTATATTGCTTATTGCATATGTTCCTGATCACTTTTAATGAAGTAATAAAACATAAAGTTAGAAATAAACAAAACTTTTACTTCTTTAACAATTTCGCTGCCAATAATGCGCTAGCGCGTAAGGCAATGCTTTCATTGGACACCAATTACGCTCAATTACAGTTGTATCGGCATTATCTGAAGACTATGTTATAGGTGAGTCATTTACGTTCTTGGTTTCGATTTTTCCTTTTTGATCCATATGTAGTACAGAATTGCATATGGCGGGAAAAAATATCGATATGTCAGGGCTCTCTCGTCCTATCAGTGGAAAAATAGATATGAAACGTGCCGTAACTTTACAATAAATATTCAGGCAATCGTATTCCAATTTACGACCTTCGTTTGCCCGTCATAAAAAGGTTCAAACCTACTTCCAGAGCGGTTATCAGCGAACATGTTTTGAAAATGAGAGGAGCAGAAAGCAATGTAAAAATTGTTATTTACAAAAAAAAGAAAAGACACTATTTATGTATGCAGTGCATGTCCTGGATATCCTGGTTACTGTTTAGATTGTGCAAAAAGTCTATATTAGTCATGAGTGACCTTATGATTTATCTGAATAGGGTATTTATTTATTTTGTGAGTTTTAGTGAAAATTTTTATTAGCTTACGGTTGTTCATTTATTTCTATTGACTTCTCAATTCACTTGAATAGATATTTTGTTTGTTTGTAGTAACATTTACTTAGTTATATTTTTCTTGTTTTTCTTCTGAATATTTTTTATCTTATTTTAGTAGTTGATTTCTTCCCATTATATATATAATTTTGTTATATGGCTTATTAAATTATATCTTCTAATCAACAATGTATTTTCTTATACTGCCCATTTTAATTCACCACGCGTTCGCGCCTTGTGCGAACATCTGTAAGCATTGTGAGCATTGTGCGGTCATCTGTAATATTATTTGAACTCAGTGTCGATCACGCTCCGGCGCGTGACACAAAAAAAATTATCAAAAAGTATTAAGATCTAAACTAGACACACGTTAAAAAACGTTATTAAGAATATTTTATTGCCGCAATCAGAAAAAAACGTAGTCGGCTTCCAGGGTAAGTATTTGATCCCTGATCGGCAGCGAACATGTTAATAAAAAGAAGTTTATATTATTTTTATTTTAACGTTACAATTTATATAATAATTATTATACAAAGTAAAGAAAAAGAAAACCCAAGCTTGGTCCACCCTTTCCCCCTAGCCCATCCAGATTGGCTATCGCGATGGCTCCAGCAAGTACAATGCGTAAAGAGTGAAATACAGCGGTTTCGCCTTTCACACCGACACCATCGACCTCTGCTCCGTCACGATCCGGATCTTTTGATGTCGGATCCATCTCCTTCCGCTCCCCGCACAGTCGACAGACTCAACCTCACCTCTTCATCTTACTCCCCCCTACCTCGGGCAAATCACGTAATGGACCCTTCCTGATTTTTTCCAGACCTCTCTTTCTGGTGTGTTCTTTGTGGGCGCGGTTTTTTTTTATTTCTGTCAGCTGAATCGAAAACGTAACGACGATGGGACGCAACGATACGGACGGTTTAATGTTTCCTTTCGTGCTGATGAGCGGGAGCTTGAGCTTGTCAGTTTCTTTAGGAGGTAGATCTGAAGTAATTCAACACTAGACTGTTGTTATGTCCTTTGATATACTCTTTGATTATTATTATTGTACATTTTATTATATTAAAATTTCAAACCAAAGGTATTAGTTTTACAAGATTCTCAGTTAAAACAAACATTTTAATTATAAACAAAATTACTTCAATTTTAATTCTAGATTTTCAAATAAAGTTTTGGATATAAATACTAAATAGTTCATGTTTTTATTGACAATTGAATTTTCTAGATGAATGCATCTTAATCATATAATATATATAAAAATATAATATGAAATAGTTGATAATATTGGGCCTATAAATTAATTTTGAAGGATTTATAACAGATTGTATTACTTTGTATAAAATCATATCAGGTACATTTGTCACCATGAGGAATCCTAACTTATGCTTCACATTTCAGTATGTATTATTTCGTCAAAATGTAAAGCAAATATGTTTTCAGTATACTGTCACAATAAATCGCATTTCCGTAAAGTTTTACTTTTTACTTCAATTTTAATCGCTTAAAGAACATGGGAATGACGAAAATTAAAAATCCTTTTAAACTAATCTATAGATCTATAACTGTCTGAAAGTGTTTCTATGGAAGTACTATTAGATGCTTATATCTATATTGATCAGCAATATTTATTTAGATTAAGATCTTTAGATTGTTGAACAATACGTTCAAAAAAAACAGTTCATACAAGACTTGTTGGACGAAAACCCAGCTCAAACTCCCACTAAACTTTCATAAAGCTTAACAGTTGATGGATTAACTGTTACCGGATGTTTACATGCAATGGGAAAAGACCAAAAGGAGTGGGCGGAGAAGAAATTTAGCATGTTAATTATGAATTCCAGTATATAAGTTTTGGGTGGCCCCTCAATGAGACTATACGTTAATAAAAACTAGCAAATTTGTTTCATAATTTCCAGTTTGAGTTCTTTGTTCAAAACCCATATTTTCAGCATACTTGCGAATCAATGAATTCATAGTGCTGCTATAATTTAACCTGTTCATTCAATTCATGGGATAGTAAAATAACTATATAACTTTACATGGATGGACCCTTTGCTTTCAGCGTCATTAAAAAATTATAATATTAAAAATACTAATATGTAACATAGTCCCTAATACTTGAAACAAGTACTTTTGAAAATAATCTTATGTGTTTAACTTCAAATTACATTACATCATTCTCGCCCTAAATATGAAAATAAATTTATGTTTCTATATATGTCCTGTTGTTTTATTTCAATACATAATTATTAATTGTTGGTTAGTATCATCATATCTTTGTCGAAATTACTTTGACATATAACAATATGATGTGGCATTTTTGGTTTATTTTGCTAGATATGCTAGGTATTATCTACCAAGGTAACAGCGACCTATTTTTCATAATAGCTAGTTCTTCTTACCTGTAGTAGTGTACTCCCATAGAAAAATACTCATTTCTTACAAAATAACGTAAATCTGACGTTTATGGAATATTGAACTAAAGGACAAAATAAATGTAATAAAATCAAATCAATGTAATAAAACTACAATCAGCTGTTATTTGATATTTTTGATATTTAATATCATTTAATTATTTATTTAATATTATTTAATATCACCATACGGTCAAAGAATTTCATCAAATAATAATATAACTATTAATATTATCCATATAATTTTGAGCGTAGACTGAAGATCTCATAATAAACAATTAATTTTAAAATATTCATAAATTAAATCTTAAAACTATTTGAGATATTTCAATTCCCGATAATTAAATCTTATTTAACAAGAATTTTAATTTGGGAATATTAATTAAATTTTCAGTGGGAATCCAGCTCACAGGCACCCGATACTAATTTAGCTTTGTTCCAAAGAGTTCACCAGTTGGCAACTAGTTTGATCTGGGAATATAGTAGTTGTAAAGCAAAAGTATTTTAAAATCTGATATAGCGTAAGTGTTTTAAATTTCAGTAACACTCGGTTATGCTTCCTACAAGAAACTCGATTTCTAACCCGAAACATCTGGAATTATACTTAAATAAAATCTGGAGATCCCGACATCATACTTTTTACTAAGTGTAAATAGTTTTTCTTAACTCAAAGAATAAAATTGTTGTATTAATATGAATATGTTAACAGAAGGTAAAGAAATAAATTTGTATATAAATATTGAATTAATTATTTTCTTTCCTGCAGTATAATAGATTGATTGAGTATTTTAAGCATAGCCCTCATTTCTTGTAATAATCAATTATTTATCATTATACATAATTAATCCAAGTAGTAATACAACAACGTTTAATTCTACAGGTAAAATTTATTAATAGATGTCACTGAAAACAAAGATTAGTAATCAGTTTAACCTTTTGACTTACATTTTTAGCAAATTTTTATTCTGTCTGATAGATCAAATTTTGTTTCAAGTAAAGGGAGGTATTTCAAAATAATAAATAAATAAATAAATAATAGCAGCAATACGAATAAAAACTATTTCTGGCGGCATATCTTGAGAATGTTCTTAACACGTGACTCTTAGGTACATTGATTTTGAAGATGTATAAGTGCCCATTTTTAATTTAATTTAACGAAATTTTGTAAAATAAAAGAATGTAGCGTACTATGAACATAGAACGAAAATGGGCCAGCTGCTATTTCAGCATTTGACCAAACTAACATTAAAACTGTCAATTTTGATGATTTTGATATTTCCCTGCATAAAATAATAGTTCTCTTCTTAGTATTATCAAGTTATTTAAAGAGTACAGACGGTAATCCTTGAAAGGACAAAATTACATTTTCGACATTAAATACTATTGTTTCATTTGAATAACCCTTCTACAAAAGCCCGTCAAACACTTTTAGAAACTTTTGATGATACTACTCCGTCATATCCCAATTGTCAGATTCAGTTTTAATGATTTGAATGTGGCGATGTTAATGTAAATGACAAAAAACGACCTAGAGGGCCAAATAATTTCGAAGAAAACCGTGGGAGAATTTAGCAATTTATGGATCCACTATTTCCAGACGTTTAGCTGCGATGGGAAAGATCTAGATGGACCAAAATTATTTGAGACAGCTGAGCAGATGATGGATATACTGTTTTCAAATGTCTACAAACTGAAGGAGGTACTAATGGAAAAAAGGCTAGCAATAACCAATAATAGATGCCAAGCCGGTATTGTATGGTAATACTCGGATTATTTTATGCAGGGAAATATCAAAATCATCAAAATTAACAGTTTTAATGCCAGTTTGGTCAAATGCTGAAATAGCAGCTGGCATCTATTATACCAGTATTTTGTATGGTAATACTCGGCCACAAGTTGTAAGAAAGCACTGTGGCAGCTATCTAGTTCGAACTTGTTCAAATCGATGCAACATGTCTTGGTTGACATACTGTTACGAAACGCTTAAAAAGGGTCAAAATATATCGACATGGTATTAAGATGTTACCAGAAAAATGAGCAAAAGTTCTTTTCAAACTAGAAAATGATCAAGGTACATTCAAGCAGATGCTTGATGAAGATCTTTATTAGATATAAAGAGTAACATTGGAACGGAAGAAAGGCGAACATTGGAACGGAAGAAAGGCGAATAAAATACTCATGCATTTCTGGAGACTTATAGTGAGAATGTTCTTAAAGAAGTGGCGATTTTCGTTCATAGTGTACAATGGACATATCATAAAAATGGTCATAGACGCAATTTCAGCACTTGAACAAATCTCGCTCTTTCCAATTACTAATTAGTTTCTATCAATATATTTCACAATGTCCATGAAGTATCCTTTTTACCAAATAAAGTTTACCTGGACTGGACCTACTGCTTAAGGTGGGCTCCGAACCACAGTCCACCACGTCCTCGTCATACCGACTGGCCAACTTAAAAATCATCCCAGAAGGCATCCGGTCTTACCCAGCCTGGTTACTAGCGTGTCCGGGATAATGTTCCCTGTCGGATTTTACACTCTTGTCTTTTGGACAATAGCAAACAAAAATTTACGACCATGCTGAAGCAGGATTCGATCTTGCGACTATCGCAACAACAGGATTACCATCCTGTCGCTTTAACCACTGCGCCACCCAAACTGACACTTCAACAAAGTATATTTTTAAAAGGAAAATGCGGTTATTAAATTACACAATACAATGAATTTGATCTATAAAAATAATATTCACGACCCAATTCGACCAATTTAAAGAGAAAACAACATCAAGGTCATTAACATTTTGTATAAATAAAGTATCGTGCTTTATTTTATTTACTATTGATGATATCTCAGGTTTAACAATTACCAGATATCACTCGTTCAGCAAAACATCCTATAAAGTCGGAAAATTACACAAGCCCGAATAATCAAAGCACAATCCTAATACCCAAACAATCAAATAGCAACTATTAAGCCGGCATGGGCGCAGGTTTCGATTATAAAGGCACACTAACAGCATAGGCCAAAGCACAGAAAGTTAGCAGCACGGAACTTGCAGTCCAGTCTATTCACATCCGATGACGTAACAAATTGTTACCAACCACTTTTGGAAATTGTTACACAAGTAATTAGAGGTCGGCCGCAGAATCAACTTTATATAATCTAGTTAGAGAATAACTCGGACGCAATTCGCCGAAGATATTCCAAAGGAACAATACATATTAAATTCCCATTACATTAATTTCCGCAAGCAGGGACTGGGAACTTGGGCAGGAATTTAAGAGATGTGCGCCAATAAAAGCAAGCTCGGACTTAAGGCGATTCGGAAAATTTCAATTTTCGATAATTAAATCTCATTTAGTGGGCATTTCAAGCGATTAGGATTCAGCGGGGGCGGGGAGTAAGACGCGTGTTCAATTAATCAATTTTCAAATTTTAATTTTATTATTCAATTTAAAAGAGAATACTGAGGGACATTTTTTTTTTTTTTTTATAATTATATACATTGTTACTAGTCGTTGCCGACTAACCTACAATTTGTCCTTATAATAGCTTAAATCTAGGTATATATCTAATAGGACTCATCAGTCCTACATAGTCTCTAGCATAATAATAATTGTTTTAATACTTTGAGTTTTTTCTAATGCACCTCACTGCACTACACTACAACACACTACACAAGTTCAAATGGTTTGGTCCTTTTGAGTCTGCGTCCGGTTTTGTTGTTATCCAAGAGTTGTAATACTTCGAAATTAACATGAGAGTGAAGTCTCTCCTCATGTCTCTTTGCAATTCTTTTAATTTCTTGATTGACAGTCGGTATCTGAAGATCTCGATGTAAATAAATGGTCCGGTAATATCTGGGTGCACCTACGATGCTTCTTAGGACTTTGTTCTGGAAAACTTGTATTAGATTTATGTTGCTTTTTGCGGAACATCCCCATAATTGTATTCCGTATGTCCATATAGGTTTTAATATTTGTTTATATAGAAGTAATTTATTATGTATAGTTAATTGAGATTTTCTTCCAATTAGCCAATACATTTTTCTATATTTTAACTCAAGTTCTTTTCTTTTCTTTTTGACATGTTCCTTCCACCGTAGTTTTGCATCAAGTGTCATTCCGAGATACTTAGCATTATTGCTGTATGGTATGACAGTGTGGTTTATGGTCAATGGTGTATGCGCGGCCTGTTTATAGGTGAATTGAACATGCACAGATTTGTTTTGGTTAATTTGTATTTTCCAGATTTGGGTCCATTTATTTATAGTGTCAGTAGCCTGTTGTAGGTTTCGGGTTGCTTCTTCGCTATTGTTTCCGACAGCAAGAATAGCAGTATCATCAGCAAATGTAGCCATTGTGATGTTTTCGATTTGTGGTATATCACATGTATAAAGTAGGTACAGAATTGGCCCCAGTACACTTCCTTGTGGTACACCTGCTTTAGCTTCTTTTATTGTAGAGTAAGCTTCCTCTTGTTTCACTCTAAACATTCTGGCTGTGATGTAAGATTTTAATAGTTCGGTGTGTTGCTTCGGTAACATTTTCTGTAGCTTATGGACGAGGCCTTTGTGCCATACCTTGTCGAAAGCTTGTGCTACATCTAAGAATACAGCTGAGCATACTTTATTATCTTCATAGGCTTTTTCAATAACATCTGTTATTCTATGCACTTGATCAATCGTTGAATGTTTGGTAATAAACCCAAACTGGTGTGTTGGTATTAGGTTTTTTCTCTCTATAATTGGTTTTAATCTTTTCAAGAGGAGCTTTTCAAATACCTTAGCTATCATCGGTAACAGTGAGATAGGTCGATAAGCTTTTATATCATTTGGTGATTTTCCAGGTTTTGGAACCATTATTATTTCAGCCATTTTCCAAACGTCTGGGACATATTTCAGTCGAAATGCTGCATTGATTAAGTTAGTGAGCTTTATAATACCCTTTCTTGGCAGATTGTGCAGCAATTGCCCTGTTATTAAATCATAGCCTGGTGATTTATTTGGCTTGATGTTAGTTTTAATAACGTTGGTGACTTCTTTCGGCGTTGTTAATTGAATTGTCGAATTTTCGCCGTCTATGTCCGGTAAAGTATGTTCAATTTCACTTTCGTTTGGTTTGAAAGTTTTCTCTAAATGGTCAGCGAATGCTTCTGCTTTCTCCAGGTTGCTGCGTGCCCAACTTCCATGCATGTTTCTTATCGGAGGACTATGTAGACAGGATCGTTTTAGGTATTTAGTGGCTTTCCAGAGCGAATAGTCTGTGTTCTTGTCATCTGTTAAATTTCGTAGATAGTTATTTATGGAATTGTTTTTAATTTCCAAAATTTCCCTCTTCAACCTTTGTGTTATGTTGTTTAAGATATTCTTATTTTCAGGTGTTCTATTTTGCTGCCATTTTTTCCGTAGTTTTCGTTTTTCAGCTACCATTTCCTTGATTTCTTTCGGGTAATTTATTCCTTTGGTTGAAGTTTTAATTTCTGGAGTGTTATTCCAAGCAGCCTGTTGGATATCTGCAACGAATTTTTCGGTTTCATAATTTAATTGGTCTTCTGTCTTAAGGGGAACATTTAGTTGAATTCGATTGTTTATTTCTTCAACAAATCCTTCCCAGTCTGTCCTCTTGTTGGTTAATGTTGGATTTTGTTGTTTTCTTATAATGTTTTCACTCAGCGTCAAAATCACAGGTGTGTGATCTGAACTTAAGTCAAAATTTTCTTCAACTTCCATGTAATTAGTGGTTATGTTTCTAGCTATAAAGAAATCTAACAGGTCTGGAGTTTTCTCTGGATCGGTAGGCCAATAAGTTGGTTTTCCTGTCGACATGAAACTGCACCCTAGCTCAGCAGCTGCTTTATGTAATTCATTACCTTTAGTTGTCGTCATTCTAGATCCCCATCTTGTATTTTTAGCATTGAAATCACCACCGATTATAAATTTTTCTCCTAGGTTATTTAGAACATTCAAGTAATTTTCTTTTTTTTGGTTGTATCTTGGAGGGCTATATATGGAAGCTAATGTAACCCTGTATTTGCTAGATATAACAGTTACTGCCGTTACCTGATTTTCTGCTAAACTGAGTCCGGGTTCTTGATGATGGCAAATATTATTTTTTATTATTATTGCACTTCCTCCTCTTGCTGTGTTAGCTGGATGAATGGTGTGGTAAAAGTAATATCCTCTAAATTTAATAAAGGATTCCTTTGTCAAATGGGTTTCAGATATTAAGCAAATATCTATTTTTTGCAATTCTAGGAATACTTGTAGGTCAGCGTGATGTTTCTGAATCCCATTAGCATTCCAAATTGCGATGCGGATGTCTTTACTTGCCATTTTTAGTTCTTGAGGCCACCGCCCTATTGTTTTCGAGTTTAAGTAATCTTTCAGAAAACGATTCAATAATCTTTTCCTGGTTGTCCAGCTTTGCTATAAGTTTCAATAGCAGTTCGTTGGTTGTAACGTCTTCTTTTTTTGTTTCTTTTTGAGCGGTTTGGTTTATGCTTTGAGCATAGGTCATTTCATCGTTGACTTCGTTGTACATTTTTGGTTGTTTATTTTGAGTCACTGTTTTTTGCTCTTTAGCCTGACTGATTTTATTTCTTCTCTCTTGGAATGTTTTCGCAACTACGCATCCTCTGTAGCTTGCTGGATGCGCTTCATTGCAATTCGCACATTTCGCTTTTGTTCCTTTGGGTTTTTTGCATTCTCCCGTGATGTGTTTTCCTGAGCATTTTACACACCTTGGTTCCCTTTTACAGAATTTTTGTGTGTGTCCATGTAATTGGCATCTCTTGCACTGTGGCACGAGATTTGCCTTTCTAAGAGGTTCTATTTTTACTTCGACTCCTAGAATTTGTTTAATTTCATAAATTGCTTTTATGTCCGTGTTATGTTGGAATGATAACATAAACAGTGGTAAAGGCTTCTTCTGGACAACTATTTCTCCATTGTTATTTTTATTTCGTTCTTTTTTCAGGATATTTGTGACGTCAGTACATTTAAGTCCATTTTTTATTAACTCATCCACTATTTTAGTAGTTTTAGCTGTCGGTGGAAGCCCTCTTGCCATTACTTTAATGTCTCTGGTTTGCTTATCTTCATACGAGTGCCATTGTAATTTTAGGAATTCCAAGCACTCAGCAATTTTCGTAAAAGTTTTACGACATTCGGCATTTAATTTGATTTGTCCATTGTTTAATGTTGTTGCTCTAAATAGTATATTATTTGTTTTCATTGTTTCATATAGTAAGTCAAAGTCTGTGACATTACTTACTATAATTGGAGGTGGTCTCGGCACTTTTATTTCTTTATTCAATTCTTGTGCTTTAATGGTTTTTGGTTGTTGTGGTGAAGCTTCAGGTGTATAGTTTGCTTTTCGTTTCTTATTTCTTTTAACTGTTATCCAGCCTACTTCTTTTTGCAATTCTTCCTCGTCTGTTTCATAGTTTACAGGCAATTTGTTTTCAGTGCACTGGTTCACTACGGGAATGCTAGTTGGATTGTCTGTGTTTTGGTTTTTTATTAGGAGTTGTAGTGCATCTAATTGTTTTTGCATATTTGTTAGTGCAATTTCCAGATTCCGTCGGGCTGTTTTTTCGTTAATATACGCATTATAGAGAGCTTGCTCATTTTGCGTTCTCTTATGGTTTTCTTGACAAAAGATTTGATTCTGTTGTGCCAGATAAGCTTCACCTGACGTTGAAGATTGTGTTTCCATCTCATTTAGTCTCTGGTTCTCTCTATTAATCATTTTTATTTAATGAATAGTTTAATTCACGTTTTTACAAAAATTTCAGTACCGGTATTTGTTTCAGAACCGTTATAACGCCGCATTTGTGGTACAGATGATGCACCTCCGACCCTTAACAGCCCCCAAAATTTTACCTTTGTTACTTTATTGCAGTGACCATCGTTTCAAACACATTTTCACTAAACATTTAACGCGCAGTTTTAACACTGTTATTGTCGTCACGGTTTTTACTTATTTTTTAAAATCGCATTTGTGGCACAGGTAGTACACTTTCAAATTTATTACACTGACCGTCGCTCCAAACACGTCTTTACTCTACGAAGGTCGAACGACAACTCATGCTGAGGGACATAACACTGAATTATTAATTTCCCAATATATACCAGTCTTAAAAGACATTAGACTGAGAAATAATTATCAAAATTCATCAAAGAGATACATATTTTATATAGAAATAAAAGAATGTTAAATTACTGCCCTTGGCCTGCACGCATTAAATTTGGAGTAAAACAATTCCTCTTCCCCTATACTTACTATGAAGATTTCCTGCTATCTTTGGAATATCTAAATTCATACAATTTTTATTACTTTACACATTTTTAAACGCAAATTTTAAATTTGTAATATCTCCGATTTGTAACATATACCATCGCGGACTTTTTTGTAGACCTTTTTATGGTGTACAATACTGTAGTACATTAATTTGATCTAACTCGTAGGGTTAGGCAGCGTTTTTGCTAATTGCTAAATAAGCCTAAAAAAATAGGTTAATTTACGACATCACGTTAGAAACCTCTAAAATTAGCAATGTTGCCTTAGTATATTATGCATGTATTATACATATAAACCTTCCTCTTGAATCACTCTATCTATTGAAAATTCATCAAAGAGATACATATTTTATATAGAAATAAAAGAATGTTAAACTTGTTGAAATTGCAACTTATTGTTTGGCAAATTTTATTTAAACTTTAATAAGTTTTATTGTTTTCTCAATGTAATAAGAAACAATAAGAAAAACAACGTAATAAGAAAAATATTAAGTTTGATAAAACCAGGACTCTGACTGATTAACTGTTACTCAATGTTTCTTTTCATAACGTAATTCAATATTCGACATATCTGTTCTGATGCAAAGCTTGCAGAAATTGAATTATATAGGTCTTAAGATGCAAAATTAATCACATTATGCTCTATGTAGACAATTCCACTTGAGAGCGAAGGTTTCATACTATTTGAGAGGTTGTAACTAACCCTATTTTTCTAAGCTTTCTTGCCATTCTAAGATAGCTAATTATCTAATATTATTATCTAATATATATCTTATATTACATTGAGTTGTTTATATCAAAATGTTTAATTATTTAAAGATTGATTCTTAACAAGCTTATTGTCTGAATCAAATATTTTGAATCAAACACATTTTAGTTTTAGTCATTTAGCGAAATTTAGGGGAGAAATTTTTTTAAGCCAGTTTGGGTACAGTTCTTGACTTTTCGATCTTTTTCGAACTATTTCCATTAAGAAGCAAATTTTCTTTATAAACTACCAAAATTCACTTGGCATGTTACTGCAGCTTGTTTCATTTACCGTAACGATGTTAGTATTTATATTTTAAAAGGACTAGAACTAAGAAATCAGTAACTTTTTAATTATGAAATCTTATTTTATTACAAAAAAAATCTAATATATATTCTTCTAATAAAAAAGCCTATTCACGTCATAGATGGCGTCGAAAATACTGACGTTCTGACGTCATAAATGTTGATGGCGTGGATTGGATGTTTTATTGGATAAACTCTAAGTCTAATTGTTTAAGTTGAAAATGAACTCCATTGCAATATATAAAAATTATTCATGATCAATATCTGTAAATATAAGTCTTTTTCATAAACCAATGTAAATCTATTTGCGATACATACATATTGTCGTACAAGGAAAGAATACGAAGAAAATATTTTATTATTTAACTTTTTTTCTTTTTTTTAATTTTACTTTAAAAATTGTTTTAAACATTAAATGATATGCTACAACTAATACCACACTAACCATATTGCTCAAAATATTTTGTATTAATATCAATACACATTTGTGTAAGGTTAAATAAAATTTCTAAATGCTTCTTTCAGCTTAGAAAATAAATGAAGAAAAGTAATAACTGTTTCTATATAGTAAAACATTATCCTTGATATATAATTAGGATTCTGAAATCGACTGCAAAGTTATTTGTTTGTCTTACATTACAATTATACAATCATTGACGTCCAAATGTTCATACATTGTGCATAATTTTCATCATTGAGTCACAATAATAGTAACCCATTTGAAAGCCTTAACGGAATGAATTAATTAGTACTCATCCAGTAAAATAAGCTGATGAATAATAAAAATAAGAAAGAAATATCTAAAGAAGTGTGGATAATAATGATCTACTACATAAGATAATTGGGCCAACAGTTAATACAACTAAAATAAGAAAAACAACTAAGAAAGTGAACCAATAAGGAATATTTTTGTTGCAAAAACTATTATTTATTTCGGTTTATATATCATGTATAATTTTATCTTTTATTTTGACAATTATTAAGCAAATTGGTATGGGCTAGAAGATTGATTCGTTAATAATTATGAGACGCGAGAACAATTTATGCGTATTGGGAATTCTGATAAATCGCATGAACTGGCAAATTACCTCGGAAATATTTTAATGACCTTGTAATACATCAAATTCCTGTCAATATACTAATTGCAAGTCACATTATGCATAACCGTGCCCGATCAAACAATTACTAATTGTGCCTGATTAATTCATAAACGGAAGTGATTGTGTTTATAATTGATGTAGTTAGAAAACAAGCAAACACAATAAGAACAGTCGAAAGTTGAACAAGGCACAGACAGCTGGAGGCATCCAATTCGCACTCAATAGTGTTAACTTTCTAGTTTCGCGATTCGTTATAGAGTTAATTATCAAGTTTCGAACTAAAACAGGACCTGCACATACTATTGGAAATTGTATAACACTATTCAAACAATGAACGGGTAACGGACAAAAGGGCTAACTTGACGGTATGATTTTTAGGTATAATACTTAGAATATGTAATGATAACCAATTCAACAAACCAAATAAAATTAAAAATCTCAAGTCATTCCATACACATAGCACATGTCTGATTGCCCATCATTATGGATGCTGGCTTTTTTTATAGGTCAAATTTTTTTATGTTCAAATTTGTATATAGGTTTTATTTTTGCAAAGATATTTTTAAAATTTTATAACTATATTGTGAGAGTCCTTTTTACTCCTTTTTACGAACTGTTTATACTGAACATATTTATACTAAAGGAAATTCGCCAACGTGCATTTCATCAGTACAATCACCAATAAAGTTCATAAGAATAACAGGTTAATTGAAAAGTCCCCGGCCTACCATATTAAAACGCATTTTTTTGGTCAAATTAGTTTTTTTTATTCAACATAAATCCCTTCAGGGGTGATACATTGATTATAGCGACCCTCTAACTTTACGATACCATTTTTGTAGTACGATTTATTCTTCGAAATAGGCCTCAGTTTCGGCGATCACCTCATTCGACCAAAATTTCTTCCCAGCCGGCATTCTTTTGATATCTGAGAACAGGAAATTGTCGCTGGGGGCCAGATCTGGAGAATACGGTGGATGAGGAAGCAATTCGAAGCTCAATTCATGGATTTTTGCCATCATTTTCCTGACTTGTGACACGGTGCATTGTCTTGGTGAAGCAGCACTTTCTTTTTCTTCAAATGCGGCCGTTTTTTGACGATTTTGTCCTTCAAACAGTCCAATAACGCTATGTAATAGTCGCTGTTAATGGTCCGTCCTTTTTCAAGGTAGTCAATGAAAATTATTCCATGCGCATTCCAAAATACAGACGCCATAATCTTGCCAGTCGACTATTGTGTTTTCCCACGTTTTGGAGCGGATTCATCGTGTGCATCCATTGTCACATATCGACGCAAAAACTTGTTTTTACGCTGGATCATATTCAAAAACTGCTCCGAATCATCAACTCGTCGTCGTTTTTGGTCAAGAGTAAGCTCGCGCGGCAGCGACTTTGCACAGAACTTTCTCATACCCAAATATTCGTGAATGATATGATGTATACGCTCAGATGATACCTTTAGAGTGGCTGCTATTTCATTAAGTTTCAATTTATAGTTATTCAATATCATTTTGTGGATTTTTTAAATGTTTTCATCGGTAACAACCATTTTTGGGCGTCCACTGCATTCAGCGTCTTTGGTGATCATTTCACCAAGTCTAAACTTAGCATACCAATCCTTGATGGTTGATTTTCCTGGGGCAGTATCCGGAAACTCAGCATCAAGCCAAGTTTTTGTTCCAACTGTATTTTTTCCCTTCAATAATCATTATTTTATCAACACGCGACATTCCTTTTTATCCATTTTACAAATTACAATAACAAAAGTTGCTTCACTCAAAATACTATAATTCACAAACTAATGATCCGACAGCTGTCAAATTTATACACGCATCTTTTGAGAGTTAGGGCTAACTAAAAAACATATGGATTTAATTGTACTAGTGCCATCTATGTGTCAGACTTTTGGGGACTTTTCAATTGACCTGTTATATGTTGACGATCTGTAGTCGTACTAACATTGTCATTGACATATACCAGACACTCCCGATATTCCATGTTCAATCTATTGAAAACGAAGCAGATCCCTTTACATATTTAGCGCTATTCATTTTATACCTCGTTTGTTCATTGATATACAATATTGCTCAACTTAACTGTAAAGTTCGATGGTTTTGACTAATCATGGAATGGTCAAAATGGTCAAAATTGCATTTTCAACATTCATTACTTTTGCTGTTTGATTTGCTAAGCATATCCCAATTGTCGATTTTAATTTCAACAATTTAAAAGAGGTGTTTATGATATCAATAATAAATAACGGCCTGGAGGTCCAAAACAAATAATTGCAAAACTTATGAATGAAATCCAAGCTCAAACTCGACTTTAGAACACTTATTATAAATAGACAAACACGTGTATAAATAGATAATTTGAAGAGATTGACATGCCATGAAAAAGACCCAATATGCAGGAAAAATGGCTACCATACGGATTGATTAAAAATGTCATTTTACTAGACAAAAAAGCAGACTTTTCTATGGCATATTGTGACAACTGACAATGACTTAGTTTGAGAAACCCTTTCACATCAAGATCGAAGCACCGAATATGCATGACCATAAAGGTCATGACTGTATAATACTAAAATGTATATACTAAACTGTGTATACTAAAACAGCTACTAAAACGGTATGAAACTATTACTACAGTTGTCTACCGACGTCAATAGAATAAATTGAACATACAAGATCATCCTCTTGCATTTGAAAGCTCGGCGACAAGAATTGTCAGTGATACACTGTTGTATCACAACTCGAATAAAAAATTCTGTTGTATCGAGCGTACTCACTATACATGGCGTCTTCTGTTTACCATTTCAAAAAGTTTGTCTTTTTAGACTTAAAAGAAAACCTCATTTCATTGTTATAAATTGGTTGGTTTTCTTATAAATTTCAAATATGATCCGTTATTATAAACAATGTTTCACCCTTTTTAAGCGACTTCGAAAAAGGAGGAGATTCTATATTCGATTGTATATAACTTTTTTTAATGTATGTTCGCCGATTTCTCCATCAATTATGGACCAAGAATGCACTTCCGAGGTGGTCCCATTTGAACCAAGTTAATTTCTGAGGGGGGAAGGGGGGTTAAATTGACCTTAAATTTCAAAAGCAAGTACAAAGTTTTCACATATTTTTTTATCTAAAATAATCAGATATTTGAGTATAATATTATTGCTAAACTGGTGAAACGGAAGACCGGAAGTCGTTCAGTGCAAAAGCCGTTTAGTTGGCTTTTTAAACACTAACTAGATCAACTATAATTTAATTCTTTGTACATATCACAAAAATATTTTATTATTTTTGTATTGATTGGGCTCGGAACCGACTACAAAGTGATCAGTTGATAGCAGTTAAAATAATGTTGTAAATAGATAAAAAGGCTTAGGTAAGTATTAAGCTAATTTGTGTGAATATATTAGAATATAAAATACGTGTAATAGATAGGTTAAATAAGGTTTTTGTTTACTTTTATTTAATTATTACAACGATTATTACGTACATATTTGATTTCAAAATGTTTTTTTTGTGTTAAAGAACCTAAGTTTAATTATTTTTTAAATTTCAGTGAATTCCTTATTTATTTTTTGAGTCGTTTCAATTTTTTTGTTAAAAACATTTTATTAGTACATTGAAAATAACTGCAACATAAAAGTTCCATATATAAGTTATGCCTTGTCCAATACGTAACATTTTAACCAACATCATTAGCCGGGTCGTTATCAAAACATCCTGCGGTAAAAACAAAACATTTGTCAACAACACCTGCGAATAATAAAACCTATCTCTACGATAACATTAGAGGAGAAAACCGCTATTTATAAGAAGTAGCATCCGAAAAGGGGACAAACGATACGCTCACTGAGACGTACAAGATTAAAGTAATAATTTATTGTGAAAAGGGTACGATTAATTAAAGGGTTGGCTGTAATTTCTGTATCATTTCGAGGGAAAGCATTTGTTTACAGCGTATATATGGAAGACGTAAACTTCATATGAACTTAATAAGTCATTCTGGTTTACTGGAAATAAATAATTACATTAAATATACGTGGCATAACTTGACGATATGGATTAGGGAGTAAAGTTTAGAAGACATTGGGGCGTGATTAAAGCTTGGATTAGCTTTTTTTCACCGTAAAAAAAATTTATATTAATTAACAAAAAATAATTGCCATAATTTCAAAATATCCACAAATTGCTGAAATTGTCATTGTAATTTAAGATTCATTCTTTCGTATTAGTATAAACAAATTATGTCTCTAGAAATGTATTTATACATAGATAGTAAGAGTAAATTAATAAAATATTAGGTGTAAATACAATAATCTTCATATTGTATAAATAATATATAACGAACGAATTTCATTCTAAAATTATATTATGTTAGTTTATTTTATTAGAAAATATTTGTTTTAAGCCACAATTTAGTTCAACAATCTTTATTTTACAAAACTACCGAAACTTTTAAGGACGATTCAAGGAAATCTCAAAATCTCAAATTTTATTATACATAAAAAATGTAATAATATAAAAAAAGTTTAGAACAGGAACGTTTTATGACACATTTTATCAGCTCTCTACAACTACTCTTTATATTAATTTTTATAATTAAATTTATAAATATTTAAGACATTCTCAGTTTCTCGCTAGTATACGGATTTGTTTATAATTCATGGACATTTTTATAATTCCTAATATTATCTATAAATTTTTAACACATCTTGGCCGATATTTTAATGATACATCTCGTAAAAGTATGGTGGTTAACTAAAGGTTTTGACTCGGCCCATCTTGGCACTTTCAAACTATATTATATCAGATTAAACAAGTCATCACAAGGAATCAGGCTAATAACCACGAGAACATCCAATTTTTTAATTGCGATAATATATTTTTAACAAGTTGTAGAATGTAGCCGTTTTACTCATCTTGATGTTTCAATATCTTCAAAGCCTCATGCAGTTCGTTATTATATTACACTAGTCAGACTTCTTTATGCTGCCAGTGTCTATAATTTATTATAAATGTGAACTTTATTAAGTAAATAAGATTTATTTGTAAAAATTTATAAATCAATCGAGCTGCATGCATACCGAATCACTAAAGTAGATCTGTGACAGATTTTCTTATTGTTTTGCAACGCCAAATTAATTAAGCTGAAGATATCACCCGTAATAGAGGGCAGCAGAGGTGACGCTAGTACAAATTAACCCTTTACGACGGGCCTTGTCCTAGGAGGACAGCCCCAACACTATGATATTAATCATCTGTTAGAGGAATAATTCCATAGCAATTTACCTGCAATGCCACGTTGCCATATTTACTGTTCAGATAAGCAAATGCGGCTTTTTACTTACGAATAAATTACGGTCATACCAGCTAAACTTTAACGATAATTCAAACCCTCTCGACAATTAAACAAATGATTGTTATAATATCTTACTGTCATCGTTAGTATTTTGTAAATAGCATAATGTACATTTGTAATGTGGATTTCAGAGTGATTCCAACATAGAACGATATATTATTGGTCATTTAATTTATTTTAATTATCTTTGATATTGTAAAGTCAAACACTTGTTAATTTTAAAATTAAGTGGGGCAACCGTAATCATGTTATATCACATATCAATTATAGAAATTTGAATTATCTTGGTATTTTTACAACAGATCAGAATGTTTGACGTCCAACATTCCAATTTCATTTTGAAGTCTGAATTCGATGGTTCCAAATAGTTTGAAATATAGAAATAACTTCTTTATTATTTGTATTTATCAAAAAGGGCCTAAGTGCGCTCTCTGTCTAAAGTGTTTCTTTACAAAAATCCATTACAAAGACCATCATCAACAGGTCAATTGTCAAAGTACCGGCCTGACACATAGATGGCGCTACTAGAACTAAATCCATATGTTTTTAGTTAGCCCTGACCCTCAAAAGATGCGTGTATAAATTTCACAGCTGTGGGATAATTAGTTTGTGAATTATAGCATTTTGAGTGAAACAACTTTTGTTATGAAAAAAAAAATAGATAAAAAGGAATTTCGCGTGTTGATAATATGTTGCTTTTTGAATGGAAAAATACAGTTGAAGCAAAAACTTGGCTTGACGCCGAGTTTCCGGAGACTGCCCCAGGAAAATCAACCATCAAGGATAGTTTGTGCTGAAATGAGCATCGAAGACGGTGAACGCAGTGGACGCCCAAAAGAAGTTGTTACCGACGAAAACATTTAAAAAATCAACAAAATTATTTTGAATGAACCTAAATTGAAATTTAATGAAATAGCAGACAGTCTATCATATCGTTCACCAATATTTGGGTATGAGAAAGCTCTTTGCAAAGTAGGTGCCGCACGAGCTCACTTTTGACCAAAAACAACAACGAGTTGATGATTCGGAGCAGTGTTTGAAGATGATCAAGCATAACAAACTCGAAACCCGTTTTTGCAGTCATCCTAGTGAACTGCACAGGTTGAACCCGCTCCAAAGCGCGGAAAAACGCAACAGTCGACTGGCAAGACTATGGCGTCTGTATTCTGGGATGCGCATGGAATAATTTTCATTGACTACCTTAAAAAAGGAAGGGCCATCAACAGCGACTACTACATAGCGTTATTGGACCGCTTGAAGGACGAAAACGCCGAAAAACGGCTGTATTTGAAGGAAAAGAAAGTGCTGCTTCACCAAACCAATGCACCGTGTCACAAGTCAGTGTGTTCTCATCAACCGTATTCTCCAGATCTGGCCCCCAGCGACTATTTCCTTATCTCAGATCTCAAAAAAATGCTCGCTGGGAAGAACTGTTCGTCGAATGAAGAGGTTATCGCCGAAACTGAATACGTAACGAAACAAATCGTACTACAAAAATGGTATTGAAAAGTTGGAGGGTCGCTATAATCAGTGTATCGCTCTTGAAGAGAATGGTGTTGAATAAAAAAAATAATTTTGCCAAAAAGTTGTGTTTTACTATGGTAGGCCGGGGACTTTTCAAGTGACCTGCTCTTAGGCGCCGAAGAATAGCAACATCAATATCTTTTGCCGCTGAAATTATTTCTTTAATAACGAATCACACGTTACAAGATTTGGTAAAAAATTATTTCTTTTCATTAGGACATGCAATGAGATTTATATTATGTGTTAAACATTAGTGACCAACATTTTACAAACTAAAATAAAAAAGAAATAACATGTAAACATACACAACACTGCAGTATTTAATAAATAACGTTATGAACGGTGTACGAAATCTGTTAAAGATTTTTATATTCTCAGTAATTTTAGCTTTACCCTCGTACAAATGCAATTTAAAAACACGAGAAAACAATTAGTTTATCGTAATCTAAAACTGTAAAGTACACGTACGAATGTAAATTACTCCAAAGCTAGATAGAGCGAATAAAAAAAGAAACAAGAATATCCTTGTGTGCGTCAGCAAAAATATATTCCAAAAACGTGCTGAACAACGCGTTACTGTAATAACCCCCTTTTGATTTACATGATCGTTGGCAAATATTTTGCACGCCATTATAATGAATTTTATTATCGTAAATTTTCTAACCTATTCCATTTTGTTTCAGGTATGTCCATGTGGGAGGCTGTTAATGCCATATGTGTTCGCGAAAATCCGATTCCCATTCGAAATTCTCGATTTTATTACTTGGAATGGTAAATTATGTGTTTCTGATAGTAAGGTAAGACGGGAGAAACTATAATTTTGCTATCGATAATAATTATTTATTGGATTTAGACAATTTGTGATTACATGTTTACTTTTTGTCGCTCTAGTATTTTGCTTTTACTTATTCTAATTTAATATTAGTTTAAATAATAACACATTTTCTAGAGCGAAAAACTACCAATAATACTAAGATATATTACATTATGAATATACATATTCAGATAAAATATAATAACAGTAATACAAGTCACAAACAATAATTAACATCAAATTTGAGTAATTCAAAAAGTAGTACAATATACAACATAAAAAGTAATACAAAAAAAATATTATTGCTTATTCAATTGTAATTAAATATAAGAATAAATAAAACGTAATATTTAAATTATGTCTTTAATTGATAATATGTTCAAAAAAAAATGGAGACTAAAAAGACTCAAGAAAATATGCTAGTTACTAACATTTACCAAGCAGAATAAGTCTGTTAATAATTACCTAAACAGATTTTTTTGTATAATTTTTTTCTGATCATCATCAATCCATACCTGGTTGCTGTTGATGCCGCAGTACTTAACACCAGGCATAAATAAAATTTTTCATCAAGTCTCGCCACTACTGACTATCAGCAGCACCGTTCTAGCTTCGGATGTTGGTAACCTCATATTCTTTAGATTATAGAATGATACTTATCAATGTTCCATCCAAAAAGTCGACTTTATCAACGAAGTCTGTGAGTAACTCGTTCATTCTTTATTCGATAAACATACCGAAACTACTGTAACTTGCCTCGATCTTTGAATTTATTCTTCTACTACAGAATATCTTATTCGTGATTGGAATCCGTCTTTATATTCCATTATTTATAATTATCTTGAAAAAAAACCATTATAATTGGATTTGTTTAAACTGATATTTTCACTTGATTTAACTTCCTATATTACGTTATATTTCTTTCTACTTTACTTGGAATCAATTGTTTGTCCTGCTTTTCATTAAAGATACTCGAATTCTAAAAAATATGTTGTTTATGCATAATAACATAATTAATACCTAAGCACATCTTAATACTCATATTTTACAAATTAGGTCATCAAAATAGAATACTGAGGGCATATGTTGTGGCAGTTCTTACCAGAGTAAACTTAATTAAAAGTAGCGCGGAATGAAAAAGAAATGATGTAATGAATGAATGAAAGAAAAGGACCTCTGAAAAAATCTAACCTATATATTTCTCACAAGAGAGGCTTTATCACATATCACATTCATCCGCAAATAGCCAGCGAGGGCTACTCATACCTGAATATAGTTTTTTATCCTAAATCAGTACCAAATTATCAAATTCTTCTAATCATTAAACATGTAAAATATCAAATAAACTATCTAATAAATAAAATTGTGTAATTTCACGTAGCTCTAACAAAGCTATAACATATATTTTACATTAAGATTTTCTATTATGTTGTTTGAAATTATATTAGATGTATCAATTGAGTTAGGGAAAAGTTGAAGTAGTTTTTAAAATGCGATTAAATATACATTAATTTCAAAATATTTTTATATGCAATATAATTCATAAGCAATAAGCAAAACAATGCCCTAGGGATATGTCAATACCGGATTTACCAGACTAAGCTTCCTTAGGTGATGGAGAAAATATCTGGCTGTTTCAAAAATATCCAACACGTTATCAAAAAACCTTGAGAAATACTGTAAATGCTTTCGTATATAATTAATTCAACTGTCAACTCCAAAAAGTAATAATCATTATGTTCGAAATAATTTTTACAAAGATTAATGGCAGATATAGAAATTTACAATAAGATACAAGTGGTACTAAATTAAATTACTAATATATTTTATATTTATGTATCTTATTACTGATTATATATGATTTAACTCCATAAAACGTAAGGAGCTTTTAAATTCCTACATAACAATTTTTTTCTGTGCTTTGTATGCATGAAATTATACTGTTTCGAAAGAAAAACGTCAATTTTTTACGACAATTTTCCCAT
Organism: Rhynchophorus ferrugineus; assembly: GCF_030347505.1. NCBI lineage: Eukaryota > Metazoa > Arthropoda > Insecta > Coleoptera > Curculionidae > Rhynchophorus > Rhynchophorus ferrugineus. The sequence continues at coordinate 39,881,305 of NW_027472580.1, read as the reverse complement.
TTTTGTCACCGTCAACTGCTCTCATCTCCTGCATCCATTTGATTGGTTTAAACACGAAACTACATCACGACAGGCATACATAAAAATCGACGCGGATTTATACGAAATACTCGAACTCTATAAAGACTGATACGTGTTCAGAATACTCAACTATCAGCGATTCTATCGAGTTATCTGCAGGCGTGAAAACTCTCATTCCACCTCTCCTCCCCCCACTCCCTGCGAATGTTATATTAACTTTTTTCCTCTTCTTCATTCTCGTCGTTTCGGAAGTGAAAAATTTGCCAGTCATTTTCTTTCTTGCGGCGAATGATCCGATTTTATTATGTTAGCTGCAAAGTTCGGAAAGGGAGTTTGCATAGAATCATGCCTTGTTATACTTGTCGTTTTCCTCGTTTGTTATAGACATTTTGGATTCAACTTTACCGCGTATTGAATAGTGCTGTCAGTTTTGTATTTCATCACGTCAAGTTATTACAAAATATGGCACGTGTCTATCAACATCACAGAGATCTATGACAAAATGTATTCGAAAACTTAAAGACCTAACTTTTTTTTTCAAAATATGTTAATCAAATATTTATTTAATATGAATAATAATTGTTTGTCCTTTTCCTTTCTCAGAAAGTATTTTTCATCAAACTGTAAACTATGGTCGTAAGTTGGCAAGAACTTTTCAAGATTAATTATGATATTTGTGCTTCTGACTTCAGAAAGAGTGTTTATATTTTCGAATATCTTGTTTTATGTTTTTGAAACAAAAGGGAATTAAATGGCTGCTGTTGATAAAAATTGGGCTTCAAACAATCTTTTGCATGCACTATGTGCGCTGCAAACTAAACAAGCTAAACAAGTTGAAAGCTGAAAAATTTAGGCATGTTTAAAAACAATTTCTTCATTTTTTTCATATGTTTCACAAGAAAAGCAATACTAATAATTACACCACTAATAATCGTTTTCCTTTTAAGAATTGATAAGTTAATTTAATATGGCTGAATAATTGACTGAACAAAAAAAATGAGCTGTAATGACGTTATCACGATTTTGTTCAGTTTCTTGAATATATTCTTAAATAAATTTTATTTACTATTTAAGTAGTAAAGGCTTCTATGACTTCTGAAGTTGTTTCACCATTATTACTTTTGTATAATGTTTATTTGCTGTATTATTTTATTTCCCAATGATTTGTTTATTAACTTGTTTTAACTAACGTAGGGAACTATTTACTGAAAATCGTAGAAACAGTCGACGTAGTCGATAGTAAAAAAGTGGCGACTGAAAATAGTAATTACTATTTGAATCAAATGCGCACTTCGATTATTTTTCTATTCGTGATAACAGACGGAGCACGAATTAATTCCTGTACTAATTTTCTAAGAGGAAAAGACGGAGATAAGGTTATAAATCAGTCAAATGAAATTAGTAAACAGTCGATAGTCATTTTCAGTCGATAAGTTTCAACGATAACTTGAACTCTATGCATAAATATTTTGTTTTGATTATATTGCAAATAGAACATAGAAAAAAGAGAAAAGCAGAACACCATTTCATAGGGTATTACATTAGACAGCACAGTGAATGATATGTTAAAGCAATAGATGACATGTTTTTGAAGACAAATCTATTGAGAAATGTTAAAATCTCAATCTCTAACTCATAAGCTCATAAAGCTTGATTTATCATTCAAAGTTCAAAATAAATTCTTTTGAAAACACACCTAAGTTCAGTTGAATATTCACAATCCATTTTCAAAGGAAAAATTCCAGATAATTTTTGATATAATATACGAGGGATAATCAAATATAAAAGGAAAGTTTGTAAAATAAATGTATTAATCGATGGTATATACAAACTAAACTTTTAACATTTTTCAATATAGTGGCCTCCGTGCTCTACACACTTTTACCACCAATTTGGAAGCTTGAATATTCCTTGTTCGTAAAAAGGGCGAATTGTCAGTCACTTGCGCACATACTCTTCTACTTCTTCATTATTTCCAAATGTTTTACCTCCAAATGATTCTTTCAAGGAAGCAAACCAAAAAGAATCACAAGGTATCAAGTCAGCGCTATAAAGAGGGTGCTCGTGGGTTTCCCAGCGCATTTCCTCCAATGTATTTCTTGTCAAAACCGTGGTGTAATAACTCAGAATAGTAAGCTGCATTCACTGTTCGTTAATCGTGAAAAGAATTAATGAGTCAAACCCCCTTTACTCGAAGAAAACACTTGTTCGTAGGCGTCGATCATGATTTTCATTTTCGACATGTTCTCGCTCATCCCTGAATGCTCTGACTTTGAAATTGTTCCTTCAAACGTTATGTCAACAAACACTTTATGCGTTGTGCAACAAACGAATGTACCTCGCGCTCAATCATGGCTGTACTGCGAACAGAACCGAGCACAGCTGCTACCCACCCCGCCCCCTCCTCATAAACCAAATAACACTCGCGCATCGAATCCTCTAGATCGGAATTACTTCCTAAGCTAAATAGTAAAATTACCGTTTATATTTGATCCCCCCTCGTATATTAGCCCATAGTAAAAAATAACGGATCGTTGTGAATGAGAAGTTTTTCTAAATCTGTACATCCAACAATAATGTACTTTCTTACTTTTTAAATAATGTTTAACTAATTCATACTTATTTTCATCTTTCACATACATATTAATCCAATAAACCTAAAAACAAATTGCCTAAACAACCTAAACCTAACAGCTAAAACAATTGCTGTTTAGAAATAACTTTTACTTATAACTTTTTTTTAAAGAAAGTTTAATAAAATGTTCAGTAATTTTATTCGAAGTTCTGTATTTAAGTCTAACGTTTTGCTAATAATACTAGAAGCAGTCGTTCTAATAACAAAAATAATTCGTCGAAAATCCCACTGTTGCTAACAGTAACAACTAGAGATCCGAGATCCGTTCGAAATTCTCGAAATTAATCCGAATTTCCATTTTCGGGACAAAACAGTCGGTCGTCTTGAGAGCCCGAGGCTCCGGCTTGGCCCCAATTAAGGCATTAGCAGTCAAAAGACGACAACGGTATACCTTGGCGTGCCGTAATGCCCTGTTATGTGTCACTTAATTTCATCCCTGGATATTTGTCAGGGCCCATAAAATATCCCCGGGCCATTCTTATATTACCAGGTATGGCCTTAATTTCAATAATAAATTAAAAGATAGAACGTGAAATCAGAGAAATTGCCTATATAAGATTAAGGCCGGAAATGTAGTAATCAAAATATATCTTATGGGAATTTGATATAAGGTTTGTTAATGAAGTCACAGTCATAAAAATAACCATCCAAAGAACTTATATGACATAATTTTCGCATTCTAATATAAAATTGGTTATTTTCATTACTAATATGACTAATTATACAGTCTATCGAAAAACTTTACTTATTTATTTTTTTAGTCAGTAGACTATGATAGTTCACTACAACTTCAGTCTTCCTCTGATGACCTTAAACCTTGGGCTACAATGCTTTTTCCAGGATTCTACGAAATAAGGGTATTCAAAGCATGAATATTTCTTAATTGTAATAGTTTATGGCTACGGGACTTTGAGCACTATCAATCCAACTGTCGTGACCTAATAGATTCAACTGTGATATTATTACTGGAACCCCACTGACTTATGTCAAGGAATCAACCTGTCCTCTTGCTTGATAATCTTGTTATTTTCCTGATAAATAAGTTGATTCCTATTAATTGAAGGAATTCAAAAGAAAAAATCTTTTAATCTCCCCGGCATCTTACCGCCAGTTATGTAAGGCTATATAACATATATATGACATCGTACATCACCCATTAAAATGTCTATAATTGTCGTTATAATTACACTCTTCTAACTGAAAACGTAAAACCTAAATAAAAGTAACGTATAAAGGACACCAGTTACGTTTGGATTTGTGTCTTTCTAAGTTTAATTTTTCAGGTTAGTTGCTACTCAATATCTACAGTTAGACTTATGCTAAGTGAATATAGATTTCGTCACTCAAAACTACGTTTTTTTGCTGGCTATTAAAAGAAGTTCCAAGATTCTTTTAATCCAAATGTGTCTTAAAATATAGTAATTTTGCTTTGAAGCATGCATTAATTGAATTTTCGTAAGGATCAAAATGACGTTTTTATATCTAAAATGACCGAGTAACTTCCTAATAGCCTGAGTATTGAAACAAATATATAACACCGACTGTGATCGAAATTTCATTTCATATATGAATGCGCACATAAAGAAAATATAAGTGTAATCATATCGTACACATTTAGGAAAATCCAGGGCAAATCGAAAAAGTTTTGAACTATAATAAAACATGTTTCATTACTTCTAACAAAATTATTTCTATTAATACCTGGTATATTTTAATACCTGGTTTCCTTTTATACCTTATGCTAGCACAGTAGTTCTTAAATACAATTCTTTCTTAATTATTGTACATAATATTTCCTTGTCATCTAAATGTATCGAGTGTATTTGTTAAATAAGTCAGCACCTCAAATATGATATGTAGTCAATTTTTATCCCATCTAGACGAATTTCCTTTATTATCACCACATTTATTGTTGTCACTTCTATTTATTGTTATTATATTTTTATTTATATTCAATGGAAAATTCAATGAAAAAAATTATATAACATCAAATTTTCAATCAGAATTGTATACATGATAAATAATGTTTCTACTATTTTTTTTATGAAAGAAAGAACATGCACTTCCTTTCACGGAAATGCTTTATCCACTTTCGTTATTATAACATATTAATACTGACATTATAGTTATCGGTGAATGTTGTATAGAGCACAAGGCTGGCTCAATGAAGCCAAAAACCAGCCTAAAATGTGCTCAAACTGTAAAACCGCATATGAGTACTAAACAAATTTAAAACATTAACTTTCCCAGTGGACACCCTGTAACATAACATATTTTTTATCAAAAATAACTACTCATTTTAACGAAGTCGTAAAAACTGATCTTATTGTCCACACTAAGATTGACTCGAGTTTTACAAACAGCGCATCACGACAAAAAAGTAAGTTTTACTTTCTGCAAAGGTTTTCAAGTCAACATCCTCTCAACCACAATCTATTATAAATCCCTCAAAATTAATTCACGCTGCTTGTATATACCTATAGTAAAATAGATCTATACAACTAGATCGTTTCAGTTGCAGGCTGATCTCTCAAAGTTATATGTCTTGACGCGAATCAACAGTAGCTTGTCATAGTTTTCGCGAACAATATCCGAAGCATCAAGTCACCATCACCTAATAGACTACGTCAAAAGCCAGCCGACTAATTTCGGTAGTTTTAGATGGAAAAGTTTTGGCTTGAGGGATAATCTCTGGATGTGGGTGGAGAGGTGGAGGGGGCTTGGGGGGTGATGGAGAGAGAGAGGGGAAGACCTGTCTCTTCGTCGCTTTTGTGTCGAGACGTTCGCAATTAGCCCGTATGAGATATAAGGGGAGAAAGTGCTGTGTTGTTCAGGTCCTACTTAGTTGTTACTTTACTAATTTTAATTGGTTGATTAGTAGATGTTGATACACTTTAATTTTTATTCGCATTTTTTTATAAATTATAGATTATTAAATAATCAACATAACACGAACTAGTGCTAAATCTAGTAATATGGTATGGTATTCCGTTCATCAGGCGGAAAATATCTTCATTAAAATAATGAAGTGATGTTACGGTCATTTAAAACTTATTTTTCTCTCTTTTTTCATGGGTTAAATAAATTTGTATGAACTATGAAATTAATAAACTTACAAAATTTTTAACCCTCAAAGGCTTATGGTATTTTTTCTAAAACTTATTTATAAACCATTTTTATTTTTCTACTGAAAACTTATTGTTTTTGTTTTCATCCATCTCGTCTCAACAACGCAAAGGTAAATATTCCTACGAAAGAAACTTTGCAGTTGCTAATTTTGAATAGTTTTGTTTGGTTGCATAGTAGGCTTACAGAACTTAAAGGTATCGGATTATTAATCCTAGTAATCTACAAATAGCTTCATTTGTTTAACCACACAACGTTTCGTTAAGAACTCGCTTAGGCTAAGAGCCATAGGAATTTAATACTTCTGAGAATTTTTTTCCGTTCTCCCGACAGATGCCCAAGGCAGTCATCATCTATTCGAATTCCACGCTTTCCAAAATTTCTTGTGTCACTCATCTAAAGAAACAACCAATGGCGTCGACCAACATGGTCATTGTCCTATCTGGACATCTTATATTTGTAATTAAATTGTATGTGTCTGCCAGTTTGCCTTTAATGATTTTCTGATTAGCACTATTTTTAGCCTAGTTTCCTTGGTATTTACTATATAGAATGATTTCCCAAGTTTTTATCGATCTAAATTTCCACGGCCAAGAAACCGAACTACTGCAATCCACCTTTGGTGGTCGTTAACTCTAAACAACAAGCTTCTGTTTACAGATGTTTCCTAATTGTAATAGTTTATGGCTAGGGGTCTTTGAGCACCTTCAACGTACCTTTTATGATCGTATAATTTCAGCTGCGATAGTTTTGCCTGAACTCCGAATCGAATCGTCGAATATCATTTATAATTATACAACGTGGTTGGCGTAGTGCTCAGGGCGACAGAACGATCCACTTTTAGTTGTGATAGTCGCAGATTCGAATCCTACTGGGGCATGGTCGTAAATGTGTGTTTGTGCTTGTCCTCAGACAAGAGTGCAAAATCCGATAAGTAAAATGATCCCAGTCACGCCGGTAACCAGGGTGAGTAAGACCGGATATCTTCTGGAATAATTTCTAAGTAGTTTAATTGTTAGAAACTCTTAAAGAGAGATTAGAGAGTCTAAAATATAAGAAAAAGATCTTAAAGAAGAATTAATTTTTGACAACTTTTTGAATTACAACGATCAAAACTAGCTTTTAAATTTCATAATTTTCCATACCAGCAGACACAATTTTAAAGATCTATTCGAAAGTGTCTTAAAATCATATTTTATATACTTAGCACCGTACATTTATAGAACAAACAATCCATTTTTTCAAATTTTTGAGCGGGAGAAAAGCCTCGAAAAAAATACAAAGTACTCGTAACTTTAGACCGAAACATAAAAGAAATCTCGAACGCGTTCACGTTATATGGAAAATACGCAAACATACCACACTACCCCCATTTTAATTTAACTCCACCTGATCCAGACGACGCCTCGTTCTTTTCAAATTTTCCTTTTTCGCCTTATTTAATAACCCGAACAAAGGAAACATAGATTTTCCACGGTGTAAGCAAACCTTAGCAGAAATTGCTTCGCAACATAAACACGAGTGATTTTACAAAATGAAACCAATTAAGGATAAGCGCGAAGGGGGTGGTGGGGGCATGACGGGTGCCGGGTCGGAAACGACGGGACGTGGGCGATGTGAGAGGAAGGGGCGGAAAGGGGGTTTAGCTGGTGACGGTTTGTGCGCTAATATTTCGATTTTACGGATTTAAGCGACACGACCAAATCTCGTCGAATTTCATCGAAGCGCGGCACGCGAAAGGGAAAAAGCGAGCGAAAAAGGGACGCTAGGGTTGTGGAACTGGGGGGAAACCCGGCGAGCGGTATGGGGAAATAAGGAAATGAAATAGTTGGATGGGGAGAGGGTGACGGCGGGAAATGGACGCAATGATTAAATTGAAACTCTTTTGTTGCGGAAATAAAATGGGATGATGTGAAAAAAACTCTTTCCATTAGAAATTCAGAAAGAACGGGGCTCGGGGGGGCGACCTAAAGAATCTCGAGAATTCCTTCGGCGGATTGATCGTACCTAAAAAGAATTGATGTCGTGTAGAATAAAATATGTTCGGAATACAATCATAAACCTTTTGTTGTTTAAGTTTAAATTTTCTTAAGATATAAATAAACGTAGATATATTGTTTGTTGGTATATAGAAAGCGTAAATTAAATTTGAGGTGCACTATTAAATATTTCCGCAATTGCTTAAATTCTTTGATAAATCATTCTACATGAAAAAACCTTTTTTTTTATAACATCTTCGTTAAATATACTTAGTATGATCTTAATTACAAATTAATTTATTACTATATTTCTTTTGTTTAATTTGATTAATTCTCAAGCGAGACAAGTGCGGGATAAATAGATCAATATGTATTCCTCAACAAATCTATTTAATACACTTGCTGTCTTATGGTAAGTTAACGCTAGAAATATAGTGCACAATGCATGCGCATTTAAAAAAAAATTAACACTTGATGGATGACGTTATTATTTACATATCCGTATTTTATTAAGGTGTAAATTTAACTGATGATATTGATTATTTGAAAAAATTCAAACTTATAACAATTGATACTTATTGTGTTACTTAAATTTACTAACATCCCTTTTTTCTTCGCTCAGTAACTTAAAATGTCAAAAGTTTTTAACGATTAAAAGTTTTTATTTATGAACTCAGTTCAGCTTTGCAATGACTTTTTAATATTCTCTATTACGTATGATAAACAAGTATTTTGTTATTTTGTTTTTCTGAATTTCATTAAATTTTTACAATCATATATAACAAATTAACAAGTAAGTAAAAACGTAACCATAGAATCAGCAAATGATAAACATAACCAAATAGAGATAATTAAAATGTGCATGGCATAGCTAAATCTAGGGTCCAACTGAAACATGTTTACATTACTCAACATGTATATTAGATCAAATTAATTTATTATATTAGAATGTTTTGTATTACAATAAATTATTGTAGATTTTTTAAATTTCTTTCCCGTCCAATTAATTTGAGATTGTGCAAAAGGTAACATTGGCTTTTATTAATAGATGGCTTTAAGGGAGTTTAGAAATTTGAAAAGAAAATTTTTCATGTTATCAAAACTTACGGTCTTAAAAATATGCTGTTAAGAGAATTTTGCAATCTGCACTTCACCTAAAGACGAAACTATAAACGCGTTTTTCTCAATACTATATTTTTCTAGATAGTTGTCATACATTTCAATTTTTACTTGTAAATAATTGCGTGTAGGTTACTTACTGTTTACTAGAATTATGTTTTACCGGAAAAGTGGCAGAAGGCAATGCACATCAATAAATTCGATTTAAAAAAAACATTAATCATAGAGAGATAAAACCTAATAATAAAACACCAGTTTAGGTTTATTAACAAGCATTCAATAATTGACCAGGTCCACAGAATAACAGATGTTATTGAGAAAGCCTACGAAGATAAAAAAGTATGCTCAGCCTTATTTTTAGATGTAGCACAAGCCGTTAAGCTTTGGCATAAAAACCTTGTTCATAAACTACAGAAAATGTTACCAAAACAACACACTAGGCTACTAAAATCGTACATTACAGTTAAAATGTTTAGAGTTGAACAAGAAGAAGTTTACTCTAGAATAAAGGAAGCTGAAACAGGTGCACCACAAGGGAGTGTACCGGGACCAATGCTTTATCTACTCTACACTTGTGATGTATCACAAATGGAGAATATTACGATGACTACATTTGCTGATTACTGCGATTATAGCTGTCGGAGCTAATAATGAAGAAGCCAAACGAAAATTACAACAGGCAGGTGATAATATAAATAATTGGGCACACGCTTGGAAAATTATAATTAACAAAAGTAAATCTGTGCTTGTGCAGTTCATATACAATCAGACCGTACAAGCACCATAACATTGAATAATACTATCAATCCATATAGCAACAACGCTAAATATCTCAGAATGAATCTTGATGCAAAACTTCGCTAGAAGGAACATATAAAGAATAAAAGAAAAGAACTGGAATTGAAATATAGGATAATGTATTGGCTAATTGGAAGGAAATCACAATTACAGTTCATAATAAATTGCTATTATGTAATAAAACACTGAAACCTATATGGACATACGGAGTTCAATTATGGGGATGTTCTACAAAGAGAAACATAAACAAAATACAAATTTTTCAACATAAAGTGCTGAGAGGACTGACTACCTGCATCGAGAGATCCTTCAGATACCATCAGAGTAGAAAACAGACTCAAAAGAATCAAACCATCATCTTGTGTAGTGAGGTGCATATAATAAAAAATACAACTGTAACATGTATAAACATTATATCACCACAAACTGAGATAGGGCCGATGGGTCCTCCTAGTTATATACCTAGATTTAAGTTATAAAGACAAATTGTAGGTTAGTCGGAAACGACTAGTAACAATGTAATAATTAAATAATAATTTAGAAGACATGAAAAAACTATATATATACATATATATATATATATATATATATATATATATATATATATATATATGTATATATATATATATATATATATATATATATATATATATATATATATATATATGCATTCAAGTAAACTGGATAGACCATATTAAAATTATTGGACATATATGTTGAGGGCCATTTGCATACGTTTACTATAACGAGGAACTCGAGTGTTTGTCAGCCTCGGCATAAACACCAATTATTTTAATGAAATAGGAACTGTCAATGGTGAAGTTCATTTCAAACATGGAATCGACCAGGAGACTGTAACGCCGCCGTTCAGTGTAATTATGAAAGGGGTTGAACAGTTTGTTCAGCGAATCTCTTTTCTCGGCTGTCAAATCAATAACGAGGCAATGAAATTGTTTGGCACTAAGTGTCATTACCGGTAAAAGTATAATATCGGAAACGTAACAAAATGTCCTTCTTTAGGTTGATTTAAATTTCTAGTTCCTAATTTTTAAGTTGTAAACTTACATCTTTTTGGTCAGGTTGTTTTGACCTTATTGGTGAACTTTTTTAAAATATATTTATTACATTGTTGCTAGTTGTTGCTGACTCACCTACCTCATGGTCTTTACATTAACTTATATCTAGGTATATATCCAGGAGCACCCATTGGCCTAATCTTAGTGGCTATTGTAATAATGCTTATGTATTAACACTACTGTTTTTCTTTTAAATGCACCTCACTACACTACAGAAGATCAAATGATTTGATTCTCTTGAGCCTGTGTCCTGTTCTGATGTCATCCAAGAGTTGTATTCCTTTGATATTGACATAAGATTGGAGTCTGTCCTCATGTCTACTTGCAGTTCCCTTGATTTCCTATGTGACAGTCGGTGTCTGAAGGTCTCGATGTAGGTAATCAGTCCTGTAGTATCTCCGTGCATCTACAATACTTCTCAGGGCTTTGTTCTGGAAAACTTGTATTAGTTTTTGCGAAATATCCCCATAATTGAATTCCGTATGTCCATATAGGTTTCAATACTTGTTTATATAATAGCAATTTATTATGTACTGATAATCATGATTTTCTTCCAATTAACCAATACATTTTCCTGTTTTTTAAGTCCAGTTCTTTCCACTTTTTTTACATATTCCTTCCAGCGAAGTTTTGTGTCAAGATTCATTCCGAAATATTTATAAATCCGTAATATTTTATTTTTATAACACCAAAGAATATTAATTCAATGTTATTCAAGTACTCAATTATTAGCATTATTAGCAAAACTGATTTTGTTAGAGATATTCAGACGAATTTTTGAAATTTTCTTATAAAAAGCTGAAAATGTCTTCATTTTTATCAATATGTAAGCCTATAAATTTAATATTTAATTATAAATTTTTTCAACGTTAATTCAAGAAATTTGACCACAATACTTTATTTTAAGAGCTAAAGCTCGCAGCCTGAAAATATTAAATATTAAATATGATTATGGCTCTCTAACACTACTTTTGCTACTTTTTACTGGATAAAGTCGGCTGTATAATTTTTAATGAAAGTATTATCATTCCCGTAAAGTCCAGTTCTTTCCTCTTTTTTTACATATTCCTTCCAGCGATGTTTTGTGTCAAAAATCATTCCGATATATTTAGTGTTAATAGATTGATATTACTTTTTATTGTTATTGGTGCTTGTGTGGTCTAATTATACGTCAACTACACATGCACAGATTTACTTTCATTTATTTTTATTTTTATTTGAGTGTGGGTCCACTTATTTATTTTGTGACTTACCTGTTGTAATTTTCGCATGGCTTCTTCGCTATTGTCACCGCATCGTAAAAATCGCACCGTTAAAAACAAATGTAGACATTGTGATATTTTTCATTTATGGTATATCACATGTGTAGAGTAGGCAAAGAATTTTCTTGTGATATACCTGCTTTAGCTTCTTTTAATGTAGAGTAGATTTCCTTATATTTGACTCTAAATATTCTGGCGATAATGTAAGATTTAAATAGCTCAGTATATTGTTTTGGTAACATTTTCTGTAGCTTATGATCAAGGCCGTCATGCCAAACGTTATCGAAAACTTGTGCCACATCTAAGTATATAAATGAACATATATTTTTACCTTCAAAGCCTTTTTCAATTACATCAGTTATTCGTTGCACCTGGTCAATCGTGGAATGTTATCCTTATGTTTATCCTTTTCCACAAGACGTTTTCAAATACCTTAGATATTATTGGTAACAGCTAGGTCTATACGCTTTCATTTCATGTTATTTTATGATTTTCCAGGAAATTGGTAAAAAGGCGAAATATCAGTGTTTAAACGACTGTTTAAGAAGCCAGCCTAACTGTTAAAGTCAGTGACTTTAACATTTCTCTACCTAAAATAACAATTTTCTATTAAGTATTATGGAGTTATTTAGTGTATACGAACTCTTATGGTGATGCTGCTGCATCATATATCAATGTGAAAGAACGATTTGGAGGTCCAAAATACTTTGATGACAATGAATTGCAAGACTTGGACGACCCAGCGACAGACGAAGAATATCCAAATCGAACTTTCAAGCAGTTTAGCAGCTGATGAATCAGCTATTAAGATGAGAAAATGACTACCACACGATTACTTGCCAAGTAATATAAAAGTTTTCTGTGGAGTATTATGATTGAAAAAGTCATGAGTTAGTCAAATATTTATAAGGTATAACTTTTTTACCCATTTTGTACCACATGGTCAATTATTTCTAACTACATTTGACAAATAGCGTGTGGCCTACTTTTCTTCAACAATCAAAATGTTTATAACCTACGTTAGGTCATAGGTCGAACCACTTGAACAACTCTCTCCGATATCCAAAATCACAAAGGGCATACGGGATGCACTAAGTAAAGGGAATTGATGAAGATATGATAAAATATATTTGTATATTAATTTATATGGTACAATATGTACAGCACTGAACTAGTATTAAATGCTAATCAAACTAATCTATAAAATTAATATACTAATGAAAATATTGTTCACAATCTCAATCAATTCTATTTCCGTTCTTTATGCTAACTGCTGTTCTTGACATTTTTCTATAAAAATAAGCGAACAGCAACAAATCACAAAATATCAATCAAAATACTTTTTCACAGCTCGAACCGACTCAGTTATACAATCCATCATTGATGATTGATGAATATAAACCTTTCTTTTGGAGGGTCTCTTGGAGTAAGCAATGAAGAAACAAATGAAAAACCCCAGTGTCCATTAATGGCGTCTATTTATTTCGTAGTTCATCCTTAACCCGCCACTGACCCACCTCAACGCCCTTAACGACCGCCTTTGGGGAGACCATCTTTTTCCGCAAACGATGATCATTTGTCACGGTCGATCGTCCACTGTCGCAAGTCGAGTGGTCGGGGGCACGGTGTTCTTGATTTTTCAGCGATGCATTCGAATCGTCGCCGCTCGATTGGTCGCATTCTCGTTAATTGGCTTTGGGGAGAAGGTGCAATTGAAACTGCGCTGAGGACCTAATTGAACTTGAAGTGCGGTTGAAAGGGAATCGGAGCGTTATGGGCGTTGAAAACTAATCAATACGGTCTGATACAGACAGATTTATTTTTCTAGAATTAAATAGAGTTTACGGAATGATACGGTTTATACGATATACAAGAGAAATATGTGATTGGCATTTTTTTAATTCTTATTTTAGTTGATTTATTAATTTCAACTATAGCTAGGTAGGACTATGATTATTATTAATTTGCTAAAGAAGTGGATAAAGGAGTTCAATAAAAAGGAATATGTATACTTCTCTGCAATATAGAAATTTTAATTTTCCCACTGTATTTTAATTCACGGTTGGGGAAATTCTCTTTTCGGTTTTTCTTAAATGTGGATGGTATATGGAATGAAGCCATACTAAAGAGTATTTAAAAGGTTGTTGGTGTAATTCTAGGTATAATTGTAGCACCATTCGTTTACTCAGTCAAAAGTAATTGTACTTTGATAGTACATGAAGGAACTCGGGCCATTTTTGAAACGGGTAATTAGTAAAAGATGGATCATGTAAGACAGTAATTTGCTAAAAAAACGTAGTCAAAGCTGGGAGCCGCTTCACAAACGGTTACAAAGCCGATATTAATATCAAGAAAGATGCTAAATTATTAAAATATTTCCAGGTCTATAAATTAATTTTAAGGGATTTACAACAGACGGGGTTACTGTTGTGTTAATTATTAAGGTATTAATCGAGTATGTTTGTAATGAACTTCATTAGATTCTTCACTGACAGGCTTAACTTTTCAGTATCATTCCCTCCGAAAACATAAAACAAACAAAAAATATTTCTCTGCATCGAAAATATCTGAATTTCTGCCGAGTATCCGCGTTTAAGAATTTTTTTTTACTTTTTTACTTCAATTTGAAGAAAAAGTCAACTGAAGGCCATCGAATACTATAATATTGGTTTCCGCTTTTTCAAAGTAGTAAAATGGGTAGCAGAATGCCAGACAAGACACAACAATATTATTGTTCAGCTTAACGCTCGACCACATGTCACAAAACTGGTAAAAACATAACAAAACATAGTAAACGTTTGAAGTATAACTTAAATTATTAATATAGTAATACTTTATTTTTAAAACACCAAAGAATATTAATTAACTGTTATTCAATTATTCAATTATTAGCATTATTAGCAAAACTGATTTTGTTAGAGATAGTGAGACGAATTTTTTAAATTTCTTATAAAAAGTTGAAAATGTCTTCATTTTTATCAATATGTAAGCCTATAAATTTAATTTTTAATTATAAATTTTTTCAACGTTAATTCATCCCAACAGCTTTTTTTAGGACTATAAAGAACTAATTTCGTACCAAAAAATAGTAATTACAAGAAATTTGACCACAATACTTTATTTTAAGAGCTAAAGCTCGCAGTGTTCACCCCCATAGTTCTAAAATCGTTTGAAAATATTAAATATGATTATGGCTCTCCAACACTACGTTTGCTACTTTTTACTGGATAAAGTCGGCTCTATAATTTTTAATGAAAGTATTATCATTCCCGTAAAATTACAGCTGAAACTTATTCAGTACGCTTGCACCTCTCTTATATAATACCTGTAAAAATACTCAGGTTTCTTATAGACAATAATTAGTTAATTAGTACCCTTTTTGGTCTTAGTAATTAATTAATGTTTCCAAATTCAACACAAATTTTAATATTTGTAATTATATAAGTGTTTTTTTTTATTTTTGGTTGTACCAAAACTTCATTAGCGTTATGAAGCAATCGGAATTATCTGGTATTAATGAAAATATGATTCAAAGTAGTGTACTGTCCCACTGTTTCAAAGAAACTGAAATAGGAACTAATAATAGTTCTCATTATTTGCCGTCGTAGTGGCAACTAAAATTTATTTTTTTATAGATTTTCATTGTAAATTGCTTCGAAGCATCAATTCGTCGTTGTTTTTGGTCAAAAGTGAGCTCGCGCAGCACCCACTTTGCACAGAACTTTGTCATACCCAAATATTTGTGAATGATATGAGGTACACGTTTAGTTGATATCTTTAGAGTGTCTGCTATTTCATTCAGTTTCAAAGCAATATTTTATCAACACGCGAAATTCCTTTTTATCCATTTTTTTCACAATAACAAACTTTGCTTCACTCAACATATTATAATTCACAAACTGATGACCCGACAACTGTCAAATTTATACGCGCATCCTTCAAGGGTTAGGGCTAAGTAATAAGCATATGGATTTAATTCTAGTAGCGCCATCTATGTGTCAGGCCGGACACTTTTCAATTGATCTCTTATCATGCATTTTGCTAATGTTAACTCATAACTAACTGCAAATTTTTTATACATACTGTAGACTAGATAAATTACAATCGAATTATAACACACTTAATAGATCATAATATCATAAATCATAATAGACCATCCTAATATGGTCTAAATCAGCTCAAATTGGTCGACATCGCCCAAACGCCCATAATTCCAAAAATCGTCAGCTCCCACTACGAATGGTCAAATATACAGTATTAAATCAAACATGACAGATTTACATATGTGAATGTGCTGTAAAAGTGTCTGACATTACGCTATTGTCTTGATGGATTTGCATATTTGATTATTGATTGCTTTTATTGTGTTGAACTATAAACTGCTGTTCCACGAATCTTTAAGGAAACAAAAGCTGTTCTAAATATTAGCATAGAAATTCATTAACCTGCGGTTGTATCAACAACACGAGAAATTATATCTTCTAAATAATAAAAAAAATTAAAAACTAACATTATTTCTTTGATTATCTAAAAACAATTGTGTAAGTTTCTAATAAATATTATAATGTTAATTTTAGCAATTTCTTATTTATTGCAACAAAATTGTTATGATTCTTTTAAACAATAACATTAAACATAAAAATGTTAGAAAATAATAATTTCTATTTTTTAATCCTAGGGATATATCGCGGTGTAATATATCACTGTAATAAAATAGACTCACATAAAATAAAGTAAGATTTTATTCGTGTTATGTTAATTTTAGTGTTTTCTTTTCAGTTCATAATATAGTTCGCATTGCTGAATATAATTTGAGAATTAATGGGGAAAATCCAAAGTATATCTGCACACTTGAAGTTTTTCAAATTCGATGCTTAAAGCAAATTTCACCCGTTTCTCTCCAAGGTCGATTGAGGAATAAATTAGAGACACAGCTTCCAATGGTTTGAACATATCTGTCGGATGAAAAATTAACGAATTGCTTGGAGGTGTTTGGAGCGATATCAATATTTTGGATAGAAAAGTCAGGAAACGACCTGAAAAATTAGACCAATACTGTCCTAAGCTAGAACGGTTGTGACCTGTCTCCAACTGTGGCGATATTTGGTAAAACATATTCCTGCAGCACAAATAGCAGCGTATTAATTGAGAAGTGCAGTTCCGGCTGTGGATTGATCATGATGAGTATTTATGATTTTTTAAATTCACTAAATCAGAGAATGTTTTAAATGTTATCTCATTCCCAACCTATTGGGGCATATCATACAATTTTTATTGTTATTTTCCTTCAATTAGGTAATAACAGCTGACAAATTAAACTTTTCAAACATCGACTAATTAGAAGGTACAGATTATAAAATCAGGTACACCACTTCCAAGTGATAAAATTGTGGAGGAGAGTGATTGGAAAGTAATTTTATATTTTTGCCGAAACGCTAAAGATCGGTGGAATGAGTAACATGATTATTTCTTTCAATTATCACTTATATTTATTGATACCAGACCATATGGCTCAGCTTTTACTACAGTTGAAGAAATCCTTGATTCATAAAAGACATCGTATTTTCCATATGAAATTCAAAAAATACACAAGCTTATAAATTCGAGTCAACTTTGAAACCAGAGCAGATTAAAACAATTATTGGCGTTACTGAACTATACTTATAGTATATACTAACTTAACGATACCCTGAACTCAATTATTCAATCTATGTGTCAAGATTAGATATAGTTTTTGAGTTGAGTACTACGCTCTTATAACGCCTGTCAACTGACAACAACATCATTTGGAACTTGTTTTTGTACTGTGATTGTACTTTGGAACGTGAGAAAATGCAGACCAACGTTGCAAAGTCAGTTCAAAGTGTTTTCGTTATGTTTGTGGATGTTATATACTCGGTAAAGGTGGAAGAATCATGACAAATGGGTGGGTACAGAACAAAGCTATACGAGTGCTCAATTGGGGAAAACGTATATATTAATTTTCTGTGCCAAGGTCATGGAGGATACGTTACTTCACAACTATTTCTGGATTTGGCGCATGCGCATATTGAGCTCCATTTAATTATAAAATTAGAGTTTCCTGTTTGCGTACGTACGGCTTTATTTACTTAAATTATTAAATTTTTATCGTATTTATTAGTTTTAATATCGAAAATATATATATATATATATATATATATATATATATATATATATATACGCCATATTTAAATTAAATTATATATTTGAACAATTAACAAGAACTTCAAGAACCATATAAATACACATACTATAAAAAACCAAAATCGTTAAGATCAAACACAGCCAATATAGTTAAAACCAAACGAAAAAGCCACCACTTTATATGAAGGCAGTGAAATTCTCCTAAAAATCTCCAAATATGATCAACTATGATCGCTACTATTCTTGATCCATAAACCCCATTAAAGAACTGACTACTTCGATCTTTCAATTAATATGTTGTATATTTACTAGCCTAAAATAAATGGATTATCGTAATTTTAAGCTGAAAGAAATTTCAGTCAATACATCATCATTTTTACAAAACTTTATATGTAAAAATATATATAAAAAAATAATTTATTTACCTATAATCGTATATAATAATGCATTGTATTTTCCTTGTCATTAGATCATTAGGTTGTCGTTAATAGATTTATTTTGTTTATTTGATCCAGGTCTACTTTTGTTAACAAATTTAATTATTTCATAGTATCGCTGTATACTGTTCTTAAATCTCAGCAAGATGCTGTCTAATTTATTCTTCCCTGATTTTCTGAATTTCACATTCTTCGACATTCACCCTCAATAATTTCTGGCTAAATCTTAGATATAAAATAAAATTTAAATTATTACTAAAATATATTATATTAAAAGTAAATGTCTAATTATTACTTTACCAGTTACTATAATTTTTGCTACTATTCTTGATGAACAAACCTCATTAATGACTTAACTACTTCCAACACAAAAAGAATCATTTTGCTATCCAAGCATAAAATATATAATACACAAGTTTCTATGGAATTGAATCTACGAAAACATATTCCGGTCGTTATGGTGTAACAACTGGCATCCACAATAGGGCGACATTAATTTATATTTTCTTTGAAATATTGAACCAATACTCAAGAACAAACAAAATATATTCAATATTTCATTGATTTTAATTATACAAAATCTGTCGAGCCTAAAGCCATTTCAATTATTCTAATCTTCAAAGAAAAACTATTCGAAACCATCTCGGACAAATAGCTAATTAGCAAGCGTCAGCGACACCGACTCAAATTGAAGCTACCCAAACGGACTTGTTATATTTTTCGATACGAGCGAGGCAAACTGCCTGTCGTCTTTGTGGATGGCGACCGGGCCTGCCAATCTCCAGATGACGGCGTACTTTGACTAATTAGGACCCTATCTGGATCGGGAGATCTTCTTGGTGCGATACTGGGTCGATTAATCTTCCGGAGACGCCGAGTTTTAACGAGCGTTTTTCCTTTACGCTTTTCTTTCGTTTAGCGTCGCGACGATAAGATGCTATCGAGGCATCCGGATAATAATGATATTATTTTCAGGGGATATGCCGTTTTGGCTCGTTCGCGATGCTATGGCTTTTAAATTGCGTTGTTATTCTCGCCGGGCGGTGCTTTGCTAGAGCAAAGAAATCAAAATTGTTGATGTGGTGTCGAGTTTTTTCTCCTCTGTCATCTTCGTTGAAAAATCGATCGTGTTGTTTAAAAAGCCTATTATTTTTATGGCTCTACGCGAAAGCCTCAAGAACTGTTATAGCCTATTTATCATCAAATTCCTTCAAAACGCGATTTTTTTTCATATTCCATTTTTTTCTTGTCCAGATATGAAATTTTTGAAATACCAAAATTAGTATGGCGAGTATAATAAATTTTAACCCAATTCATACTACAAATTCCTAATTTTTAACCGACTTCAAAAAAAGAGGAGGTTCTATGTTCGGCTGTATATATTTTTTAATGTATGTTCACTGATTTCTCCGTCAATTGTGGGCCGATTTTTTAAAATTCTGTTTTATTCGAAAGAGTACTTTCGAGGTGGTCCCATTATAACCAAGTCAGGCCCTAAGAGTGGAATCCGGGGAAATCGAGGGAACACCTCAAATTTTAAAGGGACGTACAATGTTTTCACATATTTTTTATCTAAAATAGTCAGATATTTGGGTATAATGTTATTGCTGAGCTGATGTGACGGAAGGCACAACTCCTCGACGGTTAGGATATTTCGATGCCGAGACCAAAAAAAATGCAAAAATAATGGTATATTTTAGTGTCATATACACAAAATTAAATTACGAACAAAACAAATCTAATTTATTACTCGTACCGACTTCAAAACTGATCAATTGGTAATAGCTAAAATAATATCGTAAATAGATAGATAGATTTAGGTAGATATTAAGCTAAATTGTGTATATACAGTAAAGTATAAAATAGGCTTAGTAGATAGGTTAAATAGGGTTCTTGTTTATTTTTATTTAGTTATTACAACGGTTTTTTAAAATTTGACAGATTTATTTTATGGCAATTACTTTTCGAAATGTGCGAGTTTATTATTTAAAATTAATCAAAAAATATTTGTTATTTCAAAAAATGGTTTTTATAACATTTTAAAACGTACTTATATCATCAATATTAATTAATAATAATTATTATTAATTAATAATTATTATTAATTAGATAATAATTATTATTAATTAGAATAATAATTATTATTAATTAATATTCATAATGGTTATACTAAGAGTAATATCAGTTTATGGTTTACCACATTAGAGATAATCTACAAAAAAAATCTTTTTACATTTCACAAAGCTCACGATTGTTAATAGATTTCAGTTTTTCAATTAGAAAGTGAAACTTTTCACAGTAATTTTGGTTATAGCGTCAGGTACTATTCTTAACCATTTTCCTATAATGCCACTTTTTATGTTGATAAGCTCAGAAAAGATGTTATCTCGTATTTGAAAATTTATCCTTACAAGATAAACTTATAAGTCCTTCATTTTCGATCAATAAATATATTCAAACTAGCATATTCTGAATTGAACATATCTTTTCATGCTCGTACAATGCTGACAAAACCATCATATAACAGACATATGCTGGTTCTAACTTGTGGTAAATTCACATAAAGAAATTGAGAAGAGACATTTATCTTCATTTCATACCGTTCAGTTAACTTGCCTTTTGTGCTTTTAATTGCCTAAAGTGATACCTAATACCTCTAAATCTGTTTCGATTATAACTTATGTATCTATGTTTATTCTTTGCCTCACTGAATAAATATTCAAGATGCAATAATAAAGAAATTGTTCGTAAAAATAATATAATTTTCAATTCTAATAAATTCGTTTGATGCATAGACTAGGAAGAAATTATGTAACAGTCCCACTCCTTTTTGGTATCATAGCTGATGTATTTAAGCAATACAGGTAAACCCTTTTTAAAATATGTTGATTTTTGAAATATTTTTAATGACTTACTTGCCCATTTACGACCAAATCAAATTTAACGAAATTCGAGGAAAAATATTCGAGGTCCTACAGTAATAACTACATATAATTTGGTTTTAAAAATCTTCAACTTGCTTAAACTAGTATTTGTTTAATATTTTAAATAAATTTAATAAAAGTCAAAATTTAATTTTAGGCATTTGATTAATTATATTTAATTTACTGTTTCGGTTTTCTCATTTCTCTTTATTTTAAACTTTTCTCTGAGTTCAATTAACGTAAATGTTTCCTAAAAGTAATTAAATCATAAATATTATAATAGTTTTACAGTAACTTATCAGATTTCAGTGTTTTTATCATTTAGTGCACTTCACTATACAATTACATAAGATCACATGATTTGATACTCTTAAGCCTGCGTCCAAATTCCACTTTGGTATTTACATGGAGCTGGAGTCTTATCTTCACGTCTTGTTGCGAATCTCTTAATTTCCTCTGTAATCATTGGAATCCGAAGATCTTGGTATAAGTTACTGTACATACAGTATCTGGGTGCACCCACAATACTTCTCAGAACGTTGTTCAAGTACAATTAAATATATACTACTCTTGTTTTTATATCATATCTTAATCCGTTGTCTATTAAAATACATTCATAATGGAAATGAGGCAACACTTACTAATACTTTAAGCTTTCGTTATTTAAATTTATCTCGCAAATGCTCATGTAAATATTAAGGCAACTTTTAAAAATATTCAGAAGCTTTAAAAGATTTACAAACTTTTAGATAGTTAAAACTTCTCCGTTAATATATAAGTCGATCGCATTTCTTTTATCTTAAAAAATGCTCTTAATTTCTCTAAGTTTTTTGTTCTATTTATTTATTTATATCTTTATTGATTATCAGTATATTAGATATTCTGTCTAAAACCTAGTACACCTATTGTATAGATATAATAGATTATTAGGATATCTATATCTATTATATGTATATCTAAAAATATTTTTATTTTAATTTTTAAATTGGCAAGTTAGTGTTAACCGTCTATTCTTTTAGTCGCTCTCTATGATCTTCATACATGCCCTTTCGAGTGTTAATACTATCTTAATCTAACTTATAGAAGATGCTGCATCTATCTTTAAAAAATCGATCTCACAACATATTGATATGTGTAATTCAATCTTCACCAAAATGTTCAAATCAGTGTATTCTGAATGTAACATATTATTTCGTACTCGCAAATGGCTAGTAAAGGCATCATAAAATTATTGTAACTATGGTTACATATTACCTAAGTCGGTAACGGTACCTAAAGGTACTAGCCAATCGCTAAATATTAGAAACTTGCCTGGATTTTGATCAGCAATATATATTGTCGAAAATATGTATCAATATATCAAAAATGTCAATGTAAACAGCTAAATTCGAAGGTCTACATTTCTTGAATTGTTCAGTATATACCCAAACGCAAAAAAAACATGGGTTAGTCCAGGAGAGCCAATGTGGAATAAGTGTGACAACACAAAGTAATTATTTTATATGACAATACTCGGCCACATGTTTCAAAAGTTGTGAAGAATACAGTGTTACAGCTGGAACGAAGTTCTATCCACTTGTTTAGATGTGACTGGCACCCGATTTCGAAATGCTAATCGATGATTGGATCGCTATTAAATTAACATCGTTCTTTTGATGGGGTGTGTTCAATATATATATATATATATATATATATATATATATATATATATATATATATATATATTACTAGTTAGTCAGCCAGAAAAAATGAATATAAGAATATTAATAAAATATTACAATTTTCAAAAACATTCTTCAAATGTTTCCATCTAAGTAATAATATTTCGTGGAAGATTCGAGAAAGTGCATTCAAATAAATTCGAAGGAACTCGATAAATTGACGTGGCTTCCACAATAAAGATTTTATTCGGGAACCGGGAATCTTTTCGATTGTATTTATGTCAGATTAAGGATTAAAGGATTAAATAAAGATGTTCCGCGTCAAACGGCTAAAGAAAGGCGGATCTAGGAAAGACGCAATTTATCTGTTGGAACAAAATTGCGGACCAATTGGAAAGCAATCTAACGAGGGCTGCCGACGTTGCCAAACTATTTCGGCAAGTTGTTCAATAGCAACGTGTAATTTTCAACTGCGGACGCCGAAACCATAATAAATATGCCGATGGTTTCGTCGATTTATATCTAACTTTTTCTGTGGTGGTACAGATTGGTTTGTAGGATTTATTCTGTGATATTTTTTAAAGTTTAATTTCCTTTTTTTATATATAGAAAATTTATATGTTCAAGGATACGGAAACTAATGTTAAGGTGTTCAATATGATACTTCATGTCATAAAATTGGTATCTTCACATTGGTCAATCCATAGCTCGGATAGGATTTCTCATATTTCTCCATCGGTCTTGCAAGATTTTAAATATTCTTCACCAAATTTTATTACTGATGGCGATCAACCGCCATTCTAATCTCAGACTGACAGATCTGCTCTAGGTCGATAGCACTACAGAAATCTAGGAGGAATTCATTCACCTTTAATTCGACAGATATGGCCTAACCATCTGGAATGGAGGTAAAGCGAAATGAAACAGTGGTGTTTACATTATGTGACCCTTATTTATTGAAGTAATATAAATATGTGGAAAATACAAAGTAGATAAAACGGATGGCAGCGGTGTTACCTGTTGACAAGGCTTGGGCAGTCGAGTCGATAAACATCTCGGGGTTGCCAGCTATTCGTTATCGAGTTCTAGTTGGCGCTGCTGGCACCCCGCCCGTGTTCAACATCTGGGATTATATTTCTGGGTATTTTGTAGACCGTTATTCCACTCTGTAAAATTCGACATGCTGCCTCAAGGTCGCTACAACAGTCTACTTATCTGGATTTGTTTGGCAATGGCGAGTCTGCCTAGTTTGTTAATACATAACAGGTCAATTGAAAAGTCCCCGACCTACCATAGTAAAACAAATTTTTTTGGCAAAATTAGTTTTTTTATTCAACATAATTCCCTTCAAGGGTGATACACTAATTATAGCGAACCTCCAACATCTCGATACCATTTCTGTAGTACGATTTCTCGTTTGCTTCAAAATAGGCCTCAGTTTTGGCGATCATCTCTACATTCGACGAAAATGTCTTCCCAGCGAGCATTCTTTTAAGATCTGAGAACAGGAAATAGTCGCTGGGGGGCCAGATCTGGACAATTCGGTGGATGAGAAAGCAACTCGAAGCCCAATTCATGCATTTTGACCATCGTTTTCACTGACTTGTAACATGGTGTTTATCTTGGAGCAACACTTTCTTTTTCTTCAAATGCGGCCACGGTGATTTCGTCGTTCAAACAGTCCAATAACGCTATGTAATAGTCACTGTTGATGGATCTTCCTTTTTCAAGGTAATCAATTAAGTTATTCCATGCACATCCGAAAATATAGACGCCAGAGACTTGCCAGCCGACTGTTGCGTCTTCCCACGCTTTGGAGCGGGTTCATCATGTGAAGTCCACACGGATGACTGTCGATTGACTTCGGAGTGAAATGATGGAGCCACGTTTCATCCATTGTCACATATCGATGCAAAAACTCGGGTTTATTCCAAACAAAAGTGAGCTCGCGCGGCACCCACTTTGCACAGAGCTTTCTCATACCTAAATATTCGTGAATCATATGTTCGCGTTGAGTTGATATCTTTAGAGTGTCTGCTATTTTATTCAATTTCAATTTACGTCATTCAAAATCATTTTGTGGATTTTTTTAACGTTTTCGTCGGTAACAACCTCTTTTGGGCGTCCACTGCGTTCACCGTGTTCGGTGCTCATTTTACCACGTCTAAACTTAACATACCAATCCTTGATGGTTGATTTTCCTGGGGCAGGGTCCAGAAACTCGGTATCAAGTCAAGTTTTTGCTTCAACTGGATTTTTTCCCTTCAAAAAGCAATATTTTATGAACACGCGAAATTCCTTTTTATCTATTTTTTCACAATAACAAAAGTTGCTTCACTCAAAATGCTATAATTCACAAACTAATGATCCCACAGCTGTCAAATTTATACACGCATCTTTTGAGGGTTAGGTCTAACTAAAAAAACACATGGATTTAATTCTAGTAGCGCCATCTATGTGTCAGGCCGGGAACTTTTCAATTAATCTGTTATATTACTACATATTACATACATACTAACATAAAATGGTAACTAAATTATAATTAATACTGGTTGATTATAATACTCAATTCTCGATATCACAACTATTGTAAAATTGATTGTACTAAAGAAATATAAGAAAAAAGACACAAAATAAAAAAATATTTTATTTGGTGTTCAGCATAGTTGAATTTTATAGATCTTTTTTTTTATTTTTTTAAATTTTTTATTTATATTTGTGCGTACTTTTAGAATGTTAATTTTCTTTGTATTTATTCTGATATAGTTTATTTCTTATATTTATATAATACTTATTTTTACATAACTTATAATATTATTTTACATATTTTATTGATTCCAGATTCTGTGTGGCAGACTATTTGAAAACTAATCAAATGCAACTACAGCAATATATTTTCTTTACACGTGCTGATAATGGAATTTTAAGCTAACCTACCAAGTTCCTCAAATGATGATCAAAGTGTCATTTAGTTGCTGGTCGTTGTTTAAATTTTCTCCAAAGACCCAATCTATTAATCCATGGTATAGATGGAGTATATTTTGACAAGGTATTCGACATGCGATTACTTTAAACCAATATAAATACAAACAATTTACCTTTAAAAAGGCAAACTGAATATAGTGTAGAAACCCTAACCAAAACCCCAGTTATGTACTTGTAAAAACACAAGTAGTATTATTTCCACTCATGAATGTTTGAAACCCGGAATAATTTCAAAAACGTATTCCGTGGAAAGCAGCTTTTAAAAAAACAAAAATAACTAATATATATGGCTTATTTAACATTGTAATTATGATATCATTATCGTTAAAGTCTGGCCAATATTAAAAGTAACACGCGGAACAAAAATGAAAAGGTCGTTAATCTGCCAAAAATTATTAATAATAAGGATGATCTTCATAATTTGATATTTCATATTTTTATATATTATTAGGTACTTGGATGTATTTTAATCAGCGATATTTATTGGTTAAAATGCGAAATATCAGTGTAAACAACTTATCATTACTTTTTGTTTTGTTTTTTTATATATATTTTAAAGTCTCCTTTTACCAACTATGGGTTTATCTGGACTGGGCCTAAAGGTTAACGTGGGCTCCGAACCACGGTCCTCAGCATAAGGCTACCGACTGGCCAGTGACCAACTTTAGAAATCATCCCAGAAGACATCCGATCTTACCCAGCCTGGTTACTGGCGTGACTGTAATCACTTTCCTTGTCGGATTTTACACTCTTGCCTAGAACATTCACAAATTTTAAACAGGATTCGAACCCGCAGCTATCGCAACAGTAGGAGGACCGTCCTATCGCCGTTACCACTGCGCCACCAAGCCGGCTTATATCATTATTTTTAATTAATTTATTATAAAAATGTGCTAATCATGGAAGACTCAAAATTGCATTTCCAGTATTCATTATTTTTGTTATTTGGTTTGAAGAAATTTGCTGCCAAAGCTCATCAAACATTTTTCTCCTATTTCATATAGAAACTTCGGATCCGGCAACGTTGTTCTGTTAAAACAAAGTCGAATCTGCTTTTTCCTTAGACTTCGCAAATAAAAGCCTCTTAGAGGAGGATTATCTCGACACTTGAGCGAAAATTCAAGTATAAACTTATCCCAAGCCGATATAAGGGACAACCCGTGAGAAAATTGTAGCTCTAGATAAACCGGATCACATTCATCGTTATATTTCTATTTTTTGGGGATTTTTTTGAAGTAGAAAATATACAGATATAGTTACCGTAACGTAATCACTATAAAATCTGCGAGATACAGAAATATTTCGAGATGAGTATTTAAAAAAAAATCATAAATTTTGTTAAAAAATATATTCAGTAAAGAATAAAATCTATTAAAACAATAGGATTTCAAGTATATTTATAAACAGCAACATATACCAAATTTTTGCTTCAACTGTGTTTTTTCTTAATATAAAAACTTGCGAGGTATTTGCAATTATTTTCTTGATATAATTGATATTTGATATTGTTAACACAATCCTAATTTATAATTTAATTTATTACTATTATAGTGATTGTGTATTGTACTTTTCAAATTCAGTATGTATTTTTCAAATTAAAATTAAATTAATAGTTTAGTGTAACATCCATATTAGTTCACTTCAATATTCGGATTTCGTAAACACTGTTCATTTCAAAAGTCGATGTTATAAGGTAGGGATGCAGAAAAAATATTGATATATCGATTTTTTCTGAAAAAAATATCGATATTTCAGATATTTTTTTGCCAATATTTTTTTAGAATAAATTATATATAATTTTTAATAAACCTTTAAAATTGGTACTTACTTTTAAAATATTACTACTTTTTTAGGCTAATATTTTACTCTTTTTACTTTTTCTTAAAAATATGGATATATTTTTTTCGGTGGCCAACACCCCTATTATAAGGTCCGCTATTTATTAGGACTTTATGGTGATAAAATGCGGTGGTATTTCGTCGTTCGAATTTCATTCACAGATCAAACTAAACGGAGCTTTAATTATTTTGACACACGTTACTGTTATTTAGTAATCTCTTGTGTAGTTTTAAGGCTAAATTTTGGACATTTTTGTAGATTTATTTCGATGTCAGCTTGTAGTTTTGAAGTAGTAGGTGTCTATTTGATGTGTTAGTACGATACCATATTTCCACCCCATATGTCCAAATAAACCCTATAATCGATTGATTTTAGATCAAGTTGGAGCTATCTTTCGACTAAATAGTAGAGATTTTTGATTTTTTGTTTTATCTGATCAGCTTGTCTAGCATAATATAATTTTTTCAAAGTGTATATAATTCTTCCTAAAAAGTTTCATTCCCATAAATAATATTTTCTGTGCTAGTTTGATAAAAAGAAAAAGTTAGATAGAACTCTGGCATATTATAGACAGTTATAACAACATTAGCTCTGTTGTAGACAACATGCAAAGATTGCTTAAATGTTTGTGTTGAATATAATGACATGACTAAGTAACTTTACAACAATGGTTGGTTGACCCAGTGGTAAAGGCGACAGGACGGTCCACGTACTGTTGCGATAGTCGCGGTTTAGAATCCTGCTGGGGCGTGGTCATAAATGTATGTTTGTGATTGTTTAATATTTGCGATTGTCCAGACAGGAGTGTAAAATCTGAGAAGGAAATTGATCCCAGTCACACCAATAACGAGGATGAGTAAGACCGGATGTCTTCTGGGATGATTTCTAAGTTAGTCACCCGACAGTCGGTAGGCTTAATGCTGAGGACAGTGGTTTGGAGCCCACGTTAAACAGTAAGTCCAGTCCAGATAAACCCTCATTGGTAAAAAGAGACTTTAAAATGTTAAAAAAATACAACATATTAACTTAGGGGCAAAACCTACGAAGATTTGTTTGAACACTGTTCAAAATATGAACTGTTTAAAACTTGACGACAGGAAAATATGTCAGGACCACATTATATGTTTTGTAAGCAGAATGAATTGTAATATTATTTTAGAGAATTAAATATATTTGAAAAAATAGCTACAGTTTTCAATTTTCTTAGCCACAGTAATAACATTTCGTATAAATACGGTATAATAACATAATAACGGTATTTTTTTAATTTTCAAATAATTTTATGAACAAACAACAAATAATGACAAGAAACAGGATACATCTATAACAAGAAAATAGAAATTGACAAAAAATCTGCTGAATTATGGAATAGTGATCCCTCGCGGTATACACGAGTTCCTAATAAATTTCGTTTGATTTAAAAGTTAGGACTCGCAATTCGAAAAGAAAATATATTTACGATTGGCTTATTTAATCAAGCTTCAAATACGCCGCTATGATATATTTCGAATTTTAAAACATTAATATTCAATGAATCCAGTAATTTCCATTTAATATTTAAAGACAAAAATATGATAATTCTTTGGTAACTTAAATTAAAACGAAAAATCCAATAACAAGTATTATCAGAACGCCGAATTCGCCAAGGTATTTGCCTAATTTAATTAGGAACTTTTTTTTTGGATCCCTTTAGCCTGACCATTTTTTTTTCTGAGGAAGTAATCAGCAAAATGAATATAAGTATATATATAAATAAATTAATATATATTAATTAAATAAGTTAGTATATATTAATAAAATATTAATCAAACATATTAGCATTAATGTATATACATATTAAATTATTCAATTACTTTTATTGTTTGATAGGTGACCTTATTAAGTTCGTCCTTGTATTTTTCCAAAAATAATTTTTATGTATATTTTTTAAGTTTCATATAACTACTAAAAGTTTTTTTTATAACATCTTTATTAGATATGCTTAGTACAATCTTAATTATAAATTAATTTATTGCTACACTTCATTTGAACTTGGATTAATTCACAAGCAAGACGAATGTGAGAAAATACATCAATATGTATTCCTCAATTATAAAATTATAATAACTTAAAGCTATAGTTTACACTAAAGGTTACACTTTATATAAGTTCGTATGGTTTGGTTCGCTTCAATCTCCTGACATCCCGCGCGCAGTCCAGCAGTTGTATTGCTTCCACGTTAGTATGATTTAGTAATCTTCTTTCGTGTTTCAAGGCGAGATCTTGGATAACTTCGCAAATCCTTTTGATTTCCAAGTCATCCTGCAGTTCTTCGTTGGTTACGTGGCGATAAGCATTGGTAATCAATCGAAGAGCCTTGTTTTGACACCGTTGGTCCATAGGTCCAAATTGGCTTTATAATTGTCTTATAAATCAACCTCTTTAAACTAAAAGTTGACTAATTTTTTTTGCAAAAAAACTGTTGATAACGGAGGATTTTTTGACATTATAAAACCTTAGATATCCTCATGAATGATTGTTTTTATTAAACACAGACCTTTCACTTTCAATTACAATAGTAGAAAGACGAGTTATCGTGGCAAGAAGGTGTAAACAGAACATCAACAGTAGAAATCACGATTGGTTTTAAATCATCATAATTAAGCTTTGGTTCACATTTTAGTTTTCGGTTTCAGAAATGAAGTGATTCATTTTTTAACAATGAAAAAGAAAACACATCCTAGTGCTAGTTTGGTGATATTATAGAATATTGTATGTTAATTCATAACACCGATGGAGACTTGGGTCTACCACCATGCTCCTGCAACAAAATAAAAGTACACAAATCGGCCCAAAAATGGTTTACATTAATTGTTTAAGGTACAAAATGGATTTTATTCGTGGATTACCGCCAAAATAAATTGTGAAAAAACTTGATGTGCAAGAAAACCACAAAATAAATGACTGTGACATCAATTTTATTCGCCAGATTTTACTTCATTTGACTTCCGGTTATATTTACATCTCAAGAGATAGACAGAAACATTCATTTAATTATATTTCTTCTTCTTAAAAAATATCCAAATAAAAGGAGCTTAATTATAAATTTACTGTACAATATTTATCAGACAACTAATAAAACTTGGATAAAAATCAAACGTACACAGTAATTTTATACTTAATACACAGATGTATCAAAACCATACATAAAAAGCTATTAGTGCATTTATGTTCAAAAAACGATACCTTCTGCTAAATAAAGGTGTGTCGGCATAACGGAAGGTAATTGAATTGTGTTGTGTTCCTTCCGCCGTGTATATCCCTGTCACACAGATTATAATGAATCATTAACAAGCCTTCATATAATCATAACCGTTTAATGTATCATCATTAGCGTTTAAAGTACAATAAATAATTAAACGCTGAGTACTTAGTTGCAAATTATTATGCATAGACTGTACTACACCTTTCTCCATAAGTTTTATTCCAGTCAAATTATAGTAATTAATAATTTGAACATTTTTATAGTATTAAACATCAACTATATTCTAGTATTAATATATTAGACACCATAACAGATTGAATAACAGGTTCGTAACAATTGAAAAGTCCCCGGCCTACCATACTAAAACACATTTTTTTGGAAAATTAGTTTTTTATTCAACATAATTCCCTTCAAGGGTGATACACTGATTATAGCGACGCTCCAACTATTCGATACCATTTTTGTAGTACGATTTGTCCTTTGCTTCAAAATAGGCCTCAGTTTCGTCGATCACCTGTTCATTCGACGAAAATTTCTTCCCAGCGAGCATTTTTTGAGATCTGAGAACAGCAAATAGTCGCTGGGGGCCAGATCTGAAGAATACGGTGGATGAGGAAGCAACTCGATGCTCAATTCATGGATTTTTGACACGGTGTATTGTCTTGGTCAAGCAGCACTTTCTTTTTCTTCAAATGCGGCCGTTTTTCGACGATTTCGTCCTTTAAACGGTCCAATAACGCTATGTAATAGTCGCTGTTGATAGTCCTTCCCTTTTCAAGGTAGTCAATGAAAATTATTCCATGCGCATCCCAAAATACAGACGCCATAACTTTGCCAACTGACTGTTGCGTTTTCCCACGCTTTGAAGCGGGTTTATCGTGTGCAGTCCACTCGGATAACTGCCGATTGAAGTTCGAAGTGAAATGATGGCGCCATGTTTAATCCATTCTCACATATCGACGCAAAAACTAGGGTTTATTACGCTTGATCATCTTCAAACACTGCTGCGAATCATCAACTCGTCGTTGTTTGTGGTCAAAAGTGAGCTCGCGCAGCACCCACTTTGCACAGAGCTTTCTAATACCCAAATATTCGTGAATGATATGATGTACACGTTCAGTTGATATCTTTACAGTGTCTGCTACTTCATTAAATTTCAATTATTCAAAGTCATTTTGTGGATTTTTTTTGTTTTCGTCGGTAACAACCTCTTTTGAGCGTCCACTGCGTTCACCGTCTTCGGTGCTCATTTTACCACGTCTAAACTTAGCATATCAATCTTTGATGGTTAATTTTTCTGGGGCAGTGTCCGTAAATTTGGCATCAAGCCAAGTTTTTGCTTCAACTGTATTTTATCCCTTCAAAAAGCAATATTCTATCAACACGCGAAATCCCTTTTTAATCATTTTTCACAATAACAAAAGTTTCTTCACTCAAAATACCATAATTCACAAACTAATTATCCGACAGCTGTCAAATTTATACACACATCTTGTGAGGGTTAGGGCTAACTAAAAAACATATGGATTTAATTATAGTAACACCATCTATGTGTTAGACCGGGGACTTTTCATTTGACCTGTTAAGACCTCGTAGAAATATTGGAGACTGCTTCTATGGTGTAATGGCTAAAGCGTTTAGCTCACAAACGGAGATCGTGGGTTCGATTCCCTGCGGAGAAAATAACTTTTTGTTGTTGTTTAGTTCGAACCTTTGTTAAATCACCTAGGCTCGGTAGCGGACCCCGGGGCCTGAAGCGCCCTTTATTTTCAATCATTGTTTCTTAATCCTATTTTTCCTCATACGCGCATGCACTTTTACTTGGCCTACACATTGTAATTTTAAATAAAGTAACTGCATAAATTATTGAGTAAATATCTAACACTAAAAAGAGAAAAAAACATTTTAACAAAAAAAAAACAAGCTTAAGTTTTTAAAACAAAATAAAAATATTTTTAAATAAAATATGTACACAATAATTGTTGTAATAACTAAACAAAAATAATCTAAAACATTATTTAACCGCATTTTATATTCTGCTGTATACACACAATTTAGCTTATTACCTACCTAAACTTATTTATCTATTTACAATATTATTTTAACTACTACCAACTGACTACTTTGAAGCCGGTGCCGAACACAAACGGTTATCGAATAGTGCGATCTTACCAAAGCCTCTAAATAACATAAGACTTTGGTGCGGATTTTACGCCACCACCGAATATGATCAGAAAAGAATTTAGACCGTCGCCGATAAAAAATGTCGAGAATTGAATTAAAACCCATTGAACCGCATTCCCGGTATCGGAAGCGATGTCCTGCAGACCAGAGAAAGTTGTCGCTGCATCGTTCCTTTTCGCCCCTGCAGCGGATTTGGACTCCAATTCGCTGACCATGAAATTTCCCAAGGGTTCCGTTTAAATTGAGAAAAAAAAACAACGGTAGAGCAAAGCCTAAACGGATCCAATTTAATTCTCTCGCGTTTCTTCTTTGTCGGTGACAAGTTTAAATAATGATGCAGGTTTCTTGTGTTAGCTCAGAAACAATGTAAGTTTACTTAAAACTTGGCTTTAAGCCAGTTTACTTTCTTACTTAGTATAATGTTAATGATTTCATAAATTTATCATATTAAAAATATCACTTATTTTTAAACTAAATTACTTATTATCTTAAGTATGATTATATCCTACCTGACATATTATTAGGATGTCCATCCCCCAAAATCTACGATGTCCATTTTTTAAAATATAAAAACACATGTCACACATATTATTTTACACATTACTATCTAGTTTTTTTTCCTTAATATTGCTCTTAAAGTCCAAATCTAAGATATAAGACTCAGATTTAATTAACTTTTGATGGATTTATTCCCACTTGAGCACTCCATATAAGTTCAAAAATACGTTATAGTTTTCACATATAGCTAAGCTACACATGTTCAAAGGGTTTTGTCACTTCTGTTGTCTAACATCTGCAGAACTTCGACGTTTTTTCACTCAACCTACTTGGTGTTTCTTGCCTCACAGTCGGTACCATTAGGTCTTTGTGGAGATACTCATTTCTAATAGAGTATGGGGCCAAAATTTTTATTTTGATAAGTTCTGATCATACTTATATTGGATTTATTTCTACAACCCCATAGTTGCACACCGAAGGTCTTCTGACTTCAGTCCAGGATGTCCATGACTTACGCGTCTATTTAACTTTTAACCGAAAGTTTCGAAATTTATTATTTGTTAAGTGAATCCATTAAAACAAAAAATGCAGTGAATAACTAATGTCTCTTGTCAACTATTTAATTTTCAATCTATCATAAAACAGCTATCAAACTCGAAAGCATTTCTTGGGTGCTACGAAAACAGAGCTAAGACAATATTTTCTTATAACATAGAAAAATAAAATTTTAAATATCAAAAAATAAACGATGGAGTATATATACAATACTCTAGTTAGGCTTACATATGAGCATCGTTATAAACAATCAGAACATACCATGATAGCATATTTCAAACAAAGATATGCAAGTACTCCAGTTGTAATATCTTTTCGAGTCCTTCTTTTTGATGGAAAATATCTAGTACCACCAATTTAATTGTTAACGGGTATCGTTTATTAGAATCGGGATCATCTAATTTATTATTTTCTAAACAATTGAGCACTGTGCCTATTGACAAGGATATGTTAGAACTCTTCATCTAAGATGCAAATTAATGAGATCTAGAATGTTCTAGTCAAGACCGTAAAATCCGACAAGGAAAATGATTACAGTCACGCCAATAACCAGGCTGGGTAAAATCGGATGTCTTCTGGGATGATTTCTAAAGTTGGTCACTCGCCAGTCGGTAGCCTTATGCTGAGGACCGTGGTTCGAA
This sequence comes from Rhynchophorus ferrugineus, assembly GCF_030347505.1. Taxonomy (NCBI): domain Eukaryota; kingdom Metazoa; phylum Arthropoda; class Insecta; order Coleoptera; family Curculionidae; genus Rhynchophorus; species Rhynchophorus ferrugineus. Next base: position 39,846,156 of record NW_027472580.1, on the reverse strand, counting down.
GCCCATGTTAATCTTTAGACGCAGTCGAGATAAACCCATAGTTGGTAAAAGGAGACTTTAATATATATATATATATATATATATATATATATATATATATATATATATATATATATATATATATATATATATATATATATATATTATCTCGACTGGGTCGAGACGCAGTCGAGATAAACCCATAGTTGGTAAAAGGAGACTTTAATATATATATATATATATATATATATATATATATATATATATATATATATATATATATATATATATATATATATATATATATATATATATATATTATCTCGAACTGTAACCGTATCAGCGTTCAAATATAAAAAAATTAATGTTAATAATATTTATTAAGTACATGTACCAAAAGCCGCAACCTAAATTTAGCCCAAATATTGTTCAAATTAATCTTCAATAAGAAAATAAAACCAGTTTAAGTAAAAACATCGACGCTGACCGTTTGACTTCCCCAATGGCCGGTAAGTTGAAAACAGATCTACACGAAAAGTTGCCCCGTTGAAAAATCCTTTTAAAGCCGCCCCATGTTTCCCCCCTATACCGAAGCAATCGACCGAAATGCCTTGTTAAGGAGAAATTCCTTTTATATCTTCGGGGGAGCTTATATTGCTGAGAAAATTCGTGGTCAGCAATAAAGGGGGGCTCGATGTCGGATATAGGAACGACACAAAGAAGCAATACTTTAATTATCCTTTAAGTTGGCCGCTGCCGATCTATAAGAGGAATTCGTTCTGGCGAAAGGGTTTTGTGTGTTCTCCTTTCTTCGATGTTATTATTTGCGGATATTTTGTAACATTTCACTTCATTTCCTCACTTTATATAGCTAATTTCGGGCACGCAATTCGCTATCAGATGGGATTTCTTTTCTTTGTATTATTACGTTTTTAATAAAGTAATACTGTTATTAATAAGTCAGAAAAATATTTGTTGTTTCTTTTTTAAACATCTCATATCTTTCAGCATTACTGTTTTCAATTTCTTCTTAATTCAGTTAATAATCAGTTGTTGACTTGTCTTATATTGTTGATTTGTAAGATGTCTTTAAATATATAAATGTATTATTATACCTTCTCTTATCTCAATTTCAGAGTCTTAGTTTTACCAAATATAGTGTACTGCTTGATTTATAATCACAATCTTCTATCGCTTGTAAATAACCGACGAACCCATAACTTTCTTTACAAAAGCTTAAATCAAGGTATATACTATATCTAGGAGGACCTATAAGTCATATCTTAGTCTCTAGTTTTATAATGTATATGTATTAACACTGCTGTTTTTCTATTATACACCTCACTACATAACTCTACACAAGACCAAACGGTTTGATTGGTTTGAGTCTGTGGCCTGTTCTAGTGTTATCGAAGTGTTTTACTACTTCAATACTGACATGAGAATGGAATAGTGATTCTTTCCATTTGTGGTATATCACATGTGTAGAGTGGGTAAAGAATGTTCCCAATACAATATCCCACTGTCATATCTAAGAAACATATATTTTTACCTTCATGGATTTTTTCAATTGCATCTGCTATTCTGTGCATGTATTAGGTTTTATCTCTTTATAATATCCTCGCTTTATCCTTTCCAACAGGAGTTTTTCAAATACCTTGAATATGACTGGTTGCAGTGAGATAGGTCTATAGGCTTTTGTTTCATTTTGTGATTTTCCAGGATTTGGGATTGTGATAATTTCAGCCATCTTTCAAACATCTGGGATATTTTTCAGTCGAAAAAGAAATATCCCTTTTCGTAGTCATACCTCACTGCAAATATAATTGTAACAAGTTTCTCTGAGAGCACTAAATTAAAATTATAGTTAGTAATTTAGTTATACTTTAAGTTTACTTAACTTTACTTTTCTTTTTTGTAGTTTTTCAAAATATCAATAAATATTATATGTATTAAAAGAATATAACGAATTCAACAAATCTCTCAAAATATATGTCTTCAAACAACCAATTCTCTATCTCTTTATGGTATACGTTTAATAATTTCAAAACTTAGTGATATACAAAAGTGTCACAGTACAATTTTTAAGATTACTCTAGTAGAATATAATATGTCACCATTCTTCAGTGCTTTCACATGTTAAAGGTTTCTCCTACACTAAAGATTTTTAAGCCTTTCATTGAGTTTTTTAAATAAAAGTAAAAAATATTGATATTTCAAAAAAAATACAAAAAAAAAGAAACAAAACCAACGCCATAAAGAGATATTCAGCGCCGCCATCTGCATTCTTATTTTATTATTTAATATACTTTCTTCCACCCTTGAAATATTATTATAATTTTATACATCTCCAATCCGTCTAATATTTCTTTCATTTTATCATTTTTTGACACCGGTCTTACATTCCACACGCTTACCTTATATTTTTTCTCAATTTTTTTTCCAATCCTTCATATGGACCACTCTAACATGTTTACATGTTCTCTTGTCCCTTTAAATAAAGAAGAATAAAACAGAATTGTTTACTCTATCTTCAGTTTTTTGTTGTTATTAGCGTATTCTATAATCAATTTTTGTTGTTTTTATTTTTTTTTACTTTCGTGTTGTTATTATAGTATATCCAAAGTAGCAGTGAACAGTTATAATTTTACAGTAAATGATATTTTCTAACATTTTTATTTCATTATTTTATTTCAATTAGATTGTTGTAATATATAAAACCTAAATTAAAGTAAAAGTCATAATTAAATGCTGCAACATTGTAACATTTTGGCGTCTTAAATAGACTATATATTAAATCATTGAACTAAATTATTGATAATCTGTTTTAATATCATATATTTTTTTTTAGAATTGTAATTAAATTGTGTACAGATAATAATGATTATTGATAGGAAAAGTTATTATATCTATAAGTAATATAAAAGTAATTTCATGCAAATTACGCTCTAGCAAAAATAATTTTTGATTTTATCTTAATAGATCATAGATAAACTAGCTAAATTAAAGTCGGTATATACCGTCATAAATCATTAAATAAATAATTAAGCATAACGGATTATTTTACAGTATATTAAAGTATAATAGCATCTCCTAGGAATCGACGCGAGTCTGTTTAAACTTTAGACGAACTTTCATTGTGTCCGACAGATAACAGGAACCGCATTCGTCCCGCCGATAAGCTTATTAAAAAAAAACCGACGCATATTTCACCGGAATAATGGACTTATCACGGTGCCGCACGAGTCTCCCTTCGACTTTTGGAAATTATTATGCCTGGATTAACGGGCATCTATGAAATTGTTAAGGGCCACGTGCCGATCCCCCGGAAGGCGGAACCGAACGTCGCGTGTCGCACAAATCAACCGTCCGCGCTGACAAATGACACGATGACGCAACGGGCATCGAGGCGGAATCGAATGACGTCACATAATGACCGTTTAATTTTACGATTACGGTTGAGAACGGACAAACGTTTCGGTAACGAAGACCCAGCCGCCCCGTGCCTTCTAATTTCACTGCAATCACGCGAATTGATGTGTAAACATGTTGGACTGATGAGGATACATTGAATAAGATGACGTATAGACTTGTCATCGGAATATTTTGCAGTATTTAACGAACCAAGAACTTATGATTCGCCATCGCATCCATACATAATTGAATAAACAATATTTATTAAAGAATTAAAAATTAGAGAATTAAAAGATTATTAGATAATTTATAATGCAAATATATAGTCTATTCAATTTAACAGTGAACTCATGTCATCAAAATGTTTATTTAATGATTTGCCTGTCGCAATTTGTAAATTTGTTTTAGATTCAGACAGTAGTTTTCTTTTTATTTTATTCTAGTTAAAATCGACACAATGCTGTCTGATATGTTCGAACATGTAACCGAACCAGCCTGCAAAACTCGTCCGGTTTTCAAACGTCTGCAAAATTCTTTAAAATATTAATTATACCTACAAAGTTATTTTAACGCTTTGCATGTTTTGATAAATTTTAAATTGATGCTTATTTTTACTCTGATTCAAAATGCCGAAGCCAGACAGAACAGATTCCGTCTCTAATCAGTTACTTCGAACAGGAACAATGGTGGCCTCCTCCTACCATAAATTTCTATCACAAATTCATATATATAGTATTGGGTAATATAGTATTTAAATAGTGTAAATATAACCCACGAGAGGTCTAATGGAACTACCGTATAGTGCTTAAAAAAACACGATTTTTAAAAGCGTATAAAAAAATCAAAGAAAACTTATATTAATTTGTGCATTTAGATAAGACATGGGTATTACAGAATGATCTCTCATGGCAAGATGATAATAAAAATAATGTTAAGACAACAAAAGTTGATGGAAAAGGGTAAACGTTGGAATAATAATTGATTAGGTTTTAATAGTCATAACATTTATTAATAATTCATTGTAGATATATTTTTCTTCATGCTGGAGGCACGAATGGTTAATAACACCTTGGATTTGGATGGGCTCGATCAGACACATTGAAGAAGAAATTGACAAATGGTGGAATTGTGAGCAAATGTTAGATTGGAAATTAACAGCTTAGTTATTCATTCGAATCCATCAAATTCCATTGAAAGGTTTGTTTTTAAAAATGTTCAATTGAAATAGAACGCCTATAGTACAGTCTACAAAAAAAAATTAGATTTATTAAGTTTTTTTTTTCATGCCAAAAATTCGTTTAATAAACTTCATTGATTGTGAACTCAGGCAATACAACAGCGTTATAGGTTTCATGACATACCATTTCGCACTCATCCTCAACATTTTATATTTGAGCTTTTTTTTTAGTTGTTACACAAGAAGTTGGTGGTAGTTTGCTAGATCTACACAGAAGAAGGAAGTCGATGCGACATAACTTGCTTATAGCTTCCTGGAGCCGCTCTAACCACCTTAGACAACTTTTTCAACCAATAAATAGGTTTCCGTAGGGAAATAGTTACGGTGGATGTCGCTTGGGTTTTTATGAACAGATCCAAAGTTTGTCTTTGACTGTTATATTTAGCTTTTCTTGAAGTATGAGACGTATATGTTTGGATGAACAAGAACGTTAGAACAGAGTTTCACTCGATTGAAACGCGGATTTTACTGTTTCAATTTTAAAGATATCAGCCATATAGATATTGAATAGTACCGAGGCGAATGGGGAACCCTGTGAGATACCTTTCAATCATCAACTTTGACTTAAAATGATCAGTCTCCCAAGTATGAATATCGGGCTTACTATATCACTGGGTATACTAAATTGTAATGTCTTCAAACCATGATGCCACACTTTGCGAAAGTACCTGAGGAGACCCAAGATGACTATTAAGTATGTAAATAATCAAAAAATAAAATGAATCAGCGTTTTATGAATAAAGGAGCATTTTCAATGGCTAACTTTGAATTATGAATTAGCTAATACTGAAAAAATTGGTCAATTTGACTTGTTCCTAAATGCGGAAATAATATGCATCGAAATAAGTAATAATCGAAAATTCATTTGTTGGTATTTCTGTATCTCTAACGACCGTTTTTCTTTTAATAATTTATGTATTCAATTTTTTTTCAATCAGTATATATTTCCTAAAATTAAACTATTCTTAACCCAAATTTAAGACACTTTACACCATACAAGTTCGTGTTGTTTGGTTCGCTTCAATCTTCTAATTTCCTGTGTGTTGTCCAGTAGCTGCATTGCTCGTACATTACATTGATTTACTAACCTTATTTCATGTTTTAAGTCAATATCTTGATATATTTGCTTTTGAGGTCATCGTGCAACTCTTCGTCTCACCGAAGCTTTGTTCATCATATTGTATTGAGTTCGTAAGTGTATTGTACTTCTTTTTCATTGTCTGGTTGAAGTGAGTAGATTGAGTTAGGGAATCACTTCTTAGATGACCCCAAAAATTACCTAATTTTAAAGATATACGAACCAAAAAAAAAAGCGCTCAGAATATGTCAATTTTCGGGATTATACCTGAATAAGACCAAGATAGTGGTAAAACTGCATTAAGAGCTACAATATTACTTGTTCGAAGGTTTTTTTATTGTATTACTGCTTATTTAACAATGTAACAAAATTAATTAGTGTTATTATTTTTTTAGTGGAATTCTTCATCTATTTAGGTCAACTAATGGTAATTTTCTGTGATATCGAGCCTTAAAGCAAACACGAAAAACAAACGGTAATCCGATTAGCGAGGTCGTACGCTGTCGGATTTGTTTATGCCTGACAAAGCGCTTATCAAGACCGGAAGACGTAACGCCAGCCAAGACAGGCCTGATAGTTGAGTGGTCAAGCCGCGGGGTAAAATTTCCCACAAAATTAACGTTTACTCGTACCTGGTTACCGGTTCATTTGTCCAATAAAGTCCAGTCCCTTCCGGCAGATGAACTTATCTAACGAAATAATTTAGTTAAAACGCCCGACGAATAGTTGCGAGTATGGTTACAGGCAAAATCCAGGTCCGGTTCACATAAATTAGTTCTTGTTTTGTTTATGTTAAATGAAAATGATGGTAGAAAGTTGCGGTAGAATTTAATATCTTAATAAGAATAATAGTGGTAATAACAAGTCGTAAATTTGGTTGAGATTAGAGTTTAATAATAGCCGTAACTAATTCAGTTTTCCTATAGATCACTTTAATGGTAAGTATCGGTCTAAATAAGTAGATCATTGACATTGTACAATAAACTTGGGCATCTATCAATACAACTCTGTATAAAGCTTAGTCGATTTGTGTCTGCATTATTATGATTCATTTGAATTCGTCATCCCAGTGGGAGCTTCTCATAAAAATTTTAAGGTGTTCTGCAATTTTTGCAAAATTTTTTTTAATTTTTTATACATTAAGTCGATCATACGTTTACGTAATAATTGTCTAGTCTCCTCCAACTGGTCTCTTAGATCGTTTGCTATTAAAAATGTTAGAAAAAATTGTACACCATTTAATTTTCTGCAATCATTTCCTGAATAAATAACTGACAGTTCAGTTCGTAGTAGTTCTTTATCAACTGTGGGATAAAAGGAACAAACGCAAGTGAGTTTATCCTCAAGAAATTTACAGCAATACACTCCAAAGCATTCTGAAAAGAAAAGTGATGCAACTAGTAGATGCTCTTTAAAATGAAATCGATCTTTTGAAATTTGATTATTTGATGAAATCGAACATTACACACATATAACGCAGAAATTCTGTGATCTTGGTGGTTTGATAGTTTTCTAATAGCTCATGATTTATCAGATCTCATGCTTCACTAATAATACTGTCAATATTATTTCGAACTTGAATAATACTGTTTACTAAGTGAATAAGAAGTTTTACTAAGTGTTTCATCACATTTTTCAGGAATTAAGTAGTTCCAAAAACGATGAATTGGCTCACGGACATATCTTAAAATCATTACCAGTTGAGATTTTGCAGCAACATCAATTGTTTCGTCATCCATGATAGTCAAAATGAAGAATTACAAATTTCCTCAGTTATTTGTTCATGATAGACTTCAAACATACACTGTAACAGATCGTTCGGTATTCTTTCGAGGGGCCTTTAAGTACTGAAGCATTCTTTAGGTGCTCACTTAGAGTTGCATCTAGTGCAGCCAAAACATGTCACTTTAGTCATCAGTCCACTTTAACACATTATCATTATGTCTCTGTATATTTATCCAAAACGCATAATATAATTAAACCATAGCACTAGTTGACCCTAGCACTGCAAATTCCGTACAGTTATGAAGATGAAACATCTATCATGTTTTTTATTTAAAAACTTAAGTGCTCTGGATCGATGACCCCTATTTCCATCCAAGCTTGTAAGCTACATTACTTACTAACATATTTTATGTGTTATTATAAACAAATTAAAATATATTAACACTTCTGTGAGACATCTACGTAGGAAACACGATAAAGGAACAACCATTAGACGAATATCTGTTGGGGTGTTTTTATTTATGGAATACGTATAGCAAGGGTGCTTATAATAGAAGATCAAAAGGACTTTTGTAGCGTGACGAAACCATGAATAGTCCCATGTCGCGCCCGCAAATTCAATGTTTCAGAAAAGATTTATCGAAAACGTCTGGACGGTATCGAGAAAAACGAAAGTTTCTGCTTTTATAGATAAATATTTGTCCGCAGAAAAAAAAACACAACCTACCAACTATTGTTCAAACTTTTTCTCTGTGATTTATTTAAAAAAATATATTTTTGACCACCTTTATTATTAACCATTACTCATCTGGTACCGAAATTTATTGTTAGACATAATGGGATAAACGTCCGTAAAAACAATTTAAATATATTTTATTTGTTTGATGGAAACGGCACAGGTTATTTTTTATCGGGCGCTTTTTCGGACGATTTACGATTTCTGATGCCATTGAAGTCGCGTCCATTTTTATATCATTTTATCATACGTCCGATTCAAATTGTATTAATAAATATAGGAAAACCATCTGGCTCGAACGAATGGTTTTCATTTCAATTCGGGGTAGAACAAAGCAAACGCTGTGATATCGTAATGTCTATTTTTGAATCCATTTTAATTTTTATTTATATGTAAAAGACATTGTGAATATGTCATACTTCAAATATATATCATACATTATCATGTATGACATATTTACTTAGTATTTTAAGTCGTTATTTATTACATTGAAGGAACGAAATTTTTTCATATTTTATTTTGTAATTTTTTTGTCAAAAATACTTTCCTTTATATATAGATATATACATTATTCACATGTTCGCATGTATTCTCGTCATTTTTTTAACATGGCAATGCCTTATCGAAAGAACGATATTGATTTAACAGCTATCCGATCATCGATCAATTTTCGCACTTCTTCAGCATTTCGAAATTGTGTACCTGCACAGTCATGCTGCATCAAACTGAACAATAGCGATAATCAGAAGGTTCTATGTCTCGTATGTTGAAGGCAGCAGAACCCATTCGAGCTGCAGTAACATATCCTTCGCTATTCTTACAGCGTATGACCTAGCGTTGTCATGCAGGAAGATTACTTTACATCTGTTATTCACTCTGACTGGTCATTTTTGTTACTATGTATTTCAAGCGGTTCCACTGACGTCGGTAGACATCTGCTGCTTCTGCAGCATCTGCATCTTTAGCAGCATGCACCATGCGTTGCTAATCTCAACATATGCACAGAAAGTTTGAAGCCATCTTAGAGACCATCCCATAGAAACAGAAACATCCGGTCTTACTTTATTTAGTTACTAACATGACTGGAATGGTTTTTAGTGGAAATTTGAAGTGTTGTCTATAAACAGTCCCAATGACAAGCAATCACAAAATACAAAGTACAGAAAGTACTGTTCCGACGTTATTCGAACCAGCGACTAAGGCAACACTGCGACTCCCAGGCCAGCAAAATTAGTAAGTATGATCAAAAAACAGTAGCCAGAGGGTAAACGAGGTATATTATTTTTTTATTACATTTACAAGACATTTTTCAATAAGTGTCGCAAAAAAAACTGGACTGTCATTGCTTTAACTATTTGTTCTTTAATCAAGATAATTTACCTTATAACAGAGAATTTAGTGATACTCGAATACTGCGCTGTGAACTTGATTTTTAACTTAGAAAATCAGTTCGAAAACATCGTTTTGAGTCAATAGAATTAAGACTCTTAATAATATTAATCTTCAATTATATGCAAATATCATAATATTTTTCTTATAATTGTACATGTTACAATTGGGCATGTAGGCCTTTTTGCCAACTGACTACTATGAAGCGGGTGCCGAAGCCAATTATATTAATTTAGATTTGTTCTTATGCTGAATTTCAGGGATTTCTGAATTATTATAAATCTTGTTGACATTGTTAATCTTCCTTTGCATACTCAATATTAAAATACAGGTCACCAACATTAAGGTGCTTAAGATTAGGTATGAAATAGAGATATAGGGCACGTAGGCCTTTTTGCGAATGCGAAGGAATTGAATAAGGAAGGTATATAAATGACTAACAACATAGTCAATATACTATACCGGATGTCCGAACGTTCCATAATTGGAAAGTCGGTTAATAAAAATGAGTTAATAAAATCACAGTTGTTATATAAAATATTACTCATAAATTAAGATATTTAAATTTAACTCCAGTAATTGTAAGTAAGAAAAACGATAATTTCAAACAGCTCCATATAATACCGATGATTTATTACAAACATTTCACGCATTCGTGCATCTGATATCTTAATCTGATCACATCGATCACAATCATACACTGGTTAGGGTAGATACGATAGTCCTGTAGTTATGATAGATCAACTAACGTTTAATACACTTCAACTCCGGAACCTTATTCGTTCGGTCGGAGTTGGCGACGTCACTTTGTCTCCAAGAAAAATGATTGTTATTTGTTTTGGAGTGGCTGTTGGTGCCGTTTGTCGTTCATGGTCGGACGCTCGAACATTTGTCACCTTCAGCGCTTTTATATCAGAAAAGTTTCGCGGTCGTCCAGTTGCGAAGTTGTTTCGGATCCGGAAGATAAGCTGCCTTTTTTTTAACGATATTTCGCTGAATGAACATTTATTGACGTATATATCTTAATCAACACGATCTTCGCTCATTTCGGTTTATCTAAATCAAGAAATATTTTCGGAAAACATTTTTATCTGCCAGAAAACTACTTCATACTTTCTACAAAAAAATAATTGAATATAAGAACTCTGTATAACATTCAAATGTTATTTAAACACAGTATTAAACACAAAATATTTTATCACCCTTAGTGATTCAACAATCTACCTATGAAGCATTATTGAGTCTTTAGATATAACTAAGCTTATTACAGTATTTGTTAAGTTAAGTGGAGATTTGCAATATTGTTGTTTCTAACTTTTCTCATCCAGCGAAGTAAGCAACCCTTCATTATTGTTACAACATATACATTTCATTATTAATCTTTTTAGTGTTGTTTAGTTTTGTTATACTATCTGTCTATCTGTCTGAAGTTGATGGCACAGGTTCGTCGGTTTCAAAAAAATTGTGGAATAACACATGTTATATTTCAATTCAATTGTGTCAACTTGTATATATAACAAAATATATAAGAAGTTAGTGGTTTAACATAATATTTATTAATCAGTTTAATATTGTTTAGTATAAATTAGTTTAGTAGTAAATAAAGTAATAGTTGTCTAAAAAATTATTTAAAATATTGAAGAATCAAAATCGTGATAAATATACTGTATTATGGTGATACACCATCAAAACATTTATTAATAACTTATTAATATAATAATTATATATAACTTACAACACGCAATACTTTAGTGAATTTCTGAAGGACGACTATATTACTAATAGTACCTCACATTTTAACTTTCTAAATATAAACTCTTTTAACTTTGGAACAAAAATAATTTATTTATATAGCGATATCTTGCTATCTATATATAACTTCTATTTGTATTCGATAGGCTCATATTTGGCTTAACTCAACTTCCAGTTATTTAAGTTTTGCAAACATATAGCTCTCTCAACTTAGCTGGTAGTTAAAATATTGAGTATCCTTTGAGTGAATCAGCGTGATCCATTTCAGTAGCTTTAAAGCACTAGACGTTCAGCTACCAGAATGTATTTTATTAATATGTTATTATATATGGTGTTTTTTTTTTCTAATTATCCTTGTGAGATGTTGGGATTGTTCCGTTATCAATATATCTTACTATAGTAGTCGGGAAATATGTTACAAGGGGTACTAAATTGGACCTAAAATATTTTAATGCAGTAAAATGATATCAATACCGTATAATTAATTCTAGTTATTTTTACAGGTAAGCACTCACTATTTTGGACATATAGCTTCATTGGGTAAGGCCTGCAAAAATAAGTAAGTTTGTTAACAATATTAAATTTATTGAAATAATGTAAATCTAATATTGACACGTTTCACTAAAAGAAAAATACAGAAATACTAATTATCAAAACTTTATGGGTTAAAATTCGTACAGATGTACTAATGGACCATAATTTGATTAAAACATTGTTCTCAATCTGAATGTACACACTTATTCTGATACTTTAAAAATACTTTACTAATACTTTAAAATTAAGGAACATACCTATGAATAGCAAAATAATAAAAATTGGCAACAGTGTAGATCATAATACACATGAAGCAATATATTAATATGTTATTGAATTTATTTTTATAGTAATTTTGATTTTAAAAATTCTTTAATATAATTTTAATATAATTTATAAAAAGTAATAATAATATAAAAACCGAGTAGAAATAGAATAGGATAACTTCAATAAATTAACAGAAAACCTTGAACAATTCGTTGGAAATCAGCACAAATAGCGTAAAAAAATACATAATTTTTATTTTAATTAGTTATATATCAACTACTAGACTACTACTATAAGGATTACTAGTTGAAACCTTTTTACTTATAAAAGGAAAGAGAAACGGTCGTTCAAATTAAAATAAAGAACGAATTATTTAAATAATATAAATTCCGATCTACGGTAGTTTTGCATAAAATGGAATACGAAGAGCGGGACTGGTCATAATGTACGAACGGCGGTGACTGCTACAATAGCGCTCTATTAATTAACGGGCTAGTTAATATGCCGCCCTTTAAACGGCTTTAATACGAATTGAAAACGGCAATGGGCTCGTTAAAGACAAAAAGAATACTCCACAGTTACTGGAATAAGATCTACCGTAATGGGGGAGCAGAATTTTACTGCAATATTATTTCTCTGCTGTCTTGTTACTCTTGCAGCCGATAAAGTCATAATTAAATTTGTAACATAAAGTTTTCGTAAGAGATACGGCTTCTAGACAGATTAAATACTAAATGTTGTTGAACTTTAACAAAAGTTTTTATTACATAGTAATTGTCGGTAAAATTTATAATATATATTAATCAATTCATTTTTTATTTTTTTTCCATATTTCTAGCAACATGGCTATATTGTGATCGAATGAACGATGTTGATTTGACAGTGATGCAATCATTGTGTAGTAAGTACGCTGGATGTGGCAGAACTTTATTACTCACTATTGCTGATCTTTTTTGCAACAATACGGTATTCAATATGCTTCATTGAGGTCTGCATCAGCAGTAACAGTTTTATTATTTTTTAGCAGGTCATAATGCACACCTTGCTGATCCCACCAGATTTACAACAAAACTTTATGGAATATTCATTTCCGTTTCGATATCGATATTAATAGCTCTCCTGGACTAACTCATGACTTTTTGCGTTTGAGATACACTTTCCTTCTCTAGTCATAATACGTCACGGAAAACTCTTATTTTTGCCTGGCATACTGTAGCGACCTTGAGGCATGTCGAATTTTAAATATTAGAATAACGGCCGAAATACCCAGAAATATTATCCCAGATGTTGAACACGTGCGAGGTGCCATCTATGGCGATTGCCATATACTCCAAAATATTATGAATCTGCGATGTCGATAGAGTTCAAAATGGCATTTTAAATCAGTGCCTCCGTTTTCTTCCTCTTTTTGAATATTCTGCTAAGCTATCTGAACGTTCTTTAAGAGTTTGAGGTAGGTGTCCAATAAGTCTTTGCAATTCGTTGACTTTGATTTGACTGTATTGTTAGATATATCAATTTTAATTGCACAATTAATAAAGTAAAGAATACTAGGATAAAAGTGGGATGTAGTATATATGGCTGCACTGATACTTTTATTGGAATAACACAAGTTCGCACTATGAATTCCACTCTAATATACCAGACATCAAATTTATATTTTCATATGATATGAAATCAAATTTATATATAATAATAAAATTTTAAAAATAATTAATATTTCATTCAGTTAATTTAAAGTTTATAGAAATTCGAATCAAGTTAAATTTTATTGAAATACAAGGCGTCACAATTACTATATATAAGAATTAATAATATTAATGTAAAGAAGCTGTAAACTTATATAAGTTATATTTTATGAAAGGATTTTAAACAAAACAAAGCTATTATTTTACTTGAAAAGTGATTTATTCAAGAAAAGAAGATACGACTGAGTGAACGGAACCGACCGTTGAATTAACCAACTAACTCGTCTCGTTTCGTACTATATCTCGTCTTATACTTGTTATAAAAATTGTTTTTGTGCATCGTTTGTATCTACGTCAGCCAGGTTGCCTTTGAAGATGTTCGAAATGGCACTGCTTCTACCCAAATTTCCACGGAACATCAACGGAATGGCATTTCAAATTTTGGTAATTCCAGATTCCAATACTCTACGGCTAAGAAATTAAACTACTGCAATCCACTTTTGGTATCCGTTTGCACTGAACTGTAGTGAATGTGCTAAGAATTCACGAACTAGGGGTTTTTTCAAAACTTGAATGATTCTTACTTCGAATAGTTTATAGTTAGAGGTCGTTGAGCATCTTCGATCCACCTTTTGTGAACTTCCACCTTCAGCTGCTGCCGAACTCCACTTAACTACACCAAGAAACACTTCGAGTAACTACAAAACCTATATCTTCTTGATAATAATTGATAATGGATTCAAAAGAGAACCTCCTTATAATCACTGCGAAATCCTACCGACTGCGTCAGTTATATTTTATGAAAGGGTTTTAAATAAAAAAAGACTATTATTTTACTTAAAACAAATCGACACTGAGGGTAAAAATAGACCGACACATTTCACTCGTTCACCGGTCAGAGAGTTAAATTAAATTAAACATTTAAAGCTTTTTGGAATATATTAATAACGGCCAAAACAAAACTGATAATGAATCTATAATTATAAGTAATGAATATACAAGTACAAATATTTTTTTAAAAACGATTATAGAATATAAAAATCATTTTTGTCAAAATTCAATTTCAAGCAATTGTAAAAAAAAAGAAACTAGTGCACCTTCCGCGTAATAAAATATTATAAAGAGGAAGTTTAGCGAGGCTTAGGCAACGCGGCATGGATGTATTATCCGCTCTTATCGACAAGCTTAAATCCCCACTAGAAAATCTGTAGGTGCAGATAAGGAAGCGCAAAACCTATATGGAAGGCACCGTTGATAATCCCTTTGGCCGGGGCATAAATTTCTGGTTATGGGAGCGAAATAGTTTTGGTAATGCTGCGAAAATTGGTCGCTAAAGACAAACGAGTCCAATGCACGAAGAATTTTAAGGCAACATGTTCATCAAGTTATTAGATATGTCTTTTTCTCTATCTTTCTATCATATTCTTTCTTTGATAAATTACCGATAAAATACTCTCCAAGGAAAATAATTATCAAATATTAAATTAACAACATTGAGAATAATTTAATTTTTTGAATATTTTGAATTTTTCGGCTTTGAACCACAGTCCTCCGCATTAAACGTACCGACTGGCGAGTGACTAAGAGATATTCTCAGAAGACATCCGGTCTTACCCAGTCTGGTTACTGGCTTCACAGGGATTATTTTCCTTGTCGGATTGTGCATTCTTCCCCGTTGGACAATCACAACTACAAACAAGTTTAAATCTACATTTACGACCATGGCCCTACAGGATTCGAACCCACGAATATCGCAACAGTAGAAGGACCATACTGTCGCTTTGACCAGTGCGCTAACCAGATCGGCTTTTTAATATTTTGATTAAGAAAATTGTCCAAACGAAAGTTGAACAAACATCATAAAAATGGTTTATTAATAAAAAACATAAATAGCAAGCATCTGGAAAAGCCCGGCTAATCGAACGCTAAAAAAAATTAAAAATACCCCAAAAGTCGTCAAATAAATATTACTAGTCATAACATAATAATAATTTTAAACCAATAGGTACATCAAGATATCTAACTGACAAAACAACTAACTACCTGTTTTAATTGCTATTCTTACTTTTTAACCTAAAAATAAAAATGTACATTCACATTTACAGTAGTGACGAATTACAAGATCTATGAAAGTATTCATCGTATCGTTCACATCATACCATAACTTGAAGATTATCGGAGATTATTACAGAATTCAATTTATACTTCTGAGTAAAGTATTAGAGGAAAGATGATTAAAGCACAAGGAAAAATACTTTAAATAATTACGCAGTTGATGCAAAATATGTAAAAACCTATCGTTTTATCTAAACCGTGGTTATAATTCATACTAACACTGTCTAGCCAAGATAACGTTTTTCATATATAAAAACTCCCAAAAAAGAGAGCCTAGCGATATAGATTAGTTTCAATGTTGAGGTGAATAGAGATTCAGGTTATTTTTTCTTAACATTTACACCTAGTCGAAGTAAAAATAGTGCGTCATAAAAGATATTTATATTTAGTAGGAAAGACAGTAAAAACAATTTTGTATGCTTAAACAAATGTATTTGATTATATTTCTTTGTACCATATATAAAAGTTGTTGTCTTGTTGGTTCGATTATGGCACAGTATCATACGTATCATGGCACATATAAGACATACACGCACAACAAACCAGAACTCTAAAGTCAACTTTGCACTGGAAATACCGTTCAGTATTTGGATTTACTCATTGTGTAAACATTTGTAGATATGTGTTTTGCTCCCAACTAGAATCCGAATAATCGAGACCTCTTACACCCGACGTAACTACCACGCCTGATGTAGTCAAAAAGTGAAACATTATAGTTTTAATCCTTCTTTCAATCAATGGAATCGAGAGTAACGTAAATTTCAAAGGCACGTACAAAGTTTTCGCATATTTTTAACTAAAATAATCAGATATTTACGTATAATGCTATTGCTGAGCTGGTGTGACGGAAAATCGGAAGTCGTTCAGTGCAAAATCTATTCAGTTTGCTTTTTAAACACTAACTATACTATATAGCTATAGTGATCACTTCGAAGTCCGTGCCGAGCCCAAACAATACAAAATTAATAATATAATTTTGTGACATATACAAAAAATTAAATTACAAACAAAACAAATCTAAACTGGTATAACTGTTTGG
Organism: Rhynchophorus ferrugineus; assembly: GCF_030347505.1. Lineage (NCBI taxonomy): Eukaryota > Metazoa > Arthropoda > Insecta > Coleoptera > Curculionidae > Rhynchophorus > Rhynchophorus ferrugineus. Next base: position 39,829,203 of record NW_027472580.1, on the reverse strand, counting down.
ATTCTTAAAATTAAATTACAAAGAAATCTAATTTGTTGCTCGGCACCGACTTCAAAGTGATCACTTCGAAGTAGTTAAAAAAGTATTGTAAATAGATAAATAGATTTCAGTTAGGTATTAAGCTAAATTGTGTATATAGTAAACTATAAAATACGTGTAGTAGATAGCTTAAATAAAGTTTTTGATTATTTTTATTATGTTATTACAATGATTATTATGTACATATTTTATTTTAATTTTTTTTTGTGTTAAAAATCTGGATTACTTTTTTACTTTTAGTGATTTCGTAAATTATTTGTTGAAGTCAGTTGAATTGAATTTTTCTGTTAAAAATTATTTATTTTCAATAGTAGTAAATAATTCGGTATTTTAGTGGAAAAAACTGGTGTTTATCCACCTCGTTTCGCAAACAAATACCTTTAAGTTTACTACTGGTCTCTATAATTTCAGTATGAAGCAATATCGTAAGCTAGTTTTTCTTTTTCTGTTATACTTTTGATTGCGTTCAATTAACTCCACTTTATTAAATCGCTATACCCTAGTTCCAATTAATTTCCTTGATGTTAATGTTGATGATCTTAAGTCATACATGCCGCCGTATCGAATCCATTATCATGACCGAGACTAACTTTTAATATGCAAGCCGCGAAGACTAAATAGCTCAATTAATTAAGGGGCTACTTAATATGCTGGTCGTTAAGCGGCGTTAATAGGAATTGAAAACGATAATGGGCTCGTTAGCGGCAAAAGAATATTTTCTCTCGCTAGGGAAATAAGATGTCCCATAATGAGAGAGCAAATTTCTCTTCTGCTCTTATTTCAGCTAGGGCCCTTTGTTAGGCCCCGCGCTGATAATGCCGTAATTATGTTTTCGTCGAGGAGTTTCGGTAAGGAAGCATGGTTTGTTGTTCGGCAGATCAAACGTAACGCTCCACAAGAACCAGCAGAATTGTGTCCGGATCTAAAACCCTCGTAATTGTTACTAATTAAGAAGTGAAAACAAAGGAAAACATCTCCACAGCGGAAACAACAATTTGTGTGTATTATTCGGATTATTCCTCGCCATACCTAAGTTCATTAACGTTGCCGAAATAATACTCAGATCTTTATATCATTTAGCTTTATGCTATATTTTTGTTATGTTCAAATTGTGTTCCTTTTCTTATTCTATTGTTTACATTTTAATTTTTAGTGTCCCCAGTATCGCATCTTCATCAGTGTAATATTCACATTTTTTTTTATTATCTACTTATATAACAATTTTATTTTAGTCTACACAATATTTTACTTATAAGTCTGAGTAAGTTGACTATATAGATATGATCAACAAACATATTTATTATATCAGGCCTATAAATTAATTGTAAAGGATTTATAACACATGGTATTTCGTTTCGTCGATTTTGTCGGAGTGTGAACAAAAATGTTTTTAGTGCGTTGAAAATATCTGAATTTAAACCGATTAAATCGCATTCGCCTGAAATTTTAGTTTTTTACTTCAATTTGAGGAAGAAGGCGACTGAAGGTCATCGAATGCTATGGGAAAGTTTTGACAGAAAGTTCGACGTTATAAAAGTGGTGATTTTGATACCGAAGAAAAAGAGTGTTTAGGACATCAAAAAAAAATTGAAGACGGGGATTATAATCCATATAAAATGGAAAAAGAATATGCCAAATTGTTGGAAGTAACACAAGAAACCATTTACAATACTTGAAGAATATAGCAATGATTGAAAAGTTCAGATATGTTGTATCATATGAATTGAAGCCAAGAGACATTGAAAGACGTTTGGTCATGTCTGAAATGTCGTGATCTATCTTAGCAGTACTTCACGAAATGGGTCGGTTCGAGGATAGCCTCAAAAGATACATCGTTCTTTCGAGATGACATCCGTATATTACTTGAAATATGGAAAAAAAATAGGCTTCAAATTAAAAAAAAATCTTTAAGTCCTGTAATTCAAAGCCTACTAAAAATAATATATCTGCATCATATTAAAATTATCAGAGGAAAACACTTTTTCCTATTTTAACATGTAAATTCGCCCCAAAACACTATCACACATCCGAGCCACCACTCGGTAATATATGTATGACGTCAATATACAGTTACTAAACAATGCATATGGCAGCAAAATCATCAAAATAATTTTTTTGCGTATTAATTAATAATTCTAAAGTGTATGAATGATGTGAGGATCTATAGCAGCTAAAGGCAGATCAAAGTAAATCTGTAACAAATTTTTAAATTTTTACTATTATTAAAATTAGTTAATAAATATGATATAGAGGAATGTATAAAGAAACTCACACTAGATTTCAAATAAATCGATTTGGTAGAACATGAGACCGCCTCGAAGAAAATAGTTTCGAGAAAACGCGTTAAAAGTTTCATTTTTAGATGCCGCGTCACTAAAACTGCTATATCTCTGTAAATAATTGGAACTTTGAGAAATCCTCTTAAGGGTATATTCTCAAAGCTTTCAAACTATGATATAAGATTCGTTCATACTTAGACGATACGGTTAGTTAATGTATTATGACCAAGCAGCTAAAATAGAAAGCTAAAAAATAAAAGCACAAGAATAAGAGCCAAAAATAAAGATAAGAACGAAAATATAGAAGCAGGAAATGCGAAAAAAATTAATGAACATTGAAATATAGAAAATAAAATAAAAACGAAATGCACTGTATGCATAGCGAAAGCCTCGATAAAACTTCAAAGTAATGAAGATAGTAAGTAATTAATTTGATAAGATGGACAGAACAGAAACGTTGACAAAGAACGCTTATTTTGTGTTTTATAACAGGTCACTTAAAAAGTCCCCGTACTTAAAAAGTAAAACAGATTTTTTGACAAAATTAGTATTTTTTATTCAACATAATTCCCTTCAGGACTAATACACTGATAATAGCGACCCTCCAGCTTTTCGATAACATTCGATAACAACTTCAAAATAGGCCTCAGTTTCGCGATCACCTCTTCATTCGACGAAAAATTTTTCCACCGAGCATTTTTTTGAGATTTGAGCACAGGAAATAGTCGCATATATAGTGGATGAGGAAGCAATTTGAAGCCCGATTCATGGATTCATCGTTTTTACTGACTTGTGACACAGTGCATTGTCTTGGTGAAGCAGCACTTTTTCTTCAAATTCGACCGTTTTTCGGCGATTTCGACCTTCAAACGGTCCAATAACGCTATGTAATAGTCGCTGTTGATGGTCATTCCTTTTTCAAGGTAGTCAATAAAAATTATTCCATGCGCATCCCAAAATACAAGCGCCATAACTTTGCCAGCCGACTGCATTTTCCCAAGCTTTGGAGCGGGGTCATCGTGTGCAGTCCACTCGTATGACTGATGATGACACGATTGGAATTCGGAGTGAAATAATGCAGCCATTTTTATCCATTGTGACATATCGACGCTTAAACTCGGGTTTATTACGCTTTCAACACTTCACATCTTTAAACACTGCTCCGAATCATCAACTTATTGTTTTTGGTCAAAAGTGAGCTCGCGCGGCACCCACTTTGCACAGAGCTTTCTCATACCCAAATATTCGTTAATAATATGATGTACACGTCCAGTTGATGTCTTTAGAGTGTCTGCTATTTCATTCAATTTCAATTCAAATCCATTTTGTGGATTTTTTAAAATGTTTTTTTCGGTAACATCCTCTTTTGGGCGTCCACAGCATTCACTGTCTTCGGTTCTAATTTCTCCACGTGTAAACTTAACATACCAATCCTTGATGGTTGATTTTCCTGGAGCAGTGTCCGGAAACTCGGCACCAAGCCAAGTTTATCAACACGCGAAATTCCTATTTGTCCATTTTTTTTTCACAATAACAAAAGTTGCTTCACTCAAAATGCTATGATTCACAAACTAATGATCCGATAGGTGTCAAATTTATACATGCATCTTTGGGGGGCTTAATACTAGTAGCGCCATCAACGTGTCAGACCAGGAACTTTTCAATTGACCTGTTACCTTGATTCATTACAAAATTTTGCTACTTATTGAATATATTTGTGTAAAAATTAAAGCCACGCGCGACGGAAACGCAAAGAGAGATATCGAACTGTATTTTTTAAATTAGATTATGATAAATTGTTCTTTTCTGATAATAATAATAAAGTTAGAATAGAAGAGAGTTACAAAAGCTAACTTTAAAAAATAACGTTATCCATAACTCAATTAATTAACATTTATGGAAATGTAAATTATTCCACTTAACCCATAATATATTCGTTAAAAATGATGAACCTGATTTACCTTCAATAGGCACTAACAGTGCCTAACCATAACAGATACATTTACATAATAGAATTTACTCTATTTACATCCCATAACGCTGACGTACTACTAAGCAAACATAATGCGGAATGCATTTGCAAACAGAAAATCGTCACACAAGGCCCGAGTGTGAATTTGTGTACCTAGATGGTCGATCAAAGCGCGAAATTGATATCCATCCATGTTCGATTTGAATAATTTTCTGTAATAATATGACGTGTAGGATATTGAAAATCTATTTCGATAGAACTGTTAGAGCGATATCATCCTTTATTATATTGTTTAATGTTAATAATCGGTAAATATTCGAACCTTGCTGGAGATTGTTTTGTCGCTAAAATTCCTGTATGCCCTAAATCCAATTCGGTCGACTTTGATTTAATAAAGTCGTTTACAAAGACTACTTCTTCAACTTCGAAAAGGAAAAACAACAAACAAAACAAACAGAAGAAAAAACCTTCGTGTTTCCCGTTCGGTTTTAAAGAATAATAAAAAAGCCATGACAGCAAAAACAGATGACAAATAGTTTGAAAGGATCGCGAAAAGTACTTTTCACGGCCGACTTTTCCATTTTCCTTTTTTATGCTTTTATCCCATGTATATATATATATATATATATATATATATATATATATATAAATTGTAAGAAAAACTATATTATGAAATAAAAATAACAATAACAGAGGCTGTGAGATCGAGCTTTAGACCAGCATTGCCTTAGGAAAATAAAACACGAAGTGCTGATGGAGTACTCGACAATTCTGTCGTAGAGTTTACTAAGTTATACAGCAGAATTCCATTATCCGAAGATATACGGTTCCGCTAGGCGGCTCTCTCAACATTTTAATTGTTTTGTCCTGTCATCATATATATGTCACCAATTTATATGTAATAGACATCATGATTTAATCAATTGAACAATTTTATTATAATTGTGCCCTAAATCCTCAATTTTTAAACTAAAATTTTAATTTTCACCACTGTTCCTTTGTTAACAATCAGCTTTCGTCGGATATTTGTCAATATGTACATCTTTTTACAGTTTATTTAATTTCATTCTTAATACATTACTTTTTTTATTCAAATTATTACAATCGAATGTTTATTTCTTAGTTTCTCTATTGATTAGTGACGATCTATGTTTCCAGACTCATCTATTCCTGTAATCAACTATTTTACAATGGGTATAATGATTAAAAATTAAAATTAATGTAATAATTTTAGTAGATAATGATTTTAAAAAGAAAAATAGAACTCTTGTAATATTGATAATAGAAGGAAGTGTTCCTGGCACACCAAATGGGGTAAAACAAAATACTAAAAGTATAACACTTGGTAAGAAAATCAATAAAAGAAGTTACCTGAAAAATTTTACGATAATTTTAATAATTATCATAAGTAATTTTTGCATTGTAATTTCCTATCATTGTTCAATCAAACATGTATCAGTTACCCTTAGCCTGGTCTAGTATGATTCACCAAACTATTTGATGTTTAGGAAATCAGATATTTAATTATATCAACTATATGTAATCCATTCTAGATGGAATTTAGTAGACTTTTTTGGAAGGCCTGTATTTGATTAATATTTGTCCTTCTTGAATATTTATATATGTTCCTCTATCTGGATTGTTCAAATTCATTCAAATCTTCTGGAAATATTTGCTGACTTCATGCATCCTTGTTACATCGCAACATTATATTAAATGTAATTTTCCACATTATGTGGTAACGGAAACAAAAATAAACTTCTTAGGGGCTCACACAGACGCAAATTTACCGATACTAATATACTTATATACTAATATAAAGACTTATATAGAGATTTGGAGAGTTTTGGTACGCATTTAAAATTACATTATTTTAATACTAAATATTTCTTTTAAATCCTTTTTAGCAGAAAAAGTAATTACCTAGAATTGTCAGGAAACAGCTTTTCGAAATTAGTAATCATGCCCATTTACTAACAATAAAAACTCTAGTTGCGCTCACTCATGATCAATCTATAACATTTTCACGATATTGTCATTAGATTAATGATATAATCAATGATGATAAGTTGACATTATTGTGTTTGATATTAATTGTAAATTATATACCTTGATTAAAAATAATTATTTAATTATTTACACATAAGTAAAGTGCACTGTTACTTACTTTATATTTTTAAGTTGTCGTAAAATAAAATAATTAAAAATTAACAACGTGATGATGATTCAAATTACTGTTTAATCAATTTTAGAAGCATATCAAACAACAATGTGGAATAATATAGTAATATAAAAAACATTTCACTAATTTTACATATAGATATTGTTATAAATAGAACATACTTATTCCTATATTTTCGTCATTTTTATTATATTAGTAAACAAAATATATTTACTGACTATCAAGATACACAGGAACTACAGTATAAATTACCTTCGTTCTATATCTCGAACAGTGCAAACAATTATATTAAGAAAAAGATACATCTTGTTCCAATTTAAACGTACGTATGACTGAAAGGAAAACGGGAAGGGAAATTATTTTCTGGTGCTATGCTTCTTAGTCGTAGCTGTGGGGACTTTTCTTTTGTGTTCGCTGTCGGTTGTTTTGTAAATATCTTGTGGAGAGCAAACGACGATCCGAAACGAGGCAAAATTCTAAACTAAACTAATTACATATATGGTATAGAATTATATAAACAGTCTACCATTTCAAAATGGTATTTGGAGCGTTCGATGTCGAATGAGGTATAATGAGTTTAATAGTTTTTCGAGCGTGAACAGCATTTTAATTAGATGGTGTAGTGAAATATTTCTTACTACAGCGAGATATTAAGAATTCATTATTTTTGCATTTCACTATTGAACAGAAAGATTAGAAAAATATTTTAAATTTGTAATAATTGAAAGTCGCGCACGTTTTGTGTTATCTAAAATTGGTTGACGATTGTCTAATTTTTTAATTATGTTGATGCTGTTTTGATATAATAGTAAAGCAGTATAAGCAGTTATGAATGCTTAAACAACACCCACGTCTAATGAAACAAGATTCTTGAAAGATTCGTTTGATGAAACTTTCATTTGATAAATTTTATATGATTTAATTACAAAAGTAGAAAGTTTCAACTATTTAATATATAACACCTGCCAAATACACAAAATGTCAGAATTTCTACTGAACAAATAACACTTGCAGAAAGTTTTACTTTTTATATCAATTTAAATAACAAAGCAGCTGGAGGTCATGGTTTGCTGCGTGAAGCTTGTAGCAAAAATATGCCAAATAAATTGAAGACGAGGATTTGAATGCATTACTCGATGAAACCATCAATAAGGATTGCTATCAATAAGGACTACAATCGATGCGTTTGAGCCGAGCGTTGCGCGATATACGACCGGTATACGAGCGAAGAAACAACAGTGTTATTCTTGAGCATAACAGCGCTTAACCACATGTTGCAAAACCAGTAAAAACATACTTGGAAACATTAAAATGGGAAATGTTATTACACCTGCCGTATTCTCCTTCTGATTACTACTTGTTCCGATATATAGGTGGTGACTTGTCTGAGCAGCGCTTCACTTCTTAGGAAGATGCCAAAAGATAGGTCGATTCATGGATAGCTTCACAAGATACATCGTTATTTCTACATAGAATCCGTAAATTACCTGGAAGATGGAAAAAAGTAGCAAATGAACAGTTCTTTAATAAAATAAATCCAATCAATAAGCTTCAAATTAATTTAAAAAACCTTTAAATCTAATTTATAGGCTTAATATAATAAGACAAGTGTCTTAAATAACATATTGTTTCATGCAGCACTAAACCAACCAGGCAGAGAAATCTTAACAAGCATTTGAGTAAACTATTACAATTTACGATCACCAAAGAACAATTTTGTGGTATATTTTATGAATTCAATGAAATTTTAATGTTAAGATAACCAATTTTATTTATGTTCATGTATAAAATAATTTATGGAAGCTATATCGAAAAAGTTCATGTTTCAAACTATTACATATAAACCAACATTCTTGTACACCCACATGCATTGAACAAATGATACTGTTAGTAATACTCAAATGTATTATAGTTATAAGCAATTTAATCAAATATCATGGAACAATATAAAATATATAGAATTTATGTTTGCAAAAAAAGTTATTCACTTTTTCACAAATTTCTAGTCATTCAGTGCAGCCATACGATAACCCGTTTGAATGATTACTATCCATAGAACAACCGAGAAAATGAATTCTGAAAATGTTCTGTAGTAACAGTAACAGCAACACCTTTGTCATTTTCAAAAAAATAGAGACCAATAATTTTTCTATCATAAATACCACGCCATATAGTTGTTTTTAGTATATATAATGATGTTTCATGAATTAATTGAGGATTATGTGTTCCCCAAAACTGACTGTTCTGTTTATTGATGCGGCCACTGGGAAGAAAATGGGCTTAATCAAAAAAGATTAAAAAATAGTTCCAACACCTAATAAATAAAATATCAAATATACTCCGACAATATTAGAAACAACCCGCCTTCTAATAAAATAGATTCCCAGATGAATCCCCAGAAGTAATATGTTAAAATTGAACGAGATAGTTTCGACTGAAATTGTCATTTGTGGAATTCATTACGTTACTGCGAGAGTTTTCGAATAGAAGGGAAAAAAATCAATTAAAGTTACACGCGTCGGAATGTCGATTCGGTGGGAACGAGAAAATTATAAAACCTCCCTACCAGATTTGGTTCATCCCACGCCTCTCGTAAAAGTTATTCAGCACACGCTCCAGTCCTAATTACGTTTGGAGCTAACCGGCATGGACGTAGACAGTAGTCCATCCTTGATTATCCGTTGTTTGTATTTCGAGAACGCAAGAAATATTTAGAGTGAAACTCTCCACTACTTGTTTTCGAATTAGGTTGCTTCCTTTATACCCCTAACAACTAACGACTACTTACTTTGATGACCTTTATACGTCCTGAAACTTTGGACCGTTACCGATCACCCAAAGGACGATACTGCACTATATTTTCGGCTAACGGGTTTCATATATAAATATTTCTTTCGAAATAGATTTAGGACAAATATTCAACTTTTAAAACATAAATTGATAGATTAGTTTTTCTTAATGAATTCGCGGAAAACAGTAGAACTACGAGGGGAAATCAAATATAAACGGTAATTTTAAAAAGAAATTTATAGATCAATGGTATACACCAACTAAACATTTAACATTTTTCAACGTAGTTACCTCCGTGTTCTACATACTTTTGCCACCGATTTGGAAACCCGAATATTCCTTCTTCATAAAAAGTTTGAGAGCGAGCGACTTTTGAGCACATAGTCGTCCACTTCTTCATTGATTTCAAATATTTTGCTTAAAGTAATTATTTCAAGGACCCAAACAAAAATAATCACAAGGTGACAAGTCAGGGCTATAGGGAGGCTGTACAGGGAAGGTGCTCGAAGGTTTCCCAACGCATTTCGTCCAATTTATTCTTTGTCAAAACTGAGGTGTGTGGCCTGGCGTTGTCATGAAGGATGATGTTTTATTGAATGGGCGTACCCCGTCGTTTGCTTCGATACGCGATTTTTGTCGACAGTGACAACTCAGAATAGTAAGCCGCATTCACTGTTATTCTTTTTAATCGCTTTGATGGGTGTCGTCATTTCGCAACTATACAACAGTACGGTGTTGATATAAGGGGATGGGGACTGACATAAAGTGTATATATAAAATAATAAATTAATAAATAAATAAAATTAACACAACCAGGGGGGCTAAAAGTATAAATAGTGTATATACAATTTAAAAATGGACACAAATACTGGACTGCAAACACCACCATACCGAAGTGGTAATGGTTATTTGGTCAGTAACAATTAACTTCTTAGCATAGGCTAGATTCTATGGAGAAAATCAATTTCTCGTAGAAATCCGAGGAGTCTGTCTGTATTTTCTCCTGTTTTGTTACCAACGTGAGAAGGGATCGTCAGTAAACTTGTCCTGATCCCAGGATACGGATGATTGACAGTGACTCGATGACCAGGGGATGGTTGAACTTATGTTCCAGGAAACATTCGAAAGCTTTCACTATTATTATTTTTATCGGCTGTTGTATCTATTGTATCACATATAATTCTTTATTTATTATTTAACTAAAATTATTTAATCTAAGTAATTATTGGGTATAGTGAGTATCTTTTTAATATTGGAAATGTTATCATCTAATTGTATTTAATTCTAGTTGAAACTGCAACCCTTTATATGTTTTAAATATTTTATTCTAAATTGCTTTATTTCGAGATTACACTAATTTATTATTACTGATATTTACATCTAACATCTATATCTTAAAGCATTGTAGTTTTAGTAGAAGGATAGTTGAGACGAGTGAGTTTCTATGCACTGAAACTCTCGATATGGTGGCTCATCAGTCATTTAGCTTTGATTCGCTTGCCTTCTAATAACTTTATGTTATATCAATTTATCAAAGATAATAAGTATTTCGGTTGTACACCACAAAATTTTAGATTCATTTATTCCTCAGGAATATTTCGAAAATTATATCGCCTATTAAACCAATCCACCAAGTGCCCAGAATAACATCTTTCTCTTTTCGAAAGAAAATCTCGCGAGTCTCGCATGAAGGGACATTCTCAACACTTAAATCCATTTCGGCTGGAGTTCCACAGGGTAATGTCTTGGGACTACTCCTGTATCTGCTCTATACTACTGATATCTCAACAACAAAAGAAACAGTACTTGAAACATTTGCCGACGACACAGTTATTATGGCAAAAGAGATAGAAGTGTGCGTTGCGGCGAAATGACAAAAACCTAATTATATCACTTGACGGATACCCAATTCCTCAAACAAAATCAGCTGAATACCTCGGAATACATCTCGATGGTAGGTTAAATTGGAAATATCATGTTAGACAATAAGCAGAGCAGATTAGTCTCAAAGTCAATCAACTTTACTCGTTAGTCGGAAGATACCCTCAAGTTGACCTAAAATTAAAGAGATAGATTTATCAGTCAATCATAAAGCCAATTTTAACCTATGGGGTGCAGATAATGGGTTGCACTAAAACATCAAACCAACTAGTAATCCAACGACTCAAAACAAACTTCCACGATTAATTACCAATGCTTATCGCTACGTAACCAACGAAGTGATCCAAGATATCGCCTTAAAACATGAAATAAGGTTGCGAAAAAGTATAGCGAAATGGAAGCAATACAGCTACTGGACACAGGAATAATTTTAATTTGGAAAATAGATACTGATGTATTAATCCGGTACTCGCCTTACTTGTATATTAATGCAAGTACAACAGAACAGTAGTAATAAATTAATTTGTAATTTAAAATTGTACTAAGCATATATAATGTAAGATATAATTAATAAAATAAAATAATCCCCTAATATTAAGATATATGTAATATAATATAAAGAAGAAATGCATCTATTTGTTGATGACTTCGTTACATTATTTTGGATATTAGACGTTGCTCTTAAGAATACCTTACGTGCATATTAAGATCATCCTTAAAATTTTTTCTAATGTATAAAGTTACTTGATCAACGCAACTAAATCAATCAGAATGTTGATGAAGCGTAGTGAAGTAAGCAGTGCTTACTGTATATGGATAGGTAAATAATATTAACGCACTACCAGGACATGGGTGGATATGGTCTTCATTTGTTTTTTTTTTTAAATATGATAATTATGAACTAGTTAATAGAAATATTAAAAATATATGTACTTCCCTGATTTTTCTAGACATGTAAAATTACAAATTTCTGAATCCCGAATAGAGGAAACCCGTCCGTTGAGCAACCCTATTCCCACCATATCCACCCTTCTCCTCCCCGGTAATGTCATCATCCACGCCGTCTCGCCCCTAACTCCACGCTGCAGCCGAGTCCCGTCGCCAAATGAATCTCCCGAAAACGTCCCGCCACGGAAAACAACCCCTTTATTTATGACGCCGGAATTTTGTGCAGTCGCCGAGAATGGATGGTCCTCTGTTCTGCGTTCGGCCGCGGCACTGATTCTGCCGGGCGCAAAGTGCTTTTTGACTAGTTTTTTTCACGTTTCGTCCGCAATAATTTACCCGGTTTGGGAACGGCCGGAGGTACGACGGGCGACGGTGGGGCGAACGGACGGAGGGAGGTAGTCGTTTTTGAGTCGATTTAAAGTTTCTTCCAGCGACGATTGTTCCAGACCGAGCGTCTCTTGTTCGGATCGAAGTCGGACCAATTCCAGACATTTCAGGAAAGGCATTCTCTTAATTTATTACTAACCCTCAACTTTCAGATTATTAATAAAGAAAAAATTTTAGTCTTTCTTTCGTTAAATGGTTTTATGAATTCATTGGCAGATCTTTAATATAAAACTTCTTTAACATATACTTAAAAAGGTTTCCAATACATTACATAACTATTATATCTAAATGTAACTTTATTCATTCGAAAAACCTGTCATTAAGCTTTAATCTTTATTGAGTGTAATTATTTTCAAAAGCAACAACATCATGTAATAAATGTTAATTACTAGATGACCCAGCAAATTTCCTATCATTTACATCTATCTTGGATTTTTGTGGATATCGTGAACGCGGCGTCTATCAATCATCTATCAACCACATTCGGATTGTCCATAAAATAAATCTGCAAGAATAAACAATCTGTATCTGATAGTGGTAACAGCGCTCCTAGTAAATGATAAATTTGTCTTTGTATCTGCAATTCTTTAAGATTTTGTTAACTTATTTCTGATACAAATTTGAATACTTTAAAAATGGTCATGAAATTGATCTGTACAATATGTATTTCACCAAATACTGTCACTTGGAAACAACTAATATATTTTTGAGCATTAGCCAAGAAGTGGTTAGCATCATTTCCGATTGCAGAAACCAGTGAGTGTAATGGGTATGATGGTGGGGCGCATTGTGGCTATTTTACATTTTTACCGACACAGTATTTACCCAGTAATTCACAGCTGTATTTTAATGCCTTACAATATGGACAAACTATTGTCAATTTCCCCAATTATAACTCATTTGTTGGGCCCAAAATTTTATTCCAGGATCACATTCACATTCCAGGAGCATTACGCCTACGGAATCGCTTTATGTGCATGAACTCGTTGCACTCTCTCGCTAGCTAAGTCAGGTCATCTTCTCCTTGTCATTCTTAACATTAAAAGTAAAGGAAGTTAAACTAAATTTGTGATTACATATTAAATTATGCAAAATACATTTACAAAGTATGATTTACTATAAACAGTCACTACATATTTCAACCTTATTCTTAGTAAATTTTACCCGACCGCAATTAGAATATAATTCCAAATTACCGTTGGAACATAATTATATCATATTTGATGCCATATGCCATTGTTTTTCACTTGATTTTTACGTTATCGAATAGATGTCATCGATCTAAAATACGTATGTTTGTGTGTAATATAGATCGTGGTATTAAACGGTCACTGATGATAAATTATTTCTAATTTTCAATGTTTTATACATTATATATCCTAATCGCAGTTTAATAAAAGTGACCGGTAGTTTTAATCAGTAATCATTCAAATTCATCTGTCAACACTTTTATTCACATAATAAATATTCGAACATACCCATAAATATTTGACGACCAGCAACAGTGCCGATCCTTAATAGCAGTCAGGCTGTTTGATTGATGACAACAGTGATTCTTTGTATAGAAAAACAACATTGTTGATTTCAAAATGTTGCAAAAGAGCAACAATAGTTGGGTGATTAAGTCGATAACCTAACATCGTTCTTAAATATCTCTAACCAAAATAGCTTTCAAAACTTCAAAAAATTCAAAATCACTTTGATCACTTTTTGGAATCATTGGAATTGAAACCACAAAAAATATTTAAAAAAAATAGGACATTTATCGAAAATCAAAAAAATAGATTCCAAAGGCTTCAACTTTTTTAAAATTCGTTCAAGCGTTGACATTAATACAAGCCACCTTGTCTTACTGTAAACTAACAGTTTCTTAAATTCTGTATCTGTTGAATTACAGAAGTTTGAAAAAAATTAATACATTTTCTCAATAAGTCAACAGAAAAGCAATCTGCTAAACTACTACTATTTTTATTGCACTGACGGTGTCTACCGAGTTATAGGTTAGCTTTCTTCCAAAATTAGTAATCAATAATATGTTACAATTGTTGTATTTATAATATTGGCAAATAATACGTCTATATAACTAAACACATTCAAAGTTTTCATCCTTAAATGCTAAGACTTTTGAAACAATAGTAGTAGCTTGACAAAAGTAGATAGGATAAGTATATATTTCATTATCATGTATTTGAATAATCAAGAATCTTATTAAAAAATGCACTTTAGGATATTACTTATTAGCGTACTCGAAATATACAAACAAGTACATAAAGGTGCGTTAAAAACACACATTACTGACTTGCTGCCATACATTTTTTTTTCTGATGCGTATATGATATTTTTGGCCCATATATCGGTATATCAATATTTTTTAGCCGATATTTTTTCAAAATAAATTAAATATAATTTTTAATAAACCTTTAAAATTGGTACTTAATTTTAAATGTTCGGTGAATTCCAGTGCTCAATTTTAAAGTCCATCAAAAAATATCACTACTTTTGAAAATATTTAGAGAAATTTTTTTTCGGCTAATAATTGACTATTTTTATTTTTTCTAAACAATATCGATATTTTTCATTCTTGTTACAAGAAATATATCGATATATTTTTCGATGGCCAACACCCCTAACTCAACTATATTACCTCAACTATATTATAAAATTAAATAAAATTAAACTGCAATCTTTTAATACTGATGCTACAACGTTCTTCGTTATGATTGATTAATCCACAAAAAAAACGCATAATATCACAAAGCCTGGTGAGATTTTTACAGGCTGTATTCTTAAAAAAAATCCACCCATACCATTTATCTCCAGGCATTACTCGCGGTAATTGACTTGCCAGCTCAACCCTTTCAACCTTTTTTTCTTCCTTGTATCAGATTAACCCTTGACCCGAAGCTTTAGCGGGACTTAATCCCGTTCGGGTTCACGCCGCTAAGGTGGGGATCGAGAGGGGGACGACGGTGGAGATTGTAGCTCTTAAAGCTCGTACAGTTCTGACGAGGATTTTGCGTGACGCCATTACAACATCGGATAGATGGGCGGCCGCTTTAGGGTACCCTTCGGAGGATACGTACGTGTCGCAGTTTACTATTTTTCGACGAGAAATAGAAAAGTTGATGATGATCCGGAATCTGGGCTTAAAGCGTTCTTTTACGTGCGACGCGTTTTAAAGTTGGCGACGGAACGGGATTGAGCAGTCTACACCTGTGCACAATTTGTAAGAATTTACGAACCGATAGGTCAGCACCTCCAGAAAACCATAGATTGGGTCAAGCAACAAGACTAGTACTATACTCGACCTATATTTATTTTAGGTTACTGGATACGTATTGTTTATTTTACGCCTAAAATACACCAGTCATTCAGGATCATTTCTTAAACTGTTTTTATTTAATTTTAATTTATAGAAGGGTCTGTATTAGCGTTAGGAACTATCGACCGAAAACAGTCGAAATAGTCGATACTCAAAAAACTACCAACTGAAAATAATAATTACTATTTTCAAACACGATTCGACTGTTTTTTCAATTCGTGACGTCAGAGGAAGATGTACGAATCCTTTCCTGTATAAATTGTCAGCGAGAAAAGAAGGGACACAATTGCTTGGAGCAGTTAATTTTATATGTAGTTATATTTTCCAGCGGTAGTATAAGCGAGACGGAGATGTTATTATTCATTCATATACTAACTTTAAAAAAGAAAAGGAAGAAAAGATTACTGAATGCTATTAACATGCAATTAATAATTTCATTTTAAAGCAAGTAGAACTACTTTTACATTTGAATATTTTGTGGAATGGAAATCGGTGAAATGTTTTATCGTATTTTAATATGTTAATTTCTATTTTTAAATAATATACTATAATGAATAGACAATACAATATAAATTAAACTAAACCTAAGAACTAAAGATGTACAATAACCGTAAATACTAAATAAAAATTAAACATATACCTAATCATAGAAAAAAAACGAATCTATAACAATTAAAAATGATCGCACAATAACTAGTAGAGCTTTTTTAAATAATAATAATAAATGCTTTATTATAAATACTTTATTTATTATTATACTGAAATAATTTTTAACAAAAATTGAGAGTAATCGAAATATTACGTATTATTGCTATAAAAGCAATCAAAAATATTTTACTATTTATCATTCACAATTTTAATCCTTTTACCCTATTACACTAATAATCTTGAAAAATATCGTTCCAAAATGCTGCTATATTAATATAGAATATATTATTATTTATAATCAAACTTCAAAAAAAATCATAAAACTATATATAATACATATAAATCTATGTAAGCATAAATTGGGTACATTTTTGTCAAGGTCGCGGCTAGGACGACGGAGTCAGAACGTTAAAAATCAGTCGAATGAAACTAGTAGAACCAAAAATAGCAACTAAAAGTACACGACTGAAGCAGTCGATAGTAAATAGTAACGAAATCAGTCAGACGAAAATAGCGACTGAAATAGTCCATAGTAAAAAGTAATCAATTACTAAAGAGTCGATATTTTGGGATTTGTATCGTCCGTTGTTAGCTACCATTTTTTTTCAAATATATCTGGCAGCATTTGAATTCTACAATTTGCCGGCATGGTTGGCGCAATGGTAAAAGGCGACAGGACGGTTTACCTGCTATTGCGATAGTCGCGAGTTCGAATCCTTACTGTACCAATACGAATCCAATGTACCTTATATTTGTGATTGTAATTGTAGAAGTCTTTAGGCAACAGTGGAAAATCCATCAAGGAATAATCATCTCAGTCACGCCGGTAACCAGACTAGGTAAGGCCGAATGTCTTCTGGGGATGGCCACTAGCCAGTCTTTGGGTTTAATGTGGACTACCGTGGTTCGGAGCCCACGTAAAACTGTAAGTCCAGTCCAGATAAACCCTCGGGGCTAAATAATACTTTAAAGTATTATTATTAAAGTATTAAAACAAAATTAATGAATGCCGACAATACAACTTCGGCCATTTCTTGGTTAGCGTCTGTACACACTGATTAACTCAATAATACTAAACGGATTGTTTGTAAATTTAAGGCCTTATTATAAAAGGATTAATTCGAAGTATTGTTAGCCTCTACCTGTTCAGTTTATCTAATATACATAAAAACAAATAGATTAAGGGTACCGAAAGGGGTTACATCACAATCAATTTAGTGAACCGTCGCGTCAACATACAGCACGTTAAATGTTTAATCAATCGTAAGACGATTTTCGGATTTCCATCCCTATCCGGTAACTACCACCTGGCGGATTTCAATATCCCCCAAACAGCCCTGATGGGACCCCCATCAAAAATCCGCTTTGATCTTCGAAGACGGTGATAATTTCATTAGCTCGAAATCAAATTAGTACTGAACTCTGGGGCGTTGTTAACTCGTTAAATAATCAGGAGGCATCTACCTACGCCATGATTCTCTCATTCAATCCCCCAGTCGTTGGTGGGTATTTGTCTGTTGCATATTTAAACAGAATACAAAGCTATTCAACACCTGTACACATCGGTTGCTGTTACTTAATACCGCGTTAAATAATCCATTTGGGAAGCCTTCCAGGTGCAAATATATACGCTGCTCTGGCGTCGAATTTCCCGATAACCATCGATTTACCAGCCGATGCTCTTTTTATATACATACAAGACGGCGCTGTGCGTGAGACAACGGTCGTAATCCAATAAGGATAAGAACTCTGGTTAGAGAACGGCGAAGGGTTCCCGAAGAATATTGTTTTTTTCGCATCGAAAAGGTTTGATCTGGCTTATCTGTTTATAAGCGAAAGGAATACGGATGCCTCGCATAGAATGATATTTTAAGTAAGTATCATATATAAATATAAAATCTAAATTTTTATCAGTGTATGTTTTGAATGTTTGATTCCTAATATATTTAGCGTGAACGTATTATAACTAAAATATTTAATTTACGGAAAAAAGTAACCACTTGTTAGAGTTACTATAGGGATAATACTGTCCAATTCTGTTCTAGCACAAATGAAACCCTTTTTCTATATAATATATAACAACTCCTCCTAAAGAAATGAGCAAAGGGATGTACGTGGTCTATTAGCAAAATTAAAATAATTTCTGAAGGTCGGCTAATCCTTCATCTGCCAGTTTGTCTTTAATGATTTTCAGAATTAACGTTCTTAACCAAATTTCCATGTTTAAGTATAAGATTATCAACTCTTATCAGTGTAATTTTGAAATAAATATTTTTGAAATAAATAATAATAATAATATTTGAATAACATGATTAGCAATAATGTATATTACTTTAAACCCTAAACGTTATCTAACTAACATATTTAATTTACGAGAAAAATTAACCAGTTGTTAGAATGACTATAAGGACACTACTGTCAAATCCTGTCCTAGTATAATTTAAACCCTTTTTCTATGTAACATGAACATCTCTCTCCTGAAGAAACGATCAAAGAGATGTATGTAGTCTATTCAAAAATTTAAAATGATTTGTGAGTATCGACTATATCTTCGTGTGCCAGTTGGTCGTGAATGATTTTCAAAATTAACGTTCTTAACCAAATTTCCATGGTCTAGCCTATTTCGACCGAAGGCTAAGCAACCAAGCTACCGCTTTTTTCCGCTTTTTTAGCCGTAAACATGAACACAAGCTTCCGCCCATATTAAAATAGGTTAATCGCATTAATCAGGTTAATTCGCAGTAGCTTTTCTTTTAGAAACTAGAGAATTTTTAGAAAAACGAGAAACTTTTGGAACTTTTAGAAACCTTACGTTTCCAAACTACGGTACTTGTGCCACGCACTGGTGGTGTTCTTCAAAACATGTACAATTACGTAAGGGACTTTTTACAGAATTAAAAATTTTACAGCTTAAACTGAGATACTTTTGACCGAATTCTTAGAATGTTCCTTTTCTTGGTAAGTTATTGAACCCGGTTAATTAAATGAATGTTTTCAATCAGAAGAATCCTGCTGATTTAGCCAGTTATGAAACATCGGGGTCACAGTTAATTTGGGCATATATACTTGGCACTTTTACTAGCCGAGATACTAGGACATTAAATTTTCATACATTTTCGTACTGTATATACTGCAGATATGTAGTATACAGAGGGTGGACAAAATAATTTCAAAAAACACCTGGCATATACACAATATTTATTTATTAATAAGGTGTTAAGCCACCTGCTCTAAAACTTCCTAAAAAGGTTGAATTATGTTAAGACGTGGTGATTGTGCTCTCCAGAGAAGTTGTTTGATGATATTCTAATACTCAAACCAAGACTGAATATTTTTGGCAGTGTTTGGCAGCAATATGAAGTCATAGTAATAACATGATCGACCGGGGATGTGAACAAAGTAAATAAATAGCTTGGATCATAGATTTCATTTAGGGTTCGCCATCACAAACCCGATCACTTGCAAGAAAAAATGTAAATGATGATTTATTAAATTCATTATATGTTTTAACATTCTTCCAATCAATGGAATATCCAGGCTTTATCATCATTGCTCCATTACTTTCGCAGCTTAGCTTTAGCATCCATTACAAAGGGCTTCGCAATCACAATGCTTTCACGAATGTTAGATTTGTGGATTTTTCGCCATACTGTTTTTGTTGAAACAGAATTATTCAAGGGACTGCTGAATTCCGCTGTCACTTTTGCCGCGATAGTTTTATGTTGTCTGGACACAATGCTTTTTAATATTCATCGGTCTCTGTCGGTTAACTTTATGTAACTTTGTCTGTCAATGCCGGTGATACTGTCGCTCGTAAAACATTTAACAATTCAGCTGTTTGCGTCATAGACTCTCAGTTCTAACGATTTGACCTCTTTCAAAGTCTGAGACATTACACATTCTACCGAGCACTTAATTTTACCAATTGTTTTAACTGTCACGAAACAAAGCGTATATAAGACTCTGAAATACAAGACAACAAGACGTATTATGTATTGCAATATCAACCGATATCTAACCGCTCTCCAAAGTGTAAACAGTTTTTTAAATAGGTTTGTTACGAATATCATTATGAACTCTATAAACCCCAGAACACCCATTATAACCAAGAGAATCATTATAGGAGGAAAAGCAAAGCAGAAAATAGCAATATATTGAAATGTGCCTAGCTTTTCCAGTCCCTTTCTTGAAAAAAAAAGCGTTGCAAGAGAAAACTGTCGTGTCATTTGGAATTAAAACCTACTAAATAAATGTCACCTTTATAGATTAAATAAATTCGAGTTGTACGCATATAACATAACCAGTCACAAAATATATTTAATTAAAATCCATTAAAATTAGTTTAAATAAAAATAATTTCATTGCTAAAAAAGTAAATTTAACACAAAAGATATAACTTTCTTTACAACTTATGTTCCTGTTATGAAACAAATTATAATTCTGGTTTATACCGGCGTCGCTTGATCAAATATGAAATTTCAATAATGAAAAATATGAAAATGAACGATTTCCGACAAATTTGCCACCTCGGCACGGAACCCGCAGAAGAACACTCAAAAACCAATTAAATGTAAATTTCGCGAAATCGAAACCGACTCGAAGCAATAAACATTACGGGCACAGATGGCGCTGTCATTAGCACACCGACGGGGGTGGGGGACATGGGGCCATCAATCTTGTGCAGTTTCGCCCTCTTTCGGCGTCATTAAGAACTTCGGTAATGTATTTTTCAGACATGTTGAAGACGTGCAGTAGACCGACCACTCCAAGGAAGCTAATAATTTTCGACGATAATTCATTTTGGGATCTTGCGTGCGGTCGATGTGAAGGGGGTGGTTTTTCGAAGGAAATTTATAAAACTTTATGACGAGCCCCCGACGAACTTTCCCGGCTAACTTCGATAATGAAATCAGCAAATATAGACGGTCCGAAATATATAACAGCTTTCTGGGGTTTTGATCCAGTCAAATTGAGCTGTTTTAAGGCTTGGTTGGTATTTAAAACCCTATAAATATGAAATAAGGGCCCTCCATTCATTAGATACTAAGACAAAAAGTGGTAAAACATAAAAATAGTGACGTTGTTATTTATGAAATATTTCCGGGGGCTCAAACAAAGTCTGGCAACAAAGAATAATATTTGCATTTAATGTGTCGTTTATATGAAGCTACTTGTCTAAGAGTCATTTATTTTATTAGTTATTATATTATGATATATTAATATATATAATATTGGACATTGATTCTTCACAACATTTCATAAAGTATTCAGCTCATGTTATCCAGTTTTAATCCAAATACTTGGGCCTAAACTCAAAAAAGTCTTCAATCTTGCAAAATATCGTTTTGAGACGAATTATGAGACTGATATGAAGAGAAAATAAAAGACTATTCCAGAAGCCGACTTCAGCAACTCTTTCAAAGGTTAAAGAAAAGTTGGTAATAATGCATTGTTTGTACAGGAAATTAACTCGAAAGAAAGAAACTTACACTTATTTGTATTGTGATATTTTTTTTTCACATTAAAGTATAAAATGCTTCAGTTTTATAATAAACAATATATTATTCCCGTTCATATATACGTTCTCGTAAACAATTGGGACAATTCAACAAATATCTAGGATTTTTTCTAGATATAGACATCGATCTGTCAATTTTAATATAGGATTTCTTAATTTTTAAAGTGATTAAATTTTCAGCTGACCATAAAAAGTCAGATATTGCATAAACTTTGAACCTTTTTTCCTTGTCCTTTTTGTCCTTTTTTTCTTGTTGTTTTTTTTAGGTTAGAAAGAAAATATGTTGACATTGTATAGGAACATTGTGTCATGTAAAATATGTAAATATTTCCCGTCTCTTCTTTATCAAGCGGCAGGCCTGTATAGTTAAAATATAGCCAATAATGTTTATTAAAAGTCCTTTTTAAGTAATTTCTTAATTTCCTAGTTCCTGTAATTAGAAGTCTATTGCTTCAATATGTTTACAGGATGTCCACGAATAACTAATTACGATAATTAAAGAATAAAACATCATCAACACCTACCAAGATTCGGACGGTATTAGCTTATATATCATAATCACCCGACTGTCATTTTAAAAAGTTTTTACATATTATAAATTCAATGCAGTTCGTAGATTTCGTCGCATATACGGCCAAATGCAGATTGTAAAAATGTAAAATATGTTTTATAAACTCGGGGCTAGTATTAACTTACAGCTATTAAATAGAGACACAGTGTTGGATTGGAATATGTAACCGAATCAAATTCCACCATGAAACTAGGCAAAAGATAATAAAAAATGTTCATACTTTAGAATAAATAAGTGTGGTTTTTCAATGTTGTTTTAAAACGAATCTTTGTTGGTATATAATAACATTATTTGTTCCATCAACGTGTAAGTCTTATAGAATTCTAAGTTACATAAAAAAAACTTAGATATTAATTGGCGTAACTGCAAAATCGTACTTTGTATTCGGTCCAAATAAGACGTAATAACAGTTCAAATGAGCATTGGCCAACAGATATTATATTACATTTTTGGTTGTTCATACATATCTTTTATATCCAAATCATTTAAAAAAGCCATTACGTTGAAAATAATTTATTTTTATGTCAAGTAAATGAAAAATATTTCAAAACACCACTTTGTGTTCCCTTATGAAAATTGTCCGTTAAACCGTTAATTTCGTTTTTTTTTATAATGCTCAAAATAATTAACAATTTAGAAATGCTGGTGACTAAAAATAATGTAAGGTTTGGATTTAGATGTAAATAAGAAAAAAACAGTATTCAATTAATTGACTTTTTGTTTAATTTGAAAGCAATTCACAAAATAACATGAAAAGTTTATATTTAGAACGAATTAAAGGGAAATAAAATTAATTAAAAAGTAAAACATTATTAGGAAAGGCATATATGTTATGTGTTAAAGGGTTTAAAACATCAAAAACTTTTACTCGAAAAACTAGTTTATTTTATGATTTTATGGAAAGAACAGGCGATTTGAACGGCGGTACAAAACAACACTAAACGTTATTACCTATTAGAAAACAACTCTAATCCCTATCTCGACGTCTGTTTTTAGACATCTCACTCGTTGCACCATTCAATCTTAATACAAGCACTTCCGCATGGCCACATGAAAGTTTTACAATCAGACAGTATGAAAGAAGGTAAGCTGAAAAGTCAAAAAGTCTTCTGGAATTGATGATAGTTCACCTGGATTATTGAAAGAGCTAGTACGAAATACGTTTTGGGATGTTTTAAGATGACTTCAATAATTATGCTTAAAAAACCTGAAGAACCGGCAGAACAAGTCGGATCTGACACACGCTCATGTGCAGTTTCTTATGCTATTATTACTGCTATATTATTAATTATTAACTACCATTAAAACGTTTTAAACCGTTTATAAAATAGCTGTTTGGATTTGAAACAACGAACCAAAAAACTACCAAGTGCATAGAGTAACAGCGGTTATTGAAAATGCCTTATGAAGGAAAGAAATACTGCCTCTCACAAACTTTTGACGGGATTTATGACTAATCTACAAGATAATATATAATAATTTAAAAAATATTTTAATAGAAATGTTTTTTCATCTCTATACCGAATATTTTTACAATCAAGTGAACCAAACTGTTTCAATAATGATCTTGGTTTATTATTTTGGCATTTTTGGAAGTAATTCACAAACATAATTTCAAACTGATAGTAAAACATTGTGGGCATGAACTTGCTTCGAATCTGAAACCACCAACTTTCATCCATAGTGATTAAATTGTACTAAAAATCCTTATTATCCCTTCTATTATCCTACGCTTAAAAAGTTTCGTTTTTTTCAAGGTCCCCTTATAATGTTAGTTCAATCAATTATTTCAAAGGGAACTGCTAACGTATGAACATTTATGTAGAAAATAAAGCTGCGTAAGGGATAACGAGTCCATTTTCAGTTTACTTTCATTCCGAGCATAGGAAAAAACTATCGTCCAATTAAATTGGGCGTATCTTTCGGCAATTATAGGTCCACAAACCGACGGCATAAGGTTCGTGGTTTGGCGCATACAACTCATCGAGATTAAGTGAGGCGTCAATAAAGCTACGCCGGCAATAGCTCGGACCATCCCCAGCGGTTCGATCCGCTGACGACGGTTGATTAAAAACCGAGACCTCAAAAACCAAACAGACGGACACTGGGATCTCGGGGTAGCAGCATCACTCGCAGTTTATTTAAAGAATGGAGAGCCTTCGGGCGTATTTTAATATCAAAATTACACAGTGGAACGAGAGATGGGGACTGAATTCTAATATGACGACGCTCTCGCTTTCTCTCTCTCCCACTCTCTCTCCAGCTTAACCGCCCTCGAACACCAGGGAAACTCTGAGTCGCCCGAGGCGGCCTATGGACAGGACGCTTTAATAGTTAAAAGGGGCTTCGGCGTAGAATCACAAACCCGGTTTATTATTTATCGTCAATTACTATAGAACGGGTCAGATTTTTTCTGTTGCCTGTTATGTTTGCTTCACTAGCTCGACGTTGTTGGCTAAACAAAGTCGCTGGAAAGTTCTCCCCGTTTATTAATAAATTATCTACGTCTGATCAACTCTCCCGTATTCTTGTATTCATTACGTAAATTTTAATTTTTCGAAAACAAACAAGAAAAGCTTTATATATTCTCACCCTATGTATCAATAAAAAGAACAAAAGTCCATCTGGATTCAAAAAAATTTGAACTTACTATGTTATCCTCTAACATGTTGTCTTTATGTTCTCATTGTTTATAATGTTGGATTTAAGATTTTTTAAAATGGATCTCTCAAGTCAAGTCAATTGAAAAGTCCCCGGCCTACCATAGTAAAACACATTTTTTGGCAAAATTAGTCTTTTTTTATTCAACTTAATTCCCTTCAAAGGTGATACACTGATTATAGCGACCCTCCAACTTTTCAATACCATTTTTGTAATATGATTTGTCCTTTGCTTGAAAATAGGCCTCAGTTTCGGTGATCACCTCTTCATTCGACGAAAATGTCTTCCCAGCGAGCATTCTTTTGAGATCTGAGAACAGGAAATAGTTGCTGGGGGCCAGATCTGGAGAATACGGTGGATGAGAAAGCAATTCAAAGCCCAATTCATGGACTTTTCCCATCGTTTTCACTGACTTGTGACACGGTGCATTGTCTTGGTGAATTTATTTCGTCCTTCGGACAGTCCAATAAGGCTATATAACAGTCGCTGTTGATGGTACTTCCTTTTTTAAAGTAGTCAATGAAAAATATTCCATGCGCATCACAAAATACAATAACGCCATAACCTTGCCAGGTGACTGTTGCGTTTTCCCACGCTTTGGAGCGGGTTCATCATGTGCAGTCCACTCGTCGTTACTTTTGGTCAAAAGTGAGCTCGTACAGCACCCACTTTGCACAGAGCTTTCTCATACCAAAATATTCGTGAATGGGATCTAAACTTAGCATACCAATCCTTGATGGTTGATTTTCTTGGGGCAGTGTCCGGAAACTCGGCATCAAGCCAAGTTTTTGCTTCAACTGTATTTTTTGCCTTCACAAAGCAATATTTTATCAACACGCGAAATTCCTTTTTATCAATTTTTTTTCACAATAACAAAAGTTGCTTCACTCAAAATGCTATAATTATATAACTAACTATATATAACTAATGATCCGACAGCTGTCAAATTTATACGCGCATCTTTTGAGGGTTAGGGCTAACTAAAAAACCTATGGATTTAATTCTAGTAGCGCCACCTATGTGACTTTTCAATTAACCTGTTATATGATTTCCATTGTATAATATAACTATCCTGACATCTCGAAGATCGCTTCTGATAAGTGATCTGCTGTACAACTTATAATCTAAATCTTATTCTAGATACTATTCTAATCTATTTTAAAGTATTTCCTAACTTATTGTAATGACTATTCTAACTTATTCTAGAATTTAAAGTATGTGTCTATTAATCAGTTCATATGGTAGTTTGCGGTTGAGCCTACACACTTCACTGTCATCGCGCACATTTAACTGTTTGGCGAGTCCATTGGGAGGCACTAATAGTCTTTCACGAGTACTTCGCACTAACACTTCCAATCTCACTAGTCATTGATTTTAAAGGGATATCGCGCTGAATCAGTTTGTTGGAGACGTTATGGCTCATCAACGATGACTCGCAATACTTTATTGTGGAACCTCTGAAGGATAGCCTGTCCACTTTCATAATATTTCTTCATCATGGGCACCTAAGCATTCGTTACTATAAACACCGCAATATTTTCTATAAGCCTGCACTGCATTTTTCTCTTTTCTTAAATAAGGAAACAAAATCAAAAAAAGGACATCATTCCGGAATTCAAACGCTCTATGGTATACGATATAAAGCGATTATGATATCAGAAATTACTACACCGATTATCTAAAAATCGCTATTGAGCTCATCTCTAGTTTAAACACAAAAATATGAACGAGTGAAAGCTATTTCTCCTCGATATTATACTAAATTTCAGATGCAATTATTGCATATACAATGTTATATGGAAAAATATATTTTATAAATTGGCCCAGAGCGACGACACAAAAAGGTTGAACATCAAACATTCAACGTTACTAAAACGTAAATTTGTTTGCAATTATTGATTCATGCTTTCTCTATTTTATTTATGGAGAAAAAACCGAACGTATATTCCAATATACCGGAAAATATAAAAAACTGTTTAACTAATCATTTGTTCTTTTTTTTTACAGATTGTCTTCATCTTCAGCTGTACCGAGATTCGAAAGATCGCTACAAACAAGGACAAACTAAAGCGTCTCTGTCACTTCAACATTTCTTGGGATTAGAAACGGGTTTTACATTGGATAAAGAATCCCATACCGTCGCTATCGTATGCCAAGACGTGGTGGTTGTACTGGCGTTCGATAATCGAGAACGTTTAATGCAATGGCAGATCAAACTAAGCAGTCATTTGAACGATGGGCCTCATTTCCTGGTACTTGTATCCAGTTCTCCATTGAAAACAAAGTAGGATATCCATAACCATAAAAAAATTCATCATAATTATATAACTGTGCATTTTAGGCTTCCGCCTGGTCCAGCTCGACTACATGTACAAGAACGAAGTTTTTGCCTCACTACAGGCGTACCGCCGAGAGTCGCTGGCCAATGGCAGATAGCCGATTTACGAAGGTACGGAGTGGTAGACGGAAGATTCTGTTTCGAAGGAGGTTCGAGGTGTCTTAAAGGAGAGGGGTTGTATATACTTATTGCTGATCAAGGGGATGAAATCATGGCTGCTCTACAGGCAGCCGCTACTGGGAACTTGCACGCTTCCAGAAAAAGGCCAGTTTCCAGGAATATGTCTGGTAAGTTATTCTTTAATAATTCTAAATATATTAACAGTCTAGTAATATATTTATATTAAAATACAAATTTATAATAATTCTATTTTTATGTATTTGCCTGTATTCAAATCACTTTTCACTTTTAAAAGACATTTATTGATAAATATTGGTATAATGAATATTAACCAAAATATGTTATATATTATCCCATCTTTCTAATAAAATATACCGCGTCCTAAAAACAATGTGGGTTTGGATCCATTGTAACACTTCCTGGGCATTTTGAGACTGTGTGACAGCCAAAAAATGCTACGTCAATCTGAACAAATGGTAATCAGAAGGAGCTATGTCTAGCAAGTACGCAGTGTATTCTTCGGAACGTTTGCAAAGTATTTCCCTCTGTTACTCGCTTATGCTAATCTTTTTTACAAGAATACTACTTCTGCAGTAAAATATCCATTCTATTTTATTACCTAGTAATATACTACACGTTGATGATAACACCACATGCATAGCAATGATTTAATTATGGTCAGGAATATTCTGCTTCGCTGTGGATTGTCTAATATATCTATTACATACATCACCCGTCACAACACACCATAGAAAACTTGTTTTTTCCTGGCAGTAAAGTCGTCCAGTAAATCTTGCAATTTATTGTCTTCGAACGTATAACATTACTTAGAAAACTGTTTTTTTTTTATATCCAGAAATG
Source organism: Rhynchophorus ferrugineus (assembly GCF_030347505.1). Lineage (NCBI taxonomy): Eukaryota > Metazoa > Arthropoda > Insecta > Coleoptera > Curculionidae > Rhynchophorus > Rhynchophorus ferrugineus. The sequence goes on along the minus strand of NW_027472580.1, from coordinate 39,800,686 downwards.
TCAAAACCTTTGTGGATTTAACAATTGAGTTATATTTTTTAAGAGTCTACTTCAATACTTCGTTAATAGTTATCGCTGATTGAAATACAAGCAAGTACATAATATTAATATAAAATTTTTCAAAAATGGGAACCTTAAATTTAAAGCTACAAGCTTGGAATTAAAAACATTTAGGAAATGAATGATATAATTTTGAGAACCAAGTGTAACGAACAAAAGATACGAATAACATGATATAATGTGTAGAAATAATCATGTAAAAGAACTTACAGTTGATGGAGGTGGTTCGAGCTATAGTATCACAGCTCAAAGCTTTCTCATTAGGTTATATTAATTATGTCAATTTTCTGAAACGTGAACAACATAAATATAATTTCTCAGCTTCAAAGACGTCGAATTACCAGTTAACATAACAACATACAAATTTTACTTATGCTGATTAATTTTTTTTTAATATACGAAGTTACTGAAAATCCTTGGTGAACATACCACCCGCCAGATATTTTTATAATATTAGAAATATATAATACAGAAATTTGTTTAAATATATGATATTTGTTACTAGTCATGGATAGTCCAGCTAGAAGGCCCGCAATTCGAGCTACTGGTGGACCTCTAGATTTAAGGGAAAGTGAGGCGTCTCTAACTTCAAGGGCAGATTCTCCTTATACAGATTTAGAGAGCAACTATGGCTGTGGTGATAGTATTTCCAACGATGGATGGAATCAGCCATCAATTGAAAGATGCATGAGTTGCATAAGTAAACTAGGTAGGAGATATTAAATACACAAAATTAATTCCAAATTCTCATGTTTTTCACTTAATTTCAGGTGCTATGTCTCGTTCGTCTACTGCTACAGTTACAGTAGGTCCATCAATAGGACCCCCATGTTGGGAACATACATGCGACAGACACTCCATTAGCAGTTCGAGTGACAGTTCCGGATGGAGCCAAGCAGTTACCAGACCCCCTCAAAGACCTCCCAAACCCGGTTCCAGTTCACCTTCGCCAAAGAAACCAGTAGCGCCATCTCCCGGCTACGACAACTACGATATTCCAAAGATACCCTTCCCAGTGGTAAGTTCATGGAATATCTCTGAGAACCTTCTCGTGTGCATTGCGACCGATCTGTTTTAGGAACCACCACAATCGGAACATTACGACACTCCGAGGAAATTAAAGGAATGCATCGGCTTTGAAACTGTACAGAAACCATGTGGTTGCATCCTAAGAATCCGGCAGCCCGAGCCCGAAAGGCCTTGTGTTTGCCAGCGTCTCATGAGTTGCTGGTCAGCACCTGAAGATTCCACTCAAGCCGTATACGCTACCGTAGATTATAGTAAGAAAACGTACCGGTAAGTTTTTATGATATTCGAATCCTATTGTATATTTTAAAGCTACTATTTTTAGCTGCCATCCGAATCCAGGGACAACGAACTATGCCAATTTAGCTCCAGTAGCCAATGCTTCAACTAATAACACTACAACGAATCAAACAACAGGAGATAGTAACTATGAAAATATGGAATTTGCTCAAACTCTACAACTTTACGAAAATAGCAAGGAATTCTCTGAAAAAGCCAGGAGTTTATGTCATAAATGCGGTCATGCTCAAAACGACTATTTACTCATGGAACCGACTAAACTTGCTGGTCAGCCACATCCTGGGTAAATACATCATTTAAAATCATATAAACCCAATCTGGTTCATTATTGTGCTATTATTTGCCCCCTCATAAACCCTGAACTTCCTTTACTACTAATATTTATTTTATCTATTTTCAGTACTAATTTTATTTGCAGGTATATTCCAATGTCTCCAGCTGTAAAACAACGGTTAAGTAGAGTGTTATCAAACAGTAATCCAAATCTGGGTCCTGCTCTGGATAGATCCAGCAAGCCTGCACCAGGATCAGCCATGCTGCATGCCGGTGACGTCTATCAGAGGAAACAAATCTTAGATAATGCCGATGACTTAGACAGCGTCAGAAGGAAGCGATCCAATAGTGCAGATTCCAGTACTAGTCGTGTAGAGCCAGAGCCTGAGCCAGAAGTAGCGTCACCCTGTAAATGTGCCGGACAAAGCGCACAAAATGCACAACTAGGTAAATAAATTGTTATTACAATTCTTAAAAACCACAAATCTTAATGCATTCTATTATTTCAGTACGTCGCTCATCTAGCGTTCCATGCAAGTCCAATCGAGACTCGTCCAGTTCAAATGATTCCGGAGTATTTGAACTTCCTAGACGTCCACAAATGTCCTCAAATGTTACTCTGCCAAGAAGATCAAAGAGTTCGGATCCTCTGCGGGATCTGAGTTTTCAGTTTAACAAGGCTTCGGAAGGAAAATCAGCCAGTGCAGAGGCAGAAGTACCGGTAAGTTTAAATACAAGTTTTTTTTAGTTTAACTTTAGATTTACTTTAATAGTATAATAAATATTTATTATATTCCAGGTCTGCCCAAATGGGAGCACTAGCAGTGGAACATCAGATATGTCTGATTATTTTGAAACATTATCGCTTTCATCACATAGCTCAAGCGTGGAGCCTCCGCCACCATCATGCACTCTGCGACCTCGCTCTGGTAATGAATATTTGAGTATGCAACGACTTATTGCGCCTGTACCAGAAGAGCATCACTAAATAATGAAACTAGTCATACTAAAAAAGATTTAGCGAGCAATAATGGATACCATTGTTTTAGGTTAATTTTAATTTTAATAAATGTAAACAGAACAGGTGGATACAGAACTTTTTAATACGCCCAGCAACTTTTTAGATTGTTCATTTCGTCTTATTGCTACATATCAAAGGTGTTTATATCTTAGATAGTTCTTCTACTAAGAACTGGTTTGCATTTTATACGACTGTTGTAGACTGTAGAACAAGAAATGTCAACGAAATTTATATAAACTTGTAAATTATGGAATTATGGCATTTTTCTGCCATGGTAGAAATGTCACCAGTTTTGTTTACATTCAGTATAGGCGCTAAGTAACTATCCTACCAATTTATTTTAGTATATATACATATATATTTTATTTTGTTTTTGTGTTACTCTTAGTTTCCTATTTTATCTTGTAGTATATAGTTAGATTGGCTAGTCCAGATAAATTTAATTGTAATATATGTAAACATTTTAAATATTTTTGTTGGTATGTATATTACATATATATTTATTACTTATTCAGGTGGTAAAACTTATACAGAATTGTACTGGTGTCTAACTGATTTTTATTTTAATTATGAGTAGGATCCTATATAATACAGGTGTATACATAAACTACTTAATATGTAACTTACTGATATAATCAATTACTCTGTATAAATATAATGTATTTACTTAATAATGAAATAAATTATTCGATATATGGGAGTAGTTTATTTCAGCCTGCCCTTCCTAATACAAACTGCTTCGTTTTGTGACTCAGTATTTGCTTTATTATAACATCAATGTATATTTATATACAATTAGAATTCTTATATTACTTAACTACAAACTTAATACAAATTTAATTTTTTTCCATCGGCAAAAACACTTGTGTAAAATAGAAGACTTTATAAATAGTACTTAATAGTAAATAATAACTTAACCAAATGAATATCTTACAAAAAACAAACAGCAAAATGTGAGAAAGATATTACTACCAAGGAAACAATGATACATTATCTATATATGCGTTTCACAAAGAAACAATTTTGCATTATTTATTATTAATGAACTATCGAATAACAATGTTTAATCACTCTCCCATAACGCCTACATGTCTTGGACACTAACAGTTGAATATTTAATGAAATAACGGTAAAACAGTTTTACACTACATTATTTGAATAAAAATTATTGAAACTTTACATACTATGTTTTGGTGTATTTCAAAGAAATTGAAAATAAGTTTTATTTTAATTTTCACAAAAAATACATTTAATAAAATTGATAGGAATGAAAAATAAAAATACATATTGATTTTTAGAAAATTATATTTATTTTAAAGGAGTTTAAAATTAACTTCACCATTATGTGATTTATATGTTATTTATAGATAAATTAAGGAAAACAAACAAAAGGTCACTATCATAAATAAGTCGCCAGTATTACTTACTGTTTTATATTAAAAAATATAGGTACGTATAAATATTATTAAAATAAATTTTTGTCACCATATCGTCAACAAAAAAAATCAAATTACTTCAATTATAGTGAAGCAATGACAGTGGATGATTAACTCTATTGATATATACCTGACAACATTGATTATAATTGCATTAGTAGGACCCTCGTGGGTTTTCCGCTTTTCCGTCTAACCTCTCACAAGTGACAGCTTAGGGAATTCCTTCTCTCTAAGGATACCAAGGATTAAATATCCGTTGGCTACCCATAACTGGATATTACATAAATATTTAAATATAGAGGGTTATTGTTTTTGTATGTATTAAATATATTTAAGAACAGACAAGAAGGTGTACTTAACAAACAAAACGTTATTTTCAGTAAAATTAAATTTATAGTAAAAATATAATGAGTTATTCTTTGACTCTATGATTTTTAACTTGCTAGTGATAAGTAAAATAATTATTAGACCTATAATTATGTATCTGTCACTATTTTGACATTTATTAATTTTAAAAAACGGAATTTTCGGTTTTAATCATGTTATTACCCATATTACAAAATCATTTAATGACATTTTTAGTTCTTTGATTGTTTATATGTTAGACCAATATATTGTTTATTTCATTGAGATGTAAGTTTAGTTAATTGATATTGTTAATATTATTACTGTTATTGCAGAGTAATTGATTCAATGGGATCACAATTATTAATATTTTAAGATAATTAGCGCTCATTCGTAAATCTTAACTCAATATAACATCAACCTTATATTAATGGATTTTTATTCTGCTGCTTACAGTTACTAATATAGATTTTTTGCTTACTAAAGCATAAAAATAAGATGCTTAAAATAAGTTAATATATTATTATAAATAAAATAGTTTAATAGTGAAAATAAAAATTAATAATATAATAAAATGTATGTCATATATGACATATTTCAACATAGAAATGTTTAACATTATCGATATATTCAATTGTATATATCAGTAGAACCATCCATGTACTTCAAACATGTATAAGATTGTCTGCAACAATAGCATAACCTATATATTTATTATGAATATATATACTTACACTTTATATTTTTTAATACAATAACAAATTTACATGATGAAACTGATGACCCGATCGAACAATGTTAGGTAATTATTTACTTTTTAGATTCACTGTCTATATGATCTTTGAAAATCTCATATTTTAGTAATTTTATTAATACTGTTTATATTGTAAATTCACATTTAGAATACTTCATGTTTTCATTATAGTTACGTTTTTAATTAATTTTGTTTTCATAATCTACACTCTATTAATTGATACGTAAAAATGACCTTCTCCAACATAATGGTTTTATACTTTTTAATGATTCGATAACTAAGAACAAATGTTCTTTAATACCTTCATAGTTTATGTAGCATTATAGAAACATTTTAAGGTTTATTTTGAAAACTCGGTACAATGTATTTTATTCAAAGCATCGTCCATCGATAGCCGCTACTTTCCCCATCTTTGAGGCAATTTAGGGATTCCATCTCGAAAGAACAATGTGTCTATTTAGGCTAACCAAGAAGCGACCTATTTTTTGGTATCTTCATAAGAAGTGAAGCGCTGCTCAGACAGATCGCGATTCATACGTCGAAACAAGTGTAATCAGAAGAAGCAAGGTCAGGAGAATACAGCTGGTGCAGTACTACATTCCATTTTAATGTTTCTAAGTGTGAAACAGAACATGTGCTGGAGCGTTGTCATGCTGAAAAATAATGCTGTTGTGACTTTCCTCGTGTTCTGTAGTAGTTGTAGTCGATAACGATCCCCACTAATGGTTTCATCATGCAATGCCTTCAAACCCTCGTGTTCAATTTTTTTGGATATTCAGATCGTTCTTTGTTTTCGGTTTAAAAATAACCAGCAACTTACATGATGAAATCTATGGAGCATGGCATAAGTTTCACATAGCTATGACCTTCAAATCTCTTTTTAAATCGACGTAAAACGTAAAACATACATATTCAGACATTTTCAATGCATTGAAAAAATTTTTGTTCACACTTGAATGAAATGACACATACGAGTGAAGCCTCAACATAAGTTGATTAGAAAAGTTCGTTTGTTATGTTTCACTGTTTGCTTGTTCAAATACTCAACTACAATTTCATTGAAGGAATTTGCACAGGAACAGAAAACACTCATTGATATAAACCTCTTTATTTAAGTTGTAAAAGTTTGTATGTGGATGACATAGAAAAAATGTGGCTGACGAGAGGATGAACAGGATATTAGGTTAGGTCATATAGAGTGTTAACTTAATACAAATAGTTTCAGCGTTGTTTGGCGTGGTCTCAGCAGGAAGGCACTGAGGACGTCATTTCGCATACTGCATACGTCATACTATATGCGTTAGGTCAAGGTTATGTGGAAGTGGTACAGGAAAGGAATGAAATTGCAAAGGAGAAAAAAGGAGATACGTAGCTGCGCAGGTTTTTTATAATAATCTTCTAACGTTGCCAACCTTAGAATCCAGAGTTGGTGTACTTATAGTAGCCTAAATAGTTGTAGCGGCCCTTACAGTTTAATGTAAAATAATGTAAGTTTTTTAATAAAATAATAAATAACACAAAAGATAAACACAGAATTAACAAAAAAAACAGACATGCGCATGCGCAGCGAACCAATCATATGACCTATCTTGTGAATTTTTCCGTGGTTTAACCGTACGGTGCTAAGAGTAATCAATGTGTTTCGCCTGCAGATTTCTTCAAATTAAAGAATTAAAAATGTCTTACAATTGACGCTGAATGGATAGAAACTTTTTTCTATGATAGAAACTCACCGGCAAAAAATGTGAAGACATTTTACAAAATAGCTAATATTTGGAGGTTATGTTGGTCGATAGTTTCCAATTTTGCAATACGACACTTAAGAATAGAGTTTTTATATAATACGTTTATATTTTGGAACGTTCTATATAATAATAAGATTGTTTCAGTTTTTGTTGAAGGAATCGAAAAAGGTGAGAACACACCACGATAACCTAAATAAAGTGAAACCACAGATTTTTCACCAAACGTAAGTGAAAGCATAACACAAATTGCCCAATTTTAAAGAATGCAATAAATTAATAAAAGAATTAACATTTCTTTCGTTAAACATATTCGTCCTGCGAGAGACCGCGTATCGACATCGACGAACTTATTGTTCGCTTTCACAAAACGCTAACATTGATTTAATTAAGTGCACTCGAAGGCCTTTTGGGTCGCAGCCTATTCCCATTAAAGTTGTTATTCGATAAAAATGTAAAGCGGAAATTGCAAAACGCAAAACATGTGAGCATGCCGGTGTGACATGGGGGTACTTAATATTAAAAAATGGATCTGGGTTCGGGACGATTGCTGAAAATTTAAATCAAAACATAAAAAGTTTCGATGTGGGTCATAGAAAGTAACCGACCGATGAAGATGCATCAATGTAAGAAAATGTATTATTACAAGAGGAAGACACACGATGTAAATGACATAACAACGATCTACTACGCCGCGTCTAAAATTAAGTCGAATACTAGTTTCGTGTATCAATGATTTCTTATAACATGATTGCTAAAAATTAATGTCTGATCATTCTCTGAGATTATTTTTCGGACTAACATTTTTTCCTTCGAACTTTTGACATTAAAATTTTGATAAATATGTTACTGAAAAGATTGTCTATCGCTTGCTACTATTTTTGCCAATTTTTCCGACAGTATTTAGATTTAAAGCTTAAAACAACACTCCTTCGAGACTATCTAATTTTCCATACATTTCCACATGCATATCAATGCAAATGTACTATAAAGATGACAGTAGTACTTACCATATTAGAGTTTTCACACATTTTGCAACATATATCTGAGTCATGTTACAAAATCATTTTATAGTATATAACAGCCAATGTATGTTTATATAATTGATTGTGTTGATTGGTCGATGAGCACAATACCAAGTTGCTTCCACCAAAAGCATTGCGGTTCAAGCTTTAAAGTCAACAAAGCCGAAATGAAGGTGCTTCTAAATTCACTACCCATAAACTATTAAAATTAGAAAATATCCATCACATCACGTGAGAAACACATGCTTTACAGCCACCAAAACTAACAATCTACTGAAATTTAAAGTTCAGAATGTACTGCAACCAAAGGCGGATTTCAATAGCTCAATTGCTCATCCGTAGACTATTGGAATTTTGAGACATCAATACTTGAAAACCATTCATGACGAACCATTCCTTCAATTAAATTGGCGAGCAAAGGTATATAGGCAAAGGACCCATAGCCTTTTCTTCAAGGCGGAAGCCTTACATAGCGTGACTGATACTCTGTTGAATTCCAAGAAATTGATGTGGTGTCTTATCACCTGCTATGAGAGATGTGATGCTTCTAAGAATAATATTATATTATAATATAGTTTACAACAGAACAGATTACATCTTTGGCTGTTCTTTAGCTACATTATGTAATGCTGATACACCACTTTTAAATCCTCCAAACCACTCAATGTTTCAGTCGTACGAGATAATATTCTATAATAATTTTTTTTTTTAGTTTAATAGGAAAAGTTGAACTTTCCCTTAATTCAACCCAAAAGTGTTTTATTAGCTCATAGTTTGATATCTTTTTATGCTTCCGCTATAAAAAAAATTATTTAGAAGGGGATCTGGAGATATAAAAAGTATACATAGGCAGATTGTAATTGAAAATTTTTGATGACAGTAATCTATATATTTATATATATATATATATATATATATATATATATATATATATATATATATATATATAGATTAAAATATACTGACTAAGTGTTTTTGCAAGAAGTAGGTTTTCAGGAACTAACAAATTGTTTTATATCGCCATTTCTGTTACAGTTATGGTGAAAATTATATTTTTATGTGTAAAAACAAAACAAAGCTGTTCTATTCCAGAGTGTGAGGGTTCCAAAAGGGTCAATATTGCTTAAAGTAGCCTGATTTAAGCCAGAAATGACTTAAAAAGTCAACATTGACAAACTAAAAAGGCCTTGTTCTTTGCATTTCTGAGCTTGCTGAACAGGACACTATATAAGAAAATTAATAAACAGCATTTAAAAATATGGATTGCTTTCAACTATTTATTTTCAAGAAATATATAAGAAAGAAAATGAGATCCAGAAAGGATAATTCCGATGCATAACATGTTATTCAGTTAGCTATGTAGTATCGTTTCTACTAATTTTATTGTGACAATGTAGATTATAATTTCATAATTAACAATTCTTAATAATGAAAATTGTAGTATAAAAATAAATAGTAGTTTGTATATCTCAATATAATTTATAGATATTATACTGAAGTATTAGCACTTTAGGAAATAAACACTATTGTATTAAATTTAAGGCTTTAACTATCTATAATTAGGATTTTACCTAAGCCAAATTACATGTATGTTGTGAAAATAAAAGTGTTTTAATTAATGTTGACTGAAGAAGATATAATTAACATACATAATATTTAATGTCTTGAATTATTCTAATATAACATAAAAATTTTTCATTTAAAATTATTCTATTGGCCTAGTGAAAATTTCCATATTTATTAAACATCAATCGTCAGATTAAATACTGTTTTTGATTTTATTTAGTATTAAAGACTTTAATAGTATTTATATTGTTATTATTATGCAAATATGTTTGTCAATATGTTTTTAGTTCACTACTTTTTATATGGGATATTGCCTTCTACATTTGACTATTCCATGGCTTCCACAAAATGACACAAGTTGTTAAAGATTTATCGGATTCGATACAATAATAAATTACACCATTTATTGCAAATCCATCAAAATTTATTTTTTGTATCATTATTATAGCTTAAAAATAATAATTCTTCACTTAATTAAGAGCTTCGTATATTGGTAACACCAATATTAGTACTGACCTTCATTAAGAAATTCTTTATAACGATTGGGTAATAGTCGCGTATATCGAAAAAATAGCACACTGCAATGGTATAAATGTAAATAAACAAACCCACATGAATATGTTAAGCTATATTTCAAAAAATGTTAAACGGTTTTATATAATAGATTGTTATGTGTAAGAGATTGTCAAAAATAAGATAAATATGAATAAATGAGGGCATAGAATCGCGGTTATACGTTTGTTCTTCGATGCATTACGAACATTAACAACTGTCAATCTCGACCAGTTTATGGCGTCAACCGATATTATATCAGTCATTTAACATTCGCAGAAGCGTATATTCGAGTTATAAAATAATAGGTCATGATTTGATTGCATTAACTTTTAATTAATGAAAAATAGCAGCAGATGTAGGTGTGTGCAATAGGAAATAAAAATAACCTAAACTATTTTTTATTTACTTTTCAATGTGGTTGGAACACAAAATTATTTAATAATTATATTGAAAATATAAGCTTGATTATCATTATATTGCAACGTTTAAGTAACTTTTATAAAAGAAGCATTTTTAAATTAGGTTTTGTATGGTGTTATGTACTTAATATAGCTTCCAAATGTTTCCCGTGGCTTTCCATGATATCATAGATCCAAGAGGTCTAGTTTCGACGCAGTGGCTCATAAATCCGGCTAAATTTGAGCGATGAGCTAAATTAGGTTAACTTGTCGTTAATTGTAGTCAGCCACTTCAAAACGACGATTCAACGAAGAACTCTAGCCGGTTTAAATCGCAGGATCTTAGTCTCACTTCACGTCACACAATTCTTAGTACTGCACCGTGCCCAGTTATATTAAATTAGATTTTTTGTTCCTTTTTGATATAGTGTTTATGACATAAATTTATAATACTATTTTTGTATTGTTTGAGGGGTCGGAACCGACTTCAAACTGATTTTTATTTAGTTATTACGACGATTATTATGATCATATTTAATTTTTTTGTGTTCAAAGTGTAAGTTTAATTATAATTTTGCATTTTAGTGAGTTCCTTATTTATTTTTTGAAGTTGGTTCAATTTTTTTTTGTAATAATATTTTATTTTTCTCATTTTAGTGATAAATATTTACTCAATAAATTATGCAGTTATTTTATTAAATATTACAATGGATAGATCAAGTAAAAATACAGCCCGTATGAGGAAAAATAGGAACAAAGAAACAATAATTGAAAATAAGGAATGTTTCAGCCACTGGGGCCCGCTACCTAGTCTCAGTGATTTAACAAATGTTCAAACCAATCTAGAAAGAAGAGAGTTGCTACACTAACCGGAATCGAACCCGCGATCTCCGCGTATAAACTTAACGTTCTATCTACTACACTATAGAAACGATATACGACTTCTCATATGTTATGGTTAGTGCTTAAAAAACAAACCGAATGGCTTTTATACACAAATGGAACATTATACACAAATACCTTGATTATTTTAGATAAAAATATGTGAACACATTGTAAGTGCCTTTGAAATATTAAAGGTTTTCCCTCGATTTCCCCTCTTCCCCCCATCTGATCCTAACTTGCAATGGTACCACCTCGGAAGGGCACACTTTCGACTAAAAAAAGAATTTTGAAAATCGGTCCAAAATTGACGGAGAAATCGGTGAACATACATTAAAAAAATATGTACAGCCGAATATAGAACATCCTCCTTTTTTGAAGTCGGTTAAAAAACCATTAAAAAACCATAAAACCATAAAGAACCATATACTGCTATAAAAAGTAATACTTACAGTATATGAAATAAACATAAAACGCATAAGTTTAATGAATAAATACTAATTTTCAATAATTTTAATAGAAAAATAAAAAGAGACAATACCTTTTTTTAAATACTGTGAATTAAATTATGAGCAAAAAATTTGGCTATAGGATTAGTATAACTTATGCTATTAGCTTTAGGACAATTTTGCAAATATATGTCATATCTCTCATTCGTTATCATTAGAAACTATATATATCACCAAAGGAAAACCTATTTAGCTACATACTCTTCAAGAGTGATTCATTCCAACTCTCCTCTAACTATTTGATGTTTTTCTCACTAGCAACCGTTAAAATTAATTCACAATCTTCTAATATTTGCTTATAATTTAGGTGAGAGAGCTAATGTCGCCACAAATTATTTATTGTACTGAAAAATCTTACGAAAACCAAGTTAAGTAAATTAGTCAGTGTCCGATAAGAACGTTGCGGTTCTCAAGTCTTTACGAGAAAATATATTTACCACGAGTTTTCTCAACATCCTGTATACGCGGACAGTCACGTTTAATTAAGTAGGAATACCTACCTCTAGTATAAAACCAAACCGATCAAGAACGATTTTTTTAGTACCACCATCTTCAAATTTCCATCGGCTACTGACAATGACAATGATAATTGCGTAGTTCGTTTTACGAAATTCAATCGTATTCGCTATTCTAAACTGGTTTATTAATATGGGCACGTTGGTGTTAAAGTCGGTCGTGTTCTTAGTCAGTATTTTGACAATTTTCGAAGTACCGCAATTTGGTTGCGCGAAAATTGCAAAGAGTGGTTACCCGAAATTTCCCATTCCGGACCATGGATGCGGTAGGAGAGCAGTGCTATGGCATCCAGCTAGAGAACCGAGGATTATTGGCGGCGAGGAACCTCCATATGGCGCAGTGCCATGGCAGGTTAGTGACATTCACATTATCCGTATCATAATCAAACCGCAAGAAACTATTAGTATAAGCTATTAGTCATTGGGTATTTATTAATATTTATATAAATGCAAATCGATTTCACGTGAGAATGTATCGCAGTAAAAAATAATTTTGTATTCAACAATACTACATAATAATGACCGCAAAATCACATCACAGTTGTCCATAATAGAAACATCACAATTTATTCAACTACAACATAATGTAACTTAAGAATAAATTCGCTACCAATATTGTTTAATTATTAAAATTAATATATTAGATAACACCAGTATTTTTACTTAATAATATCATAATACATATTACTTTATTAAAATACTGGAAATGGATATGGGTATTTTAATTCTAATAACTTATATTACATCATCATTGTGAACAAATATACGCTCCAGAGTCAGTCACTATATTTAATATTATTTATTATATCAATATATTTTATTTCCCTTCTTTAAAATATAAATAATATTTTTTTAATTAAAAAATTGAAAAATTGGTAAATTAAAAAAATTAAAGTATAATTTAAATTTTACCAGCACATCTTATAATCAAACCGAAATTTTTCACCAGATTCTTCTATTATTAAATATGATAACAGCTATCGATGATATAGAACGCAGTATCTGCCGATTATTTATAAACATCCAAAATTAATAATAAAGCGTCATCGGCGTTTGTTTTTGGTGAAAAAATTGTTTTCGGATGCAAATATTTCTACTAATATCAAGAATATCGGTATATGTTTTTCTCTACCACTACGTTGTAATTTGAAAACAAAACACATGATGATTTTATTTAGTAAAAACAATGCTAAGAAATTGATGATGAAGATGAAAAAATTACTAAAAAATTTGTTTAATCGTATGATTTGATTTATATTCGTAATATATTTTGACGCTTAATACTAATAAATAATAATAATAAAGGCTTTTTTGTATTTTGAGCCTTGACATCACTAAGGCAGACAGCATCTAACGTTCTTAAAGGACATTTTGACATGTCAGCCTATAGAAAACTCAATCTATTTAATTATAATAATCGTATGCATGTACATGGATTTTAGTCACGTCAACCGCTTGGATTTTTTAACAGCTGAGTCTATAAACTTAACGTGGACTCAAAGCCGTCATCGGTTGAAGTCTACCGACTGACGAGTGACCAACTTTATAGACCATCCCAGAAGACTTCCGGTCTTAAACAGCTTGGTTACTAACGTAATTGGGATCATTTTTTTCTTTACTATTATCACGCTCTTGTTTATGGAAGGATTCGAGCACACAACTATCGCAGTAAGGGATAAGCGAGACAAAGAGAGGGATGAGGGATAAAAGAGTTGGCGGTTATAATTATGGCTCAACATTTTTTTTAAATATATTAGTATGTTATTGCTAGTCATTGCAGATTAACATTTTGCCTCTACAGTGACTAAAAACTGGCTACCAATCTAGCAAGACCCATTGGCCCTCACTTAGTCTAATAAAATAAAAGTTGCTAGCACTTTTCAGTGTTTTATCGTTTAATGAATTTTAATACAGAAGATCATAAGGCTTGGTTATCTTAAGTTTGTCCAACTTCAGTGCTGTCCGAGGGTTATAACATTTCGGCATTAACTTAACTGTTGTTAACAGACATGACTCTCTATGATAGTTAGAATCCGAAGATCTGGATGAAAGTAGTTGTTCCTATAATATGTTACCTAGGGTGAATCTACAACACTTCTCAGAACTTTATTCTTAAATGCTTGTATCATGTTGGCATTAGTTCTCGTAGAACATTCCCATAACTGACTTCCATAAGTCCATATAGGTTTTAGTATCTACTTAAATTAAATTAATAATTTAAATTTCCATCCAAAAAACCAATACTTTTTTGTTTTGTATTTTTAGTTGGATTCTTTTATTTTGATTGTAGGTGAATTCAATACGCGTTGAATTTTATTTTCCATGACCGACTCCACTTATTAAAATATTTACTTGCGTGTTACAGTTTTCAGTAGTAACAATGTCTAATTGTGGTATGTCACATGTATAGAGTAGAACTCAGAACAGGAAACACTATCTTGCGGTACGCCTGCTTTTGTTTCTTTCGTTGATGAGCAAGCTTTTTCTTCTTAAATTCTAATATTTCGATCAATTTACTTAGACTTTCGGTGATATAGTCCCATTCCTTGCTCGGAGGTCGTCCAAAATTAGTGATTGAGATTATAATAGAAAAGATTGATGTTGCACGAGAACTGATCATGCAAAATATAACACAGTGTGTCGTGTCATATACCATGAAAATGAGACAACTTTATAAGCATCCCATCTAATTTGAAAAAATCTCAGGCTCTTATTAACAAAACAAAAAATTATTTAAAAAATATAATCGTAGTGCTTGTTAAGTGTATGTAACATTGTTTTCGAGAGACTGAGATATCTCAAGCGGTATCAAGACAACGCTTTAATAAATAGTTGAAAACAATAGTATAAAACGTTGAAAACAAATAAATTATAAAGAACATTTATAAAAAAATAATTTTCAATAATAAATTTATGTTTTTTTTAATTCTTGAACTGTTTTTGTAATTATATGTACATTGTTATTAGTCTTTAGTGGCTAACCTGCAATTTGTTTTGACATTAAATCAAAACTAGGTATCTATCTAGGAGAAGCCATCGGTCTTTACCTAGTCTCTATAGTAATAAAGTTCATGTATTAATTAACATTGTTGTTTTTTGTTAAATGCTCTTAACAGCACTACAATATCAAATAGTTTGGGTCTTTTGACTATGTATCCTGCTGTATTGTTTTCCTAGAGTTGCAATACTTCGATATTCACATGAAAGTGGAGTCTCAACTCATGTCTCCTTTCCAATAGGTATCTGAGCAAGTAATAATTCCTATAGTTCTGGTGCATCTATGTCACCTCTTACGATTTCATTCTGTTTTGCATCCACGTAGCTGGAGTCTATAGATCCATATCGATTTTAGAATACTTAATACGGATAAATGAGACCTCTTTCCAATTAAGCAATTATGATCGTTTTGCATCGATATTCATCTACTGTATGTATAGTTTGATTATATTCAATTTTCAATTTGATTTGATTCAATATATACCGATTTGCTTTGTTTAACACTAAATATAAATTTTAAAAAATATTAACTATATAAAAATATTTTAAAAAATTTAATAATTTTTGATAAATAATTAAAAAACAACCGCATACTAAAATAGATATAGTATACCCAAAAAAAACAGCTCATCAACATTTATGACGTCATCAGGTCGCAATATTGTTGCGTCAACTTAGAATTTTGGTTTAGAACATTTGCCGGTTTATAATCAATAATTATTATCACTAATGTTTTGAAGAATTTTGTAGACATTTGACAACAGAGTCGACCAGTACCGACACAGACCGAACATTATTAACAGATTTGGTTACATGGGAAGGAAAATACGCTCCAAGATTAAAACGTATTTTACGTTTTTACAAACTGCATTTGACCGTCGTCTATGACGTGCATTGACTGTTTTTTTTAAGACTATGTATCATGTATAAGCGGTATTAAAAGTACTTTCTAAGTTTGCACTATATATGTTATGAAATGTAAGCGTAAAAATATTTAAAAAATTTCTTTAAGATATGATAATATTTTATGAAAAGAAGAAGTGACTTGTTGAATGGCGATACAAAACAACAATGAGACCTCAATTTTAACTTAACATACATTAAAGTCATTCTTCCATGGTACAAAAAAACATCCGACGGTTTAACTGAGATAATTAATTTCTTACAATGAAATGGACGATTATTTTTATTAGTGTTTCGTTTTAGGTTTCGTTGGAACATCGTGGAAAACATCGCTGTGGTGGAGTAGTCATATCTCGACGGCTAGTTCTAACTGCCGCTCATTGTTACACAGATAATATGATTGTCATAGCTGGCGCTCATGAACACAGAGATGCCAGCTCATTTGGATCGCCGCATTATAGGCAAGTGGTTAAAGTACAACAAGGATTTATCCATCCTGATTTCAGGAAACTGGGTCCCTATAGTCACGATATAGCCGTATTAATATTGCCAGAACCAGGTATATAACATATGAAGAGGACATTGAAAAAATGATGTACTTATTTGATTTCTTCCACAGGTTTGAGGCTCAATAATAACGTAAAGCCAGCTTGCTTGACTCAAGAAACTCCACCCGCAGGGACGTGGTGTGAGATATCTGGCTGGGGTTCACAAGACGCCCGAAATCCCGACAAATTGTCCAATGTTTTGAAATCAGCGGCAGTACCCATCATTTCATTAGATACGTGTAGAAAAGATGACGTTTATGGCGGAAGATATCAACCAATACTGGACAGCATGTTATGTGCAGGTCATTTAAAAGGTAAATGAAATCTGCATCATATTAAAATCGGACGAATTAGAATTCAATAACCTGCTAAAAAGATCACAACACAGATACGAAAGCATAAAATCGAAATTGTCCTAAACGGCAGGTATTACCAAATCGCGATTTTGGTACTTTAAAAATTAACATTGTCATTGTCGTAATATAATGCAAAAACCTAACATTTCCTCATTTTCAATTATTTGTTCGAAAAATTAATTTTGCAATTAGTCTGTCAATTTTCTGGCTTTCTCTAAAACGCTCAAGATCTTGCCAGGACTGATATAGGTAAATGTTGTTTAACAGAATTTAAACTGCCTACTTCTAGAGTAGAAAAAAATTATTTTACTCTAATTAATTTCATAAAAATTGAATATATATTTTTTTCAGGTGGAATTGATGCATGTGGAGGTGATTCTGGTAGTCCATTAATATGTCAAAATCACGGTAGATATGAAGTCATTGGATTAGTTTCATGGGGTGATGGCTGTGCCCGAAAAGATAAACCAGGAGTATATACCAATGTTCCTACATTCTTAACTTGGATACGAGAAATAGCTTTACAAAATAATATATTTTATGAAATATGAATAAACGGTGTTTTATTTTAAATTTCAATTAGAATACTAATTCAGTTTACAAGAGTAAAATTTTAAAAACGTAAATTTTCATGAGTACATTTGATGGCCAGCAAATTTACTTTATTTATTTAACTGGTTGCCTAAAGCTTAAATCAACAATACCATTTCAAAAAATTAAAATTAGATAGAAATGTTGTGTTGGGAAACAGAATAAAATTGACTAACGAATATTTAGTAATAATTTATTTTACTATCTTTTGTCTAATGAATTAGTTCCCAATGAATCATGGGAAAATTTCGTTTAGGGATGCCGACCGGCGTGAAAAATATATATATGGGAGGAGAAAAAATATGGACTTTTTTTGCACTATCAGAGGTTTTTAATAATATTAGGTACCAATTTTATAATGCTTTTATAATGTTTAAGAAATATCCTTATTTTTAAAAAAATATCGATAGGGCCGCTTATCGATATTTTCTTCGGTATCCCTAATATGAAATAACTTTTGTTTTCTTTTGTATTATAATAAGTATTAACTTACATTAATACAGTAAGCGAAACATTTGAAGCAATTGAAGCTATTGTTCAAGCGATTATTATATTATCTTGTCCAATTTTTCGAATCTTGTTGAAATATTTTCAAGTTGTTTCTAACTTGTTATCTTCGACTAATGATTCGGAATAACATTCGTAAGAATATCTTCAAATGAAATGGTATTTACTATATTCATTGGACTATTTTTTTAACCGTCAAATGGTTCAAATATTTTGAGATCGAATGTCTCGATAGTTTCCATTCGATAAATCCCATCTCTAAAAATGACATTCCACCTCAAAAGGTAAATATAATTGAACGTCAATCATGACAAAATAGACTAACGGGTTTAGTCATTTTAATTAATATCTTTCGTATAGAAAAAGAACCAAAATGAGTAGTAAATATCGGGAAGACAAGAGAAATTCACATGGTAATGCTTACATACCTTAAAAATGTTATTTTAAAAGGAAATTAACTCAGGCTCATGACGAGTGTTTGCATGATTGTTTAATATTTATTATTCTAATTGATATTTAAATTTTGTCAGTGTTTATTAGGGAGCAGGGAAAGGTCCAGAAGTCGATCGCCAATAAATCGAACAGAAAGCAGTGATAATGTGGATAAGAAGCCAGAAAATATAGGGTTAGGAGCTAAAAATCGGCTAAAGAGCATTAGTATTCAAATGAAGCTTGGTTCGGCCAAAAAGCACTCATCCAATAAACCACAAATGTCGGTAGCAGCAGCTTTCAATCAAGATAGTGATGAAGAGCCAGAAAAAATGCCTCCTGAGGCAAGAATGAGAATGAGAAATATTGGACGGTGTGTTTTATAAACTATTTATTTTACTTGTTTGTCAGTTTGCTGTGCCCTCTGTACTTAATATTATAATAATTGTTAGGGATACCCCAACTTCATCTGGACCAAACTCTTTTGGGAAAACCAAACATGGCTTCTCTGATGCCAAGAAGATATTTGAGAAAAATTTAAAAGAAGCAATGGAAGCAGCAAGAGCAGACGATTGAATAAATAGGACATATTAGTACAAAAATAGGATACTAAGAAAATTAATGAAATTTAACTTAAATGTCAAGCTTTATGAACATCGAGAAAAACTAGAATTTTTTTATCATATTTTTAAGTTGTTATTAGATACATAAGATCAAATAAAAGCTGGATTTTGTGAATACTTGATTTTTTATTACATTCTGTAGTTTTATGATAATAATGAGTAATAATAATAGTAGTCAGTCAAGAAAAATATAATTTGTACTGAAAAATATCTTTATTAATAAAAAAATATCTAAATTGATAAAAAGTGGATGGTACAATTTATAGTTATATAAATTTTATTTAGTGTTAGCATGAACTGGGAAATCAGCATACCATCCAAAGGCTCCATTGTCACCAGTATGTGCTCCAAAATCAACTACATCATCTATTTGGTCATTTTCTTTTTGCTGTGATACATGTTTATCTACTGCGTTTGCTGGATAAGATGTTACCAAAGTCGCAATGTATACAAAAACGCAAAAAATAATACATATCTAAATCAATTTAACAAATTAATATTTAAATACATGTATGTAGATAACTACTGTTTACTTACATATTTCATGTTGGAATATATTTCTACGCACTCTAGATATATCAGCAGTAATATTTACACGATAATAATACGTTTCCAAAGAGAACTAAATAAGGAATGTTAACGGTAGAAACTATACTATTGCGCTTTTTCAAACAATTGTTACTCAACAAAGCACATTACGGTTGTTACAGATAGTTAATTTATAAAAACTAATTTTATATTTCATGCCATGAAAACAAAATATTTAGTTTTTTTATCCATTAACCATGAAGGCATTTGTTCCGGTAGCACTGCCAAAAATTGAATTTGGCGCTTGTTTACAACCGGTAGTGCTGCCACCTACGTCGAAGTACTGCCTAATGACATATGCCAACTGAAAATTCTTTTGGTTTTTGACTTGTGAGGATACACAGGCGATAAAATGGTAAGTTCATGTATTTTTTTAATATAATTTAATTTAGAAGTAATTGAACTTACAGTTACGATGTAGTATCATGCATATTACTGTACAATTGTTTTATATCTTCTGATTTGCTACTATTATATATTATTTAAGTGTTTTCAATGTCTAACCTAGAATTGAGTAGGCATGTTTGCATGCTTATGATGATTTACTCACATTTTTAAGTCAAAGAACTTCATCAAAATATTGAAATTTAATTGTTTTTCAGACTTGTAAAAGAAGGAATGGAGGACGTGCTAAGCACGGAAGAGGACATGTCAAGCCTGTTCGCTGCACCAATTGTGCTAGATGTGTACCCAAAGACAAAGCTAT
The DNA here is from genome assembly GCF_030347505.1 of Rhynchophorus ferrugineus. Classification (NCBI taxonomy): domain Eukaryota; kingdom Metazoa; phylum Arthropoda; class Insecta; order Coleoptera; family Curculionidae; genus Rhynchophorus; species Rhynchophorus ferrugineus. The sequence goes on along the minus strand of NW_027472580.1, from coordinate 39,780,031 downwards.
TAAGAAATTTGTTATTAGGAACATCGTTGAAGCCGCTGCAGTAAGAGATATTAGTGAAGCTTCTGTATATCCACGTAAGTCATAATTTTTGTTAATTTTTAAAATAATCAACCTAGAATTGCTTTATATATATGATCTTTATATTTTAGAATATGTTTTGCCCAAATTGTATGCCAAACTACATTATTGTGTGTCTTGCGCTATTCACAGTAAAGTCGTCCGTAATAGAAGCAAAAAGGATAGGAGAATCAGAACTCCACCACAAAGAAACTATCCTGGACGTGATAACAACAGAGCTCAGGCAGCTCAAAGAAAATAGTGTTGTACATTAAGTGAAATTTTCAATAAAATGTGGATGTAAACTTTGTTTTTATTTAATATTCACTTGTTATTTCTTCAATTACTTCTCAACCTGTATAACATATGAAGCATATATTACACATAAATTATTATAAGTAATTTATTCAGATTCTTATGATATAGGTCTACAGGGATACAAACATTTGTGAATATTAATATGTTGTGATTTATTTCAGAACATGGTTGATTTTATCATTAGTACAGGCATTCTTCAAACCATAGTACCTATGGAGAGTGGCCTTTTGAGAGGTGCTCTGTTGGATAAAAATAATGTCTTATAAAAAAAAAATTTAGTTTTGACTTGACAAATTTGCAAATATAAATGTAGTGTCTAACAATTATAATAAAATAAATAATATTTCTTTAACATTTATTTGATCTTAGATTTATAAATACAATTTATAACATAATTGCAAGTCTTTTGATAATACTGTCTATATATATATATGTATCTTTTGTCCCTATCTACATACATATGCCTACAAAGAATTGAAATAAAATTAATAGATACAAAAATAACAACTTTATTTATTTCTGTAGTATAGTCATATGATTACATAGGATCTCATAAGCTGGTAATAGTTGAGAAAAAATTATGCAAGCTAGTTAAGACACCTTTCAATTCCAAATAGGCTGAAAATATCCTAAATCCTCAGAAATCAGGGATACAATGAAATGATTAAATAAGCTGCGTGCATTTCCTTCAACATTGGCAAGATCATGTTTAAGACCATTAACAGAGCTTGCCACAATGGATAATCTGTTTAAATTATGTTAACATCAGTTTAGAATTATTTAACAAATTCAGGCATGTAATTACGATATCAGTTTTCAATAATAAAAAACGTTAACAGGAACGAGTTTTTAAGGGAGACGATAAAATTTAAGTACCTACATAATATTGGCACATTTAGGATTGTTAATAAAAATTCTGAACACTTAGTGTTAACACATTAATATGATTTGGAAGTATCTAACAATTTGCTATTCTCCCTAAACAAAACAATTATTGAAAACTGATACATTAAATTAACATTCTGTATATAGTGCATCGTAACATATATTCAAGTTTCAATATTCTTAATAGCTAATTTACACCAAGAAATGACTAGACATTTTTTTAAACCAGGGTGGTTCATTTTAGAGATTCATAATTTAAATTCAGACTATTTTCATAGTGACATGAATATGTGGTACAGATAGAAAATTAGATTTACATTTGAAGAAAAAAGAATGTTAAATAACGACAAGTGAAATAGTTTGGGTAAATTTGATAATTTTTACCTCTGATACAGAGCCCTACAATGTTGGTCTCAAAATGTATATATATATTTGGTATTTCTAAAATGGATTAATTTTAAGATTGTTTTTTCAAGATAAGTTTTTACTTTAAATAATTTACAAAACAGGTTTTCTGATCATATGACTGTAAATTATCAGTAAAAAAGAATAAATCTACTTTAGAAATACCGTTTTATATTGTAGAACATTTACGTATTTTATAATTAAATATCACACCTATAATACAGGACTTCATTATAAATATGTATGCAGAAATATAATTACCAATTATTTTATGTTTGCAACAATTTTTGTTCGTTATAACAATATTAACTGGAAGAGCGGAAAGTTAAATTGTACTGTACGAAATTTGTACACATACAACTATGTATTAATAGCATTCATGAGTATGAAAAGAGGACTATGCCTAGTGTTGTCATGTATAGTTTTAGGCCCTAATTTTGAGATAAAAATAAAAATTATATAGAAAATGTTAGGAAAATAGTTTGTGGCACGTTTATCTTGTTATAATATTGGTTTTGTTATTGGTAACTACAACCTACAATTTTAACAACCGAAACTACCTTATAGAAAACCTCATGTTCTATAGCTTTATGGTCTCCATCCCATTATAACTTTCTTGAATGGTATAAATATACCATGATATGGTTCACTAAAATAAAACATTATTGGAACTGTTTTATATACATTAAAAAATTAAGAATTCTCCAATTTTTGGCTTACCACTGAAAATATCGTCGTCCTGCATAAACTCCATCACTCACTCCTTCAGGGCAAGCCAGTTGTACCCCCACATACTGTTCTTGTTCTTGAGTTGCAACGATACCAATGTACCTAACGCGACCCCCTCTCACACGTCCTTCGGGCGTAATGACTTTTACCCAATTATCCAACTTTAAATCCCTTGGCAAACGAGGTAAAAAAGGTTGCCAGCCTTGTGGTGGTACATTGTCTCGAGAAGGTTCAGGAGCTGAAGCTCTTCTAGGTACTGTCTTTTTCGTCTCTCTACATATACAGAATGTGACATTAATAAGACAATCGAATATCGTATTAGTCTAGAACATTCGCTTTTTCAAACTGACACTATTAATTTTAGGATGGATTTGTAAAATATAAAAAATAAATTACTTCCAAAAATCTTTCATTTTATTTTATTGAGGAGTAATTAATATACTTTCTTTTTGATGGATAATATGTCATGATGGCCATTTCTGACTTTAGTCTTATCGTGGAACATTTAGAGTTCATCTAATTTAAGCTTTACTGAATCCTATTTATTTTCCATTACTAATTAGTTGCAGTCGATTAAACATGAATGCGAATTTACGGCTCGAATGGCGACGTGAATTAATCGAGTCTTCGGTACAGTGATTGAATGAGTGATCGGATAGTTTTTATAATGGGCGCGCTATAAAACGGGTATATAAATAATGGAACAACCCCTGCAATTATCATATCTTTAAAATAGTGTCATATTGCATTACTATTGGATAAATAAATTGGCATTCTTTCAAAATATGTATATTTTTACTTAGTTAACTAACATATCTGTTATGCTGTTGTGTGATATAGTACCAAAATAATTTCATTAGGTTTTGTATGCTTATTTACATCCAACATTCTCATTTATTGTTTCGCTATACAGTCATTAAAAGTTACGTATTCGTGTTTTAGCTGTACTAGCTATATTCAACAAAAATTGACAAATCCATAAAATTAAATTTTAAGTATTTTAATTAACAATAGCAAGTTTTCTACTCAAGTTACGTTATATTCTATCGAAAATTTGCCTTCAAGAAATCTGAAAAGTTATATGGAAATACAAGGTTTGAAAAGGAAGTTTATACTTAGTGAATTGATTTTAAAAAATTTAAAAAGAATTTGTTAGCAATAAATGTAAACACTCTTGTTCACAGAACTGAATCGAAGAGTAAAATTTCTTAAAACGTCTCGGTAGGTAAACCATACTGGCACTATAATCGAATTAACAGGCTTCTAAAGCCTAGAATTCGGATTCGTTGCACTTTCGTAGAGGTATTTCTGCTTATTTACGTACATCTTAAGACAAAACTCAGCTTCATCCGAAAACAAGATTTTGATGAAATTTGAAAAATGCTCAAAATCCTGATATAGGAATTGAGTTGTAGGGTTTTAATTATTATCCTAGTTAAATTTTGTAGAAATTCAGCTTTGAGCTTTTCTGGAGTGTAATGATATACGTACTTTTAAAGATAATTGAAAAATTCGAACAGTTACATACAAACTAATTAAATATATCCACGTTTTCTATAACAACGATATAATATATAACAACGACGAGTTCATGATTCGGAACAGTGTTTGAAGATGAGCAAGCGTAATAAACCAGAGTTTTTGCGTTGATATGTGACAATGGATGAAATATGGCTCCATCATTTCACTCCGAAATCCAATCGACAGTAATCCGAGTGGACTGCACACGATGAACCCGCTCCAAAGCGTGGGAAAACGCAACAGTCGGCTGACAAGGTTATGGCGTCTGTATTTTGGGATGCGCATGGAATAATTGATATTGACTACCTTGAAAACGGAAGGACTATCAACAGCGACTATTATATAGCGTTATTGGACCGTTTGACGGATGAAATCGCTGAAAAACGGCCGCATTTGAAGTAAAAGAAAGTACTGCTTCACCAAGACAATTCACCGTGTCACAGGTCAGTGAAAACAATGTCAAAAATCCATGAATTGGGCTTCGAATTGCTTCCTCATCCACCGTATTCTCCAGATCTGGCCCCAAGTGACTATGTCCTGTTCTCAGATCTCAAAAGAATGTTCGCTGGGAAGAAATTTTCGTCGAATGAAGAGGTGATCGCCGAAACTGAGGCCTATTTTGAAGCAAAGGACAAATGATACTACAAAAATGGTATCGAAAAGTTGGAGGGTCGCTATAATCAGTGTATCACCCTTGAAGGGAATTATGTTGAATAAAAAAAACTAATTTTGTCAAAAAAATGTGTTTTACTATGGTATGCCGCGGACTTTTCAATTTACCTGTTATATGCATATTTGCATATAAAAAGAACAGCAATTCGATAAATCATGTCAAAACAGGATATTCTAAAAACAAACAAAATAAGTTGTAAAAATCTCCCAAAGTATATAAAATAAGAAAAAAGTAAAAATTTTAAAAATCTCCAATTACCTAAAAGGTAATCTAAAATGTCAATAACATTCAACCAACCTATATTTATATCTCTACTTTTTTATTTATATCTCTACAGAAGTCTGCTGTATATATAACAATATCGAATCAATGTAATTTTAAACCTTTAATCGTTGCTTGGTGTACACGTAAAATTTCCACGCAATGTAATTCCGTATTATCGGTTATCCTCAATCTGTGATTGATTAGTCGATACAATAAACGTGAAGTACTTAAATTAACTATTATTTGCCATTGGTAATTTGCCTTTTAAATGTTCTGATATCACGGTATATTGTAATAAAAAATAAGGGTATATGGTAGTAACAATAGTACATTGTAGAAACAATGCCAAAAAAAATGTTGATAAATTACAATATAAATTTATTTTACAGGGAGTCTGAAAGTATCCTTAGACGTCTGCTCACATGAAATGGAAAGGGCCTTTTGGTTGTGATATAAACTGTGGCGCATAAAACATTGTACAATATTCAAGATTTTCGCAACATGATGATATGCCAAGTATTTCTCCATTTCAGAACAAAACTGAAACGATAGAAAACTTGAAGGGTGTTAATCAATCTGTTTGTAACGATCTAGAACCTTTTTCAATTCAGAAGCGCGTAAATGTTACAAAATTATATTGAAGCAAAAATCGAACTTTAAGATGCCAGTCTAATGCTTGATTCATAAAATATTCATCACTTAATATAAACATTTTTTTTTGAGACACCTTATATTCTAATTTTTGACACTATGAATAAAAATTACTCCAGCTTACCCGTAAGTTGATTCCTTAGTAGTTACAATACAATCTATAGACCTCCTGAGAAAGTTTTCAGCCTCTTCTACTAATGAATCTGTACTATCGCCACTATCTACTGTAGCCCATTCTGTTCGTAATTCTGGTAATGAACCATTCGCAAATCTTACCTAAAATACATATAGGTATGATAACTCTGTTACGAACTGTCACAACTGCAAAAATATTACTTTAGATGATGTTGATTTTAACATGGCTCTTCTAGAAGGAGACGCTGGTACTGAACATCTCCTTGAAGGAGCCGGCGGTGAAAGAGGGTATATACTACTATACCGCGATTGTGTTTGGCTACTTTCGCTTGGAGTCGCTGTAGTGGCTGTCCAAGTAAACTTTTGCGACTGAAAGAAATCAATAAGCCTATATTTCCAATATATACTTGAATTAATATACCAAACATCCAGGGGAATATAAATCTGTTGCTTTTAAAAATTGTCCATAAGTAGTCACTGATGGTGGCCTCAAACCTCCTGGACATAAATGATCTGCTGACCTTGACAATTCTGGTACCATGCTAGTAAATCCAATATCAGATAATAACACTCTTCTAGCTTCCACCGTTTTTTCTGATAACTTTAAACGAGATCCTGGCATAGGATACTTTGAAGGAAGTGTTGTAAAGTGATCTCCCAATTTTGACTAAAAAACATATTATAAAAAAAGATATCATACTGGTTAACTGTTTTAAAGCAATTAGTACTTTATGCGCTAAACTGCTCTCAGATCTCCAAGCAGAAGAACTTGGTATAGCTGAAATATCAGTTTGTGCTCCAGACTCCCGTCTAACGGCGTTCGAATGTGTCAATATTGGCCTAACCCTTCTAGAATTTGTCCCCTTAGACATTACTTCTCTAATAAAATTAATTTAGCATTAATTATCCTTGTGTTTTATATATAAAATATTTTTAATATATGATATACAAGTTAAATCATACACATACCTATGAGAAAGTGGCCTATATTGTATAGGATTGGGACAAGTATTCCTTCTACCGCCTACATAATCCATCTCATGTATGCCACACTTAGAAATATCAGTTTCAATTATACGAACTCTCTCTTCAAAACGATCAAAACTCTCATCTTTCTCAAGAGATTTGTTCTCGAAACTTGAGTCTTGATATGAATAATAACTTTTCAAGCTCTTTTCGTGATTAATAGAATTATCTGAATGCGAATTAAATATAGAATTTTCCCTCTTCAATTCAAACGACGACTGATTTTGAAGTGAGGATTCTTGAACAACTTCAAGACCATCATTGAATACATCATCATCCAATTCTCTATCAGACACTTGATCAATATCACTTAAAGGTAAGTTGAGAAGGTTTGAATTGGATTCTCTAGTATCTATAGGCACCAGTTCTTCTTTAAAGTCTTGATCTTTTGTTTCATCTGTCGTAAATATTAATTCTATATCATCAACTTCCTGGTCAATATCATTTTGAGGGCTTAACATTTCCTCCTCATAACGATTGCTAGCATGTTCTTCGATATCTTCTTGATCTGTCATTTCCGCGATAGAATCTACACTATTAAAATTTATTTCTCTTTTTACTAATGACAAATTTGAAAAACTAAATGTTTTTTTAAGCGATACTTTCTGGTTTAACGGTGATTTTAGAACAGTTAGGCTTTCTAAAGATCTTGAATTCTTATTACTTTTTCTATGTGCTTTTATTACAATTCTAGTTTCCAACTGAGTTTTCTGAGGGCTTGATTGGGTAGATAAAGGTGGTGAAATTATTGTAACTTTTTTAGAATGCTTTTGTTTTGTTTCTTCGCCTTCTATTATATTGTCTTTAGTTTTTAATATATCATGATTATCTTGTTCATTTGTGCATTTCTCTGACTCATCTTTTACATCAGCTTGAAATGTGGCTAGAGTACCAATGTTTTCATCATTTGGCAAAATGTCCACATGTGACTTAATAGCTTCTTGTTCTATTTCATTTTCTGTATTTTTGTTTGATGATTCTAGTTTTGTCTGACTATCAAATTTATTTTCAATTATTTGTTGTCGTAATATATGATTTTCTAAAGATAAACTTTTAATGACATCCTGTACAGAATCTATTGGCCAGGCTTTCGATTTTAATTCTAAAATTTCATTCTTGCTTTGTTCTAAGGCTGTGCGTAAAGCTACGATAGTTTGATGTAAAGCTCTTACTGTTTCAAGCCCGCCACTCTGAGACACTCCAACCCCAAAATCCATTTTTGTATCGCTTCATCCATACTGCGTTGATTTTACTATAAGCTTAACCAAACACTTTAGGAACACATCAAATAATTTTGAAGCGTATACATTTGCATTAATGAGACCCAGATGGTCGTCTAGTAAGGGTGTTTATACTCACATAAATTTAAAATAAACATTTATCACAGTCATTGATTTTAACGAGTAAAACTGTTTCGGCACGGTATAGGCCTTGGCAACGCAACAAACAAACCTATTAACAAGTTTACCGCTGTTTTATACACAAAATATGATTATTTCGATCATCCCGAATCAATACTGCAGGGGATCCAATTTTTGTTCTACCCCGGGAATATAGCCTTTAGAATACAAAATCGATTTATACTCCATCTCCCTTTAATAACAATCATAACAGAGCAGGAAAATTTATTTTCCTGCATTATATTTAACAATAAAATAATTTTGTTTAAAACTAAATATAATGAAGTAATTTTATTTTTAAGTATTTATAAGATAAAATCTATGTAATATTCTATTTTAAAAGTTTTTATCACAAAAGTTTCCATTTCAAAAATGGCGCTTTTATTACAGCTGATCACCAAAACAAAGTATTCAGGTTATGTTATTTGTAGTTCCTAGTATATTTAAAGAAACATGTTTTCTTATAGCGTGTTAAAGGAAATAAATAAAGTTTCAAAAAACTTTAAAAGATTCAAAAATCCTCCAAATCATTGGGTATGCTTTTTATATAATATGTATGGAACCAATAACACATTTATTTTATAGTCTGTTTTAAGAAAAAAAGTTCAGCCTGTTGATAAAGCCTTGGCTCACTTTGATGATTTCTATAAGCAAGTTTTTCAAAAAAAATGGATTTCAATACGAGAAGGCTTGTTAAGTAAACAGAAATATGTAGCTGTTGTGAATAATTATGGAGATTCTGAGGAGACCAGAGTTCAATTGGAGCTAAACGGTGCTTTAAATTTGAGGATTTTATTTAATTTAGAAAAAGACTATATTAAAGAGGAATTACAAACACATTCTAGGAAAAAATTGTTAGATCAAATATCTTACTTAGATCGAAAACTTGAGAGGGAATCACAGAAAGTATCATTAAAAGAAAATGAAGATGATTTATTAAACTCTTCAATAGATGCAAGAGAATGTTCACTACAAAGTTCTTTAAACAGTGCTGACATTGATTATACAAGGATTATAGACTCAAAAAATGCTCTTTCAACTGAAAAGTTGAATGAATTTGTCCCTGCAACTGAAATTAAAGGAAAAGAAGATTTTATCTTTGAATCAACTCACTATAAAATGTTTGATAGTACAGTTATTTCAGAAATAAAAGTTGAAAAAGAGTATGACATTCATTTTCCAGAACATCTCAACATTTATTGTTATGAAAAAGATAATAAAACACAGTTTGATGGGGCAACTAAAAGCTCTACAGGGGTGACTAATTATTACTTAATGGATGGTGGTTCAATATTACCAGTTCTTGCTTTGGATCTTAAACCAGGTAGCAAAATGTTAGATATGTGTGCTAGCCCAGGTGGTAAAAGTTTATTAGCTTTGCAAACTCTATATCCAAATCTAATTGTTACCAATGATATTTCCCATTCAAGAGTTCAGAGAATAAAGAGTGTTTTTAAAGAATTCATATATGATTTTGATGAAAATTGGCTTAAATCTGGGAAAATTCATATTTCTAACAGAGATGCTAGATTTATTGAGGATAAAATCTTTGATAGAATTCTTGTAAGCAACATTTGTTTTTTAATAGTTTCTGTTTATTTTAAACAGAATTATGTCAGGAAAGAAGTTTTTGAATTTTTATTTTTAGGTTGATGTACCCTGTACAACAGATCGCCATTCTTTAAAAGAAAATGATAATAATATATTCAAACCTTCCCGAATTAAGGAAAGATTGAAACTCCCTGAATTACAGGCAGAGTTGTTATTCAATGCTCTTAATATAGTTAAAAGAGGGGGTATAGTGGTATATTCAACTTGTTCATTGAGTCCTATACAAAATGATGGAGTTGTGGGCATGGCATTAAGAAAACTGTGGGAAGAAACTGATTATAATGCAGTTGTCAAGTAAGTTATTGTAAATAACAAATAAAATAAGTATAACAAACATTTTTTAATAATTAATGGAAAACCATTTACAGAGATTTGACTCCAGCATTACTACAGACTAGAAGTGTTTACAATATAGCTCATCCAAATCTAGTTAAATTAGGACATCTTGTTTTACCATCAAAATCACAAAATTATGGACCTACATATTTTTGTAAAATACAAAAAATATAAGAAGAATAATATATCTTATACAAATCACTGATATTTTTCTTAACAAAAATAGCTTAACTTACAGTTATTGTATGGTTGAAGTAAATAATACAGTATAGTTACAGTGTAATGAAAAATACAAATTAGGTGTTTCAAGTTTCATAATGTATGGAATACAAAGAAAACTCTACACATTAATAATTATTATATATTATTTTTGAAAAACTGTTAAAAAAAAGAACATTCACAAAATATTATCAAAAATCAAAATATTAATTTTCATTATTTGGTTAATTTACCTTTAATTTTAATAACCTTATTTAATCTATTAGGAATATTATTATATTAACTCCATTAATATGGTAGGTGAAAGTTCAGGCCAAGAAGATTCCAATCTTTGTTTGAGTTAAGGAATACTTTTAATTGGTAGTTTTTTTTTTTGATCATATACATTCCTAGCTAGGATACTCCAAACATTCTGTATTGGATTTAAATCTGAATAGCATGCTGGCCATTGCAATGTTGGTATGCCAAAATCTTGAAACTTTTTTGTAGATGCAGGAATGTATGTGGTGGTGTTATCCTGTTGAAAAATTATATTTTCATTTTCAGTCAAGGTAATTAAGGAATATTCCACTCCAAACCCTCATTGATTCACAAATATAATAAATTTTCTTTTCGCCAGAAAAAATTACGTATTGCCAAAAGTCCTTCAATTTATTGATATATTCTTGTGAAAACTTCTCTCTACTATAGGGGCGGATTTTAAGCCAAGTGTGTTTAAATATTTCTGATATTTAAAACTAACGGATTCCTGTGCCCATTTCCTTACAAGATTAGCATCACAGTTTAATTTAAATTAAGTGAGCGATTATTAAAACGAGCTATTAAACGATCGCTTCTTTTTGCCATAATTAGCCTAGCTTCAAACTGTCTTCTACTACACACTGAGATCTGCAAATAATTTCTGCTATTTCCCTTTACATTTTAACGCACTTTCTGAAATCAATAATTCTTTGTATTTCAATAGCCGTTAATTGTTTACCACGAGGCATCACTAATCTTAAAAATAATGATAGATAAAAATAAATAACCCTAAACATTAGAATTGTTAGGTAATACGCATTGCAAAAATATTAATTAAAAAACACCCATTCAAGCCGTTATCAAAGTGCCACTGAGTTTATAAAAATTCATAGCTCAATACATCGTGTAGAAAGAAAAGGGCAACGTTCCAGCATCAAGGTTATTCAACTAATATGGGTATATTTTGAATTACATTTCATTCATGACTTTATTAATTAAATCTCCATTATTAAAATAATTAATTTGGTTTATATTTTCCAGAGTACTATATGTATGCAGCAGGATCATAATATACCATTTGTTATTTTGGTTGCATATTGATCTCAATAATTTATTTTTAAACATTGATTTCCTAAGTTGACAGAACAGTAATATAATGCCAAAAATAAAAATAAATACACGTGGGTTTATCGGATGTAATTAAAATCGGGCACTGAATGGTTAGAGGAAGCCACAAAAGCTCACGCAAAAAGCAACCGAGGTAAAGAAAAACAAGATAGAGAACAAATCGTCTTTACACTTAGGTGCATTCGATGATCTTAATGTTTAATTGGCCGAAAATGTATAAAAAGAGTAAATTGTTTGGTGTTAATTCGTGATAAAAAATGAGTTTGGAAATTAATCCTGTTAATACGAAGTTATTAAAATTAAGTGGATACTAAATATTTTCCACTGGAATTATATTATAAGTTAATTGTATTAAGTTTCTTACCCCGTCGCTCTCGGAAATTAGTTGTATTTTACGTTCGCATTATTATCTTTATTTAATTGCGCTTTGCTGCGCTTTAATCCAATCAAATACATTTTTAATTTCATAGTTGTTGTGAATATGTAATATTATTAGATTGCCTATGAAGATATAGAGATTGTCTATAAATTGTAAACATATAATCCATATTAAGGGATTAGGTGCTGTTTTAGCTGAAAACTTTTCCTTTTATTATTATTTTTTTAGTATCAGTTTTATTTCCCTGATCATTGAACGCTCAAAACTGCATTTTCGACATTCATTACTGCTGTCATTTATTGGATACTAAGCAAGGGCAAATAGGTCTTTCTAAATAAGTACTTAGTTTTAAGTCAATGTGGAGACAAATTGTAAGTTAGTCGGCAACAACTATAGTCTTTTCAATAAGATAGCCAATGCATGTTCCAAATAACGTTGATATGACGTTTTCATTCACATTTTACCCTAGATGACAGAGAGACGGAACACCATAGTTGAAAAGAAATAAAATGCTTTTTGATTCGTCGGAACATGTAACCGAATCAATCTATAAAATTCAATTTCTGTTGGTATTGGTCGAGTCAGTTGTCAAATGTCCACAAAATTCTTCAACACATTAGTGACAAAAAATAGAGGTTACACACCGTAGCCAAACTGTCATAAATTTTGATGATGGGTATTGTTTTTTTATTGGATAGACTACTAATATATTAATTAACAAAAAATGTTATCCGATTTTAAGTCTGATATACTTATGATGAATCAATTGTTTCTAAGCACTTCTAAACACGATGGAGTGGGGAACACCCAGAAGGTGTGATAATATGATTTGAAATGAGGAAAATGTAATTTCGAATAGTTTTAACATCGTGTTTTCATTGCTTATCAGGTAAAAAAGTACACCACGCAAAACAATTCTGAAATTATATGTATTAAATTAAGACTATAAATTACTCTATGGATACACTGTTGCTTCTCAAATGGGAAGTACTGCCACACCCAATGTACTTACCAGACATAGATTACGATGACGATGAACTCTTCTTCACACCACCCATGAGGTCTAAGTGTGCTTTTTTATCTAATGGTACCCCTTCCCTATTCACCACCCTATCTTGAAAATTCTCAGTATTGAGACCCACATTCAGAAAATTTAATTAAAGTGAATAACTAAGCTGTTAATTTCAACTCTATATAACATTTTCATCGTTTGTCAATTTCTTGTTTCGTTCGTAATTTCTGTTTCCAGCACAAAGAATGAATTAATGAAAGAATGTTATGACTAATAAAACCTAATCAATTGTTATTCCAACGTTCACCTTTTTCCTTCAAACTTTTGTTGTCTTAACACTATTTTTATTATCATCTTGTTATGAGTGACCCAATGTCCCATTCTGAAATATCCATGTCTCATCAAAATACACAAATTAAAATAATAGGTCGTCTTTGATTTTATAATATCCTGTTAAAATTGTATTATTTTAAAAGCAATGTCTGAAAGTTCCATTAGATCTCTCCGTGGGTTATCTTTACCTATTAGTGTATGAAGGGATGTTCTACATGTCTCAAAGACCATATATCATAGCTCTAAGCTATCTATGGAAACTTTTCACACGGTTTCCTCTGAATTAATTGTATTAAATTATGTTAATATTGTATAAACTACTCATTCTACTACTACTCAATAAGACGCAATCTGTTATGTTTGACAACGTTTGCCGGTTTATAACCTCTTATCATTATTGTTTTGAAGACGTTTGACAATTGGACGATTTTGACAGGTTGGTTCGGTTACATGTTCGAACTTATCAGACAACATTTTGTCACTTTCTAACTAGAATCAAATGAAAAGGAAAATATTTTCTGATTCTAAAACGAATTTACAAATTGCGACAGGCAATACATTAAACATGACGTAGGTTCACAGGAACTTTGAATAGACAATATAGGTGATAGGACGATTTGAAAATTTAAGTTGTTATATCATGTTGTGAAATAACATTTTATAATAAATATTGTTATTGTTTCAATCCTTCATCTATATCATATTATTTATTTGATAAACCCAACTTATAATTGTTAAATGTATGTTATACTGCGCGATTAATCTTCTTGGTTATTGAAACAAACAATATGGTGGAAATATAGACATATATTTCGATATAGATTTCGGAGAGATTATAAGGCTGTTTTCTTTACAATTAATTCAATTAAGCGAAATCAACTTATTTATCCAGCAAAGAAACAGATTATCAACAAAAGAAAACAGGCTGATGTTGGATTGGCAATTGTTCCGCAGTTACTCGTATACTTGATATGTTTCATACAAAAGGTCACAAAAAGTGGATTAGATATGCTCTCAGTAATCTAGCCATAAACTATTACAGTTTGGGAACGTTAATGTTTTGAAGAACACTCCTAGTCCGTGGATTAAGCATCGCATCGTAACTCAAGGTGTAAAAAGACTAGCAAAGATTTACTGAAGTTGTCATGAGCTGACACAGTCTACTGGAAATTGGACAGAAGTTTGCGGTTCATCCAATTTGTATTTGGAGTCATCAAAATTTGGAAAACCATTCCATACAGAGTATCTTTGGAAATTTGCGTAAAATCAGTGCTATAGAGAAGATTTGTTACAACATTTTATTACAACTACAAGATATCTAGACAGTATAATGGACACACCTTTTGTTATTGTTAAATTAAAAACCTGATTTAATGTTTAGTTATGCTAATTTACTCATACCCAAAATCATACCCGAAAAGTAATTCTGCTCAAGAGACGACAGTAAAAGGATCATAACGTGCGTGCGGATTGGCCAGAACTACTCATGCACATTTATTCTGAACTATTGGCTGCAACAAGATAAATAATGTAGAAATATTGAAATATTAAATATTGTTATATATATTTTTATGATCATCAGAATTCATTTTGAACATCTTTATTAGATATGATTAGTACAATCTTAATTATAAATTAATTTATTACTACATATTGTTATATAACTTAACAAATGTTAATACAATGGAATAAAATAAACAAAGAAAAAATAATCTAAGCAGTACACAATTAGGCCCATACCAAACTATATAAATAAAATATTAAAACAATGGTTAGATTTAATATAAATTCTATATACAAAAAGATGGCAGGTTGTTCTATTTATATCCTTATTATATTTATATTCTCCTGTATCTGCTCTACACTGCTGACATTCCAACAACAAAAGAAACACTTCTTGGAACCTTTGCTGACGACACAGTTATTATGGCAAAAGATATATCTCTGCCTAGGGCAATAGAAAAAGTGCAAGTGGCAGTCAACAAAATCTACAAATGGACGAAAGATTGGAAAATTCAACTTAATAGCTCCAAATTTGTCCACGTTAATTTTGCATTAAGGCGAAATAATAAAAACTTAATTATACCACTCAATGGATGCCCGATTCCTCAAGCAGAATCAGCAAAATACCTTGGAATCCATCTTGACGGTAGATTAAATTGGAAGCATCACCTTAGACAAAAAGCAAAACACATTAGAACCAAAATAAAACAACTGTACTGGTTAGTCGGAAGATACTCTCAACTTGATCTAAAATCAAAGAGGTTGATCTATAATACAATTATAAAGCCAATTTGGACCTATGGGGTGCAAAAATGGGGTTGCACTAAAATTTCAAATCAGTTAGTCATACAGCGCTGTCAAAACAAGGTTCTTCGATTGATTACCAATGCCTATCGTTATGTAACCAATGAAGAACTGCACGATGACCTGGAAATCAAATGGATTTGCAAAGTTGTGCAGGATTTCGCCTTAAAACACGAACGAAGATTACTAAATCATATTAACGTGGAAGCAATACAACTGCTGGACAGCGCGCAGGATGTCAGGAGATTGAAACGACCTATAAGCTATAGCTATAAGTTAATAATTAATAAATAATTATAATTTTATAATTGTGGAATACATATTGATGTAATTTCTCGCACTCGTCTTGCTTGTTAATTAATCCAAGTACATAGGAAAAGTAGTAATAAATTAACTGTAATTAAGATTGTACTAAGCGTATCTAATAAAGATGTTATAAAAAAATATTTGTATTCACATTTTTTATTTATATTACATTTATATATATTTATGTTTTGAACTAGAGTTCTATACATTTTTTTCATTTTCTTGTTCTTCCCTATAGACCTAATCCATATTTGGGTTAGTATTCATTAATTCTCCTAATTAATATTTACCTCTAAAAGGGAGAAAAACAATGAGCAAATATACGCTTACTTTCGCATTGTTACTAATTTTCTCTAATAAATAATAAATAATTATATTACCTCAATAAACTTTTATAAAGATAAAATTAACCTAAAAATTACTTAAAAATACAGTAACGCGTACTGTGAAATCTGTCAATTTAGTTTAGAATAGATGCGCATGAGCAGATCTGGCTAATCTGTACGCACGCCAGAGTCCTTTTACTGTCGTCTCTGCTCAAGTGTGCTACAAATTGTTTCTATTTAGAGTTATGCCGGAAAAAGATTTTTAGAAATTATTGATATACATACAAAAGGGAACAAGAAAATTTGGGAAAACAATAAATTAATCTTCATTATCAAATTCATGTTTTCTTTTAAATTATTAGTCTGAAAATGCAATCAATGCCCCTAGTACAAAAATATCCGTTAACTGTATCGCAAGTTATGCTACTACCAATTTTTTTCACGTACCTTACAAGAATTTTTCTCAAAGGATGTAGTTTTGGTCCCACCATATTTTTACACGAACATAATCGTGACGCGCATCGTAATTTCGTGCATTCGTGAAACCCATTGAAAGCACCTTTCTTGAACGATTACTTTTAGTATAGTAAATTTTCTATTGATTATTTTATTTACCTGATTCACCTAGTCACGTGCTTTCGATGAATCCCACATTGATTTATATGCGTTCATAATAATAAACATCAGGAATATACCGGAGATGTGGATATAATTTGATATTTGGTGACAATAATTGATTACAGTTGTATTTTGATTTTAATTTATAAAATTATTAAACATGAACATATATGGGGCGATGTTGGCAACATTTTTTTGTTCTGGCCTAAAACCGGGCGGTGGAATGTATGATGCATACCTGATCGCGGAAACTTGCCCTGTAGTGACAAGTTGGAGGGGGTTAGGTAGGACTACCTCTGAGCTGACTGCTACTGCATTAAATTTGGAGATATGGCACCCGCTAACCGGGCAGACGTTATTGGGCATGAGGACCCAGCAAAAAAACAGATAGTGAAACTAACTATAGATTCGCGAACATGAGTTAACACAAGACTGGATGATGACGTTGGGGACAAAAGTTATGACTGCAGCGACGGATGAGGTCGTTTCAGCCTGAAAAAGAGGAGGTTAGCGGTCACGCGGTGCTAAACTCCCAGAATGTCCAGTAGCTCGCGAACAAACGCCTTTTCAGAAGAACTTGAGCTGAGTTGTTGTTTATGGAATGATTGAGAAGAGCTTGCTTTCTGGAGTGTCAGTTCCTCTGTGAATTTGATTATTTCTGACAATCCGTTTCACCTGGTTGGGTGTAACAAACTTGAAGTAGATATTGGATCCATAAAGAAGCACGGATCGAATTAACATCTTGTAAAATAAGCATTTGATGGAGGTGGGAAGCCTGCTAGAAGGGCAAATCAGAGAAGATAGCAGGTTTGGTATGCCCGAACCTGTCTGGGTGGCTTTCTGGATTTGGGAATGCCAACCGAACCGTCGGTCGAAGTGAAGACCATGCCATTATCCAGCCATGGAATTGTTACGGTGTGGATGGGCTGTGGAATTTGCGAGACGAGCAGTACGTAACGCTTCTTATGAAAAATGATGGACTGGGTTTTCATGGGGTTGATTTGCAACCTCCATAATATGAATTACTTGATCGCATGATCCAGCTGCTTCTATAAACTTTCCTGAATAGTAACCTTGAGCCTGGAGGCCGTGAAGAAAGCAGTGTTGTCAGCGTAAAACGCGAAGTTAATGTGCTCTTTCCACGGCAGATCTCAAATAAAGAGATTAAGTATGGCTGGGGCCAGCGAGGAACCTTGAGGTACACCAGCGTCGATGTGTTTTCGACTGGAATGTGTTTTCCTGATCTTGATCTTGAAAGATCTGTCTGACAGATAGGACTTGATGACAGCGGTTTGGTCTTCTGGAAGGCCTAACTGCACGCATTTTGCGATCAAGCCATCGTACAAGACCTTGTTGAAAGCTTTGGTTAGGCTCATGAGGACTGCTCCAAGCTTTTACTTTGGTCAAGTGCGTGACTGATGGACGGATCAATGGTGAGTGCGAAAGGCGAATTGTTCGTCAGGAATGATGTCGTTTTCCTTCGTGAAAGAGTTGAGAGCGTATAATACTGCCCTCTCGGAAAGCCTCGAAATGGCACGGAGAAGGCAATGTTGGTAGCAATGTTGTTTTGAAGGCGGTTTAACTTGTTTTTTAATCAATGACCGAACTGAATATGAATGCTCATTGGTAGGGCAGGGCGGGGTCACTTGATTAGGATTTTATTCAAATCAGCATAAGGTCGAGTTAATTAAAGAATTAGTTATTAAAAATTGTTTATTCATTTGGCCGCATATTAGGATCAAAAAATGTAGCAAATCTGCGTGGGGCTCATTTTAAATCTAGGGTGTAAAACCAAAATAATAGCTATAACTGATAGCAATGATATATTATGCTAGGTTGAAATATGATATGTGCATACGGTACGAAGAGAAAGTAATGCACGACATACCAGTTATACCCTAACACTAGCAATAATGAACGTGTAATGAGATCAAGGGAAGCAGACGCGCGAGATCCTGCCACTAAGGTTAACTGACCTCGTTATGTTATAGTAAAAATATCGAATAACTAAATAAATATGCAACATTCCTGCTATTGTACACTCACTTCTCAAGCTCCGACTATGATGAAGGTGAATGCGCACAAGGGAGAAAGCCAAAAGCTACCCGCTATATACGCTGCCATCAAGAGCCAGCGAAAAGCACTTTTGGTAACGTTTATGATACTTTAGATTATTAATAAATCACTACATATTAGTGACTTTAGCCACTTTAGCATCAGTTTCTGATTTATAAAAGAGCTTTAATTTATACTTTATACTTGCAACCATAAAACCATTATCTTTAATTTACAGTAATTTAAGAATTATAGGCATTATACGAAGATAAGAATAAACGATAGAATAGAGAATAGAAATAAAAAGTTAAATAAATAAACCAATTTAGAATAATAAATAATGATTTTTAAATAGAGGTAAATAAATAGAAAATAATAAATGAGGATCTAATAAATAATAAATGAGAATTAGAAAGAGAAAACAGGAATAATCCATCAACAAACAATTCGAACAAGGACGTTTTCGATATTCGGCTTTCTAATAACTGATTCGGGGTATACCAAATTTCCTCGAACGACATGTGTTTTATGTTGGACTTGTACAGAACAATTTTTAAAATAATATGCTAAAATAAGTTACTTTTCCATCTGTTGTTTACTATACTAAATTTACTTTATAATTACAGGCGGGGTCTATTGAATCACCCGAAGGGGTCACATGTAATTCAAAACTTTACATATTAACATACGAAATATGGGAAGAAAAATATAACAAAATTTGTGAATGAGTGATAGAAATTTTACTACTCATAGAAAAAGAAGAAGAGTAACTGAAAAAGTGAAATTTAATTGATTTAGTCACTGTCAGAGTTGCAAAACAAATTTTGCAAAGGCAAAAGAAAAAAGAAAAATTAATACCAGAAGTGCATTTAATGTGATTCTCTCCACTAGAGCACTGTATCCATGCTTCTTTTGGAGGACTGTGTGAATAGAAGTAGACAAAAATAATAATCCTCTTTAGGGTCTGAAGGAAGCTGAAGAAGTTTTATTTACATTATTCTTGTACTTCTTGCTGAGTTTTTATTAATACTCTTAATTAATATATCAGAGTGATCTATTCATCAGCCAGATATTCGTTATCGTGTACTAGTTGGCGATGCTGGCACCCCGCCCTTGTTCAGCATCTGGAATTATATGTCTGGGTATTTTGTAGACCGTTATTCCACGATGTAAAATTCAATATGCCTCAAGGTTGTTATAATACCCCCTGCCAGAACTTTACACAGAATTGTTAACAAAAAATACAGAAAAAATGGAGATGGAAAAAATACTAACTACATAATACAGAGGCCATGAATCATAAAAAGGGCTTTAAAACACGGTTATGAAAAAAAAAATTGATTTATAAGGTTGAACCAACGGAATATACTGACCTGGGAACAATTGGTATGAATGAATTAACGGAAAATGAAAACCAGAAATGAATTAACGCTGTCGATATCTTTCGGTCCTACAGATATCGTTGCTTTGGCACTTGAATATGGTCTATCGACGACGTTGAAAACAAACTATTTTTCGAACAGGACTCTCGTAATCGACACTGTAGGAGATTCGATATTTCGATGACGTGGTAGCTTATTTCCTTCGACGACGAGACGTTGGCAATTTTGGTACGGCGGCGAAGACATGACGAGTTTACTGTAGCTGCAATCGGTACCTAGCTTCTGGGATGGTATGCGATCGAAGCTGTGCAAAGCCTTTGAAATCAAAATGTCTGCCAATATGATTGGGACTGCGAGTGAAGGAAGACATTATGATTTAAATATAGCGCCGACGGAAATGTTTAGTCGAAATGTTGATGATTTTGCAATGAAAACAGTTATAGTAATGTCGAAAGCTCTAAGAGTTCCAAAGATTGTCAAAAAAAAATTAAGATTTTTTTAAAGAAATGAAATGAAAGTAATGAAATTAAAGTTCATTGTTCCAGCACTAAAATAAAATATAATGAGGAAGAAATATTTAAAAAAATTATAAAAAAGTAAATATACACCATGATGAAAGTACCCTCAATTCACACGTCCCAACCCAATTTTTTTTGCGAAAGATTACGTCGGTGTCACCACTTTAGATTTGTTTATATGGCTCGGTGAATGGAGGTAAAACGTGCTTACATGGTGTGACCGTTATTTATTGACGATTTAAATATATAGAAATAACAACAGATAAATGTGATGGTAGCGGTGGTACCTGAAGACGAAGCTTGGGTCGATGGAGGCATATTTGAAATGAATGATGGTCAGGCACTGAATGATCGAAAGTACCCTTCAATAATCTCCCAGAGATTCATACCAAACATCGTATCGTGATGAGCATACAACTCCACACTGGAGAAAATATATTTTTCAAGAATCTTACTCATAGAAATAAAAATAGAACTTAAATTTGTAAACTTATCTTCTAATTAAAAAATAGTAATTTAATTAAGTTAGTCACTATTAGGAGTTCATGCAAACAAAAACACCATTCATACCAGATGTATATTTAATGTGAGTTCATTCTCTGAACTTACGCATTATACCCAGTATTTTCAGAAACCTCTGTACCTGTACCTGAAATAAGAACAGAATGATTCCCCTCATCAGAACTTTTAAAAATGGCTTTCGCCACTGATTTTTTCATGACCGTGTTTATATTCCCGCTAGCTACAGTTTTTTGTTCTAAAGTAAGCGCATCTTTTTCGGAAGTGTCTGTTAAAATAGGGACTGTGTTGGGTTTCTTGCTTTATGGGCCCTGCTTTGTAAAAATGTATTAATGTAGAATAGAAATACGTGCGACACCATTATAAAAATTGGAAGATGAGTGCCACATTAATTGAATGATATACATTCAATACATAGAGGAAGAAGATAATGATACACAACAGGAAGTCATTTCTGCATCGGTTCAATCATGGTTATTGCCTGGCGAAGCCGGCCCATCGACTGCAAGGCCAAATTACTTTAGTTTAAAGTGTCTGCTGGGACCAGGTTGGTCTCGAATAGTAAGTTCAAAACTCTGCGTTGATCGAAAAAGTTAATACGTTCAAAGACATGATAACAATGCAAAATTAATCAAAGAAGTGTTGAAATGACTTTAAATTCATTATAGTTATAATATTAATTAATGAAAAATAGTTTATTTCCTACAAACTCTATGCGGTATGAATGTCATGAAACTAGTATTCAATTCACTATCATTTTCCTAACTGTACACCATACTAAATTTCAACAGCCCAAAACGTAAGTAATCATATTTACTGACCAAAATTACTTATTATACCGCAACATATGCAATATTTTAAATTGTTTTTAATAATGAACTTTCCAACTGAGAGAAATTCCATCGGAATATAGGTTATAGTAAAATGAAGTTATTACTGCTCTTCAGACGTAGAGAATAATTTCCGCTCTCTAAGGATGTTATTAAAACTATATCCAACCATCATACACTTTAATAGTATATATTGAATCACAATTAAATATTATCCGTGTTTAATTAAATAAAGTACGTCAAGGTATGCCTTCTTGTTTTACGTACATGTTATTTAGCGTGTCTGAGAAGGCCCTGGTTCGAAAAAAAAGACGTGTTTAGTTCAGCTGTGATATATGATGTGTAAAATATTTAGAATTAAGGGTTACGTTTATACTATAAAATATTTTTAACAAAATAATTGAATCCACTTCAAAAAATAAATTAGGAACTCACTAAAAATTAAAAAATAATCATTTTTTTAAGACAAAAAAACATTGTAAAATAAAATATGTACATAATAATCGTTGTAATAATTAAATGAAAATAATCAAAAGCCTTATTTAACCTATGTACTACACGTATATTTTATTCTACTATATACACACAATTTATTTATATTATTATTTTTTTTTATTTTTTATTATTAAATATATTTTAAAGTCTCCTTTTTACCAACGAGGGTTTATCTGGAATGGGCCTACAGTTTGACGTGGGTTCCAAACCACGGTCGTTGGCCTACCGACCGGCGAGTGATCAACTTAGAAATTATTCCAGAAGACATCCGATCTTACCCAGCCTGGTTACTAGCGTGACTGGGATCATTTTCCTTGACAAATTTTACACATTGCTTAGGACAATCACAATCCAGCATGATTCGAACACGCGACCATCACAACAGTAGCTGGACCATCCTATCTCCTTTACCACTGCGCCAACCAAGCCGGTACATATTTATCTATTTATAATAATATGTTAACTACTACCAACTGACTATTTTGAAATCGGTGCCGAATCCAAACAGTTATATTAATTTAGATTAGTTTTGTTGGTAATTTAATTTTTTTATGTCACAAAATTATATTATTATTTTTGTATTGTTTGGACTTAGGTTAAAAGTTATTAGGTTAAATAAGATTTTTGATTATTTTTATTTAGTTATTACAATTATTATTACGTACATATTCTATTTAATTTTTAAAGTTTGGTTATTTTTAAATTTTTAGTGAGTTCCTAATTTATTTTTTTTATAGGTTCAATTTTTTTTGTTAAAATATTTTATTTTTATTGTTAGAAATTTACTCAATAAATTACGCAGTCACTTTATTTAATATTACAATGTGTAGGCCAAGTAAAGGCCTTTAGGTCTCGAGGTCCGCTACCTAGCCTAGGTGATGTGACAAATGTTCTAACTAAACAATAACAAAAACTTATTTTCCCCGCCGGGAATCGAACCGACGACATCCGCTTGGGAGCTAAACGCTTTAACCATCACACCACAGAATCAGATGTTTATGATGTTTCTATGACGTCTTAAGTGCTATAGTTGGTGCTTAAAAGGCAAATTGAATGACTTTTGCAAGGAGCGACGTCCATTTTTCCGTCACGTTAGCTCAGCAATAACATTATACACACATATCTCATTGTTTTAGATGAAAAATATGTGAAAACTTTGTACGTTCCTTAGAAATTTGAGCGTCTCTTTCGATTTGCTCCCTCCCCCTTCCTCCCTAACAGATCCTGATTTGGTTCCAATGGATCTCGGAAGTGTAGTCTTTCGAATAAAAAAAGAATTTTGAAAATCGACCCACAATTGACGGAACATCGGCAAACATAATAATAGCATCCGAATAGTCGTTCTAACAAGTCCTTATCAGGTTGGAGAAATAGTTAATTACAAATTTATGATTTAATTTTTTATAATATGTATGATAACCATAGAATAATAGAGATGTAACTAAATAGGAGACTCTGGCGCAAAGTTTTGCCCTGCCCAACATCTAGAGGGCGTCATAATTGGCCGTTCAAGTAATTTGATTGGCCAATTTAAATCTCCATTATAGGCACCTGTAAGAGAAATATTTTACTGTGAAGACATTTGATTGACTCATTAGTAATGTTTGGCACGTGACAGCCTTGACGTCATGTTCAATTGACCAATAAAATTTAAATAAAAACCAATTTTGTTTCTGAAATAAATATATTAAATAAAATATAAATAAAAATATAATATGTAAAAATAAATAAATATAATCTATAACAATCAATAAAAATAAATATATCTATAAAATATAAATTATATATATATATATATATATATATATATATATATATATATATCTTATCGACGTTGCAAAATCGATAAATTAAATAAGAGAGAATAACAAGAGATAGCTCAAAGACGTACTGACAGTATTTTCATTTCATCCCCGGTTAGTATAGAATGAAAATATTTAGATCCCTCATGTTCATCCTCTTCACAATTCGATAAAGGCTAATGAGGTGAAAAAAATTAACTTATGTTGAGCTCTTCAAATGATTTCTAAAACATACTAGCCGAGGAAGTATATTCCCGAATCAATAACCTGGATTCAGAATAAACTATCTTAGTTAAGTACCCTTAAACCAATATATTTAGTTGGACAATAATACTTTTTTTTTCTTTAATGAAATGAACCCCTCAAAGTTGTTATTAAGTTGATGACATTTTAACAAATTTGTTCTTACTTGGGCAATAAATTTTACACCAAAATTCCTCGTGTATTTTACATCGGTTAGTCCTCTCTTAATAGATTTGCATTCAGAAGCTATTATTTTATTAGAGCTGCAACTATTGATCCAAGAAGAAAAGTATATAACCATTTTGGTAGCGTTTTTCGGATATATGAATAAACTTACCCCAACTTACAACAACAAAAGATACTGTAACGATCATAAATTTTCTTTGAAACTTAATCCAATCGGTTTGGGATTTTTCACTTTATCAACCATTTTTTAATGACAGCCAAATACTTCTTCGAACGAAAGCGATTCTGCATTTCTTTACTATCTGTGCATCCAGGTACACAACACTGCCTAGACCGATAACTCACTTTACTGTGTACTACCTACTTATATATAATCTCTAATAGAACTAATAATTTAATCTCTAAACGCACTATGCCATATGTCAGCCATACTGAAAATGGCGCCCGAAATTATTAAACAACAAACGTACCATTGAAACGAAGTAAGCCAATCCCGTCGGGGTTTATAGCGTAGCGATTAAAGCAAGTAATAAGATAAAAGTAGCGACATCTAGAAGTTGGACGTGGCGAAGTATTTCGCCAAAATTTCCTGTAAAGTTTAATCTCTATTTCTCTGTGATGATAACAAACTAAAATTATTAATTTTATATAATCTATTATGATATAATTATTATTAAAGCAGTATCAGTTCATGCACAATAGTAAAGTCATCTCAAACCTTTCTCAAATGCTGTAGATTCTCAAATGCAGCTTGAGAAAGATAATTCTTTAGGCCACAAACCACAGAAGATGGAAAATGGTTGGACTGAAAGTTAAAATCATATTTTCCGAATGCCTTTCTATGTGAAGCAGTTTTAATGAAATTCTTCTAGAAATTCCGTCTAGATTGCAGTTGAACGTCTTTTTTAGGGCCAAGATATTTTATGGGCAAAGTGATCATTGTTGCCAACTATTACTGCAGCTGACTACTGACGTCAATTGAACGAACTCGCCGACATATTAGCGAATAACAGTCACAAAATCATCATTACGTTACGCCACATGTTGTAAGAGCTGTAATGATAAATTGTTGTAGCTCGAATAGGAAGTTATGCCCCATCCAACGTACTCACCAGACATAGCACCCTGTAATTGTCATATGCTCAAATCGATGCAGCTTAGCTTGGCTGGCACATAATTTTAAAATGCTGAACGAGTACGAGAATGTATCAATGGTTAGATGTTGCTGGAAAGTGGAAAAAATTTAGAAAATAATGTAAAATATTTTGATAAGTATATATTGTGTTAAGTTTTCGTAAAAAATGTTTTTAAAGTGAAAAAGTGATCAAGACACATGCAGTACAAGTACACACAAGTACTTGCTATTTGTACAAGGATAGAGTTAACTTAGACAATAATGAGCCTGGAGAGCTGAATGTTGCGTTTAATTAGCTCGTAGTTTTAATTAACTGGAGATTCAGTTGTTTTTTGGTGGATGGCAATAAGGAGCTGGAGATATAATGCTCATTATAGTCTGTTTGCATTGTTTTCACTGGAATTTACACTGTGTCAATATAAAGAAACTTGCATCAAAGAGAATATGGTTATATAATATTAGAACGGTTAATAAAATATATAAGTTCATTATTTGAGAGTAATTGATATTAGGTTTGAAACTCATATTAGAAATTGTTGAACATATATGCAACGTGATCGAGTAACATTAAAATAATTTAAGAAACCATTAACCGAAAACACATTTTATTTTTGTTTGTAAAAAATTAATCAAAGTAAAATGTTATATCATACGTAATAAACATCTTTTATGCTTTATTATCTGTGAAATTACATAGTAAATAAAGCGAGAGAGCTTTGTTATATTAAAACGTTTATTTTGTAGTATTTACAACTAGAAAGCTAGACAAAAGGCTGATTTAATGTTTTATTAGTAACGCTGTACGATTTTAGAGTACTATGTCTGTTGTTAAACAATCAGAACATCTTTGGTTAATATTTTATATTGTTGACGTTTAATTACTGGATTCAGTGATCTAAATATTTCACGATAATTTATTATGTCCCTACTTAATGCTGTAGTATTAACAGAAATTTTAACAAGCTATTTTACTTTAGTGCACAATGTTTATGATACACTTTATGATTATAATTTTTATAATCATTCTAATTGTATTGCACATTCTCCTCTCCGATGTAATATCCACTGACGAGAGTGCTATATGCTGATATAGTTGTTGGGTCTTCGAATATTCTTCTCGGTACAGTTTGTATTCTTCTATGAGACGAATCGCTTCCTTCTAAGTTCAAGGATTCAGGTACTTAGGACGATCTAATATAGTTATGATACAGCTGAAATAATAAGCTGAATCCACTAAGCTATAGGTGCTTTCACTTTTCTAAGATGATGATTCTCTCTTCTCGAATGCCTATTGCCAGCCATTTTGCTGCTTTTTAGATTTGGAAACGGTTGCAGTCTAAAATTTATAAGCTTGAAATATTTTATATGTGATTGTTAAGACAAATTTTGCATGTTTCTTTCTAAAATATAAAGTTATTCAGTGAACATAATCAGTTACACAGTTAAGAAACAAATTACAAGCAGATTACAATGGTTCGAAGATCTCTGTAGAATGAATTACTTAACTTTGACCTAAC
The DNA here is from genome assembly GCF_030347505.1 of Rhynchophorus ferrugineus. Lineage (NCBI taxonomy): Eukaryota > Metazoa > Arthropoda > Insecta > Coleoptera > Curculionidae > Rhynchophorus > Rhynchophorus ferrugineus. The sequence goes on along the minus strand of NW_027472580.1, from coordinate 39,752,470 downwards.
AGCTATAATTTTTGATACAAACTAAGTTATTTTGTACTATTTTGGGTGTATGATGGTGGTTTAATATCCAACCTATTATAATATGTAGTATTAAAAAGATCATCATCATCATCATCATTAAAAAATCTCAGCATCTACAAAATGGATGCAGTAAGGTAAAAGGATAAGGAAAAAGGGATAGTAAAGGTTAACATAAAATCTTATCAATTTGCTGTAATTTATTCGAAATAAAAGCTTCAGCTCTGATGCAGAATTTCCTTGTTTTCTTGTCAGATTGTTATCACGCAAGAAGGTGGTTTTGTCTCTATTAGCTATTGCAGGTTTTTTTTGCAATACTACGTCATTAAATTTGTTCAATTAACGTCGGTAGGCATTTGCAGTAACAGCTTCACTTGGTCTTACTAGTTCATAATATACTACATCTTGCTAATTCAAACATATGTATTATCATAAAGGTAATGAATATTTCTTCGGTGTCAATGTGGTTGGTTCTCCAGGAGTAGAAACCTATGGCTTTTCATCGCTAGTCACCACACGCCACATAAAACTGAATTTATGTGTTTTTTATTTCCTGAATTGAAAACAGTTTTATAACAGATCAATTGAAGAGTCCCCGGCCTGATACATAGATAGCGCTACTAGAACTAAATCCATATGTCTTTCAATTAGACCTAACCCTCAAAATATGCGTGTTTTGACAGCCTCATTAGTTTGTCAATTATAGCATTTTGAATGAAGTAACTTTTGTTATTGTGAAAAAAAGTGGATAAAAAGTAATTTCACGTGTTGTTAAAATATTGCTCTTTGAAAGGAAAAATATAGTTGAAGCAAAAACATAACTATAATATATTCAAAATTATAGTGAATTCACATCATCAATATGTTTAATGTATTCATTCCCGCAATTTGTAAATGAATTTTAGAATCCGATAATATATTTCTTCTTATTTTTTTTCTAGTTAAAAGGAGATATAATGCTGTCTGATACGTTAGAACACGTAAAAAAATGAGCCTGTCAAAGTCTTCCGGTTGTCAAACATATGCAAAATTCTTGAAAGCAATAGTGATAAGAGGTTATAACTATAACCTATAATTTATTGTGGTTGAAAATTAACTGTAGTTTTTTGGATGTACTATAAGATCGTCCGAATTTCGTCCGGTTGTCAAACATATGGGGTATGAGAAAGCTCTGTGCAAAGTGGTGCCGCGCGAGCTCACTTTTGACCAAAAACTACGACGAGTTGATGATTCGGAGGAGTGTTTGAAGATGATCAAGCGTAATAAACTTGAGTGTTTCCGTCGATATGTAATAATGGATGAAACATGGCTCCATCATCTCACTCCGAAATCCAATCGACAGTAATCCGAGTGGACTGCACACGATGAACCCGCCCCAAAGCGTAGGATACAGTCGGCTGGCAAGGTTATGGCGTTTGTATTTTAGGTTTCACATGGAATAATTTTCAAACTTGACTCCCTTGAAAAAGGAAGTACCATCAACAGCGACTATTACATAGCGTAATAGGATCGTTTGAAGGACGAAATCACCGAAAAACGGCCGCATTTGAAGAAAAAGAAAGTGCTGCTTCACAAAGACAATGCATCGTGTCACAAGTCAGTGAAAACGATGGCAAAACTCCATGAAATGGATTTCGAATTGCTTCCTTATCCATCGTATTCTCCAGATCTGGCCCCTAGCGACAATTTCCTGTTTTCAGATCTCAAAAGAATGCTCGCTGGGAAGAAAGGTTTGTGGAATGAAGAGGTGATAGCCGAAACTGAGGCTTATTTTGAAGCAAAGGACAAATCGTACTGCAAAAATGGTATCGTTATAATCTACAAAAAAGTTGGAGGGTCGCTATAATCACTATATCACCCCTAAAGGAAATTATGTTAAATAAAAAAATTTTGCCAAAAAATATGTTTTATTAGGTAGGCAGGGGACTTTTCAACTGACCTGTTAGATATCCTTTGAAACATTGAAGCTAATATCCTAGAGCTCATATTAGAAATTGCTGAATTGATATTTTAAATGGTCAACGTCATCAACTAACATTAAAATAATTTAAGAAGCCGTTAACCGAAAATACATTTTGTATCTGTTTCTAAAAAAATAATCAATGTAAAATGTTACATGATACCTAATAAACATCTTTTATGCTATGTTTTTATCCAATATGTATCACATTTCATAGCTTTAAAACATTTTCAGATATTCCTTGACATTAATATCAAAAGCAAACCTTTTAAATCGTCGAAAAGTTTCTGAAACTGTTTGATGGGCTTCGGTAGCAGATTAATTTAAATCAAACAACAAAATTATTCAATATCGAAAGTGCAGCTTTAAACGTTCCATAATTAGCGTTTGTTTCTAGTAAATTACTTAATAATATTAAACAGAACACTACTATTTTAGTAGAAAAATGTTAAACGATCGCTTAATAGTTAGGTTAGGTTGTTTAACGGTTGTTTACGTTGCATAGGTGCAAGCTAGTTACTAGAACTTAACAATTTCAACCACCCAACTGAACTTATATGTTTTTTATTACCTGAATTGATAATTGATTACTTAGAATCGCCATGAATTCCTATAAAAACCAACTACATTATTGAAAATTTATATATTATGATCGATTCTATCAATTATTTTATGAGCAAGCTGGTAAACAAAATATAAATAAGTTCCATTCCAATGAACCAACCGTATCTGATTGTTTAAAATCAAAAAGTATATTTAGTTGTCTCGTTAGATATATAGGACACATCTTTGAAGAAATCCATAGAAAACAGAAACATAGCAAAACAACTTTATATATAACAAATATATGACAGCAAAAGATTATTTTGTACAAAAAGTATTAAATTTAATATTGTTCCCATATTGATATTTTAAAACAAAAAAGAACAGAGCTGAACCGTAGCCGATCTGGTTATTTAGTATCCAAAAATCTCACGCTTTTACTTCGCAAACTAACTAGTTAAATGGGTACGGACAAAAATATATGTGTCCTCTTTTCTTACGTATTTCTTTCAGTATGAATTAAGATACGAATTCTCCACTGACCGCGATGTTTCTTACTTAACCGCAACAAAATTAAATTTGTGGGCAGAAAAAGTGAGCCCAGTAGCTTCAGTTAGAGATAAAAAAGATGATTTCTTTAGCGTAATGGTGAAGTCAAATGTGTAAGATAGTTTGTTGGGTCGTTTATATACTGCTGGATAAAATTATTATGTACTTTGTTTTAAATTTGTAGAGATGAAATAAAATATATCAAGCCCTTAAATTAGGATTTACAACAGATTATGAAATCGCATCGGAAATATTTGTAATTTGCGATAAGTTTTACTTCTTTATTTCAATTTGAAGAAAAATGCGACCCAGGTCTTTGAATGCTGTGTGAAGCTCCATCGATTGCAACACGTGAATACTATTACGAATCACTTATGATTCGGGACGGGACGGAATACACCACCTATGGCCTTGGAACAAAAGAGAAACTTTATTTTGATCCTTGGTAATTTATACCCACTTGATACAAGTCCCAGCGCCCTCTACTAACTTTTCTTCCTCCTTTCTATACTGGCTCTTGTATCGAGACAAGTCATATATTTAACACTCCCCTTCAATTTAAATGTACTATATAACTTAACCTAATTAAGATTGTAAACGATTCGAAATTGTTCGAACTTAAAACTATTCTATTTCTACATCGCGAGAATTTTAACTTTAATTAATAATTTAATCAAATGAATCTACCAAATTATGTGATAAACAAAGGTAACAGTCAGTTTTCTACTTAAAAACAATTCTCTCTTTGAACAATCTCAGAAATAGTCGCCAAAACACTGTCCATTTTAATATCGATTTTATAGTTTGTTCTTGGGATGCCAAACATACACATGTATTTTTCTTCGAATGAATTTCTTCCATGCCTCTGGGTTGTTTTTATTAAATGGTATAAATCCATTAAAACTTCCTAGTTGATTACCATACCAGTTTTCATAACTTGCTCCTTCAAGTCCACTTCCGCTTTACATTAGTCCATGGCCTTCTGGTATCACTGAGGTATTATAACTAAATGGTCACCACTGCAGTCTTCTTAACTTGTTCCTTCAAGTCCACTTCTGCCTTACATTAGCCCATGGTTTTCTGGTATCACTGAGGTATCATAACTAATTGGTCACTACTATCTCCATTTTCTGCTTCTAATATTGTACTCAATTTTGTTTTCTCCAGTTTTCTAACTTTATCACCTTTACTTATTACTTTCAACTTAATCATTCACTAACATTATTCTGCTTTATGAGCTTTCTTCTGATCTTTATCTCTATACTCTAAATCAATTAATAATGGTTGTTCACTTTTTTTCTTCATTCTTCACAGTTCCCTTTGTTTTATTCTTATTTTCATCTAGACCAGATTCATCAGAATCAAATCCTAATATGTTTGTTATTTCCATTACTATCAGATTCATTATCACTTCATTTCCAACTCGAAATCAGAATCTTTTTAATATAATCCAGAACTGTCTAAGTGCTGTTCGTCTTTATCATATCTTAAATATTTTTGCTTAGGGCTTTCTTCTATGTCTTCGGATAAAGCTTCCGTTGAAATAAGCGACATATATCTCATGGTCGTCTAATTTCCTTTCTCTTGCAAAATTATCTGCATCGGTTTACTCACAGATTCTTCTTTTTTATCTGCTCACCTTATATATATTCTCTAGTCTCTCTATATATTTTCAAAATGGTCTGTTTGGATGCGATTTTGTAACTAACGAAACTTATATAAAACTGCCTTTTAATCTTCTTTATAGTACCCTAGAATTCCTCAAGCAGTTAAATTATATGTTTTTGATGAATCTTTAATCTCTACTATCTTCTCTCTTTCCATTCCAATAAACTGTTTATCTTCATAAAGACTTTCTATTAAATCCACTATTTATTCTTACTGTCCTTTTAATAATGAGCCATCAATGAATATACCGAGATGAACATTATCTCATTTCGTGTTCGAACCTTTAGGTGAATTTCTCAATCCATACAATGCTCAATTTAATTTATAGTTTCTTGTTTCAGAATTAAATCCTCCGATTTCTTGTTATAAATATCTAGATTTATTTTTCCATTTATAATATGATCGAGCGTCAATTTGATTTTCCTTTCACTTTGGATTCAGTTGTGTTGAATTGATATTTATATCAAATTCTAATATTTTCTAACTAAACGCTTCTTCATTGGGTTCAATAGCTTTTCATTCTACCTGTAATTCTGTTCGACCCCTTGTTCCTAGTTTTCAATACTTCTCTGGTCCTTGCAACTTACACATGGTTGATTTTCTAAACTCTTCTCCATTACTAAATGCTACATTGATTACAGTCTTTCTTTATCCTACCGATAATTATGTTGGACCCCATGTTACTCGTTTTCTAGTGTTTCCCTGATCGTTGTAAATTATACACGTGGTTGATTTTCTAAACTGTTGATTACTTCACTGATTATAATGTTTCCTTCTATCCTACTGATAATTCTGCTGGATCCCGTTACTAGTTTACTAGTGTTTCATTGATCCTTAAATATTATACACGTTATTGATTTTCCAAACCCTTGATTACTCCATAAATATTTACTACATTGATTACAATCTTTCCTTCTATCCTACTGATAATTCTGTTAGATCTCATGTTAGTAGTTTACTAGTGCTTCACTGATCCTTGTATATTATACATGTGATTGATTTTCTAAACTCTTAATTACTGCATTACTATTTACTACATTGATTACAATGTTTTCTTCCTTCTTACTGATAACTCAAGATCACATATTTCTAGTTTTTTGGTGTTCCTCCTGATGGTCATTGATCTGTAAGTGCTCTAGTGCTCCGAAATTAATTTCCGTCTCTTGCATACAGCCATCTTATTACTTCCACTTTCCTTCGTGTATATATAATTATATATATACTATACCGAACTAAAAATTTTACCTAATCTACATTCCCCTGCACTCTCCATCGTCACCCTACTACTTCTCCTTAACACCGAGAATTCTGGGCCCATAACCTTTTACGAAGCACTTATGATTCGGGACGGGATGGAATTAATACACCACTTATGGCCTTGGAACAAAAGAGAAACTTTATTTTGATCCCTGGTAATTTATACCTACTCGATACAAGTCCCAGCGCCCTCTAATAACTTTTCTTCCTCCGTTCTATACTGGCTCTTGTATCGAGACAAGTCATATATTTAACAAATACTGGTTTTGAAAGTGGTGATTTTGATACCAAATAGAGAGAGTACTGTAGAAGGCCAAAAAAAAATTAAAGACAAGGATTTGAAGGCATTACTCGATAAAACCATCAGTGGGAATTGCTGCCGACTGCAGTTAATGCGTTTGAGCCGAGAACTGTTCAAAAAACAGCGAAAATACGAGACACAACAGCCTTCCTCCTCTCCCTACTCTTAATACCACGTAGATTTTTTACAATACGATATATATTAGTGTAAATGCTTTGAAATAATCTCAAAAAACACAACTTGTTTCTTTATTGTCATTTAAGATTAGTTAATACTAATGTTTAATATTGCTTGGATCATAGAATCATGATAAAATGGTCAAAAAATATTTAAATTGAAATTACAAAATTACTAATTAAAATTAATAAAATAATATATAGTCTAATTCAGTTCATGCAATCTCGTGTACGGTATCAACAGTGATTATTGGAACCAAAATATATAATATATTCAAAATAATAGTGAATTCACATCATCAATATGTTTAATGTATTCATTCCCGCGATTTGTAAATGAATTTTAGAATCCGATAATATATTCCTTCTTATTTTTTTTTCTATTTTTTTATCTTTTTCTATTTTATATTTTTTTCTATCTTATTTTTTTAGTTAAAAGGAGATATAATGCTGTCTGATACGTTCGAACACGTAAAAAAATGAGCGTGTCAAAGTCTTCCGGTTGTCAAACATATGCAAAATTCTTGAAAGCAATAGTTATAAGAGGTTATAACTATAACCTATAAATTATTGTGGTTGAAAATTAACTGTAGTTTTTAGATGTACTATAAGATAGAATAATAATATATAATCAAATAATAGTAATCGAATCAGCCTACGAATTTCGTCCGGTTGTCAAACATTCTACAAAATATTAGTTATAATAACTACAGGTTATAAACCAGCAAACATTTTAACACTTTGCTTGTTTTGATGAAATTCAAATCGCTGCTTATTATTATTCTGATTAAGAATGTCCAAGCCAGACAGAACAGATAATGCCTCTATAATCAGTTACCAAGAATAGGAACGGGATAAAGGACGATTCTTGCTAGTAAAATTCGTTAGAGAGGTAAGTATTTTTACTGTTAAATTTTAAGTTACTGCTGTCACTACAATATCTCAAAAAATGTCAAATATAATTTTGGATTGATCGAAAGGAAACTTTCCTTATATAAAGCGTGTGACGATCAACATAAACTTGATGTTAGCTCTATCAGAGATAAAATATATGAAATGTGGGTGAGTACTTTTTTTAATATAAACTTATATTACAGTATTTCAGAGAAAACTGTTAACCTGGATTGTATACATTATAAGCTCAGAGATATGGAACTCTTTCAGGGATGTAGAACATTCCTTCATATACTATTAGGAAATATAGGATTTAATTACATAATATACATGAGAATTTAGTTAAAATGTATAAAGAGAGAAATAATACTAACTGTTAGGCAGATATGACAAATGCATTATGGAGAATGTAATGATTAAATCCAGTTTCATGTATACAGGAAAGATACACAGTTAGTAACAGAACAAACTAAGGAGAAAAACAGTGATATCTAAATGACTTTACAAGGAAACACTGTACGAAAGGAAACATAAACTAAAAAAAAAAGTTGAATGTGCTCGCTAATGAAAGTAAAATGCATTACTTGGATATACAGCTGTTAATTAGCTGAATTTGGCCTCATAGGTCACGTGGAAAAGGTTTCAATGTATATATAATAAAACACAACAGTAACCTACAAGCTATTTTGACTATGGAATTAATTGTTTAAATCCTTCGATAATATATGCACTAGATGTACTATAATGTTAAAATAAATACTATTTGATAAAATTTTTGTTTCATTATTGAAATGCTGACGTAAACATGACGGTGTACTGCAACATCCCCTTTCTAAATCACCACGTAAACTTGCGGTATTTCGATAAGCACGATAAATGTTATTGTGTCAGATCAACATGTTTTACTTTAATCTGATTTTTTAGAAATTCTACATTATTTTTATTGCGGGAAAAAATTAAGTAATATTTGTCCAGATCCCCCTTCCCTCCAGGTGAGATTTGGCGTGATTCGTCCCGAATCGCCGTGAACACCTTACGTAATTAATGGATGCCCTCTAAGTTAAAATGGAAACATGATGTTAAACAAAAATCTGGGCTGATGAGATTGAAAATTAAACAAATGTAATAGTTACTTGAAATATATTCCCAACTTTATTTAAGATCACATAAATTGATTTAAGAGATAATAATAAAGCCTATTTGGACTTATGGGGTTCAAATATTGGGTTGGAATAAAACATCAAATTGGTTATTAATCTAACGTTGCCAAAACAAAATTCTATTAACTAGCGATGTTTATGACTGCGCAAGGGATAAAAAAATGTACGATGACCTCGAAATCCAATGGATCTACCAGGTTATCTAAGATTTCGAAGTAAATCAAGAAAAAAGTATACTGAATTACAGCAAAATGGACACAATACAGATACCGGGCAATATGTTGAAGGAAATTGATTGAAGTGAACCAAACCACACGAAGTTGTATACTGCATAAGTATTATTTTTAATCTTCTATTTATCCCGCACTCGTCTTGCTGGTTAATTGATACAAATACAATACGACACTATAGTAATACGTTAATTTGTAAATAAAGATCTTATCAAGCATATCTAATGCAAGATTAAAAATACTATTTAGGATTAAGTGAAAACGACTGTTTAATTTTTCTTAATCTAACATATTATACGAATACGTCAAGCGCCGTTGTAAATTCCAACACAGAAAAAGACGAGACCCATTTTACCGATAATTAGAAACACATACTTCGCGTAAAGTTTTTGTGGAGCCTATTCCCGAGAAACCAGATGAAAAAAACTGAAGCACGTTTACCTCTTACAGTTAACCGACGATGTTTTATTAGCCAATTGGGCTGGCCGTGATACTATGCTAAAATAGGATTTATTTCCGCTGATGGTTTGTCAAAAAATAACCTATTATCCCCGTTGGTCAGTTCTGGGAATATTATCTGGGTCGAATTTTTACCAACAACCATATTTTGCGATATTGACATATTTTCTATCGGTTTTTCAAAACAACTAATTTAATTACTTTATTACATATATCGATTCATTTGATGAATACTATTAAGACTTAAAGATTTTCTCTAATTATTAACTATGTACGTTAACTAATTAAATCTTCAATTCGACAATTCTATTTTTTAATATTATAAAGTCTCCTTTATACCAACGAGGGTTTATCTGGACTAGACCTATAGTTGTCAAATTATTACATTAATAAATAATCTTGAAAAATAGAGTTCCAAAATGCTCCTATATTAATGTACAATATGTTGTTTGTTTACATTTTAAAGTCTCGTTTTACCAACGAGGGTTTATCTGGACTGAACCTACAGTTTAACGGGGGCTGCGAATCACGGTCCTCAGCATTAAGCCTACCGAGTGACGAGTAGCCAACTTACAAATAATCCCAGAAGACATTCGGTCTAAACCAGCCTGGTTACTGGCGTGACTAGGGTAATTTTCCTTATCGGATTTTGCACTCTTGCCTAAGGACAAATGCCCCAGCCCCCTGCAGGATTCGACCGCCCTGTCGCTTTACTACTGCGCCAACCAAGCCAATTTGACAACTTGAACGATGTATTGCTACAAGAAGGACTAGTAATAGTGAGTAAAAGACGCAAAGTTGTCAGTTGTTGCTCAATGAATTCTCGGAGCAACAACTACTCAACAACGGAATTAAAAACTTACGTCATTTGAATGTTTTATTCCTTCATAAGAATATAAATAAAATTTCATTAAATTAAATTAAATTTGTGGATCGCTCATGGATTACCTCCAAAGTGATCAAATAAACTTTTTTCCATCTTTCAAGCAGTGTATGGATTTGAAGATCTGGAGAATACGGCGGGTGGGATAGCACTTCCTGTTTTAATATGTCCAAGTAATTTTTCACTGGTTTTAAAACATTTGGTTTGGCGTTGTCATACTGAAAAATAAAATTGTTGTGCATTTGGTTGTATTCCTGTCATTTGTCGCGCTGTGCTCAGCTCAAACGTATCAATTGTAGCCGATAACGATCCCCATTGATGGTTTCTGCTTTAATAGCTTATCATACCAATCTGATTCCACTTTTCATCAGCAGCAACCATAAGATGCAAAACATCTTACCGATTTTGTCGTTGAAGCAGCATTTCACATATAACCAAACGCCTTTTAATGTCCCTTGACTTCAAGCCATTCAGCACAAAATATCTAAGGTTTTGGATCATTCCCGTGTTTTTTAAATTATTGAAAATTATTTCTTCTGTTACTCCCAACAGCTTTACATTTTTTCTTGCGTTTTACTTAGACCATTATCGAACAATGTCTTCAAATCCTCATCTTCAAATGTTATGGCTGTTCAGAAATTTTTTGTCTTTGGTGTCGAAATCACCACTCTTAAAATGTCGAAACCAGCACTCACATAATCGATAGAGTGTTGTTGCCACAAGCTTCACTGTATTCGATGACTTTTTATTCAAATTGAGGTAAAAAAGTAATATTTCAGACAAATTCGATTTACTCGGTATAAATGCAGACATCATCAACGCACTGAAAAAAATTTTTTTTCACACTTCGATGAAATGACACATTCTGAAAAATAAATATTAAACATGAAGTTAGTTACAATTTTACTGGATGAGATTTAATACATAGTAACACCATGTGCGGCCAATCCTTTAAAATTAATTTATAGGCCAATAATATAATTAAATAATTAATTATTAGTGTTTCTTTATAAAAGGAAAGCATAATGGAATTGAGGAAATATATTATTGGAAATATTGTGATATAAGTTGTCCCTACATTTACCCATCTTTTGAATAAGATACGAATATCCTGTCTAGTTCGAGTCCATATATAGAAAAAAAAATTAAACAGAACTACATCTGAAGTATACGGTTGATAGTGTAGAGGTCATAAGCCCCCTTGACACATGTGGACATGTGTTTCTTTAAGTTAGGTTTTCCTTCAGTGGTTTAAATTTATTAACTGTAATCTGTAACATAATATACCCTTCTGATCTCACCAGATACACAATTTAGATTTGTATATGTTGAAAACATCTTGATGATTGGGCGGATTTAAACTATGATTTTTTGGCATTTTCCTGTACTGTTGCAACAGATTCTGTTTTCATTATCAGTGTAGCCACCTTGAGGCATGTCGAATTTTACATCGTGAAATAACTGTCAACAAAGTACCCAGAAAAATAATCCCAGATGTTGAACATGGGCGGGGTGCCAGCAGCGCCAACTAGAACACGATAACGAATAGCTGGCAACCCCGAGACGTTTATCTGGGATGTTCTTGAAGGGTATTTCCAGGGGGGTAACCGACTATCGTTTGGTTTAGACGTGCCACCATCGACTGCCCAAGCGTCCTCAACAGGTAACACCGCTGCCATACTTTTCTTCAAATTTTTTTTATATTGCCAATAAATAAGGTCACATAATGTAAATACCACTGTTTCATTTCGTTTTACCTCCATTCACCGAGCCATATCAGTTTACCCTAAATCAGCGATAACCTGATACAATATTTTGTCATCTTTGCTATTAAACAGGAATTGGTAATTTTTGTGTATATTTTAAAGTCTCCTTTTTACCAACTGGACAGTAAGACTCGAACAATATAAGGTCTTCTATGTCTATTTTGCTTTGAATTCTTTAGGGATGCCTTTATATGGCTTTAGAATTCTATTCTCGTTTCTTATTCCTACGTTTTTAGAACAATCAATTAAATTCGGTTCTTCCGGTTCTTCATCACTGAACATTTTGTAGATCAAACCAATATTAGACATTTATGTTACAGCTAAAGCGGTAGTGTTTTTATTATTATATTAATGTAGTGAAGTCAAACACCATAAATGCCAAATACGTCAAAATATAGAAAATGTAACATATTTAATAAATTAGGTAAGTGATTAAATAATTTAACCCCAATGATGAAAGCGTAGGAAAGTGCACGTAGAAGAAACTAAGAGAATGATAAGTGCATAGCTGATACATACATATGACTCAATCAGTCAATGGATGGATACAATTCGATAAATATACTCCTGAAGGCTATATTGAGACAAATCATCGAAAAGGCCTTGAGATTCAGAACCTTCAAAACAATTTCAATAAAGACAAGGGCTAGACCATGCAAAACCCCAAGACTATCTAGCAAACTATTCTTCGGGCATCTCCGATATAGTAAAGGGTTAGGAGAACATCAGTATCAGATCACCTTCACCAGAAGATGCGAAACATCGGCTAATATGAGTCAATAAAATCAAATAGAATCAATCGTAATTAGAAACGTAAGTAGATTGAAATATTCATTTAGTGCAAATAGTTGCTCTTTAACCAAATATTATATTAAAACTGGCAAATAACTGTTGTCTTGCGAAAAATTGAAGTGCATTTTGTTTCATATCAGCTAAAAATTGTTGCATGTCGTTACTGACCTCGTCTACAACAATGAATTACATTAAATCAAGATCATGCACCTTGCAAATCCGACGCCATAGATCGACATAAGTTTGATGATCTATTTGTTTAACAATATTTATTAATAGTTAAAAAACAAAGTAATGACTACATTTTCTGAATTTTATAATAAGTTTTTATGTCTTAAAAAGTTCAAGAAATATGCATTCCTTCATCTATCATGCATATTTTTGCATCATTTCACATGCCTTATTACAGCATAGTTAGTATATATGCATTGAAACCCAAAAGGAAGGACATGTTGGAATAATTAAATATGGATAAGCCAATAAGATAATTAATAATTAATAATACATTTTCTTTTAAATTAAATATGATTAAAAAACAATTAAATTAATGTAAGTAAAATTTAGTTAGTCTTAATAATCTAGAGAATGTCTGAAAACGTGGCATCAAAAGCCATTCATCCATAAATCGCATCTTACCATATAATAAAATAGTTCAAATACAATGTTAACAATCATATTTGTTTAAATCTTTTGTCACTCTGTCAAATTTTATAATAAATCGTATATATTTACTGTTTAACCCGTTTTAGCTTATGCTCTAGTTTAAAAGAAATACCGTAAAATAGAGAACAATCCAATTGGCTAGACACAATCTCTTTTGTTAATGTTAAGTTGATCATATCTCGACAAACATCAGATAATATTGTAATTTACCATCTGTTACAGTAGCTTTTTCCTTCTTCCAAATTGAAACAATATGTCTGGTTCACAAGTATAATTTCTTTCAAGCGTTATCTTCCTTCCAATTTACTTACTAGGCGAAACACGACCCAATTGCAGTAATTGCTCCGAATTATCTGAAGAAGATCGCATTGAAACGTCAAAAAACCATCACGTTTACATGGGATTTTAGTCAATTACGAAGAAAACAATACAAACGTTTACACATATAACTTGACATTTCCTATGTCGCTTATTGTTTATTGTTGTTCATTCATAATTGAATAAATTTTAATAGTATTTTTTAGTGGAAAGGCTGATGGAAGGTTTGCATATTTAATTAGTGTAAGGTAAGGAAAGTTTGTATTTTAAATTTGAATTTCACGGCAATTGTTAATACAGGAAAGGATCCTGATCAACTCACCCAACAGGTTTAGAATTTAAATTCACTTTTGTGTTTCCAGTGGATAATATTTTATGCAAGAAAGTGAATAAAGAGGGGAAGCATTCTACACTTAATGAACGAACAAAAAAAACTGCGCCTACTACCGAGGGTTCTTGTATGCGATTAATTGGTGCGTTTTAGATGCGCTTTCGATTGTGGGAGACTGGATGTCTCAGACTAGATGGAAAATGTTTGAAGGACATTTTGTACAAAAAAAGAAACATTATAGGATAAAGAAACAATTTGCTACAATTACTTCTGTGTTAATTATTTAAACACTTTAAAATTTAAACTTTCTCATTTGAGCTGTAAGAAGAAGAAATAGAAAATAATAGAAAATTGAATTAACAGGAAGTGAATTAGGAAAATTATTGGATGATTTTTGGTTATCAAATGTTAAACTCTGACTGAGATTAATACTTTCAGAATGGTACAACTGAGACTTCAAATAACTAGCCGAAGAAATAAGCCGAGCAGGGCAGGTAATAGATAGGATTTCCGCACTCCACCATTTTGTGGAGGAGCACAGTACTAATGACAATTTCGTTCTGCTTCCAACTATATTTACTGGCCCTAATATTGTGCAGCTTTGAAAGCTGAATATGTTCCTTTAATAAAAATTATTAAACTTTTTCACCCATCTTACAATAGTTCCATTAGTTATGTACAGACAAGGGAATGTTGCCTCTCAATTGTTTTTTAATGTAGAAGTGGACCTATTTTTGCCAAAATTATTTAAACAAACTTGGAGTTGGATATAATAATATTTGCTGGCACAGATGCGAGGGATTTGATAAAGTCGGATTGGCCAAGCTGCAGTAGTTTTCGCTTTTTAAGATTGTGCTTATAAAAGAAAGGAAATATTACAATTAGAACTAAAATTCGTTTCATTTGAAGCTTTATTTTAGCAATATTTCTGTATGGCTCAGATTTTTGCATACTGTTACAACCTTTAATCAACCTTTAAATCTTTCATATGCGTTATTTATGGAAAGTTATTGATGTTTCTCTCAGAGATCGTATTAAAAATGTACTTTATTAGTACGGATCAGCACAGAACTGTATACTGATTAAAAGTATAATCTAGAAACCCAGATTGCGATGGTTTGGAAAGGCTGTGAAGGTTGTACGAGTTGCTCATAGACTTTCGTGGCAAAACCGAACTTTTAGATGGAAAAATCAATAGCAAGCTTCAAATAACGCATTAATCAATATGAGCACCATATTGGTTGAGAGGTAGACCCTGAGCATCAGCGAATTAGTAATGCTTATGATAGTACAACTGAGTGTATTCTGAGTTAAACTATTCTTATATTATAAGCAATGTGGAAATGTCCAATAATAACAAGAAGTTAAAGGTGAATTAGAATCAGCAAGCAGTCCCGCAAGATGTTCCAAGTTCCCAGTCCTCAAATATTGCACAAAGAATTTTATGCAGATGACACAGGTCTCTTCACCACAGGTTATAGTCCTAACGCCATCCACGACAGACTCCAAGTGCAACTCAACCAGGCGATTGTGGTACAAATTCTGGCGGCTGCAGATTAACCCGAGCAAAACTCAGGGTATTCTGTACCACCGTAAGAAGGAGTCCCGTGCAGAACGACACCAAATCGAAAAATGCTCTATCCCTTGGCTTTAGAGGGTATCATACGTCGGTCTCAAGTTCGACCTTAAGTTTCAATAGTCATATCAAATACAGCACGCTATTTGAAAACGCAATTGCGTGTACTGCCTATTAGTTCCACTCCTCTGCAGAAAAAGTAAACTCCCAATCCCCAGAGAGCAACTTTGTATAAGATGCTAGTCCGTCGAGTCTGCCTCTATAGAGCACAGGTGTGGTACAGGCACCTGAGACCTGTACCTGTGAAACAACCTGCACTACTCCAAGTATTCCAGTCCAAAAAATTCCGCGGGTTACTTAATGCCCCACGGTTTATGAGGAACGTGAACACTCACCTCGAATCATGCATCCAGTTCATGAAAAGTTTTACGAGCATGCTCAGTGTAAAGTCCTCCCTTGACATCTTAGGACACGAAAACAACTTGATCAAATCCCTATCCATCCACAAACCCCGGTAGTTAAACCAATTGCGACAATTCCAGTCGTATCCTAGGGTCTCTGTCGTCGAAGCAACGTTCGCAAAAGACTATTTAGTTCTGGCTAGTCAATCTGGAAAAAAAAGTGTCAGCAAAAATGGGACAGTATACAGGCGAATGGTCATCAGTCATAAAATAGTATATGTTAGATTTTAAAACCTAAAATAAAATAAGTATTAATACAAATCAACACTATTTTAGAAGAGAAAATGTTCATCTATCGCCTATAAGTCTATTTCTCGAAAGTATATTTTAATTATCTACTCGCTAGCTTTCTATTGCTTGCTTTATAATATTAGAATAATCACTTTTTCAGACATTTTTCTGTTTATTTTTTTCTATTTACATTTTTTCACCATTCAGTTATATATTAATTTTTTATATGTTTTCTTTGTTTCTTGCTTAGAATAGGTTTTATACTAGCTCTTCCTAACTTTTCATCTACAATATGTCTTCAAAACATTAGTTACAGAAGTAAAAATTTTAGTATCACTCCGTATAGTCAATAAACGCTTGTTTCCCAAATAGAAATTGTAAAACTTGCTAAGAAAAAGTAATTATTGTTTTATATAAAATTTATAAACATGTGAAAAAGTTCTTGATTAATTTGTATGTTAATAATATAATTTTAAATAATCATCAGACATATTGTTTAATTATACTAATTAATATTTTTTACTTCTATTTTGTTTTTGAAATTAGTTCTAATTTGAATCGTACCTAAAATTAAATAATGAATTTGTATTAAATTCTAGAATATTGTTCTTGCTTGTTGTATATATTATATTGCTAACTCATTGAAAGAATCAGAAAGAATTTTCTAAGGTTAAAATCTAAATTCAATTACCTCAACTAACACAATAACATTAATTAATTAATTGATGACTTTTATTTTAATTTTTCAATATTAATTACTTTTTGATAGTTTTCTTTATAAAAACATTTAATAGATACCCGAACAATATCAGACTAATTTCACCAATTAATAGGACGCTACCACGCTTTAAATAGAGCTAATTAAATCCCATCACTCAAATAAAATATCACAAAGAATCGAGGAATATTATCTGACCATATACGGACGATCAGTGGAAGTTTCTCAATATCGTTCTCTTATATCGTAACCTGCAATTATTTTTTTTCTCGGCATATGGCGCTGCGTTTGTTGATAAATTTTCGAGCATTTACAATCTTTTTGGCCTAGCGGTACGATTATTAAAAAATAGTTTTCAGCCAGTTAAAATAAATTACTCTATGAAATAATTGATTTTTAACATTTTATATGTGTAACATTAAACTGTCCATTAAAATTACATTAAAAACACTTGTTTGTGGGAAAATATAAATTGCGGAGCGAACTTACAGGCCATTCTAGACTTCCGATTGTAGTCAGCATTATTAGTATCCTGAATGGAATTCTTTTACTTTATTAATCTAATTTATTGTGATATTATATACATATTTTTAATTATGCATTATAGCAATCCAATAAATTAACACTAATATGCTCTTTATTTTTATCCTAATTTTCTATGGGTTTTAAAATTACCAAGTTCTTATTCTACGATAAACAGTTTGGGCTTAACATATGTGTCACTGTTTTTAATATGCACAAAGTTTTACTTATAACTTTTAGGCTGTATGTATCTCGTTTGGTATGATATATCTATTACTTTGATTAGTACAGTTGACTATAGTTGAACACCATAAGTCTACACTGGTTTCGAGTCTTGTTGAAAAAGAAAAAGGTTATTATATACTACTGGGCTAAATATCTATTCAATTACCAGTAGATTTTTTTTAAATTCAGCTTTAGTTCTTCACATTTTTGCATGTAGCTTCCACCTGAGATTAACATCAAGTATCATGCCAAGATATTTAATATAGTTGTATTTCCATAGAGGACAATTTTATACTGTCTTATGCTTACTTTTTTTTGTTGGTGATATGCATTGATTATTTTGATTCAATGATGTTATCTCCAATGACAATATTGCAATGCCATCTACAAATGTGATTTTTGTAGTTGATCGAGCAATCAATCAATTAAATTAAACTAATCTTTAAATTTTATAATTTTCCGCTTCTAGTTTCTTTTTGTTATAATGTTTACAATACGTATACTACTTCCAATTGTTCAATTATTTATAGAATACAAAAAAATACATTTATTTACTGACTATCATTCTGTTAACTTTATAGTACATTTCCAATTATTTGTAGTGTTTATTTTGCCAATAAGTTGATAATAAGGATATACCTTATTATCAATTGTTTATGTAAAAATATTCTAGCGATTGATCAAATCTGTGTTCTTGTCTATAAAAACGTATTTATCTTCTAAAATAACTATATAATCATTCTTGATATTAGCCCCCGTATCATGAACTTGGCTTATTATTACTTTCTATAATATATTCAGTATCAGTGGAGAAGTTCTGATACTGTTGATCTATCCGAAATTATAATTCTAGTTGACGTCTTAAACATAAATAGTTCATAATCTACATGTTGTGCGTGTCAAAGAAACTATACTTACCACAAACAACATTACCTCTATAAGTTACGTTAGTCGAGAAAAAATCATTTTACTGTCTTCTAATTGCATATAATCTTCTAGCTTATGTTACGATAAGATTCCGTTTTTTTCTTTGCGGCCTTGCGTATTAAACAGACTGCCTTAGGCAGTTTTGCCTTTAATTAAATTTCAAATTCCGTAATGTGTTAACATTACAACGGTTATTATGTTTTGTTATTCTCTCACATATTTGCTTTCATTTATTTCGCCTGGATAGACTTGTTTTATGAGCATTTGTATTGGTAATGAAGCTCAAGCACATTTACTGTCCCAATAGGTAACAGGTACAACGAAGCTAGATTATAAAAACCTAAAGCACCTTCTTCAGCTGAAAGAATTTGTTAAAAATAATTATGTGATTGACTATCTGAATTATATTAATTTATCTCAAGCTTTAAATATTTAATTGACATCGCAAAATTTTTTGACTCAATCGACATAGTAACTCTAGTTCTACCTAAAATTTATTGAAAGATATATTCTGATTAATTTTTATATTCTATTGATCCATTTTTTAACAAATTAAAGGAAAAATCCCCATTAAGAATATAATAATTATTAGTAATATATCATGACAACTCTAATCGTGTGATAGTTGTCGAGAAATATCAATTTCAATAAAGAAAAGGATAAAGTAGGAAAAAGGATTAAAGAAGTATATAGAATCTAAAATAAGAACAATTGAAATTATTAGAAGAGTTTCAAAGAAAGAATAAAACAAGAGGTTTCTTATAAACTAAAAAGAATTTTTATAAACATTCTAGTTGTACTTAATTGTTTCTTTTATTACACTTTAATTACACTTTTTATTAGATTCACTATATACCCTGGGTATAATTATTTTAATTAAATTTAGAATCTTGTTAATATGACACATTATAACGCTTACATTTTCACATAACTGTCATCTCTACTTTTGCTTTATTGCTAAAATTGAACGTCTGTTCTTTGAAAAGTTATAAAAGCAACAGTAAAATGAACATGAACCTCTGTTCTTTTAATCAAGTTTTGAAGAGAACCGGAAATATTATATTATTTTATTTTTCAATTATTATTAAGATAGTTATTGTTACTTGAACAGTAGGCTCATGTTAAGTTGAATGGACATTATGCATTTATAGCTTTTATTATGTGATCCTTTATTATTATTATTATTTTATTTTTTTATATTAATAATTAAGTAATTATGATTTATATTGTGTATCTACATTTTTAAACCATTGCCTATTTTGATATATAAGGTATAGTAGGATATGCCTAATCTGACCTTGTAATAATCGTCATTGGAGAAAAACGACACAGTTATCAAAATATTACTTGATTTTACATTATCTTTGAAAAATGGTAATAAATAAAAATTGTGATAAAGAACAAAAAACAAAGAACATAATAATTCGATTATGTTGAGATCCGTAGAACATTAACTTACATTAATCCGGCCATTTGTTGAAAACAATATAAAGAATGATTCATCAGAATATACCACATTCTCCCAATAATAAACTGTCCAAATTTTATTATAGTTGCATCGCTTTTCCCAAAGCTTAGCGTTGGCTTCCATTATAAAGGGTTTCGCAAACGCAGTCCTTCCATGAATGCTTTGTGGAGCTCCAACCATACTGTTTTTTTTCTGAAACAGTATTACTTAAGTGAGTATTGAGTTCTGCTGTCAATTTTGGCGCGGTAGTTTTATGTTGTCTGATCACAATCCCTTTTGATATTGGTCGAACTTTTTCAGTTCAATTTGGATTTTGTCTACTATTATTCTTCGGCGACGATGTTTTACCATGTTTTATGTATAAGTAACGAGTCGCAATATTTACAAGGAATCAGAGTTGCGAACATCCAAAAAGGTGTACTATATTGCACGATAACCGTCTTCGAATTGAAGTAGAGCTTTACTCATTCACATTAAGAATCAGAATTTCCTTAATTTATCAAAGAATTAAGGCAATTAAAATAAGAAAGAAATAACAAATAATGATTTACTAGTGCCAGAAGCTACACAAAATATCCGGCCATTTTTTTGACAGTATTAATTTTTAAATCATAATAACATGGATTTTTTTTACAGAAAATATTAGTTAAAAAAGCCTCGGTACTTAACAGTATAATGGGACAAGGTAAACGAGACTTCGATTAGAAAAAGAAGAACATATAACACAGAACCGTTGTAATATGCTATATTACGGAATTTCAAATTTAATTAAAGACCAATGTGCCTAAAAACATAGAGAAAAAACTCTAAAAGAGTCTAATGGAAAAATAAGTTGAGTATTATATGCAATTAAAATACAGCTAAGTGATTTTTTAGGTTCGCATGAAGTTGCGTGTGTTATGTGGAAGATTGTGAATTATGTCTTGTCCTTCAGCTTATAACAGTATTACAGTAAGATACTAGGTCAGTTTTCCAGTAAAGCCATTAATTTTTAATGATTATTTTAGGATATCCTCTTTATTTCGTCTCTTTTATTTTAGTTTTCATTGCCCAGCAGTTTCATTTGCAATATTGTAAATATGTTAATGGTTTATAGGGACATGGTACATATCTGTTATTTTAATTAAGGGTTCCTAATAGTGAATATGTGAAGTACTAATGTAAATAACTTAAGCAACTTAACCTGTTAACCTGTTAACAAGTTTTGACATTCTTGTAGATAAATTAACAGTTCTTCATTTATTTTTATTGAGTTATTCAATATATATAGGCTCAAATCATATAACGTTCAAAATTGTTTTCTTGACCTTCATTTCCTTTGTTGTTTGGTTTGAGGAAATCTGCTGGTGAATCTACCGCATTAAACACTCTAGTAAACCTACTGTAACGCTGTTTTGATCGTATATTTATGATGATTTTGGATTTACTGATTTGAAAATACCGATTGGAAGGCTTTAATATCAAATTATTATAGAACACGAATTTAATAATTTAATATCGTTGTTTTATTTAATATTATAGAACACGAAATTAGGGATATTGAATTTCAACCTCAAAATACGGGATTATTTTGAGGATTTCGTTGTTTACATATACATATTCTTAGACAGGTTAAAATCATATCGAAAATCAGTTGATTGAAATGCGATTTTTAACAAATTTCGCGCTATTCTTCTAATTTAGTTCGTTTTGGCTTCTTGATAATCTCATATCAGAAAAAGTTGACGAGTGGCAGACCATCAATAACCTTGGATTCATAATTTCATAAATAGAATTCACAAAATTAACGATTATAAAATTGTATTGTGTTTCAAAAAAATAACGCTGAATAATTCAAAATTAATCTAAGAATCTCATGCTACCCAAAAATGTTATTAGTATGTTTTTTGCATTGTTCAACAACATTTTGTGACCCGTTTTGGAACTCAGTTGACAAATTTCCCAGTCGAACTAGTAATTTTCGTTGTTCGGAACGTTACATAACTACAATTTCTTCAGATTTTTTTGCCAAATATTTTGGCACAAAGTTGTATGGCAATTTCATGCTCAAAACCATTTTAGTTATAATGTTATGACAGGAAATTAAATATTACAAATTATTACGAGAATAAGCATAAAAAAGAAATATAGCCGATTTAATATAAAATACAGATGACATATCTAAAGGAGTCTTAAAAAATAGATACAAACAGTAATATGAATTACGCCTGATTTCCGCACTTGAGTCCATATGTAACAAACACTCTAAAACAAGATATGTGCTATATTTGCAGATGTAATCAATCAATATATAGATAGTTAAGACCATCTGTCGACCATTTATTTTTAAAATTACTGTAAGCAATATTGTTCAATCAAGTGAAACTATATGTTTTTATATAAAATACTTCCTCATATAATGGCCGGACAATTTGTTTAGTCATGTTTTTTATAATTTGGATGATATTGTGAGCAAAAAGAAAATATTCTGCTGACTATTATGACCGATGTTAGCTGAACAAACTGTTAAAATAACTATGTTCCAAACATGTCAAACGTTATCTTTTAGATGGTAGCATGATGTCTTACCTTATCAGCTCTGCATTTTTGAAAGGAAACTATTTTCGAAAGAACATATTTTGTCCAAAAATGCATATTTTAACAATGATTATTAATATTGAGTCTTTATTGAGGAGTTATTACAGAGTAGTAATAACTAGGTAAGTTGGATTTTATATATAAAGAAAACTTTCACTTACTGATGGTGGCAACGTGGTTAGATATTATTGATGACAAGAGTAATGAAAATACTATTGAGACCACGTGAATGGCAAAAGGTCGTAACAGATGGAATACACCATCTATCCAGAAACATCAACAGGTATCAAGCATTTCTACAAAGTTTGATTAAAATAATTTTAAGATGATAGTCAAAGTCCGTTAAATAATGAGACAGTCAAAATCAACGCACTAAGGAGAAAACTAGTAGCAGTGCATATGCTCATGGATCGTAGCATATTGAATTCTCTTCGAAAATATTTTGTAATTGATTACTTAAAAAAATTGCTACGCCCTCGATATTAAACTTTTGATACACCTTGAATGTTGCCACCATCAGTTTCAATTTTTTTTTGTTGCAAATATTGTTGTTTGTAGTTTTAGTTTACCATCCGAGCTGACTGGGAATTTTAAGATATTAAACTTTTGCATATGTTACAAAAATTGCTTGGCGATGCTATAGCAAAGCGAGTGTACCGCAAAAGTAGCTGGATCGAATCCCTCTCAGGGCGTAAATGTTTATCTTATTTTGTGTTTGTGTTCATTTTAAAAACTAATTTTTGATATTTCTCATTAATATTATTATTTAAGCTTTCACTATGCAGTTTAATACTTGGAATAGGGATTTTAGAAAGGTGGATGGTGTACACCATAACATGTAATAAATCATAACCCTTCGCAGTGGCTTGTTTAATGGTGAACAATTTTGGCCTGGGATTTTTGTGGATTGATTTACAGATTATAAAATTTGACCCACTTGAATGTTAGATTAAATGTTCTTTTAGTTTGTGGAAAACGCATATTGTATGGAGGATTGAGTGTGTAGAACGATAGTTATTACTGATTTGTGTGTAAATATAAAACCATAATTAACAGTCCTTATATGTTTATTTTCTATTGTTTTCTATTTCTTGCAGTATTATTACCGTTTCTCCTAGCATCCGTTTTCTCTCGAAGGTTATACAAAATTAATTTCAAACAATAATCATCAAGTTCACTGTCTTCTTCAGTGTTGTACTTTTATTTACGTTCACCATTTGGTTTGCTTGCTGTGCTTTTATTTCATGTTTTTGGTTCTTGTGTCATTTGAAATTTGTATATGTTGTATATGCTAAATGATTTTATAATTTTCTATTGCTAGGGTAGCTATTTATATTTATGACTTAAGAATAATAAATAAATACTGATAAAAATTAATTCATTAAATTTCAAAATATTTTCAGTGAAAATATACTCCAAACGTATGCATTGGTACCAATTTGGCAGCCGATTTTGTACTCACTTGTACTTTTGTACAAAGTTTTAATTATAGTAACCGCTTTTTTCTCTTTTCAATCTGTTGAATATGTAATTTATTTTAATGAATAGGAATAAGAAATTCATCGTGTGCCAAATCAGAATTGTACGTCGAATAATTGCTTGTTGTAAACCGATGTGTTACCTGTATTGTCGTAATAAACAATAATTAGCCGTATTTTTCACTATTTTCCGAATTTCTCAGAAGACAAGACACTTTTTGAGTATTTGTCAGATTATTTGGGATCAAACGAAATAATCAAGCATTGTGTTTTTAGTACTTTTCATATACTTTGCATTATATGATTATGAACAGCATAGAAATAGTGCTGGAGCATTGATACTCTAGTACACGGTGATAATCTAAGGTCTTGATAATCCTTCATAATCAACGTCAAAAGTTTTAAGAAATGGTCGCACACAAGTGTCCAATAACACATCTGAAAATATGACGACTGACAATACAACACTACTGCCAAGGCCGAAAATACAAATAGTAAACCTCGTAATCTATATAGTTAAATGACAAATAGTTTTGATTTTTTGATATTTTTAAATCAACAACTTTATGAACTTTAATACAAACAAGAAAGTTAAAAGTGGAGTAGTAAGTACTTATCTGGTTTAGAATTGTTCTAGGTTCCAGTAAACGACTAAGAATGAATGAAAAGTGAATTTTACAAACAGATAAAACTATAAATTCAGATTATTATTGGGGACCAGGATGTAAACATTTGTGAGAAAAACGTGTGTGAGTGTGTTAAAGCTAAAATAACCATACTAAAAAGCAGTTTATAAACGAATTGTTACAATATCTATTACTATAGTTTCTGATTTTTGGCTATTTTAGGAATGTGTTTCAAAGTAATAATCGTGTTCTCTAAATATTAGAGAATATTAATGATTTAACTGATATTTGTTTAATATGATAAAGTTCGTAGTAATTAATAAAGTTATGAATATTTAAATATTATCTTTACGTTTAGTATAATCCAATAAACTGGTATTAGTGACGAAATTATAAAAAAAATTGGTTGAATTTAATTTTAATCACATAAAATCGAAATAAAGGCTTTATGAGCGCGTGCTATTGTTGACGTTCCTAAAATGTAATTTTATAAGAGCATCAAATTAACACAATTAACGGAATGGTAATGTTGAATTCAATCAATAGTGTGAAGCAATTAGTCAGCGGTTAAGTGCACTCAGTGAAAATTGTGGGAATGAGACAGTTGACAACTGGTCCAGTTTAGTTTTCTAGTAGAGTTTAGTTCGTATTTGTTCGACTCTTTAGCAAAGGTACAGCGCCACAGGTTTGATGCACCAGAGTGTGATACTTATGCCACAATATTGTTCATGCACAGGGTTCTTATTTATTTACTTGCAATTCATTTACATGGTAAAGGCATTACAAAATCTAAATGAGTAAACAAAATGACCTGGAACAGCAGAAACTAATCAGTATTTTATACAAATTTACGTATATAATATTACGTATATAGATAAGTCGTAGTTTTATTATATGTTTTACTTATTCTGATGGATTAGTGCAATTATACGAGAGCAAGTGTCTGTAGTAATGAAACGCGTGTTAACCTATCAAAATAAAATAAAATTCCTTGAAAATATATAAGAAAATGTCCCGATCAGAGAGTTTGTATTTAAGAAGAGATTAATAGAGCCAATGAGTTGATACACCAGCAGAAATTGTTGCGATCTATGAGAGTACTGTAGCGACCGCTACAACCCTTTAGGCCACCACGCATTCACCTACAGCAAGTTCAAAGGTTGGCAACGCCGGTGGATTAGTTCCCGGCTATAAAAGACCACCGCAACGATGTTTCGCTCTCTTTTCTTTTCTCTACCCCCTTGTAACAGTACCACTTCCACAGCGCTACCGTACTTCCTCTACCTTAACCTAGTATCCTGTCCATTCTCCCGTCGACCACATGTATCAATCATAATCGAAATATACAAGTATTTGTTCAACCAGTATTTTCAGTTCTCATGCAAATTTCTTCCAAAAATAGTAGTGAGTGTCCGACCGACCGACCAGACGAACATTCCTACAGTACATTGAGAAAACGTTTAAAACTCAACTCCCCTGCAACATCAATCGGAATATTTGAACCAATGTTCTCCAAGCTAAAAATGAACCAAAACTATACCAAAGAAGAAAAATAGTACTAGGAAATAACTACTAAACTTAAAGACAATAAGAAAAGTAAATGCGACAGATGCGCTAAGAATTTCCCACAATGATTAAAAGTTTCAATAGCCGGCTTGGTTGGCGCAGTGGTAAAGGCGACAGGACGGTCCACCTACTGTTGCGAAAATCGCGGGTTCGAATCCTGCTGGGATATGATCGGAAATTTATGTTTGTGGTTGTTTAACATTTGTGATTGTCCTTAGGAAAGAGTGCAAAATCCAACAAGGGAAATGATCCTAGTCACGCCAGTAACCAGGATGGGTAAGACCGGATACCTTCCGGGATGATTTCTAAGTTGGTCACTCGCCACCACTTTAAACTGTAGGTCCAGTCCAGATAAACCCTCGTTGGTAAAAGGAAACTTTAAAATATACAAAAAAAAGTATCAATATAAGTAAATATTATTATTAGAATAAAATATTTTTATTTTGCCATTACTGTTAAAGGTTTATTACGTTAGAGTAAAGGTTGTTTTCTGTTGCAATCAACTCTATTGTTACCAACTTTTAATTTCGACGCAATTTGCTAAAACATTGTCTACAGTTGCCTCCACATAACTCTAGAGAGGGAATTAAATAGTATAATTAAATTCATGATGGTTTGAAAATAAGCAACGTTTTATGAATTATTTCTTGTTGAGGTCTAAAATAGTGTGAAATGCTTCTAAAAAGGATCAAATTGTGATGACGTATAATAATATTGTTGAGTTGGCTGTTGATGTTACGAAGTAACTTTGAAGGAGACTAAGTAGGTAAAATTCGTATGGCGTCACAGATATTTTGGATAAGATGTATATGAGTTATGAAATTTGAAACGGTTTAAAAACAAAACTATGAATTTACTTTAAAATACAGTTTTATTTTACGGAAGAGCCGACTTATTGAATGGCGATACAAACAGCACTGAGGGTTTTCATCTATTAGATAGCAGATCGAACCCATCTCACTTGTTACACCATTCACTCTTAATGCACAGTGCAGTCTGCAGCCACAGCAGTAACATTCGCGCGATGTAATATATGTATAGCCTAAGTACGTATCAAGTTCTAGAGGCATACTAAACATCCTAATTCAATAATATGCCAAGGTTAAGTATACAATCTCGTTACATAATATTAAAGAGGACCGTCGAGTATTATAGACTTGAAGCAAACGATTAAATAAATATAGAGTGTAACAGGCATAGAGAAATTAGGCATTCATTTATAACACACTATAACACTATAAGCGTTATATTTGAGTGGCTTAATTTCAAGAAACTATAATTTGGTTATTAATATTGATATCGTTTTCTAGTTACCGTCAATCTTATAAAAAAATCAAAAATATTGTGACCAAGTGTAGTAACCATCGTTATAAAAATATCAACGGATAAAGAGAATAATGGTTATTTAATAAAAAAGGTATAGATTTTGTTGCATTTCTAGATATTTATTTCTGTTTTGTGATATATTCACAATGTTCAATGTTATATGTATTAAATATCTTGTTGTATATGGGATACTACACTTTAAAATATAAGAGTTTTTATTAATATGTAGTTATTTTCAGCAGGAACATTTTGAAATTGTGTTACTAAAATATCAATAAAATAGAAACAGAAAAGAAGAAGCTAGATGCCCTGATAAAACACCTTTAAAGCTATTATAAATTTACTAATATGGAACGTATTTTGATTTATTATATAGAACAATTGAAAAAACGTAATAAAAGTCGAGTTTATACGTATAATAATAAAAACTTTAACATACTCGCTATATTTGTAGATTTAATCAATAAACGAAGATAATCGGTCGTAAAAACCATACGTTCCTTAAACGTCAACAAAAACCACCTTTTAACCTAGTTAATGTTGTTTTTTCCCACATATATACATAACTACATATCTCACTTATCATAACAAGCTGTTGACTAACGTAAACTCCATAATTTACATGTTCGTTTTTAAATTATTCTTCGGCATAGATAGTTTTTGCGATCGGCACCTTAACCATCTATAATTAAAAATAACATAAAACGCGACCATGCCCGTGACTTGAAATGATTAATGACGTGGGCTCTTATAAAGTTTATTACTTTTTCATCTCGCTGCACACGAGAAACCATAGTAATAGTGCGTTTTTTCGCGCTTACTGACGGTTCGGTTTCAGGAAAAAACCGTTAATGAAAAGCAGATAAATACTTGTGACATTTTGAATTAAGTAGCTAAAATAGACCTTGTTAGAAGAACATTTGTTAATAATTCGACTATTAAAAAGTATTCATAGTTAAACTTTGTTTGAAATCAATATGTGATTTCAATTTAAAAGGTTAATTGAAAAGTCCCCGGCCTACCATAGTAAAACATATTTTTTGGCAAAATTAGTTTTTTTATTCAACATAATTCCCTTCAAGAGTGATATACTGATTATAGCGACCCTCCAACTTTTCGATACCATTTTTGTAGTACGATTTGTCCTTTGTTTCAAAATATGCCTCAGTTTCGGCGATGACCTCTTCATTAGACGAAAATTTCTTCCCAGCGAGTATTCTTTTGATATTTGAGAACAAGAAATAGTCGCTAGGGGCCAGATCTGGAGAGTACGGTGGATGAGGAAGTAGTTCAGGAAGTAGTCTTGGTGAAGCAGCACTTACTTTTTCTTCAGATGTAGCCGTTTTTCGGCGATTTCGTACTTAAAACGATCAAATAACGCTATGTAATAGTCGTTGTTGATGGTTCTTCCTTTCGTTGCGTTTTCCCACGCTTTGAAGCGGGTCCATGGTGTACAGTCCACTCGGATGACTCTCGATTGGGCTTCGGAGTGTAATGATGGAGCCATGTTTCATCCATTGTCACATATCGACGCAAAACCTCGGGTTTATTACTCTTGATCATCTTCAAACCCTTCTCCGAATCATTAACTCGTCGTTGTTTTTGGTCAAAAGTGAGCTCGCACGGCACCCACTTTGCACCGAGCTTTCTCATACCGAAATATTCGTGAATGATATGATATAAAAATTCAGTTGATGTACTTAGAGTGTCTGCTATTTCATTCAGTTTCAATTTACGGTCATTCAAACTCATTTTGTGGATTTTTTCAATGTTTTCGTTGGTAACAACCTCTTTTGGGCGTCCACTGGGTTCACCGCTTTCGGTGCTCATTTCACCACGTCTAAACTTAGCATACCAATCCTTGATAGTTAATTTTCCTGGGGCAATGTCCGGAAACTCGGCATAAAGCCAAGTTTTTGCTTCAACTGTATTTTTTTCGCTTCAAAAAGCAATTCGCGAAATTCCTTTTTAACCATTTTTTTCAGAATAACAAAAGTTGCTTCACTCAAAATGCTATAATTCACAAACTGACGATCCGACATCTGTCAAATGTATACACGCATCTTTTGAGGGTTAGGGCTAACTAAAAACATATGGATTTAAATTTTAACATATAGTAGCGCCATCTATGTGCCAGGCCGGGGACTTTTCAATTGACCGGTTATAGCTGAAGTGTAAAAATTAGCCTTTCTATGTCAATACTGATACACAGAATCAAGTACACTGTAATAAAAACAAAAATAAACGTTAAATTTTGTTAATAAAATTAATTTGCATATCTAAGAAAAAGAGTGAGAATATAGCAACAAAAAATGATGCCGAGCTTCTTTATTCTTCACGTTCTTATACCTTAAGTGTGAAATTGTCGGAAAGAAAAATCCGTCCCTATTCATACTCCAGTTTCTAAAAGACTCAATTGGAAAGTGTATCTAATTTATCCTAATGAACCAGTGCATAACAAGGAAGGTACACCATTTTTTTTACGTGATAGCCGTTTGATGAGGTTTCTGTTCTTTTTACTTATAATATTTTGATTTTCACGGCTTTTATTTTGCCGCAAATTACCGCGATGGACTGGAAGACCGTGGACTGTATGTAATTGGTTGTAAAAGTCGGTCAGTCATGGTTTTTTAAATCCACGAAGTTCATATACACAAACTATCGAATTCGTCAGTTTATTTGTAGTTCTATTTTATTTTTTATTAGACGTTTAAATTGTTTGAAATTATCCAGAAGAATATGATATTTATTGTTCAGTAATATTCGAATATAGTAGGTGCTTGCATGTATTTTAATCAACGATTTCTATTAGTGAAAAAGCGTATTAATATAAACAACTGTAAATAATCTAACCTAAATGTTTGACGGTCTTGACATTTTTATATCGAAAATATTAGTTTTCATATAGACGCTAATCATATAACCTTTAAAATTATATCTTCGACATTCTCTTGTGCTGATTTCATGCACTCTTTTAGAAAGATATCGTGACGCTGATCATATCCCAATTGTCAGTTTTGATCAGCGATTTAAATTTGGTGATTTTGATGTCATATTTTTTATTTTATTAATTTTTCCAGTGTAAGTACCTTATTTATTTAACTTTTTAAAGCACAATTATATATATGGCAGTTGATCAATAAAATATTTCCTGTCCTCTACATATAATAGATGTTATTGTATCGTAATAAAAGATTACGATCGAGAAAAAGAAAGAAAGAAAGAGAGAAATGGCTACCCCACTATTTTAATGAAATTAAATACCTACATATAAATAATTAAATTAAGAACTAACTATAGCATATTGTAAATAGCTATAGTTATAGATATATAATGGATCTAGTGCCAATAAAAATGACTAAATTGACTGGACGGCCGCAAAATATTTGTAAAAACAAAGTGCAGGTATAATATCATTATTTTATTATTGTATTACTTTTTCATTAATTTATATTCTTTATCTCCATACGTTGCATCAATTTTGTTTAAAAAGTCTCTACATTTTCTGTGAATGCCCTATTTCCACTTCTAATCAAATTGGTTATCCTAACAACATTCACGACATTAATTTGACGCAAAGATTTTCCACATAAGGCTTCTTGGTGAATGGTTCATACTTGTTTGCTGTATTAGTTTTTTTGTACTCAGCTATCATAAATTTTCTTGCTTCACCGACATGATTTTTATACTTTTCTTCATGTAAAGAAATACAGTGTCGCTTAAAATCATATTCCTTACTCACAGATTAAACTTGCATACAAATGAAACACTGAATTGTATTGTTATTCTCGTAGATAAGATAGTCTAATTCCCATTGAATGCAAGGTTTTCTTCACTTAACTTCCACTTCTCAAAAAAAAATTATAATATTTCCTCTACAAAAATTTTGTTATTTAAATAAAGAAAACAAAAAAGATATGGCGGGTCGTATAAGACTCTCGACAGCTCTGTTCTAGGACAATTCCGAGCGTAGAATGCCACAGGTTATTCCAGGAGGGCCATCCATATATACATTGAAACACAACATTCGTGGCCATAATTTACTATTGGGTCATAGGGCAAAATTGAAAAGTTGTAATGTATTATAAAGTCATCCTCTTGCATGATAACGTTTTAGGTTACTCAGCTGTTAAACTAATAAAATATTTTTTACAAAAAAATTGAACCGACTTCATCAAATAAATAAGGAACTCATTAAAAATTTAAAAAATAATCAAACCTCAATCGAACAAAAAAAATATGTACATAATAATCATGGTAATAACTAAATCAAAATAAATAAAAATCTTATAGCATCTATCTAATACACGTATTTTATATTCTACTATATACACACAATTTAGCTTAATACCTACCTAAACCTATTTATCCATTTACAATATTATTTTAACTCATACCAACTCACTATTTTGAAGTCGGTGCCGAACCCAGTTAAATTAAGTTAGATTTGATTTGGTGGTAAATTCATTTTTTGTATATGATGTCACAAATATATGTATATGTCAAAGTTATCATTTGGCAATGATTAAAATAATATTGTAAATAGATAAATACGTTTAAGTTAGGTATTGTGGTTTTTGTTTCTTTTTATTTAGTTGTACTAAATTATAACGATTATTATGTACATATTTTATTTTAAAATGTTTTTTTTTGTTTTGAAAAATCTAAATTTTAGTTATTTTTTAATTTTTTGTGAGTTCATTTTTTTATGTCGGTTCAATTTTTTTCGGTTCAACTATTTTATTTTTATTTTTTTAGTGTTAGATATTTACTCAATGAACCACGCAGTTGTTTTATTTAATATTATAATGGCTAGGCCCAGTAAAGGTGCAGCCCGTATGAGGAAAAATAGGAATAAAGAAACTGACAGATAGGATCATAGACTGATAGAATAATAGAAAATAAGGAGTGTTTCAGAACCCCGGGGTCCGCTTCCTAGCCTAGGTGATTTGCCAAATGTTAAAATACCAAAAGGTAAACTACGATAACCAAAAGTAATTATCGACGCTGGGAATCGATCCCGTGACCTCTGTTTTAGCTAAACGCCTTAACCATTACACCATAGAAACAGTTGTCTACACTATTTCTACGAAATCTTATATGCTATGGTCAGTGCTTAAATAGCAAACTGAATGGCTATTGCACATCAGTAGTAACATTATATATAAACATCTGATTATTTTAGATAAAAGATATGTGAAAAATTTGTGCGTGCCTTTGAAATTTGAAGGTATCCCTCAAATTCCCCACCTTCTTCGCAACAGATTCAATGAAGAATTTTGAAAATCGGCCTACAATTGACGGAGAAATCGACGAACATACTTTAAAAAAATTTATAGCCGAACATAGAACCTTCTCCTTTTTCGAAGTGGGCTAAAAAGAGACAATAATTTCTCAACACATGCCTTTTAAAATGACAATTATTCAGAATACATTACTTCTTAACCTTTTGTTCTAATCCAGGATTATGGTAAGCCCCAAATGCATAATGAATTCATATACCAAATTTAATATCATAAAAATTATATTGTGCTGAACAACCTTGTATTTTTTGAAACAACAAGTTATATACACAGTATACATACAATTCAATGATTCAATAATTAAATACTCCAGTTAGATTTTTCCATCAAATATATTATAATTGTAAATACAACTGTTACAACGGAATATATTAAGGTGACTTAACTTAATCACACAGAAGCTAACTGAACTTTTAATATTATTCAGTAAACTTCTCAATAACCGTTCCTCTGTGACGACATTAAAATAAATAATGTTTTAATAGTTACTGTTATCAGTTTCATCTATTTGTGCAGAGTCTAACTACAATAAGAATGAATAGCTTGTAACGCCTATTACCTATTACAACTACATTTTTGTAAGAATCTGTTACGATAAAGCTTCTTCATTCGAGGCTACTTTATACTTGTCGCTGTTCAGTTATACTACTTATCGGGGAAGAAATGCACTCATCAACCTTTTGTTTGAATTAACGATTAATTTTAAACGGTATTTAGTTTTTAAGTAGAAGTAATATGAGTTGAATATAGCTATTAGCGACAACACATCGAGTGGGAAATAGACGTTTACATCAAAGAACTGGTGGCGATTATTTTACGCTAAAGAATACATTTCTGGGATATTCAAAGACGTTTTACAACAGTACTCATACTTAACGGTTTATCATTATTTAATTAAGGACACCCATAATATATTATCATTTTGATGTTCGAGTTGTATTTTCCCACGAATTACTCAGATCTTTCTTCTGAACGGAATTTATCGGGCATTGTGTCATTGTTATTTTGATTGTTTAATATTTTTGTTGTTGATGTTTTTGGTAATGCGAGTCGTGATAATTTTGTGTTATTGCTGATGTTGCAGCTACTTATTGATTATATATAGAGGTTTTATTTAAATAGGTGAAACCGAGGAAATGTTTTAACTGGTCCAACTAATAGGCTTTGAGACCACTTTTTTGATTGGTTGATTTCAACAGACCTACAAAAGCATTTCATTGGCTCATTTCTATAAGGCGATTGTTTGTTTCAGTTTGTTTATGACTCTATGTGTGTGTGTCTGACATAAAGTACGATCAGAATTGTTATCTGTATTTGTATCTTAATTATAATCACTATTATTTGATAATAGCGTATCTTTGCTCTCAAACGTATTTTGTAACCAGTGTATGTACGGAAATAAAAAGCCAGACGTGGTTTCCATTGGTTAGCTAGATTAAGGATGTGTGTGTGACTTAGCATTATTTTTACCTGGTACGTCCAGAATTATTTATATAGAGCAATTGTGTTTATATATACTGTTATTTATAGGAATATAACAGAAAAAATCACGAAATATTATACTATATATTATATTATAAAAATATTACACATATTATACTACATGAAAAGTTTTGTTACCCTTTAAAGAGTTGTTTGTAAAGTGCTATCAATTAAAAGCTTCATAATTTTGTAGGGTTAATTTACTTGAATCAAATGTATATTGGTTAAGATACTTATAACTAATAATTTGGCTTAAGGCTCCTTAACCGACATCAACAACTTCAACAAGGATGGGAAAAAATACATTAATACAAAATAAAACAATTTGAGCAAAACAACAAGATGTTAAGCTGCCTTTTTAACTCCTCGATTTTACCGTAATAAGAGCACAGCAGTAATTTTGATATATATGATACATTTTAATTTTTTGTTGCTGTTCTTTAAAATTTTACTTTTTGGTGTGTTTCTCCTTTTTGGCGTGTAATTTAACCGTTTTAATTATCCATTCTACAATTTTCACAATAACATTGTAAAAATAATTATAACTTGCTTCAATACATTTTTGTGTTGAACAAATAAGTAAAATATTAACAGACACAAACTTTCAGCTCCGCTTTCAGTATGAGGCAACAAAAATATAAAAACTTTAATAATCTTACTTAAATTAATAGCACCAAAGAAATATGAAAAAGGGAAAAAGCGCTATAGACCAATTTTTTTCAATTAGATTACAGCCTTTTTATATTCACATTTAATTTTTTTTTCATTGATATACATTATATAGTTATTCATTATATACTTATATTTTAGCTCTTTGATATTTTATAATGCTTGTATTTATATAAAATTTTATTTTAATAAATTGTTTTGAAAAATTACATTTGGGTTTTATTTCAAATTTAATTGGTCAGTAGAATGTGACGTCAGAGATTAGTCACGTGATGCGTGTGAAATTATCGGCCAATGAAATGTTCTCCCAATAAAATATTTTCCTTACAAGCGCCTGTAAAGGTAATTTAAACCAACCAATATGTAGCGAAATGATGTTCTCGGTGCCTTCCTACTGAGACCACGCACGCAAAACAATTCTGAAAATATTTGTATTAAGTTAACACTCTATCTCAGTTATCACTATCGCTATCGCTGTTGCTATGGTTTTCATTATTGCTGTTCCCTTGACTTTAGTTTATGACTGTCACTGCATCTTCTACTGTCGTCGTCACTGTGTCCTCCGTGCCACGATCGCTGTAAGTTCCACTCACCTTCATCTTCATAGCAACTTTTATCATCTTTGCTGCTACTACTGTTGGTGCTACTATTACTACTACTACTACCGCGACTTTCATAGTCACTGTAACTTCACTGTCGCTGACACTGTCGTTGCTAGAATTTCTAATGTCCATATCACTGTGATTTTCAATGTTAGTTTCGCTGTTACAGCGAGTTTCACTGTCGATACCACCGCGACTTTTCATTGTCACTATTACTGTGATTCTCGTTATCGTTGCGGCTTTCATTTTTTTTATTGTTATTACTGTGACTTCCACGGTCATTTATTAATATTTGTGTAGAAATTAGCTTACAGTGTCGGGGTTCATTATCAGACCGCAATGTGAGACCGAAGTTTCCTCATTCGAAATAAGATGTAAACTCCTAATAAACTATAAAAATTTGAAGGCACTAATTGTTTTTACTGATTAATTCCACAGCCAATTGGCTTACAGTATGCGTCTTGCGACGCCTCTGAACTCCTATATATTTATGCGTATATGTCTTGGGACACCTTAAACGATGTATTACATGATAGGACATTGTGTATACCATCTAGCAAAAAACAGACGACGATTGACTGCTTACAAATTTGACAAACCGAAAATGTTCTCTTATCCTTAGTCCACTTATTATTATTTTTTCTTAATGTTATATTTCTTACAGTATTCATAAAGTAGCTTTTGATTATATCCAAGACAAACAAGTTTCCAGATCTTTCTTATCGTTCAATGGTCGTCGCTATTGGTACCCAGCACGTGTTCAACATTTGGAGGCAATATGTTTGGGTATTTTATAGGCTGCTGTTATAGTCTGTAAAATTCGACATGACCCAAGGTCGCTACAGAACCGCTATCCAAAATATTATCAAAAAGAAGGTCTCCTGCATACATCACAACAAACCGACACGTACTAGTATGATCTTAAGAGACAACCGCCGGTTTGATTGTCAGTTTTGCTGTCACTACCACTATCACTATGACGTTCGTGGATTACTGTGTTTTCACTGACACTATCATAGTAATTTTCATCTTTTACTGAAACTTTAGCTGTTATTGCCTTTGTTCTATTAGTTCTACATCTATTAAGCAGATAGCTTCTTCTATTTTAAACACCTTAAAATTAAAAGTAAATTAATCACGAAATTTTCATGTCATGTTCCTATAAATTTTAAAATATTTCGTCAAAATTTTTGTTCTATTTTTGGCAAATAAATGGTGAGGCGTAATATTATTATATTAAATAGATCGTATAAATAAAGGTGTGTACATTTATTTAGATTTTTAAGTAATTTTTGCATTCAACTAATTCAATTATTTCCGCACACCGCGCAGGAAACATCACAGTCATTCAATGTTCACGATATGAAACAGTGATAACAAAGATAACTGTAAATGCATTATTCGAATCGTTAATGTAGAATAATATTAGAAATAAAAGTAGCAACGAACTCTTATATAACAAATCAATCTAACGAATCGTAACAACTTTTCTCCGTCAGTTGAAAAAACCGACAAAACATTAGAAGTATCGTTATAATTAAAGAATTGTTAAGGAGTAGACCCATTAGTAGAGTATATTGCCCGAGACAACAATAAAAATGCCTGTCATCAATCAGCGGTGATTGACTAAACTATAACATTGTTGCTTTTTATTTTGCGAGGAACAGACCGGCTACTGTTAATTTATGGGCTACTGTTTTTCCCGAAGTGATGTTTATTTATTATTCATTGATGAATTTCACGCAGGAAATTAGAGATACGGAGAGAATTTATCTCGGTGTTACAAGTTAACCGTTCTAATCAGGTGAAAATGTTAATTATTAGAATTTATTCAGACCAGAAGAATCCGTAAAATAACTTGTTGATTCTAAAATGTATCTTTGAATATTTGGATCCAAAAACTTTCATTATTAACATACTAATTAGAAGAAATGCAATTTTTTTGTTATAATTGCACTTTATATTGTACTTGGATTGTTATAAAATGTATTATTGCTCTATAATTCTTGAAGAAATCAAATTCGTCCAATAAAACACGCAGTGTACGTTATAGATGACGTCGAATATAGTTCCAATTGCAATTTGTAAAAATTTTAAATTCTTTTTGAACTCAGTGCAGATCTATAGTCTATGCAATAAAACATCCAATGCGAATGATTAAGATTTATGACGTCAATACGCCGCAATGTTGTCGTACCAACTTTGTCGACGTGTAACCTCTAATTATTATCGCTGACGTTAGAAAGAGTTTTGCAGGCATTTGACAATAGGTTCGACCAGTACCAACATTTTTATGACGTTCGTTTACTGTTTTCTTGGACGGGCTATAGATAGCATTAACTTCATTCGTAAATTCTATGAAATAATTATGGCATTGTAAAATAAAGGGATACAGAAAGCTATCTCTCATATATAAAGTCATAACCGAGTTTTGGTGGTTTAAATCACTAGAGGGTGCACCAAATGTGAATATTTATAGCAGAAAATTTTAAAAAGTAGTGTATTAGAACATTTAAAAAAAAAACGAATCTGAGCAATAACGCTAACTGATATGAAAATATGAAAAATGTTTCATTGGACCGATGCAATATTGTATCATTGGCC
Organism: Rhynchophorus ferrugineus; assembly: GCF_030347505.1. Taxonomy (NCBI): domain Eukaryota; kingdom Metazoa; phylum Arthropoda; class Insecta; order Coleoptera; family Curculionidae; genus Rhynchophorus; species Rhynchophorus ferrugineus. The sequence goes on along the minus strand of NW_027472580.1, from coordinate 39,714,141 downwards.
TGATAATTTAAAATCAGAATATACTACAATTTTTATTATATAAGACTAACATATCTAAATATATTCTTCAATCAACTTTAATGAATATATTTCTAATTCTTCAACAATATTTAATGTAAAATTATTTAATGTTAAATACATATGAAGTTCTATTGATTTATCCACTAAAACAAACAACATTTAATTGTTTAAGAACAGATACTGACATTTGCTGACATAAGACATAATGGAAATTTTAGTTTAATTTGATGTTCTACATAATTTTAGTAACAAATAAATTCGAATCTGCTGTGGAAGAAATTCGTGTTTATCACAGGTGATATACCTTCTCCCTCCTCTATACGGCGACAATGATAAAAAATCTCTGACGGTAAAAAACGTCTTACGTTTGAAATGTGACGGTGAAAAATCCGCAGTCTCAAATACGCTGTATGTGTTTTGAGACAATGTGAGTGAACAATCAGAGGCGGAAAATATATCGTATATGTCTCGAACGTCTTGGTGAACACTCAGCAGTGGTAAAAAAAAGCTGTGTGTCCAGCATCTCATTGTTTTTGGGTTTTGGGCCAAATATCGATTATATCAATTTTAAAGGATTTACAACATAAGGTGTACAGACATACTCCACCGATTTCAATATGCGAACACTGATTTCAATGTTTTAAAAGTGGTGATAAAGTGGTGCAGACAAACAGCGTTCTGGACAGTCAAAAAAAATTAAGGACAAGGATTCGAAGCCATTACGCGATGAAACTATCAATGGGTATTGCTATCGGCTACAATTTATATACTTGAGCCGAGCACTGCGCGAATAATGACCGGTATATGAACAAAGACACAACAGGGTTATTATTCAAAATGACAACGCTCAACCACATGTTGCAGAACCGGTGAAAACATATATGGAAACAGAGCCACCCGCCATATTTCAGATCTTGCTCTTTCTAATTACAACTTTTTCTAACATATGATCCGTGATCTGAGTAGTGCTTCACTTTTTATGAAGATTCCAAAAAATTAGACAATTCGTGGGTAGGTCCAAAGATACAGCTTTTTTTATATAAAATACGTAAATTTCCTGAATGATGGGAAAAATTAGCGTCTATGGATGAATAATACCTTGAATAAAATGCCTATTTTTATACTAGAGATTGAGATTAAAAAGAATCTTTAAGAAGTTTAATTTGCAGGATTTTTGATTGGAAGTTATTCGTAGTCGATAAGCATTAATTGTTTGTGGAACTATAACAGGTCATTGAAAAGTCCCCGGCCTACCATAGTAAAACACTTTTTTTTGGCAAAATTAGTTTTTTTTATTGAACATAATTCCCTCCAAAGGTGATACACTGATAATAGCGACCCTCCAACTTTTAGATACCATTTTTGTAGTAAGATTTGTCCTTTGCTTCAAAGTAGGCTTCAGTTTCGGCAATCACCTCTGCATCCGACGAAAATTACCTCCCAGCCAGTATTCTTTTGAGATCTGAGAATAGAAAATAGTCGCTGGGGGCTAGATTTGGAGAATACGGTGAATGAGGAAGCAATTCGAAACCCAATTTATGGATTTTGCCATAGTTTTCACTGACTTAGTATATATCACTGACAGGTAGTCATTTAAAATTATGCTATGCGCATCCCAAAATACGAACGCCACAACCTTTCCACCCGACTGTTGCGTATTCCCACGCTTTGTAGCGGGTTCATCGTGTGCTGTCCACTCGGATGACTGTCGATTGGACTTCGGAGTAAAATGATGAAGCCATGTTTCATCCATTGTCCTATATCGACGCAAAAACTCGGGTTATATTACGCTTGATCATGTTCAAACACTGCTCCGAATCATCAACTCTTCGTTGTTTTTGGTCAAAACTGAGCTCGCGCACTTTGCACAGAGTTTTTTCATACCCAAATATTCGTGAATGATATGATGTACATGTTCAGTTGATATCACAGATTAGAGTGTCTGCTATTTTATTCAATTCCAATTTACGGTCATTCAAAATCATTTTGCGGATATTTTAAATGTTTTCGTCAGTAACAACCTCTTTTGGGCGTCCACTGCGTTCACCGTCTTTGGTGCTTATTTCACCACGTCTAAACTTAGCATACCAATCCTTGATGGTTGATTTTCCTGGGGTAGTGTCCCAAAACTCGGCATCAAGCCAAGTTTTTGCTTCAACTGTATTTTTCCCTTTTGTATTGCCCCAAATATTGCTTTTTATTTTATCAACACGCCAAATTCCTTTTTATCCATTTTTTTCACAATAACAAAAGTTGCTTCACTCAAAATGCTATTATTCACAAACTAATGACCCGACAGCTGTCAAATTTATACATGCCTCTTTTTAGGGTTAGGGCTAACTAAAACACATATGGATTTAATTCTAGTAACGCCATCTATGTGTCAGGACGGGGACTCTTCAATTAACCTATTATGGTTAAATTAACCTATTAAGGCTTATGGGGAACGTAATTAATTAATTTTCGATGTTTTTATACATGTCTATGTTTTGCAAAATACGTTATAATCGATAATAAATGTCTTAAATAAAATGTATAATTAAAATAAATTATATTTATTTGGTGCTTGCATGTATTTTTATAATTTTATTAGTTTAAAATTATCTTAGTTATTTACGTATATCCGTCATTCTCTGCAACTTTGTCGAAAGAACGATGTTAGCTTGGTGACAATTCAATTAGCGATCCGTTTTTCCACATTTTCAATATTTTGAAACCCTAACCCTAATCGGTAGTGCGGTAGAACTTCCATTGAATATGTTCTTCAGAGCTCTCCATTCTTCATAAAAATAATGAATGTGAAAAATATATATATTTTGAGGATCCTCTAATTACCGTTTGCATATATTAAATAATTCAATAATTCTAAATGAAAAACTGTTATTTTATGTAGAGGAAGATTCCATTCATTCTATCTTTCGCAATTAATACTCATTTTTTTGATATAAAAAAGAGCCGAACTAATTTGTACTCCGAATATTACCAAAAAAAAACATATCACTAATATTTCCTGTCCTTTAAAACGCTAAATGTAACAAAATTAATTTGTTAACACTGTTTACTATGTTCGCCGATTGTTTAAATAAACCATGGGTAAAATATATGTTCCAAAGAATGAGCTAAAATGAATTATTCAATTAAACTAATTACTCACTTATAAATTAAACCGTCACAAACCAAAGGAACCAGAGTCAAAAAAATTAAAAGCTTAATCGTGAAATATGAATATATTGGTTGAAAATGTTTTAACGATACCAACAAAATCATTTGGTTTAATGTAGGTTCAAGGGCGTTCGAGGTAATTCGAGATAAAACACCTGAAGTGTTGTGCAACATCTTTTTGGTCATTTGAACTGCTGCTAGCGTAATTCTAACGTGACCGGATTGTAATAGATAAATGAAAAATAATCTCAAAGATTTACCATTACGCTAGTACAGTTTTAGATTACTTATCTCTATATACAACAATAACACTTAGAAGTTGTATTTATAAACTAATTTATATAGATTTTTGCTTGAAACTTTCACAATTTATTGGGGTTGATCAGATTGAAATATGGAGGTCTTCGTGTAATTTATTGAATGAAACTATGTTTCCCTTAACACTTTATTAATAACACTAACTATTATACCTCTAATTAATTAACGAAAATGTATGAATGTTTGATTATTCAATGGATGATTGTTGATTGAATGTAAGATGCTTGAACGTCGAAAGATGAATGCCTCTGCTGTCTATTTTTCTGCGTGCCCTTGATCGTTTTTGGTCAATCTTATACCGTATCCAGTTCGCGATAAGAAGAAGAGGCCTGACGTCACCACAGAAACATCCAATATGACTAACTGAGATTTCATGGTAAAGACCGCTTCAACATATATAAAACTTTTGGAGCCATCCATGTATTACAGCAAATGGTATTGTAGATACTAGAGAAATATATGTAAAAGTAGATATAATGTAAGAAATATTTTTAGTTGAGATAAGTGTATAAAATATTTTACTAATGCCACTAAAATGTTGGCACTATTATTAAGATTCTCTTCGAGAGCTCCAGATGGGCTGCCGCTATTGCCTTTTTATATTTTATGTTTAACAACATACTATTCACTAATAATAACGATATATATTTTTCTTTAGGAAATATATACGGATGTAAAAAATTAAAATTGTACTAAGCATATCCAATATAAGATGTAATTAATAAAAAATATTACAATGTTAGAAAAGGCTATCTTATTAGCAATATAAAACTGAATTCATTTGAAGAACAATTGAAGTAGTTTCAATTTTAACAATTCGATTACTTCAACGTTCCCTTCTCTTTTAGGAAATTTCAACTTCATATCACAGTCAGGTAACGAAGCCTAACGCAGGAAAATAGTAGAAGTCGTTGTGTCAGTGATATTCTATTGCTAACTGTACAACAGTGTCCTAATATCTGAACTAATGTGAAAAAGCCACTAGAGTCGTTGTTATTTTACATGAGAAAGGAGCAATTGCATTTACAGAGGTAAACACTTACTACCGTAAACTGGTTTGTCTTGAAAGAGTGATAACAGGCATAACATTGATGTGACAATAAGAGAGGAATTATGGTGATGATGGCAATAGCTGAGGCTGTGGCAGGGTAGTAGCGGTCAATCACTGTCAAGTGACAGCGAACAGCAACAGAATTAGTGAAAGTCACAGCGACAGTGGCAGAAAGAGTTGAAAGTCGTAGTGAACCAATCTTTGACGGTTCGATAGCGTTGGTTGAACTGTTTAAAGCTTATTTGCATACCAAATTCGACAAATCTGCTTGTTTAATTTTTAACTTATTATCACATTGCTTTATAAGAGGACAAGTTTCGCGAACAGAGCAAAGTTGAATTTTGAAAATAAAATTTTCCAATTTTTAAATACTAACCAAAGCGATAAAAATATTATAAAATGATTGGAAAACAAGGTACTGCGAGGTATTGTTGAGCCTCCTAGCTATCTTGAGGCATGTCGAATTTTGCATCATTTAATAATGGCCTACAAAATATCCAGAAATATTATCCCAGATACTGAAGACGTGGAGTGCCAGTAATGATGACCAGTAAATGATAACGAAGATCTGGTAACGCCGAAACGTTAATCTCAGATATGATTGAAGGGTACTTTGTATAATTCTATCACTGACTATCGTTCAGTTCAGACGTGCCACCATAGGCCAAGTGTACACTTTTCTCTTTGATACTTTACATTTTATATAACGCCAATAACCAACGGTCACATCATGTAACCATCACTGTTTTATTTCGTTTTGCCTTCATTTACCGAGCTATATATTCATAAAGTACATTCGTAATGACAATCTGCATAATTACCTGAAGGTAAATACTATCGATAATGTTATCATGGACTATACCCAAAGACATGGACAGAGACTTCATCAGCACATCAATGTTGAGATAAAGGTAGTAAAGCTATTTGATCTAGTTCAGTGAAGTTAATAATTAAAATTCAGTACACATTTAAGTACATAACATTTCAGAACATAATTAGTAGATGATTACTGAACAAATATAGGACAATAATATGGTTAGTGAGAAATATTCGAAGCGCTTCGGTATAAACAGTTGTGTGTTGGTTGACAAGTAGACACTCTCCTCGAGCACTGGCTATAGATTGATGATGATAATGATGATGAATGTTAAAAAATGTATGGAATTTTTTATATTAATTCAAATTTCAATTCAGTTCTCAAAGGAGAATCGGTTAACATAACATAAAAAACTTGTGGAAAAAAATAAATCTAATTTGTTATTAAAAAAGGTATCAAACATTTTCATGGTTATTTTCGGAACCGCATATCAAAAATTGTTTATTTAAAATATCATACTTCATATCTGGAGGCTACAATGAAATACACTTAATGCTTTATTAAACGGTAGCTGATATTAAAACTAATTTATGTTATTACGAATACGTTCGACTCGAGTTATGATTGAAATAATTCTAGATTAAGCCGACGTATGCAATTTCTGACATGACGATAATCGTATACAAGTCAAATTAATTTACCTCATTATTCATTTATTTTGCCTCGCTATTTATTTTGTAATATTTGTAATATGTCCATTTAGAGTGAATTTTTTGAGATTGACGCTGTAGTTTTAAGTTATTTATTTTCTAATATAATCTTGGGAAACCAATTGCTTGTTCTATTTCATCAAACTTATATCACGAAAACACTTTTGATATATTTTAAAAGTATGATAATGATAATTACAAATACAAATTAATCATTTAATTATTGCAGTTGATTTAATTTTTTATATTTTGGTTCATATGAACAAAAAAGCTAATGATTTTGAGTCTTAAAATGAGGTTACAGCTTATTACCAGATCTTTTCTAACTTCTTTAGTCTTTAGTCTAATCAATCGTCAAATAAACTTGGTTTTGTTAAAAGACAATGATACTTCCACGTTTTAGATTACTTATGACCTATAAATAATATTCCCAAGTATTTTACCCCATAAAGACGGATTTATATTGTGTATTGTTCACCATAATAATCTATAATTATATAATCCACGATCATTTGTTGTATTCCCAAATTTCTATACAAATAAATAAGCAAAGAAAATTATTTATGAGCCGATGTACTGCTTAATATGGGAGCGAACTAGTATATTTAAAATTAGGCTTATAGATGGCAAGTAGCTAACTTAAAGACCACACCAGAAGACATCCGATTTTTCCCAACTTGGTTACTGACGCCATGAAGATGGTTTATCGAAAATGGAAATTATTGTAACAATACCTTAATATCTCCGATAATTACTTATCTTATAATTTATATATATTTTTAAGTAAAATTTCATGCAATGAAAAAGACGTGTTAAAATAATAATTTATAAAGTTTGCATCCAATTAAGATGGTGCATTCTGACTTAAATGTAATGATAGTATTAAATATAAAAATAATCATGGAATGGCAATGATAGTAGATCTATCTCAAATAAAAACACAACCTTTGAATGATGGGTTGAGTTCAAAAAGTTTAATCTTTGGTATTATTTACATTATGTTATAGACGTTCAAATATCGTCTAAATATTAATTGATTTTATAAGAAACAAGATTTCGGTGCATTACTTCTTGATATGCTATGATCACAGATTTCCAAACCTGTTTTTAGAAAATGTTGTACATAAGTTTTGCTTCTGTTTGATCTAAACTGATAAGACGAAAGTCTCTCTCAAAATGTTATAAGTTATTTTTAAAATTATTTTATCTAATTTTAGTATTATTTATGTAATTATATTTATATGTAATTTAATATTTAGCTACTTTATGTAAGAATATATATTAATAAAAGAGAACAAAAAAATATAAAAACAGAAATGGTTTAAAAAGAAAAATATTAATTAGGAAAAAAATTAAACAGGACTATTCAAGATCATATAAAGTATAGCATTTAAATATAATTTTATATTAATTAACATTATATTTAAATTAAATCACACAAAAAGCATTTTATCTGAATAGCGTGCAGAATTGCAAAAATAGTGTGCGTTAATAATAAAATTGTATAAAAAATATTTAAACCCAAATATCAAAACCAAATCGAAACAATTTCTATAAGGAGGTATTAAACAAAACTAGTTATTGATTATTAAAGTAAATATTTCGTTACTGACTCAACAAAGCAGTTTGTATCAAAGAAGACCTATGTTAGAGATTCTGGGCCAAACAATGATAAGTGCATTTTCACAGCGGAATGTGAAAAGAGCCACTAATCAAAAAAGGAGGATGAGTCATTTAACCAACAAAACATTGGTATATTTAAGTAGTAATGTTAAAGCTGACTTGGTTTAGCCACCCACTGTATGATTTGTATAGTTCGGGACCAATAAATAAATTTGTCCAATAAATAAATTTATTGTTAGCTAATAAAGCAGCTGACTTTGCAAATAGAGCTAATAATGGACTAATGTAGGAAATAAAAGGGTGCTAATAAGTTAAAATGTTATGAATGAATGAATGTTAAAATTAAAAGCAAATAAAAGCACAAACCGGCTTCGGTGGTGCATTGGTAAAGGCAACAGGATGATCGTCCTGCTATTGCGATAGTCGCGGGTTCGAATCCTGCTGGGGAATGGTCGTAAATGTATGTTTGTGATTGATTTTAGTCAAGAGTGCAAAATTCGACACGGAAAATTAACGCCACACTTCGCCAGATTGGATAAGACCGGATGTCTTCTGGGATGAGGTCTAAGCCAGTTGGTAGGTTTGACGCAGAAGAGCGTTGACCGTTCAGAGCCCACATTAAATAGTCGGTCGAGTCCAGATAAACCCTAGTTTGTAAAAAGGAGACTGGAATATAAAAACATACATTAAAATGCATGCAAGCACCTACTATATTATTATTATATATATGATAAAATCTAAACAACAAATAGTGAGAATGAGAATATTAAAGCAGATAAATAGATAAGATTACCTTATTTTGGTACATTCTAACACAGAATAACAAATGTTGAATAATAAATTTTCTTTGAAAAGGTGAAAGTAAAATTTTGTATAAAAAGTACTTTAATGCACTATGGTATTAGAAAAATATTTTTTGTTCTTTATTTCATTATTCTAACTAGTACAACTTACAACCAATCATTCATAACTATATTATTAATAGTAGTATAGTATCCTATACTAGTTTGCATCATATTGCCTATTGCCGATTATTATTTGAATACTATCAGATCTTAAGACAATGTCTTAAGAAGAATCTATCATCATCAAATAATGTCTTAATATACTTATTAATTTTAATGATTTGGTTAACATAATTTTTTAGAATTTTCCAATATCAAAAATAAACTTTTCAGTAATAATTATAGTATTATGTTAAGTAAATTAATTTAATTATCAACTTAATAGTATTAATAAGAATTAATCTTTGTTATAAGTTTCCATCCCGATTCTCATTTCATTAATAAATTGCTCTATTTGGTCAACTAATGCAATCAAATCATTTTTGTGTTGAAATAGTTTAAAAGAACCAAAATCCTAAACGTAAAAAATGAATCAACATAAAAATATTTAAGTAAAATGTTTGGGAATGCTCAGAGCATCAAAGTCAGCAGTCAGTCGATAAAATGATTTGTTCGATATGAATCGTGGATATGTGGTCTACTATATGATATATAAGGAAATAGAAGAAGAAGAATTACATCTCCATCAACACTACAATTACCTGTCATTGTGGCAGTCAAAATCAATCATCAAGGAGAAATGTTTCCACGTGATGTTCACTAGGTTTTTCCCTAACGGATTATTTTCCCTTAGTAAGCTTTAAAAATTATTTGGTGGTAAGAATATTTGAATAGTTGATACACAATGATTGCAAGCTATTTTGAAAACTTGAGATTTCTCTCAAAAATACAAAATGTGAATAAAAACTACCCGAAATGTATACGATTTAATAATATTAAAATATTTTAAGCCCGTTCCGTGTCATTCGGACAACAGTTGAGCGTTTGAAAAACTTGTCGTTTTTTTATGGAATCTATGAATCAACATATTGTTGCAATTCTTAGATAAACTCCATAATAATTGATAGAGACCAGTAGCAGCTGAATTAAGACCAATAAAGCGACTTATTTACACTTTTTTTGTTTCAAAATACACAAATTGCATTTACAACTAATGTTAAGGGCTTTCCAGCATGAATTCAAAACTTTCTATTCTTAGTATTGTTGCAATAAATTCGATGTTAAAATTGCATTATTATTTATGTTTGGTCTAAAAATTAAAAACCGCCGATATTGTGATATTTTGAAATTTTATTACTCGAAAACCATCACTATCCATAATTTAGGTCCATTTTCGGACAACATGCGTATTCCGCGTCTATGAAATGTATTATTATTACAATATTCTTTGAAGGCAATCCATTATAAAAGTAAAGTTATTACTTCTAATTGAGCCATTGACAAAAAATAAATGATAATTCGAAGGAGCAATATCTGATGATTACGACGGATGGAGTTTTAACCTTTTAAGTCACATAAAAATGGGTATTATCATGTAGTCATATTACGTTTTATGGCTTTCTTTGGATATATTGGTCGTTTTTTTTTTTATGTCAAGCTTAAACTCAAAAGCTGATTTTAAGTACATGCTCCTATAAACGTTGCGTCCTTTCGCTCGACTTGATCTTACTATATACAAAATATAACCCCCGCACCATATTTGGCATAGTTGAGGTGAAGTGTGGTTATTTCCCGCTTAGCTTTCTTATTCCCAATGTCACTCCCATTTTCGCCTGCAATGCCTTCAAACCCCTTTATTTTTGCTGAACAATTGCTGAGATATATAAAAGCGTGTCTAAGCTAATTTAATGGTAGGCAACCTACGTAATAAAAACTAATGAGTGGGGAAATTCTTAATGTATTTGGCCACAATATTCGCCTAGCAACTCCTTAAATTCCACATCTTTAAACTTCTTTACTAATTTGGGACGCTGTTTCTTGCAACTCTTCAACAATTGTTAACATTTGTTATAAATGGTGGCTATTGGATTTTTACTTAGATGTATAACAATTTATGTCTAATTCAGAAATGAAATGATGAGGAATTGTGGAAAATTTTATTTTGTCATCAAATTCTGGTTTGGCATTTTGAGTACAGTGTTTGGTAATAATTTTTAAGACTTTTAAGAATTTGGCCATTATTTAGAAGTCAATTTGTATTTAACACAGTCTTTATAAACAATTTCTTCAATTCTACACATATGAACTTTTCAAATCGTTTCTTGTCTGGGAAATAAAAATCACCATTTTCGAAATGATTGCTTAGCTACATCATAACTTTCTCCAAAATAGGAAAGTCTTGTCCTTTCCATAAAGATTATACAAATCATATTTCAAAGAGCTTGGGACAAACAAGACGTAAAGCTGAAATTGTTTAATATGAATATATTGGATTCAAACCAAGTCATGTTTACTTAGATATATATCACTGTATATCTAATTCACAACTGAGATGATGAGAAATTGTGGAAAATTTTATTTTATCATCAAATTCTGGTTTGGCATTTTGGGTCGTGTGTTTCCCAGTTTGGTACTCCTAATAATTTTTAAGTCTTTTATGAATTTGGCCATCATTAAAAAGTCAACTTGTGTTTAACACTAGGTTTTGCAAAAAAAATTCTTCAATTCTACACCTATGAACTTTCCAAAGCGTTCCTTGTCTTGGACATAAAAATCACCATTTTCGAAATGCTTGTTCAGCTACATCATGACTTTCTCCAAAATAGGAAAGTTTTGTCCTTTCAGTATTTAACGGTACTTTTTTATGTTAAAGTAGTAAAGTAGAATTAATTTCAATAGCTTATATTAGAATAAGAGCAGAATGTTTTAAACTACCCATTTTTAATTAATAATTACTTTTCCATATTAACCTTCTTTATTGTTTACTTTTAGCACCCAATCGGTAAGTTACTATTCAAATTTGAAAACAGTATTAAAATAAAAACCATGTTATACATGAAATATTTTCATACTTTCAATTTTTAATTAACAATAATTAGTTGGATAAAATAACATTTTTATATGTTCAGAAAATACCTGGATGAAAACGAATTATGACCGGATTCGTAATTTTCTTTCCACTAATTAACGCCACTTTAAAATAAAATGGATTTATTACATTACGTGAAAGCGTGTATTACTGAAAAGATACTATATTTTTTTATAATTACTAGAAAATATTTCTTTTTCATAAACACAACGTTTCGTTTATATGCGAGTGGAATACTCAAAGAGAAGAAACTGTTTATTTTTTCACTGAGATTTACACGTATTAACATTGAATTGGCAATTTCTATTTTCTAATAATTTACCTTTTAGATATGTTCTGAAATTGATTGAATGTGAAATAAGAGTTCAGCTTAATTTCACCATTATTAACAATGGTGTACATTGGAATTTATTTATATTTTTTTAAAGAAATATTTTGTTATATATTAACTATATTATTTATTTATATTATATATTATCAATTTGAACATAAAATAAGACCTATTCAAGAAAAAACTTTATAACTATAATAAATAATTAAATTTTCTGTCATAACGAATGTAATGGTTATACTGTAATGTGTTAAAATTTTCTTGATCTCCTTACTATTTCAATAGTGGTGGGTTTAAATCCCGCATGACTCTTTTAAATGTATATTGAGGATTGTCTTTAAAGACCTTAAAATACAACAACCTAATCTGGTTACACGTCTGTCAGAAAATCCTAGTTATTAAGAAGAATGCTAAAGTATAATATATTATACTTGTCGATACAATTGTATTTATAGTCTATTCAAAGTTTCTTGTACATACGTCATCAAAATGTTTAATGCATTGCCTACCGCAATTTGTAAATTCGTTTTAGAATCAGACAATATTTTCCTTCTCATTTTATTCTAGTTAAAAAGAGACATAATACTGTCTGATTACTTCAAACACGTAAACGAATGAGTCCGTCAAATTCGTCCAGTTGTATGGAAAATTTTGAAAGCAATAGTGATAAGAGATTATACCTTTAATCTATAAACTATTGTGGCTGTATAATTAACTGTAGTTTTTAGATGTACTATAATGTTAAAATAAATTATATAACATTTAACATTTTTGTTTAATTACTTTATTTAGATTAGAATTCTGTTGTATGTCAAACCCAAACTGAAGTAAAACTCAGAGTTGATGCAGCAACATTGCGTCGTTTTGATGTCACAAATTTAAATGATGCATGTACAAAATAAGTTTGAACAGACTATACACGTAATATTTTATATAATTTTTCAGATCTATTTCTTTAATACACAAATAATTATAAAATGAAGATTTGAAATATATTAACCTATTCAAAAATTTCACAAAATATAATGAGATAAAAATGAGAACTACAAAGAATGTCAGAAATAACGGTACCCCGTCTAATAAAACAGCCAACGCACGTCATCAAAATTTATGACGTCAATACGTCGCAATGTTACCGCATAAAATTTGATGTTCAGTTTAGAACGTTGACCGGTTTATAACCTCTAATTGTATCACTAATGTTTTGAACAATTTTGCATTTGACATTTAGAAATATGTCTCAACAGCACCAATCCATATCGAATTTTATAGACTGATTCGGTTACATGCTCCAACTCATCAGAGGGCAAAATATCTATTTTTAACTAAAACAAAAAAAAATAAAAGGAAAAATCCGCTCAAAATAAATTTAAAATGAATTTTACATTTTTGTAATCTGCAATTGGCAATATATTCAACGCTATGTATTGGCTACTTTATTGGAAAAGCTATATATCTAATGATTAAGTTATTTAAGCTTGATCAGAAAATAAGAATATTTAAATAATTATGGATAAATAATAGGACCATGAATTAATCATTAATTTAGAAGGGCTTACAAAGGCCATAAAGTAATTTAACATTTGATTTTACAGGTGACCTTGGTAAATTGTTTCGTGGTGTCCACTGATATTTCATATTAATTCCATTATTTACATTTACGTACGTATTTTTTATGTATAAAGTGAGGCAAAAGTCCGGCTACCATTTTGATTGCGCGCCATTTTGGTTATGTGTTCTTTAGCTCAGTTTCGCTTAAACCATTGTATTGTATAGACGTCAACATTTTATTATGGATAAGTAAACGCCACAAGAATGAATATAAATAGTGACAATTTTATTAAAAATAATCGGACCATTATTGCCACTAAGTGGAAATTGCCTCAATGGTAGCGGGATTTTTGCCCCCACGTTGTATATTTACTTATACTTTTAGAAAGTTGATTTTCATTATATTTATTTTGATCTTATGTGTTGTTATATTTATATTTTTTTCTAAATTACTACATTTTTGTGTAATTTATATCTAATGTTTTTGATATAATGATATTTTTGTTGTATATAAAGTTTTATAATATATTGTTTTTATATGTTCAAATATAATTTTTATTGAATGTTATTTAATACATTCGTTTCAGAAATGATTAAGGTTTTCATTTAAATTTTATATATTATATATCAATTTAAATATTACTTTTTCTTGAATGAATTGTATATGACCAGTTAAATGACTGCCAAACTAATGACATGAAATTTATATACTGTCAAGTTCGACTATTTAGGAAAAATATATGGGCCATATTTTATGATTAAAAAACAAATCTCAACAAGCGATAAAAGAATAAAGTGCAAAACAAATTATTAACTAAATGTAAACTATAATTTAACTTGTTTAGATTAAAATATTGTTTTGTTAGTTTTTAGATTACCCACCCCAAACACTAATTTTTATTAATTTATATATAATGTTTTTGATATAATGATACTTTTGTTGTATATAATGTTTTATAATATATTGTTTTTATATGTTCAAATATAATTTTTATTGAATGTTTTTTAATACATTCGTTTCAGAAATGATTAAGGTTTTCATTTAAATTTTATATATTATATATCAATTTAACTATTACTTTTTCTTGAATGAATTGTATATGACCAGCTAAATGACTGCCAAACTAATGACATGAAATTTATATACTGTCAAGTTCTACTATTTAGGAAAAATATATGGGCCATATTTTATGATTAAAAAACATATCTCAACAAGCGATAAAAGAACAAAGTGCAAAACAAATTATTAACGAAGTGTAAACTATAATTTAACTTGTTTAGATTAAAACATTGTTTTGTTAGTTTTTAGATTACCCACCCCAAACACTAATTTTTATTAATTTATATATAATGTTTTTGATATAATGATATTTTTGTTGTATATAATGTTTTATAATATATTGTTTTTATATGTTCAAATATAATTTTTATTGAATGTTTTTTAATACATTCGTTTCAGAAATGATTAAGGTTTTCATTTAAATTTTATATATTATATATCAATTTAACTATTACTTTTTCTTGAATGAATTGTATATGACCAGCTAAATGACTGCCAAACTAATGACATGAAATTTATATACTGTCAAGTTCTACTATTTAGGAAAAATATATGGGCCATATTTTATGATTAAAAAACAAATCTCAACAAGCGATAAAAGAACAAAGTGCAAAACAAATTATTAACGAAGTGTAAACTATAATTTAACTTGTTTAGATTAAAACATTGTTTTGTTAGTTTTTAGATTACCCACCCCAAACACTAATTTTTATTAATTTATATATAATGTTTTTGATATAATGATATTTTTGTTGTATATAATGTTTTATAATATATTGTTTTTATATGTTCAAATATAATTTTTATTGAATGTTTTTTAATACATTCGTTTCAGAAATGATTAAGGTTTTCATTTAAATTTTATATATTATATATCAATTTAACTATTACTTTTTCTTGAATGAATTGTATATGACCAGCTAAATGACTGCCAAACTAATGACATGAAATTTATATACTGTCAAGTTCTACTATTTAGGAAAAATATATGGGCCATATTTTATGATTAAAAAACAAATCTCAACAAGCGATAAAAGAACAAAGTGCAAAACAAATTATTAACGAAGTGTAAACTATAATTTAACTTGTTTAGATTAAAACATTGTTTTGTTAGTTTTTAGATTACCCACCCCAAACACTAATTTTTATTAATTTATATATAATGTTTTTGATATAATGATATTTTTGTTGTATATAAAGTTTTATAATATATTGTTTTTATATGTTCAAATATAATTTTTATTGAATGTTATTTAATACATTCGTTTCAGAAATGATTAAGGTTTTCATTTAAATTTTATATATTATATATCAATTTAAATATTACTTTTTCTTGAATGAATTGTATATGACCAGTTAAATGACTGCCAAACTAATGACATGAAATTTATATACTGTCAATTTCGACTATTTAGGAAAAATATATGGGCCATATTTTATGATTAAAAAACAAATCTCAACAAGCGATAAAAGAATAAAGTGCAAAACAAATTATTAACTAAATTTAAACTATAATTTAACTTGTTTAGATTAAAACATTGTTTTGTTAGTTTTTAGATTACCCACCCCAAACACTAATTTTTGCTCAATTTCTGAAGATTGCTGAAACTTGTAGTGTTTTTTACAGTTTAACGTGGGCTCCGAACCACGGTCTTCTGCATTGAGCCTACCGACTGGCGAGTGACCAACTTTAGAAATCATCAGAAGACATCCGGTCTTACCTAGCCTGGTTACTGGCGTGACTGGGATCATTTTCCTTGTCGGATTTTACACTCTTGCCTAGGACAATCACAAATTTTAAACAATCACAAACATAAATTTACGACCATGCCCCAGCAGGATTCGAACCCGCGGCTATTGCAACAGTAGGAGGACCGTCCTATCGCCTTTACCATTGCGCCACCAAGCCGGCCATCAAATTTTTATCGTATGCTTATAAAAAATAAAAATTAAAATAGAGTACGAATTCTGCTGGCGCTGAATGTTTATAATTGTTTATAATGGGACTATATATAAGAGTTTATCACTCAGCAGTAGGTCCAGTCCAGACAAGCCCTAGCTGATAAGGAGACTCTAAAGTATAACAACAAAAATCACTTTTACAGGTCTCGAATAAATAGTAAAGTTTAAAATGCGAATATTTATGTAAATCTGAAATATATTTTGTATACATTAATTGTAAAATTATTCAACAACTAATAAATATTAATTTTTTATAATTAGATTCATAACGTAACTTTTGCATCGAAATGTTTATATGATTTAATTAAGTTTTATATAAGACATAAATTCCTTCGAAATTTCATCTTTTCGATGGTATTGATGGTAATATATTTAAATATATTTACTATTTAAATCGCAAATTTGTAGTAAATGGTCAAACCATTTAAATGTGTAGTAACTGTACCATAATTGTACAGTAAGATATCGCACTTAATATTATTTACGTTTATTTATAGAAAATACTCAGAAGATAGTGCTTTATACATTTATATATAAAGCCGTCGTGTTAGCACCGGTGACAGAACGGCCTCATACTTGCTGCGATTATCTTAGGTTCGAATCCTGTCAGGATATTTGTAAATTTATGTTTATTGCTTTGTCTAATTGTGATTATGATGATTATAATAGGAAAGAGTGTAAAAGCTATTAAAGAAAACCATCTGATTCGAATCGATAACCAGGTTGGGTAAGACCGGATGTCAGATGATTTTAGGAGCGTCTCTAAGTTGGTCACTCACAAGTTGGTAAACTTAATACCGATAAAAAATTGATTTATGGTTGATCTAATATCCATATAACAGGTCAATTGAAAATTCCACGGCTTACCATAATAAAACACATTTTTTGGCAAAATTAGTTTTTTTTAATTCAACATAATTCCCTTCAAGGGTGAAACACTGACAATAGCGACCCTCTAACTTTTCGATATCATTTTTGTAGTACGATTTGTCCTTTGCGTCAAAATAGGTCTCAATTTCGGCAATCACCTCTACATTCGACGAAAATTACTTCCCAACGAGCATTCTTTTGATATCTGAGAACAGGAAATAGTCGCTGGGGCCCAGATCTGAAGAATACGGTGGATGAGGAAGCAATTCGAAGACCAATTGATGGATTTTTGACACGGTGCATTGTCTTGGTGAAGCAGCACTTTCTTTTTCTTCAAATGCGGCCGTTTTTCGGCGCTTTCGTCCTTCAAACGGTCCAATAACGCTATCTAATTCTCGCTGTTGATGGTCCTTCCATTTTCAAGGTAGTCAACGAAAATTATTCCATGCGCATCCCAAAATACAGACGCCATAACCTTGCCAGCCGACTGTTCCGTTTTCCCACGCTTTGGAGCGGGTTCATCGTGTGCAGTCCACTCGGATGACTGTCGATTGGACTTCGGAGTAAAATGATGCAGCCATGTTTCATCCATTGTCACATATCGACGCGAAAACTCGGGTATATTATGCTTGATCATCTTCAAACACTGCTCCGAATCATCAACTCGTCGTTGTTTTTTTTTTATACAATTTTAATTTACGGTCATTCAGAATCATTTTGTCTATTTTTTAAATGTTTTCGTCGGTAACAACCTCTCTTGGGCGTCCACTGCGTTCGCCGTTTTCGGTGCTCATTTCACCACGTCTAAACTTAGCATACCAATCTTTGATGGTTAATTTTCCTGGGGCAGTGGCCGAAACCTGGGCATCAAGCCAAGTTTTCGCTTCAACTGTATTTTTTTCCTTTAAAAACGCAGTATTTTATCAACACGCGAAATTCCTTTTTATCCATTTTTTTCACAATAACAAAAGTTGCTTCACTCAAAATGCTATAATTCACAAACTAATTATGCGACTGCTGTCAAATTTATACACGCATCTTTTGAGAGTTAGGGTAAACTAAAAACATATGGATTTAATTCTAGTAACGTCATCTATGTGTCAGGCCGGGGACTTCTCAATTGACCTGTTACATTATACTCCTGCATAATATTTTAATAAATTCTTGATTATATAAATAAAATTTAAAAATAAATATAAAAAAATAGAATTTATTAACATTGTAAAAGTTACTAATCTTAATGTATTGCTATATTTAAGAAAATAATGTAAACGAGTCATAAACTCATTTTCATTTATGCTTTATTACAAATTTAAAATATTACTAACAATAATTTCCAGAATAATCTGAACTATTTCAGATGATTGTTATGTAAGTTGTATTTTGAAATCACCACGAAGGCACTTACTCCTATAAATTAGTATTAATTCCATATCGAATATTAATTACTATTTTTATATAACATATTTTTTTCAGTTCGATTAATATCCAATTTCGAGCGAACAAAATACCACTTACCACTTCCAATCTTTTCTCTTCAATACACAGTAAAGGGACTCATTGAATACTGTTGAAACATTATAATGAACATAATTAAATAATCTATCAGTAGTTATACATTACGTTTTAGAACTGATTCTTTTGAAGAATCATAGTGTTCTAAATCATGATGGTTGATTATTATAGATTGAGTATGAATTAACTAAATTCAAATCTTTATAAAAGCAATATCGCCATGAACCAATTTTGTAACATGCCAACGCTCGTCCATATAGAAACCACAAAGTTAGTAAAAACTACCATGGAAATGATTAAATGTCACACACACACAGTTTAACACTTCTTTTATGAATATAATGATAATGGATTTTTTAAAAAATAACATGTACAATTTAAAATTATGTACATTTATATGAGCGTCCCTAAAAATTAATTCACAGACCTTATAGTTATAAACAAATATTGCGGTTAAAATTAAAATTCCCTTTTGTTATAACAAGACACATTATAACGCAAATGTGTGTGTGCTGATCAGCCTGATATTATGGTAGAACTGTAAAATGTTCCTATTCAAACGGCAGATTTAACGATTGTTGATTAGGGAAGTACAGTGAAAGTTACTAATCATGCTAGAAAATAACAGCTAGTTACATTACTAATTATCATTTAACGTGATCGGGTGGAATGACATGTTGAATTTAGAAAAAAAATCATGACGGAACTAATACTATTCCGCACTCTTGCATATACAAATTGAAACTAAATTTGTTGTGATTACCAATGATCCATTTCATATACGCTCTTAAATAGTATGTACAAACTTTATATGTTATATAACCGTTAAATAAAAGAGATTTTCAGCCAATTTTACAAATATTTTATTAATGCCAATGTTATTAATGTATTTTGATAATTTTGATTTTTGATGTTGATTGATTATGTTAGTTTGGTAACGATCCAATCGTCAATATATTTTTGTACTTCTTTCAAGTGGTTGTCAGAAGGCGTATCTGATGAAGTAATATTCAGCTTCGGTAAAGATGTGGATGACCACCCTAGAATAACCCATGAATTTGCGCTTGGGATTGTCGCAGTAGATCCATTTTTCAGTCACAATACGTGACCGAAAACCATACTTTTTGACTACAAGCAATGAAAGCACGATGTTGGAATGGTTCAAAATGATGGTTCCATTTAATTTATGTGATAATCACTTTCCCTTCTTTTGGATTCTCCCCAACTCATGTAAACATTTAAAAATTTAGTTTAAAAATAGTTCATTCAACAACTTCTAAGCTGTTTAAAAGTTCTTTGTTTGAGTTTTCACCATGTTTTCGCTGAATAAATCTTGCAAATCAGTGTCTTCGAACTTTTTAGTCCTTCGATTCGATTCTTTGTCATTAACATCAGTATCAAAACGTTTAAATCATTGAAACTAAAACCATCATCTGACGGAGAGAAATCACCATACATTTCTAGAAATGTTTCATCGGCTATGGCAGCAGACTTATTTATCACAGAAATAATGAACGCCGAGCATGCAATTTAAAGCATTCAATGTTAGCGTCTTTACACTAAATAACTCAATAATATTACATAGAAAACTCTTTTCTTATGTCAAATTCATCGGATTTAACAGTTAAGTTTAGTTGTTTAACAGTTGCTTATGCATTTTTACCCATAATGGGCGTTTAATGTATTATTTTATTAAACGTTAATATATTAATATATTATAACTAAAATATTGAAAAACATTGTATTAATTGTTTCTTTTTTTTAATTGTATATATATTTAGTGATAGCAACAAAATTGAGATCTTGATATGTTACAGTTGCAGTACTAGGATTTAGCTCTAAGTTCGCAGACTTTACAATAGTCATATCTTGATGAAAAAATTCTTAACTTATCTCCACATAATTTTCCAGTCATCGCTACGTAGCTTAAAACTCACCTCAAATGTTCAGTGTCACTACAACTAATGTATTATAATGTATTTGGAAAATGTAACTGAACTATTAATGCGATCAAATCATATTTAAATAAGTATGAAAAAATACTAGACATATGATTCAATTCTAAAGAGTTTATTGACACTTTTATAATTACTAAAAATTAATATTAATTAATTGAAGATGAGGAATTAAATAACCTAGCAGAATTGACTTAGCGGCTTTTTATAAAAATACCCAATATGAGCCGACTGCAACTGTAATTGTCATTGTTCCTATATGAAATATAAATATAACCAAATATGAATTTGGAAAATAATATATGGAACACACCTTGAAAATATATGTTTTTGAATTCCTTCATCATAGCCATAGACACATTTATTCATAAACCCCATAAGACAGAAGTCTTCGCAAACTTTCAAGTATGATAATGCGAAAAAATCACGAAGGAACCTCCACAACGAAGATCTTAACTTTCCCAAAAAATTATAATATACTCTCATATTTTTTTCGTATAAACATCACGTATGATCAACTTATCCATTATCCAGTATCTCCCACTAGTCGACAAAAAGAGCTCTGTCCAAGCCCCCCACGATAACGTATAAATACCCCTTAAGGAGCTGGCGCCTTGAACAGTAGTACAATCGCTGTCACAACGTTCCGCAACGTCCAACGGTTCATCATTCGCAGCTTTTTCTTCCCGAAAACATATGAATAGCGGACGATACAAGTGAAGCACGGTCACGGAAGAACCTAGCGCGGCCTTGCTCCGACAGAATCGTAGTAAGCAGCAGTCTAATTGACTGCAAGGCCACACAAGGACGTTCTTTCAACAATTTCAGCAGATCGGGCGCTGAATATTTTCAGGAATCGCGCGGGTTAATTGGGGCGGTTTTCTTAAATTACTATTATTCGACCTGGTGTATGTTCGAACGTCGATTTTTCGATTGTTTGACTAAGTGTTGAACAGAGCTACTCGATTTACACATTTTCTATATACAAGGTAGGTTTTGATT
The DNA here is from genome assembly GCF_030347505.1 of Rhynchophorus ferrugineus. NCBI lineage: Eukaryota > Metazoa > Arthropoda > Insecta > Coleoptera > Curculionidae > Rhynchophorus > Rhynchophorus ferrugineus. The sequence goes on along the minus strand of NW_027472580.1, from coordinate 39,692,320 downwards.
TCATATATTCTTAAGATATCAAAATATAACGCGCTTCTTTATTAATTAACATGTACAATATATTTATCATATATGGAATGTATATACATATATATATGGAAATATACTCTTAGAAATTTCATTGCATATACATAAATATACAATATTAAATTCGTTTTACTTAAATATATATACATGCATAAAATATATATAAATATATAAATAAAATATATATATATATATATATATATATATATATATATATATATATATATATATATATAAATATAATAAATATTAATTATATTTGGCATTAATTTTTAAAATTATTTCCAAATAATTATTACAATATAGATACATTATATGTACTAAATGGTAGTACACACATCACAGTATCACACACTGTAGTATCACAGTATTGATTATAACAACTCGAAAACATTTTATAACTATTAATACAAATATATCTATTCTTGGCAAATGTCAGTTAATTATAGTATAATATATTCAATGAGAAGAAAATTTTACATAATATTAACTAAACTTGTTATCTGTTCAATATTGTAAATATATGGAACCAAATTCTCCTAAATATTTATTTAAAAATCTTTATGTTAAATCAGTTTTTATGATATATTTCAATTATAATTTATTATTTCCAAGTATTCTAAAGATATATTTTAATATATAAAGAACATACGAACCTTTCTTCACATGAAAGAAAGTTAGAAATAAGCTCATCAAGCTCATTTTAAATAAAATAATTAATGATAAAAAAATCATGTTTGATTAAATATAATTATATTTTCTCAAATTAATTATTGTTGCTTAAATAACCAAAGAAATCTATAAGTCTTTAAAATCTTTAAAAAAAATTAATCTAACAATCCGTGGGATTTAAGTTTAAACAAATAAAAAATGTGCAGATTTAACATGGTCGCTGCTTATGTCACCGGTTTTCCTTCATCACGTTTAATGTGATGCATTACCTTTAGCACAACAAAATCGGCACAACTTAAAAATCAATTATGTTTCTATGCGCAGAGTGATTTATATTATTCAGAATAAAACATTTGAGGTTTTTCCTATAAGAATAAATTTGGAATATACTGAAATGATGATGAATTTTATTTATATTACAGTCATGAAATGATTTGTGGATATTGTTTTTTGAGTGGTTTATTCAAGTCTCGTTTGAAACAAAGATGTTTAATATCTGATTTCCTGTGAATATATTTTTTACTGATATACGTTTTGTGATTTATTTTCAATTATTGAACTATGGTTATTTTAAATATTGATCGCTGTGATTATTGAATATTGTAATGCAACTAATATTCTTATATATTTGGTTAATAATTATTATTGCATAAATGGTCATAGTAATAACATATCATTCAACAAATCTCCACCAATTTAGAGCCTAAGAGTAAGAAATGTATAGTCTAATTTCTCATACAGTATTATACCTTAATTCTAACGCTTTTCTCATTCTTCTATAAAATAATTTGCTTCTGATAATTTTTTAGGCTTTTCACAAATTCTTATCTATTCAGTTAATGATGTTTTTTGATTCATTTAATAGTGGCATAACAAAATAATTGCTCTGAATTGTCTCTGCGTTAGTACATACTATCTTCCACTTACTTAGTTGCTCTTAAAAACCCCTTTTATGTATTCTTTAAGTAATTCAATTCCATGTCACTAATGCGTTTAGCATCATCGGTGTTTTTACTATTGTTCACTTTAATTTCAACAGTACCCTTCTTCAATAAGGAAACAAAGTTTATTCAAAAATAACAGAAGTATTAATCAATAAATTAATATAAAAATATATGTTAATGTATGTTAATTAATATATTATTAATTATTTATTGAAATAATAATTCCAGGAAAATAATTGTAATAATAATACAATCACTTTTTAATTTTATTTAATTTTGCTTCTTTCATACAATCCATTTACGAGAACAGAATTAAATATATTCTCAAATTCATTTTTTTTATCTTCTCATAATGTTTTATATCAAAATCTATTTTCTTAGAATGAGCCCTGATAATACAAAACATTAAATCCTTTTTTTATCAATGCATTCACCGTCATCGATATGTGTGATACTGTTTTCAAATTCAGCATAAAACTTGTCAAGGCATTCTTTGATTTCAACAGTGCTCTTCTCCACCAAGAAAACAAAATTTATTCAAAATAAGTTGTATCTCTACATCTTCTGAATTAAAACATTGGCCGAATTGGCATTAAATGTTACCATCCATCAACAGTAAGATAATCCATGCGTCAGATCAAAATCTTATAGAGAAATAATAATTTCTCTATATATATTCTGTATATATATTCTGTCTATATATTCTTATAGATAATGAATTGATTGAATGATTTGGAGTACAGAGGTATAAGTTGACAAGATGTTTTATAAGACTGATATGGTATTTTGATTTTGATAAAGTTTAGATAAAGTTTATTGACTCTTAATCCCATTTCATTAAACTTAGAATTTCACTAAAATAATAATAATAATAATAATAATAAAGTCATTTTTAATTTTATTTAACATTTTGCTTCTTTCCTACAATCCACTTACAAGAAAAGAGTTGAATGTGTCAATTTCTCTAATACGATTTTTGTTTCATCTTCTTACGTGTTCTAATTTCTACTAAAATATAATTTTTCAGCATGAGGTCTGATGGCACAAAACATTAAATCCGTTTTAAATTCAGTATAACACTCATTATGGCACTTTTTGATTTTAATGGTATATTTCACCTCCAATAAATTGACATGAAATTTTAACCCGTAGGCATCGATGAGTCAAATTAGAAACGTATTAAATAATGTCTGATACCATGATTTGAATGATTTAAGTACTGAGGTACAAACACTAAATTTTATATACGTCAACGATATGATTTATTATCATTCCATCACAAATTTATTTATAAAATTCAACTTTCGAAATATTTATGATATATATTAAATACCAAACATTATTTAACTTTGAATTTGATTGTTTGGGCTAGCATATGTCGGGAACAATATTTAGGCATCTTATCCCATTTAATCTCATTTTATTAATCTTAACTTAGTTAATATAGTTTCCTCAGAATTCCATGAAAATAAACACAATTAATTTCTGATTTTAGTTAATATAATGTTCATTTCCTACAGCCCATTCACGAGAACAGAATTTAGTGTATCAATTTATAAAATACAATATTTTCAACTTCTTATAATATGATTTGCTACAATTTTCAAATTAAGATAATAACACAAAAAATTATTAGATTTGCTACAAACTCAATAGCTGCCACTAGAAGTTATGATACAAGAACTTTCGGAAAATTCGGATTGGTTTCATGCTCGGTCACATCAAAGTTAAGATTGTATTTAGAAAGAGAAATTAAAGTTCTTCTAATTCATGCGAATCGGCTGGGTTGCAAATTGAGAAAGTTGTTTATTTTGAGAAAAAGTTTATTTTCAAATTCCTTCAGAATGAACAATTCGCTCAACTTTCATTACATATGCGTCTGTCTAAAAGAAAGCAGACGCGTAATGTTCCTACGACACTTACGAAATAATGTTTGTTTTCAATTAAAAACACGTTAAATGAGAACAATACCAATTCAAGGAGCAGGAATTAAATATGCGTCGCGGTACCAGTGAAAGTGATTGAGATTCGATTTTAATATTAAAATATTCTCTTAAGTACCTACGAATTAGACTAGAACAAAGTTATCTTGGCCATGAAGACATTGATTTAAAAAGAAAGCAGATGTTTATAAGGCAAAAATTGGGTTTAGAGATTTGCACTAATAATATCACAATTATAAATCTCTCTTTCCGTATGACTTTATTAAATCGATAAATTATATGACATAACAGAACGATTTTAACTATTATCATAAATCAATAAATGGGTTTAAATAATATACTCTTGACCTTGTGAAAATGTTCTTGTAAAAAATATTAAGTTGTTTGTTATTCGTCACCTTATACATCGAAATTACGTATTCTGTCCTGGTGATTTCAATGATCACAGAAACCAAAAACCTTTATCTAAAACCTTGTCTGTACATAAACAATTTTTTTATAAATTAAAATATTGAGTACACATTAATACTTAATACATACAACTAAGTAGTAATCTACAACAATTAATATTTCAAAAATATTACATAATCAAAAGGCAACAAAATAATACATATATTTCAAATCTTATATTTTACAATCAATAAAGTGTGTGCGAAAATGATCTGTTTTTAAATCGCTATAATATTTGTTAATAAGATTCAATTAAATGAAATAATATGAATTTACGTATTCTCCCTTGGTGATTTCAATGATCGGATAAACCAAAAACCTTTATTCAAAACCACTATTCACTAAACAAATATAATTTTAATAATATTTTTTATATGATAATTTATATATTATTTATATGCAAATATAATCATAGGTCTATATAAATCTAATAAAACCTTTTCGTTCAGTATTACAAGTAACAAATTACAAATCTGTAACTATGAATTAACTAAAGATCTTATAAATAAATTAATATAATAGATTCCACAGTTTTACATTAAAAATATACAACATATACAAGTTAGTTGACTTCAAAATATTTCGATAACCACGTAAGTAATATACCGTAATATTAATTAAGACATTATGTACCATTATCATCGAAGAATTCGATTCATTTTTAAATTACAATTATTAGTTTTGGTTTGTTTGTTGTTTGATAACAAACTAATTAAAATTAATTTTCTAGTATTTTGAAACTTAACTGTTTATAAAAATTTGCTATAAATTTTTTGATTTTTTACGATAAATTTATCGTAATCATTATATTATTGATAATTTTTAAAAAATCGCACAGTAACGAGTGAACTAATTGATATGTAAATGAGCTGAAAGTGAATTTAAATAACCTTTAAAAATCGAAAGTGAATTAACTATATGTAATGTAATCTGTGATCAAGCTCATTAAAAATCATCACCCACTGTTATAATGTCAGACCCAGAGTAATCGACATCAATTAAACTTCTTTCATGTTGTCCAATAATAATTAATAAGATAAATGTAAATTAATAAAAATCTTTAGGTAAGTTTTAAATCAAGACCTTATTATTCTTTAATGTTTTTGATATATAACTAGAATATACCATTATCAATAATTACCAAAACCTATAAACTTACTGACAATCTATGTATGTATAACCACTTCATATATATACTAAAAAACGGTATAACTTCATATTTTCTATGGGCCATTTACTCTCTACATTACCAGTGTACTAAGTACTTACATTTTGCCTTGTACTTACATTTCTTAGTAACCGCAGTGTTGAAACAGTTTGAAATACCATTCTTTTGGATATTTCCATTCGCATGTAAACTTTTGGAAACATTTCGTTGCTTCATAAATTGCTAAGTTGTTTCATTGAGGTAATCTTTATTGAGGGTGTCAGCTGGGTTATCGTCCAATAGATCTTGCAATTAATTGCATCCGAATTTTTTTGATCTTCCAGGGGGATCTTAGTCATTGACATTAAATCAAAATTTTTAAATCATTGAAACCAAAACCAATAATCAGGATATTTTGGAACAGCATCACCATCATTTTCTATAAGCGCTTGAGGATCGTCCAGAGCAAATATCTTCAAATCAAACAGCAAAAGTAATGAATCTCGAAAATTCAAGTTTGAGTGTCCCAGGAGCAGCATTTCTAGACACTGAATAACTCCAATAAATATAAATAGGACACAATTATTTTATGTAGGGAAATATTAAAATCATAGAATTTAACAGTTAGATGAGGCTGCTTAGCAGCTGCTTATATTGATGCTTCACATTTTGACCCATAGATATCGCTGATCAAATTACACGCAATTGACTAATGTTATTTACGAATTAACAGTACAGTCGTCAAAGAGTTTTGGTGCCCCCAAGTTTTCTTCAAAACCACTTTGAAGAAATTCCCAAAATTTTGGAGGCTATAATCAGCAAGCCTTGCTACAATGAAATCTTTACTGAGTTTTAAAAACTGCAGTAGCACAAATAGGCTAACATAGTTAATTTTATTCTGAAGCTTCAGTAGTTTGCTGTGTCCTGAAGACACGCGTTCATCAGGACGATTCCCAAAAATTATGAGAAAAATGTACACTGACAAAACTTGCTAAGAGAATGGTCCTTTATGCTGTCTAAACAAATTTACGAAGACTAACAACACCATCCCCGTCGAGCCATTCGGGTTCAAATCGAACAATTGGAGACGTATTCCAGATGATCCATCTGGTCGCAAATCAACAAAATCAACGGGTTATTAGCCGATGATTCAGCCGAATCAGATGGCTGAAGCAGTCTTTTTAGACCTAATCATAAATTCTCGACAAGGTTTGGCACTATGGCTAGATTTCCAAATCCACTAGTCGTTATCTTCCGAAAAAAGTGATTCGTCTTGCGCCGTTCTCTTTTCGAGACCTGCCTCTGCATTTCGACCGAAAGCTCGATGGATCTGTACAGATCAAAAAAGGTAGCCGTAGGGTCAACTTTCTGAATTCGCGTTCGGGATCTGCGCTCGGCTAGTCCAGAAATTCATATTTAAACTTTTCCAAAATAATATGTTAACAAATATAAAGGTACTCTGAGAATAAAAATACGGCTGCTGACCGACATGTCAAATGTTCAAACCTAATGTCATATAAGCAGTGATATTTATAAAATCATCAGAACAGGGTTTTAGTGGGAATGGCTAGAGATACATAACTTACAGTGGTGGTTTTACATAACCTAGTCAAACCTGCCCCAGATATGCCTGGCTGGACACGTATCAAAACTGTTTTCCTCCTTGTAACAGGCAGTATCGCCAAATCAGTCAAATTAAGTTGATTGATGCACTCTTGTTGTGATAATCCACGTCGAAAATCGTAAAAAATCATCGCACGAAAATGTTCACGATTCAATTCCATTTTTTGCCGAGACGAAATTTTCGACTGAATATAAAATAAACAAATAGCGTCCAGACAAAATGTTCTGAGTACGTATATGTCAAACTTTACGATGGAACCGACGGATGCACTCACATGACAACAGTGTTGCCAATTCCCGAAATATAAATAGTGACCCTCGTAATATCCAAGTCCATTCTAAATACACCCAAAATTAATTTAAAAAAATCTAAAATATAACAAAAAAAAGTGTTGTTTATTATCATTCATTCTCTCGTTACTAACGGTTATTCTAACATTATATATAATAACAAAATATATTTTGTTTTTTTTCCCTTAATATGTTCGCTGGAATTTAAACACATCTAGTTCACAAACAACAACATTTATTGGAATTCAGATTCAAAGATAAATTAAAATATTTCTCGAATCAATTTCTAACATTTTACCTCGATACTTATCGATAAAATTGACTGATCTATTTCAAAGCACATTGTCGGCCGGAACAAGCATGACAATTACAAATAGACTCGCTATTATTAGACCGTTAACTCAAAAATGTGTACGCCATAAACGTTTAGTACATCAATTTAAAATAAATCGACGTTTTTCTACCTATTAGTCCGTTTTATCAGCGCGATAAATCGACAAGTCGGCCTTCACGCCACAAAAGATATATTTTTTGGCGAATATTTCGCCACTTTTTTACCGCGACATGGAGTCAAAAAACTTTTGCATTGTAAAAATTACGTAGTCGTAAAATCTGTAGGTGATGGATATATTACGCTTCATTAATTGGTTCGATCTTAAAGTCTTGCCCCGGTCTATTCTTAGAATGCTTAAAATGAATTTAATTATTTTTAATAGTCAATATAATGTGACAGGTTGTATCTGAAACTGTTTGATGTTAATAACGATATGTATACTCCAATAATAGTTGTAATATTCACTACTTAATCCTTGGTACTATGATATGCAATAGTTTATTGGCCCATGCGGAAGGAGGATTCCTATTTTCGAAGATCTATTATAAAAAATATAATTACCAAATAGATCGAGTGTTGTTTTGATGTAAATTTAGTATCTCATATCCGGTGGACCAGTATGGGTATTTTTCTATCAATGTCACAATTTTTCTTTCACAATAGTCAAGATAAAATTAAAATTTAAAGTTTACCACAAACACACTTTTTAGAAACAAAGTTTGAACCTCCCAGTACAATATTTTCACACACAATAGCGACATAAGTCTCAATATTAGAATAAGGCTGGAGGCGATTACCACGAATGCTGATCATCGTCTATTTAGATGTTTGCATATATTCTGATAATTTTTTTACTTTAATGAATACGTTATTTAATTTGTTTAATTGTCATCGGTAAACATCTGTAACAACAATTTTATTCGGTTACATACATTACAGCTTGCTGACATCGTCACATGCACAGTACAACTTTAGGTCATAAATGTTACACTTCGGTATCGATATGGATGGCTCCCTTTATGCCTTTGTATCTGAGATTGTCGTATTAGATCCACTTCTGACATTTTCAGTCGTGTGGTAGCCGTTTTTCCTCTTTCACACCTTTCCCATCGTCTTTAAACGTCTAGAAACAGTTCATTAACAGTCAGAAACGGCTCATCAACTGTTAAGCTATTTGAAAGTTTGTCCAATAGGACTTTCAATTCATTGTTTTCTAACGTTTTTGCTCTTCCACAAGGTTCTCTATGATTTCCATCAAAATCACCACTTTTAGACATTGAAACCTAAACGACAATTGGGATATGACGGAGCAGCATCATCATAAGGTTCTAAAAGTGTCTGATGGTCTTCGGCAATATTGAGCATTCCATGATTAGCGTCTATATAAACTTAATAAATCAATAAATTAATGAATAATCAAATGAAAAACTATTATTTTATGTAGAATATTGTTGAATCGTTAACTGTTATTTTACATTGATTCTTTGACCAAAATATATATCTGACCATAATGCATACAAGCAAACATGCATAGCCTTAACTTAAAATTGAACTAAATCTATATGACTTCTTTATAAATTCACTTCACTATTGATAAATTAAAAGAGGTAATTTTAAAATTAAGAAAATTAACAATAATTTAGAATAATTTATTACAAATAAAGCATCTGTTGGCAAACAATACGGGCTGATGCATACATTCAATATGTATCTAGTAGAAACAAATGAAGTGAGTATATTATAACATAATTAATATAAGGTAACAATGCTACATTGTTGTTAAGAAATGATTAAGTGTAAATGTTTAATTTTTATAAAAAGTTAATACTTAAAAACAACGAAATCTTATTGAAGTTCTTAATTCAATAACAATGAAGACTCCAAGTATACTGCCATAGATTTATTTCATATACGATAACTTATTACACTCAAAAAATATTTTATATTTTCATTAACTCTCATTATAAGCAAATTATAGTAGAAAATTACTAGTTACATAACCTAACATGTCCTAAATGTAAACTCAAGGTATCTTTAATGAAAATTATTTTTACGCAACGCAATGGGGACACCTTTAGGAATTCTCATGATCTTCTGATCCTCCAATGCCATCGTTTTTCAGTGACTAGATTCTTATAGAAGAAAAAACTACAAGGCATATTTAAAATTGGCGTAAACAAGAAACATTTAATGGCATTTCTTTAAGTAGAAAAGCAAATAAGATGGTTGATGCGGAAGCAGTAACAAAATAGAAATAGTAAATATTTCATTAAATTTCCTCGAATTTAATTATACATTTTACCTCGTAAGACGCAATGCATATAATTGATTTTTGAAATACATTTAAAATTAATTTTTTATTAAGTTTTTATTTGTCGTTCCTTTGTAGCCTATAGCAAAATATAGTAGCATCATCATTTTACATGCAACATCATTGTACATGTGAGATTATAACACTATTTTTTTATAACATCTTTATTAGATACGCTTAGGACAATCTTAATTATAAATTAATTTATTAGTACAAAAAATACATCAATATGTCTTCCTCAACTATAAAATTATAATAACTTATAACTATAATTTACACTAAAGGTATACACTTTATATAAGTTCGTGTGGTTTGGTTCTCTTTAATCTCCTGACATCCTGCGCGCTAGCAAGCAGTTGTATTGCTTTCACGTTAGTAAGATTTAGTAATCTTCTTTCGTGTTTCAAGGCGAAATCTTGGATAACTTCGCAAATCCATTTGATTTCCAGGCCATCGTGCAGTTCTTCGTTGGTTACGTAACGATAGGCATTGAATTAATCGAAGAACCTTGTTTTAGCAGAGTTGGATGACTATTGATTTAAATTTTTAGTGCAACCCCATACTTGCACCCCAAAGGTCCAAATTGGCTTGGCTCTTTGATTTTAGATCAAGTTGAGAGTATCTTCCGACTAACCAGTATAGTTGTTTTATTTTGGTTTCAATGTGTTTTGCTTTTTGTCAAGGTATTTAGCTGATACTGCTAGAAGAATCGGGCAATTATAACACTATGAAAAATTAATATATATTGACTATTACATTGTCGTTAACTCCTAAACCTAAACCTCTAGCACATAATGGGAAAAGCGATAATATCGATTAATCTGAATAAAAAATTGAAATTACTATTTTAAAAATATAGAAAATCATTATGATTGAGTATCGAAAAATGATAAAAAGTAACAAGGTATTGAATAAGATTCTTATTTCTATTTGGGATGATGATTCAAATATGGAGAAATATATACAGAGTTTAAATTGAAGTAGTCTATTCATAATATTTTGCATTCGTCTATTATTATTTCTTCGAAAATTCAAAACTGTGGAACAAAATATTTGGTTTAATTGGAAAGCTTATAAAAGAAGGTTTGGTAGGCACAGTGGTTAAGACAACAGAACGGTTCTCCTACACTTGCGATAGTCTCAGGTTCGAATCCTGCTGGGGCAAAAGTGCAAAATGTAGGCTAGGTAAGAGCGAATGTCTTCTAAAATGATGATCTCCAAGTTGTACACATGCCAGTTCATATGCAAGCTTAATGCCAAGGACTGTGGTTGGGACCCCACGATAGGAAGTAGATCCAGTTCTGATAAACACTAGTTGGTAAATTATAGACAATGAAAATAAATAAAAAAGTTATGTATATCTTCGCTTTTGAATAACTTTTGTGATATAAAGAACTCTAATAAAATAGAAATTATATATGCATAATCATGAATATAATCCATTCAAATTAAATTACAATTAATTATTGTACCCATATATGTTTATTTTATATCACTTTTTAAGTATCTTCTTAATGTTGCGTCATGTGAGAGCTCTATATTTCAAAAAAAATGTTGCTTATGATTTTTGTCTTCTTTTTCGAATAAAAAATATATCAAATCTAAAATCTAGGTCTAACTGTTATAATTATTACATAGTTTCGTGGAAACCTGAAAGTATTTTTTGATTGTAGCGTGTGATATAACGGATATTCGGAACATTTTATATTGGACATTACCGTTTCTTTTTTGTTTCTGAAGGTATCACACGAATTCGTGTATGTTCTCAGAAAAAAAGCAAGCGCTTATTGTCAGAGGTCTAGCGATTTATTCAGATAAAAATACGGAGATAACTTAATGCAGAATAAAATGATATATTCTGATACATAAACAAGCATTATTGCTGTGATAACAATATTTTAAAATGAAGTTTCATAATATAATGAAAATGCAATCTATCATAAAATCTTAAAAAACGGTTATTTTTACATACAAAATATTACTTTCTATTTCTCTTTTAATACATTTATTATATCGAGATCTGTTTCTCATATTACTTTCATCTCTGTACTTAATATCGTTGTCTCGTTTGATTAACCTACTTGAAGTATTGTTATTTTTTTATTAGCAATAAATTGAACCAAGTTACCATAATAAATATGTTTTACCATCCAAAATTTTTTGCAAACTTATGAATAAATGGATAAAATAGTTGGCGCCAGGTTAGAATTGTTTATCCAAGCAAATTTCAATAATATGTTACGGACTATGAAAGATGCATGATGTCTTGTATTGTTATGGGAGAAATATACTATCTTTCAGCTTACTTTGCATTCTGGTTTTGTAATTTTTTTATAAAATATTTGAACTGGTTCTATGGTAGAACCATATTAAAATTCAGCTCAAATTAAGTCAAATTGAGAAAATATTTATTTTCACATTTGAATGATTATTCTTTTCCATAAGCACTTTCGTTTCTTTTCAAATATGGTACAGTTATAATATAGTATAGCTAAATATCGAAGATCACAATACATATTATGATATTTCAGTTTTTTATAGAAGTAAATAACCTTACGAAACATTTTAATGCTAATATATTACTTCGTATATTAAAATTGAATGCTGAAATTGAAATAAGAAATCCTGTTTGTATTTTTCCCAATATTTAAAGTATTGTTTGCTACAGTTTACTCTGCTATGGATGCACTAATAGTCTTTCAGAATACTTCGCACTAACACTTCGAATCACACTCGTTATAAGTTCTAAGGGGATATCGCGCTTGTTGGACACATAATACGAGGCAACAACGATGACTCGCATCACTTTATTCTGAAAGCTCTGGAGGATATTTATGTTAGATTTGCTAGTAGTACCCCACAGTTCAAAACCATAGGTCCAAATGGGCCTACGCATTGACTTATATAGCAGAAACTTGTTATTTAATGATAATTTAGATTTACGCCCTATCAGCCAATACAATTGGTTTAGTTTAAGCACTAACTGTTTGCGTTTTGTCACTATATGTTTCTTCCATGTCAAACGTCGATCAAAATGCATTCCCACATATTTAACGTTGTCTGTTTGCGGAAGTTCATGATTATTCAATTTGACAGAGGGACATGTTTTTCTACAGGGTGTGAATATCACATGGGTAGATTTTGTCTCATTTGCTTTGATACGCTACATTTCAACCACAATTCGACTTTGTTAAGAAGGAAGTAATGAAGTTGGCGTTTTTTGTGGCTGATATTGGATACTCGTGTGATAATAAAACCGCTGTATCGTCAGCATAAGTTGCAACAGTTGTGTTCCTTGAGGTTAGTAGGTTAGCTTTATACAATACCACGGTCCTCAGCATTAAGCCTACGGACTGGCGAGTGACGAACTTTAGAAATCATCCCAGAAGAGATCCGGTCTTACCCAGCCTGGCTACTGGCGTGGCTGGGATCATTTTCCTTCTCGGATTTTACACTTCTGCCTAGAAAAATCACAAACTTTAAACAATCATAAACATAACATAAGTAAAAACCTTTACAGGTCATACGATTTTATTGAAACTTGCATGTACTATTTCAATAGTATTAAACCATTCCATTGATATTCACGAACAGCTATTCCAATACTCGTTAACCAATTAATATTACCTGAATTATATGTTAAAAATAACACCAAGCTGACAGATGCAAACTTAACCTAGATATGGCTGAGGCATTGGGTGTTAGAAGAATTATATATATATATATATATATATAATATATATAATATATATATATATATATATATATATATATATATATATATGTACATATATATATATATAATATATATATAATATATATAATATATATATATATATATATATATATATATATGTATATATATATATATATATATATATATATATATAATAAATATAATATATATATATATATATATATATATATATATGTTACTAAAACTTTAATATATTGTGATTTTTTATTTTTCCTAAATTTATTAAAAATACTATATAAATATTGATGATTCACGATTAAAGAAAGAAAAAAAATCACAAACCCATAACAATGAAAACCAAGGTGCATAAAAACATTGCTAAAATTTAAATTTAAAACCAATGAAAAAAATAAACATGACATTCAAATGTATGGCGCAATTAATTGATGTGACAGAACGGTAGTTATATTATGGTTCTGTTATTTCTTGTATTCATGGACGCGCGACGAATTTCGATAAAGTTCTAATTTGAACCAGATATTCCGTAGAAGATTGTTAGTCTGATATCTTCCTAGAACGTTTTCTCATTTATATTCCTCTGCTCGGTAAGATACCGATATATTCTTGGTTTGTACTAGACGATTTACGTAAGGATCCCTTAATTAAAAGTGTCTCTGTTAACAGCTTGCTGGTTATATTCCCACAAAGCCATTGAAAGTTCAAGGAAATATGTTGACAGAATGTTAAAGACATAAACTTGATGTTAAATAATCTGTCTTGATAATAAATCGGATATTATTTATTTATGAGTTTAGTCGATGTTGCTATTATGTAAGTTTGTATTATCTTGTCTTTATAATGTAGACTATATATTTTAACTGTAGGATGAACATTATACGTAAAATATTTTGATGAATGACAGAGTGTAGCAGAGTCTTTCCTAAGAAATATTCTTCAATAATACAAGTTTTATTACAAAATAGTAATCGCGGTGTGGTCGAAATTCGATTTGTTAAGTTAATCATATATCCGTCATAATAGAGTAAAGAGAATAATTTATTATCATTAAACTTAATTATCTTAAGAACTAGCACTCACTAACCTTTTTTAGATGGACTTTAATTAAATTTAATAATAATCAACAAAGTTATAATAAGCTTAAATAAGTACACCACAGAACATTATAACAAAAGTATCATTAGTAAAATTAGTTTCAGAACTGCAACAACTTCAGAGTATCAAATACAAGTATATATGATTTTTATTTACTTTTATGTTATAAGCATAAACATGGAATTTAAATGAAGTAATACATATATTGTATTGTATATTGTATATTAATTAAAACAACGAACGCAATTAGAACTATAAAGTAAATAACTAAAATAATTGATAAAAGGTTCAAAGATTAAATTGCCATATTTTATGGCATTAAAATTTAAACATTTTAATATTTATCAGCAGTTATATATTTACTAAATTACTGTTAGTAATTCATAATTCCTTCTTTGTTCCATGTACTCTATTAGGCAAATTCTGTAATTAGTTTCATTTAATCTACATATTTTTATTATTCCATTTATATATTAATATAGTTTTTATTTTTTATACATATATTTTACCTAAAATGTATATTGAAAATTCTACAAACTATTTTATAATTCTTTACATTCATTTTAAATCTTACTATACAAATTAATACATTTATTACCTGCAATATTTGTTATTGTTTTGTTATGAAATGCATTTACTGATGAAATCTGAAATGTATTATGAGCTAATACCAATAAAATTTACAGAAATGGAAGACGACGACATTATCGCTAAGCCGATTAATATATAGATATATTACAATTGGTTGGATGGTTATTACATTTCTATATATAAAATAACATTTTTCTATCTGGACTTATTGAATTAATGCAGAATTATGATCAAAATTAAATTTTCGACATTCATTACCTTTACCGAAGCTTCCTCGTACTCCATGTCGCTTTTGGTTCTAATGACTTAAAAGTGATGATATCGAGATTTGTGATAAAGAACGCCATGGAGGACAAAGTTCAAAGACAATCAATTGCAGAACTTACTGGACGAAAATACATCTCAAAGTCAAAAGAGCTTTCAGGCAGATGAGCAGATGGGTGGATTAACTGATTCCTGCTGATTACACGTATCAAAATCTCAATAAATAATTTCTAAAATGAAAAATCTGAAATCACCGAGAAGGCAGAGGATCCAAAAAGTTTCGCTATATATTTTAATTTTTTTTCTTATTTATTTTGTACTTTTGCCAATACAGCGCTAATTGAGCCATCACTTCCAACAACATTTTTCAATTAAACAGCTATAATAAGAAATAATGAGATGCATAGGCTCTATACTGATTGAAATAAAACGATAAACAAAAAAATATGTAAGCTATAAATCTAACTGCCGTTAGAATTCCATTTGTTTGATTCCAAATTTCTTACCGAAAATTGGGCATATTGAAACAATATATCAACTATTAAATTTATTAATAAGGAACGATAATTTATCAAACAAGTATTTTTAAGGATACAGAAATATATCTCGCAATGTTAATAAGTAAAAATGTTAATAAGTATAAAATAAGTTAATTACTAATTAGTAAAATATCGATTGATTTAAAAAAGCATGAAACAAAAAAGTTTCGTATAACTTAGCTTGTAAAATTTAAGATTATAAATGTATATATGTTGGTTCAAACAAATAGATCTAACGCATATATATCACCTGGTTAAACAACTCACGTATGTGGTTGATTAGACTGTAACGGTTATGAATGGGTCAATATTTGAAATAATTCTTTCAAACCTTTTTGTTCATTATGGACTAGAACAAATATTGGTAATGGGCAAAAACAAAGTTACCGAAGAATTTTTTTAAATGTAACTAAAAATAGACGAGAAGATTCTAATTAACAAAAATGTGGTGTTCAAACAAATATTTCGATATAACAGTTAAAAAATTGCCTAAAATACACAAAAATAAGCATGATTAGGAAAAATAATTATTGGATTGAAAAGTTATATATTTTTTATTACTATTATTAATCATATAATTATTTGCTTTGTCTTTTATTTCGTATTATTTTATATTTTTTCGTTGATATTTTTAAATATTAGATGTGGAAATTTTTTTGGGCTGTAACACTGACCCTAACTTTGGGCAATTTTGGAAGCACTAAAAATCCTTCAGCCATCATATGATGATTAATTTCAATTAATTTAAAGTAATTTTTCAAATTGATTTGAGATGGGAGCTGGCATTCTCCAAGAACATTTCGCCTCTCCACTGTTTTGTTACGTAGGTGCCTACAAGTAGAAGAGAGAAAATATTACAACCTAGACTAAAATCCGCCACTATGAACGTTTATCTTACAAACCCTTCTGTATGGCTCTGAGAAAATATATGTGAAAAACAAATCTGAAAAATTGGAGACTAACATTGTCCGAAGCCAAAACAACTGTGGATAATCGCCAACCGTAGCGAGATATAGAGAATGTTCTGCCGCAGCGTATTGGCTAAACAGTGGATTCTCCTCGAGCGTCGGCTATGTCTTAATGTTGATAATGTTGTTTACTTATAACATATTTGCTGCACTGCGTGCATTTTTCCGTTATTCTAGCACTATTATGTGAAAATTTCACACATTATATACTTATATTTAATTTAATGTCAACTGTAAAATAATTATCTACTTAAAAATAGTTTGTTTTAATACTAAAACCGAATTGTAGTATTTTACTGTATTTGCCAGATTTACTACATCCTCTTTAGTTTGTTCATTCAGAGTTAAATCACAGAAATTCGATTACACTTATGATTATATTTATTAATTGAAATTGCATATATATTTTACCAAAATAAAACTGTTAATTGAAAAGGTTTCAAAAATGCTTCAAAAAAATTTAACACAGGATGTATGTCATTTAAAAAGATAGACGTCTAGACAGTGCCAGAGATTTAGATATAATTGGTTTTATGTCACTAGTAACTGTTATTTTTGCCTTTTAATTCAGGAGTCAGCTGTGGATTATTATTATGGCCAATTTAACAATATCACATCATAATCACCATTTCGATTAATTAAATTCCTTTATTCTTATTTGAATATTCAATTATAAAAATTTTACCAAGTTTTGTGTCAAAATTTGTGTAAAAATAAAATACTACTAAATAACTTTCGATATATAATCTATCCAATAAAACAGTCAATGCATGTCATCAAAATTTACGAGGTTATTTTATCGCAATGTTGCCACATCAAATCGAACTTTTGGTTTAGAACGTATGCCGGTTTATAACCTGAAATTATTTCCACTAACTTTTTGAAGAATTTTGTAGACATTTGACAACAAGTTCGACCAGTAGCAACATAAATAGAATTTCTTAGATTCATTGGGTTACATGTGACGACACATCAGATAGCACTCAGTCTTTTTTTAACTAGAGTAAAATAAAGTAAAAGAAAAAATCCGCTCTGAGTTTAATAGGATTTTTATATCTTTCCAAACTATTTAGCAGATTATTTGACGTCATCTATGATATGTATAAATTTACAACGATATCTGGGTTTTATTCAGGAGTTAATATATATTGTTTATTATATTTTCTTCTTTAGCTTATTTCTCTTATTAAATCATCTTTTAATTAAAGTTGAATAATTATTGAAATTTAATGGTGACTTATTTTTAGGTGATCGTAAGTAAAAAAAGAAGAAATTACTTCTCTTTTCTTCATTCTTGTATAACAATAAATTAACTAAATCGAGCATGTTCAATGTGACTAGCAAATATAAGACAACTAAGTTGTCTGTCGTCATCCCTGTATTAGCGGTAAACGATGACAGTGTTGTCGCAGACACAAAAAATATTACCGATAAAAAAATCTAATTTTATTTAAATGCAAATGTTATCTTGATTTATATTTAATATATGTTGTATTCAGCGGTCATGGTCACGTTTTTTATAGATGAGATACAATACACATATTAGAATTATATAACATCGAAAAGTATATATCCATTTGTCATTAAAACAAGAACAAGATAATTATTCTTTTGAAATTTAAACAGATATTAAATAGTAAAAATATATTAAAAATTATAGTATTTCTACTATACTAACCTGTAATAAAAACATTTTGATGTGAAGACATTTGATTGGTTCTTTGATAAAGTTTGGCACGTGACTGCCTTGATGTCACGTTTAATTGACCAATAAAATTTAAATAAAAAACAATTTAATTTCTGAAATAAATTTTTTAAGTAAAATTCAATGAATGGAATAAATATATTCTGTAAAACTGCAAATTATATATAAAATATAAATATAGTATAAAAATAAACATATCTATAAAATATAAATATCATCATAAACAAAGAACTTTAGAACAAATCAAAATTATCTCTTCTGTTTTTCCCCTCTTCATATTTGTTTAGGACCATCAATCTAATAGGATCTATTAGGGTTCTGGCTTTTGTTTTCTTATACTGAAAGCAAATTTTCTCTGTTAAAATTCTGTACCTGTTTTATCCAGAAATATATGGTGTATATTATTTTACATTCTATCTGGAAGATCATTAAATAGTGTACAGTTAAAGGGTTTTAAATTTATGTTTGTTTAAAGATATTTGACAAAAAAATATGTATTACCGACGTGGCAATATCGTGAGATAAAATAAAAAAGATAGCTAAAAAAATACCAAAATTTCTATTGTATTAAATTTTGGTTAATCCTTTCAAGCTATTATTTCAGTGAAATTTCAACTATCAAATAACTGACCCAAGAATAAAAATATATGGTCATTTGTGTAACTTCCTTTGGAAAGGGATAAATTTCTAAAATTAAAAAATAAATAGTTGATATCTTATATGATTATTAATATAAATAAGCGTACCTCAACTTACAACAAAACACGCTGTAACGATTAAGTAAATTTATTTAAAGTTGGGACTTTTACATCATCAAGATTGTTAAATACAGCTAAATATTTCCTTAAACTAAAACGATTCTGCGTTTCTTTACTATCTGTGCAATATAAATACTAATGAACTAATAACTTAATCTCTAAACGTTATTAAGTGATGCACACTGAAAATGGCGCCCGAAAGAAATGAACAATAAAGACGCTATAGAGACGAAGTGAATATATTAAAAGTAGCGACATCTACATGTTGGAGGTCGTGAAATATTTCCCCAAATTTCCCTATAAAGTTGAATCTCTGTTTCTCTATTACTAGATGTTCTAAAACATTATAAAAATCTATAAATGCACTGCTTCTTAAGTAATGCACACTGAAAATGGCGCCCGAAAGAAATGAACAATAAAGACGCTATAGAGACGAAGTGAATATATTAAAAGTAGCGACATCTACATGTTGGAGGTCGCGAAATATTTCCCCAAAACTTCCTGTAAAGTTGAATCTTTATTTCTCTATTATTATATGTTACTATACAATACCTGTAGCGATAAATATAATATAAATGATGTATTTTTCAAATAAATAAAAAATTTCCTGGTTATATATTAATGGAGTAAAAAAACGTATTTTTCATTGAGAAATACTGCGCACAATTGAACATTTTTGGATGAATTGCATTAAACTGAAACACACTAGTAGAATACTAATAACTAAAAAATTAATGGCGCCCATGGATGATTTCTGTTTCTACATGTACATTATCAAACAAATTGGAACGATATAATAACCACTAAAAAATCAAATTAAATTGAAATAACGACTCATGTGTCGGAACAAGAAGTCGACTCAGAAGAATAAAGGTTTGGAGAATACGGCGGGTAGGATTGCATTTTCCCTTTTAATGTTTTTAGGCATGATTCCACCAGTTTTGCAAATTGTTTTCGAGCGTTGTCAAGATGAAGAAACACATCATTTTTATTGCGGCTCAAACGCACAACTACAATGCTTAGTTATCAGTAATGTCACAGATCTCCATTGATGGTTAAATCGAATAATGTGTCAAAATTCTGGTCTTAATTTTGTTTTTTTTTTTGGTTGCCCAGAATGCTCTTCATCCTCGGTATCAAAATCGCTACTTCTAATACATAGAAACCAATAATCATATGTTGAAATCGGTGGAGCATAGTTGACATACACTTGACGCAGTATTTAATGACCTTCCACAGCCTTTTATTCAATTTAAAGTAAAAAATAAAACTTTTCGCAAATGCGATTTACTAGATACAAATTCTGACATTTTTAAAGTATTGAAAAAATATATTGTTTACAGTTCGACGAAATAACAAATACTGAAAAGCGAAACCGGTTAATGAGGCTTCAACAAAGCTGGTTTCAAATGCGATCGATGCGATTTAAAACACATTTTACACCGTCCCTAAATCTTTTAAAAAAACTTTAGAAACTTTGTACTTAATTTTTCATTTTAAATAACAAGAATATTAAATTATTGATTAAACCTAAAAGTAGAAACACATTTTCATTGATTTTATGTTTTTAAATTATAAATTTCTAATTGTTTTATAAAACACATTAATTGAAAGTAATAATACGAGTTATAGAAACTAATCTTACTATATTTTTTATACATACATAATAAATTATTCATATACTCCAGACCAATTAACTCAAAATGTGTCATAGTTGTGTACTAAATTATTATTCAAACGTTTAAATAAAATATCAGTTGGTTAGTCAGAATCAATCATGTTTTAAAATTTCACCTGTCATTGACCTAACAATATTCAATCTAAATGAAATACTAATTATATTTTATACCCGTATGTTGATTTAAGATTAATGAAACTGGCGTATACTAACGCCAAAATTAGAATTTTAGCTAACATATGATGTGTTCTTCAGAATTATAATTATCGAGTTAACATATTCATATCTTATAATTTTCTTAAATATTTAATCCCGCAAGTTACATAAAAATCTATGAAATTGTTCTAAAGTAATAAAATATTTTTAACAAGAATATTAAACCGACTTACTAAAAACTAACTAAAAATTTAAAAATAATCAAACTTAAATTTTTAACACAAAAAATCATTTTAGAATAAAATATTTACATAGTAATCGTTGTAATAACTAAATAAAAATAAACAGAATCTTGTTTAACCTATCTAATATACGTATTTTATATTCTACTATATACACACAATTTAGCTTAATACCTACCTAAATCTATTTATCTATTTACAATATTATTTTAACTACTACCAACTACTTTGAAAGCGGCGCCGAACCCATTATATTAATAATTGGATAACAATGTCACAAAATTATATTATAATTTTTGTATTTTTTGGGGTCAGTTCAAAGTGGTCAGTTAACTAAGTAACAGTTAAATGTAACTTTTTATGTTAAAAACAAAATCACGATTAAAGTAATCCCGAAGCATTGGCAACATTCATATAAATAAAAGTAACTGAACACGTATATATTTTGCGGTAATTATTCTAACAATTGATTAACTTATTTCCTTGGCAATGCAGTGATGGTAGCGTCTTACTGTCCTAATAGTCTCGCGTTTAAATCCCACTAAACCGTAGATATTGTTGACTTATTTTTGTGGGATTATCTAGAATAATAAAAGTAGTAAATAAAAAACCGAAATCTTCTGGAATGTTCTCTGATAGTTGAAGTTGATACCTTGGTAGCTGTAGCCTTAATTTCGAGGATTGTGACTCTAAATCTACCTTAAGCAATCCATTTCAGAGAAATTTTTGGCAAAAAGGATACTTTAAGATATAAAAAAAAACAGTTTAATTAACATAACTGCATAATATTATAAAAATGTAATAATTCCAAATAAGTTCTTGTTGAAGATTATTGAAGTGTATAGACAAGGATTGTAGACGAGGATTGTATTAAAAATACAAGTGTGTTTCTGTCTTACTTGCAGAAATTAATATGTAAAGATATTCGCAATTTTAAAATAGTTATTAAAGGAACTTAAGTTAAAACTACAGACTTGAAATAAAATCAGAATACCGAATGAAAATATTTAAATTACATATTCAAAATGATAAGATACAAAATGAAATTGCCAATATTAAAAATAAATACAGGTTTAAGCTACAATATATATAATTCTTATCTGCTTAAAATATAATTCGATATGTTAGATTATATTTATTTACTTACATATCGAAATGTAATGTTTCGTATTATTTTAAATACTAGAAAAGCAGATTAGCAATTAAAAATAAAAGTAATGTTTTCATTCATAATTCATTCAGAAGAACATCTTATTTAAATAAAATATGTTCATGTACCGGTAACGTAATTCTAATAAAAACTTAACAACAATACATAAATACAAGACTTATATTCCTAGTAGCTTCATCAGAACGTGCTTGAAAATATTATGGTAACAACGTTTTTGAACTTCCTTTTTATTTCCATATGTATGATAATATTTCAACCAATATTAGTTTGAACTCAAATTATATTTCTTAAATTTTAGTGTATATTTTGACAAAATAACATAATAAAGCAATATTTCTGCATATACTTTAGAATCTCCGTTTTGCTAACTATATTTTATCTTAAGCTTGAGAATCTTGAATAAATAGAAATTTTACTAAATATTTTTTACATTAATTTATGAATAAATAATGAATCAGGTATCCTGTCCATTTATATTATTCACAAATGTTATAATAATAAATATTATGGTATATTAACAGTCATTACTAACATATGATCGAATATACAAATACTAAGTAGAATTCCTATTATCCATTTAATAACAGAGCTGAAAGCTAGAAAACAAATGCATTAGAGAAACCCTCAATAATATAGTTCTCGATCTATAATATGGGCTTGCAATAGAATCAAACCCGAATTATTTTAGTGAGATTTTAATTAAAAAATCCTAGATAATATCCTTTCAACATTTTCCCAAGCATTTCTCCTAATTCTGTAAAAATATGTTTTCGAACTTTCTTATTCCTCCATGCAATTCCTTGTTATTAACAAAATTACAACTTTTAAATCATTAAAACCAAAACCGACATCATCAATGTAAGATTGTAAAATTGTTTGATAAACTTCGGTAGTACATTTTTCAAATCTGATATATACACTGAAATATATAATAAAATCTAATATATAATAACAGAAATACTATATAACGAGAACTTTCATGATTAACATTTGTGTACACTGAATGACTCAATAACACTGTATCAAAACTTTAAAGTTAAACTAAAAAAGTTATTTCGTTTAACAGTTGTTTTTTATAGATCGATTCTACGCTGATCATGCATGTACAAATATTCAAATTATTTGCAAATTGGCGAATGACGTTATCCGCATTAATCCGATTAGATTATGTCTTTATAGTCTTGAACGGAATACCGTTTCTACGATTTGTTTTATACGTATGCGTAATAGTTGTTGTTCCGTATCCGTATATTCCATTTTAACGTATAAGGCAGAATAAATGGAAATAATTATTCTCTTTATATTAAATTGTAGAATATACATATATAAAGAATGTTTAGTAGGAATACATATTTACAAGGTACAAAATATGAGCAGCAATCCGAATAGTCCGAATATCAAAAATTTTCCAATACTCTCCAATAATTACCTCATTCACCTCATTACCTTACCTCATTTACCAATTTCTAAATTATTTTTATACAATAGAAAATGTACCCGGCCTACCATAGTAAAACACATTTTTTGGCAATATTAGTTTTTTTATTCAATATAATTCCCTTCAAGGGTGATACACTGACTATAGCGACACTCCAACTTTTCTATACCATTTTTGTAGTACAACTTGTCCCCTGCTTCAAAATAGGCTTCAGTTTCGGCGATCACCTCTTCATTCGGCGAAAATTTCTTCCCAGTGACTATACTTTTGAGATCTGAAAACAGGAAATAGTCGCTGGGAGCCAAATTTGGAGAATACGGTGGATGAGGAAACAATTCGAAGCCCAATTCATGGATTTTGCCATCGTTTTCCCTGACTTGTGACACGATGCATTGTCTTGATGAAGCAGCACTTACTTTTTATTCAAATGCGGCCGTTTTCCCGCGATTTCGCCCTTCAAACAGTCCAATAACGCTATGTAATAGTCGCTGTTAATGGTCCTCCCCATTTCAAGGCAGTCAATGAATTTTATTCCATGCGCATCCCAAAATACAGACGCCATAACCTTGACAGCCGACTGTTGCGTTTTCCCACGCTTTGGAGCGGGTTCATCATATGCAGTCCACTCGGATGACTGTCGATTGGACTTCGGAGTGAAATGATGGAGCTATGTTTCATCCATTGTCACATATCGATGCAAAAACTCGGGTCAATTATGCTTGATCATCTTCAAGCACTGCTCCGAATCATCAACTAGTAGAGTAGTTGTTTTTGGTCAAAAGTGAGCTGGCGCCACACCCACTTTACACAGAGCTTCCTAATACCTAAATATTCGTGAATAATATGATGTACACGTTCAGTTGATATCTTTAGAGTATCTGCTATTTCATTCAATTCCAATTTGCTGTCATTCGAAATCATTTTGTGGTTACCGTTTTCGGTGCTCATTTGACCACGTCTAAACTTAGCAATCCAATCATTGATGGTTAATTTTCCAGGGGCGGTGTCCGAAAACTCAGTATCAAGCCAAGTTTTTGCTTCAACTGTATTTTTACCCTTCAAAAAGCAATATTTTATCAACACACGAAATTCCTTTTCATCCATTTCTTTCACAATAACAAGAGTTGCTTCACTCAAAATACTATAATTCACAAAGTAATGATCCGACAGCTGTCAAATTTATACACGCATCTTTTGAGGGTTAGGGCTAACTAAGAAACATATGGATTTAATACTAGTAGCGCCATCTATGTATCAGACCGGGGTCATTTCAATTGACCTGTAACATGGAACTTCCTTACTAATAAAACTCAATTTCCACAATTGGCAGACTCCAAATCCAGACCGCGTCTTCATGGGAACTTAAGTCAAATATTCCCCCGAGACGCCTTTTTTAATTCAGTGGCACGAATTTCTGACCACATGAACACTACATGTTTCCTAACCCCAAAACTAAAAGTGATGAACTAAAGCTAACAGCTAACTAAGGAAAGTGTAGACAATCAGTTCGAAAAATTCGAGATTTTAGCCACTCCATAATTTAAAAACACCAAAATAATCTCAAAAAGACTAGGATTATTGTATTGACTAACCATATCTGGCAGATTATCCTTCCAGTTTTTTAATTATTCAACAAACCACTAAAACAGGATAATTATACAATGACCACTCAGCTGTGACTGCTTAAATAAGATAACCTGGATAACCTAGTAGTATCAGAGCTTTCGTCCTGAAGATGCTATCTGTAACAATTGCCAAACGTCGGCTAGTTTTAGTAAATTAGAGTGACTCTAAACTCTGACATTAATTCTAATGCTATTCAAGGTAGTTTCTTAGTTGCCTAGAAAATATCTTTAAGCAGTAAGTAAAATCAAATAGCAAAAAATCAAAATAATCGATCAATTAGAAACGATCTGGGACACTATCTTTTGGGGCGATTTTTTTCAATTAATTAAATAAATCATGAATCCGGACGGAACGTTACTGGTGTCACACGAGTGTCAAACAAATTCGTGAACTATAAAGAATGGTATTCGAAAATCTGGGCTATGCCTCTTCAATAACATTTTATCGTTTGTTGAATCGTATTTTTTATATATATGTATTTAATCGTTTCTGCCATTACTTATTCGCTGGCAATATAAATTATAAACCGTACCGCTGGACAAACGGAGACAATCGCCCGATAAAATTGTTCTGGTATGTACTAAATGGGCGTACCGAAAATGGTATTCAGGAAATACAGGCTCTTATAGATTATAGGCATTCTTTTTTTTGTGTTCGTTTAATGTACAGTAAGATATGATTTCGAAAAAAAAACTATTTCTCACAGTTACCACTTTAATTGCGGCCGGTTTTCGAATATAACATTGAGTTGAAATTTTGAAAATATATTTGAATTTATTTGATCTTTTCTAAATAATAATATTATTACGACTTATTGTAAAACATTTTATGATATACTTTTATATACCGTTATACATCTGTTGCTTTACTGTCATACTACGATAGACATATATTAAATGTTTTTAGAAATTTAGAATAGAAAAAATACCGATCACATAACAAATATATTAAATCTGTTCTACTCATCTCTATCTCTTATCTTATCTCCGCAATAGTTATATATGTTTATATATGCAACCTACATGTGATCTTTGTCTTGAAATGATTGAAACATTAATTATTCTTATCCCCTATGTTCTTATGCGTTCTTTAAATAGTCTTGGAACTTGATGTCATACATATATCTAACGTTGGAAACTATCGACTGAAAACAGTCGAAACAGTCGATAATCAAAAAAATAGCGACTTAAAATAGTAATTACTATTTTCAGTGAAATGCACGGTTCGACCGTTTTTTTTTTTTTCATTTGCGATGTCAGGCGAAGATGTACGAATTCTTGTCTGTATAAAATGTGAGATAGGAAAGGACGGAGATAAATGCTTGGAGCAGTTAATTTTAAATGTTTTTACATTCTACAATAGTAGTATAAGCGAGACAGAGATGTATATATATTCATTCTAGTGATAACTTTAAAAAAGAAAAGAAATAAAAATTACTAATTTCTATTATCATGTAATAAATAATATAATTTTAAAGGAAGTAGGATTACTTTTATACTGAATGTTCTGTGGATGTCTAAAAAGGAATGGAATAATAACACCACAAATGTTTTATCGTGTTTTAATATAATAATTGCTATTTTTAAATAACATAGCATAATAAATATAAATAGTACAATATAACTTAAATAGAACCTAAGAACTAATGATTTTCAATAACCATAACTACTAAATAAAATGTAAACATATACCTAATCATTGAAAAATCTAATCCATGATGAACCTAAAAATGATCGTACAATAACTACCAGGCCCTTTTTAAATAAAATTTTTATTTATTTTTGAACAGAAATATTTTTAAATTACTGAGAATATTATCATGTTCAACTTTTCTCCCGTGAGGCGGTTTTTTCGATCGTTAATTATTTGCCCAGATTTTGAAAAATCAATCAAAAATCAAATCTGGTCTCGTTCAGAGGGGACAGATGTTGCGGGTGTAGAGGAATATTTTACGTGTAACTGATATAATTCATGTAGTTTCATTTTATGGGTTTGCTAAAAATCCAATGGGTTTTTTAAACGCCCAATAAATGAAATTTCCCAATACTGCTAACTCTGTAAAGTTGCTGCAGTACTTGGAGTAATACTTCTTTCATTCTAGTCATTTTTTATCAAAATATCTCCAGATGTCAATACATCCTTGGTCAGTAGATTTGTCTTGAATTTCGAATTGTGGAACTACATTTGTATTTTTTGAAGTTAGGATGGAAGATACCTCTTTTGTGATAACTTTTTGTATTGCCTAAGCATTATTTGCAATACCAAATCCTGCTTGTTCAAATCTAGGATCTAAAAATGTGGATTACCCGCATATCGTATTCATTTCTAAAATTGACAGTCTTTTATGATGACATCTAATAGACAATTTTATCATTTTTTCCCCATTCACTTGTTAAAATCCTGGATTTGATGGAATGTTACAGTCCTCTTATTAACCATATAATTAAAGACATCGTTGGGATATCTTTCACCAGATAACTTGGTGATTATTATTTCAATGGGTTTTAAAAATTGAACACATTCTGTTAAGATAGTCCATTCGTTAACAAATAAAAACTGTGGCGCTCTTCTTAATAGCCAACAAAATATGAAAGTAGAGTTTTCCTATTGGAAAATGTATTTATTACAAATATTTAATATATTTTATTCACCTCTTTATCGTTAATATTTTTAAAAGAAATTTAACAACTGCTACTGTAAAAAACTCTTCAAATCTTTTAGATTTATACAATTTCTGAAACCCTTGGAACCTAATTTTAGTTTTCAAGATTTTAGGAAAAAAGTTTCGACAAACAACAAGCTTGGACAAAAATCGTGAAAGTTTATCAAAAAAGTATTACCTATTATACCAGACCAAAGTATTACCTATTATGTCAGTCAAAAGTATCCTACTATTTATCATTTACAATTTAATTTTTTTGCCCTCGAAAACTAGCGTTCCAAAATGCTGCTATATTAACTTACAATATATAGTTATTCACAAGCAAACTACAAAAAAGAACATAAAAGCACATATATTACATATAAATCTATATAAGCATAAATTCGGCGCATTACTTTCAAGGTCGCGGCTAGGACGGAAGTCCAGACCGTTAAAAATCAGTCGAATGAACTAGTAGAACCGAAAATAGTAACTAAAACAGTCCACAGTAAATAGTAATAAAATCAGTCGGACCGAAAATAGAGACTAAGAACAGTCGACTGAAAACAGTTACTAGTAAAAACAGTCGAACCAAAAATAGCGACTGAAATAGTCGATAGTAAAAAGTAGTCAATTACTGAAGAGTCGATAGTCGATTTCAGTCGATTGTTCCCAACACTACATATAACATATAACCAAACTACTATTGCTTCGGACCAGTTCGTTCAGTATTAGAAGCCAGTATTTTGTACATCAAATTATACAGATTCTTGTTCGTTCTATTCTTAGTTTTCTGTGTGTGAGTTGTATGAATACTGTCTAATTTAATATTACATTTTTCATGTATTCTGATCTTTTTGGACTGGCAATTCATTGTCTTCAAACTTTTTTCTTTTTTCCAGTTCGTTCTTTGTCAGTAACATCAAAATCAACAAATTTAAATCGTTTAAATTAAACGAATAAAGTAATTAAACAGTTAAGTTAGGCTGCTTAACAGTTGTATACATTTATATTTCGCATTTTTACCATTAAATATCGCTAATCAAAATACACCTTATATAACACATGTATTTACAGGCCCCTATATAACGAAAGAAATTATTAAAAAATTCCGTTATATGTAAAATATATTTTACAACAATTTTCTGCCAAACTTTCAAAATCCAACAGTTCTAATTTGTCGAATGTCTAATTTTTTCATCATTTTCAGTATTATAATTTATCGTTTACCACCAAGACTGCACTTCAGTAACGAACATCGACGTTCCTTTTTCTTATCTTATATTTCTTATCGACATACATATTTCTAGTCTAGGTCTTATAATATCCTCTAAACAACGAATAATCATTAGATGAAGAGCAATTTCACTGACTCATTGCTAATATTATTTATTTTGCCCTTGAATTAAATGAAATTTGGATAAACAATTGGCTGTGATTATTATAGATACTTCATAATGATGTTGTAATTAAAGAATACTCTAACGTAAAAAAATACTGGAAAACTAGGAATAGAAGGTATTACTTATGGAAGACTCATGCTAATTGAACTTAAAATTAACAATTTCGAAACACTTAAAATCATTAACAATCATAAGGACGGTATTACGTGTTCTACCAATTGAAACCGCTAAATGTTGTTATATTACTGGAGATCAATTGATAGTATCTTTATTTCTAGCAAAGCTTTTTAAGAAGGTTTGTAAAGAAAATACGTAAACTTCTTGATGGCTTAAAAAGATATGTAATTTTTAAGACGGTTAGTTAAGATGTGATAAGAAAGCAAAGAAAGACAGTATTAATCTGCGCAACGTATACTACGATATCTATGATTTAAAAAATGGGAGAAAAATTAAACCAATAATATAAATTAGAAATTATTAAAACAAGGAAATTTTAAAATAAAATTCAAACGGTTTTTGGGTTCTGGCTTTAATAATCTCAAACAACTCAAAAGTAGGTTCGTATTCGTATCTCATTTACGTGTCGTGTTTAGGGTACACTAAATCCAAAAAGACCTGCAATTAATATACACCTTTATGCCGAAACGTTGTCAAACAATAGTCGGTCCTCTTGAGGACTACATGCTGATCAAAACCCTGAAAAATATTGTAGCATTATTTAAAATCCAATTGATAATAATTAATAACATATCTAAATAACCATAAGGCAGATTTATTTATTTTAATAATATGTCGAACGCAAAACTGTATAATTCAAAATACCAGCCCGTTAGTTCAGAACATGTCAAGACTGCCAACATTTTAGCAGTACGACAAACATCGAAAGGACAGTGCAGTACCGTTTAGACGACGCTAATTTACTGGCTGTAATAATCTGTTTGTTTTATGTATGCCGGGCATGAGGTAGTGAACATTAAAAGGTTTAACAGTTCCGAGAAAATAATCAGAGTCAAAGACAAATCACGTTAAATAAGATTTCACGCCGTCATTCATATATTGATCCAATTCGTGCGATTATTTAAATATTCATGCTAATTTAAAAAAGTAATACCAAAAATTATATTTGTTTCATCTTCAATAGTAAATTGAGATAAGCTCAAAAAACTAGCTTTTGTCAAAGCAATCAGTGTTCAATGCTACTAATACCTATATTATTTATCGAATACTATATTCTCCATCTTTTAGGCAGTTAACGCCTTGGCAATAAACTTTTCCTTATTTGCGTCTAGGTATATATTAGGCAATATTCTATAAAGCGTATTCCAATAACCGCATTCTGCAATGATCTAAATCAATGGCTGATGATTAAGCTTGAACAAAAAATGCTTGAATGCTAAAAAATTAATGTTTTATATCGCACAAGCTGACTATTTTAACCAACGCCAGCTAACTTGAACTATTAAAATTTTTAAATTTATATCACGCTAGTAAATTAATTTTAAAGGATTTAAAACAAATGGTGTTAATGTGTATTAAATTGCATCGAGTACATTTGTAACCAACTTCATGTTGAAGCCTCGCAAGCTTCACTTTTCAATATGTGTCGTTGGAATTTGTACCGAGTAAATTGCATTTCCGAGAGGTTTTACTATTTCTTCAATTTGAAGAAAAAGGCGGTTGAAGGTCATCAAAAGCTATGTGAAGCTTAAGACAACTATGCTCCATCGATTTCAACTTGTGAATACAGGTTTCGATGTTTTAAAAGTAGTGGTGCTGACACCGAAGACAAAGGATATGGACGGACAAAAAAAAATTAAGATGAGGATTTGAAAGCATTAGTCGATGGGGATCGCTATCAACTATAATTTATGCGTTTGAGGCGAGTACTGCACAACATAATGCCAGAATAGGAGCAAAAACACAACAAAATTATTCTCCAGCATAACAACGCTTGACTTCGTATTGCAAAACCGGTGAAAACATACTTGAAAACATTAAAATGGGAAGTGCTACCCCACGCGCCGTATTCTCCAGACCTCCTGTCCAGTTTCTCCGTATAAATTAAGATTTTCTTTGTTCTGACCTAAATTCAGACGGTGGAATGCATGACGCATACCTGGTCGCAGAAACTTGCCCTGGAGTAACAAGTTGGACCGGGTTATGTGGGACTCCCTCTGGGCTTACCAATACACTAAACCGAAACCGTCTCACAATTGAGCCCTGTGGATCGCTACTGCTACTGCATTAAATTTGGGGCCATGGCACCCGCAGATCGGGCAGCCGTTATTGGGCACGAGGATCCGATGATTCTATTGATTTGCGAACTTGAGTTAACACGACAGGATACTGCCATGTGGGGGTAACAGTTATGACTGCAGCGACGGATGAGGTCGTTTCAGCCTGAAAAAGCGGGGATGTTAACAGTGACGCGGTGCTAAGCTCCCAGAAAATTCTCCTCAGAAGCTTATTTTGGAAAACTCGAAGCCGTTCCACCTGGTTGGTTGTAACTTTAGATCCGTAGAGGAGTAGGGACCGAATTAACATCTTATAAAATAAGCATTTGATGGAGATGGGAAGTGTGCTAGAAGGGCAAATCATAGAAGATAGCAGGTTTGCTATCCCCGAACCTCTGGATTGCTTTCTGGATTTGGGAATGCCAACCGAACCGTCAGTCGAAGTGGAAACCTAGGTCCGTGACGTTATCCAGCTATGGAATTGTTGCGGTGTCGATCTTATGTTGCGAGACGCGCAGTGCGTAACGCTTCTTATGGAAAATGATGGCCTGGGTTTTCAAGGGGTTGATTTTCAACCTCCAGAATTAGAACCACTTGACCGCTTATAAATCCAGGCTACTATCTGAGCAGCGTTTCACTTCTTATAAAGATAAAAGTGGTCGATCCGTGGCTAGTTTTAAAAGATACGTCGTTCTTTCTTGAAATACTTAAAATACAAAAAAGATTGAATCTAATACGAAAAAGTTTTATATTTTTGTTGCCATGAAGAAAAACATAACAAGCTAAACATTCTTGTTCAGAAAAAAAGATATCAGTTATTTTTCGTAAATTTCCGTCCTAAAATGTTAATTAAATTTTAATATACTTTTTGAAATACATTCCAATAAGTTAAAATCAGTATTTCACAGTGTTATCCACATACCAACTAGGAGATATTATAAGAAATAATTTTAACGGTATCTTTATAGCTCTAGAAGAAATATTATAATTTACAATTACGACATAATTCCCACAAATGATAAGATGATGATTTAGGTATATAAATAGCCAAAAAGAATTCCAAACGTTTGCCACACAATCGCAGAATACTAATTAGTTTTGATTAAATCGGCTGCTAGTGCTTAACTTTTTAATTAAATATTATTGTTTTCATCAGTAATATAAACAACCATACTTATTTTCCGATAAATAATGTATTTAACATATTTTATAGCAATAAATGGAAAAATATAAACAAAGAAAAAGTAAATTTATTTAAGAAATGTAATTAAGTTAAATTATCTAGACTACCCATAGACAAACCCTAACATGCTAAAAATAATTTAGAATTTGGGGTGGAACACGCTGTAATAGACAAAAATGGGACTATCGCGGCGAGGCTAACCCACTAGAAATACTACCTTAGATAATATATGGATTAATTCCTGAAAATGATTGAATGTTATGAAAATTAAATAGTTAATTATATCAAAAAATATATTACTTTTCCGTCTACTTCTTATTCTTATAGAATTGCTTTTCAAATTGTATTTTCTTTATATTTCTGTTAATTTTGTTATATTTTGTATTATAATTTTGTTAGATGGTGAACAATTGACTTAGCTAAGACCCAACTAATAGAATTTGACATCTAATTTGTATGCAATTTCTAGTTTCTTATCCTTTCTATCAACTGAAAATTGTATAATTTTAAAAAATTGTAATTTATGTTTTTATATGTTGTTGGAATAATTAAATTTACAGTGAAAATAATACCCTAAAATTTAAAATAATAATATACCTGATGTAAATATTATTACATCCGAGAAAAATATGAAATGACAGAAAAGGTAAATGAAACACATTTTAAACGCTATTATAAAGCCTTTTATCTTAAACTTCAAATAATCCCCAATATCCTTTGAAAACTAGAGATATTACATAAAATATTTATGCAACGCATTTTAGAAAATAATTAACATAATAAGCCCGACACCACCCCATAAAACATTATCTTTAAAGGAATTTTAAAATTATGGAAAAGATAAAAATAGATAACAAAATAGAAAATAATATAATTAAAAAAATAGATGTTAGTAAATGGAACAAATAGAATAGAATTAATTTAACGAGACAAAACTGATATACTCTGTGAATAAACCCAATAATCAGTCGTTGCTGTGTAACTAATTATTACCAACCGTAGGAAAACACTTTTCTAATTTTTGCAGGCTTTTTTCGACATTTTTTCACTTACTCTAATATAATTTAATGATAATTTATCAAATTCCAATATGACCAGGATATTTGGTAACTACGGAGAGAAATGTCATTTTCTTCTTCACTGCCATTTTCGCTCATACCAATCAGTAAAGTCATCATATCCTTCAAACATACATATTTATTTTTATTATTTATGAAATTTTCAGTTTTATCTTATCTAGAGCGCTACGAATTTAAAATATAAGAACTTGAAAATGCCTGATGGTTGCCATTTCATTTTAATGATTTTTAATCAAAGTTTTTTTCAAATTGGTTTTATATGATGGATGAATGAAGGTTACAGTGTAAACAATATTCCATTTTTAAAATAGACAATTACCAATTACAATTACCGTGCTTCTATGTTCAAATGGCTGTCCTGTCACCAACTAAATCCTTGAAAAGTGGATTAAAGTGACTATTGAGGAAATAAGTGATATATATATATATACTTATTTCCTAGGACTATATAGGACTATAGAAAAAAACGGCTGCACTTAATTCTTTAAATGATTTTAGTAAACTGGTAAGTTTTCAATAAGCATCAACTTTTCAGAAATCAGTAGGATACTTTTACTATGCTGTTACGCTGTTCCATCTTGTATCTCATGTTTGACTAAACGTTTTCTCAAAAGTTTTAAGCTAGTCTTGAACAACATACAAATGATGAAAATGTGTTCCTATATGTAAAAAATGTTTTTCTTGTGGTTTCTTAGGTTTTCAGTCCGGCTTTTAACAAGTTTTGAATTTTAAAATTCAATATACCCATTCGCGTACCTAAATAACTTAAAAAATTAAAGAGATTTTCAATGAAAATCATACGTATCCAAAAACAACAGCTGTTCAACAATTTATTTCATTAGTAATTATCATTAAACCAGCATTAAATAGTTTATGACACTTTCAAACTTCGTTCATCTACCGTTGTGTTATTTAACGTACATTTTAAATCATTAGACGCGCTTGAGTCTCCTCTTATTACCAGTTCGACGATCTATACATCTTCAAACGCATTTAAGTCATTTTCGACGCTTTAATGGAAATATAAGTGAACAATAGAGGATTACATTGTCGTAGGAAAGTCGTAAGGAATAAGTATTGGCAAGGATAAATATGTTTCTGAGATGTATATTATGAAATAGTTATATAATTACAATGTATTTTTACTTGCTTGTTTTAAGTCGTGTTAGCATTATTTAATGTCTGTTAAAAATAACACTATTATAATATTCAGGACCATAAAAACATACCATAATATTAACATTATCATTATCATCAAATTCTCTCTTTGTGAGTAGTATTTTAAGTTAGTTTCTTTTCATTCTTTAAAAAATTCTAGTGATGGATTTTCGTTCATAATTTGAAATGGCTAATAAAAAAATAATTTATTAGCAATTATTCATAATATTCAATATAATAATTAATAATAAAGAAGATACATTTTCAAGAAGCCAATACATATTCACTAAATAAACCAAGTATAAATAAAAATATTATGACCAAATTATAAACATTCCTAGACCATATTTAATGTACTTTCCGAACTTTAGATTTCGCACAGAAAAGCATAATACTTAAAAAACGAATAATACCATTTATTTAAATAATTCCCAAATCAGTATTAAGAAAAATGTGTTAAGAATAAGAATTTCAAAGAATATCGAACATATAACTTAATAAATAAAACTATAATAATTTAACAATAATTATGTCATTTAATTTAACTAATTTAAACAAAATTCATGTCATCCACATCCATATATTTAAATTTGGACACAAAAATTAAATTATCATCTATGAAATATGTGAAATATATGAAAATAAGAGGTTCCCTTTTCTATAATAATATAATAATGATTTCAAAACCAAAACAAAACTTGATCCAGTCTCTTTCATTACTTCAAAAATTTTTACTATACAAATCTTAACAGTCTTTCTATTTATATAATTTCTTCAGTTTTGATGAATTTTATCGTTACATCAACCACATGTTATACAAGAATAGCAAACTGTATTTGCCCAACAATTATTATTTTCAATATATTGTTCAATAATGAAAACTAGTTGTAAGTCTTCCTGTCAACACACGCTATTGTTTTCTTAACAACATTTACGTGATAAATACATTCATGTCTATATTTTTATTATTCAGTATTTAAGAAATCTTTTATTACAATCACTTAATTAATTTGTCTGCTGGTCTATCTATTAGATCCTTAAATGTAATTTTATCGGATACTATCTATATCTACGATGAAAATGACAAATTATCAATAAAAAATAATTTTCTAGCATAAAATACGTTTTGTCAACCAATCTTAACTTGTAGTTTCATCAAGAACTTTTTGAAAGTTATAGTGATACTGCTCTATTATATCCCAGTTGTTGGTTTTGGTAGATGGCCATAAAACTGAGAAGACAAAAAACTACATGACTTATTGCATAAAAATCCAGTTCAGACTCTCAAAGAATTTTCAGACCATTTAGCAGTTAATGAGTCAACATTTACATGCTGGAAATCTTTCAAAAATGGTGCAAGTGGTTACGACCGAAAATACAATTTGAAGCAATTTCAATATCGCGGTTTCATTGCTTACAACGCAAAATAAAGAAGGGTTTTCCCTGCCATATTGTTACTGATGATGAAAATTTGACCAAGAACAAAAATCCCTAGCTCAAAAAGTCATGGGATAGTTCAGCAGATCAACATCGAAGCGGAATATTTATGGCCTTACATTTTTGTTATTATTAGCAAGGTGCAGTAGTTATGATCTATTAAAGCTTAATGTAGCTGTTACTGTAAATGTTTATTGTTGCAATAATAGCAAATAGCACACTCAAAGGAACTCTCTTGTATGGCAAATCTCAACCACACGCTGCAAAAGTTGTGAATGATACACTGTTACAGCTCGAGTAGGAAGATCTCTTGCACCCACAATACCTACCAGACATAACGCCTTCTGATTACCACTTGTTGAGATCGATCCAGAAAAGCTTGGCTGGTCCACGATTTGGAAATGCTGAAAAAGTGCGAAAATGGATCGATGGTTGGATCGCTGCCAAACCATTCTTTCGACACGGCATCACTATGTTGTCAGAAATTATATTTTGATTAATATAAGTAGTATCAATTTTTCAATATCAATAAATGCTTTTTTAAAGTGATAAAATGATTAGGCAACATTCAAACACCTAACACTATAATTATAAAAACCATACTAGTAATGCGAAATGAAAGTCAATATAAAAAGATGTTTGTTCTAGTTATGTGAAACGGATCTCAAGTCTAAACTGTAATTTAAAACTGTCTTAGTGCATCTTAAGCAAATCGAAGTAAAACCCTATAAAGTCCTATTGTGAATGAAAAATACATGGAACATTTTATGTGTAAGTGTTCACTGACCATATATCGACTAAAATGATTGCTTTTAATATGTTACACATACTTCAAAATGCACCATTTAAAGTTCAGTGAAGCATTAAATGATCGTTTATATTTTCTGAAGTTCTACAAATGAGAATTTATCTTGTGCTTCGCTGAATATAACAAAGTAATATCTGATAGATATTTTCAATAAAATAATGGCATTGCTTTTATTTAATTTTTATTAATTACTATTATAATCAACAGTTTTATATTCGAACAACAATGTAAAACACATCGGGTATATATATATTACCTTTTACAAATTGACCAAATGTGGCAAATATGACGGATACATAAAAAAGTGACAGAACTCATTCAATTGTGGAGATTATGTTATTTTATAAGGTCTCTTGTTGAAATTTACTTGAAAAGACTATAACATGTTTTGATAATGTTATTGTATAACAAAATGTTCTCGTTAATATTCAATCCACATCACAATTGCATATATCAAAAAAATTCCACAAAAAACTTTCTCTGTTGTGTGTTTTTTATTGGTGAGTGACATGCATGTTTATGTTACTCGTTATGCATTAAACTTTTGATTGGTTAATGGTATTGAAAAAATCTGTAATATTATAATATATTATTTCTACAGGAAACAAGGTCTTCAGGGAATCAGGAACTATTTGTCTGTGTTCAAGTTATCATTATCATCAAAATGTCAACGAGTTATTAATCAAAAAATCTACTTAATAAATTATCAATTAAAATCAAAATTCAATTGAAAATTCCCCGGCCTACCCTAGTAAAACACATTTTTTTTGGCTAAATTAGTTTTTTTAATTCAACATAATTCCCTTCAAGGGTGATATACTGATTATAGCGACCCTCCAACTTTTCGATACCATTTTTGTAGTATGATTTGTCCTTTGCTTCAAAATAGGCCTCAGTTTCGGCGATCACCTCTTCATTCGACGAAAATTTCTTCCCAGCGAGCATTCTTTTGAGATCTAAGAACAGGAAATAGTCGCTGGGGGCCAGATCTGGAGAATACGGTGGATGAGGAAGCAATTCGAAGCTCAATTTATAGATTTTTGCCATCGTTTTCACTGACTTGTGACACGGTGCATTGTCTTGGTGAAGCAGCACTTTCTTTTTCTTCAAATGCGGCCGTTTTTGTACCTATGTAATTGTCGCTGTTGGTGGTTCTTCCGTTTTTAAGGTAGTCAATGAAAATTATTCCATGCGCATCCCAAAATACAGACGTTATAACCTTTCTATCCAACTGTTGCATTTTCCCACGCTTTGAAGCGGGTTCATCGTGTGCAGCCCACTCGGATGAATATCAATTGGACTTCGGAGTGACATGATGGAGTCATGTTTCATCCACTGTCACATATCGATGTAAAAAACTCGGGTTTATTATTTTTGATCATCTTCAAACACTGCTACGAATCATCAACTCATGGTTTTGTTTTTTTTTTACCACTTTGCACAGAGCTTTCTTATGTCCAAATATTCCTGAATGATATGATGTACCCGTTTAGTTGATATCTTTAGAGTGTCTTCTATTTCATTCAATTTCAATTTACGGTCATTCGAAATCATTTTGTGGATTTTTTAAAATATTTCCGTCGGTAACAACCGCTTTTGGACGTCCACTGCGTTCACCGTCTTCGGTGCTCATTTCCCCACGTCTAAACTTAACATAACAATCCATCATGGTTGATTTTCCTGTGGAAATGTCCGGAAACTCGCCATCAAGCCAAGTTCTTCAACCGTATTGTTTCTCTTCAAACAGCAATATTTTATCAATACGCGAAATTCCTTTTTATCAATTTTTTTACAATAACAAAAATTGCTTCACTCAAAATGCCATAATTCAAAAACTAATGATCCAACAGCTGTCAAATTTGTACACGCATGTTTTAAGGGTTAGAGCTAACTAAAAAACATCGGATTTAATTATAATAGCGCCATTTATGTGTCAGGCCAGGGCTTTTCAATTGACCTATTATTGTGTGATATTTTGTGATTATCATCATATCAGTTAGTGTTTAATTTTTCCTAACCATCAACATCAACATTAAGAAAAATCGCCACTACATAATTGATGATATTATAAGTAACAATAAAAACTTTATTTTACTTGAGAAATTATTTTATTTCATGAAAATAAGTGGCTTGTTGAACGGCGATACAAAACGACACTGAGAGTCCAAATTCACCAGAGCACAAATCAAACCTCTATGTCTAGATGTCTTACTCGTTCCATCATTCCAAGAACATTTTTTAAAATTTTATTTCATTTTATTTCCTTTCATTTTATTAAAGGTTGATAGATCTTGACGGCTTATATCTATGTATAGTTTATTAGTCAGTCCAGTTAGTTATAATAATAATTATTTATAACAATTGTATTTTTAATTCAAAAAATACAGTAAAAATCCTCACTTCCAATTTGAATAATCAATTTGTTATTATACTTGACCGTCTAGTTGATTTTACTATATAATGAATTATGGTGAATTATTTAATTTCCACAGCAACATCGCTTTTCATTGGTTACGCACCAGTTTGCAACTAAGCCGTCGTAATAAATAAGAACATAAGTTTTAAACAGCACTAAATAGCGGAACACATACATTTGTTCAGGGCGTCTTTCGAATGAAACGTGTACGGTATTCGAGCGGTGATGAAGAGCAAAAACGTATCAAGTACAATGCAAGCCGTAAGAAATATGTGGTAGACGTTGTCTGTCGCATTGTCTAGCGTCTATATAATTGTAATTAAATTTAATTACCAAATATTATCAAAATTATACCCATAAAGAGTATTATATAATACCATATAACCCAATCAATAAATTGTTATATTGTTATATATTGAGAGTATGGAAAACCATGCCATGTTTTTAAACCGCATTGTATTCAAGTAAATTAATCACTATCAAGCTGTGTGTACAATGGAAGCTGCAGTCGTTAATAATTCAGTAAAAATGTCGTTTCATCACTGTGGATTGGACTTGATCTACAACTACCACCACCATAATCCTAAATCAAAACAAAGCATATAATAATATAATAATCTTTTAAGGTTTGAACCGAAAAAAGCCTTTAGAAGCGGAAAGTACTCAAGCCAACTGGTCAAAACAGTAACAAGTGCACTAACAAATAGTTTATTTAAATCAATAATAGTAAAATGAAGTTATTATTTTAACGTTATGGGCCAATTAGCTGTAAAAATTCAATAGAAAATATTTACAGTTAAATTATTTTCCAGAGCTCAAGGACCATCACTAAAATCGGTAAATTGGATTATTCCTACGTTAAGAATTGTTCCAGCCTCCAGTTTATTCAATAGATTATTCTTCATTTGACATCCGACGCTTCTTACACCATAAAAAATTAAATCGATAAATAATGATAACTTCAGGTCTGAACCTTGGATAAAGCCTGGAAAAGAATAAAGCCATCCTAAAAACAAATATTACTAAAAGTTTTATGATTTGTGCACATGATATAATGTTATGATGAAAAATTAAGAATTATTATAAGACTTATAGGGTTAAATCGCACGGATATTCGTCATATCGCACGGATCGCAAGTCATAGCGTCAGTAGTTAATATATTTCGGGTGCCTTTGTTCAACAACAAAAATGGGTGAAAAAGTCAGTAAAATAATTACATTAAAACAATATTAATCGTTTCTTCGGATTTAATCATATTTAAAATGATAAAATAGTAATTTGGTGAGGATATTTTTGTACTGTTTTTG
Organism: Rhynchophorus ferrugineus; assembly: GCF_030347505.1. Taxonomy (NCBI): domain Eukaryota; kingdom Metazoa; phylum Arthropoda; class Insecta; order Coleoptera; family Curculionidae; genus Rhynchophorus; species Rhynchophorus ferrugineus. The sequence continues at coordinate 39,650,965 of NW_027472580.1, read as the reverse complement.
AAAGGTGTAGATTGTTTAAGAATGTATCAGTGGAGAGTCGGATGGAGCTAAATCTGACGAGTAAGGAATTCACGAAATAGTATGTATTCTTTTTTTATTAAAATTTAGAAGAACTAATTCTGTGTGGGAATGTGTAATATGGTGATAGACGAATCTTCAGTACATAATTCCTGCCTATAGAGATGAATAGCTTAACACGTACAACTGATAATGCCGAAATAATATCACAAGTATACACGGTTTAGAAACATCATTTTCTGGTCTGAAACCTGGTTGTGGCATCATCTTACGGATACCTAGAAAAGAAATAGCGAGTTTGAAGAGTTTATGTAGGACTATTTCTGACTATTAACGGCCATTTATTGAATTAAAATGTATAAATCCGAAATAAAAAGAGGTTTAACTGAACCTTTTTTTATATTACTTGGGATCTATTTTATGCCTTAAACGCTCCAACGTGGTAATCGCTCATTATTCCTTCGGACCCTAATCTTTGGTATCGTCTTTCGATTTTCACTATATCTTGGTGTAGCCGCTCTCTTTATTCGTCGCTTGTGTGGCCCAAGTTTTATGGGAAAAAATTAAGATGTAAATGCAGAAAATGTATAGAGCTCGAAGCTTTGAAGTTTCCAACAGCACTTTAAAACGGTCCTGCTGCTGCTTCATCAGACGTTAAACATTTTATAAATTTTGCTATTAGTTTTCGAATATCAGATCCGAAAAATATTCCTCAATAAGTTAAATGACTTTCATTCATAACGACATCCATAACGTTTTAATTGCTCGCCAGTGATGAAAAGAAAGTTCTTAAGATATCTTTTGCACTTAGGCCTAGACAAATTGGCTACCAATCATTCCCCCGAACGTAGAACGAGACTAATTATACGTCATGATATTAATACTGCCCTGTGTTTTGCATTTATACCGACGACACTCATCGAGCAAAAAACACAGAAGATGAAAAGTGTATATTTTCAACATGTGACCACTTATACAGATTTGTTACTTACGCGTTAATTTCGGTACACTTGGCTTATAACTATTTACTACAACAAAACCAAAATATTGCTAATAGGTATCTTTGAGCGCATTCATCATTATTTCTCCACATCCCATATGCATTTCCACACTTTTCCAAGCACAATCACTGCACAAAAACAAGTTCCAAATGATGTTTAATGCGATATTGTCAGCTGAGAACAGTTATAAGAGCATAGTGCTGCCACCAATATTTGAGAATGTTCTAAGCAAGAGTGCAAAATCCCTGTACACTTGATCGGTTGTTGAGTGCTGATTTAGAAATCCAAACTGGAAATCTGGTAATATTACAAAATTTTTAACACGTTTAAATATTAGTTTCTCAAATACTTTTGATATTGCAGATAGTAGTAAAATAGGCCTGTAAGATTCGACTTGTTCTGCAGATTTGTCAGGTTTTTTGAGCATAATTATTTGCGCCACCTTAAAGCATTCCAGAACATGTCGTTTCAAAATGACTCAATTTCGTTTCGTTTGAGCATCGATTCACATATAGATACACAGTCTATATAATTCTTTAGCATTAATTCATGTGTCGAGCTTTTTTTGGCACTTACTCTTTTGTAAATGTTTCAGAACTACTTTAGAGTCGATTTTAATCTTGTAAAAATATAAGGAGATAAAATGTGCCAACCACCAAGACGATGTTAAAAGCATTAACATGTTTGGAACGAAAACAAAAAAACCGATTCTGATACTGAGGAATGTATAACGAAAATTATATATATATATATATATATATATATATATAACTAATCAATACAATCTAATATATACAAAATTAAACCAATTAAGTCATGTTGAAGTCAGCAGATGCTTTTTGTTTCAGATGGTGTCGAATATGGAAACCGTTCTACTACTAACTATCTATTTCGTTGGAACTTCCGCTGCACCACCGCTCCTTCGATCTCTCAGCGAAGAAGATTCAGTAAGAGTTGGCAAAAATATAGGTTTCTTTGATTATATTCAACCAGCGATCGACTATGACAACTATGAAAGCGACACAGACGAATATGTAGAGGCTGAGAACGAACTTAGCAGGACGATACCAAGCAAGAAGAATAGACGTCCACAATACAATAACTCGCCAATTTATTATATCAGATTACCTCCCCAACCTTATATGTTCGTCCCTGGTAAGAATTATCTATATTTATTGTTCGTATTTTATTCTTCAATAATACCTTTTCAGGACTGGGTTATGTATCGCAACCACCCCAAAATCCCATATCGCCTTTCGTCAACGTACCGGTTAATTTCGTGTCCAATGGTAAACCTAACGGCATCTATCAATGGTCGGGGGGAGTAGAAATGACAACGGCAGCGCCACCACGTACCACAACCACTAAACCGAAGCCCGCGAAGAAACCCGTAAAAACTACATTGTCAGATTCAACAATACACCGATTACCAGGCCAGTTCGTATTTAATGGCAAACCAGAGGATATCTTCGTACTAAGAGATTCTTATAATTCGCTATACGGCGATGTATTACAAAATCTATACCCATAAAAACATTAGGTGAAAGTTAGTAATAAAGAATTAATTTGTTTCTGGTATAGATGACAGATGGCGCGAATGTATTTATGATAGTAATTCTGACTGTTTAGTGTGTAAATTATTGAAAGCTTTACGATTAGATATTGTATAAGATTCAAAGAGATAAACTTGTAAATTATAGATAAATATAAATTAGATTTGATACTTATACTATATAGTATATTTAAACAACATAGGTTACATTTATTATAAAATGTTTTTAGTAGATAATATCATAAAAAGAATATATTTTGATTATATATTTTAATATTTCATATAGAAAAAGCACTAAACTTAACTCAGTCAACGACAGTTAAGTGTTAAAGTAAGTGAGCTATTGAATTCAATAGGTGTATTTCATATGATAATTTTTACTAAAATTCATATATTTCTATTGTAAAAAATCAAAACAACGTTGCCTATAAAAAATTAAAAGAATTGAAGATATATTTTGTTTTATTTTATATGATTTTAAAACGACTGTATAAATTACAATAAAAAAACCAGTAATGAATTTAGAATATTGCCTTGGGTGTGAATTCAAGGTAAACATTTATACTTCCAGAATTAAAAAGATGATTAAAACTTGCTACGTTTTATAACAAAACCTATTATTATTAAACAAAAACAATGTACTTTTAGAAAAAGTCCGTAACAAAAAAGTTGTAACTGTTCTCCAAATATTTATATGAAATATGTTTTAAATTAGAAGGATAATTAAAACGAAGTAAAGTCTCGCATGAAGGGGCATTCTCAACACTTAAACCTATTTCGGCTGAAGTTCCCCAGGATAGTGCTGGGGCTACGCCAAGAAACTGTACTTGGAACATTTGTCGACGATACAGTTATCATGGAAAAAAATATATCTCTGGCTAATGCTGTAGAAAAAGTACAATGAAATAAGATCGCTAACTCACAGCGACGTAAAAGCGATACAGCTACTAAACAATACGCGGGAAATAGTAGACTGAACCGATTTTTTACTAGTACATTTTAACTTTAAACCACTATGTATCGATAATTTCCCACATACCAAGATGCTACAGACTTGCACGATATTAAACTAAGTCATAAGTACACAAAGCATCGTCTTTTCATCGACAATTGCAATAAAAATTTGACGTTATTCACCAAAATTAGATCTCTTTGGTTTCAACATAATCAAACCAAAGGATCGTTATCATCAAAGCAAAGCCGGTGCTCAGAGAGTGTCTAGTTCTCAGCCAAAATAAGCAGCTGTAAAACTTATTTTTATGTAGGAATATTTTTAATTTCTCGCCACTGTTCACGATCTGCTACTACCGTTTTAGCCCCAGATACTATTCCTCTTTTTTTGGTTGTTAATTGCATCCTTAATGCAAAATTAATCCTATAAGGGATTCATCCACCTTTCGTTTAACAAATATGCCCAAATTAATGTAACAAAGCATTTTTTTACTTGTATTACTTACTATGGGCTTATTGCATGTAGAAACTTAACCAAATAATATGTTTTATTTGATCTCCAAACAGGCCGAATTTGCTTAAAGCATCGCATTTGAAATAATTCAAGCTGACAGATGTTAGTCTCTAACAAATATTTGAACATATTATAGTAAAATTTTCTACACAAAAGAAAGTGTGAATACAAATGCTCAGTTGGAACAACGGCACCGTATTTTATTTTACAAAAGGTAATTAAACATTTTCTTTTTTACTTGATACCAATGATAGGTGATGACCAACCATAATATGATTGAATATGTTCTTCAATGATGTTGTGGATGTGGTACCGCTTTGCATTAACTCACCTGCTGAAACACGCCGTACGATCTTCACGATTTTAAATAATTGTACCCAATACAAATAAATAATCCCGGTATTCTAGTTAATAAAAAATCAGAGTACTATACAAAATTAGGTTTTTACTAACAAAATAAGTAAATATTCATAAAATAATGTTACCAATAAAAAAAATTGCCACTAATATTACAAATAATTTTTTTAATTTACCTAATACGTTTTTAAAATCATTTGTTAAAAACAAAAATGACGTATTTCAATACTAACCCTGATACCAGATATTCATTGTCTAAATAAAGATTGATTGGTATTATGATAATATTGATAATGATAACATTGAGTACGATTTACATTTTTGTCGTCTGCTCCATCTCGTAAATTTACTTCAAATATATTCACCACTTTCACAAAATGTTATAGCCTGCAGCCTTCATTAACTAAAGTAAAAATTATGATGTGCTTAACTAGTTTATGTGACAATTAAAATAATACATTTAGTATTCGATTTACATAAATGATAAACTATAATATATGCAGCAGTAGTGAATAGATGCAATTTGTATCTTAGTATTTTGTAATGTAGTATATATGGAATAGTAAAATTTCAATACGATCAATCCCTCTAGAACCTATAACCAGTATAATGCAAAGCATTTTTCTTAAGTACTTTAATGCAATATGCTAAAAGTTATGAAATGAGAATTGAAACAATATATTATACAAACAGTTTTAATTTCTTACCTATACAGTTGGTAATAACATAAACTTGACATCATGCTTAATATTAGATGGCAGAGAGTAAGTTAGGAAAATAAACGGTTACATCTATTAATTAACAGAAATATTCAAGGAACAGTATTTTGAATAAACGATAAATATTCCGTGAAAATGCTGAACAGGTTAATTTTATTTAGTTGACAGTGTTGAAATATTCCTTGCTACTATCTACAGTAGGCTTAATGGTTTTCTTTCCTGGAGTCCAACCAGCTGGACACACTTCACCGTGTTCATCAGTGAACTGGAATGCTTGAACCAAACGGAGGGTTTCATCAACTGAACGACCCACTGGAAGATCGTTTACAGTCACTTGACGCAAAATTCCTAAAATAATTACAAACTATTATAGAATCATAATTTAACAATAATGATTAATATTCCCTAAGTCATATAGGTTGACTGTTTATAAGAGGATGAAATTAAATCACCATTAAAAGTTAATATCATTAAACAACGTGGTCTTACTAAAAATGATCTAAGCTTTTGAACTAGTTATATAAACTAAACAAGATAGCTTATAAGCATTTTTATATTTATTTAACAAGAATCGAGTTGATTTAATGTAATTTATAGAATCTATGAGAACAAGTCTTTTTGACAATGTAAACATGTCAATAAGTAATTTTAACCCTATGAATATATTAATTTAATATTTAGTAATCAGCGGTAAAATAAAGGTTAACAATTCCATAGAGAAACAACAAAAGTAATGCATATGCATCTATGCATCAGTAATGCATATTAATACAGAACATATATTGTTCTTACTAAGTAATATCTAAACAGGTGTTAAGTGAATGAATAAATGGTTAATTTAAAAGCAATTTCTTTTTGTTTTTATGAAACTTTTTAACATATTAAAATGTTTGCATTATTCATATGTATATTACTTAATTAAAAATAACCAAAGTATTTTCGGCATAGCATCTGTACATAGTAGCCACATGCCAAATTGTAATTGTCTTGCGAACAACAATCTAAATATACATAGATAAATTTAGATAAAAAGGTAAAATGCAAAGAAGTCAACATTTCTTTAACTTTTGTTCACACGGCACTGATTGGAAATAGTAATTGCGCACTTACCTTTGCCATCAATAATGAATAAACCTCGGAAAGAAACTCCGCTAGATTCATCTAAAACTCCATAAGCTTTAGAAATTGCCATGCTCTTATCAGCCAAAAGTGGAATGTTCATTTCACCAAGACCACCTTGCTTACGAGGGGTATTGATCCAAGCCAAATGTGAAAAGTGGCTATCTGTGGAAACTCTGAAATGTAAAAATGTATATAAATAAATGTAGTGCATAATACATATACCTATTCATTAATAATGAAATAAGGAATATTTACCCAATCAAAACAGTGTTGATTTTCTTGAATTCTTCAAAACGGTCAGAGAATGCAATAATTTCAGTAGGACAGACAAAGGTAAAATCCAATGGGTAGAAAAAAATTACAACATATTGACCTATAAAAGATATGTTAGAATTTCCCGATTGTATCATTAAGATTTCCATGTAATTATTTGAAATATGTTAGATAACTGTTAAAAATAAAAAAGAATGCAATGTTACCTTTGTAATCTTCTAATTTGATATCTTTAAATTGTCCATTAACCACGGCAGTGCCGCTGAAAGAAGGGGCTGGTTTTTGTAGTGGTGGAGTCATTTTGATTTAATCTGAAAATTAAAATTAACAGTTAAACAATTCAAATATCAAAAAAATTTAATGGTGTTTTTAATGTGACTGTACAATCAGTGGCTTTATAAAAGTTTGTTGAATGAACAAAGATATCAAAAAGTTCTATCACTTTTGCACTTAATTAAAATTCATTATGAATATAAACACAACGTGACTTATACAAAAAAAATTATCATATCACTTTCATTCTCAAATTTCCTTTAGATCAATCTTCATTTTATAATTCAGTTTAACCCATTCAAATACCACTTGAATTCACGGGTGCAAAGCAAATAATTTGCAGTCGTCGTTTATATACAGGATGCTATATTTTTATCGACCTTGACGTTCATCGTTAAAAACTTCTTCATAGCCAATGTAATTTTTTCATCGATTGTGGGGGAGATTTTATGGAATGTTTAAAAAACAAAATCAACACAAAACATTTTTGTTCATGTACAGCAAAATTTTTAAATTGATCAAACAAAAATAAGTTTTTTTATATAAATGTAATCTAATAAATTAATAAATAATCTAATAAATTATTTTAAAATAATTATATATTAAATAAAAAGTTTACAGAAAATCATTATCACCTCCAATCTATTCTTGCGTGCCTCGTGACATAACGGAAATTGAAATTATTTTTTCACACGGCATTGAAATCGATCAGTTTTGATTTCAGGGTTATTTTAAATTCATTAATTTCCAATATTTCTTGTAACATTTATATCAGATTTATTCAGTCTACCTATAAATCTAATTCTGTTCTATATAGAACTTCGAAATCAATTATATAAATTACTGAACATATAAATTCCTAAGGATATAACAAATATTTCGAAAAAAATTATTTTTGACTGATAAATAGGACGGAAAGAGTGGTCAAGGATAAATCCCTCATATTAAAAAAGAAACAATTTAATTAATAATAAAGCTTTTTTTGTTTCATGGTTTTGTCAGAGTTATTTTTAACATAACTTTTAGTTTCTCTCAATTGATTAACGATCTTACATAAACACTGTAAATATGCAAGTCATAGAATATAAACACAGTTGGGCACGAAAATGCCCGTTTTTCCACTAAAACTTATATAGAAATACGATTAATCTTTGTACTCGACACAATTAAAATTGATCAAATTTAAAATTAACATGAATAATTACATTATACCCTGTTAAGAATAACATTTAAGTAACTTTGCATGGATTTTAATCGTGTTTATTGTGAACCCTAACTACGAAGCTCACTAACAAACCAATTCAACAACCTTTGAACGAATTAATATTTGATAATTCGTAAAGCCGACCAGCAATCAACGCATTATTATCCTTAAGATATATATTATCCAAGCCCAATTACAAACATCCATACTTTCTATCGAACATACTTCAATTAGGGAAGTTTTAAGTGAGCAGGAGGATTAGGAGTTAGGTGAACGGGTATAACTGCGTTACCAAGAACCGACTTAAAAATGAATAGTATTTAAAAACAAATACAAAAAATATTTTATTATTAATAATCAACAATAACTGTAAAACTAACTAAGATTATGATGAAATATTGTTTCATGTTATACGGTAACAATAGGATAGTATTTCAAATGATAAACCATGTATTCTGTATTGAACGTTTGATTATTTAACATTCTAAATAATACGAATTAAATAAATGAGTTGAAAACACGTAACTCAATAACTACAAAACGAACGAGCCTAAACGTTAGGATTATATCGATTTATAGTAATACTAAGTGTCGCCCAAAAAAAAACTTAATCATATAATAATAACATAAATAAAATTTAGGTACGTTAAAATGTATGTCATAGAAATGATAAGCTATATTGTTATGATATAAATTATCGTTCAAATACCAAAAGAAAAAATACGTACTATATTTATAATTTATTTCTTAATATAAATTAATATAACGTTTCAATTCAAAAAATAACATTTTTAGTAAATTCATTATTGAGATATGAAAGGTATATTGAATGTATAAGTGATAACAAGGGTAATCAGAAAGTGTCCGTATATAAAGTAATACTGTGCTTTTAAAATAATAATACATATATAGGGTTTTACTTTTAACAGTTTAAAGTTATTTTTGATATTAATTTGAAGGAGAGTATTGTAAATGAGTCCTCGAATTGAAATTTTGTTTGAAAAAAATCCTATACAATCTGCAAAAAAATTTCACCATAGGGTTTTTTATAACTATAAAATATCTGGTCAAAATTGCAAGTAATGCTAACCCTAAAATACTTACAGAATATCAAACACGCATTTTAAATGCGTGTAAATGGATCAGATTGAAACTATCGGCATACAAAACGAAAACCGGTTTTATATAAAATGAAAAAAATAACGCATAAATATTTAGAACGATCAATATAATCTGCTATATGAAGAAAATTAGTGAGATATAATTAATAAGTTTTAATGAAGGAAAAACGACGCAATATGTCGCAATTATATTCTTATGTTTATAATAATTAAAATTAAATAAAAACATTTAAAAAATGTAATGGCTATAGTCCTAAAATAACATACAAAATTACAATATACAATAAAACGAAAGAAGATTAGAACTTGAATAGGTGAAAGTACAAGTTCAATGTGCATTGCACAACTTAATTATCTTATGACAATGACAAACGCCTATAGAATAGTGACAAAAATATTAATGAAATTAATAAATAAATCAAATAAAACTTACATTATTAAAATTAATAGATTTCCAGAAAACCTAGAAGCCTCAATTAACCGGCGTTCAGATTTGACACAGGCTGTCGAACGAATGGCGGCAAGATTAACGTTCTAGAAGCCGGCAATCCGCATATGACCTTCAATTCACGCAAACTCAATTCTTGCTCACATGCCAGTTTTTATGAATAAACAATGATATTATAGAAATGTTAAAATGTTGATACGAAATATAATCATATATTAATTGTTTTGAACATTTATATGAAATACCTATTTCGGCTATATGTTATAACTTTTTAGTACAGAGATCATAAATAATAGAGCGATTTATTTTGATAAAAGAAAAATATTTTTGGGATTTTAGGTATCTATCTTATCAAAAGAAGGGAAATACTAAAAATATTTCAGAATTAATTTCATGAAAAGCAACTATCTAGTAGAAAGTTTAGTATTGAAGATCCTATATTTTATAATATTGCGAACAGCTATAACTAAGAAATATATTCATAAAACATTTAAATGTGTTATTTCCTTTATATGCATTGAATAGTTGACAATTCTAGTTAGAATATAAAAGGTTAACGATATTGGCAAAATATGTATCTACATGGTACCTACAATATGTTTCTAATCAACATTTTTAAACTATTAGGTATCTGATATTATTCACAAGATTTTTTAAATATAATATATTTTCATTGATTGTGTTTTCAATAAAACTTAAATATAAATGTATACGTTTTATAAAACCCATACGTTAATAAAATGAATAATGTAATCATGTTAATAATAAATTAACACTAAAATTATAAAAACCAGTATTAAAATGATTATATATATATATATATATATATATATATATGCAACCAGTAATATTAAATAATAGAAAATTACTTAATAAAGATTGAGCTTTCATTTTATGCTTTTGGATATATTTGATCATTTTACATAATTTTAAAAACATATTTTACAATAGGGAGTGTCTTTTAAAACATTATGCCATGTAACCTTATAAATTCCGCAACTAGCAATATTCTATGGCGTATTTAAAGTTAATTAAGATTTAAGTTATTTTGAAGAGTTTCTGTTTAAAAATAAATCAAACAAAATTTTCTAAATTCGTGTAGTCGATAACAATAACATGTTTTTATTTATGTTCGAGAAATGGTGTGGCAAAAACGCATTTTTGAAAACACGTGAGAACTGTAAGTAAATGAAAGAGACTAATGTTATTATTTATATTTTATTTAACATATATTAATATTCTAATTATTTAATAGGCAATTGTTAATACTATATCTTTGACAGTAATACTCTAGGATATATTATATAATAAATATATATATATATATATTTATTTATTTATTTATTTATTTATACTATATATAAATACCCACCTGACAGTAGCAGTAGTATAATTTTAAACGGAGTCAAATAACATCTGCTTTCTTTGCAGGGTTTTAGCCTCAATTAGTTATTAAGAGTTACCAAAATATCATAAAACCAGAAAGTACAAAGAACGCTTAAGCGGCCAAGTTCATTTACTCCAAAATAAACTTTTGAGTTTTTCCTATTTCCCAAAATAAAAGAAAAAAATCCATTACAATTTTAAACCTGCGCACCAAAAATTGTTCTTGGAAATAACAAAGCGCAAGCTATTAAAAATCAATACGATAGAGGGAGATGTCTGCAATTCTATACCTCTGTATGATCGTATAACAAAGACAGCAATAGGAAAAAATCGTTTATCAGAGAAAGATAGCCAGCTATAGGACTTTCCGTTTTGTTGTCGCTGAGAATGGGAAGTAACCAACAATGATTTGCAGTATTCGAGTCAGTCTAATAACCAATCGAATCTTTAACTCAGCTGTTAAACGAGGTGACTGACATTAGTTTTGACGTCGATTTGAGAGTTCCAGACAGAGAAAATTAATTTTAGTGATTATTTGGGAAAAATAAACTCCTAGTATTTTTATAATATTTGCATTTGGAACCAAGCAGTTACACACAAGAAAATATAAACATGAGCGAACTAAGTCAAGAAGAGGTAAGCAAATAATATCTGTTATATTTACCAGATTTCTTATTTCTTTGTACTACCAAAATCAATTTTTATTGTTAACGTGTACGTGATATTATTTATTTTAAGTCCGCGTTATTTGTTTTTATTTTTCTGTTTTTAGTTGATTATTATAAATAATAATCGAAATATCATTATGGAAAATTATTTGAATTTCATGAAATGTTATATGCCTAAAAAGATGTGTTTTACTTTCCACTATATTTTTATTACAACTACAATATTTTGAGGTTTTATTACTTAAGTAATGTCTTTCATAAATAAACAATGCATTTGTATAACAAATGAAATCAAATTATCATACTTAAATTTAATATACAACTTATTGTTATTTACTTTAGTTCTGTTTTCATTCACCGATAATGCCACTTGTTAACTAATGTTAATTAATTATTTCCTAGATACGTCGGCGCCGTTTAGCACGTCTTGCAGCTCTTGAAAGTGGCTCGCCATCAAATTCTATCTCACCACCTATCACTCCTATATCTCAATCTCCAATGTCAACAACCCAAGGTCAGAGTCCTCCAGTGTTTGAGTCTCAAAGCAGCTCCTTAGATAATAAATTCTTTAGCGTGGTTGGTTCTCAAGATATGAGAAAAGACAATAAATTTTCAGTGGAAAATGGAAAAGACAAGGATAAATCTCAAATGGAAGGAGCTGGAGTATTTAAGGTAGTATGGCTTTATTTGAGAACATTGTTAGACCACAAATAATTAATTTTTAGGAACCAAGTAAACCCATAGATATTCAAATGCCATCTAGTTCCAAACAAAGATCAAGGGCACCACCTGTGAGAAGTGACTCTGAAACTAGCTCCATTCATATGGAAGTTGATGAGGCTAGTGGATGTGCAGATAAAATGGGTGGAAATACAGATATTGATTCTGGTTTCGAGAATATGGAGGTAAGGATAGATTCATTTCCTTCTAAAAAACAATTATTGTCTTTTATTATCAAAACTTAACATATTTGTTTAATTCATATCAACCTTTTTATAATCTCTAATGAAACTAATAAATAATATATAATTTGATACTAGAATATTAATGTTTTGTAATTGTAGGTAGATGAATCAGATTTACAGAAAAAAGATATTCATCGCAATAGATCAACCTCATCTACTGAATTAACTGTAGAACAACTTCAGAAGACTGTAGCACGTATTCTGCAATCATCTTATACAAACTCAACACCTTCACAATTATTCCTGCCACAAACAGCTGAATATCTAAAAGATAATCCTCATTTACCTATAAGGGATCAAACTTCATCTGCCATTATGGAAATACTGAATCTGATCGCTCGAGGAAATAATCCTTTTAAAAATATTACGCCCTCACATCAGGACATTTCTGACACTTATAGTGTTCATTCGGGATCTGTGAGCCCCATACAAAGTAGCCCTAGTACAAGTGATATGCAATGTCCCGTACCAGCCTTAATTATGAGAGAAGGTGCAGTGGAAAGTCCAATAACACTAGCAATAAATTTTTTGATGGACTCCTATAATAGAGTTGCTCAAGAAGAAAGAAATCATCCCAAAAAATCAAGCATTCCACCTTTAAGTGATGTTTTAACTGAAGTTCGGGCACAACTGATTCAGTATGCAACATTGGTAGTTCAGGGTAAGTAAATACTCTCAAGAGTAAGTTTAAGTAAATATTAATATGATGTATTTTAAAGGAATCTGACATAGATAATGTCATGAATATTTTGAGGATTTAGTTATTGTACCTAAATTAATATGTAAATAGAAAATAACTCTTTATTTAGGACAGGCATAATAAGAATAATACATTTTTTATTACTAAATCTATTCAACACAATTTGGAGTCTTTATGTTTATCATAAGAATTACTATGACTAAATTAGTTTGTATCTGTTGTCAGAGTCAATAAAAATTCTTTTAGCTGATAATAATCCGAGAGTGGTTACGAATAAGCATAATTGTATGTCGAACGATAAAACCCTATAAATGGTTTTATTTATATTCAAGGTTTAAATTTTTTTATTACAACTATCTGTTATTCATTTATACTGCTAAATAGGAGTGCGTATCAAAATAACGGCATACATTCCTGTTCCCATGGACAGTAAAACCGTTTATTTGCGTATATTTATTTTATATAGGTCACATATCTTAATGTTATGTTTATCTACATGGGTCTTTTGTTTCTAGGGAGAGTAATTCCTGGATTGGAGGAAGGTTATGGCAAATCTCCTCTGCTTGCCCCTATTGTTCATCAGACCGTACCCAGAGGTTTTTTGACTGAATTAGTTACTCGCACTTATGCCAACGAAAAACTGTTTGATAAAGTGTTTAGTCCAATTTTGCAAGGACTATTTCGTATGATGCGTACGGCTAGTATAGTTGAAGATGAACACAGACTACCATTACAAACTTTGTTCGAATTGGCAGATATCAGGTGTAATAATAGACCTATTTGTAGTCTAATAACGCGACAATTTCAATTTAACATATCGGAACCGTTAACTAACGCCGCTGGACGTGAACTTACCTTTATGTCTTTTCTCGGGCCATTTTTAGATATATCTGTTTTCGCCGAAGACGAACCGAAAGTGGCGGAGAAATTATTCTCAGGTAATTCGGTAAACGATAGCACATTAAAACATCCGCTTCAGCTCGAATTAGAGAATATCCGTAACACTTTACATAGAATTTTTCATAATATTTTGGCGAATCAAGATAGTCGGGATTCGTGTTTGAAATATCTCGCACAGATTTTGCGACATAATGAAAAAAGAGCGCAGTTGGCGATGGAAGAGCGTCTGTTAGCCGGTGATGGCTTTATGTTGAATTTGTTGAGTGTACTACAAAACTTATCACTGAAGATAAAGTTCAACAAAATGGATCTTATGTATCCTTTCCATTCCGAAGCCATGATACAAATAGGTAATGATACAAGACTGAAATTTTCTTCCCAGGAGGTGGCGGATTGGTTAGAAGAATTTGGTAAGTATAATTTCAAACACGTAATTTTTTAATACAATGTATTATCATGCTTAAAATTCTTATTCCTTTTTAAATAAATTAGAAGTAGAATAATCCATATGCTTATTGCTGTACTGACGTTAAATATCGTTTCAATTAATTCTTATGGCATATTTACACTGTTGTTATTTGCATTATTTAAATTATACCAAGTGGTAATTAACTACTAATTAATACTATAAATAACAATGAACAAAACCTCACTGGAGCTTATTTAATTAACTTGTAACAATGCAGAAGATGTAACAAATGAACGTTTTATTGTATGACGATTGGCATCAATGTTTTTTCTATTTTAATATTCAAATGGAATGATTAAATCATTTTACTGATAACCCTTTAGAAATAATTCTTTTTTTTGCTTTATAGGAAAATCCTATGAATTTCCAGTACCTAACTTTTCGACCATTTGCTGGTTTTTGACATTACACTGCCATCATTTGTCCCTCTTACCTGCTATACAAAAATATCAGCGTAGATTAAGGGCAATTCGAGATTTACAGAAGTTGGTAGATGAAACAATAGCTGGAGAGGCGCAATGGAAAAATACACCTTTTGCCAGTAGAAATAAGCAGTTTATTAAACGATGGAAACAACAGTTAAAAAAATTAAATAAGTAAGATTTTATTTCGTAAAGTTTTTTTTATTAACCTGAAACAATTGAATATTAACTATTGTCTATTTTAGGTCCAAGGCATGTGCTGATGCTGGTCTTTTAGATAAAAATCTAATGCGTCGGTCTTTGATATTTTATACATCTGTTAGTGAATATCTCTTAAGTTTAATGACAGGTTCTCAACCAGGATTACCTATTCCCGATTTACCACTGCCTTGTCCACAATCACCTGCATTCTATGCAATGCCAGAATGGTATGTGGAGGACATAGCTGAATTCTTATTATTTGCTATACAGTAAGTTTAAGATAAAATATTGAATATTTGTAAAACTATTGTAACAATATAAATTATTTTAGATACTTCCCCAGTGTTATTACCGATAATACTGAGGATACATTGATAACGTGGCTTTTAGTTACAATATGTTCTTCGAATATGATTAAGAATCCGTATCTCGTCGCGAAGATGATAGAGGTTGTTTTTGCAATTATTCCTAGTATACAACCAAGATGCGAATCCCTTTATAACAGCTTTATGATGCATCATATATCTAGAACTATTCTTCCTAGTTCATTAATGAAATTTTACACTGACGTAAGTTTTATATAGAAACGAAAAATAAACGATCTTAATTTTATCTTAAATTTTAGGTCGAAACCACAGGGTCAAGCTCAGAATTTTATGATAAATTTTCGATAAGATACCATATTAGTCTTATAATCAAAGGTAAATAAATGTAAATTATTTTAGACCAAAAATAAATATGAATATTTTCAGGAATGTGGGGGTCTCCAGTGCATAGACAAGCTGTTGTAAACGAATCGAAATGTGGGAAACAATTCGTTAAATTTATAAATATGTTGATGAATGATACAACGTTTTTATTGGATGAATCATTAGAATCTTTGAAGAGAATACATGAAATTCAAGATTTGATTGCTGATGAAGAAAAATGGTAAATACTAATTTATTTTGTCTGGTATAGCATAATTTGTACATAATACCCCTTTTCGAAAGTATGGTCGATGAAGAAAGTCATTGAATTGTAAAATTAAATGGATAATTTTGGAAAATATTGAGAATAGAGAAAGCTATACAAATGTCGTTAATATTCATTTAGACAATATTAATTATTATCACAGACTAATTTATTTTAGGTCAAAACTGCCTACCGATCAACAACAAAGCCGTATGCGTCAGCTTAATGCTGACGAAAGACAATGTAGATCCTACCTCACCTTAGCACGCGAAACCGTGGATATGTTCCATTATTTAACTGTTGATATAAAGGAACCTTTCCTTAGACCTGAACTCGTTGGTAGACTTGCTTCTATGCTCAATTTTAACCTTCAACAATTGTGTGGGAAAAAATATAAGGATTTAAAAGTAAGCAGTGATTTTGGGAATTATGTATGAAATACATCTATTTATATCTTTTAGGTTGATAATCCAGACAAATATGGCTGGGAACCAAGGAGACTTTTGAGTCAATTAGTGGATATATACTTACATTTAGACTGTGATAGTTTTGCTGAAGCTCTTGCTAGTGATGAGGTAATTAAACATATGTTTAAGTTACTGAAATAATTCATTGCTGGGGTATTTTTAGAGATCTTTTAGCAAACAACTTTTTGCTGATGCAGCTTCTTTGATGGAACGTGTTGGAATTAAAACTCTAGTAGAAATTGAGCAGTTTAGAGAATTATCAGAAAAAGCTTGTAGAGTACTTGAAAACAATCAGAGGTACAATAGAAAATTTAATATTATTTGTAATGTATAAACTGTTTGATAATTTTATAGATCAGATGAGTGGTTAGAGGATGCACCAGATGAATTTAAGGATCCATTGATGGATACTTTAATGACAGATCCAGTTTTGTTACCTAGTGGACAAATAATGGATAGGTCAGTTATTATGAGACATTTATTAAATAGTAATACAGATCCATTCAATCGACAACCTCTTACTGAAGATATGCTTTTGCCAGGTAAGATCTTTGATAGACATCTTATTGAGTTATATTAAGAAAATCACTAGACCTAGACTCCTGGTTATATATGTCTGATTTTTTGTTCATGCACAAGAATGTAAAATTTGATAAGAGATGAATCAACTAGCATGTTGATGTTGGAAAAGTATTATGAAAATAATATGTAAATTTAATTACACATATTACAATCATAGTCATGTTACAAATCAGACTTTTTTATTTATCTTAATAGTTTTTATCTGAGACTATTATTGAAATTGTCAAAATGTTATAATATCTATTACTTTTTTTTTAGCTGATGATTTAAAAGAAAGGATAAGAATATGGAAATCAGAGAAAACAAAAACGACTTTGAATTGATATCCTAAGACTTAAAATGTAACAATCCCTTATTTTAAATCCGATCGAAATTATGTTAAATTATATATCAGTTATCATTATTGTTTGTAAATTTTGGTATTTACCTGTTTTTGTAATTTTTATAATGCTGAATAGATAGATCTTAGATATTTTAAAATGTACAATTTCATAAAACTGAATTTGTTTTTTTCTGGTGTATAGATTGTTCATAGACACATTGTAAGGATTCACGAAAAATTACCTGATGAACTTGAATGTTGATAATACAATCAAGGCTGATAACTTTTAGATCTCATTTTTAACACAATAAGAGTTCACTGTTGCATTTGTTATTAAATGCCCCTTTTTGTTTTAAGCAATAAGTGTAATTTCTGATCAGTATCAGCAATATAATCTATGCCCCTAGGATTTTTCCTAAATAGTAGTTTTTTTAATTACTATTAAATAACAAACCATTTTGATACATTTTTAATCCCAATCAAATAAAAATGAACTTGTCTCAATATTTATTTTAGATTTTCATAAACATATCTCGAGCTCATAATGTACAGGAGAATGATCTTGTTATTTTTTATCGCAGAGATGGTAATTATGAAACTATGATATATATGGCGCGATATTTTTTTTAATAAAAAGTGAGAACTAATAGCGATAGTAAATTAGAGGTGTAAATATCTATTATTGTTGACAGGTACCGACAGTGGTGCTTGGAAAATTGAATATGATATATACTAATTACAAGTTTGAATTTGTCTGTATATGTGTATCTAAATATATTTTGGTTCTTCTCAATTAAATATTGTCTTGGTTAAGAGTTTTTAGAATTATACCATTTTTATATGAACTATAGATTGTAGATTCTTAAAATAATAAACTATTGTCATATATAAACTTGTTTTTGTTAATTAATTGATTTTGACTTTTAATTTAATACAGGTGTTTATTTCTCTACTCTTAGTTGCGATTATTTAACTTTTCAGTTGATCAATGTATTTATTCCTTGCGATTCCCATTTATCCTTACTTTCCTTTTTCAATCTCTCTTTAAATTGATTTGAAAACGCCACTTTATAGTTGCCAAATCGTCGAAATTAAACATGCTTTTCATTTACACCAGTTTTTACTAGCGAACTACATAATTACCATCAATGGTGTGACTAATTATGATTGTTGGATGATTTGGCCACTTAATTGGGTTTTGTTTTCTTGGAGTTAAACCAATCATGACATGTTTCCGACAAAATACAAACGTCCCTAAAATTCTTTCTATTACTTGTTTTTTTTTTGCTAAGAAACTATTAAGTTTTAAAGTTATTATTACCCTTGGGTGATGCATTGTCCGAGAACGTCTGACATCGTCATTGAATTGAAAGGGATGATATATATAAAATTAGACGTCGAGAAGGGCTTGATCTGTCTTCTAACAGATAAAACTCTCAGTGCCGTTTTCTATCGCCATTCATAAGTCGCCTCATTTTTCCTTAAAATAAATTAATAGCTTATTTGTCTTTTAAACCGTTTCACATATCATAGTACCTTTATAAGTATTAGTTAATTAGTATAGGAAATATTAATTGTTAACTGGGAATTAATTTTAACTCAAAACAGCCATGGAATATAAAGTGTATATTTAACAGTGAGCAATATTTTGTACATTAAGATATGTTGTATTAAGCGTTAAATGCCTATCTGCTAATAATAATTTACAAGTCAATCTATTTTAAAGCCATTTTATATCTGACTAGCAGATATCTACAGTAGATATGGAGACGTAAAGTCATATAAACAATGATATTAACATGTGTAACTTGTACCAGTAAAAGTATAAAGTATTTATAAAATACCTCTATATAATCGTGCAAATATATTTTGAATATTTTCATAAAAGCGACAGAGAATTATTGAAATACTTTTTTTATTAATTCTGTATTGTCAATTTGTTTGAATGTCAATTGAGCTTTTCACATTATTGATATCTTTTTTGTCGTATTAAAAGGGCAGTTACCAAAATTTCAGTAACATTCCCAATATTAATATTTTGTGCTACCTTTCTCATTATACTTTATTAATTTAAGATAATTCAAGAGTGACCTTAAACTATAATAATTGTTTGTTTATGGTCCCTGGAATGGAAGCTGAAATTGTTCATTATCGCACACTAACAATAAATATAACTTGCTAATGAGTGGGTTACTTAATATTTTGGCAAGTTGAGTCATTTTTAGTAATACTGCATTTATAACTTTTAAACACGACTTGCCATATATTATGATAAAAACTTATCTAATCCTAGTTATATTATTTTAAAAATGAAGTGTAATCTATTTTCCAGGCTTTATATTATTGTCAATAATAAGTACTTTGTTTAACTCGGACAGCAGCAACAATTTTCAATAGTATCTACATAAATTATTATCTCTTAACTAAATGGTGCTCAGTACAAAAAATGTAATTTAGAGTTAAGATCATCAGTAACTTTGATGAACCTAAATCATACAGTAGGCTTTGGAATCTATTTGTTACCAATATCTTATCATAGATATTGATATAAAATTTACATATTGTGGCTATGTGACTTCCAATTAAGGGATTATTAAAATGTCCATGAATATCACTTTAAATGAAATATTTAATGATAAATAATAACATAATACTAATTTCTAAAATAATGGTGTTATTAGTATATAAATAATTATTCCAAAATCTACCTCTGATATTTGATTTAGTTTTATTAGATAACATCTTAAAATGATTTTAACATAAAACATAAAATGCCTATGAAAAAAAATTTCATAAACCAAATAAACATTATATTATGTGAAATTAATATCTATAATATATAAATAAATAAAAATATACAGTTCTTATGTATACTCAGAATATTTCATAATACTATTTTACAGCTAATTAACATAAACAATTATATATATCAAATAAAGATATAAAATATACCTAGAAATGTATCAGATTAAATATCTGGTCATCAATACACCAAATAGGAATTTTATTCCTGAACAAAACAATTACAGGCCAGACTTGTTAATTAGCTATAATTAAATCATATTTTACTAAAACAGATTAAAAATAAATAAAATTCTTTAATACCGAAAAAAAAAATTTAACACAAATTAATATTAATAGAAGCCCTTCATAAATCTATCTCTGCATTATAAATGGTAGGTTCGGAGCCATACTACAAGCAAAAACATATAATACCCCAAAGAATAAATTTAATTTTGCTGTTTTTTTAGGAATAGCTTGAATATCACTAGACCTAAACTGTTTTTCAATCTTAAAAGCACCTGGGAGGGTAACTAACGGCAAAACAAACCATTTCGAATATTTTAAAGTTGCTACCATAAACATAATATATGGTGTAAACAATAAAAATGCATATAAAATGTGTGAGGCAGTGTGACCAATTATTATAGCTAAAGTAACAATTCCAACTTTTTTGTCCGACTCAGAATCTCTAGTATTGTTGCTATGCAATATAGCTTCAGTGTTTAATGCTAATGGAATGGCATAGTACATCGTTGCCCATTCTACTCTACCAGTTTGAACCATAAAAGCAAAAAGTACAGAAATTGGTCCAAATATGATTAAAATTAGTACATCTCCTAAGGCAATATATTTAAACCCAATTCCACCAGTGTAAAGAAAACTTGATGATAACCCTCCGAAGTAAACTAAAGCTAAATGTTCCATTTTTGCTGGTGATAGAGCTGCCATTAATATAAAGCCAATGCAACCACATAAATACAATGATGCTCCTAAAGAAACTACCTCATCTTTTGTTAGAATATGATCAACTAAAATTCTGTCATCAGATTTTCTGTTATCAATGCCTAAAATTTAAACATTAATGTATTTTTAAGAGTTAATTTAACTTTTTCTACCTTTCACATAGTCAAAATATGTGTTAACAACATTTCCTGCTCCATGAACAGAAACAACTGTTAAAATAGTAAATATTAATGTTATATAGTTGAAGTCTGTTGATCCAGGATATTTGTAAGCTATTGTTGAACCTAATAAAGTCGGCATAAGGCTTGCACTTAATGACCATGGTCTTAAAGCTAGTACATAACTTGATAATTTCATAAATACCGACTTCGACTTTCCAGAAGTTTTAATATTTCCCGTTTGAAGATTTCCATTTGGTATTTCTTCTTTAGTTGTTTGAATTTGTTCCACTGGCATACTTTTGGTTTTTAACTGTATATTTTCAAGATACTGTTATGCGAAAATTAAAAAGATATCTTATTATATAATTTAATCTTATCTTAAAACTTATATTTTCAATTACTACTTTTAAGAAATAATAAGTAATTAGTATGTTTAAGAGATTCAAGAACTTTGAGATTAGTTAAATTATAAAATTTGTAAATACTAAAATCTGTCAGAGAGATTCTAGCCTATTTTCTTCTTCATTTAGATACTACTAGCGTTGGTAACTATCGACTGGAAACAGTCGATAGTAAAAAAAATAGCGACTGAAAATATTAACTAATAAGTAAAAATAGTACTATTTTCAGTTAAAGGCATGGTTCGACTGTTTTTTTTCGTGATGTCAGACGAAGATGTACGAATTCTTGTCTGTATAAAATGTCAGATAGGAAAGGACGGAGATAAATGCTTGGAGCACTTAATTTTAAATGTCTTTTTATTCTCCAATGGTAATATAAGCGAGACAGAGATGTTATTCATTCAAGCGATAAATTAAAAAAAAATGGAAAAAAAATCCTAATTTCTATTATCATGTAATAAATATAATTTTAAAGAAACCATTTTTTTCTATGAAAGAAACTAGAATTACTTTTATACTGAATGTTCTGTGGATGTGTAAAAAGGAATGGAATAATAATACCACAAATGTTTTGTCCTGTTTTAATATATTAATTGCTATTTTTAAATAACATAGCATGATAAATATAAATAGTATAACTTAAATAAAACCTAAAAACTAAAGATTTTCAATAACCATAACTACTAAAAATGTAAACGTATACCTAATCATTGAAAAATCTAATTAACTTAAAAGTAAAAATGATCGTTCTATAACCACCAGACCCTTTTTAAATAAAAGTTTTATTTATTTTTGAACGGAAATATTTTTAAATTACTGTGAATATTATCATGTTCAACTTTTCTCCCTTGAGGCGATTTCTTCAATCGTTAATTATTTGCTCAGATATTGAAAAAACTCGTTCCCAGGGTATAGATGTTGCGGGTATAGGAATATTTTAAGTGTAACTGATATAATTCAGGTAGTTTCATTTTATGGAGTTGCCAAAAATCCAATGGGTTTTCTAAACGCCCAATAAATGGAATTTCCAAATAGTGCTAAATCTATAAATTTGCTGCAGTACTTGGAATAATTACTTCGTTCATTCCAGCCATTTTTTTATCAAAATATCTCCAGATGTCAATATATTCTTGGTCAGTAGTTTTGTCTTGAATTTCGAATTGTGGAACCATATTTGTAATTTTTGAAGTTAGAATGGAAGATACCTATTTTGTGATAACTTTTTGTATCGCGTCAGCATTATTTGCAATACCAAATCCTGCTTTTTTAAATCTAGGATCTGAAAATGTGGATTTCCTGCATATCGTATTCATTTCTAAAATTGCCAGTCTTTTATTGATGACATCTAATAGACAATTTTGTCATTTTTCCCCCATTCACTTGTTAAAATCCTGGATTTGATGGAATGTTGATAGTCTTCTTATTAACCGTATAATTAAAGACATCCTTGGGATATCTTTCACCAGATAACTCGGTGGTCATTATTTCAATGGGCCTTAAAAGTTGAACAGGTTCTGTTAAGATAGTCCATTCGTGAAAAAATAAAAACTGTGGTGCTCTTCTTAATAGCCAACAAAATAAATTGTTGAACATTAAAGTAGAGTTTTCCTATCAGGAAATGTATTTATTACAAATATTTAATATACTTTATTCACCTCTTTACAGTTAATAATTTTAAAAGAAATTTAACAACTGCTACTGTAAAAAATTCTTCAAATCTTTTGGATCTATGCAATTTCTGAAATCTTTAGAACCTAATTTTAGTTTTCAAGATTTTAGGGAAAAAGTTTTACCTATTATGCCGGTCAAAAGTATCTTACAATTTATCATTTACAATTTAATTTTTTTGTCCTCTAAAACTAGCGTTCCAAAAGGCTGCTATATTAATTTACAATATATAGTTATTCACAAGCAAACTGAAAAAAAAACATAAAGCCCCATATATTACATATATAAGGATAAATTTGGCGCTTTACTTTCAAGGTCGCGGCTAGGACGGAAGGCCAGAATGTTAAAAATTAATCGAATGAACTAGTAAACGACTGAAACAATCGATAGTAAATAGTAATAAAATCAGTCGTACCGAAAATAGCGACTGAACACAGTCAACTGAAAACAATTACTAGTAAAAACAGTAGAACCAAAAATAGCGACTGAAATAGTCGATAGTAAAAAGTAGTTAATTACTGAACATTCGATAGTCGATTTCAGTCGATTGTTCCCAACACTAGATATTATATATTTTGTCTGGCTTATACTACCATTACAGAATTTAAAGACATTTAAAATTAACTGTTCCAAGCATTTATCTCCGTCCTTCCCAATCTCACATTTTATACAGACAAGAATTCGTATATCTTCGTCTTACATCACTAATCTAAAAAAACAGTCGAACCCAGCATTTGACTATTTTTTTGACTATCGACTGTTTCGTCTGTTTTGGGACTATCAACTGTTTCGACTGTTTTCAGTCGATAGTTCCCAACGCTACTTTTTTCTATAGAACTAACCTAATTTTATTTTTGAATCGTTCAAATTCAAATTTCTATTTCTATTTTACTGTTAGGAGAGGATATATACATTGTTGTTATATGTAAAATTCAGTACATATTTAGTAAAAACTAATATCTAATTTTGTTAAATAATACATTTTAGACACATTTAAAAAAAATCAGCTATGGAAGTTACACAGTCAAGTAAGTATATGCTTTGGTTTTTATAGGTAGTTATTTATACTTTTTTTTTTAGATTTTGTAAATGTGTTACCTGAAATTGAAGAAGCTATAAAAAATTGCACTTTTATCAGTATTGATTGTGAATTGACAGGATTGAAAACTGCTCTTAATCATATAAATGCATTTGATACTCCTAAAAAATTCTATGAAAAGGTATTAAATGATTGTAAGGAGTTTTTATTAATTCAATATGGTCTGTCATTCTTTCGGTAATGTTTATAAGTGGTAAGTTCTTTGTTATTTGTAATAACTTTAAATTTTAGGTATGAGAAAAAGAATGATGTATTTAAGCATAAAAGTTATAACTTTTATATTTTTCGAAAGCCAGTGAAAAAATTTCTTGAAGATCAAAGATTTATGTGTCAAACTTCTTCAATTGATTTTTTGATCAATGAAGGATTTAATTTCAATAAACTATTTAAAGAAGGTGTATCATATTTAAATAATGTTGAGGAAGATTCATACAGGGCTAATTTAGAGGAATTTCAAAAAAAACTGAAAGAATCTTCAATTTCTAGAACTAATAGTAATGACATTATACCAATTCCTGATGAACATAAGGAGTTTATAGAGGAAATAATGTACTAATTAGAGTATAATAATGTTTAAACATATATATTGATGTTTTTTTTTAGTCAAAAAATTAAAGATTTTATTAACTCAGACGATACTGAAATGGAAATTCCAAGATGTAATGGTTTTTTAAGACGACTTATTTATCAAACATGTCATCAAAATTTTTCTGATATGGTAACATTAGAAACCCGTTTACAAAGTAAGGATAGAATTCTATTTGCTATGAAATGTAAAACTGCTCAAGAAAAAGAAGATATTATGGAAAAAAAAATGCAGGACATGTTAAATACTTTTGAAAATAGTATAGGCTTTTCAAAAGTTATTAAGAAAATTATAGAATCTGTAAGTTGATAAAAACTTTTTATAGGCATATTTCTCTATCATGTAATGTATTTTTTAGGAGAAAATAATTGTTGGACATAATATGTTGTTAGATTTTTTGCACACAATTCATAAATTTGTAACACCGTTACCTGAAAATTACTGTGATTTTAAGGAATGTGCTAGCTCATTATTTCCAAGGTAATTAATTATATACAATAAAATACATATATCTACTTTTAAAATTAACAACAAAAAAAGAGTTTTAGATACAAAGTATATATCAAGTACAGAACCTTTTAAAGGGTTAGTTAACTCAACAGTACTTGGCCAGCTGTTAGAGCTTGTTAGTGAGAAACCCTTTGAAATGCCTCGGTATGGTAAGTGTTAAGGAGCAAAAATTTAAAAGTATAACAATTAACTATTTTATTTGTTCTATGTTTCAGAAGTTGAAGATGGATGTTTGAGTTATAATATAAATGATGACAAGCAGCATGAAGCTGGTTATGACTCATTTATAACAGGACTTATTTTAATTAGTTTATGGAAATATTTAGGTATTTAAATTTGATTTTATAAATATATTATTTTATTAAATTGTTTTGTTAGGATCAAAAAAGAATCTTTCAAATGGTAATATTTTTGACAATTTAGGTCACAAACTTTTTGATCCATATTTAAACAAGTAAGTTACAAAATTGTTAAACATTTAATACATAAATTAATTTTATAATTACAATAACTTTTGTCTTAGAATTTACCTTATGTATTTGACTGATAACCAGTATCTAAATCTATCAGGTGAAGACTGTAAGTATCATTATTCTGATAAAAAATAATCAAGGAATAATAGGTGTATTTTTATTTCAGTAAATCCATCGAGGGATCATGTTTTTCATTTAGTATTTCCAAAGCAGTGGACGACAAATAATATTGTGCAATTATTTAGTCCATTTGGTGAGTAGAATATATTTTGTTATATATGAACTTTTGACATTTTATAATAAGGTATTACTTGACTAAAACATATTTTCAAAATATCGAAGGTCTTTTGTATTGATATTTCAAAATATTTAAGTATTTTGAATTAGAAATACTTAAGTTTTATCTGTATGCATATATATATATATATATTATATATATACCATTTACCATATACCATATACCATTTTTAGGTGCTGTTTATATAGCTTGGATTTCAGAAGTATCTGCTTTTGTTGGACTTATGAAGAAAGACCAAGCTGCAGTAGCACTTAAAACATTGAGTCAAAGTGATACATACTCCATAATGACATTTGCTAAGCATCAAGCAATATCTGCAGGTCTGAGACCAATTGCACCAAGCCCATTAAAGAAACGAAAGTCAAACGAAGGTCAGGTTCCAAACAAAAAGAGAAGGACAGACAGTTTTGATGGGTGAGTTTGGTTTTAATGACATATGATTTGTTTTGGTGATTTTTTCTTATATTTTCATTTCTTGTTAATTTTATGCTTGGTTTTCTCTCAGCTCTCAGCTAACTTATGTTGGAAATGCATTTTCAATTGGGTATTATTTTGCTATTTTCGGATGCTTAATTTTCCTGTTGCTTTCTAAGCAAGGCAGTTTCCATTTGTCTGGTTTACATTTTCGGGAAGATACAGAAATGTTGTCTTTCGTGTTCATTGATCTTTTTGGATCACTTAATATTTAATTATTATTGCCATATTTTCTATATATTTTTTTATTTAAGATTTAGGTTTATTTCTATTGTCTTTTTATTCTTTTTAAGTTGCATTCTTACATAGCAATTTTTCTTTGAGTCAGATTTAACTATAATTTCTAGGTGGTGGTTTCAGTCCACTATAAAAGTCTTTCTAAATTCTTGTTATAAATAATTTTATTATATGATTCTGAATAATTTTCTGTTTTAAAACATATTTTCTTTTAATATTTCTTTTTTTGCATGCATATTTTTCAGTAGTAGCTTTTCCGCTTCTAAAAGATCAATTAGTCCAATAGAAGAAGCTCCTGAAGAAGTAGAAGAGAATAAAAGTAATAAAAAAAATGTGTTTGAGGAAGCCGAATGGAATTAATTTTACCAAATTTGTTATATATTTTTTATTATTTTAATAAACTGAAATATATGACTAATATAAGTCGTTTGAATTTAGATTTATAAAATTATATCTATTATATAATATTATCCTATAAATGTTTTTTAATATCTTTATAGTTTTAGTTTTTATGTTGATATGAAACTATAATATTTGGAATTGATACATGACCACATTTGTAAAATTCCTTGTAAGAATAAGAGGGGATGGGGGTGTAGTAGTATAAAATAAATGATACATATTTTGTCAGGTTTTATTTATTTATTTTTTATACGTATTTTCAAGTGTCCTTTTTACCAACTAGGGGTTTATCTGGACTAGACCTACAGTTTAACGTGGGTTCCGAACCACGGTGCTCGGCATTAAGCCACCGACGAGTGACCAACTTTAGAAATCATCCCAGAAAACATCCGGTTTTAACCAGCCTGGTTACTGGCGAGTCTGGGATCATTTTCCTTGTCGAATTTTACACTCTTGCCTAGGACAATGACAAATATTAAACAATCACAAACATAAATTTACGACCATGCCCCAGCAGGATTCGAACCCGCGGCTATCGCAACGCTAGGAGGACCGTCCTGTCGCCTTTACCACTGCGCCACCAAGCCGGCGGTTTTATTTATTAATCAGGTCTGAAGTTCACAAAATTGCAAATTATTTCATTAAAACATAATAGCTATTTTAGCAGTATAGTAACTTAAGCTATTAGTTCAGAAACTCGAAGCTATATTGAACATTTTTGGGATTTCCAAGGGCATTGCAATTATTTATACAGGCAAATGCCGCTAAGAAACCCCAAATTTGTCTCAACTCTCCTACTAATTAAATTATTTTTAACAATAACATGTAGGTATTTTATGGTAATCTAGATACAATCTATAACATATTTGTTATTCATATAATACACATGTTTTATTACATTGTTTTTTTAGTTCGTCTGGTATATAAGCAGTATTAAGTTAATTACAAAAATATATTCATCATTCTAGTGACAAGCTTTACTAGCTATATCTGAATTTGAATCTGGTTCATTTATTAATTAACCCTATGCGATGTATAATTATCTTTCAATACTGATGTGTTTTATTTTGTTATTGAATTTATTCTATATTGAATTGAATTGATAATACAAATTCTGCGTAAAATACTTTCAAATTAAAATATTTTTTAACATTGACTAGTGTAGCATTGAACTACGTTGTCTATGGAATATAAAATACTTTAGTATCTAAAGGTTCATTATTAGCAAAAAACTTCATTTAAACTTTTGATCCAAATAATGTGTCAGTAAGTGTCAAAAGCAAGGATAACGTTGTCATAACTAAATTAATTATTTGAATGTTTAAATTCAAAATGTTCTACTACAAGTCCCTTGGCTGGCTTCTACCATATCATTAAACGACCCGGATAAAATTTAAAGAAGCTGAATAAATGTTTATATATGGATTTTAGACACTTTAGCGATTGTTTTTTCCACCTGTAAAACAAGAATATAATTGAAAAATTCTAATGAATGGGATATAGAATTGTATGTATATCTAAAGTAGCACTTAACTTAGACATTTCATTTATTTTAGCTTTATTCTAATATAAATAAAATAATAAAAGAGAAATGTTAGAAAATATAGTTTATTTTAACATTATAGTACAACAGTTTCAACCAGAGTAATCAGAAATATTAAGCAGTGATTTGAAATTTATCAAAGCAAGCAATGGACCAGAACTACATTTGCCGATTTATAACTAGACAATTGACAATTGAACAATTTTTGCAGGTTGATTCGATTATATGT
Organism: Rhynchophorus ferrugineus; assembly: GCF_030347505.1. Classification (NCBI taxonomy): domain Eukaryota; kingdom Metazoa; phylum Arthropoda; class Insecta; order Coleoptera; family Curculionidae; genus Rhynchophorus; species Rhynchophorus ferrugineus. Next base: position 39,621,548 of record NW_027472580.1, on the reverse strand, counting down.
TCGAACGTATCAGCATCGTATCTCTTTTTAAAGGGAATAAAATGAGAAGGAAAATATGCTCTGATATTTAAACAAATTTAAAAATTGCAATAGGCAATAAATTATACATCTTGATGACGTGAGTTCACTGTTACTTTGGATAGACTAGTTATGCTTGACGTTAAGTTATTTCACTGCAAAACTTAGTTGTCTTCAGTCTCTTTTGAATTATATCAATTTATGGGGCTTTAATATAGGTATATTTATTTGACAGGTATTTTTGATACAGTCTATTCATATTTTATTTAAACATCATCCAAATAAAGACCTTTCGAAAACGGTAGATTTATTGCTATACATTCTGCTTATTAGGTAGCAGGTCATTAATAATCGAGAGTGTCGTATTTTTCATATTTATTTAATAGTTGTATGAGAATATGTGATATATAATAACGTTTTCCTAACATATTTATTCAATAAGCCTTCTTAGAGTTTAGGTGATCACGTGATTTTGTTTTGTAATAATAAATGCGAATAGGCTATAGATTCTTATAGGTAACGGTTATGTTGAACATTGGTTTTAATTAGTCGAACTTAAAAGTTATGACAACATTTGGATTAAAACACTGATGATATATTTAATAAAAATAAACTTAAATGGGTATCAAAAGTTATGTTTCTTGTTCATCGACGGGCGTGGCGGCGCTCCCAGATGATTTTGCCTATCACGACTTGGGACTTAACAGGCCAGTAGCTTTCAAAACTATCAACTGAACCTATAAGGCCCAAATCACAAAAAGCCAAGTTTGCTGGACCAAAAACCTGGAACAATGAAAGATATGTATTAATTTTATTACTTGATTAGTTAATATAGATACAAATTTAATTTACATAACATACATAACAGGTCAATTGAAAAGTCCCCTACCTGATACATAGATGGCGCTATAAATATAATGCGTGTATAAATTTCACAACTGTCGGATCATTAGTTTGTGAATTATGGCATTTTGAGTGAAGCAACTTTTGTTATTGTGAAAAAAAAAGAAAAAAGAATTTCGCGTGTTGATAAAATATTGCTTTTTGACGGGAAAAATACAGTTGAAGCAAAAACTTGGCTTGATGCCGAGTTTCCTAACACTGCTCCAGGAAAATCAACCATCAAGGATTGGCATGCTAAGTTTAGACGTGGTGAAATGAATACCGAAGAACTTTTTGCTGAAGAATGATTTTGAACGACCGTAAATTGAAATTGAATGAAATAGCAGACACTCTAAAGATATCAACTGAACGTGTACGTCATTTCATTCACGAATATTTGGGTATGAGAAAGCTCTATGCAAAGTGGGTGCCGCGCGAGCTCACTTTTGACCAAAAACGACGTGTTAATGATTCGGAGTAATGTTTGAAAATGCTAAGCGTAATAAACTCGAGTTTTTGCGTCGATATGTGACAATGGATGAAACATGGCCCATTATTTCCGAACTTATTCACTCCGAAGTGATCCGAGTGGACTGCATACGATGAACCCGCTCCAAAGCGTGGGAAAACGCAACAGTCGGCTGGCAAGTTTATAGCGTCTGTATTTTGTGATGTGCATGGAATAATTTTCATTAACTACCTTGAAAAAGGAAGGATTATCAACAGCGACTATTACATAGCGTTATTGGACCGTTTGAAGGACGAAATCGCCGAAAAACGGCCGCATTTGAAGAAAAAGAAAGTGCTGCTTCATCAAAATAGTGCACCGTATCACAAGTCAGTTAAAACGATGGCAAAAATCCACCCATCCACCGTATTCTCCAGATCTGGCTCCCAGCGACTATTTTCTGTTCTCAGATCTCAAAAAAATACTCGCTGGAAAGAAATTTTCGTCGAATGAAGACGTGATCGACGAAACTGAGGCCTATTTTGAAGCAAGGACAAATCGTACTACAAAAATGGTATTGAAAAGCTGGAGGGTCGCTATAATCCGTAGGTCGGGGACAATTCAATTCAATTTACCTGTTGCGTCAGTGATTAATATGACAGTGGAGTATCTCCTCGTTTTTTCGGTTGGTATCTGAAGATTTCGGTGTAAGTAATCAATCTGTAAGTCGATGTACATTGATTTGCTTTGAACTTCGTAGCTTTATGGAGTATTGTATTGTATTGTGAACGATGTGGAAGGCGTGCGATTGTCATTTTTATTGATTTTCGCTCTGCATCACCCTTGAAGGGAATTATGTTGAATAAAAAAATAATAATTTTTTCAAAAAAATGTGTTTTACTATGTTGGGCTGGGGACTTTTCAATTGATCTGTTATAGCAAAAAATATCGTTTTTATTTTGTCTTGAAAATAATTTCTCTATGATATTACACGTAAATATATGTGTTAACGTTTTCATTTGGTCTTTCAATCAGTAGTTCAATTCGATTTCTGTAAAGATCTTGTCTTTAAAGAAAAAAAATGAAAAAATAATTAATGATGCATGTTTACAGCACTGTTAGGTTGTATGTATTTTGATCAAGGATATCAATTGGTGTAAATGCAAAGTATACAACTAACCTAATTGTTAATTGATGATTTTTGTATGTAAAATAACTATGAAAAATTTTGAAGATGCGATGCTGTAAGTGTTATTGAATGAAGACCCACCCCAAACTCAGAAACAATTAGCAGAAGCGTTAAATGTGGCCCAAGAAACGATTAGCGACCAATTACAAGCAATGGGGAAAATCCAAAAGTGACGGGTGGTCGACTTCAAGGTCAAATCGTTTTGTTCGCAAGACTGTGTTTGGTGGGAACAAAGTGGTGTTGTGTATTACGAACTGTTGAAACCCGGTAAAACAGTTAATAGCGATCGCTACCGACAACAAATGATTAATTTTAACCATGCAAAACGTCCAGAAAAGACCCGAAGTCACAGTAAAGTGATAACACGCCGTCTCATAAACAGCACAGGTCAAGGAAACGTTGAAAGCACTTGGATGAGACATATTATCGCATCTGTCATACTTTCCAGACCTTGCTCTATCCGACTATCAACTTTTCGCATCAATGGAACAAGCTTTTGCAGAGCAACACTTTCGAAGAAGTTAAAAAATGGCTTGACAAACAGTTTTTTTGGGATGGTATCCATAAATTTCCCGAGAGATGGATAAAATATATATAACCAAATCGCCAATACTTTGAATAAATACATTTTTCCATTTTCTTGAAAATTATATAGTTTCTTCGAAAAACCTCTATTGACTTTCCGGTACATATTCTAATCGCGGGTTGATATAATATACTGTCTAATGATAATAATGAACAGTTGTTTTAATTAGTATTTAAAAATTTTAGTCACAAAATAAATTAACAACATAACCAACAAAAATGTCGATCCCTTGTGACAGTAAACTACTGAGGACAATTTTGTGTGCAAAAACGAAATTGTATTTACTAATTTCCAAAAAATGATTCCATACTTTCTGGCAATATCAATCATCCCTGGATTTTAAAATAAAAATTAGCCAAATCCTCACTGACGTTATTGGTTCTGATCTTCCACTCATAGAGGACTGCTCTATTTTCTGTCTATATTTGTCTATATCAAAGAAATTATCAAACATTAATCAGATTTCTTTAGATAGCATGTTTGTTATTATTTACTATTGTTTTCTAATTATTATATCCACCCCAATTATTAATTAGACTATTATAAAGAAGATATATAATGTTATAAATGATAGATTATTTTAAAAGTAAGTTTTAAAGTTTACGTTATTATTGATCCTTGTTCTCACACAAGTTTACATATGTACAAACCTAATGATCGGAAATATTTAATCAGAAATATGTATTAATACTCTTACCTATATATCAATACGAACTCTTGTTCGTATATAGGCTACAATAGAAATGTGTTGTTGTAGCAATATATTATTTTAAATATCAGCTATTTGTCATTGAATTGTCAATAAACCAAGCGAAGGAAAGAGAAAATATTCCAGAAGTAGTTATACTGGTTGCGCGTATTGATTCATAAAAAACACTTTCGCAATATTTCACCCAGAATCAGTTCGATCAGGAATACTAGAAATATCTTGTTATAATTTCTCCATATTTAGTCTTAAGTTCAAGGATTTTGATTATTATTCTGTCTGCGGTGGTAACTCAAGTTCTGCATTATTTGCTTTACGTTTTTTACTCTCTGGGTAGCCTATATGTCATTAATAATTATAATAAATGACAGTTATGGAAAAATAAGAGCATGCCATACTTTGGTGTCATGCATTGCAATTTATTTTAAACAGTTTCGATGAATTGGATCAGAAATTCAACCGTTAGGTATTTTCATCAATTATACAAGGATGTTGAAAACGATTTTCAAATAACACTTTACCGTTAATTTGAGTTTGTTATAAATTTATTCAGATGGGTTCGAAGCTGAATAGAACGAACTTGGTTACTGAATATTTTCCATTCATATTGGTTTCTAAATACTAGAATTTTACTACAGTGTATATATTAAGTTTTTTTTTATTAATAAATAGTCATTCACGAGTCATCGTTAACTAAGCTACAATTTATTTTTACAGTAACTTAAATAATATGTATACATCTAAAAGAACCCATGGGTCCTTACTTAGTTTCTATAGAAATAATGTAATAATTAACATGTTTAACATTGTTTAACAGCTGTTTTTTTCTGTTAAATACACTTCACTGGGTTACAAGATCAAATGGTTTTGACTTAATGGTAACAATAACAGGTCAATTGAAAAGTCCCGCTCCTGACACGTAGATATCGCTACTAGAATTAAATGCATATGTTTTTTTTAGTTAGCCCTAACCTTCAAAAGATTGCGTGTATAAATTTGACAGCTGTCGGATCATTAGTTTGTGAATTATAGCATTTTGAGTGAAGCAACTTTTGTTATTGTGAAAAATAAAATGGATAAAAGGAATTTCGCGTGTTGATAAAATATTTATTTTTGAAGGGAAAAAATACAGTTAAAGCAAAAACTTAGCTTGATGCCGAGTTTCCGGACACTGCCTCAGGAAAATCAACCATCAAGGATTGGTATGCTAAGTTTAGACGTGGTGAGATGAGCACCGAAGACGGTGAACGCAGTGGACGTCCAAAAGATGTTGATGAGTATTTTGGTCAATAGTAGTTACCAAAATTATTTTGAATGACCGTAAATTTGAATTGAATGAAATAGCAGATATTCTAAAGATATAAACTGAACGTCTACATCATATCATTCACGAATATTTGGATATGAGAAAACTCTATGCAAAGTGGGTGCCGCGCGAGCTCACTTTTGACCAAAAACTCGCTTGCTGAGAAGAAATTTTCGTCGAAGAAGTGATCGCCGAAACTGAGGCCTATTTTGAAGCAAAGGACAAGTCATACTACAACAATGGTATCGAAAAGTTATAGGGTCGCTATAATCCGTAGGTCGGGGACAATTCAATTCTATTGACCTGTTACGTCAGTGATTAATATGACAGTGGAGTATCTCCTCGTTTTTTCGGTTGGTATCTGAAGATTTCGGTGTAAGTAATCAATCTGTAAGTCGATGTACATTGATTTGCTTTGAACTTCGTAGCTTTATGGAGTATTGTATTGTATTGTGAACTATGTGGAAGGCGTGCGATTGTCATTTTTATTGATTTTCGCTCTGCTTTTGTCTGTATACATTTGTCCGCACATGTTTCCTTAAAGTTTTTTAAGCTTTTAAAATATTTCATTAGCTGTGTGTGAGTGCGACATTGTTTGTCAAATTTATTTGAGATCCGAATGGTTGTGTCTCTGGCCAAGGAGATGTTTCTTTACTGATTTTCAACATAATAGTGGGCGTAATAATTCTTCGAACTCCTATACTGATCGTTGATGATAGCGCTATGTTCGCTGATATAGTTAGATGTTCTACCAATGTTCATGATATAATTCGCACTGTAGAGCCCTATGCTGATAGGCTCTATTGTAACTCTAAACGGATTCAGGTTAGAGCAAATGCAAGAGTTCAAGTATTCGGGATCAGTAATACAAGAAAAGAGAGTTGCATGTAATGGAAAGAAAGGACTCTGCGTGTTGAAGAGAGGAAATCTAACGCTTATTTTTCCAATGGTTCAATGGCTCTGATACTTAAATATAGTTACAGTTTGACATTTGTAAGACGGTATTTCAAATGCTATACATAAGGAAAATTTTGTATGGCGAAATTGATATTTTGAGTGCAAGCGAGCGGATCCGACAAAGTATTAAGATCATCGAAGACACTCTGAGAAATAGAAGACCAGAGTTGCGACCGACAGTCAATTGTGGCGAGATTTAGTGAATAATATTTGAAGTCCTGCGGCTTGATGATGATATTGTTACTCACCTGTTATAATTTTATGGGTTTCTCTTTACTGTTGTCTCTAACTGTCATGATGATATTTTCCATTCGTGGTATATCATGTGTGTAAAGTAGGCAAAGAATTCTTTTATTGCTGAGACATAGTTTTGAAGTTCAAAAGTGAGTTAAGTTCAGTTTCGTAGGCTTTTTCAATGACATCTGTGACTCTATGCAATAAACCTGATCAATTGTAGAATATGTGTTCATAAAATCAAACTGATGGATATGAGTGGTGTTAATCTCTTCAACAGGACTTTTTCAAACATTATAACTATTATTTAGGACATAACTGTAAAAGCTTTTAAACAATTAATTAATTACAGTATTTGGTTAATTTGTTAAGATAAGAGACTTGTATTATAATTAAATATATTATTTAACTTAAGCTTTAATTTTTTATTTTCTATATACTTTTGCCATCTTTTTGGTAAAGTGTAGATTTCGTGGGGAAAAATTTAAATAGTTCAGTTTTGTATACATTTTTATTCTACTAGAATGAAGAGCATTTTGCGCTATTATCTGAAATAAGCAATAGAGAGAGATAGTGATGTTCAGGTGGATGGTAAAGATATCACGGGATAATGTATTTCAGCTCAGCGCTTCCAATATGTTTTCCCTGGAAGATGTGGGGGTCTGTTATCTTGGATTATCTTTTAATATATTTGGAATGTTTTATCTTTAATGTCTGGTTTAATGTCATTAGTTACTGCTTATTATTATTGGTTACAATAATTTAACAGTTTATGATTCAACATCCCTTACAACCTTCCCTTTATCATTTGACAACAATACCTCCCCTAAATTCCGCTAGTGAGCACACCATTTAATATATTTAACATAATAAATAACAGGGCTTTTATATGAAATTGATATAAATTGAATGACAGAAATCATAGAGGAGGATGCTTTGCTCATATCCGGAAACCCAAGAGGATGAGATAATTTCTGGAGTAAGTGGGAAACTTCAAGAGCTACCCTAAAAACTCCCTTACAGCGGATAATTTCCTTACTGATTTCGTTTGAGTTATGGGACAAAGACACTCGTGGGTGAGGATTTTACTAGAGGTAATCCTATTTGTGGAGTTTTGGTTGATGGTAGTAATTTGGTGATAGCTAGCTTCTGTTCAGGAGAGATGAACTACCGATATACCTTTTATTTGTATGGTTATACAGATCTTATTAGGACCTTGTGTAGTATACATACGATAGGGATTAAGATTTTAATCTTTCTATTGACAGGGTGTATAGTTGTTTCGTTAGGCTGTAGGATTATTAGTGAAAGCACCGAAATTATCTGTTGTATATTAACAGCTAGATCCATCTTTTGAAAATGGACAGAATACATTTGTACTTCCAACAATTTTTATGGAGATATCCAAATTTATATAATGGAAATGTTCCTATTTTAGAATTAAATTTCTATTGTCGCTTCATCGAAGTGTAAGGTGTCAAACATGTCTCCTGTAAGACATTATTGATGAATGGCTATTAATTACGTTTACTGTTCTAACATTTACTATTCTTGCTTAACCAGTTTTTTGAGTTAGATAAATCTTGAAACAACTACAATCTCGTATCCTATAGTTTTTTGGACATTCCGCAAGATGGTTCTTGAGTGGCAATAAAACCTACGGACAAAATATGTTAGGTCCAACGTTAATAAACCGCTGAATATATTGTCAGTTAAATCTGTTATTTTCCGAAATGTAATCAAGTGTGTGAAAAATTTTATGCAAATTTTTGTCTTTATTTTATGATGCGAGCTATAAAAACATTTATAGTGAGGATTATGGGTCAAATAATTTACCATTAGTATATTTTGTTAAAATCTTGGCAGATTTATTTGCGCTTTAAAATTAGTAGATAACATCATTTTGGATACTAACACTTTACCCGATTTGTATAAATTCGATGTAAAACCGTTTTATAGATTCACAGATATGAAATTTGATACACAGTTTGCATTATATGGAAACGTTTTATTGCGCACGTATAATGTTTTTACTGAACTAATTAAAATAATTATTAGTAAATATTTTGTTTTTATTACATTTTCTTTAATTGCTTAATGTATTAAACGTATCGCTTAATTTTTATAGATGATTTCTTCGAGCTGAAAATTATATTAAAAAAGTATATTTTCCTAGGCTTCTGTGGATTTAAAAGGATTTATTTCGATATATCGATATTTTAAAAAATATCAATTTTATAATGTTTTTATATTGTTTAAGAAATATCTTTAATTTTTTTAAATGTATCGGCTCTAAAAAATATCGGTATATCGGCCAATAATATCGATATTTTTTCGGCGTCCCTAACTTGATGTATTAAATAGCCTCCAGATTTAGAAAAATATGTAGAATTGCAATTTGTGCCAACTGGTGACTTAATGCAAAGTCATCCAAACAAACAAACATTTTGGAAGATGTTACTCTTGAAACTAACTATTGAAAATTATGATAGCGGTAAAATAATGTTTACAAAAATTTCTAGGCAGATCTAAAGCAACGCAGTAAGTTGACCTCAAAACAAGACATAATAGATAAAATACATGTAAGCACCTTGTTATACAGTCACAACTCTAGAATAAAGAAGTATTTAATTTGCTCAGTATAACAATAACCCTATTAATATAGTTTTATTAACTAAGTGGTCAAAGTGTGTTTGGGATTGGAAGATCTGTACTAGGCAATACCTTGCCTAATCATGTCTCCAAGGGGTGATTTATCAATCCAGAGCTGAAATGAATGAATTTTTAATTATTTCCTCAATTATCTCCATTATTTGGTATCTTCTTAGATAGAAATTGATAAAGCTTCTATTAAAATTTGTAAATCCAATAAAACAGACATTGCACGTCATCAATATATATGGCGTTAGCACATCACAATGTTGCCTCATTAACTTAGATTTACAACGTTTGCCGGTTTGTAATCTTTAATTATTAATGTTTTGAAGAAGACAAGTTTTGTAGATATTTGGCAATAGCGTGAATTAATATCAACATAAATCGCAGTTTATGCGCTGATTCAGTTAAATGTCTCGACGCATTGGACAGAATTATGTTTCTTTTTAACTAAGGTAAAATGAAAAACAAAAATCAACTATATTTTTACAACCTGTATTTAGCAGTATATTCGACGTCTCTATAACGGATATATCGTAGCTAACGGTCTGTATATCAGTTTGGTTTTATGTCAAAGTAAAACATGTAAAAGTCGACGAGAGTAAATCACTACATATTGATTTCACCTACAACCAATAAATATGAATAATACTATTATCCTATAGAGCAACCATGCCAATCTTGATCTGGGATGAATCTGGGTGCAAAACTTCGTTGGAAAGGGAAGATCAAAAAGGAAGGAAAAGAACTAGAATTAAATCATACAAAAAATTATTGGTTATTTCGAAGGTCTAAATTATCGATCTAATTATCCTATCTAGAATTATATATCAAGTTACTACACGTGCACATATTAAAACCTATATCAATGACTACGCAATTCAGTTATGGGGATGTTCTGCAAGAAGTAATATCAAAATGATACAAGTATTTTAGAATAAAGCGCTGAGAAGTATTGTAGATACACCCAGATTCTACAGGAATAGTTACTTACATCAAGACCTTCAGATTTCAACTGTTATAGCGGAAAATATGGGGAAAAAACAACAAGATATGAGAAAATAATATTGCACTACATGGCAAAAACATTGAACAGTGCTACTAACCTGTATTTTATTTTATTAGAGACTAAGTAAGGACCAGTGGGTCTTTCTAGATAAGTGCCTAGTTTTATGTTACTATAGAAAAAAATTGTAATCTGATATCAGTCTGACGATAATAAAATAGTAGTACATTAAAAAAAAGTCTATAACGTGCATTGGCTGTTTATTGAAAGGATTCTGAATCTCAGATTTATTATTAAAGCAGTGTCTGCATTTTGAGGAATTCCATTAGTTCATACGTGCTGTGTTTTAATTATCGTTAGCCGTGATTCTTAGGGTTCTATCTCATGTTAGCCACATTATACCGAGTGGTTGTCCGTATCAGATTGTCTCTACGTTTTTACAAACATGATTTAAGTTTATTACCTCTAATAAACTTAAGCGACTGTGGATTTTTAGTTAAAAATAATGCCCTCTATTTGACTTCGTTTGAAACTCTGATGCCTATTGTAAGGCAGGTGTAGCAATGGTACTAGCTTTTCTCAATTTACTGTGCGCAGGTTCTTCGAAGAAACATGGTATTTTTCATTTTCCTAATAAACGGCATTCGATACGTTGATATGCCTGGAAGATATCTTTTGTCGAGATTTTTTTTGGGCCACTGAAACCTACAACTCAGCATATCAACGCGAAACAACATTGCTAGAGGCCCTTAGGTATTTAGTATTACCGAGTCAGGTGGTTTTTATTTGGTACCCTTTTAAGGTGCTCACATAATTCAAAGAGTTCTTTTTTATGGAATTCTGTTCACGTATCAAATATTTTCTACCTTGCAGTGAATGTTATCACTTTCTAATACCAACGATAAAATGTTAGTAGAGCATGAGTGAGCTAGTGATTATATCTAACATTTTACATGCCAAAACATCTTTTTAAATGTTAGACTTGGTTCTTACATGGTCGCTTATATCTGAACCATTGTCTTCTTAATTGGAGTTGTGGTTACTGTTACAATCGTTAGAGAAATCATCCTTAATAGTGAGGTTTTGTAATTAAAGATGTTTTATTATATTGAACTGAGTGGTCAGTATCCATCCTGTCTTTACTTGGCTGAATGGACGGTACATTCATATTTCAAATATCGTTGTCAAATATATATGTTAATTTATTCATGTGCTTATTGATGATTTCCGGAAATATTTGCTGTCCTGTTTTCCTTTCTTCGTAGGTTGGTTCCTATTGCTTATTTGGTTTTTGATGGGGCAAAAGTCCTACTACCATTGAATTGTCAAACGAGCTGTGTATGCTGTGGACCCATCTTGCTGAAACCATAAGTCCTGTAGTCCTTGCTCTTTCATTTCAGGCACAAGAAAATTTCGTATCATGTCCTGGTACCGTTTAGCAGTAACAAAAAACTACAACACCTTTGTCATTTTCGAAAAAAATCGAAACCAACGATGTTTCCAGCATGAATACCACACCATACAGTTGTTTTTAGTGGATGCAATGATGTTTCATGAATTAATTGAGGTTTCTGTGTTTCTCAAAACCGACTGCTCTGTTTATTGACGTGGCCACTGAGAAGAGAATGGGCTTCGTCGTTCATTATCAATTTAGACGAACAATATTTAATTTCACCCGACAGCCTTAGGATTGCATTACTGTTCTCAACTCGTTGATCAGGATCTCTTGGTAGCAATTTTTGGACTAATTGAATTTTGTACGGGAATATTTTCAAATCAGTATTCAAAATTCGCCTTAAACTGCGTGCAGAAATGTGTAACTGGAAACCACGTTTCCGAATTGATGTTTATGGAGACGCTTCAACACTATTGCGTACCAGAGCCACATTTTTAGCGTTACGAGACGTCCGTTGCCTCCCAGAACCAGGTCTGTCTGATATCGTACCGTACTGCCGAAAATTCGCATGTAAACGATAAATTGTGGTTTTGTGAGGCACTGGACGATTAGGATATTTTTGATGCAATTTCCGCTGAGTGGCAATACATGAACGATTATTTTCAATAAATATTGTCACCATTTCTGCTCGTTCTTGTGGCGTATATTTATCTATAATAAAATTTGGACGTCTACACAACATACATGGTTGAAGCGAAATTGAGCTAAACATCAACATTGGTAGTGGGACTTTTGCCCCACCTGTTATAATGGTTTCTGCATTTATTTAATCGCAATTAAAATGTCTACTAAATTTGGCCGAATCTTGAATCTAATAAATCTTTTAGCATAAATTTATAATCAGATAATATAAAACATTGTATTGGTATCTATATACAAATACCGTTATCACGATCCCTAGTTCAATTCCAGTAGTACCGCTGGAACTGATCATAAATTAATTTGAATTTAACATTTTAACCGTTTACCCATAGTCGACTAGCTGTAATAATTGTCCAATGCAACTTCGTAGCTATTTAAATGGACGATATAAATTTAAAGAAATTTACACTTTATTAGCAATTTGCCTAATATCGAAATAAGGCTCGTTCCGTATTGGTTCATTACGATTTGTGAATTTTCTAACGACTTATCGTCAACGCAATGCGATTTTCATTATTTTAAGTGGTTTGCCCGGTATTTTTCTCGACATATGGTAGCCAATTTAATGACCAGTTTATAGTTAATGCCTGTTTTATTTAATTGACAAGTTAAAGGTGGTTGACGCTACTGTAGTATTTATTATCAAAGTTTATTAATTATATATTAGTCAGCAAACTACTTAATTTTTTAACATTATTCTGTTATTAAGCATCTTATAGCAATTAACATTGTAAAATCTGTTGTGCTATATATAATTTCTATTCGTTTGATGAAATAATTTAAATTAAAATGAAAATTTAATGTGAATAGAAATGAAGTAAAAAATATATGTGATAATAGAGTAGTTTACCATATAGATTTATAGAATAAATACATTTCACTTGTATTAATGCCTACTGTATATATCAAGTTTCCATCTTATGCGACTGTTCATTTTTCCTTAGAATTAACATTATATTTTGTAACTTCGAAATTTCAAATGTATCCAATAAAAATAAGAAGCTAACTTGGTTGGCGCACCGGTAAAGCCGATAGGATGGTCCTCCTGCTGTTCCGACAGTCGCGGGTTCGAACCACGGTCCTCAGCATTAAGCCTACCGATTGGCGAGTGACCAGCTTAGAAATTATCCCAGAAGACATTCGGTCTTACCCAGCCTAGTTACTGGTGTAACTTAACATTTTCCTTGTCGGATTTTGCACTCTTGCCTAAGAACAACTATAAATGTTAAACAACCACAAACATAAATTTACGACCATTCCCCAGTAGGATTCAAACCCGCGACTATCGCAACAGCGGGAGGACCATCCTGTCGGCTTTACCGCTGCGCCTACTAAGTCGGCATACTTCATAGCATTTTCGAAAATACAATATATAATAATACTTCTAAGAAGAAAAGAACGGTCGCATACAATATATATATATATATATATATATATATATATATATATAAATTGTGCATGTTTAGTTCTAATTAATTTTGCAATTTATTTAATGAGATTTGTGGATTTGTCACTGGACAGGTATCTGAATGAATGATTTCAGAACTTGAGCTGAGAATATAAAATGTTTAGGATTTCAAAATAATTAAAAAATGTATGCCGACAGTAGAAGAAGCAAATTACTTTAATGCATTTGGTTCTTATTGCTTATTTGGTTTTTGATGGGGCAAAAGTCCTGCTACCATTGAATTGTCGAACGAGCTGTGTGTACTGTGGACCCATCTTGCTGAAACCATAAGTCCTGTAGTCCTTGCTCTTCCATTTCAGGCACAAGAAAATTTTGAATCATGTCTTGGTACCTGATATTTGCTAATGGACAGCATTCGCAACTCTTGTAAAATTTTAAAGTATATGTTTAGTTCTAATTAATTTTGCAATTTATTTAATGAGATTTGTGGATTTGTCACTGGACAGGTATCCGAATGAATGATTTCAGAACTTGAGCTGAGAATATAAAATGTTTAGGATTTCAAAATAATTAAAAAATGTATGCCGACAGTAGAAGAAGCAAATTACTTTAATGCATTTAAGTAATATTAATTTCTTAAAAAGGATTTGCTGAAAGACATGTCCAAATTTATATACAGTTTTTACAGTAGCGAATTATCTGCCAATTAATTGTAATAAGTAATAAGGACATCGAAAGGAAATATTTCTAATTATATTTAAATAATATAGTTATATACTAATGTATTTTAAAAAACCCAATGCTAAAAATAACCTATACATTTAAAAATAGGATCTAAATGTTTTTTTGTATCAAACAAACAGAGATAGTTTGAGTTTATTAATTAAATTAAACTATGCACTATTCATATATATTACGGAATTAATATGTTAATCTATACTTAGAGCATTTTTTCCCGGGATTTTGTGATTGTCATTAGATCATTTTGGAAAATGAAGTGAGAATATAGAAAAATAATTAAATGACCATAAAATAAAGTTCGAATTTAAACTTCAACAAAATGCAAGTTGTATGTTTTAAAATAAAGAAACAACTTCTTTGTATAGAACAACACTTTAAATTTCCATTAGAAAAATTAACTCAATTGCACACATTGATTCTCAAAATAAACGTTGCTATACTTAAAGAATTCAATTAATATTAATCATTAAATTAAAATGACCATGCATACTTTTCTCTCTTAAAATAAATCACCTACTTCTCTCTATAAATTAACACAACGTGTTAGGCTTCCAAAAAATCATTATAATTAAAGAGGTAAGTAAGAACTCTGAATTCTATAAACTGGACATTCTGTGGAGACCAATGTTAATTTTATTAAATTAAAATTATCACATTTGACTTAAAATGAGTAGATACATTATAAAAACGCATTCAATCTTACAAAATATAACAATAAAATTGTTAACCTCTAAAATTTCGGGGTTGAAATACGACGGAATCACTATATCTAGGATTCCATGAATCCTCTAATAATATTACAAAGATTATTCTAGTATTCAATGAGCTCTTATAGTTTTATGTGAATGCACGATGTCTATATGTTAGGTTGTTAATATAACGTTAACAAATAGATAATATGTAGGAAATTTAAATTGATTAACTTCAGTACAATAAAGGCCCCCGGACTTGATATTGTTTCAACTGTGTCCGGGATGATTTAAAGTGTTAGAAATAATTACCATTAAAAATAAATCAGCTTGCTGTATATGTGATATTTAAATTATTTGAGAAACTATTATTTTGATTTGCAGTACTCAGCTAACTAGTTACTAATAACGTGGAAGCAAATAACTATTGGACAACGCGCAGTAAATCAGAAGATTGAACAAAACCACGTTAACTTCTATAATGTATAAGTTTAATTTAGCTTAATTTAATTGGGCTAACTTAATTAGGATTTGGGAAATACATACTGATGTATTAATCTCGCACTCTTCTTTTTTGTTAATTTATGAAAGTATAACAGAACATCTAATTTATCTAATGCAATATGTATTTTAATAGAACTATATGGATCAATTGATTATCGGAAGAGGCAAAATAGTATCCATTTAAGTTTTTCTGCTTATGTCTTCATGGATATTGCTATTTTCATAGAACTTATTTATTTAAACATATACTGTGTATACAAAATTTCACCAGTATTTGGCATAATAAACTAGTCGATTATTTTTGAAAAAACACTTTTTGATAATCTGACGTATTTATTTTACGAATTTACTTTTATTTGAAAGAAAAATTGAATTAAATTGAGCCTTTGAAAAATGTAATTTTATATGCGCCCTAAAATTCTTTAAATCTACTGGACGGTTTGTATGGGTACAAGTCTTATTTATACATTATTTTAAGTTATAATTAGATAATAGATTAGTTATAATGTGCATTGAATGTAAGAAGTTCCCTAATGTAATTATACATCGCTAAAAACTCCAAAAACAAGTTCTGTATTTTAGTTTCAAGACAGAACAATGTTAGTAGCAGCCGGGATAGTTTGAACATCGGTAATTTATTCTATTATTATTTTAAGCACCTTTAATTATATTTAAAGTATAATTAAACGTAATATAGAAATAACACTGTTGAAAACATTTGATAGTCCCTAGGCCTCATTTGTTTTATTTATTGTCTCTAAAATTTTACTCCTTTTTCAGTTACCAAAGAATATAGAAACTATATTCAGTATAATGTGATGGGTTTCGTAGTCGTACAAATGTGCATGAAGTTAGTATATATTTCTACAAGATTAGAATGCGAACCAAACAGACGAAATGAGCTCCTAACTGAACTCACTGCTGTTCGTTACTGAATGATCATATATTTTCAATCACAAGGAAGTGTACTGGGACCAATGCTGTATCTACTCTACGCTTGTGATATACCACAAATGGAGAATATTACGATGGCTACATTTGCTTATGATACTGTGATTATAGCGGTCGGAGACAATAGTGAAGAAGCCTCATGAAAATTACAACAACCAAGTGACAATATAAATATTTGGATACAAGCTTGGAAAATAAAAATTAATGAAAGTAAATCTGTGCATGTGCAATTAACCTACAAAGAGACCGTACAAGCACCAATAACATTCAATAATTAACATTAAATATCTTGGAATGAATCTTGATGCAAAACTTCGCTGGAAGGAACATATAAAGAAGAAAAGAAAAGAACTGGAATTGAAATATAGGAAAATGTACTGGCTAATTGGAAGAAAATCACAATTATCAGTACATAATAAATTATTATACAAGCAAATACTGAAACCTATATGGACATACGGAGTTCAATTATGGGGATATTCTGCAAATAGTAACATAAATAAAATAAAAAATTTTCAGAACATAGTTCTGAGAGGTATTGTGGACGCACTCAAATACTATATATGGAAATACTCCATTCTCATGAGAATATTGAAGTATTACAGCTTTTGGATACCACCAAGACAGGACACAGACTCAAAAGAATCAAACTAGCTGATCTTGTGTAGTGTTGTGTAGTGAGGTGCATGTAATAAAAAATATAGCAGTGACATATATAAACATTATTTCACCAGAGACTGAGTTAAGGCCGATGGGTCCTCCTAGTTATATATCTAGATTTAAGTTATTATAAAGGCAAATTATAGGTTAGTCGGAAACGACTAGTAATAATGTAATAATTAAATAATAAAAAAATCTGTATATTATTATTATAAAGTAATATTTTTGTGATTATTTATTACAGGCCTATTTGGTTTATATAAATGTATTGAAAATCGTTCAAGTTTTAAAAGTTACTTAATTCCCATTTTTAAACTCGTCGTCCTCATTAGGTTTGAATGAGTTGCCGTACGTTTATGACATAATCTGTGGAGTCGATCCCGCATTTTATCGAATCTAATCTGAATGTATTTTCGAGCGGATACTTTTTCGCCGGGTTCGGAGCTTGGACGCGTGATTCATAACCCTTACAATTCGCGGCGCTCTTCCAAAAGCTGACGTCGTCGAGGTTTTACGACAGCTAAGACCACGTTCACGACAACTTTTAGAACTAATCTAGACTCTGTTAATGTCGGAGTATCGCCGACCGCGGAGATGGACGAGACAGATAACGAACTTTATCTGGTCGGTCGAGCCTCGATTTCGGCCAGTTATCAAAATTTAAGTTGACGGTATCTGAACTGCGTTCGATCAAATAACGATGAGGGCTCTGATTGATATGGACGACGTGTAGATGGATTTAGTCGTTCGTTCTACTCGTCTGCTTGTCATGCGACAATGAAATTACTTTCTCATCTGGTCTTGTTCCATATTTTAAGGATACATTGCTTCACAACATGTCCGGATTTGGCGCATGTGCACTCCCTGCATAGAATAGGCCATAGAAAAGAATAAACCATATGAAACTATATTGTCTTTCCTTTTCTAATGGCGGTTCATTCCTTTCGAGTCGATCGGTACGTTCCTTCAGATCAAAACAACAACAAAATCTAGAATATTTAGATTTTGTGTTACATTAATAATTATATATTAATAATAATTAAATTTTTGTGTTAAATTCTTGTAAGGATAAATTTTTAAAGGTTATAAAATTCAAACAGCATCAATTTTTGCTGCCAAATTTATAACACATCATTTTCAACGATCTGGAATAGGTATCAACATATGCCAAAATTTAATGATAACAAGAACAGAGAAGAAAATGATTCTTTGAATGAAAATGTTTTGTTGGAAGTAGTTAAGTCATTAATGAGATTTGTCCTTCAAGAATAGTAGCGAAAACTGTGGTAACTGGTAATAATTAGACATTTATTTTAAACATAATATATTTTAGTAATGATTTAAACTTTATTTTATAGCTAAAATGTAGTTAGAATTTGTTGAGAGTGAAAGTCGAAGAATGTGAAATTCAGAGAAGCAGAGGAGACAGACAGCTAAGATATAAAGTGTACAGTGATACTTTGAAATAATTAAATTTGCTAACAAAAGTAGACTGGATCAATTAAACAAAATATAAAACTATCAACGACACCCTAATGATCTAATGATATAATGCATTATTATATAAGGGTATAGGTAAATAAATTATTGTTTTGTAAATATAATGATGTATTTACTGAGATGTCTTAAAAAGTACGTATACATTGGTTTTCGGCTAGTAAATGTACAATATGTTAATCGAAAGCTCGAGGTAGTCAATTCATTAATGGGGTTTGTGGATCAACAATAGTAGCGATAATATTTGAACATTTTTAGGAAAATTGTACTGCTTTCATATGTAGTGGTGGAGTTTTCGTTTGGTTTTAACTATATTGGTTGTGTTTGATGATGTTTATTTATATGGTTCTTGGAGTTCTTGATAATTGGTCAAATATGTACATTTATATAAATATGGTATTTTTATAAAAATAGAAGGGCATATAGAAATTATTTTTATTATTTCATTTTATTTAATAATTTTTTAAATAAAATGTGTTATTTCAAAAAATGTTCAATGTTTGTCCCTTCTTATATATAATTTCAATATTAAATAAATTATTTATCAAATGTGTGTATATTTATTTATAAAAAATAATGATGTAATATGATGTTTCTATAAAAATAGAATAGTTGGACATATATTAATTATATTTTTATTATTTCGTTTTATTCAATACTTTTTTAAATAAAATGTGTTATTTTCAAAATTTTACCATATTTTAATTTACTTCTTGAACCTATTTACCTGCTTAATATATTCTACATTAAATCTAATAATCACGATAGAAAATAAGTAAATAAAGCTGTATATACGCATGCGTCAAATCCAGAGATGTGGCGTAATGAATCCTCATATTTTAGTTTTCACTTTGACGGATAAGTTCAGTTTTGAGGAGATTTGACACCGTGGTCTCCACATAAAGAATGTATTGTTGTAATATATGTTTTTTTTTCACCTAAATGTTGTCACTGCATTTTCTTTTTTATATTTATTTATTAATTATACATTAACCTTTATTCTTTTAATCTTTGCAATAATTGAATTTTTTTTTGTTAATTACATCTTACACTAGATATGCTTAGTACAATAATGCGCGAATAAATTAATTTGTTATTACTGTTCTGTTGTATTACTGTTCTGTTGAACTTGCATTAATACATACGCAAGACGACTACGGAATTAATACATCAGTATGTATCTCCCCAATTATAATATAACTATACTACTTAAATTACAGTTAAAAATACACTTATACACTAAACAGGTTCGTGTGGTTTGGTTCTCTTCAAACATCTGATTTCCTGCGTGTTTTGTAGTAGCAGTAGTGTTTCCACTTTTCCGTGATTTATCAACATTATTTCATATTTGAAGAAGCTCTTCGTTGGTTATGTAGCGATAAGCATTGCTAATTAATCGCAGAACTTTGTTTTGGCCGCGTTGGATTACTAGTTGGTTTGATATTTTAATGCAACTCGATATTTGCCAATAATTAGGTTTTTGTCATTTTGCCGCAAGGCAAAATTAACACGGATAGATTTAAAGTGATTAAGCTGCATTTCCAATCTCTAGTCCATTTGTGGATATTGTCGACTGCTACTTTTCTTTTTCTGCAGTCTTAGACAGAGATACATCTTTTGCCACGATAACTATGTCGTTAGCAGTGTGATTACTATTATATACTATTATAGTATTAAGTGTTGAGAATGCTCCTTTCGAAAAGACATGAAACCAGCATTCGAATCCAGAAGCGGAATTACTGTCGCAATTTGCTCATTTAGATTAATCCCAATTGCCATACCCGGCCAAAAGCTACTGTGATGTCCAGGAATATTGCAGGGCAGAATTTTCTTCGAATGTCTTTTCAACAACTACTGTTACTCTGTGCACTTAGTAATTATATTTTATGAAGAACTTGAATGAAATATAACGAATTATTTTTTGAATATATAACAATTGCCACACATCTCTGTCTTCTCAGGTGGTTTCAGGTTTTAAAATATAAATATTCGTTTAGATTAAATTACGGATACATCTGCAGAGTTCTTAGTGCGCAAAACTGTTTTTTACTATTTTTTTTAAATCTTATTGTCGTTAAAATATATATTTAAAATATATTAGATCGAGTAGATTACCTGTATGTGCGTCGATTAAAACCAATAATACTTTCTTGTAGTAATCAGTACGTTTAATAATTTCGGTAATTAATTAAGAGAAATATACATTAGAGAAGAATCTGTAATTTCCCGCATCTTATGTTCTAAAATTATGTCGTCAAGTTGATATAAATAGATGATTTTCGTAGCCAAACTTGGCCATCCCATAGGTTAATATCTTCACTAAGCGGTTAATTTTGGATGATTTAATGATTTATCGAACGAAAAGCTAATACAACTCTCAAGGAACTTTCAGACGCTCAAAAGCTGATGAATCATTTGTGTTGACTTCTACACAACACAATTGTTAAGTTAAAGTAAAACTGAGCTAAACGTCACATTACCAAGATGGCGGGCAATCAAAATGGTAGTGGAACTTTTGCCACATCTCAGTGTCAAATCAAAATAGTGGCGGGACTTTTGCCCCACCCTATATGAGCAAAGATGCCATAAAGTGATTTTAGATTGCTGTAATTTGTTATATGTAAGATATAATTAACATTAGTAGCTGTAGCTACCAATAGACAATATTTTGAATAAAATACATATTAATTCCTCTGAATACAGATTTAAATTTAAAAAGACCCTTAAAACTTATTTTTACACCACGTGGTTCATGAAAATCGAAAATCGTTTGCCGAAGCAATTTTTATATAGGACTGACTCGCAGTGTACATCCCGTTGAAATTTAAAATTTATGAACATGTGTCTTAGAACCATTAACGATATAGATTGTGGAAGTCCCTGTCAGAGCGTTGCTCTTACGTCCAATATTTACAATTCAATTTTTTCTTCGCCTGTTCCAATATCAGGCGATCTACAATAGGCAATATTTAGCCTCTTAACGTGTTGATTTATCGGTGTCGGTTTCTCACGGGAGCCGCCACAACTCGGATATGATTGAGGACGCCAACCGACCATATATGACTTTTACACGGCGGCAGCTAAACCCCGGAATGCCGTTGCTTTTCACGATATGTGCTGTATTGGCATCGATCGATCTCATCGATTTTAACGATCTACGGCCAACGGGCTTGCGGATATTGTACACATCGATATTTTATACAGGCATCGGTACTTGTGTGAGTGTATCTGTGTCCGCTGGGCGTTCAGGTGCCGGCAAAAATATATTTTACGCAAGTGCGAAAACCTGAAACGTAATATGACTTACTATATCGTACGGTCATAATTTAATTTTCCAATGAGTCAGCGCTAAAATGAATGCTTTGAATGCTGTTACACACACATTTTTGTCATCTATTTACAGTTGGTGTTAGGAATATACATAGTCAACAATTTTATTTGCATCATCTTGTATAGGTTGAAGCTAAGCTTTTTAATTTTTAAAATTCAGCATACTTATTTATATACTGTGATCAATTACATATTTGTATTTTGTAATTAGTATTTAATTAAGAGAATTATCAATGGATACGTTCTATTTTATGGATGTTTAAAGTTGGCAACACTACACCTGTACGTCAAATTAAGTAGCAAAAGAAGTATCTTGTCAATTCTAATTTTCGTTCTAAGACGGTTACTTTCACAAAACTTCTATGTATTAATTAAGTTTATTAGTACGAATGTCATGATGGATGATCAGATTGGCTTCATACGTCTCCAATGTCGGACGAGGGTACCGATGAAGTGCATCAAGTGAATGCTCTGACGTGTCCAGAATTGCAATTTGAAGCATCTTACTGTTAGCGCTTAGAGAGAAGATTTAATATATGTTTTAAAGTATCACCTGAAATAAATGGAGCTATATTGGCATCATGTTCATGTCATGTTGTCTTGCCGAAAGTTTTTAGTATTACACTGAAGATCTGTTTTTCATATTCTAATAATCTTCCTTGTCTTCACACCTGATTCAATGTTTCTTCAACACTAGTAGGAACAGATGGAAGTCCGAGGGTACTAAATAAGGAGTACAGGAGGATGGGAAGCAAATCGTACCCCAAATACGCTCCTCCGTTCTAGTTATGTTATCCTGGTGAAAGATTTTTCAAATTTTGGCGTTCAGCTGCTCAAAAACGTTGGAGTACTATTTATAGTTTCCGTGTCTTTTCCGAGATAATCACAAACAATATAGGTGGCAAATCACCTTTAGTTGCTCTAAAGACTGTTGCGAATATCGTTTGCGAATTTGTTTTTGATAATATTCAGCAAATCCTTTCTTCTCAGAACTTTCATATATCTAACTCTTTGTGCAAAGTGCACCTTTCCTTCCAATATTATCTACGCCTCTGTTATCACATTAAACATTACTTGCTTATCGTCCAACACTATGTCATGTTTTCAATAGTTTCTAGTAAAAAAAATTTTAAAATGTCAAAAAATATGTAACCTGACAATTTTTGTTTTTAAAATATATGAAAAATGTTTCATTACAATTTTTCAATATTACAATTTTAAATGGAATATACTGAAATGTTGTGAATCTATTCTTCTTTAATCAACATGAATGAAATATTATTCATTTTCTCAATGGCATTTAATATGAAAATACATGTAAAATTTTACTTTTTATTATACCTGTAAATATGTTCAATGGTGATGTTTACTCAATGTTGGAATTATTTTTGACATCACTAGCTTTTGTTCCACTAGTCCAGTCAGTAAAAAGTTAAAAGGTGTATAATAGATAGAAAATCGTTGTTGTAGTTGCGATTGGTGTCATGAATCGATCACTATTTACCTTTGGTAATCTACTACTAAAAGTTTTTCGAGATTTTAACTCCTTTCGGGCTGATTGTTATATCGTCCTTGTAAAAGGCCGACTTCACCACAGCTTGTTGGGAAATTATTCACCTTTCAATCACCAGACATATAAAAATCAGTACGCAATCTTGAAGCTGTACATAATAATAACTCGAAAAACTTTCATATTTGCACTTGCTCCAAATGGATGTCGTTAAAGTTGACAGTTGTGGGTGATATGTTTGTTGTCAATACTTCGTTTTTTCCCAATTTGTTCTTAAGCCATATGATAAAATATATATGAGAGCTAGAGGGGAGAAAAAGACAATATTTGATTATAATTGTGAATTAACTGTTACCGTTTGGTTATCATTATTATTTTGGGAACACTAGAGGCAAATAACTATTCTAATACCTGTGCATTTATTCTTTAAGGTAAGAGACATAAAATTTCATTTGGATTTCGGAAGTCTGACTGTTCTGATTACTTACATAATATTTAGGATGAAAATAAATGAAAATTTATGTTGAAAATGTATGTGTTAATAGTCATTAACATTGTTCTAGAGTGCAATAATATTCTTCAGTGATGATTTATAATACCCAGCGCAATAGTCAAACAAAAGTTGAAATGATAGTTTTTGAAATATAAATAAATATTTGATTCTTCATCAGTATATAACGTAATAGGCATCAGAATATAATGCAATATATATATATATATATATATATATATATATATATATATATATATATATATATATATATATATATATATATATATATATATATATATATATATATATATATATATATATATATATATATAAAACAATGTATATATATCCGTTTATTATCTAATTAATGATATTTGTTTCAAGAAATAGCTTTGCAAGAAAATGAACATTCCAACGAAATTACTTCAGTTGAAGCACGTCAATATAATTACCAATTAATTGTACTTACTTAGTTCAGACACATTCTGAGTTGGGTAATATTTTGTGCTATTCCAATCAAGCAATCTACATCCTCTAATTATATCGTAAGAAACAATTTAAATCGATTTATGTAGAAACGTGTAGGAAATGGTAAAAACTATTCAGCCATAACCTTATCAAAGATATATTTTTATTACGTCGAGGCAAAGTTATATTTTGTGTAAACGTTTGACCCGCGTAGAAAAATTAAATTTCATTTGCGTATGGTCCCAAGAACATGACTTTAGAGTAAATAAATTGCGTTTGGCTCTGGAAATCTACGGTTCTCGAATATATGGCTCGTGTACCTTGATTTAATTCATCTGGTAACATTTATACTTAAGTATTTCTTTAAATTTAATTGGACATAAGATCGATATCCGAGAGGTTGGCTAATATGAACATAATTTCCCTAACGTATTGCATGACATTTTGTCCTGAGCTTTCACTGGATATAAACACGATAAATACGATATGAGAAATTTAATAATAGGTTGCGTTTGAACAACTTTTGAACTAATATTACGGTTTCATAATAAAGATTAAATTTATAAAATAT
Source organism: Rhynchophorus ferrugineus (assembly GCF_030347505.1). Lineage (NCBI taxonomy): Eukaryota > Metazoa > Arthropoda > Insecta > Coleoptera > Curculionidae > Rhynchophorus > Rhynchophorus ferrugineus. The sequence goes on along the minus strand of NW_027472580.1, from coordinate 39,596,641 downwards.
CCTATATTGTGTTTTTTGTGTGAAATTATTTCAGTTGTTAAAGTGAGAGTAGATAATAATATATGTCCTGAATTAATTTTTCATATCATATATATATATATATATATATATATATATATATATATATATATATATATATATATATATATATATATATTATAATGATGGTTTACAAATAAAATTTGCCATTTGTCTTATACATTTTGCTTTACATTATTGTATTTAATTAAATATTTAAAATAATATATCAGTTTAAGTTCATAGACTTTCACAGAACTGTAAATATGTCCATTTTTTATAAAAATAGTTTAAAGTCTCCTTTTTACCAACGAGGGTTTATCTGGACTAGACTTACTGTTTAGCATGGGCTCTGAACCACGGTCTTCGGCCTACATATTGACTAATGACTAACCTAGAGATTAGGTTATTCCTTGTCGGATTTTCCACTGTTGCCTATAAAGACATTTATAATTGTAATCGCTAGGATTCGAGCTCGCGACTATGCTAATAGTAGGACGATCGTTCTGTCGCTTTAACCAGTGCGCTACCAGGCCGACTATATATAACATGTATATTGTATTTTCAATTTATTACTTTAATCGATTAATTTTAGAAAAAAGATTCTATACATACCATATGTTATCATATTCTCTTGGGTTCGCTGTATTAATACTTTGAGACAATCTGAAACAAGAAAAAATAAAAATAAATAAAACAAAGATTAAAATTAGAAAAATGGGGTTTATTAAGCAACAGTATTTTCTCATATATATTTAGAATTCATTTAATGTAGCTGAAGTTGTGTTTAAACATTTTAAGTTTTTATTACTGATAAAATGCAATGCCGAAAAAATAAATTTTTTAAAAAGCACTTATTTTTTTGTCAGGAAATAGTTTGGACTAGTAGAACATATTACGGCTTATAGTAAGAAAATATCGAAAAATGATTAAAGTAAAGGTTATCTAAGAAAATTATAACATAAATAAGTATTAGTTTAGTATAAATTTACCAAATATAGTGTGTTTTTGATACTACATTTTTAATATCTCCACAAAGCCAAATATGCAGACATAAAATATATTTTAGAAGTTTAAATATATTAATAGGTTTGAATATATAATATAAAAAATATATATAAATAAAGTATAACAAACTACAAAGAAACTACAAAGAAATCTATTAGGACAGTAATCGTCTGAACAAGATTAAGGAGAGATGTGAATAAGCATATAGAATGGAAACCTTATATTTACGATATATGGGTTTACAATTCCTTTATAAGAATATCAATGTTTGTTAATAAAAATGTAGGGTAACTATAATTTTATTAAAAAAAATCATAAAGAAATTTATTAAGATTGTAATTCTTATTATTTTAAGAGATAACAATGAGTTGCTAGGACGGAAACCTATTATAATTTAGTATATATATTATTAATAATAATATTATTAATTACTAATATTATTTTTTGTTACTACAAGGATGTATAGCAACTATAATTAGTCTAAGAAACAATATTAATCCAGAAATAAATATATTGGGATAACGTTTCTTAGTCTAAAATAAGGATTAGATGGAGATATGAATGAGTACACAGACCGGAAACCTGATATTATTTACGTTAATATCGGTAAATCTTGATATTTTTAGTATTGAAAGTGTTATTTTACTTTACTTAAACAGTTCAGCTTCAGCTTGCGATTTGTTAGATCAACTAATGAGCAACAATACTGCCGATATATTTGGATTTCAATTTAAATTAAAACTTATAATATGTTATAAACAATGACACCATTTGAAAAGGGATATTACTCTACGGATCACCAGTGACCCACCCAAGGGATATAATTACAGAATGCATACATGTTCGGTCATCTTGACAGAAACTTTTTGGTGAACTATGCTTTGACAAATTATAAAAGCTGCCAACTGATCATAACAAGGAATATTAGTTCAGTAATTTTGATAATAATACGCCTCTCACATAGTATTCGGCCGTCTGTCCGTCGTTTGGTTCTTTCTTAATTTCAAAAAATTGTTGGGGACATTCTCTTGAGACGATTAAGATCGAGTAAAAGTAGATGTTAGATGACATGACTGTTTTAGAGACTGGAAGGTGTTGAAATTAATCCGTTCTATACAAGGAAGATATTGAAAGCGTTGTATTTTTTAAAAATCTTCTTATTTTCAACATATAGAAATTAACAAGACAGCCAAGGGACTAGGATGATATATAAATATGATTCTATTAGGCGTATACATTTTTTTTTGTTTGAACCTTACTTGAGGACAATTGGTACAATGTATTTTATTCAAAATATTGTTCAGTGGTAGCAGCCACTTTTTCCTATCTTTTAGGCAATTTATGGTTCTATCTCGATAGAACGATGTATTTTTTGAGGCTTTCCATGAATTGACTCATGTTTTGGTATTTTCATAAGAAATGAAGCACTGTTTAGATAGGTTACTACTCGTTTGTCGTAACAAGTAGTAATCAGAGGAGCCAGGTCTGGAGAATACGGCAGATGGGGTAGCACTTCCTAATTTAATGTTTACAAATATGTTTTCACCGGTTTTCTAATATGTGATTAAGCATTATCATGCTAAAGAATCACATTCCGACGATAGCGACTTTCATTGATAGATACATTAGGTTTTAGCAGATCATAGCATATCACACCAAGCTGATTCCATTGAATGCAGAGCATTAGCTTGGAGGCTTGGTTTTTAATACTAAGATTTTTTTTGCTTTGGATATCATAATGGCTCCTTTGCATCATCAGTAATAAGACGATGCAAGGAATCTTGCGATTTTGACATTAATGAAGTATTTAACACATGACCAAACGCTTTCCAATATATCTTGGCGTCAATTCATACGGCATAAAATATTTTTGTATCATTCCCATGTTCTTTAGACGATTGAAAATAGTATCTTTTATTATTCCCAACCAATTTTGCATATTTTTCTTAAGATTTGCACGCATAATCATTTAGAATGCGTTTTGTATGTGGTTTCACAACTTTTGGAACGTCTAGACCAGGGAATACCTTTCATCCGTCACTTTCTTCAAATTGAAGTAAATAACTGAAATAAATGAAGTAAATAATCCTAAATAAACTATCTGCAAATCCGATTTACTCGCAAGAAATTCAAAAATTTTTCGTTCACACTCCGATATAACACGATATAACATATAATGAAAAGTGAAGCCTGTCAGTGGAGCTTCTACATGAAGTTGAGTAAAAATATACCCAATGTGATTTAATACACTAATTACTGTAAATCCCTTAAAATTAATGTATAGGCCTGATATAACTATTACTTCAGGACAAGTGCTTATGGCAAATGGAATTAATAAGGCACTGATTTCTTTTTGTAGATAATTTTATTGTATTTAAAAAACGACAACGATGATTTGAAAACAATAATTGTATTAGGCGTATGTAAATGCATAAATACGTTTAAGATTCTGAACACGGATGTATATAAATCGTTTCGTTGTGAATCAAAATCGCGTACAATAAATCGCCGACAACAATAAATCCGCGAAACCTACGAAAATATATCTAAAACGATTTTAAAACTGCATATCTAACTATATCGGCAACATGGACGCGCGGTGTAATCCAAACGGATTCCTATAAATTCCACTCAGTCCCATAAATAAACCTCTAAAGACACAAATCGGAAAACAAACTGAAGCCCGAGCGTCTCTTATGGGTTCATTTCAATATTAAGTCGTTTAAAATAATATAGTGGCCGTGCATATAAGGCCTAAGATGCCTTTTCAATAGATATATACCGAACAGTCTCAATGTATGCACATCCTAAATTAGCCTATTTCGATTTTCCGATTTTATACTATCGGCTATCGATGTTTTATTTGCGTTTTTGCCATACGCAGATCGTATACAGCATGCTAGCCCGTTTTGCATAAGTATATATAAGTGCAATTCCCTCGCTATGGTATCAGCCAATGATTAGTGTATGTAGGTAAACATATATGTGCGTATATCAGCGCTATATTATAAACAGATCTTTTTTTATGTGGAATACGTTAAGCAAATTGGCATGGCTTTCCATGTTCAGGTCTTGTTTTATATGCGTTTCCTAGTTCACTATTATTATCATCTAATATTTGATTACATCGAATGAAATAATATGATTATGTTCAATCTCGATATATTTATATTTTATAGTAGTTGTACCGTAGACTCGCAATAAGTTGTAAATTCAGGTGCGTGATGGACAAAATTATCCATACTGATGATATAGTAGAAACTAATCAACATCAACTGCAGCAAATTATGATGGAAGATTTTTTAAATTCAGATTTCTATTCCTATTTAAGTGTTTATTACTAAAAATAAATATTTATTTACATAATAATATACTGTAAATAATAATATATTATATTTAAAATATACACTTAAATATCTTTACTTTTTTATTTTTTATATATATTTTTTATATTAAATACTTTTGACTTGAATCTTATCGCCGATTTGACAACTTGATATAACTGTAAAAGAAAAGAACTGCAATTGAAATATACAAAAATATATTGGTTAATTGAAAGAAAATTGAAATTATCCGTATATAGTAAGCTGTTGTACAAGTAAATTCTAAAACCATTATGGACCTATGTAATCTAGTTATGGGGATGTTGAACGAAAATTAATTTAAATGAAAAACATTTTAGAAAAAAGTCCTAAGAAGTATCGTACATGAGCTCAGATGCATTGGAATTATTATTTACACTGAGACCTCTAGGTATTGGCTGTAACTTAGGAAATCCAGAGAACCACAAGGAGATATTGGGAAAGACGCTACTCTTATGTAAATATATATTTCAATAATTGTATTATGCTTATTTATTAGTTTTGGTCATTACACAGGTTATCTTTAGGTTTATTTATAATATTAGATGTGTAATAGATTAATTTAAGTCCAGTGTTTAACTTCTAGATACAAAAAATTTCCATACATTTCGCCGAAATAATATTTATCAAACAAAATATTGACTATTAGATGTTATGGAATATTGCCCACCGTTTTAAAACTATTGATATTTCAAAATATTTAAATTTATCATTCTCTATCGAACATTTTTTTGTTTAAAAAATTAGAACGAAAAAAAAATCGCAATAAGAAATTTCCGGACTATATGGTGGATGCGAATAAATTTTCCAGCTAACGCTTTTATTGGTCGACGAGTCTCTAAAGTTCGCGCGTTATTTTGGGGACAAAGCATCTTTTCGACTTACTATTTATGCAGTTATGCACGTTCTTGCCGAACAATATCAATTTGGGATTAATATACTTAGAAATTAATGCTTTAGCCCCATAAAAATCTATATGTCTATAAATCTATATGTATAATCTATATCCTTCATATTTCATAACTTGTTTCCTTTCTTTAATTATTTATGTAAGTAAAACGGTATGTTCAGCTAGATGCTCAGATGGAAAATATCATTTACTTTTAGATGTTACATTTATTGATGATACTGCGATTCTTGCTGTCGGAGATGCGAAGCCACTCGAGAACTAGAACAGGCAAATGACAATATAAATAATTGGACCTAAATCTGGAAAATAAAAATTAACGGAAGTAAATCTGTGTATATGCAGTTCACGTATAAGCAGACCGCACAAGCACCAATAAAAATAAATCATTCCATATACTAACAACACTAAGTATCTGGGAATGAATCCTAATGCAAAGCTTCGCAGGAAAGAACATATAAAAAGTAAATGTATTTGTTATTTGGAAAAAATCACAAGTATCAGTACATATTACATTGCTATTATACAAGCAAGTATTAAAACCTATATGGACATACGGAATTCAATTATGAGGACGTTTTAACGCAAATTAATATAATTACAATACAAGTTTTCCAGAATAAAGTCCTTATAAGTATTATAAGTGTACCCAGATAACAACTACAGGACTAATTACTTACATCGAAATATTCAAATATCGACTCAGGAAATCAGGATAATAACATCAAGAAGACATTAAGAGAAATTCCATTTTTATTTCAATATCGAAGTAATGTAACTATTGGATAACATCAGAATAAGACACAGACTCGAAACAATCAAAGCATTTGATCTTGTGTCGCACGTCAACATTATTGGAGACTTAGATAGGGCCGTTGGGTCCTTCTAAATATATACCGACAACGACTAACAACAATGTAATAAATAAACTTTCAACTTTGTGACTTACGTGACGGTTAGATCAGTTGCGCTTTGACCATTGTGTGGTGTGGACGTCCAAATTTTATTATGGATATGATGGATATGAATATACGCCACAAGAACGAGCAGAAATAGTGACAGTACTTATTGAAAATAATCGTTCCATTATTGCCACTCAGCGGAAATTGCGTCAATGGTAGCGGGTCTTTCGCCCGCCCTATATTTCTTAGAGACATCAATAAATGTATAGAACAAATACTCTCAATAATAACTGCTGATAAAATAAAATAATATACAATGCCTTAAATACGTATCATTGGTTATGTTATTAGTTAACACAAATTTATACAAAATAATAAATTTACCATTTAAAGTTTTATAAACTTTTTAAGTGCTATTTCGTATGATTTGCTTTATTATAGCATATAAGTAAAAACATAAGTTGAATGGTAGTAGTTTATGTTATAATGAAAAACTGAGAAGTTAAATAATAGTATAATAATATAATAATTCACACGTTGATGAATACAATAGATAATATGCAAGATATTTTGTTAATTAACCTTTATGTATATATTTATGTGTTCATTTAAATAATTATGTTACCAATTATGTTGGTTGATTTCTTGTTCAGCTGTATTTCTAATTATATCTCAGGCCTTTGATAAAGTATGGCATGCGGGCTTGCAGATTAAATTAAAGAAACTTCTCCCTCATCCGGATTATGAGCTAATAAAATCCTACCTCACAGATCGTCATTTTTCTGTAAAACAAGGTGATGAACATACTGAATTACATGCAATGTATTCAAGAGTTCCGCAAAGTAGTGTACTGGGTCCAGTACTATATCTTGTGTACACAGCCGATCTACTTACTAAATAACCACTGTGGCGACACACGCAGATGTCACGGTAGTTATGAAGATCCAGCCATAGCATCAATTAACCTACAACGCTAAATCGAGTACAAATTTGGCCGAAAAGATGGCGTATAAAAGCCAACTAAACAAAATCCAGTCACATAAATTTTACCCTCTGTAGAAGTACATGTCCGCCAGTTTACATCAATAATTGTTAACTCCCGCAAGCAGAGGATGCCAAATATCTTGGTATGCCCCTAGATCAACACCTAACTTGGAAGAAGCACATACTCGCTAAATGGAAACAACTTGGACATAAATTCTATCAAATGTATTGGCTTTTCGGGCGCAAATCCCAGATATCATTAGATAACAAGTTATTATTGAACAAATCTATACTCAAGCCTATTTGGACATATGGAATCCAAGTATGGGGAACATATAATAGTTCCAAAATAAGGTGCTGCTTAATTTTATGATCCGTATGTTTTAAATGAAGTGATGCAGCGCGATATTCCTCTAGAACCAAGGACAGGTGTAATTCAACGTGTTTATGTGAAGTACTTCGAAAGAGTGCCAGTACATCCGTACTTGCTAATCAGCTAAATATGCGAGATGACAGTGAAGTGTGTAGACTAAAATGTCTAACACCAACCGATATGATTATTGGACATATATAGACTTTAGAATAATACTAATTAACTAAAATAGTATTTTATACAGAAGATCACTTAATGAAGTGAGTTTCTACATGCCATGTATATATAATATATAAACATAACAAATACTTAGTGCCGATTGGGCCGACAGATTGTGGATCTACTAAGAGTAATAAAAAATACTTGGTTGATTTCGAATATCCAATATCGGGGATTCGGAACGAGAAGATGCAACGGAGGAACTGGACACGAAATCGCCGCGCTCCGTTAATGTATCGAATTCGTGTTTTCGATTTGAGGCGATAAAATTGCACTTTACGACTTTATAAATTTGCCAAAAGAAGGTGGGGTCAAAAACTATCCGTAATAAACGCCGGGTTCCTCTCACAATAGAAACCCCGTTAGGGATTTAAAATATCCGGACGGGCGATCGTTTATAATGGCGCAACACTAAGGGGCCTCGTAAAGCTTGTCTATGGGCCGGAGGGGCCCAGCAACGGTCGGCGGTGTGGGCGCGAGCCAGCGAAGAATGGATCGTAAGTAATCCGTTAGCCAGCCGGCCCTGGATTTATGGTAGCAATAGTTTCGACGATAAATTTGCTGAATTGCCAGATTTCGCAATGGGATAATTAAAACTTCGGGCCGACTGTCGTATAGGTTATGTCGTATGTGTAGAGGTTACTGTTATTATCCATTTTCATTTATGGCGCAATGAAGCATAGTAAACTGTATACACTCCGTTCAAAAGTTTGGAAACATCTAATTTTTAGTTGACATGAAGAAATACTGCAATTATTTTATAAATAAACGTGTTGGTATTGGGGTACACTATTTTAAGGCCGTCCCTTTTTCACTAATACATATGTTGAGGTTTCTAGCATTAGTAATAATATATGTTAGTTCGCAACGCAAAGGCTTGAGATTTAATGAAGAAAAGACCAAAGTATGGACAACTGACAGATCGCTTGCTATTTTTTTAATGATGTTATAAACCATACCAAAACTATATACTCCCCATTCAAAAGTCTGAAATAACCCTATTTGTAGTTGACATAAAAAATTCTGCAATAATTCTTTAAATAAACACGTTGGTATTGGAGTACGTTATTTTTAAGGTCGTATTATAACAATAATTGACAAAATTACTTGTTTCGTCTCAATTATTCCTTTTCCGTTATACATGTGTTGCGGCTTCTAGTATTCTTAATAATATACATCGCAACGCAGACTCATATGGTTTGAGAATTAATGAAGAAAAGACCAAAGCATTGACGATTGACGGATCGTTATATTCATACTAAACATATACACTACATTCAAAAGACTGGAATAACCCTCTTTTTAGTTGACATAGAAAATACTGTAATCATTTTTTAAATTAACATGTAAGTATTGGAATTAATTATCTTTAGGGCCGTGCTTATAATAATAATCAACAATATGGCTAGTTTCTATCAATTGCCTCTTTTTTCTGATATAGAAATTGAGACTTCTAACAATCCCCATTATATAGTTTATACCGCACAGCCATCATCAATCAAAGTAGTGACAACTGAAGGATCCTATGCTATTACAAATCTCATCAGAATCCATGTAGAGCAACTACATGAGTTGAATTATTTTGGATCTGTAATACAGCAAAAGAACGTAGCATCTATCGCCAACAAGCCGAATCTGCCGAGCTACAGAAGCTTTTGCTTTTCTAAGATAATATAGGAGGAGATTAAATATTACAATTACATGAAAACCCGCTTCTTCTTCTGTATATATAGTTCGAATACTTGAATACTTTTATAATCTGACATCTGTAAATTTGAGGACCTTCAAATAAAATGTCTAAGACAAATTCTTAATGTTTTTCTCCAAGATAGGATTAGAAGTGGAGTCAATTGTTTAAGATACGATAAAAAGTGCACTAAAAACATCTTCAGAGATGCCGATTTCAATGGTTTAGATATGTTTGTCGAATAAAAAGTGAACGAATTCCATCTGTTACAAAATCTACCTGATATTTTGTTATCAAGATTAATTGCATACTCTGTTGGCTTCCGCAGATCTCGAGTCATTCTTTTTAGCTCATATTAATTCATATTCCTCACTTGTTTAAGACTTCAATCTGTGGCACTTGTAAAGGTGAGTGACTGAACTCAAGTTATCATTCAAGACCTTAATATATTACCTCCATCTGATAAATATAAGGTAAAGATAAGATAAGAAAAACAAGATAAAGATAAGAAGAAGAGAAGAGATAAAAATTTATTGAATATTTTTAAAATAAACAATTTAGTAGCATAATTTGTTCATTTTGCATTTGTTTACAACTATACATAAGCATACCTAGGATAAATTAAAACTACTGCTGTGTCTAGTCTATCTTGTTATCAAATATGATTTACAGTTTATATTACTGGTTCGGAGTCATTAGTAAGGATTCCAATTTTTTAATTATTGAAATTATTGATGTACGTATAGATGATATATTATTAGGAATAATGTTTTAGTCATTTTTATGTTTGTAGTATTTATAACTTATTAATTCAAAATGTTCATCAAAAACTATGTATTTTTGTTAGCAATAAACACTCTAGATATTAATTGTAGTATAGACGCAAATAATTGTTGATGATTATGATGGGATTTCATAAATTATAAATCAACGATTCAAGGTATAAATAACTAATTGATTATCCTCATTAATTTCGTTACACATTCCTTAATTGTATTACCTTAATATTATAGTATGCAACTTAATTATGAAAAACAAATTAATAAAAATGTCTTCATTCTTAACAACAGCTAAGCTCAGACATCTTAAGTGCTACTACTTATGTTAAAATGTTGTAGTTGTATACTAATCAGTAATGGTATAAACCGAAAGCCAGAGTCACCAAACAACACACTTAGATATAGACCTATTCAATAAAGATGTCCCTTGCGGCGAACTGTGCGGCCTAACATAATGGAGCTTTTATAGAGGTCTCTATCATTCAGAGCCTGAGCTGAGATAGTCACTTTGACAATAAGCCATTGTGGGATATAAATCTGCACTGGTAAAATACTGCCCCGGTATGTTGGTAAATATCCCTGCAAAACATACTTAGCAGCGTTGCCTTTGTTTATTAGTTATCGGTAAAACTCCGATTAACATAGTTTAAAGGCAAATAGAATATTATAATAATTAATGAAACTTGGTCAATACTCATCATATTCAAAACTTCTGTTATTATTTTTACTTCTAATATTAATTGTAATTTAATTTTGAAGGCTTTTCGATAAATTCAAAAACATTTACTTAATTAATTAATTAAGTGTTAATTATATTCAGCCATTTCTTTTTCGCACCTTCCAGAAATCTGACCGGCTTTCTACCAACAATGATGTGAAAATACACAAGATCATTTAAATGGAGAGAACCGCCCTATTCACTATTTTTTTCCTAAAATGATTCTGAATAATGATAAATATCATCAATATATAATAAAGAGCTGATACATTTTTTTGAAGAATTTGTTTACTTCAAATGTTTTAGTTTAGTTAAGAAAGTATTAGTTCAGTTCAAAAAAAATTGAAGTTGAGAAGAGCTATAAAATTACTCTGATGCTTTAAGGACACAAATATTAGTTCAGATGTTTACTATTAAATCTTAATAACTATAAGAATGAATCCAAAGAAAACAAGCAGATTTTTAAGTTGCAAAGCCTACTCCACTTTTAAGTTTATTTGTGAAAAATCATAAGTTTCATGTAGACATCTTTTGGAACTATTTCATTGTAGTTTGATTATTTTTAATCATTAAGTACAGACAAGCTTTTGCCCCATATGCACTTTCAGTTGCTGAAATCGTACCTCTCAGACAGACATTTTATTGTCAAACATGCCGACGAATACACTGACCTACAGCCCATATATTCGGGTGTTCCACAGGGCAGTGTTCTCTGCCCATTGTTATATCTTATGTATACAGCTGACCTACCGACCTCACTAAACGCTACTGTTTATGCTGACGATACGCGGTTTTATCACCACACGAGGATTATCAGCCACAAGAAACCTTCAACTTCATCTTAACAAAGTCGAATTGTGGTTGAAAATGTGGCGTATCAAAGCAAATGAGACAAAATCTACCCATATGACATTCACCCTTTGCAGAAGAACATGTCCCTCAGTAAAATTGAATAATCATGAACTTCCGCAAGCAGACAGCGTTAAATATCTGGGAATGCATTTTGATCGACGTGTGACTTGGAAAAAACATATAGTGACAAAACGCAAACAGCTTGGACTTAAACTAAACCAAATGTATTGGCTGATAGGGCGTAAATCTAAATTATCATTAGATAATAAGGTTTTGCTGTATAAGTCAATACTTAGGCCCATCTGGACCTATGGTATTGAACTGTGGGGTACTACTAGCAAATCTAACATAGATAACCTCCAGAGGTTCCAGAATAAAGTGTTGCAAGTCATCGCCGATGCCTCATATTACATGTCCAACAAACTCATTCTCTCTAGAACCCATAACGTGTGTGATTCGAAGTACTAGTGCGAAGTACTCTGAGACTATTAGTGCATCCTAATGCATCCGCCAAACAGTTAAATGTGCGCGATGACAGTGAAGTGCGTAGGCTCAAACGCAAACTATCATACGAACTCGTTAATAGACACATAGAGTGAAATTTAATAATTTCTAGAATAAGTTGGAATAGTCATTAGAATATGTTAGAATAGACTTTAAAATAAGTTAAAATAGTATCTAGTATAAGATTTAGATTATAAATCCTACAGCAGATCATTTACTGAAGTGATCTTCCACATGTTAGGATGGTTATATTATATAATGGAAATCAAGCAATAATACCTATTGCCCACGGGCGGATTGTTGACGTTCCAACAGATTAATAAAAAGAACACAAATTTTTAAAACACTGACTCAGTTTTCTTTTTATAAGCGTCAATAATTGGAATATCGCAAAACAAAAATCATTGAAAAATCAAACATATATAACAATTTTGATTCAAATATAATAATATACATTGGATATAATAATCATAATAGACATTTATTTAAAATTGTAATTTGAAAGCATTCACAAAAATCATATTTCATCATATCTTGTCATATTTATATTAATAACACATCGCTCAATTAGTTTCCAATTGGACCGCTAGAGGGCACCATTGTTGATAGACTCATATGATCCATATTCTATGGTTAAGGAGATATGACGATCAATGTTTGTAACTGTTTCCAAATATACTTTTCCACAGGCAAGAATGTAAAATCCGACAAGAAATCCATATATAAGTAATCAGGAAGGATAAGAGGTAAGAAGGATAGAAGAAGGTAAGAAGAGGCAATACATTTTCTAGGATGGTCTTTATGTTGGTCGAGGACAGTGATTCGGAGCTCCCCTTAAGAAATAGATCCAATCACAAAAGATCTAATAGCTTGACAATCTTATAGCTATATCCGTATATAAACGGTGGTTTCCTAAGTTTTATATACATTTCAGAATATATTTTAGTTGCTCAAAATTAAAAGTTGTTATGAAAAAAATTTATGAAAGTCTATGAAAAAGCGTGTGAACAAAGTTTAAGCGAAATAACATCTATTTCTTCTTATATCTGTAGGTGACGATTGATGAAACACGGATTCACTACTATACAAAACGACCATTGATTGAGTGATGTATTACTGTTTATAATATTGAACTGTAATTATTTTGAGTTTGTTTTTTTATATCAGAACATAAACTATTATATTAAATCTATATCTTATGCGACTGTTCATCTCTCCTTAAATGTATTTCTATTTATAGGATTTTTATATTTAAAACCAATATTTTTTATTTGATGTGTTCATCGGATCTATTTCAAACCAACCAATGGACCAGCTGTTGGCAGTAAAATATTAATTTTGACATATTAATAGGGATTTCGTAAAAAAATTAGTAGAAATAACGCAAATGGTCGTGTAAATATTCGACTTCTTTTATATACAATATAAATTAACCATTTTAATTGAGACATTCTTCATCATAAATAATTTATTACAATATTAAATGGCAAATTTAAAAACTATAAAATGATATCATAGTAGTAAACTGGACATTTCTTTCCGATATCTTATTGAATAATTATTCAAATTTTTACCATAACAACACAAAACCCCAGAAATATATGCGGTATCGTTCCCTTCTCCTGCACCAATCCGCTTTGCTGCTACTCAAAATTCCACTTTTTAATTGGTAAATATCTCGTTAGAACGTATTATTTACAATCACGTGGAAGGACAGGTAGACACGCAATTGGTTCTGCGCTGACATAGATTTATGCAAATTTCGTCGTCCTACAGCACCGATAAACACCCATTTATATAGTCGGTCTTTTTCTAATAACACCTTCCATACTGCCGTCGATACGGTGCGTTTGTATACATGATTGATAATATGTTACGGTAGTTGTATTGGTTTTTACGGCTTGTTGAAACCAATGAAAATATTGTTTTTGAATCGGTAGACAACAATAATCAATTAAATTTATAACGTTAACACGACCAATACCGCCTATTCATAGTATTGCATTGCATTAATATGTCTCTCTCTTTTTTAAATGTCTTGTTTTCGTATTTTCTACGTTTTCATTACGTTTGCACATTATTATAGCATTGAAACAATGCCACTGGGGCTTGATAAAAGCTGTAGTGTATTTCCATTACCCATTTATTTTACTATTAAGCAACTAAATTACTTTAAAAGGATTTTTTAATATGAAGCTTTATTGTGAAAAATCACTACAATATATTGTCCATCGATAGCCGCTCCTTTTTCTCATCTTTCAGGCAATCTATGGGTAATTCATTTTGCTTTTTCATGAGGTTCATTTTCGGTGTCTTCTTAAGGAGTGATGTGCTACTCAGACAGGTCACGATTTATAACTTGGAACAAGTAGTAATCAGAAGGAGCAAGGTCTAGAAAATCTGTGTAGTAGGGTAGCATAAAATTGGTACAATATGTTTTATTAAAAGTATGATCCATGGCTAGCCGCTACTTTTTGTGATAGCATTTCCAGTTTTAACGTTTCCCACTATATCTTCACCGATTTTGCAGTACGTAGTCGAGCATTGTCATCCTATATATTCTATATCGATCCCCATTGATGGTTTCATCGAGTAATGCATTCAAATCCTCCATAACGATTTTTATCTCCGGTGTGAAAATCACGATTTTTAAAACTTTGAAACCCCTATTCACATGTTGAAATAGATGGAGCATGATTGCCATAAGCTTTACACAGCACTCGATGACTGTTAGTTTTTCTTCAAATTGAAGTAGAAAAGTAAAACTTCCCACAAATCTGATTTACTCAGTGCAACTTAGGACTTTATCAACGCAATGAAAACAAATTGTCCACACATCGATGAAATCCCACACACTGTTCATCACACCATCTGTCAATTTCCAATTTGTCAGGAGACTTCAACATGAAGTTGGTTACAAATGTACCCGAAGAGATTTAGTACACACTAACACTATCTGTTGTAAATCCTTTAAAAATAATGTATACGCCTGATAGAATAATATTATTAGAATGGTTAATTCTAAGAAGCTTATAAAATGGTGTTAGAAATATTGTTGTTTTTTCTTTGTTGAAAATCTTTATTAACAATGTGGGTGAATGGTCAAAAGATACCCCCAATTTAACTTAAGATTGGTTCATTAGTTAATTATAAAGCCTATCTGGACTTACGTGGTGCAAATATGGGGTTGCAGAAAAGCTTATCGCTACGTAACCAACGAAGAAGTGCACGATTTCTTCAAAATCAAAGGATTTACGGTTGTATTCAAGATTTCGCCTTAAAGCTCGAACTAAGGCAATACAGTCACTGCATAACATGTAGGAAATCAGAAGATTGACGTAAATTATACGAACTTCTATAGTGTATCTATCTGTTGTACTATCACTTGTACTATCACTATCTATTGTAAATCCTTTAAAAATAATGTATACGCCTGATAGAATAATATTAATAGAATGGTTAATTCTAAGAAGCTTATAAAATGGTGTTAGAAATATTGTTGTTTTTTCTTTGTTGAAAATCTTTAATAACAATGCGGGTGATTGGCCAAAAGATACCGCGAATTTAACTTAAGATTGGTTCATTAGTTAATTATAAAGCCTATCTGGACTTACGTGGTGCAAATATGGGGTTACAGAAAAGCTTATCGCTACGTAACCAACGAAGAAGTGCACGATTTCTTCAAAATCAAAGGATTTATAGTTGTATTCAAGATTTCGCCTTAAAGCTCGAACTAAATTATACGAACTTCTATAGTGTATAAGTATTATTCTTAACTCTAACTTAAGTTGTCTAATTTAATTTTAATTTTGGAAATACATACTATTCTTTATAACAATAGTAAAAATAATTTGTGAACTAAGATTGTAATAAGCATATCTGCCTTCCTACTTCTTTGATAATGATTTTCGTAGTGTGTACTCTTGTATATTGAGGTTATATTTTATCACGGGTAATAATATCAAAAAACGATTACCTCTTTAAGGGTATCTGGATTTTGAAGCTTTTCATTGGATTTTTAATGTCCTCTTATTAGGTTTGGAAGCAATCTTCATCCAGTAACGTCGTCAATTCTTCATCTTCTAATTTTTACGGTCTTCTTACCTTTTACGTCTTCTTAAAAATTCCTTCTTAAAAACAGTCTCCACTAGTATATTTCAGATATGTTTTATTTTCTGCAAATTTCTGCAAGAGTAATTGCTCTTAAAATAAAAAGTCGTTATTTAAGGAATACAATTTGAATTTAACTATGGTTTATAATATTTGGATCTTTTATTCACAAAATTATAATTACTCTTTATATGAACGCTAGTATTTTATGATGATATCATGACCATTGATTGATATATTCTTGACATATACAGTTTTAATAAAAACAAGGGCCATGTATGACTACCAATTGTATTTTAATTATTACTTACTAAATTTTAACGCTAATTCAATAAGACAATTAAAAAGATTGAAGTTTTTTGTGCTAGCACACAAAAGTATTTTTACAATTAAAATAGAACATTGTAACATACTATTTCATAATACATGATCGTGTAATTAAGTTGTCAGGCTATGAAGTGTCCTAGAGAACAGGATCTTCGTTTTTAAAATATATAATAATATATTAGGGTTAAAAGATTTGAGTTTTGAGAATAAGGCGGGTAGAATATTATTACGTTTTTCGTATGTCTTATTTCATTATCTCCGTATCTCATTTCAGAGTGTGCACGTAAATTTTCGCATATATTGAAACATGTGTTTAGACGCTCTCATATTGTAAAATTACTTAACAGAGTCTCAGCTAAGAAAAAAAATTTACAGATCCAGAATCTTACGATATTATATTTTACATGTCCCTTTACCCCTTCCGTAGAAAGGTGAAAACTTAAAATTTGAAGTTAAATGGTTCTGTTATCAATTATTTTAGTTTTGAGTATAATTTTAAGTAAATAGTGGTTGATTTTTTCTTTATAGAATGAGAATTTATTGACACATAATTGATTGCATAGTGAAGTATTTATTGACCGATCTTAACGCAGAGATCCAATAAATAACATACTATCCTGCCCATTTATAGCATAGTGGTGGCAGTGATAATGCAACAGGAACCTATTACCGTTTCTCTACATGGCTCAAAGCGATATTAAAATAATCGCATAATTTTATAAGACTAATTGAACACGCAACAGCATTGTACAAAATTTATTGCTTTTTGCGATCATTTGCATTTAATACTAGAGACAGACCACACCGATAAAAATCAAATTCAACGGTACGAAATATTACATGTTGCGTTAATAATTTGAATTGGACCGAGCCAATTAATGACACTCACACACATATATTACTAATATAATTAGACGCATGCTAATATAAATTCATGTAGGTAACGAGATCATGAGAGGTGCTAATTGGAAACGACTGAACGAACTAATTTTAATAGAAAAAATCACAATAACCTAGGTTTTAATATAATTCGATTTTACTGCTTTTAAATTAATTCATTAAATTTATAATTGATTATTTAATTGATTAGATCGTTGTGTTACAAATAAAACTCCTTTTTTTTCATAACTCGGTGAAATGTACGTATCTTCGTCCCTAATAACAGGGAAGAAAGTTAAACATTTACTCCCTGTGAGGAGTATACCTGCACCCTCTATAACGGCAAGGGGAAAATTTCTTATGAGTATTTATACTTGTAACTAGGGACTATTTATTTTGACGCTACAACAAATTGTTTACCGCTGTCATTAACGTAGCTACCTCTAACCTTAAAAATAATAATCAATGTTGTTTTGTCGTCAGTCGATTCAATAATCCAGAAAAATGAACAATACGTTATCATCTAATGAATCCACGCATGTTATACTATACGAAATTTTGACGCGCGATTGATAATAAATACAGATAGGTTGCCGAAGAAGTTTATTGATGTCGGGGGCAGGCATCAAAAACAATCTCATCAAAATTTAAAGTTAAATTAATAACCTACTTTCGACTGGATGTGAAAAAAAAAATCGTATACACCACACGGGCCAAAAGTTGAAATCTCGGAATCATGACGAGCAGGGCCGAAAATTCAATTTTCGTCCCTTGTGGTGTAATATACTGTTTCGTAAGCCATAGGGAATTAAAAATTTTGTTAATGGTAATTGGCGATATACAATTTTAGCTATTTGGAGACAAAAAATATTTAACATGAACAACTAGAGGTAACAATTTAAAATTTATATTGATTAGTTGTAGGATATATTTACTTACTACTGAATAGCTACCACCGGAGCTACTAAATGCCATTACATACACAAAGTCTTAAATCAGTGTTGACTTATTGCACACTTTGATTACATCCTTACCATACAGGCATTATGAAACATTATTCTGAGGAATATCGTTATTGCGCTTTGGTAAATTTCATTAAAATTTCAAATGGTCTCAGTATTATGTATCAATATATATATATATATATATATATATATATATATATATATATATAATTAACATACAATAACTGTAGGAAATCTTATTGTAGAGTATGAGAACTTTATGTGCACAAATACGTGTGTAATTGTTCACAATATACATGAGCATTCGGTTAATATCTTGTGTTTTGTTGTTGTTTTGCAAACTGTTTTGCAGATAGGGCAAATTGCCTTAGGGAAAATGCAGTGATTAAATCTTATCAAGAAAGATGTATACAGGCAGTAAAAGAAGAAAAGAACTACTAAGAAGAAATACAGGGATTTTTCAGTTAATAATATAATTTTGTACTTTCGACAGTTTCATTATTTTATTTATATTAGAATTTTAGTTGTGTATCAAAGACAAAATGAACTAAAACTCAGACTTGATGCGGCAACATTACGACGTTCTGACGCCATCAATTCAAATGACGTGAGCTCATTGCTGCTTTAACAAACTCTATATCTTTATATCACTAGTCTATCACTATTATGATGGACGCAATTCTTTAAGATTAATTAAATTAAATTAAATTAATGATCATGTGGCTTGGTTTACACTTCGTGATTCGTGATTCAAATGGTCTGACGAGATATAAAGTTTAGAAGAGTAATGATATTGCTCAGTTTATTTACTTTTTACGTAAGAAAAGCAAACTCTTCATTTACAAATTTTGAAGTTAAATGCCGCATGAGTCATCAGAAACACTAAACCAGCTCAGGGTATATCGTTTTATAGAAGGGTCGACCAATATTTTAAATGTATTTATTTCGGAAATATTTTACGAAACATATAGTCATACATTTCTTAAAGTTTGAGTGGTGATATTTTGTGTCACCTTGATATGATATAATGGTGTTCTATTGTTGTGATTCTAGTTATAGTAGGCGTTGAAACGGTGTTAAATTATTTGAATGTTTCTACAATATCATATGTTATTTGAATAGGAGAAAATCTAGCTGGTACCTTTGAGATATGATTTTAAAATTTGTTTAAAAAATTGTGAATGGCTCACTTATTGGGTAACATTTTACATGCCATCTACCAGAGGGTTTATTGTTCAACACATTTCAATGTTAATGTAGCAGATTTAAACATGTTCAATATATCTAAATCACACCCTCTGTTATTTCTCTCCATTTAGTCAGTTTAGTGATTTCACGAGAACGAATAGCGGAGTTCATCGGCCCAAAATTTTCAACGAGATTCGAGATTATCAGTACGCATTTATGTAAGTTGCAAGAATATTATTACAAATGCAAGTATAAGTTAGTGTTAGTCAAAAGGCCAGTACATTTAATCAGATATAAGCTATTTTTTAAGTAATATTAGTTTGCTGTGTGTACAACAACAATCTAATCGAAAAGTCCCCGGCCTCCCATAGTAAAACACATTTTTTTGGCAAAATTAGTTTTTTTATTCAACATAATTTCCTGCAAGGGTGGTGCACTGATTATAGCGACCCTCCAACTTTTCGATACCATTTTTGTAGAACGATTTGTACTTTGCTTCAAAATAGGCCTTACTTTCGGCGATCATCTCTTCATTCGACGAGAATTTCTTCCCAGCGAGCATTCTTTTGAGACCTGAGAACAGGAAATAGGCGCTGGAGGTCAGGTCTGGAGAATACGGTGGATGAGGAAGCAATTCGAAGCCCCACTCATGGATTTTGGCCGTCGTTTTCACTGACTTGTGACACGGTGCATTGTCTTGGTGAAGCAGCACTTTCTTCAAATGCGGCCGTTTTCGACGATTTCTTCATTCAAGCGGTCAAATAACGCTATGAAATAGTCGCTGTTGATGGACCTTCCTTTTTTAAGGAAGTCAATGAAAATTATTCCATGCGCATCCCAAAATATAGACGCTTTAAACTTGCCAGACGACTGTTGTGTTTTCCCATGCTTTGGAGCGGGTTCATCGTGTGCAGACCACTTGGATTACTGCCGATTGGACGTCGGAGTGAAATGATGTAGCCAAAAATTCGGATTTACTATGATTGATCATCTTCAAACACTGCTCCAAAACATCAACTCGTCGTTGTTTTTGGTTAAAAGTGAGCTCGCGCGGCACCCACTTTGCACATAGCTTTCTCACAGCCAAATATTCATGAATGATATGATGTACGTGTTCAGTTGATATATTTAGAGTGTCTGCTATTTCATTCAATTTCAATTTACGGTCATTTAAAATCATTTTGTGGATTTTTTAAATGTATTCGTCGGTAACAACCTCTTTTGGGTGTCCTCTGCGTTCACCGTCTTCGGCGCTCATTTTACCACGCCTAAACTTAGTATGCCAATCCTTGATTTTCGTGGGGCAGTATCCGGAAACTCGGCATCAAGCCAAGTCTTTGCTTCAACTGTATTTTTTCCCTTCAACAAGCAATATTTTATCAACACGCGGAATTTCTTTTTATCAATATTTTTATCTTCAAGTCTATCAAGTATCTATCGTCTTAAAATAAATTCGATGCAGAATAAATTAAACCCAAAAGCCTTTGACCAACCGTAGATGTCGCGGATATTTTCGGACGAATTCAAGCTTACTTTTAAAAGGACTAAATTAATATAATAAATCTTGCTAACGTTGACTGTTGGAAAACAGTGATGACTTAATTCAGAACTATCCAATAATCCAGTAGAAAATTTGTAAAGGAATTATCAATACACTTATATAATTATTGGCTTTAATTTTTTATATCAATGTAATAGTAGGTTAAAATTGATTTTGAAGTCATCGACATCTGATGGTATTAATTTCTCGGCTTTACAATCTAAAATGTAATTGCTACTATTATTAGTAACAATATTAACTTTTTTTGTTTTAAAACTATTTTAGATAAAATCTGTAGATTTTTTTTCTTAATTTTACAGTTTTGCTTGTCAATTTTTGACCTTCGCGTTGCCGCTCCTGCCCAGTAACAACCATTAATCAATTAAAGAAGCATGAAAGACTTTTTTTTTGTTTCATAAATAAAAACATAGACAAAATTAAGTAAAAAAGATGCTTTCTATCAACTTAAATCTTAATTAATCATACCTATATAGCGTATTACCGAAATTATACTGTTAAAAGCGATTCTAAATTAATTATCTGGCTTTAAAATACAAATTATGAAACGTGTTATAAGTTTGTAAGAGTTAATTACCGTAAGCATTCCAACGTAATTAAATGATAAATGTTTGATTTTTATCTAAATTAAGTCCTTTCTATATTTGCCGCATCGTTCTTGAGCTTCTTGTCCATCAACTCAAATTTATAATGGTTGTGTCTTGCACCAAAAGAAAGTTATGCCGGCGATGGTAATTGTTTTATAATTTAAAATCTTAGAAATGTCGGTATTTAATAGTTAGATAATGATCTGTTAATGACTTCATTTTATAAAGAATTTATTTAAAAATAAAATAAATTTGATTAATATAACTGTGATTTTGATTTCTTTTTCTTATGCTTTAGAGTACCTTCTATTTACCAACTAGAGTTTACCTGGAATCAACTTATTACTTAATGCAGCTACGAACCACGGTTTAAACGATACTATAATAAATCTACTAACTGTTAAATGACTAACTTAGAGGCCATCCGAGTAGGCCATCCAACTTGTCTTACTCAGCCTTGCTACTGGGGCGACTGGCATAGTTTTTCTTGTGGTATTTTGTACTCCTACATCAAACTCTCACATTCCTAATAATCTAGAGAGAAAAAAATCTAATACCAGTACTCCAGTTTAGTTTTTTAACAAACATTCAACGATTGATCAGGTTAATATAATAATACGTGTCATTGAAAATACCTATAAAGATAAAAACTTATGTTCAGATATATTTTTAGATGTAGAATGAACCTTTGATAAAGTTTGGCATGACGGTCTCGTTCAGATGCTACAGAAAATGTTACCGAAGCAACACGCCGAGTTACTGAAATCTTAAATAACAGCCAGAATGTTTAGAGTCAAATTAGAGGAAGCCTATTTATTTTACAATAAAATACACTAAAGCAGATGTACTACAAGAAAGTGTATCTGGGTCAATGTTTTACCTGCTTTATACATGTGCAGTTTACCTAGAATTAGATCAAACAAACACGAATAACAATAATTCATTCCAAATAGCAACAACGCTAAGTATCTCGGAATGAACCTTGATGGAAAATTTTAAGAAACATTAAAAATAAAAGGAAGAAATGGAGTGGAAATACAGGAAAATGTATTGGTTTATTGAAACTCAATTATTATATTGACTTCATTCAGGAAATCAAGATAATCTCAAGGACACATGAGGAGGGAGTTCATATCATATATATTGCAACTCTCGGATAACACCAGAACAGGACACAGAATCAAAAGAATCATTTTTCAGAACTAATTGATTTCTTTTGTTTTTATGTCGTGTCATGTGGTGAATATATATAGATATATAGATAGTGAATATAATAGAAATGTGCATAAAAATAGCAGTGATGTACATTATTAGACCGTATCTAGTCTGGGTCTAAGTTCGGGCTGATGGGTCCTCTTAGATATTTATCTAGATTTCACGTAAAGACAAATTATAGGTAAGTCGGCAACGACTAGTAACAATGTAATAGATAATTCAAAAAACTCCTGACAATCACAACTACAAAGATAAATTTACAGCAAGGCTACCGTCCTGCCACCTTGACCGCAATGGCTACCAAGCCGGCAATTTTAATATTAACAAAAATTCTCTATTCTGCCAAAGTTTGGCATAAACTTTCATTGAAAGAGATAGAGGGATGAAAGAGTGAAAATGGTGTAAAAACTGGAATGGAAAATCTATGTAAAATGGTGGGATAAAGAATGATAATGATGAAGCCTTAATACACTTTGTAACACTGCAAAAAAGGGATAGATAATTTTCGTTTTATTTAAGTCTATATTAGATCTGTTTTCAAAATCAACTGAACGATGGTATACTTTATTTACATCTAGTATATATAATATAGTACCTGGCGTGTACCTATACAAGCAGAGTTTTTGCCCAACGTGACATCTGTGGTTAGCCTTACGAAGTGTTTCTTCATATTTTCATTTTCTTCATTTCTATATATAAAATAAGCGTTTTAGGTTTTATTTAGAGAAAATCGTCTATCGATATCTGATCTGCCATTCAGAAGAAGAATCTGCTATTTTTGTAAGACAAATTCGGAAGAGGCAACAGGTCACTAACATTTTATTTTAACTATTTCTTATTAGTTATTCAAATCAATCGTTTAGATTATGTAGTATCAAAGGCGATATACTACTATGGAATTCAGAATATCTTCAAGTATTTGATTTGTTGAATGGTAATGATACTGAATGGAAAACCAATTTCTAGAACAGAGTACTTGGTATTTCACAAATTCATTCATTCATTTTTCATCTACAATTGGAGAGAAACGAAGTGGAGCAAATGTATTATAAGTTATTATAGGTATATGATTTAATTTTTACAGACTTTTTGAGCTTAATATTATATTTAAAATGGAAGTATTTGGTGGTCTTTTGTGATTTTGAAAAAATTTATGTTTAATGAAAATTATATTTTTAAGATAATTATAAGGGCCAGACATTATGGACAACCCGGTATCGATGTTAAAATAGTAGTTCCCTTCAAAGTTGCAGAACCCTGTTTACGGAATTAGGTATAGTAATAATAATATAGTAATATAATAGTAATAGTAATTGGTCAAAGGGTGGCTGTACTATAATACAACAATTGATTAAATTAAACAAAAAACTTCATTAGAAAATGATATTTACTGGATAATCCTTGGATCAATTATATAGCTACATAATTATCATCTATCTATAGCCAACAATCGGGAAGAGAGTATATTTTTCACACAATATACTGCTGTTGGTCGCGTACTATTGAAAAAATATTCGAGTTTCGCCATAGATGACGAATGACAACTATTCTGGTTTCGGACAATGTATTTCCTATTTATCAAATCGTTTTCTATGAATTTTATTCATTAGAAGGACATATCCAAACCATTGAGACAGAGACTATAACACTGTTCAAGTTTCGGAACTATAGAGAAACACTGTTAAGATAAGCATTCGAAAGATAGTAATAATCGAAGGGTAAATTATTTTAGACATTATTTATGTAGTTATGTTTCCTCTCACATGCGCCATCGTAGAAAAGTATAACCTCTTGCAGCTTGGCCGACTCGGCTTATTTCTTCAGCGTTAAATGCCACTCTCTCCCCCTGTATTATTGATCCAAGTATCTGTACTCTTACACCTGCGCTAACTGGATCCGTTGAAAATTACAATAGCAGCCGATCTATCAGTTGTACTTTGGTGTTTTCTTCATTAATTCGCATATAGACCTCACATTATACGCGTAATTTAGATAACTTTTGTAGAGAGTTTGAGATAGAAACACCATCCATCTGTAATTGGTTATTTAAAAATGTTATAGTAAATAGACAATTTGAAACTCTGGAAACGCGCTTAATATAGATATTCGCTGCATTTGTATCATAACTAAGAGATGCTACAGATCATACAAAACATCCGATTATTATCTAAAAATTATTCTCAATAAACATAATAATAGTAAAAATTACATTTTTTATGTTTTCTATGTTACATAGTGACTACAGCAGCTTGAATTAATTAAATGTTAACCAAATCTAATGCGGATGGAGCTATAGATTATATTCTGTCGAGCACCTAACGGTTATTCCCCCAAACATAAATAAGTTTTTTTCTACCTACAAGAACAATTAATTTATGAAACCCTCTCATGCAAGAATCCTTTTGTAGTTTTTGATATCGTTTCTTAAAAGGCATATTCAAATGGTAACAGTATCGGCCAGTTCTATAGAGAGATTCAAAAAAATGATACAATTACAAGAACACAAAAGGCGACGTTTGACCAGCGTCCATTAATTTCAACGACCTATCGTCGACCAATAACCGCCGAAGAAGAAAAAATGGACCGAAAAATTCCTGTACCAACCGAGTTCGTGACTCACTACCTATTTCGATCCACTTGTATTTAATTTATCCACGGTAGAGATAACTTGAAATAAAATGCATTTCGACTAGATCAAATTACTAGACAAAAACGAGATTTTTTTTATTAACCACGCTTCGCAGGTTTACTGGCCGAGACAATTTTAATTTAAATTAGACGGTGGAATCTGTGGCGGTCCGCTGTCTGATTAATGAAATGGATGGGAGCTCTATTAAATATTTTTGTGGTACCGGTAACGGTCACGTTGGGGTCGTGTAAGAGCCATTTTAATTAACGGCTCTATTTGTCTTCGCCACTCTATCAAGATTATGTATAACGATTACTTACAGTAATTATCATTTTAATAATGTTGGAGAGTTATTAATTTATTCACTTTTCCTAAAGTCATCTAAAGTCTCTTTTTTACCAATGAGGATTTATTTGGACTGGACCTGCAGTTTAACCTGGGCCTCGGTCATCGGCATTAAGCCTACCAGCTGGCAAATGATCAACTTGGAAATCATTCCAGAAGACATCCGGTCTTGCCCAGCTTGGTTACTGGCGTGACTGGGATCGTTTTCCTTGTCGGATTTTACACTCTTGCCTAGGACAATCACAAATATTAAACAATTCGAACCCGCGACTATCGCAACAGTAGGTCGACCGTCCTGTCGCCTTTACCACTGCGCCAACCAAGTTGGCTTATTTAATTTTGTTTATAGTGCTTATTGGAATTTTTGATAAGGATTTACAGTTTTTCGACAGACAATTTTATCAGGACTACTTGCGATAATGATAATCCATTTTTAAGCAAATCGTTCGACGTCGTATGACCTGGCATATAGAAGTAATGTTTTAGTGTTGTAAGGAAAACACTTTTTATACCAATATATACCTAGCATAGTAATTTAGGCCGAGCAAGACAGTTTTGTTTTTTTTTTAACTGAAATAACTGAAGCTGTAATAACGTATAGTCTATTCAAAATAACAGTGAACTCGTCGACTGTTATCGCAATATCGAATGTATTGCCTATCGTAGATTGTAAAGTCAGACAGTTAAAATCAGACACTATTTTTCTTTCTCATTTTACAAAAAAGAGATACAATGGTGTCAAACGTTTTACAAAATTCTTCAAAACATTAATGATAATAATTACTCAAGTTGCTACGGTTTTTATTGGATATATTTTTTTGCGTGTTGCAGCTGCCCTGAGTCTTAATATGGATACTGTGACCGAAATCTTTCAAAAAATTAAAAATAGTGTAGTTTTAAAAAATGCACTAATTCAAATTTTTACTGGGTAAACATAAATGAAATGTAATTAAATATATCATTGTATCTTTGTATATTAAATCCAATTAATTGACATGGTGTGTGGCAAGAAATTATTTTATATACAAGCAAGAACTATAATACCTTCGAACTGGATGAACTCCATTAGACACACTGAAAAATAATTGACAAATTATAAATATAATAAAAAATAAAAAATATAATATTTATATTTAAGATATAAGCTTGTGATTGGATTTTAGTACTCTTAAAACATTATAATAATTTATTTATATTATAGTAATATCTTTTTTATTAAAAATTATATTAAATACAAATTAAATGAATATTTGATGATTAAAATTAAATTATAAATAAGTAAGACTTAAATATCGTAGAGTTTGTACATTATGATGATGAGTGACTGTCTGCGCAGCATTGGTTCTTCATCATTTTTTCAATAAAAATTCAATTCATATATCACCAGATCTTCTAACTAGAAGTAATTTTTTTAATTGAACGGATTAAAAAAAAACTCTCCGACAATGTATTTTTGACTCGATAGGGATGAAGAAATATTGATGCAATTACGTTTTATTTAAGGGTGATTACTTTAAACGGTATGAAAAAGCATTTGATAGAGTAAGTATGCCGCTTGTCTTTTATTTTAATACTCTTTAAAATATATGAATTAAAAATAATTAATTACAAGTAATATGTATTATCAATTGCTAATAATAACATACCCGTGACGATTCTATATGAGAAATAATTTCACACACTCACTATTTAATACTCACTCACTAAGGTCCTATTTTTGTACTGCTTTGAGATTTATACCGCCAGATTTGGTCGATGATCCTTCTCGGGACTATGCCCCCTATCAATCTTACAAATCACTAAAATATTTAACGGTTCACTGGTTCACTACCGCAAATAATTTGAATAACCCAAAAAAATCCTTAACTTGAAATATAATCTAATCCTGGTGGTACCGGAGTTTTTTAGTCGCTTGTTTAAATAGTACTATCATATTTTTATAATTTAATGTAAAATGTTGGTGATTTAAAGCTTTGCTAGAACCACAAAGATGGTCAAAACTCTACAAGATAATAGACATTCTTGAAAAGTACTTCTTCTCAATCTGCATTAATAATATCACTAATAAAACATTTCACTTAATCACTGTTTCACATTCACTAAATGCGCAAATTTTTTTAATGGAATCAAGCAAATAAACGATCGGATTCATGATAATTTCATCAAGTGTTCTTATATACAGTAATATCGAGATTCTCACTGATCCATTTTTTATTACTTAAACAATTCGCAGTCTTTAGTCCGACTGAAATCTAGTCCAATGTCTGTACGTAGTACCAAAGTTGTTTTCTCGACCGGCGTTCAAATGGTACTGTCGCGGTTTATGTCATTATAAATGGGTAACAGATGCTAGCGCTTTGAGATTGATGGTGGTAGAAGTCTGAATGTATATCTATATATAAAGATCGTCTGAATTCATTAAAAGATGGCACTGCGAAAAATATGCTTGTAATATTATATTTTAATCAACTAATACATTTGAATTGATAAATTACAAATTCGTTTAAAAAACACAATTTTTAAAATATTGTCTTTTACTAGGAACAGTTGAAATAAATTAAACAAACATTTGGTGTTTCCATATAATTTGATCAGATATTGGTGAGAATGCGAACAATTAATAGAACAATTATTAGAACAATTCAGTGTATACGGCGCTAATCACGAAACGATGAATATAATATTTTCGACGTTTTTTGTTCTCACCGAATGGAAATAACTTGGACTTAAACACTACCAAATAATTGGCTTATCGGGTGCAAAGCTAAGTTCATTATAGTACACTATAGTATATTACTCAAGCCTATTTGGTCATGTGGAATCCAACTATTGGAAACCGCTAACAAGTCTAATATATCCATCATACATCCTATACATCCAAAATAAAATGTTGCGTGCCATTGTCGATGCTTCTTACTATGTTTCAAATGAAGTGATACAACGCGATGTTCCTCTAGAACTAATAACGAGTGTAATTAAACGACTTTGTGTGAAGTACTTTGAAAGAGTGTAAGTCTAACACTATCCGGTCTGATTATTGGAAATCTATAGATTTAGAATAAGTTTTAGAATAAGAATAATTAACTAAAATAGTATTTTATACAGGAGATTACTTAATGAATTGAGTTTCTACATGCCA
The DNA here is from genome assembly GCF_030347505.1 of Rhynchophorus ferrugineus. Taxonomy (NCBI): domain Eukaryota; kingdom Metazoa; phylum Arthropoda; class Insecta; order Coleoptera; family Curculionidae; genus Rhynchophorus; species Rhynchophorus ferrugineus. Next base: position 39,567,386 of record NW_027472580.1, on the reverse strand, counting down.
TGTATATATATATATATATATATATATATATATATATATATATATATATATAATACAAACATAATAAATACTTATTGCCCTCTGGGCAGATTGTGGAAGTACTAAGAGCAATAAAAAATCATTTGTTGTTTGATTCCAATTATCGGTTTTAGTTTCAATTATTTAAAATTGGTATAACTACTTATATGCGACGGAGAAGATTCAAAAGGGGGTAAAAGGGCTACTACACTAAACTACTGAAAATTCCATATTGAACGGTTTGAACATTATAGTTTTTTTACCTGTCATGCAAAAAAATTAAGATGTTTTCGTAACGTATTGTCACTGGCGATGAAAAGTTGATCTACTATCCTAATATAAGACAAGGATTCAAAATATCAATGAAAATATTCATTATGTCATTCATATAGCGTTGCAATAATAATGCAATAGCAAGTAGCGCAGATGCAAAGTTATTCTCTTGCGTGACATCACTGGATCACACTTATAATGGGGAGTTTTGACCCACCTAGCATGGTGAGTATGGTGGGCATAGCTTCTTCTGATTACCGTTTGTTCAGATACATGTAGCATAGCAGTTCAGATACATCAGAAAGAACTGAGAAAATGGATTGAGGATTGCAGCGCTGTCAAAACAACATAGTTCTATCGACACGGTCTTGTTATGTTGCCCGAAAGCTGCTAAAAAGATGTCGATAATGATCAGAAAAAATTTTATTAACTTATATTGTACCCGTTTTTCTAGATAAATGACCTTTTACATTAAAAAAATGGTCATAATATATGCGAACACTATAACTATAAAAATAAATATCACACAATATGATATCTAATATATTTTTGAAGGTAAACAATGATATTAGCGGTTAAAAATTATGATCAATCAATCAGTTTTAGTATAACAAATAATTTTTGTAACTATAAAAATATTATTAAACAATTGTTAATATCAACTAGGACTGAAGGTATTGCTTAACTTTGAACCACGGTCATTGGAATTGTCATTGCCATTGACTGGCGAGTGATTTTAAATCATCTATAGTAATTTTGTTTGCGGTTTGTAAATTTCTAAACATTTTTTGTACAAAAATTGTAGTAAATCTGTTTGTTTGAAGTCTGAATTACTGTCCTATTTCTTGAATCAGTTTTTGGAATTTTTTATATAAATTACTACTAATAATAAAAATCTAGACAATCCTTTAAATACTACTCTAGGCGAGACCTTATTCAAGTTCTAAGGAACAATAGAATTTACATAATTATAATAGATATAAAATAATAAAAGCTAGAGATGATATAATTAAAATATAAGCATTAAAATTTAATGTTTTTAATAAAACATTTTTTATTATTGAATGAAATATTTAAAAAGTTATAGCTGCAATTTTAGATCCGTTCGAAGATTAGAATAATATTTAAGGCGATGAAATGTTAATACTAACTATAATAAGGCAGTAATATCTAGCACAATGATTGAGTTTTAATTTGATTAAATTTATTCATTTGTTTGACTCACGCCTACTTCGAAAATTTCAACGGTGCTCCCGTTTTTAACTGATAGTCAAATCGGGTTCTTAAGAGAAAGCTCCGATACGAAACAGATGAGAAAAAAAACGGCTTGTGTTTCAAACGTTATCATAGTGAATGTTATTCAATTTTTTTGTGTTGATGTTAACGTTCAAGCATCACGAAATTTGTCTACACCTAGATTATTGTCGGACCTCGGTTATTCTTCAGCGGCAATGTTGGTGGCAATTAATTTTTTTTCCGCGGGCCCGTAATAGTTTTATAAATGACGAAGAGGAACCGACACGACGTTTGCGGTTGGTGTAATGAGATTTTTGCAGTACTTTTTTTTTTGGCCTACCATTTGGTAAGCAGAAGGCTCGGACGGCTCAGCTTCAGATAAAGCGTTTCGTTATTGATGGGTTTCTAGGTCAGATAAAAATTCGTCGCTAGCTTACGGCGCGGCGCGTTAATACAGGTATTTTTCTCTCGTTTTCTTTCCTATTTCTTTGTTTTTAAATCGCGATTGATTACAGTTTCTTTTACTCTATTATATCTTAAAACTATTTTGCAATTTCTAGTAGGCTTTCCATATATATTTTTTACTGTTCTAACCAAATTTAATTTACCGACTAACTAAATTCGGAGTTCATTTGAATTAAAAAGTTGATTTGATTCTAATGAAAGAGCAAAACTGAAAAAAAGCTACGAGGATAATTTAATAAGTGCTTAAAAATATTTCAATATAATCCCTTTTAGTTTGATAAATCTTAAAGCTGCATAAAAAGTAAAATTTTAGAACATTAAAATAAGCTTTTATTTTGGATATGATCTCCTTACTCGAAGTTAAATCAACAAAGTCACTAGGTACCAAATTCAGTCAGTCATTAATTTTAATCCCTAATCTTAATTTTATTTACCCAAATTACGTGCATCTCTTGTGGATGTTTCCTAATTAAGAATAAGACTCAACTTTAACATATCTGGTCACACCCCTAGTTAGCCACCGAGAAAAATATCGATATGTCCCTACTATGGTATTAAAATATTTTAAAATGTATCAATGCATCGACTGTCTGGACTTATATTTTCAATTTTACATTGATTTTCTCACTGATAATAATTTCTAATGCCTAACATCATTATTCAAACTGTTACTAAGATCCCTTTTAATGCCGTATTTTGGATTTTATTTGGAGACTTTTGATTTATTAGATATATTTAATAGTATAGTTGAGGTACAGACAACATAGCATACTTGATTTCAGCTTAATTTTAATAACCCTATTTTACTTACGTTTTGACAGTATATATAAAAACGTTGGTTTCAGTAGAAGTAAGAATTGGTTCAGGTCGAAAGAAGGTATTAGATGTTGGTACATATTATGTCATCTGTGATAAATTGTTCACTTCAAAAGGGCATTTATTGAGAATAACTGTACAATATATATTAATCGAAATATTTTCCAACATTTCCCAATAATGATTAATCAGAAATCGCTAAGTTAGATATGTACTCTGGGTGCGGTAGAACTTCCCATTCAAGCTGCAGCAGTGTTCCTTCACAAATCTTGCAACATATGGCCAAGCAAAAGGATGATGACTCTTATTCGCTAATGCTAGTCATATTTGCAACAATTCCTTATTCAATTTGTTCAATTGTCGTTAGTATTTAAGCAATATTTTAGGAATAGTTAGAATTTAGTTAGGGATTGTCGTAATGATCCAATTTTCTTCACAATTTACGTCCCAGAAAACTCTCTTGTAATTTTTTCTTTTAAAACCTTTTTTACTCATACAGGCCGTTTGTCATCATCATCAAAATCCCCACTTTTAAATCAATGAAACTAAATTAGATGAATAATGCATTACCATAGATTTCTAACAATGTTTCATGGGCTTCGGTAGTAGATTTCTTCAAATGAAACAACAAAGGAAATTAATATCGAAAATGCAGTGTTTTTAGAATTCCATGGATAAATGTCAAAACCACTGATTCTACTAATTAGTTATTTAGCGGTTGTTTGTATTAATATTTTGCAGTTTCCCTAGCAGATATAGCTGGCCAAAATACATACAATTTATATTACATTCGCATTGATAGGGCAGTGTTTTTATGAAATCATCCAAGTATCATTTTTTATTCTGTAAAGGAATCCAAGCTCTTGATGTTCCGAAATTTTTAAGTGTGAGTTTATATGACTATTTAATTTCTATCATATTTTATTATTTGTTTAAGCAGATAATTAATTGAAATATTTCTGTGTGTTAAATTTGAGTTTAATCACAACAATATAAGGTCTTATATTATTTTCCCAATTTCTTGGAAATTAATGGAAATCATCAACGATTTTTTAACTTTATTTCTATTTTCTCCTTTTTTAGTAAGAGGGAGGTAACCCATCCAATCAATTTAAGTTCAGGTTAATACACGTCATAAAATATTATGACGTCAGCATATCGCAATGTTGCTGCATCAAATTAGACCATTGGTTTACGATGTTTGCCGGTTTATAATCTCTATTAACTGTTACTAATGTTTTGAAGAATTTTACGGACATTTGGCAATATGTCCTACCAGTACCAATCGAACTCCAATTTTATAAACTGATTCGGTTACATGCTTACCACATGAGATAGCATTCTATCTCTTTTTAGCCAAGTTAAAATGAGAAGGAAAAATCTGTTCCGAGTTTAAAACGAATTTGACATTTTTACAAACTGTAAATGACACTATATTCGGCCTCATCTATGACTTGTATTGGTTGTTTTATTGGCCGGGCCATATAAGTAAAGGGATCTATTTGTCTACGAACGATGGTCTTCAGCATTAAGCCTGACTGGTCATTGGTTAGATATTATTCCAGACGATGTCCGATTTAACCCAGCATCGTTATTTTTTGTCCTATTTAATACTATCGACTATGAAAAATTATTATTATTAAGAGTAGTAGAGGATCGTACCGTTGCCTTGACCAGTGCGGCCACCAAACCTACAAAAATTGTATTAATCGTCTATATTCGCGAAATCCGAATAGTTTATAAACTTGCTTCACAGTGTGTAGAAGCATAAAGGTCGGGTTTTATATAAAATTATATTTGAATTGAAATTATTAACTTGCCAAACTAAAATTTTATTTATTTTGACCATAGAGTAAGATAAAGCTCATATCATTTAATTTTCACTGCTACTTTTATTAATTGGAATATATTATTTATTTTAAAATTTAGTTCATTCATGAATCAATTTGGCGGACAATAGTACTAGATTATCCACAATTTGTTTTCTATTGTTTAATTGGTGCTGCTTTCTAAATAAATTATGTCGCGTAAGTATTTCTTTGACAATAACGACAAAAAAAGAACAAGGCATATTTAGACAATTCATTATTTGCAGTGCGCCCGTACCCGTATCGCCGATAAAATAAAGCTGTAGTACAATTTTAAATTGCTATTTAAATATGTACGCGAGGAATTCTTTAGAATCTTTAGAAGAATGTAAAATAACGTGGAAAACAATGGGACCCCATTTTTGCGAACCATATAAGTTCAACGGAATGTATGCACATTAACATTTCGATCTGTTATTACGCTGTAGAACTGTTTACTAAAAGTTATATTAATTATATAAGACCAAAGATGGTAGTTATCAGTTATATTGCTTCATGATCGAAATCTATTCAATTCTCTCCAGCGTTTGTATTAGAGGGTTTAGTTCGGAGTAATTCTTATCGTCTTAAATGGGGTTGACTTATACATATACAACTATATTAAAAAATACTAAACAAACTAGGTTATTCAATGAGTTTGAAGGTTACCAAGTATTTGTATTTTAGATTCTTTAGTCGCTCCTCTCACTCATCAAAAATTATTTTGTGGTGAATAATTTTCATTAAGTGAGGTAATAGTTGTCGCAGAGAGGTACTTTTGAGGCCTTCTCGAAAACCACTACAGTTATGGAATTCATAAAATGGATGCTCGTTGAAATAAGTAAATTGATATTAAATTATATTTTCAAGAGGGTAGAATGCTATGCGCCGCAGTTTTTATTTAGTATCGATTATCACACCATGTAGCACTTATTCGGTCACTCCGAAAGACCATTCATTACCTACTCCAGAAAGTGTTTTTTCTTAGTTACTACGTTGGAATATGTTTATCGTCGATTTAACCTTAATATTGAGTGCACACCAAGAGTAATTTTTCATTTGTTCTTTAATGTATAACCTTGGTCAGAGGATAATCCTCGAGATATGAAATTTGAATATATATTAATGTTTGGACGTTGGAAAAATGTGTCATAATCAACAAAAAACTGCATGATGTCCTTGAAATCAAATGGACACAGGAAGTGATCCAAGATTTCGCTTTAAAATATGTAATAAGGTCGCTAAATTACAGTAACGTGGAAGCAATACAGCTACTGGACAACGCACAGGAAATCAGAAGGGGGAAGTGAACCGGACCACACACATTTGTCTAGTATATAAGTGTTTACTCTTAACTTCATCGTAAGTGGTTTAATATATGATTAAAGTGATTTTAATTTGGAATACATACTGATATATTTATCATGCACTCCTCTTGCTTGTGTGTTGATATTTGCAAGTACTACAGAACAATACTAATCAATTAATTTAGATATTAAGATAGTATTAATAATTTATAAGATATATTTAAAAAATTATTAATCTATGACTTAAAGAAAAATAGAATTGTTGTGTAATGAGGATGTGGACCTGAATATGAATAAATGAAGTCTGAAAAACACTATTTATGAATTATTATAATATTACAAAAGGTAATTTGAATATCTCAGAAATATTTACAAATGAAGTATTAGTCGAAAATAAAACATAGTGTTAATATTTCTCAATATTACATCATTACATGGAATATAATTTGATTGGATTTTTTTTATCCATACCTCAATAATATATATGCATCTGTCGCGTGAGATCCTAACATTTTAAAACTATTTTATAATTTGTTTTTAAATAGATTATTTTTAATAGATTCATTTAATATAAATAGCTGTTATATTTGTTGTGTAATTTATGTAATTAAATTATAAAGAAACACTGTGTGAAAATATATATTTTTTCAAATTTAGAAGTAGATTCAGGATTAAGATAAGGCTTAATAAAGTGTTGAACAACTATAATAAATTATACTAGATATAGCGGTGTTAACATTAAGAGAAAGGGTTAAAATATTTTTATATATTTTAGTATATTATTTATTCAAATTACAATATTGATTTCGTTGAAAACACTCTCTTTATTTGGTGTCATTTAAAGTTCTATTAAAATATTAATTATATTCAAGATATTAAATTAATAATATACTGAAATTAGCCTTTTCAGTCAAAAAGTATAATAACTTTTTTAATTTGGAGTTAACTTTATTTTTAAGTTGGATGCGAAGAATACATGTTTGGAGAATCTGGTAGCAATTACTGGGAAAATAATAATAATTATTAATAATAATTAATATCAAAAATAAATGAAGGAAGATTATGAAAGAATGAAGAAAAAAGTTTCAAAAATAATTCTAGTAGTTATTTGAGAAAAATAAAAGGCATCTTGATGCATTCAATATTTTACCTAGGCATTTTGAAGCCTGCTATATGTTTTTTGCTATTTTATCTTTTAAAAGATTATTACATACACTAAAAAAGAAGTTTGAGAAGAAATATTAATATAATTATATGATTTATTTCCTTTCTTAATACATTAGAAAACTTTTCTTGTTATAAATCAAATAAATAGAACTCTAACTTGCATTTAGACTAATAAGATTTTAATTGAAATTTATTTTATTTGGAACTATTTGGACTTTTCATACGATAGAATGAGTTTGAGTATTTTACAAAAACGCAGATTCGGCAACCCCAGCGCGTATAATTTTCGCGTATCCGATATTCAAAACTATAATAATTCGCCAAGCATTCCAGTCATTCTGAAATCAGTCAAAATGTTTGAAGGTACCCGTACAATACTGGAAAAACGATAATTTGAACGGGCAAGAAAAGGTTTTTAAGAACGGTAGAAATGTGGAGATGGTGGGCAAAGTCTAAAATGCCTAAGGCTGCGCTCAAAATTCATGTAAGAGAATATTTTTGAATATTCAGAAAATTAAAGGGAATTTTGAAGAAGGCGCAAAATAAAAAAAATATCTACTATAAATCATAAAAAAGAATGTAAAAAGATGGCATAATTCTTTAATGGTGGTTATATATATATATATATATATATATATATATATATATATATATAAAACCTATAAAGCTTTCTGATATGTCATATACGACCATAACTAATGACCTAGTGATTATAAAATCATTTATTATATTAGTAGCAAGCTTTCAAGCAAGTTTAAAGGCACCTTTACTATTTCCACATGATTAGCTTCGCAACTGAAAAATACTAAACTATTTTTCAATCAGCTATGCGAGGCTAAATAGCAGGATAAATATTACAGTAGTCCTTCATGGTGTGGTTATTTCTTTGTTTATTATTTTTAGAAGTTAAAAAAATATTTAATTTCTTATTTGTCAATAATACACACAGGATGTTCATTAGGAAAGTTCATATATTAAATTCTTATTGTATGACAACGGTAATAAAAGGCCGTGGAGAGATATCTTGATAAATGTGCCCACGGTGTTGGTTTAATAATTGATCCTTTTGTGGTTCAAGCATATTTTAAGATAGTATTTTAGTATAGAAATTTGAAAAGATTGTTTTCATATTTCAAAGTTTAATTCTTAAGAATATGATTTAAATGAATGTTTTAAAATTTAAATTATTTTATGATATATAGCTGCTATAGTGACGTAGCATCTAAACCGGCTCGGCCAGAACTCGGATCGAACAATAGACGATAGGAATCTGCTGCAATACGACGAAATACTGAAAATTATCGATTGACCGATGAAAAGCCAATTTACGGGAGTTTCACGTCAGAGATCTTATTCGGTGTTTAGGTTCAGAAACCCAAAGCCACAATGAATATTTGAATTAACTGATATGCATTTTTACACCTATACATGCTGTTACATGCACTTATGCATGTAACTCACACGGTTGAAGTTGTAACTTTTATCAGTTCGAATTTTGAAACTGAATTTTGAAATTTTTTGATTAGCGGTTTGACAAGATATCTCAAGTTTTACTGAAGCGATTTTTATTATTTCGGAAAAATTTGTTTAAGGAAATGCCAAAAAATATTTTAAAAAATTATCGTTTTTTTTAAACACTCGTAATTAAAAAATGTTTCATTTCTCTAGATTAAGAAATGTCTTTTTTCTTTGTTCCAGATTACCGGCAAGGTTGCAAACGTGTTAAAAAAGGCATGTCATTTTTTTGAGTCCATTTCACCATTATGATTTCATTTCATCGACCACGTAACTTTATAGATTTTTAATTTGTTTTAAGTTTACGACATAACTTTACGACCATGCCCCAGCCGGATTCGAACCCGAGGCTATCGCAACAGTAGGAGGACCTTTCGCTTTTACCACTGCGCCACCAAGCGGGCTAGATAACTGTTTAGTGAGTTTTATGCTGGTACTCTTTTTATTTTGTGTGAGAATTGAACGAAAATGTTTTAAGATATTTTTTATATTTATATTTTAAAGTCTCCTTTTTACCAATGAGGCTTTATCTGGATTGCAGTTACGGTTTAGTGTGGGCTCCGAAGCACGGTCCTCAGCATTAAGCCTACCGACTGGCGAGTGGCCAACTTTGCACTCTTGTCTAGGACAACCACAAATATTAAACAATAACAAACATAAGTTTACGACCATGTTCCAGCAGGATTCGAACCCGCGGCTCTCGCAACAGTTGGAGGACCTTTCGCCTTTACCACTGCGCCACCAAGCGGGCTAAATAACTGTTTAGTGGGTTTTATGCTGGTACTCTTTTTGTTTTGTGTGAGAATTGAACGAAAATGTTTTAAGATATTTTTTATATTTACATTTTAAAGTCTCCTCTTTACCAATGAGGCTTTATCTGGATTGCAGTTACGGTTTAATGTGGGCCCTGAACCACGGTCCTCAGCATTAAGTCTACCGACTGGCGAGTGGCCAACTTTGCATTCTTGTCTAGGACAACTACAAATATTAAACAATAACAAACATAAGTTCACGACCATGCCCCAGCAGGATTCGAACCCGCGATTATCGCAACAGTAGTCGGCTAAGATATTTTATAAAGATAATAACACTCTAAATTACAAACATTCTTATTTATAAGTCTTTGAAGTTTGAATTTTTTCTTCCTTTGATAGTTTTCTGATCATTTTAATTATTTAGTTTCAACGCCAGAGCGTACAGAACAGGATAGGGAAGCTGTTCTAATTAGGTTCCGGTCCAGTAAGGACCGTCTCCGATTTCGTGCTGGTCGTCCGATGTCACGCCACTGACCCGACGACAATAGGCGAGCTCGTGCCGCATTCCAAATGCCGTCGGCGGCATGTCGTGTGGGAGATCACGTGCTGGTCATGTCACCGCGCGGCCTTTGCGACCATTGTTTGAAATTCCGGGACCGAATAGGCCTAATTATCTTGGAACGCGTGCCGATCGCCAGATATCGCAAAAACGCCGAGCAAAATGCTTCCTCAAACGTGATGATAACGGACGAAAAACTGTTATGTTCCTCTGGTATCATATTGTTCGTATCTGGACAAGATTCGAACTGGAACGTTTTGCATACGCTTTTCTATTCTTGCATTGTTGTCTTCCGGTTTCTTATTGCATCACATACTGTTTATCCCTATTCTATGTTCTTTGTGTGAATTATCTTTGTATTGATCACTGAGGATAATGTGAATACTTTAATCTATGTTTGTGTAATTTATTGTACAAGATCTTTATGGAATATTTCTTTGATTGGACAAGGGTTAGTTTAATGGGGTAATCCAGCCTAGAGATATGCATTTTAGATAATTTTTCAAGTGAAATAAAAGAAAAATAAACAATATTTTTGCTATCCAATTTTAACTAGATATTTACTAATTTCTAAAGAATACATAAAAGAAAAAATAAATGCAAAAAACTAGAGGACGATTAAGGGGGAGTTTTTAAAAAATTGATAAAATTGCCTCCATTGATAACATTATGGCCTTCCTAGAAAATTCTTAATCTAGAAAAGTGCTGTTATCGTATAAAGTAATCAAATATAACTTTTTTCTCCAAATTATGGCTGTTCGAAGAAACGAGATGTAATACCGTTTTTATTCAATATTTCAGAATTTTTTAAAAATATAAATATTAATAAAAAAATTATGAAAATTTTAATAAAATTATTCAAATCTTGTTATAGTTTTACTTTTGATGACAAAATAATATATAGAAAATGGTCACATCAAATAAGTAAATCGATTCAATAGAATACGTCAAGCCGGCTTGGTTGGCGCAGTGGTAAAAGCGACAGGACGGTTCACCTACTGTTGCGATAGTTGCGATTTCGAATATTGCTAGGGCATGGTCGTAAATTTATGGTTGTGATTGTTTAATATTAATGATTGTCCTAGGTAGGAGTACAAAATTCGACAAAGAAAATGATCCCAGTCGCGCCAGTAACCAAGCTGGGTAAGGCCGGATGTCTTCTGCGATGATATCTAAGTTGGTCACTTGCCAGTTGGTAGGCAACCGTGGTTTCGAGCCCACGTTAAAATGTAGGACTTTAATGTATTAAAAAAAGAACAATATGCCAACCGCTCTCGAAAGAACTAGTCTCAAGAAAAATACGTTTAAGGTTTCGATTTTAGATACCATATTATTAAAACAATTAATGTCCGAAAATAATTTAGGTTTTTAAATTATTTTAAGAGCATATTTATAAATATTCAAGCTTTAAAAATATATAAAAGAAAACAATCGCAATTTTTTTTGTTATGCGATAGTGGAGCGCCTCAAGTTGGAGCTAATTTTTTAACGCATTTTTCCCAAAAACATTTTTCTTGATAGGTTCAGTTATGAGATATTTCAAGTTTTGTTAAGACAGCTTAGTTGGCGCAGTAGTCAAGGCGGCAGGACCGCCCTCCTTCTGTAGCGGTAGTTGCGGGTTCGCATTCTGGGTAAATTTATGTTTGTGATTATCCCAAGGCTTGTTGCCAATTCTTCTTGAGTGCAATAGAATCCTTGTCACGCCAGTAACTAAGCTGGGATGATATCCAAGTTGGTGACTCGCCAGTCGGTAGGCTTAATGCCGAGGTTCCTGAGCCAACGTTGAACAGTAGGTTCAGTTCAGATAAACCCTCGTTGGTGAAAAGAAGTCTAAAATATATAAAAGAGGAGTTTTGTTAAAAATAGTTTACTGTAAATTTTGTATCTATTTTCATTACATAATACATGAACACTGTTATTATGGAGACTATGGAAGTAAGAACCAATGGACATATAGTCAATTCAAAATAGAAGTGACACGAGTGTCAATATATGTCTGTTTAAAGTTCTAAATTCGTTTTACAGTCAGATAATATTATTCTTGTCATTTTATTCTATTTAAAAAGAGATAGAATGCTGTTAAATAAGTTCGTACATGTAACTAAATGAGCCTGCAAAAGTTGTCCGTTGGTCAAACTTCTCAAAATTCTTCAAAATATTATAATTACGGGTTATAAACCGGCAAACGTTGTTTTAACGCTTTGTTTTAATATATTTCAAATCGCCGCAGTTTTATTGAAAATATTTTTTGCGCTTTGCAGCTGCACTTTATATTAGTACGGACAAGGTCACTAAAATGTCTCAAAAAAAAAAACAATATAACCTTAAATTCGCCAAAAGGAAACCGTGTTTATGCGAAATAGGTGATGAATCAAGATCAGCTTGGTGTTTCAGAGATCAAATATACGAAATGTATAAAACAGTAAGTAGATTCTTCAATCGAAATATAATTTAATACAATTATTTTAGAGAAAATTGTTAGTCTGGAAAGTATCCACAAAGATTCAAAAGACATACAGCTATTTCAGAGATGTAGAACATCCGTTCATACATTGTTGGATAATCTAGGATTTAAGTGGTGAGATAACCCACGAAGGAGTTTAATGGAACTTCCAGAGATTGTTTTTGAAAGAATACATTTTTTAAAAACATATATCCAAATCAAGAAAGAATTATATCAATTTATATATTTAGAAGAGCCGTGAATATTTCAGGATGGTACATTGGGTTGCTCATGGCAAGATGATAATAAATATAGTATAAATACATGGGTTCATGGAAAAAGGTAAACAGAACAACTATCGATTAGGTTTCTTTAGTCATAACATTTATATGTAGACATATAGTTCTTCATGCTGGAAACAGGAATGGTTTTATTCCTGGTGCAGAATTAGTGTTTTTCGAAGTTCCAGAGTAACTACCATGAAGAAATGAACCATAACTTGTCTTTGCAGTAGTTTGAAAATCAGCTTTTAAGAATTTGGAGGAACCATCAGTTATTGTTATGTACAATGCACCATATGTACCATATATATATATATATATATATATATATATATATATATATATATATATATATATATATATAATATCTATCATAATATATATATATATAAGGAATGGCTTAAAGCACATAAAATAAGTTTCGAGGAAATCATGTTAAAGAATGAACTATTTCAAATTATTACTCGGTAAAAATAAATGAAATATTTAATCGCATTTTATATAATTTACTTTTTTAGAATTAAGCCTGAGAAAAGATACATAGTAGATCAGATTACTGAGTGTTATGGCTACAGAGTACTATGTCTTCCCCCCTCTCACTGCATTTTTAATCCAATTGAGTTGATATGGGGTATCGTAAAGAATTATAGATATTCAGGTCGAGGAGGAAATTCACACCAGAACTGTCTGGATTTATGGAAAGAGGCATTGTCGAAAATAACACCTTCGGTTTGTATGAGCTCGATCAGACACATTGAAGAAGAAATTGACAAATGGTAGAAATCTTGAGCAAGTTTTTAATAGATTGGAAATAAACAGCTTGGTTCTTAATTTGACTAGTATTTCTGAAAGTGACTGTGATGAATAAAACTTTATGAATGTTGGTTTATGATTCAATGCTGACGATTACTAAGACAGGGGATGAAAGAGGAAATCACAAGGTCAGTGTACAATTAATATACTTTAGTTGTAGGGAATTGTATTATAGAGTGTGAAAGCCTTATGAGTATGTGTGTTATTGTTCAGAATATACATGAAAGTTTCGTTAACATGTATGAGTAGAGAAATAACACTAACTGTTTTGCAGATATGGCAAATGCATTATGGAGAATGCAGTGATTAAATGTAGTTTTATCAAGAAAGATGTATGCAGATAGTAACAGGACAAACTAAAGAGAAATCTAGTAATATCACAATGACATTACAAGGATACATTGCATCGAAAGAAACAAGAACTAAGCGGAAAACATAAATATGATCTCTAATGAAAGTAAAATACATTACTCAGATATACAACTGTTAATTAAGTGGATTAGGTCTTCGGGGGATACCACTACATACAAAAACGCGTCCAGAACCCTGCCGATACTAGTGTGGAAAAAAGTTCGATGTATATTATTATCATATATTATTAACAACTCTAACCTATAAATTATTGTGGCTGTATAATTAATTGTAGTTTTAAGTTCTTCGATAATATATGTATTAGATGTATTATAATGTTAAAATAAATTATATTTAATAGAATATTTGTTCAATTATTTTGTTTATATTAAAATTTTGTTATATGTCAGAGCGTAAATGTAGTAAAACTCAGAGTAGCTGCGGCAACATTGCGAGGTTTCCCGTGTCACTGCTATTTTGAATTGTCTATATTTATATTATAAAACTAAATATATATAAATATATATATATATATATATATATATATATATATATATATATATATATATTAATATAACTTATTTAATGATTTTTTCGCGATTGGCCAGAAATATTGAAATCGCAAGAATACTCACACCCCTTTCATAACTTGCGCTTTTACTAGAAGTTAACTTATTTTCTTATATGTAGGACATAATATTTCTATCTTTTTAATTTATTTAAATTAATTTTGAATATCTTTGAACACGGAAGGTAAGAAGATGATAGTAATACGTCCACTAATATAGGACTTTTAGTAGAGTTAAAATACTTATGGACGTATGCATTTTATATATCATAAAAAAAGATATCTGCACCAAAATATCCATTGTAACAGAAATATGAGTAAAATTAACTGTTAAATGATTAAAAGTTAATATTTATGTTATACAGTATAGTCACTATTTTCTGACAGCATCTGAAGTCTTTTTTGTGCCGATTTTTATAACTAGTGTGTCCGATGGAAGTGTTTTGCAGTAGGCCTGTGGTAAAGGGTATATTGTAAAATTATTTGGCTGTGTATCACTTAATAAAGAATATAAGAATTTCATTACTGCATCATACAACATTTACATTAGTTACTAATTTTTTATCAAAATTCGTCGTATTTTAACGTCGCGGATTTACAACAATTTCTTAAATTACGTCAGAAAGCTAGGTATGTCTCTAAATTGAATTGCGTGTCCTCAATGCCTATACATGGTATTTTATTAGCTGTAGTAAAAGCAAATACATTGTTGATTAATGAAATTAAAAGTTTTATTTAACATAACTATTACTTGTTGCTCCATAACTCTCTCAACATTGTCCATATTGTTACAAAACTGGAACAGCTGATTTTCACAAATCAGATGTGAATTTTTAGTCAGCAAGATAGTAAACAGAAACTGCTTATAATCACTTGGTGATAGATCTGGACTATAAGGTGGGTGCATCAGAACCTCCTACTAAACTCAAAAGCTTTTAGCGTTAATGATATGTATAACCAGACATTGTTTTGATGGAATACAGTTCCTGGGAAAAGTTGGCCGCCATTCATTTTACTTTTTTTCGTTTATTGAGCAATATTTAGCTCCTGGGCAATAGAAACTGTTTCTATGGTAGGAATTCGAAGCCATTTCCATAAATTTGTCAGTTAGTCAAGGATCCGAGCATCCTTTATATTAAAATTACCGTAGCGGAATCGAAGAAACCAAAGCGCTTGATTTGCTGTCTCAGGACCTGAACTCTATTCAAATTTTCAGCCGACTTATTTACGCCTTCATCTTTATTGAAGAAAAACTGTGCAATAAGTTTAAGTTCTAAGTTGGTACAAAATGATAACTTTTTAATGCCACATAGTGTAAAATCACAGTAGTATCACCACAGCGCGATAAAATTATATATAATATATATATATATATATATATATATATATATATAAAGGATTATAAATAATTAAAGGACATACAATTGTTTAATCGAACGACATAGACACATAAAAAGTGCAGGCTTGTCAATTATCCTATGCGGAAAAATGGGCACCGTAATGACGTTGTCGAGTGAAAAATTTTCATTCATATCTCCTTTAGTGAATAAAAAGCGAGTCTCAGTATGGGAATATGTGCGTGGGCCGACTATCGATAGAGGTTTTATCGTGTCCATTCTATTTTATTCGCACATAACAATATCTTGAGAAGAGTTACGTGCGAGCCTAGACTGTTATGTGACGTACCGGTACCAAGCCATGTTTTATGTATACGACATGGTTTTTTTCTTGAATTATGTAACAGCCATTCATCTGGTCCTTTTTTATTGATTGTTACATCGCGAGCAATAATTATCCATCAAAATAAAATTCAAGCATATATGTTTATTCTATTTAATCAAATATCTTTTACTTTGTTTGGGTAGTACAAGTGACCTATCTTCTATACGATAACACATTTGGTATGATTACATATTTCAAATTTAGTAGATGGCGTAACTAATGAACAGTACTAACTCTTAATAATATAACTTTAACATAACTTGAAGTACGAAGAAGAAAACATACCATGAAGAGATATCTTCTGTAAAATTAATACTACTGATATTATCGAAAGAAGTGTAGACAAAATATTTGCTTAAAAACGTTTAACTTGAATATTTGCTTCATTTTTCTCACTAAATTGTAACAGGCGAGAAAAATTAGGCTATATTAATAATTCTGATCTCAATGGAGAAATATGGACAAATAGGCTAACCATTACGATCTGCAAGAGTTATTGGCTATTGGTTTGGTAGTTTTTGAAAGTGTATGAGCCAATAGATCTTGTAATATGATTAAAATTAATTGTTTGTGAATGAGTCAAGGCAACAGTAAATTAATTGAAAAGATAATTTATCTATTGTTTGGAAGCAATTTTGCACTGGATTTATATTTGATCTACGCTAGGGTAATGTGAACAGTATTGGATTACCTTATAGGCAACTCTTGGGGGGCATCATTACTAAAGAAATTTGGCTAGCACATGAAAATAGTCAGTAGTACTTAGGAGCTTCGGATGGGGTGGGTGGAACTTGTAAAACGACTAGTTGCAAGTGGCACCGATATTTCGTCATTAGAAGATATATACAAGGTACTTCAGAAGAGGTGTTCGAAAACCATAGCTTTAACCATTGATGATTTTCGACAAACAGACTTTTTGATTTAGGAAGCGCAATTTTCAAATACCTGTATATATGAAATTTTTTTAATGTTTTAGAGACAAGTATGAAACTTTAATAGCATTTTGTTTTAATCTCAATATTTTCATAATATTAATAATTGAAAAATTTAAATTGATTTTTATTGATTTCACTGGTCATAAACTGAGTATTAAGATCATTTTAAAGATACCAAGGAAACGTGTTCATCGTTAAAATCTGATGAAACATTCCATCGATTAAACAGTTGTATAATAAGGTTGGTATTAAGATCAATAAGGTTTTTTTTTATTTCAAAATATTGTTTATTTATTATTTCGATTATGGACTAATTGGTACGTCAATGGTTTTATATAATGGGATTGTATATTTAAGCATTTATTTGCATGTTGATGTTTTAATCAATTTTATTAAAACAACCGTTGTTTTATATTCAAATAAGACTGCGGGCCAGACGCACACAACAGTGACGACAACAACCGGAGGAGATGTATTTGGAAAATGGCCAAACGGAAATAAAGTGTGGCTAATAAAATCGGCTGGGCTCTTATTTTAACGGTTTTACGAGTATCGATACAGTGCAGGTGTCTTCGGCCGTAATTTTATCATAAAATGTAATGCGAAATTTAAGGCTTCGCAGATTACCATGTGGCATAGATGTCTTAAACATCTTGGAGATATTGAGAAATTTTGTTGCAGCTTCTGCTTTTTTTTTTATTCTGTAAAGTATATTAAACATTTTAATACTCGTCGTATCCGAATATATGATTTTATTTAAATTATTAATCATAGTTTGGTTTGGTCAATAGTTTGCAATTGGAGCTGACTGCGGGTTTTAAGATATTAAACTTTCGCACATATTCGCAGAAGTAGCTGGATCGAATCCCTCTCAGGGTATAGAGAGTTTTAACTTATTTATGATTGTGCTTATTTTTAAACTAATTTTTGATATTTCGTTTGAATCTTGTTATTTAGTACTTGTTGTTTTAGTAGGTGGATGGTGTACAGTCGGAATGAACTGAATTCCTTTTATAATCTTTTCGGCGATTGAGTTTGTGGATTCCGAGACTAATGGCACCCCAGTTTTTCAATGTATTTGATTGTTTTTGACATACCGTGGGTCATTCAGAATCAACATCTTATTTTGGAACACTTTTTTTTATCTTCGTAGGTTTGTCGCATCGAGATAATACTTGTGAACCATATAGAAAAACGTAACATACTATGGCCTGACGTACAAGGGCTTTAATTGAGACTGGTTGTTTAATTGATAGGAGAGGAGACAGGAGATACAGGAGAGGGAACAGGGCTTTTGTTACACCATAACCCTTCGCGGTGGCTTGTTAAATGGTAAAAATTTGGGTTGGGATTTTTGTGAATTAATTTACAGATTACAAAATTTGACCCATTTGAATGTCAGATCTGAATGGTCTTTTAGTTTGTGGACAAGGCATTTTGTATGGACGATTGAGAGTGTAGAACGATTTTTATAACTGATTTGTGTGTAAATATAAAACTATAATTAACATTCCTCTTATCTGTTTATTTTGTATTATTTTCTATTTCTTTTAGTATTATTACCGTTTCTCGTAGTATCAGTTTCATTCATTATAGAGTTTTGTCGTACATTTTCAGTCTTTTTAAGTTCAGTGTCTTCTTTTTTTCAGTGTTGTACTTGTATTTTTTTGATAACATCTTTTTTAGATATGCTTAGTATAATCTTAATTATAAATTATTTTATTACTACATTTCATTTGTACTTATTCACAAGCAAAACGAGTGCGATATAAATACATCAGAATATATTCTTCACTTATAAAATTATAATAATATATACTATAAGTTATGCTATAGTTTAAACTAAAGGTTTATTACACTTTATATAAGTTCGTAAGGTTTGGTTCGCTTCAATATTCTGATATCTTGCGCGTTGTCCAGTAGTTGCATTGCTTCTACGTTAGTATGATTTAGTAATCTTCTTTCGTGTTTTGAGACAAAATCATGGATAATTTCGCAAATCTATTTGATTTGCAGATCATCGTGCAGTCTTCATTGATTACGTAGCGATAGGCATTGGTAATTAATAGAAACATTTTGTTTTGACAGCGTTGGATGACTAGTTGACTTGAATTTTTAGTGCAACCCCATAGGTTCAAATTGGTTTTATGATTGTTTGATAAATCAATATCTTTGATTTTAGTAGAGAGTATCTTCCAACTAACCAGCATAGTTGTTTTATTTTAGTTCTAATGTGTTTTACTTCTTGTCTAACATGTTGTACTTTTATTTACGTTCACTATTTTGTTTGCTTGCTGTGCTTTTATTTCATGTTTTTTGTTCTTACGTCATTTGACATTTGTATATGTTTAAAGCTAAATGATTTTATAATTTTCTATTACTAGGGTAACTATTTATATGTTCTGACTTAACAATAATAAATAAATACTGATCAAAATGAATTTATCAATTTTCTAAATATTTTCAGTGAAAATACACTTCAAACGTATGCATTATTACCAATTTCGTAGCCCATTTTATTCTATTAAAGTTTTTATTACATTAGCCGCTTTTTTCTCTTTTCAATCTGTCGAATATAATTGGCTATGTAATTTCTAAATTCAGGACTAAATCAGGACTGTACGTCGAATAATTGCTTGGTGTAAACCGATGTGTGGCCATGTGCTTGTTTTGTAATAAACAATGATTAGCCGTTTTTTCCACTTATTTTCAGAATTTCTCGGAAGACAAGACACATTTTGAGTATTTGTCAGAATATTTGGGATTTTGCATTATATGATTATGAACAGCATAGAAGTAGTGCTGGAGCATTTATACTCTAGTACACTGTGATAGTCTAAGGTCTTGATAATCCTTCATAATCCACGTTAAAAGTTTAAAAAAATGGTCGCACACAAATGTTCGCGAATTATTAACAACACAAATCGTTTTCAAATTACAAAATTTTATGAAGACAGTTATAGTCAACAATGCTAAGTGTCCAATAACACATCTGAAAATATGGCGACTGACAATACGACACCACTGCCAAGGCCAAAAATATAAATAGTAAACCTCGTAATCTATATAGTTAAATGACAAATAGTTTTGATTTTAATATTTTTATTTGAACTACTTCTACTTTAATGCAAATAAGAAATTTAAAAGTGGAGTAGTAAGTATTTATCTGGTTTAGAACTGTTCTAAGTTGCAGTAAACGATCAAGAATGAATGAAAAGTGAATTTTACAAACTGATAAATCTATAAATTCAGATTATTATGGCGGACCTGGATGTAAACATTTGTGAGAAAAACGTGTGTGAGTGTGAGTTAAAGCTCAAATAACCATACTAAAAAGCAATTTATAAACGAATTGTTACAATACCTATTACTATAGATTCTGATTTTTGGATATTTTAGGAATGTGTTTCAAAGCAATAATCGTGTTTTCTAAATATTAGAGAATATTAATGATTTAACTGATATTTGTTTAATATGATAAAGTTAGTATATATATTTAAACATTATCTTTAGGTTTAGTATAATCCAATAAACTGGTATTAGTGACGAAATTATTAAAAAATTGGTTGAATTTAATTTTAATCACATAAAATCAAAATAATGGTTTTATGTGCGCGTGCTATTGTTGGCGGAACAACCGTTAACAGGAACACGGTAACAACTCATATTAATCTCCCATAATAAACTTGCCTCAATGTGTCAATTTAATAGTGCATTTAATTCCAGTCGTATTTACGATGAAGGCGGGCGAATCGACCTCATCCTCCAGTCACGTAATCAAGCGATTCTAACTTCTTCGATTCTGGTTACTCCCGAGTCTCGGCCTTTAATCCACGCAACTATTTGAAAAAGTTAGGTATACATATAACATATATATGCAGTTAAAATTGATGCGCGGTCATCCGCACACATTTACGAACTAGTACTCATTCGACGAGTTTGTCTTGTTGGTTTTTTTCGTGTGCTGCTCTCGTTCACATTTTCTGATTTATTATAAAACGGAGCTGGGTATTGCGAGAAGCACGTTGGAGATACCTAGTTCATAATTAGGATGATATCGCGGAAAAAAGTTCAACCAGAATACATACAAGAACTGGTTCAGAAGATGTGCATCGAGAATTAAAATTAGCCCGACTTGTGTGATGGGCTCATCGATTCGTTAAAATGTCGTTGTAATTGGATTGTTTTTAAATGGGAGGAAAAAATGACCAGTTTTTATTCTAATGTATCGTAAAGTTGATATAAGTGAAGATTGGGTGTATTAATTGTATTTGAAGGGATATATTACTGCAAAAAGGAAAAATAGTGGTTTCAGTTATTTCTTTAGGAAATATATTTGTAGGTATTGTAAAAAAAATAACAACAATCATTAAATAGAAATGGAAATGGAACCTTATCATTAAAAAATGATCTCGACCGTCGATAAAAAGCAGATCAAGTCAGACTGAAAATTAAAGAACTGCACTGACTTACATGATTTAAAAATCAAAGTGATTGGTTTGTTATCAAACCTAGTATTCCAGTATAACCTAGTAAAACTAGTAATAGCGTTGCCAATATAAAGTTCTTCAATTACTTATTCTTATAAAGACCACAAGATCAGCTTGAAATCAAATGGATTTACGAGGTCATTCAAGATTTCACCTTACTGGACAACATAAAGGAATCGGAAGAATGAAGCACACCAAACTACCACCACCAAACTTTATTAACTTTAGCTTAAATAATTTTATTTATTTTGAATTTGGAAAATACACATTTATCATTCTCGCCTAGCTTGTTTATTAATAGAAGTATAACAGACCAAGAGTAATAACGTAATATTATGAATTTAAATTTTACTAAGCATACTCAGTATAAAATATAAATAAAAAACAAACTAAAAACACAAATTATGATTTTATTATTATTGATAAAACGTGTTTTGGTTCAAAAGATTTACTAGGTTTGTCACCAAATAATTGTAAATGTTTGAAATAATTGACTAGGAGTTGTTCAAAAGCAAATTCAGAGCATGTTTTACATGTTGAAGTGGACTGAAGTGCAGGAACGGAAATGCTTTTTTGCATCGCATAGTAAGTGACGAGATGAGAAATTGATAGAGAATTATAAAGCTAAGCGAAAAACATTGTGGGTTCTTTCGACAATATATGAATGTTGTTGGAAAAACTGGCATCAGTTGTGCGTCGGTAATTTAAAGCTTACCGGGTGAATCTCAAATTGAATATACAATAATCTTAAAATTATCGATTTTTTTTATATTTTTTTATTGTTTTATGTTAATATCGATATACCGACTAAAAATATCAATATGTTTTCGGCATACCTAATCCTATTGAAATTTCTTTATTTAGATATTCAATATTATTTACGGCGATTGGGCAGCATAAAGGATCTTCGTCAGGACGTTTTTTCAATATTACGTCTAACATTTTTGGAACAACTAAATAAAAGATGGATAAAATTTGTTTGTTGGCATTTGAGGTCGCTCCTTAATCGGTTTTGCGATATCATTAAAGGATTTACGTAACCCGTCGCTTCCAATGCAACATTGTTGAAATAAAATAGCACTCTGTACTTTAGATAAATTTAGTTGAAATTCTGTTATTTCCCAAAGTATATTGGGAATTCTTTCTTCATTCGATATAAAATATATTCGATGATTTTCTGAACACCAATGTTTATACCCAAATTTTCATGGATTTTAGACTTTCTGTAGTGATTTTCTAAGCTTTAGTATTCTTAAATTCTAGTAGTTCACGGTTGAGTAATCGAGATACTTAACTACTCCCAGGGGATTGTCTTCGGTGGCCGAACTCTTAGAACTGAAAGCTTCTGCTTAAACCTCGCTAGACCAGATTCGCTAGAGATGTTTCTGCAGCGCCAAGACTTCTAAAATCTAATAGCTCACGGCTAGTAATATATATATATATATATTTCATTTATATATTTTCAGTAACTTCAGTAAGCATGTTCAGGCCCTACAACTTCAAGTGGGATGTTTCTAAACGTATTTCAGGAAACTAGGGTGAGAGGACGGTGTCAACTTTAGAATAACCAAATTACAGGAAGTTTGTTCTAGTCTTAATTTGTGATAAACATATACTTTTACATTAATATATTTTGTTTCAAAGAATTGATTGGTTAGTTGGTACCAAATGCTGGATATATCGAAATGTTAACAATAGTGACGCTCTGTTCGTATTTTAATCCATAAACAGTGGTCAGTATTTGACAAACAAATACGTGAAAGCAAATATCGATTTATGGTTATGATGGAATTACCAGCGCTGTATCAGTTGCACGACACCACATAAATCAATATCAGATGATCAGATGGGATTAATGCAATATATCAATATTTTAAAAAGTATTGATTTATAACAGTGAGTTATATCTTATCAAGTGATTGTATATTCTCAGAAATTACAAAAACTTATTAAAGATATTTATGACTTGTGTGTGATATGAACCCGCGATTTTTTAAGGGTTCATCATTTTGACCACTGCGCTACCAAATTCTTAACTGTAATTTCTATTCAATTAACTCTAAACCGTTTAATATGTGCCTTATTCAAATTACAGTGTTATATTAAGCATCCTTTGAATATAGATAATATTTACGCAAAATTCGAGAATAAATATTCAGATATTCAGAATGCGTCTTTTTTTCGTGTAGTACTTCCATATTAATTTAAAATTTCCAAGGCGATGTAGACTTTCCGGGAAATATCTTAGTAAAATCACTCTAAATGCTTACGAATATTACAGCTTTCAAGACGTTACATGAATTTTCATCATCGCGTATCATCTTTAAAACATTAGAAGGGTTATTAAAATATCATTTGGCATGGCGGGCAGAATTTTAAAATATTCTCTGTATGTCATTGACTCTCATCTATATTTAATTTTCATTTTTTAATGACTTTTTACGTAAACTACTCTTTACTTATTTATATGACCAATATACTTCAGGTATATAAATTATTTTTGTATTAAAGTTTCATTTTGGTTTAAACAAGATGTTGGGGTTGTTAAACATTTTGGAAAATTATTAGTTCTTAATACTCATAGTAGTCCCAGTTAGTGGTATCATAAAATAAGAAATCTGTTGACAAAATAAGTCGGTAACACTGGTGTTTAATATACAAAAGTCTAAAATGCTACAACTGACATAATGTCCAAATCAATGGTCTGGTAATAATGCTGCTCAAGATGCTTTAATTAATTACTTTTAATAAATATAGTATTTGTAATTACATTTGATTAAATGTATATTAGCATAAATTAAAAAAAAAGAAGATATATATTTCAGGACAAATTATTAGTATCACAATTCTTACTTTTATTAGTTACCGCGGAAACATTTACGGGCGAATTGATACACTTAAGTCTGGAATTGAAGAATAATATGATTATAGAAGTAAAAATACGTTGAAGCCATTACATATTTTAATGCAGATTTTCGGTAACACCTTACAATATCTGTGAAAGTATGTATGATAACTCTTATATGTAGAACCATAATATGATTCTGATTACTACTTGCTTTAAACGATGGATCAAGGAATATCTAATTAATATTATTGTTGTTCAGGCATTCATATAAATGAAGTTATCAAAAATTGAAAGATTAAAAAATGAAACATTATTCCAACATATTATTATCCTGCTTGATAGATGAACAATAGTTGAAATAAAATAGAAAGCTCAATATGGATGACGACAGTAGAATAATTACAAAAATATTGTATTGATAAAACTAAAAATTAATATAATGAATTATTTTTGAAAATGTATGAATTTTTATAATCAGGCTCAGATTGATTACTTGTTTGATTGAATATAAATCAATCGAGATAGTTACATTAGTGTTCAGTAATGGCGGAAAAATATGGATATATGAATACTATAATATAAATACAAAATTATTACATATAAAAAAATAATTGATACCTCTTCGAATTTTGGAAAAATATAGATATATTTCTATCTATTTTATAAATATATATGAATGTGTATTAATGTTGTTTATGATTAGGATGCAAACGTCAAATGGTTTTGTGTGAGCTTTTTGTTCCTTGTCTGAATCGCAGGTTTTTTGATCATTTGATCACTTTATCTGCATTTATACAGGATTATATGCCAACTGTGCCCTTTAGTAGTTCTTATATAATACGAGATATGTTATTTTGCTGATCAACGCTCATTGTTTACTTTTTAACTCTATATTGGCGTTATATGATCCTGGTGAGTGTTTTGGAAAATAATAGAAAATTGCAACATAATATATTTTAAAAATTTTAAAAATAGAAAACATTTTTCATCGACAATTTTTGACAGAAGCCGGTAATTGATTAATACTACCAGTTTTAGAATATTGGTATTGGAAGTTTTTTTAAAACATATTATTATATATAGCATTGAGAACTATCGACTGAAACCAGTCGAAACAGTTGATAGTCGCAAAACAGTCGAAATAGTCGATAGTCAAAAAAACTAGCGACTGAAAATAGTAATTACTCTTTTTAGTCAAATGCACGGTTCGACGTTTTTTTCAATTCGTGATGTCAGACGATGTACGTATCCTTTCCTGTATAAATTGTGATACAGGAATGGACGGAGATAATTGCTTTTGATAGTTAAGTTTACATGTGGTTATATTTCCTACGGTAGTATAAGCGAGATGGAGATGTATACATTCCTTCACAAACTAACTTTAAAAGAGAAGAAAAACATAACTACTGAATACTATTATAATAATTATATATAACATGCAATTTATGATTTAATTTTAAATGAAATAGAATTACATTTATATTTGAATGTTCTGTTGATCTGTAAAAAGGAATGGAATTTTTCTATTCAATGGAATATTACCCTACAAATGTTTTAATGTATTTTAATGTGTTAATTGCTATTTTTAAATAATATACTATAGTAAATATAGACAATACAATAGATCTTGAACAAAACCTAAAAACTAAAGATGTATAGTAACCACAAAGACTATGAAAATGAAACATATACCTAATCATAAAAAAAACTAATCAATGACATAATTAAAAATAATCTGAATGAAATGATATAAATACTTTATTTATTATTGAACGGAAATATTTTTTAACAAAAATCGGGAGAGTAGTCGAAATATTACTTATTATTGCCATAAAAACAGTTTCATATTACAGCCATAAAACGTATTCTACTATTTATCATACAATATTTAAACTTTTTACCCTATTACATTAACAATCTTGAAAAATATCGTACCAAAATGCTATAATATTAATATACAATATATTGTTATTTACAAGCAAACTAACAAAACTATCATAAAACTACATATATTAAATATATGTAAGCTATAATATATAATCTATGTAAGCTTAAATTGGGTACATTTTTGTCAAGGTCGCGACTAGGACGACAGAGCCAGAACGTTAAAAATCAGTCGAATGAAACAAGTAGGAGCAAAAATAGTAACTAAAAGTATGACTGAAACAGACCATAGTAAAAAGTAGTCAATTGCTAAACAGTCGATAGTCAATTTCAGTCCTCAACAGTTCTATAGTTCCCAACACTAATTATATAAAATGTATTGTAATTATGTCAAATTATACTGGACTTACCGTTTACTGTAGATCAGTCATTCAAAATATCTGAAAATAAAAAGACATGTTTTTAGTTTTCAATAATAAATAATGAATACTTATATATACTAATCCTTTGTAGAAATATTATATTGCTTCACCTAATGATTTTAACTCTTAGGTGTTAACGAATGACGCCAGTATGGCAGAACATAACAATGATTAATAGATGTTCAGGCCACATTCCATCGGATACCACCACGTGCTACCTGATATTATGTGTAAATTGCATAACACCATGTATAGCGAAAAAAATGAGGCTGTGTTAGTAAATCTTTCTGGCATAAATTTCTTTTAATTGCTAAACGCTACGATATTTAGTAGCAGATATGTTCCAGTTTTATATCCGATATATATTTCTATGAATGTAATTTGATGAGGAATGGGGCAATATCGATGCCGTAAAAATAATTGAACGTATGGGATATCGATGCTACATCGGCCGTAAAATAATTCTGTTCCCCCGTTTTGTTAAATCGCGTTTATTGTTTGAGTGGTTTACGTTACATGTTAATATATACAGTTCTTCGAAATAACATTGAGAGAATTAACTCTTTGTGCAAAATATTTTATGATGGTTTGGAGAAAATTAGTATTGGATTTTAAGTTTTTTTCAGGGAAATTTATCCACATACATTTCAAACACCATTCAATGAAATGTGATGTTTTGATAGGTTGATTTTTTGGGCTTTTTTTGGTAAAACCATAATTTCATCTGGGGTTCTGGGTGAAATACTGAAACAAGTGGTTTTAAAACAAGAAATAAGGTTGATAAATTACAGCAACGTGGAGGTAATACAGCTATTGGACACGCAGGAAATCAGAAGATTGAAGCGAACCAAACCACAAGAATTTGTTTAGTGCATAAGTGTATTCTTAACGTTAAAGTAGTTTAGTTTAATGACCTTACAAAGTCCAAATGTGGCCGAATTAAATTAGAATTTTGGTTTAGTTGTGGTTACGTTGTAAAGTTTGTTGTTGCCGGTTTTAGAGAATTTTGCACACATTTGACAACCAGACAAATTTCATACGGTCTAATTTTAATAGAATTTTGAGTTTTTTTTTGTGAATTAGGTAATTGTTTAGATTCATAACCGGACTCAGTAAGTGGCGCTGAGATAGGGCTCCAGGTTTTTAAAACTCTTTTAAAAATTTGTCGATTATAAGAATATATCATATTAAAATCACTAATTGGATGTTATTGTGATCACATCGTAGTATTTGTTTTATTATACATTTTTCCATAGAAATAAGAGACCGATATTCAGGCAGGACCACGTCTGTTAGGTGTGTTAGTATTTTTATAATATATTAACAATAAAATTTATATGATCAGCAGAACATAATTAATTTTAAAATTATATATTAATAATAAAACTAGAAATTACTATAACTTTAATGCATAAATATTATCATTAGTTTCTCAATAAGTAGGCCATAATTAAAATATCTCGCAAATTCAATCTAATTGGGCTTGTTCTGCTTAAAAACAGGAATAATTATTTTTTAATAAAATAGTCCTAAAACTATAGAACTGCTATGTTTTTTTTAATATACATGCGTTTATATAAGAAAAGGTAGTAAGGCAATACTTATTTAAAAAATTTTTAGATGATATATCATAAAATTACATAATAAAAAATGTGCATCTAAAATTCTGTAAATTCTGCATCTATATTTCTGTCCTTTTATGAATATCATGGAACCCTATCTCTGGACAATACACATAACAGGTCAATTGAAAAGTTCCCGGCCTACCATAATAAAATATATTTTTTGGCAAAATTTGTGTTTTTTAATCACTATTTTACTACACTGATTTTAGCAACGCTTCAACTTTTCTATACCATAATTGTATTACGCTTTTTTCTTTGATTCAAAATAGGCCTCACTTTCGGCGATCACCTCTTCATTCGAAGAAAATTTATTCCCAGCGAGCATTCTTTTGAGATCTGAGAACAGGAAATAATAGCTGGGGGCCAGATCTGGAGAATATGGTGGATGAGGAAGCAATTCGAAGCCCAATTCATGGATTCCTGCCATCGGTTTCACTGACTTGTGACACGGTGTATTGTGTTGGTGAAGCAGCACATTATTTTTCTTCAAAAGCGGGCGTTTTTCGGAGATTTCGTCCTTCAAACGATCCAATAACGCTATGTAATAGTCGTTGTTGATGGTCCTTCCCTTTTCAAGGTAGTCAATAAAAATTATTCCATGGGCATCCCAAAATACAGACGCCATAACCTTGCCAGATGTCTGTTGCGTTTTCCCACGCTTTGGAGCAGGTTCATCGTATTCAGTCCACTCGGATGAGTGTCGATTGGATTTCGGAGTGAAATGGTGGAGCCATGATTCATCCGTTGTCACATATCGATGCAAAAACTCGTGTTTATTACGTTTGATCATCTTCAAACACTGCTCCGAATCATCAACTCGTTGTTGTTTTTGGTCAAAAGTAAGCTCCCGCAGCACCCACTTTGCACAGAGCTTTCTCATACCCAAGTTCAGTACACGTTTAATTGATATCTTTCAAATGTCTGCTATTTCATTCAATTTCAATTTACGGTCATTCAAAATCATTTTGCGGATTTTTTAAATGTTTTCGTCGGTAACAACCTCTTGACGTCCACTGCGTTCACGGTCTTTGGTGCTCATTTCACCACGTCTAAACTTAGCAGATCATTACTAGATGATTGATTTTATGGGACAGTGTCCTGAAACTCGGTATCAAGCCAAGTTTTTGCTTGAACTGTATTTTTTCCCTCAAAAAGGAATATTTTATCAACACGCGAAAATCCTTTTTATCCCAATTTTTTTACAATAATAAAAGTTGATTCACTCAAAATGCTATAATTCACACACTAATGATCCGACAGCTGTCAAATTTATACAGGCATCTTATGAGATTTAGGAATAACTAAAAAAACATATGGATTTAATTCTAGTAGGGCCATCTAAGGCCGGAGACTTTTCAATTACCGATTACCTTTTACATAGATATGGTGGGTAGGCATGGAGACGAGTAGTGGCAATGATCCTGTTGATATCGCTGTAGTTATTTTCTTCAGGAGGGAAATATTACATCGTGCTACTGGTACGTCACTGGTAGTTCCATAATGTTCATAGGGAAATGTTACTCACTGAGAAGTATTTTTTTGAAAAATAAGTTATCGTTCTTGGTCGTTGAAAAATAAATGTCCAAAATAATTAATTCTGTAACGTCAGTAATTTCAGTATGATCAAGTCTTCTGATATAATATCCCAACTACTTGTCAAATATTAATATTGCACAGGATATTCTAATAGAATACTTTTAATACTAGTATTTACAATTACAGATGATTAAATATTTTTTTATTATATACTGATTATGTTTTAAATAGAAATAAAATAGGCTTTTTAGTTATTTTAAATGTTCGTAAATAATTTATAGAAACAAGAACTTATATATCGCTCTCATTTAATTCATAGCTGTCCAAACTATCCGACGTTTCCAACACTATATAGTATAACATTACCACTTATCTTGCTCTGGGGACGTATTAATCTGAAGGAGATCTGAATCCCAAGTGGTCAGGTTAAACACAGAGAAAAAAACCATCTTAGATAAAAACATATTTATTATCTCCGCGGCATCAGAACGACGGAAAAAAAAAGAAGAAACCTCCGGATAAATTATGGATGTAATAAAGAGAGGGCAGATAAGCCATCTGCCGACGAATAATTAGACTATCTTCACATGTCACCTGGTAATTGCCTACCAGGTAGCAATTACTTGCCTGGCTGTCACTCTGCTTCTGGTATTACTGCCAACGTATTTAAGTTACAGTAGTTTTCGTTCTGTTCAGGTGCCATCTTGAGAATTTCTCGAAATTCAACGGTTTTGAATAAAAGCGGCGTCGTCATTAATAGCCTCGATGGACGTCAAATAAATTAGATGTCTACCATTGATGCTTTCTGATTTTCGCACGCGGAGCATTATCCATAAATATCAAGTGAACTGAGAAATATCTAGAAGTACTGCAGATTAACAGGAATTGATAATATCCAATGTTGTAATGTTAATGAGCTTGTATAATGAATACACGTATTAGGTTACAAACTACGTTGGGAGCTTTTATATCGTGAATTATTATAAGAGCGATTTCGCAACATCACTATTTCGAATCAATACGATAACTAATTAATTTTTCAATTTGATTCTACAGGGAAATGTATTTTTATAGAAAATTTAAAATTACTAGAGATCGAAATTTACGACTACATTTAGTTAAGTTAGTTATGTTATTAGTATAGTTAATTCTATTAATTACTGTTATAAAAGAATCCAGTAAAATACTGGTATGAAGTTGATATATATTCGATCCCAACTACTGACTAGCCCTAATATTGTTTTAATTTATTGATTATTGTATATAAACATGCTTTGTAATACTATTTTTCTACAATAGGGGTGTATTAAATACTTTTGTAAAATATCTTCTTCAAATATTGACAATATATGGTTACTTTTATATCATATTCCCATTATTTCCCATAATTCCCTACTATGGCACTAAAAATTATGATAAAAGTACTATAATTAAGATTATTTTTAAAACTGTAATGACTTAATGTAAAAAAATGGCAGCAAATCTAATAATATATTTTTTATTTTTTTATTTTTTCAGCAGTTTCTCAAATTTCTTCCTGTAAGCCAATATATTTATTTCAGGGAATTACAGGTACTTCCTTTCACCAATTTTGTTTTGTATTTGTATTCCACATGTGAACAAACTCACCTACAAATGGGAATGACAATACTATAATCTTTTTATCTCATCGTTAATATTCTTTGTAACACTTACTTTTATATACCTCTTTATATACAAATTCATATATTTATTACCTATAATATTCGGTACTGAAACTTGATAATGCATTAAAACTATTAAAATCTACAGGAAGATCTTAATAACTCTAGTACTATTATATACTATATCGACTACTATAAGTTCATAAGCGAATATATATTTTTTCAGCTGTTCTGTGGTTTTCATAACTTAAATTCGACATTCTTAAAATTTAATATGGATTGATTAATGCTTATATTATGAATCTGAAAAATCTGCTTGCGAAAATCTAAATATCTTGTGAACACAATACAAACAATTTTTGCTTTCTCAAACTTTGTTACTGTACGTTAGGATGCAATTTTGGAATGTCATGTTTCGCAGCTGAATATACCTTCTGATAGGGATGTCGAAAAAAAAAATTTTTGGCCGATTTATTTCTATCCGAGATATTGATATTTATTTGGGCCGACATTTTTTGATATTTCTCTCAAAAGAGATCGATAGTTGTAAATTAGAGTATCGAACTTTTAGTTGCCAAGTAAAATACCATTATTTAAAACCTAAGATTCTTAAAGGAGGGTATCGAACATTTGTTTTGGTTTTTCTCCCCCTTGGTCATAAAGTGAACTTTCAATAAGACTGAAGCGGGAAGCATGTATCGAACTTTTCAAAAATTCATAAATTTTGCGTGTTTTGGTATCGACATTCTACGATATATCGATATTTTGCTTCATAGACGACACCCCTACCTTCCAGTAAAGTACATGCATATAATTTTTTAATCCAACAAAAATTAAACTTTATATTATCATATTATTCTTAATAGATTTATATACCAACTCTCCATTCATTTTTAATACTTCCCACAATACAGGAATACCCAAAAATAATTGAAAAACAGCATGGCATAAATTTAAATAACACCGTTTAATAATATGATTCACCGTGTAAAAGTTGGAAAAGACAGCGCCTCCACCAGGTTCAATGAAAATAGAGCATAAAATATTTGTTTATAGATTTTGTGTCATCGATTTGACGGCTGTTCCTGGTTTCTATAGGTGCAATTGGTTTTGTCGGAATTTAATTTATAGCACATATTTCACAAACATTTTAGGTCTAAAAATTCCTCTTCAGTATAAGCTTTAATCATGCCAAATTTCACGCCACCAGGTGCTCTGGTTTTGTTGAAGAAGGGAGGCAATATTTTTGTTAACCGATTAATATATAGAGATATATTTTGCTTTACATAGTTCGCATTTTCCAAGTTTTTTTAGGCGTCGATGTTCTATATTCTGTGGTCTATGAAGTTAAGGCATTCGATATTCAATTTATACAATTTTGATGTTGGTGTCTAGGCAGTAGCATGTTAAGTTTCGAAATTTCGAAAACTCTGCAATGTTGAAATTGTTGTTATATAATTCTCGTTCATTTCTTACATAGAGTTGGTATTCAAAAGATTTTTAAAGCAAGGTTTTTTTTATTTAAAATGCACACATATTAGAATTGATTATTAGCTATAACTGTAAATTAAATTAATAATTGTAGTCAATTTGCCCTCGTATTTTTCTTATAGCCCATATCTCAGATTTCAGACCTAAACTTAATTTAGCACTCCACATAATTTTAAAACACGACATAGTATTCAACGTAAATTAGCTATATTTGATTAAAGGGTTTTTGTCTCTTCAACCTCTGCTTAAGTCCACTTTGTCGAGCAGTTATAGTACTTCGACGTTTTTATGTTCATGCAATCTTTCTATTCATAGATTTTGTTATGTAATTTCTTCACTGACCATTGCTACACTTGGATCTTTGTGGATGTCTTTATTTTTAGTATACCATGGACAACAATGCTGTAAAAAGTTTTGTTTTGGTAAATTTGGATCATGTTAATATTAAATTTATTTGTACAATCCCATAATTGCACACCGTAGATCCAGATTTGTTTATGTTATTGTTAAGATTTGTGCAAGATTTCTTATATAATAATAACTTGTGATTGTGAAATGTTAATTCTAGTTATCGTGCAGGCAACTACTACATTTTTAAGCTGTACATTTTTGGAAATGGTAATAATTGATGAGATCTTTTGTTTGCCATAGATAAGTGTAGATGGTACTATTACATTACAAGTTATTATGGTTTAAGAGATGTTCTCTCAACATAAACATTTACACATTTGTTCCAATAGCCACGGCTAGAAACACTATTATCAATATCAGTCCAGCTTCGGTGGTTTTACATCCAAAACTGCGATATTTCTATATATGTTTTAGTAAACTGAGAGTTAGAAAATGCTTCTTCAACTTCAGAGTTTCCATTTAAAAAGTGTTCAAGAATAGGAAGTAGTGACAAACACTATATGACGTATCGTATATTAATCAGTTGATAGTTTTGATGAGAACGAAATACGATTTTGTGCTTTAAAAATTCCCTATACGTCGACACATTTGCTTCAATAAAATTCATGGAAAATATTCTATTCTATTTTATTTCATGAAATTCGTTTTCCATACTTCAATATGTGTATATGGAAAACTGTAATGCCAGCCAGTGTATAAAATATTATTTGATAATCTGGGTATATAATGTTACCAACTTCTTGACTCGCTATAGAGTCTTTTAGAAATGTAAGATGTATGAAGGTTAGCATTCTGTTTTGATAATGGGTCATGTGAGTCTCATTCTTTGCGCATAGTTTCCTGAAATCTCCAGCTTGAGTCAAATTAATACTCTTACTTAATAAGATGCTTAAGACTTCTCTCTGGATTTGTTTAAGATATTCTATATCTGTTCATTGATTAAACGGATATTTTGTACTCTTGCAACGATTGTTGGTTTTTAAACACTTTTTAGAGATTCTTCCCGTGGATGGTTTTCAAGAAAATATCAAAATTAGTTGTATACGTTCAAAAATCATTTATAGACATCGTTTTGATATTACATCTTCCAAAACTAAGAATCTTATTATAACATAATATTTATTTTTTCTAGAAAAAAAAATCAATGTATTAAAATGTAGCTGTAAATACCAATGAGTTGATGGATTCATATGAAACATCAGATTTTTGTAGGAACAAATCTGTTTAGGTCAATAGAAATTTAAATGTCGCGAATTGAGATTTAAAAAATGAGTTTTCAATATCAAATTATTATTATCGATTATTTCTCAAAGTGGCTTTGTTTTTTTTTGAAACATTCTTGCGTCTTGGATAGTAAAAGAAAAATGTTTATGTTATTCTATCTAATTCTTAAACATAAATTCGTTTAAATTATGTTACTTATATGCTATAAAATAATGTTCTTCAATTAAATCGTTCTTGTAGAATATAATTCCGTGTAAAAGCAACACTATTCACAGACCGAAGTATTAATGGACTAACGTCAAAGTGGGCAGATAAAATGAAGTAAAATAAGTAAATGTCTGATGTTAAAGTATAAAATTAGAGTTTTATTCGTTTTCTTACCTGTTCAGTTAGTGTACCACTACTAGAACAGGACTAACGTACGTGGGATATTTGCGATTGGCGATTAGCTCATCAATGGAATGCGATCAATTTCTGACAAAGGTTTTCTTTTTCACCTTATTTGGGTAAAGATATTCTAATGTCCTGTTCGAAAGCTAGATTTCTGCATCGCTTTAATAGAGCTTGATGGCCAATTTACATTTATAATGCGAACTAATGTGGGTTTTAATAGTTAAGCTTAATGTCCAATTTTGCTCATCTAAAATATTGGATATTAAGGCGCTAATAAATGGTACTCTAATGTGGTTTATGATGCTTTTTGCATTTAGTTAATCTAAAATAATGTTATGTATTTTATTTCAATATATGATTATATTTCTTTTTAAAAATATTAATTATTTCTGCAAAATATGTTATATATGTATTTTTGTATGCATTTTGATCCGCGAACACAAAAGTATATTATGATTTGGGCTGTGGACTGACTTCCAACTGATCAGTTGGTAGTAGTTAAAATAATATTGTAAATAGATAAATAGGTTTAGGTAGGTATTAAGCTAAATTGGGTGTGTGAAAATAAAATAAGTGTAGTAGAATAATGTAAGAATGGTTAAATAAGGTTTTTGTTTATTTTTATTTAGTTATAACGACGATTATTATGTAACTATTTTATTCATAAACGTTTTTTTTTGTTTTAAATTTGATTACTTTTTACTTTTTAGTGACTTCCTTACTCCTATCCTTATTTTTTGAAATCGGTTCAATTTTTTGGTTAAATATATTTTACTTTACTCTGTTAGATATTTACTCAATAAATTACTCAGTTATTTATTAAGTATTACATTAGGTAGGCCAAGTAAATGTGCAGCCTGTATGAGAAAAAATAGTAATAAAGAAACAATGATTGAAAATAAGGAACGCTTCAGGCCCCGTGGTCCGCTACCTAGTCTAGGTAATCTAACAGATGTTTTAACCAAACTAGAACAGCAAAAAGTTGTTGGCTCTGTTGGGGATCGAACCCGCGACCGCGACCGCTTTTATATTTAGATTTTCTGACAATCGCAGTGGTAAAAATTCATGGGTTAGTCCAGGAGAACAATTCATATGTACAACGAAGCGGAATATTTATGTCCAGCAAGGATTAGTAAGTTGTAGTGTATTATGAATGTTACGAACCAAATGAAACTGTAACTGTAAAATATTACTAACATTAAGATATAAATTGATTCAAAATGCTGGAGAAGTACGAAAATGGATCAATTTGCGTTGTTATCGCGAATGTTGATTTCGATTGTTCTCACAACAACATTGTTACTTCGACACGTTACTGTTATGTTAACATAAATATGGAAACAAGTTGTAAAAATTGAGAGAAAACATTTTGATTAGCATAAACTGCTCCAACTTAGAAAAATATGATCAGAATACATGCAAGTTTTTTTATAATAACCATTAGAGTTTAAATTTGACGACTATATAGATAATTAATTCACACTTGTAATCTTGGTGAACGATAATTTTTAACTTTTTAAGTTATTTTTTCTTAATTTCAATATTAAATTAATTTTAAGAAATTAATACTTTACTATATGTGCCTATATTGTAGATCCAATGTTAATAAAACTTTGGTAGGTTTTATTGCGTACACCCGCGGTGGTTGCTAGCCTGGAAACTATTAAAAAATTATTTTATAATGGTCATGTTTGATGGAACATAATGCCTAATATAAAAAAATGTTTTATGTGAAATAAAAAATATTCTGTTGTATAACCTGTATATTGAAATGGAAGTTGGGGCACAGATTATTGTTTGTGTTTCCGTCTGGTGCGCCTATGAATAAATGGGACGGATTCTCAAAGTGCGACGAAACCGCATACAAATTTGTAAAATCACCTCGCAATATTTTTGATAGTTGTGGTCGATATCTCCAAAATTATAAGTGTTAGTGTTCCATATTAGTACCTAATGGTTTATATATCAAAGAAAATGTAATTGAACCAAAAATAAAGAAACATAAATAAAAATTGTTATTTTCATTACTCTGATTGTCATATACAAAGAAATTCTGTACTGCAACAACAAAATAATGCTATGATATGGCTGATTATCTAAAATGAACAACCGGTGTATTGAAATCGATTCAATAATTATTCTAATATCTAATTATCTTCCTGTTTTAATCATTGTGACATTTTCAAATTAGTCACAAGATGATATTTAATAATAATAAATACAAATCATTTAATTTAATAATTTAGATCTAAAAATAATTATGTAAATCCATTCAATAAATTATTATTAAATAGAAAAACCAATCTCAGATAACTTAAGAAGTTGAAAATGTGGAATTGAATAGTAAATATATTGATAGTATAGTAAACAAAAGGTTAAAAAATTAGTTTAAAGTCTCTTTTTACCATCGAGGGTTCCAAGTTTTATTAGAATATTAGAATTAAATCCATATGTTTTTTAGTTAGCCCTCATCCCTCAAAAGATGCGTGTAAAAATTTAACAGCGGTCGGATCATTAGTTTGTGAATTATGGCATTTTGAGTGAAGCAACTTTTGTACATGTGAAGAAATGGATAAAAAGGAATTTCGCATGTTGATAAAATATTGCTTTTTGAAGGGAAAGAATACATTTGAATCAAAAACTTGGCTTGATGCCGAGTTTCCGGACACTGCTCCAGGAAAATCAATCAAGTATTGGTACGCTAAATTTAGACGTGGTGAAATGAGTACCGAAGACGGTGAATGCAGTAGACGCCTAAAAGAGATTGTTACCGACGAAAACATAAACAAATCCAAATGATTTTGAATGACCGTCAATTGAAACTGAATGAAATATCAGACAATTTAAAGATATCAACTGAACGAGTACATCATATCATTCACGAATATTTGGGTATGAGAAAGTTCTGTGTAAAGTGGGTGCCGCGCGAGCTCACATTTGACCATAAACAACGACGAGTTGATGTTTCGGAGCAGTGACAATGGATGAAATATGGCTCCATTATTTCACTTCGAGGTCCAATCGACAATCATCCGAATGGACTGCACACGATGAACCCGTTCCAAAGCGCAGGAAAACGCAACAGTTGGCTGGCAAGGTTATGGCGTCTGTATTTTGGGATGCCCATGGAATAATTTTCATTGACTACCTTGAAAAAGGAAGGACCATCAACAGCGACTATTATACAGCGTTACTGGACCGTTTGAAAGACGAAATAGCCGAAAAACAGCCGCATTTGAAGAAAAAGAAAGTGCTACTTCACCAAGACTATGCACCACTTCACAAGTCAGTAAA
Source organism: Rhynchophorus ferrugineus (assembly GCF_030347505.1). Taxonomy (NCBI): domain Eukaryota; kingdom Metazoa; phylum Arthropoda; class Insecta; order Coleoptera; family Curculionidae; genus Rhynchophorus; species Rhynchophorus ferrugineus. The sequence continues at coordinate 39,529,054 of NW_027472580.1, read as the reverse complement.
AACGATGGCAAAAATCCATGAATTGGGCTTCAAATTGCTTCCTTATCCACCGTATCCTACAGATCTGGCCCCCAGCGACTATTTCCTGTTCTCAGATCTCAAAAGAATGCTCGCTGGGAAGAAATTTTCGTCGGATGAAGAGGTGATGGACGAAACTGAGGTCTATTTTGAGGCAAATAACAAATCGTACTACAAAAATGGTATCGAAAAGTGGAGGGTCGCTATAATCAGTGTATCAACCTTGAAGGGAATTATGTTGAATAAAAAAAAACTAATTTCGCCAAAAAAAGTGTTTTACTATGGTAGGCCGGGGACTTTTCAATTGACTTGTTACAGTTTAACGTGGGCTCCGAAGCACGGTCCTCGGAGTTAACTGGTGAGTGACTTACTTAAGAATAATCCCAGAAGACATTCGTCTTACCCAGCCTGGTTACTGGCGTGACTGGGATCATTTTCCTTGTTGAATTTTGCACTCTTGCCTTATGGACAATCACAAATGTTAAACAATGACAAACATAAATTTACGACCATGCACCAGCAGAATTCGAACCCGCGGCTCTCGCAACAGTAGGTATTCGACTTTACCACTGCGTCAAACAAGCCGGCACAACTATATCTTACTTCCAAACCTGTACAAATGGTAGTATGTCAAAAGATTTGGATTGAATGAAGAGGTCATCACTGAAACTCCTATTTCGAAGACCTTGGAAAACCCTATTATTTGGGGGAAAAATTATCGATTTAAAATGAGATTGAAAAAAATAAATTGTTTCTGTGCCGAGAAAGAATATATCATTCAAGAATTCACTGAATTATTAAGCTGGTCCTCGTCGCTAAGTATAATGTCCAGTTTTGCTCATTTAAAATATTGAGTATTTGGGTGCAAATAAATGGTGCTCTAATACTCATAGTGCTTTTTGAATTAGTTAATATGAAATAATTATTTTCTAAATAATAGGTTCTTCTATATAGTAATTATGAATGGTCTGAAGCATCCTATAAAAATGAAATGACGTATTCGATAATATTATTTAAAATATTAAAGACTGAAATTCATTAACGTAGGGGAATTTTGATATCGTTTTTGATGCCTTTTCCGGGTTAGTTAATAAGTTAGAGCTCTTGTTATGTTCAAACGTACTACCGCTTTAACAATAAATATAGTTGACATGGGCGTGCGCGCATATGATAGCAATTAATTGATTTTTTCTTAACTTTATAGAGACCTAATTTCCGCACCTATAATTACAACGGCAGCTCAAAAGACAAAAAATTCTTTACATATCGAGAAAATCTTATGGCTAATTGATCTAATTGGCCTAACATTTGCATGCATCAAACAATAATTCATGTTCTATGAAAATGTCATACAGTCAATGGTTTAATTCAGATTTGTTTATAGTTTGTACAAATATTGCGAAACGCATGTCGAGACTGACCGAGCTATTTAAAGGTTTTATTTACATTAAATTTCATAAATAATCGCATGAACATATTCCTATAGGCCATGTTTTGTAGTGGCTTACAAAGGTTTGTGATTAAATGCGGCACTGATTTCAATCAATGTAGAATATGTGAAAAGCGTTGCGGTTTGAAGGAACATTATTTGTAGTAAAAATTACTTGATGGATTGATACATTGGCTTTTATTGATTTGATTTGTTTTTATTTATTGCTAATCACTGGAATGACTCTAGCGAAATGCCATACATTTTGTTGTCTTCTTTTCTTTTAATATTTGTTTAAGGCTTATATGATTATGTTATTAATAATCTTATATTACATCAGATATTTATTTACTATTATTTTTCTTAAGATTTTGGGAGAATATTTTTCAAATCTTTTGCTTACTATGGAAATAACAGATCAATTGAAAAGTCCCCGGTCTGACATCTAGATGGCGCTACTAGAATTAAATCCATATGTTTTAGGTAGCCCTAACCCTCAAGTGATGCGTGTATAAATTTGACAGCTGTCGGATCAGTAGTATGTGAATTATAGCATTATGAGTGAACTTTTGTTATTGTGAAAAAAATTGATAAAAATGAATTTCGTGTGTTGATAAAATATTGCCTTTGGAAAAAATACAGTAAAAACTTGGCTTGATGCCGAGTTTCCGGACACTGCCCCAGGAAAATCAACCATCAGGGTTTGGTATGCTAAGTTTAGACGTGGTGAAATGAGTACCGAAGACAGTGAACGCAGTGGACGCCCAAAAGAGGTTGTTACCGACGAAAACATTTTAAAAGTCCACAAAATGATTTTGAATGACTGTAAATTGAAATTAAATGATATAACAGCCACGCGAGCTCACTTTTGACCAGAAACAACGACGAGTTGATCATTCCGAGGTAGTAGGGTTTGAAGATGATCAAGCGTAATAAACCCGAGTTTTTACGTCGATATGTGACAATGGATGAAACATGTCTTCTCCATTTCACTCCGAAGTCCAATCCACAGTCATCCGAGTGGAATGCACACGATGAACCCACTCCAAAGCCTGGGAACAGTCGGCTGGCAAGGTTATAGCGTCTGGATTTTGGGATGCGCATGAAATAATTTTCATTGACTACCTTGAAAAAAGAGGAACCATCAGAGTGACTATTAGGTAGCGTTATTGGACCTTTTGAAGGAAGAAATCTCCGAAAAACGGCCGCATTTGAAAAAAAGGAAAGTGCTGCTTCGCCGAGACAATGCACCGTGTCAAAAATCCATGAATTGGGCTTTGGGGAATTGTTTCCGCATCCATCGTATTGCCTAGATCTGACCTCCAGTGACTATTTCCTGTTCTTGGATCTCAAAAGAATGCTCGCTGGGAAGAAATTTTCGTCGAATGAAGAGGTGATCGACGAAACTGAGGTTTATTTTGAAGCAAAGGACAAATCGTACTACAAAAATGGTATCGAAAAGTTGGAGGGTCGCTATAATCAGTGTATCACCCTTGAAGGGAATTATGTTGATTAAAAAAAAACTAATTTTGCCAAAAAAATGTGTTTTACTATAGTAGGCTGGGAACTTTTCAATTGACCTGTTATTATGGAATTATCACTCAAGAGTCTTGCCATATAATGTAGCTTCATCTCTGTTATTGTTTGTCTTGATTTAGCTTATATTTAAACAGAATTTTTCTATATACACCCATATATTTTTACATCTTGTAGTTAAATGAGCTATTTTTAATATGTCAGTACTGACTATTAATTTTAAAGAAATTAAAATATGGCTTAATTAATGCAATCAGGTGTATGCCATTCTTTTATAGTTTAAAATCATATTTAAAATAGAAATATTTTCGCAATTATATTGATTTTGAAAATTCTAATTGAGTTATATTATGTCTCAGAATAGCAAAGATTTCGCTGACAACTGACAACATATTCGGTACAGCTTTCTATACGAATTGCATCAAGTAAAAATACTTGATCAACTCGAAGTATTCTTGGCATCGACATTGTGTCTTGTGAATTGCCTAATTATTGGTATTAGTATTTTAGAGATGACAATTTTGATCTTAGGCACTAGTTGTGCCATGGATATCTTCAAATTTTTGAATATGCATTTATTGAGCAAGTCATACTGCTGTCTCATGTAGCTCGCTTGATTCAGAAGGCTCTTGGACCTAAGGTGGGAAGTTCTTCAGCAAGCGACAAATTTATTGGCAGACATGGCTTCATTGGAATATAATTTCTTTGTGTCCATGTAGTACATAATTATAAGATCAAAAGTTCAAAACGCTGTATGATGTTACGCTGTGTGCAATAGTATTTAAGCATGCAACTTTTTATTGCTACATTATTTGTATACTACCTGAAGAATGTAAGAAAAAACGTAGAAAACAATAAATAAGTTGTCTATTTTTTATGTCTTCTAATCATATCCCTTATGATATGTTCAAGCTCTTTTGGTATATTTTATTGTTTGTTAGATGCTACTTTGTCGAAGTGATTTTGTTTGCACTTCAACAGTTCTGTTCTAAGGATTGACATTCGTTATCCATTGTAACAGAGATATATAAACATATCGGATGAAGAATGATACAAGCAGAAACACCATAAAGTTATTTGAAGTATTATGATCACGCTTAGTCACATGTGGCTGTGAAATCTCTGTTTTTGAAATTCGTATTGTTTTTGATACATCCAATGGTTAGTGAAAATATCGAAGGAATTAGTTGGTATATTTTGAAAAATTAATAAACTTAATTAATAATTTAATAAATTTAATTCATAAAAATTAATAAGCTGTTGTGTTATTATAAGGTGTTTATAAAGAAATTGTTAAAAATTTACAAAATGTACAGGTTTTATAATTTTATAATGAATATTTTTGTTTTAATGGCAAATTATTTATATAATTTAATTTTCTTATTATTAACCAACTCAGTATTTTTGAAAAACTCATATTTTATAATCTATATTCAGTATCAGAAACTTATTCGGTCATACTCAATTACGTTGTCACCAAATTGACGTTTTACGGTTTGTTAATTTATGAGATTTTCTAACTGAAACCTATTCATAGTTATAATATATTTTGAGTTTAATAAATTAATTGCTTCATTAGTTTTTCCGACATATTTCACACTTTATGTAGTGGATTAAAATACGGATTAAGATTTTAAAAATGCCTGTTCCACATTTCCTCCATTTTATATAATTTTATTTAACGTCTAAATTAATTATAATAAATCAAAATAAATATTTCTAATCATTATTACTGAAATATGTATGAATATTCACATATCTTGATAATTAACTTTAAACCGGCATATCATTTATTGCAATTTATATTTTTTAGGGGCCTCGGACTGGCTTAATTAGCGTTTTCATTAAAAATTGTCGCACATATTTGTGCCATGCCCACCAGATCACTTTTTTACCTATTTACATTTTTGATAGATTTTTCATATTAAATGAATACATTAATATTTAACCTGACAATCTGAGTAGGGTAATTAGTTTTAAATTATTACAAAATTTGCATATATGGGCAAAAGTAAATATAACAGTTACATATAAATGTTTTGCCTTAATTACTCGAAAACGGTTGATATTATCTAACGTAAAATCGATTAAATCGATCAACTAGAAAATTATACGTTAAGCTTTTATATAACGATTTTGATTGTTTTATTTGTTTTGCGTGGAGTGAGACAATGTGTTGGACAATGTGGAGTGATCTCAAAAGTGTTATATTAAAATAAAATATATATTTATATATTTGATTATATATATAAGATTTTTGCAGGCCTTAACAATATGGCGCACCAGTACCAAACCAAATTGAGTTTCATAGGCTGATTTGGTTACATGTTTTGATGCATTAGACAACATTCTACCTCTTATTAACTCTAATAAAATGAGAAGGAGAAACCGAGTCTCGTTTGCAAGTTTCAATTCATTTTACATATTTAGAAACTGTAATTGGCAATATATCGGATCTCATCGGTGGAGTGAGTCGCTGTCTTATTATACGGCATATATGTATTAGTATGGCAGAAATGAAATATTATTATTTAGGATGAATGATTCATTGATGAATTATTGTAAGAAATGCGTGTAAATATCAGAAAGTTTCGGAATTCCTATTTAATATCAGTTATTGTTAATAATATTATTAAAAAAGTAACATATATTTATTTAGATGAAAATACATATTATCCTATTGCCTTGGCAATTGCGTCAACCAACCGGGCTATAATAAGGATTTATTAGAAATTATTTTAATTTATTAATTATTATGACTTCTAAAATGAAAACATCTGAGTTTGTCGCCTATATTTGTTAAATTCACTCGGATTCATAATACATTATTTAACGTAATATAATAGGTAATATGGTAATAGGTAATAGGTGATGTTCATGTGAATGAAAAATTCACATTAAACGGCATTCCATCAAACATCAAGTGGTCGACGTTCCAGCAGTGAAGATAAACGCACAAGTAAATTAGCAACAAGATGAAGATTTATTGATGCCTCTTTCATGGCCGTAAAAATAATAATAATAATGATATTAATCCATTGAACGGCCCTCATCAATCATACAGAAGAGTTTAATTGAAATAATTCATGTATGTTGGATAGTGCATTTATTCATACAAAACACAAGCGTACAGTATACTGTTTTTAAGCAATAATTTTATATTATTATTTATGTTCATAATGCAGATCTGGAAATATTATAAGCATTCTAAGTGTGATAACATATGATTTATTATACATATATAATATAACGTATAAAATTTATTGTCTATTAGAGATTATAGCTTCCAAAACCTGGGAAGTCACCAAACGAAATATAAGCTTATAGACCTATATCACTGCTGCCAGTAGTATCTAAGGTTTTTGAAAAACTCCTGTTGAAAAAACTAAAACCGATCGTATAGGGAAAACCCCAATACCAAAACACCAATTTGGGTTTATAAATAAGCATTCAACAATTGACCAGGTATACAGAAAAACAGATGTTACTGAAAAAGCCTACGAAAGTAAAAAAGTATGCTCAGCTATATTCTTAGATGTAGCACAAGCCTTGGATAAGGTTTGGAATGAAGGCTTAGTTCATGAACTACAGAAAATGTTACCAAAACAACACACCGAACCGGAATCGTATATTAAAACTAGAATGTTTAGAGTCAAACAAGTAGAATCTTACTCTACAATAAAAGCAGGTGTACCATAAGGAAGTGTACTGGGACCAATGCTTTATCTACTCTTGTGATATGACACAAATGGAGAATATTACGATGAAGAAGCCTCAGGAAAATTACAACCGGCAAGTGACAATACAAATAATTGGACACAAGTTTGGAAAATAAGAATTAATGAAAGTAAATCTGTACCTGTGCAGTTCACCTATAAACAGACCGTACAAGCACCAATAACATTAAATAATACAATCATTCTATATAGCAACAATGCTAAATATCTGGGAATGAATCTTGATGCAAAACTTCGCGGGAAGGGACATATAAAGAAGAATAGAAAAGAACTGGAATTGATATATAGGACAATGTATTGGTTAATTGGAAGAAAATCATAATTATCAATACATAATAAATTGTTATTATATAAGCAAATACTGAAACCTATATGATATCCGGAATTCAATAATGGAGATGTTCCGCAAAGAGTAACATAAATAAAATACAAATTTTTCAGAACATAGTCCTGAGAGGTAATGTGGGCGCACCCAAATATTATAGGACTGATTACCTACATCGAGACTTTCAGATAGCTCCCCACAGTCAGTCAAGAAATCAAAAGAATTGTAAGGGGGCACGAGGAAAGACTCATTCACCATGAGAACATTGAAGTATTGCAGATTTTGGATACCACCAGAACAGGACACAGGCTCAAAAGAATCAAACTATCTGATCTTGTGTGGTGTTGTGTTGTGAGGTGTATATAATAAAAAGTACAGCAGTGACATGTATAAACATTACTTCACCAGAGACTGAGATAGGACCGATGGGTCCTCCTAGTTATTTACCTAGATTTAACTTATCATAAAGACAAATTGTAGCTTAGTCGGAAACGACTAGTAACAATATAATAAGTAAATAGTAATACAAAAAAATAAATTACAGCTCTGAAAAATATATTTATTGCAGTTTATAAATTAACAAAAGGTATGTTCAATATTTTAAACTAGCTAGTATTTTATTTTAGAAAGTGGTAGCTAATTATTTTGTAAATTGTGAAGTTTGGGATAAAGATACAAATAGTATATTATGACTCTATTGGACTTATGAGCTTATAGAAATTACGCCAACTAGTAATTCAACGGTGCTAAAACAATGTTATTCCATTAATGTCCTATGCTTATCGGTATCTAACCAGTGAGAGACTGCATGATAACTTCGATGAAGCTAACCAAGAGTTTGTTGTAAAACGAAGAGAAAAATAGAAGAAGAAAGTTACTAAATCACAATAAAGTGGAAACAATACAACTACCGGAAAACGCGCAGTGAACGGATAAAGTCACAGAGGAAATAGAGATGTAACTTTATAAACAACTTTGGAGAAATGTTTCGCGACGTGTCTTGTCAAGATGATACAACAATCGCAATTAATTTGTTTGAATCGCTATGCTAAGTGATGCGAAGGCATTTGTTTAGTTCATTTCATTTATTTGGAGAATGTGTTGTGTTATATTTTTGGTGCTCCTTTCTGTGTCCACGGCGTAAGTGCTTTTTTAGCATTGTCTACGTTTTCGTTATTAAATTATAATCAAAATTAGTTCCTTTGACTTTAGAATAGATCTTTTGAATATATATCAAATGTTGAAATTGTAAAGATAGGAAAATTATTGTGGAAAATTATTTTATGAATGATTACGGAGCGAAAGTCAAGTAAATTAAGTATTTATTAAGCCTGATGTTTATTAAGCTTTGCCTATTGCGCCTTGAGTATTCTTCTTATACACTATGATCAGAATATTTTATTTGAATTCTTAACTATAATTGCTCTATATGGTATTTATAGTTCACTTTTAAGAAACAGCAGAGATGTCGTTGATGTTTTACATCTAGATTCCACAATAAACTTCTAATTTTGAATGTTTAGGAAAGCTGGAGGATATCAACTAGTTAACAATATTTGCAGGTGTGAATGTTATCATTTGTTACTGTCAAAGTTGACACTAAGATTAGTTTATATTAAAATGTTCCGATAATCTCAAAATTTACGGTAATATTGTATATAATGCAGTCATCTACTGCTTCTATCGTAAGTAAAAATTGCCATAATTTTCCAACTTCTAATTTTATTTTATTTTTCAGGAAACTAAGAAGGAATACATTTTAAATCGCCTGAGAGAGCTTAAGAAGGAAGTACAAGATATTTTGGAGTTAATTGACATGAAGAGCGGAGATCCCTTCGATAAAACCAGTCTTACATTGCCGTCAAGTAAAAACACTTTGGCTGAGACAAAAAATAAACTTTTATGTAACGACAAAATTGAACTTTTGAACAAGCCGCAGCTAGATGAGTTGCTCGAACGTGCAGATGATTTGTTAATTTAAATTTGTTATCATAAAACCACTGTAAAGAAATATCGTAACCCTGCATTTGCTCCAAAAATACATGAATCTCATATGTTACTAATATGATTAATTTTTTTGGGGTTGATTTTATATTAATGAGGCCTCCCAAAATGTAAATACAAGTCTTTAAACTATTAAGTGCTTGCTGTATTTTGATCAACTTTTAATAAAAAATTTAATGTTAAAATAAATTCTATTTGATAACATTTTTGTTCAATTATTTTATTTAGATTAGATTTTTCTTGTATGTTAAAGCCAAACTGAACTAAAACTCAGAGTTTATGCGGCAACATTGCAATGTTTCGACGTCACAAATATCCATGGTGTATTACTAAAAAAAACTTTAAATAGACTATATATATATATATATATATATATATATATATATATATATATATATATATATATATATATACTTTAATTTCAAAAAAATTTAATTGATTTTTTAATAGCGTCGATAATTACCGTTACATTGAATCAATTAAAAAATCAATTATTCATTTAATAAAATTTATTAACGGAAAAAATAAATTCACCATAAATTTGCTTTGAACTTATCTACGCTAACAGCTATTACAATGTCGACTAGAACCGAAATGTACCGGTATACATCCACGGTGCCTTACAAACCAGAATAATGACTCTTTAAATTTATCTTGAGCCACATCTTCAGATTGGTATCTCGCCCACACCAGGTGGAATCGTATTCTATTGTGATGTTGACCACTATTCTTGTATGGACTACCTAGCTGGTATCGGCTATTTAAGGCTCTAGGACCTTATACAGGGTGTGCCGATAAGGGAAGCTGGATGGTTTCCGTAAAATTTTTTCGGAATATTAACATATGTGTGTACTATGCGGTTAACAATGAGGTAACATCATACTAGGAAGCCTTTATTAAGTTAGTACCATATATTTCTATAATATGGATAAGATATCAGATAATTATATCTTCAAATTTGTTTCATACTGAGATTAACGATTAGATGTACTTATAGTGGAGAGCTTTTCGCATTTAACTGAGTGTTGGGTTTGTAGACAACTTTGGATTTTTAACCATTTCACTAGCTCAATATGATTTATCTTTGCTTTCATAATTTCTTTGGTAGTTTTTTTAACTGTACAGAATCTAATTTATTTACGGCCTAATGTATGGTTATACATTCTTCTAAAATTAACGCTCTTTTAATTTGCAGCATGAGTTTAAAATGTATGCTTAAGGGGATGTTCTAGTCTAAAAATTTGAAACAATCGATTTTTGTTTTAATTTTTCAAAATTTAAAATATCTGCGGGAATATAATTAGTGATTTGAAATCTAAAAACGAAACTTTAAAGCGTGTTCGAAACTATTTTTTCGACACAAGATACAACATATCATGGTCACGAACTGATTTGTTTGATATTTAGTATGAACCTTCTCCATACGTTCTTCTATCAATTGAAGTTTGATGTTTTGCAAATGGAAGCCGAATATGGCCGAAAATACAATGTGAAAAAAAATGTCAGCGCCTTGAAGATGTTTCAATTTATACCGATTAAATCGCATTTCCGTGAACTTTTACTTCAACTTGAAGAAATAGGCAGCCGAAGCTCATCAAATGGTGTGTGACGCTTACGACAATTATTCTCCATAGATTTAAACATGTAAATATAGGTTCTGACATTTTAAAAGTTGCAATTTCGACACCGACGGCAAAGAGTGTTCTGGGAATCCAAAAAAATTTGAAGACGATGATTTGAAAGCATTACTCGGTAATAACCTGTGTAAAACACAAGAAGAATATGCAGAATTGTTGCGAGTAACACAAGAAAATATTTATAATCGCTTGAAGTATATGGAAATGACCTACAAGTTTGGATATTCTGTGCCGAATAAATTGAAGCCAAGAGATATTGAAAGGCGTTTGGTCATGTTTGAAAGGCTGCTCTAACGCCATCAGGAAGGTTTTTTGCATCGTTTTATTACCATTACTATTACGACAATCCAATGTAAAAAAATTCATGTGTAAAGCCGAATATCCATAGATTCTAATACCTAATGAAACTATCAATGGGGGTCGCTATCGACTATAATTAATGCGTTTGAGCTGAGTCTTTCACGAACCTGAAACGGTTTAATACGAGCAAAGACACAACAATATTATAATTCAGCATGATAATACTCGACCACATGTTGCAAACTCGTTGAAAACATACTTGGAAGGATAAAAATGGAAAGTGCTACCCCTCTCACAGTTTCCTCCAGACCGTGCTCCTTCTGATTACTACTTAATCCGACATTAGAGCCATGACTTATATGAGCAGCGTTTCACTTTTTATAAAGATACCTAAAAAATGGATCGATTCGTAAATAACCTCAAAAGATATATTGTTCTTTCCAGATAGAATCCCATAAATTTCCTGAAAGATGGAAAAAACGGAATACGTTATACCGATTTTTCAGTATAAAGCTTCAAAATTAAAAGAGTACTTTAAAACTAATTTATAGGCAGAATAAAATAGTAAATTTTTATAAAAATAATATGTGTTTCTACATTACTAAAAGTTAAAAATATAATAAACATTTTTCTTAATATAAAAATGTTCATTTTTGTTTTTATATTCCGTATAATTTAAATATTTTATAGGAGTGAATATGAACTCTAATTTTACTACTATGTCAAAATTACGAATAAATTATTATAAATAAGTTTATTTTGCTATTATTGATTTATTAATTTTTTGCATATATAATATGTTAGTATTATATACTACTGTATTATTATTATTACATACTTTTGCGCATGAAATTATTGAAATGTTAATAAGGTAATATTTATTATAATAATACTTAATAAATTGTCTATTGAATTAGATTAGCTAAATAATATAATAATTATGATGATAATATGTAATGATAATAATAATATTTCAGTCGCTATTTTTGGTCCGACTGTTTTTGTTACTATTTTTGGTTCTAGTAGTTTCATTTTACATATTTTTAATGTTTTGCCTCTGTCGTCCTAGCCGCGACCTTCACAAAAATGTACCCAATTTATGCTTACATAGATTAATATGTAATATATATAGTTTTATGATTTTTTGGTCGTTTGCTTATAACTAACAATATATTGTATATTAATATAGCAGCATTTTGGAATTTAAATTTTTCAAGATTGTTATTGTAATAGACATTATAATAGATTGTTAATGTTTGACTGATTTTTATGGCAATAATAAGTAATATTTCGATTACTCTCTCGATTTTTGTTAAAAAATATTTCACTTCAATAATAAATTGTAAGATGAGCAAATTGTTACCGCGTAACTATTGTCAATTGCTGGAGTCATATTTATTCGGAAGAAAATTTAGAGTATCGCACGAAATGGCGTTCTCGACATTTAAAAATATTTCGGCTGGAGTTCCACAGGGTAGCGTCTTAGGACCTCTCCTGTATCTGCTCTACACTGTTGACATTCCAACAACAAAAGAAATACTTCTTGAAACCCTTGCTGACGACACAATTATTATGACAAAAGATATATCTCTGCCTAGGGCAATAGAAAAGGTGAAAGTGGCAGTCAACAAAATCTACAAATGGACGAAAGATTGGAAAATTCAACTTAATAGCTCCAAATCTGTCTACGTTAATTTTGCATTGAGGCGAAATAATAAAAACTTAATTATATCAGTCAGTGGATGCCGGATTCCTCAAGCAGAATCAGCTAAATACATTGGAATCCATCTTGACGGTATATTACAAAACACATTAGAACCAAAATAAAACAACTATACTGGTTAGTCGGAAGATACTCTCAACTTGATCTAAAATCAAAGAGGATGATCTATATTACAATTATAAAGCCAATTTGGACCTATGGGTTGCAAATATGGGGTTGCACTAAAATTTCAAACCAACTAGTCATACAACTCTGTCAAAACAAGGTTCTTCGATTTATTACCAAACCCTACCGCTATGTAATTAATGAAGAACTGCACGATGACCTGGAAATCAAATGGATTTGCGAAGTTATCCAAGATTTCGCCGTGAAACACGAAAGAAGATTACTAAATCATATTAACGTGGAAGCAATACAACTCCTGGACAGCGTGCAGGATGTCAGGAGATTGAAACGGACAAAACCATACGAACTTATATAAAGTGTACATTTAGTGTAAACTATAGATATAAGTTAATAATTAATAAATAATTATAATTTTATAATTGAGGAATACATACTGATGTATTTTCTCGCACTCGTCTTGCTTGTTAATTAATCCAAGTACATAGGAAAAATAGTAATAAATTAATTGTAAATTAAGATTGTACTAAGCGTATCTAATAAAGATGTTATACAAAAAAAATTAAAAAAAATTAAAAAAATAAACAAATAAATAAAGCATTTACTTTATTTAAAGAAGTTCTAATAGTAATTATGCGATCATTTTTACTTATGCCATGGATTAGTTTTTTTTATGATTAGGTATATGTTTAATTTTTATTTAGTATTTATGGTTATTGTTCATTTTTAGATTTTATGTTTTGTTTAAGTTATATTGTATTGTCTATATTTATTATAGTATATTATTTAAAAATAACATACGTAACAACATATTAAAATCCGATACAATATTTGTGGGGTATTATTCTATTCCATATAAAAATTCCGTTTCTTCTTGCAGATCCACAGAACATTCAAATATAAAAGTAATTCTACTTGCTTCAAAATGAAATTAATAATTGCATGTTAATAATATTCAGTAATAATTTTTTTCTTTTCTTTTTTAAAGTTAGTAGGTTAAAGGAATATGTAAATCTCCATCTCGCTTATACTACAGTTGGAAAATATAAGCACATATAAAATTAAATACTCCAAGTAAATTCTCCAAGCAATTATCTTCGTCCTTTCCTCTCTCATAATTTATACTGAAAGGATTCGTACATCTTCATCTGACATCACAAATTGAAAAAAAAAACAGTCGAACCGTTTATTTAACTGAAAATAGTAATTACTATTTTCAGTCGCTAGTTTTTCAACTATCGACTGTTTCGACTGTTTTGCGACTATCGACTGTTTCGACTGTTTTCAGTCGATAGTTCCCAATGATACTTATAATGATAACGATAATAATTATAATTAAAATAAGCTCTGAGCAAATGACTGAAAATTATGATATTTTATATAGATAACAGCAAGTGACGCTCAAGAGATACGACATCTCCAGTCTCAACAACATATTTATATAGAGGGAAAAAATTCAATAATAAACAGTTTAGAAAATGGACAACATGGTTACTTATTATATCCAGCATGCACTGGTTAGCGATATGGAACAAATTTGAAGACGTAAAAACTATAAGTAAATAGTATCAATAAAACCTGAAATTTTCAAATCAGACACATACTAAATTAATTGTTTAAATTACTTTTGTGCTGCTAATTTATAATTAAATTGTTATCTAGTGCACTATTGGCGTAATCTCATTGTCGGAAACAAAAAATAAATCTGGACAAAAGAGAGAAAAAAGTATCTCTTCCAATTACTTTTCTGATGCGGAGTGCCGGTCGTGGTGGTTCGTAAAGGCGGTGCAAAGGCATTCGAAAACAAAAAGACGACGGCGAAAAAAATCGCGGCAGGTGCAGGTGTATGCTGGCAGCAAAGTAGTCGTTGCCTTCTTCTTCCTGCTGTTCTGGGTGTGACCCCACGGTAATGGACCGCGGGATTTCATCTCGCTTGTTATTTATAATTCTTGCAGCCGGAAATATAGCATGTTTTACTTTACGTCTAGGAATGGAAATACCGCAATTTTGCTACGGAGCCGGGTGAATTATGGCCGGTTTAAATTTGAAATTTGTTTTCATTCAATTTCATCGATGATGGCCAAAGGGCTGTCGATAATTGAACGACCTCATTATAACGCCCCTATAAAACAAATCCCTCGACTTTGCATTTCAACATTAAATTTTTAACAGGCTCTATTATAAATCATATATTACATATATAGCATTATGACTCTAAGCACCAAACATAATATAAAAGGGTATAATAATTAATTAAAGTTTAATTACTTTCGTGGAACTAACCTGGTACAACACTAACTGCCATTTGTATTTCATAGTCCAATTAATCTATAGTGTATCCAAAATAACAATGAACTCACGTCGTTACGATATCGAATGTTTTCCTATCGCAATAGTTTGTTTTAATCTCACGCACAATTTCTGGTTAAATATATATGGTATGCTATCTGACAAGTAACCGAATCAACCTATATAATTAGTTCAATTGTCAAATGTAAAATTCTTTAAAATATTAGTGATAATAATGAGGGACTATCAACAGACAAAATAATGTCAAAATGACTTGACAAAGAAATAAGAACTAAACGTAAAAAGGTAAATATACTATATAGTGAAAGTAAAATATATTACTTGTATATACAATTGTTAATTATATGAATTAGGCTTCTACATTAAAACAAATACGCCTAGAACTCTACCTTATAGATGAGTTTAACGTAAATATAATAAAACAACTCTAACTTACAATCTGTTGTTTAATTAGCTGTAGGTTAAGTCTTTTGATATGTAATATATATTAGACGTACTATAATGTTATATTTAAAAAATTATATATACATTATATAGCCATTATATACACTATATGCCTATATTATATGCATTATATGCCTGTTATTTTATATAGCCAAAATAAAATAACAGGCAAAGTTGATGCAGCAACATTGCGGTCTGTTTATGTCATAACTTTAGATGACATGAGTTCACTGTTTTATTGGATAGACTTTCGTTAATGATTTTGAATTATTTTGAAGTATATAATTATATATATATATATATATATATATATATATATATATATATAATGTATATATATAAAAAATAATTAAATGTTAACATAAAATCTCCTGGCAAATATAATCAAAATTATCTATAGGGCTTTTTCCCTTTGTCATATTTAATTAATGCTATCAATTCAAATAAGTTATATTAAACTTTCTATCTTTTTATTTCCTCATACTGAAAGCAGAACAGCACAGCAGAAAGTCTATGTCTATTAATATTTTACTTTCTTGTTCAAAATAAAAATGTGTTGAGGCCATCTATAATTATTTTTACAATGTAGAACGAATTTGTATTGTGAAAATTGTGGAACGAATAATTAAAACAGTTAAATTGTATGAGATACGTCAGAATGGAGGAAACAACCAAAAAGTAATACGTTGAAGAACAGCAATAAGAAATTAAAATATATGATATATATCAAAATTACTGCTTTGCTCTTATTATGGTAAAATCGAGGAATTAAAGAGACAGCTTAAGGATATTTTAACAATACAATAAAACAAACATGATAATGTCTTGTCTATAAAATAGAAATGAAATTAATGTATTTTTTTAACATCCTTGTTGAAAAGGTTATTTCGGTTAAGGAGTCTTAAGCCTAAATACTAATTATAAGTATCTTAACCAATATATATTTGTTTCAAGTAAATGAACCCCTTCAAAATAATTAAGTTTTAAATTGATGGCACATTACAAATAACTTTTTAAAGGATTACAAAAACTTTCCATGTAGTATAATCACATTTACCTTCAATCTATTTTTATCGTTGCCTAATTTTGAGACATTTTGGTTTTAAAGTGTGTGTAATATTTTCATGATTTCTTGTATTCTATTCCTGTAAATAACAATATATATGAACGCAAATGCTCTATATAAATAACACAAATCATTAGCTAACTTGGGTTGTTTCGTCCAAGGAAAAACGACGTCTTGTTTTTTATTTTCCGCATTTGCGTTGGATACACAACACTTGAGAATGAAGATACATTATATTAAATAATAGTGATTATATTTAAAACTCAAAAATGCTGATCGTACTTTACGTCAGACACTCAAAAATGGCACCATAAAGAAACTGAAACAACTAATTGCTTTATAGAAATGAGAAAATCAAATGCGTTTGTAGGCCAATTTAAATGAATCAATCAAGAAAGTGGCCTCAGAGCCAGGATTAATTGGACCACGCAAAACATTTCCTCGGTTTGGCCTATTTAAGTAGAACCTCTATGTATACTCTATGGGTTACGCTTAATATATTTTATGATAATTTATTCAGAAAAAAAAAATCACATGCGATTTTTTCCGAAATAAAAAAAGTATGTAGAACAGTTCTACTTATAGTTATGTTAAACAACTTTCTATTGAAGTAAAAGAGGAACAATTAAAACAGTGGAAATATAAGCCAACCCAGCTGGAAGAGAAAAAAAAAATATGATTGACATCGATTTGATTAAAATATTCCATCTAACTTTAACGGTATTTGTTTATTATATTAAATTGGATCTCTTTTATGAATCTAATATGTTCGACGATGTCTAATTGACTTATGCTCTTCTTGCACGATTTATTCTCGGATTAATTATCAAATGACTTCGAGAAATTCAACATATCTGATAGAAAATTTCCAATTACTTTTTGATATATGTATATGTAACGGGGTTCATTAATATTACATAAAGCTGTTATAATACGGACAGTTCGTGTTCTTTTCTATAATATATAACGTCGCGATGAAAGAGAAAAAGGACTCTTTAATGAACGGCGAGCGATCGGCTATTTTTTCCGCTTGTTTCTTGTAAAAGAATACATTATTTTATTCTTTGTCTCGATGCTGCTGGTCAACAAATTGTTCTCTATAATGCTGATATATAACTAGTTGAAATTGGCTATTAACTACATAATTGACTAAAATCAATGCTGATGTTATTAGAGATGATAATTATCTTTGGTATGTTTTGCCTTGATAACAATTCATACGTTTTTACTATACGATTTTGAGTGTGATAGAGTGTTCTTGGGACAAGGAATTGTTACTAGTACTACAAATTCCTTCTCGTACCGGAATATTTAAAAGAAGAGTTTAGCTAAACAAGCTTAGTAAAATTACCATGGCTTTTGATTAAGATGTGAATTAATACTGAGGGATTTATAATAACTGGTTGTTAATATATCATAATAGTTCTATAATTATCTTTACGCTGAAGCTTTGTTATTACTTGAATTGTAAAAAAATCTGCATGTACAAAATATTACTTTCTGGTAAAATTACTGCATTAACAGAAAAAGTGATCTTTTCAACTGGAAAGCTTATAGTTGTTATGAAAATTGTTTTTGAACATCGAATGTACATTGGTCCGCCAGTTTGCCTTTGAAGATCTTCGAAATGGCACTGTTTCTACCTATATTTCCATGATATACCTCTATGGAATGGTTCCCAGCTTTGGTGACTCCAGATTCGAATAGTATATAGCTAAGAAACTGAACTACTGTAATACGTATTTGGTGGCCGTGCTGAAAGCTTCTGTTCAAATTAAAGTGAACTATGTTAATTCACAGCAGCACTTCAATCTGCTTTGGTGGCCTTAGTCATTGAACAATGCATGTGTCGGTAATCCACGAACTAGAGGTGTTTTTAAAAACTTGAATGTTTCTTACTTTAAATAGCTTATGGCTAGGGGTCGTTGAACACCTTCAATCTATTTTTTGTGACCATATAGTTACATTTGGGATACTATTGCTCGAACTCTACTTTACCGCATCAAGAAAAGCTTCCAATAACTGTAGAACGATTACCAATCCAACGTCAACCTGTCTTTTTTTCTTGATAATTAATTTGAATTCGGTTAATTGAACGAATTCAGAAGAAGACAGTCTTATGATCTCCCCGGAATGCTACTGAGTGTGCCGGTTATAATTTGTGAAGGGGTTTATAAACTGAAAAAAAAACTATTATTTTACTTAAAAACTTATTTTTCTAGAATAGAACAGACGACTGGCATTACATCGTGCGACTTCGACCGGGCCTGACTACGAAAACTGTGTAGCCGATGACTAACCGGGGATGGATGTTATTGGTGAGTCTTCTAGACATGGCAGTTTAGTTTAAGTTCGAATAGTTTTAAGTTGTCACTGTCATTTTGTATCGCTGTGCAACATGTCGCCTCTTCTTTTCTTAAACAAAATAGTATTTTAGAGTAAATTAATAGTTTTATTGTTTTAAACGTATTAATTTAACTAATAACTTATGAGCCTCTGGATCCAGTTGGTTATAAATCTTTAGAAATTTCATTAATGTTTTATACAGATTGTGAACAGTTATATATTTTGTTTATTGCAGATTATTATTCATAAACTTAACCATATTTAAATATATCCTGATCGCTACAGATATGTTATAATAGCCCATTTGTTAGTAATTCTGAGTAAATACATATCACATATATTTTGTAGTCAAAGTAGTAGTGAAAATCGAATTGGTTTAGTGTTTATATTCTAAATAATATTTTAAAAATTGTCGTGCATTATGTGAGAACAAATTGAAAAAAGTGTATGATAATAATATAGCATTATATTTAGCTCTGCAATAATGCGTAGTACTTATGTTCTACATCCGGAAGTTAATATAGTTTGATTAATAATTATAATATCGATTTTCCTGTTTGGTCGTCACTCTGTATAATGAATAAGTGAAAATGGAATTCAGCGCTGGACTCGAAGTTTGTTCGAATTGCTGTTTTTAGTTTTCAATAATTACTATTTGTTATCTATAAGGGAAAATAGGTTATTTTTCAGTTATATTGTATTAATTTATATCATTTAGGCTTAAAAGTCTTTCGTTCAAGAAGTGTGAAAGAAATTTTAAAATGCTTAATTAATTTTTCGGATTAGTAATCTGACAATTCAATCCAATAATTATAAATATATGGAGGGGAAAAAGCTCTGTCTCATATTTGGTTTTTCACCTTGGAACATTGCAGATAAACCTTAATAGGAACAAGGGCTACTGTAGAACCACTCAAGCCTTTTACTGCAACACATTTATCAAATAAAGATACGGCCGAATGATTTATTCTTCTTGTGTTATCTGCCATCGACTGAAAATCCACGCAGAGCTGACATCATAATAAATTATAGGTCAATTTTAACTATGATTTTATTTTTTATTATTTATTCAATGGAACAATGGACAGCTTGTTGCTTATATTGTATTTTGTAATGGTTTCTAATGGATCTCCATAGTCTATTTACGAAGATAGGTTCTAAAATATCATTTTTGGATAGTAATTATACTTATATTAAATTCATATATTTAATAATATATTTTTTATACAATTATTCTAACCATATATTTTGAAAAAAATGTTTTTAATATTAATTGTGTGCTAAAAGGTGGAATTACATTTAACTGCTGAATTTTCTAAATATCAGTTAAATTTGAGCAATTTTTGCGTTAAATATTCGAAACATTAAACAACATAGTTTTTATCTGCAGAGTTTTTTCTTCATATATAAAAATAAAATAAATAAATGTGCAAAAAAACACAGATATTTACTTATGATATGCCTCTTTGGTTTTTTTTTTGGTGAATTATGATTAATAATAAGAATAAGAAATAGACTGTTTTTGAAAATTTGCTTTCACTATTGAACTAGCAAATTGGGAAAATATTGATGAGAAAAAAATGGTGAAAATATTTTAAACAAACCAATTAGTATTTTAAAAAAAGTAAAAGGAGCAGGAAATTATACTAGAGAGAAATGATATACCAAAAAAGAAAACCAGAGATATATTACTGCCATAAATCAATTGTATTAACAACTAAATGTAACAAATAAAAATTAATGTTGGGTTTTGTGGCAAATCAATAACTCTCTTTATGTTGTTAAATCTATAACAATTATTGGATATATTTAAAATCCATTAAATATCGTATTTGTTCGATTGCCTAGCCCACTTTGAGCCGACTACATTAATAAAATATAAAAGGTTTTTTACTGTCTAAATAATCATAATAACATTTGCAAATATTACCCGAGGTTTTGCATTCTTTCGACTTTTTCAATTATCAATCCACCGGATGTTGCTCAATTATCTAGGAAGAAAAGGTTAATGGGTCTTTCGAGGCAATAAAATGATTATAAATGATTTCTAGTTTTATTATTTATTAATCGAATTGAATATTCACGAATGAATTATCTTTCCTTCATATTTTAATTTATTAACAATGTATATATAGTTTTTTGTTTTTATTAAAGTTTTATTGTCGCTTCATGGTAGGAAATGCTGCTGATAACAATGGATTAACGGTTTATATTTCTTTCTGAAATATTTTTTATATCTAAAAGGTACTAAAGATAAGATACTTTTCGTAAAAAGTAACATCAAAGAAATGAATACTGACTTGCTCAGTTGATTATTCGATAACAATATGTCTTAAACACCTGCCATAGTGTTATCATATTTACATCAAGTTATATATATATATTGTAAGCCATAATAACATGACTTTATTAGAGCAACGTCTAACTGTAAAATAATAGCTGTAAACTGTAATTTTTTGTTTTACTGCTGATAACTTTATAATCCTTTTTATTATTTGAATTTTTCAAGGAAGTAGTTCACATAAAACCGACTTACGCTCAAAGATTAAAACTACACACCTGTTCTTAACATATGACCCGCATTACATTAATGGTGATGATATAAGGAAGGTTATAGAAGTTTTACATGTGTTTTCTTGTTTATTTCTTAAATCTTAGTCTTGTTGTTAAATAATGATATATTTAATTTCAATTAAGTTCAAAATAATTTAATACATAAAATATATTATTTATTAATCTAATTCAATATTCAGTTATTGGTAATATTGGGTTGGTTCTAATTTTAATTTTACTTCACAACTAAAGTCCCCAGCCTAGATCTGGCGTTTGATCTGATATCTTGATTTAAAAGATATGTAAGTGAACTAAGCCCAAAAGATTACTCGCTACAAGGACTACTCGCTATAGAAAGCAACTCGCGGGTTTAAAAGACCATTTATTAGAGTACTGCTTATTAAAAATGATCGAAGCGAATGGGTTCGACGCAACAAACGAACATTTGGCTAACGTATTCCAACCGAATGATATAGAATCTACAACAGTTATAAATCCTCTTTATCATTCCGATGTAGCTGTAAATCTGATTTCTCCGATGGAAGTTGCCACAAAAATTGACAACAACCTCAATTATAAATAGACTCTTAAGAAATTGATGATATTTCACCTGGGTTATTGAAAAAACTGCCACGAAAAGCAATCATTATATTGACATACATATTCAGTGCCTGTTTGAGACTGAATCACGTTTAGGAATGATTTAAGGTTGTTCAAATAATTATTCTAAAAAAACTGACTTACTAAAAAACATAACCTATTGCGCCTGCGGTTCCTTAGGTTAGTCTCTTGGGACCGCTCCTGTGTCTGCTCTACACTGCTAATATCCCAAGAGAAGAAGAAACAATATTTGGAACAATTGCCGACGACACAGTTATCATGGTAAAAGATATATCTCTACCTGTAGGAAAAGTACAAGTAACACACTATAATCACTTGGCGGATGCTCAATCCTCAAGCCGACTAAATCTCGGCATTCATCCCGATTATAGGTTAAATTTGAAACATTATCTAACAAAAAGCAGAGTAGATTAGATTCAAAATCAAGCAACCGTACTGGTTAGTAGGAAGATATTTTCTTTCTACTTGAGCTAAAATCAAAGAAATTAATATCATAAAAACCAATTTGGATCTATAGGGTGAAAAGTTGGGGTTGCACTAAAATATCAAACCAACTAGTAATCCAACGCAGCCACAACAAAATTCTGTGGTTAATTATCAGCGCTTATCTTTACGTAACTAACGAAGAGCTGCATGACCTCGAAATAAAATGAAAATACGAAATGATCCAAGATTTCGCATTGCATTTTACAGCAGTGGAGGTGGAAGTGGACAACACGCCAGAAACTAGAACCCAACCAAACCACATGAACTTAAGATTGTAATAAGCATTTCTAATGTAAAATGTAATTAATTAAAAAAATCCAAAATTCATTTGGTGGTATCCTGCCTAATTATTATTGGGTTTTATACTCTTTAATTAATATTAAATTAAAACTTATAGGTAATTGAAAACAAAAATACCCTAAAATGTCCGCTAAACTACGGTTAGGTTATGCTTAATACTAGGACTAGATTTGAATGAAACCATTGCTTGTCAGTAAAAATAGAAATTTAGTTTTAATTCAACTTGTGCGATAAGAACTTTATCTTCTACGACAATTCCAAGTGCAAAAAGCCATCCGTTACTCTAGGAAATATATGCACATCGATACTGCAGCATAATATTAACCTTATGGCTAGGTTTAGCTGTGAATATGGTGGGATCTATAAGGTATAATGTACTACGAGCTGTCAAAACTTCGTCAAAACTGAATTTAATTATCCTTATAGATATCTATCGACGCTAATTGAACAATTGATCAACATATTGTTGCAAAACAGTCCAGCAATAGGGACCAATAGAAGTAAAGTCACCATTTTGCATAACAACCACGTTTCAAGGGTTGAAAGCGAAAGATTTGCAGTGAAAGACACAGTTGCAGTTATACTGCCGCATCTAAAATATAAAGTTCTTCCAGATCCAACATACCTACCAGACGTAGAGCCTTCTGATTACCACTTTTTCAGTTGTTATGGTCGATGTAGCATGACTTGGTTGGCACACGGTTTCCAAATACTGAAGAAGTGCGATAACGGATCACTAATTGGATTACTGCCATTTTATTATTGTTCTTTCGACATATATGCCCATATTAGCAGAACTATGAGAAACAAGTACAGAAGAAAAAAGAATAGTAAATATAAAATAAAGAGAGAAGTAAATATCTTGATACATTTATAGTGTACCAATTTTTCTCATTATATACTACTTTAAAATAAAGAAATACATTCTGTTTAAAACTAGTTCATGCACACTTAATAATTTCAGAAAATGTTTATCTTGTTTTAATAGTAGAATGCCTCATTTAAACAATAGTTTTAATTCCAATCAGATTACAGATTGCATAGCCTTATAGGACTAGGATCAATTTTTCTTGCAAAATTGACGCAATTTGCACTATTTAATATTAAATCACTACCATGTCTGTCT
This sequence comes from Rhynchophorus ferrugineus, assembly GCF_030347505.1. NCBI lineage: Eukaryota > Metazoa > Arthropoda > Insecta > Coleoptera > Curculionidae > Rhynchophorus > Rhynchophorus ferrugineus. The sequence goes on along the minus strand of NW_027472580.1, from coordinate 39,504,970 downwards.
CTATGCATCAAAGATAATTTCGAGTTTACGTACTTTTTGCTTATCGAGGATTTATAGTGCAGGCAACGTCAATAACCATTAAAAACTTGTTATAATTGGTTTTTGCGCTCCGACATGGCTAAGTATCAATTAAACACAATAAACGTTTTTTATTGCTACGTTATGGCTTATTGATGCAAATGGTATGATCTATTAAGTGGTTACTTTTACGAAAGGCTATTATCAAGTGATTAATACTTATTTTTTAATTTTGTAACATTTCCAAAGAAAGTTAATTAATCTTTGTTCTTAACTTCGATTTATAATTAACACTATTTGAAATCGAATACTAATAGGTAATAATGTTTTTGCTTCATTTATGTATGTTTAATTTGTTTCAGCTAAAGAAAAATAGAGAAAAAATAATTTCTCTTGATTATATTCTTGGTGGTGGTGATTTTTTGACTTTGCGTGGTATCCTGTTCCATATACAAAGCTATTTTTCCTGAATTTTTAAATTAATCTTAAGTGTATCTTTGGTAGATTATAATATTATGATCACTATCAGAAACTAAATACCAAAGTTATAGCAGTAGAGTCTTCTTAGCTTTTTCTCAGCCAGCAGCTCTATATATCTCTTGTAAATAGTTAATATATTATTGAATATTTCATATTTCATATTCTACATATTTATATAATCTATCGTAACTATATCACAATCATATTTGTCCGTCAAAACAAAAAGACATGGCACCTATTCTCTCTTTTAATCTAGAAAATGAGTTTCCATTTTATTTTATTTTGCTAGTATTGCAGCATTTACTTTATTTGTGCTCGTTGGTTTTCTCTCTATTATATTCTATATACGTATCCCTCGATTTCATAATACATTTTTTGCATTATTTTGATTTTATGTATTGTATCTATACAGACTGATATTATATGGACCTAGAAGATGGAGATGATATCAGATGTTGCAACTAGTATTAAATTGAGTCGAGTCAATTTTTCCAAAAGAAATATACAGAAAATATAAAATAACTAGAACATATGTTAGTTACCACATTTTCTTTGTGTTCTAATCATGTTAACTATAGTACTACCACAAAAAGGAAAGTCTAAATTATGAATACCCATTACTGGGAATATATATTTTGTTGTTATTTTAAAACTATTAATTTTGATACCAATGACAAACAATACAAGAAGAATCTAATAAAGTTTGAAGATGATGGGTCAATATTTATGTCAAACTTAACAGAAACCAAAACCCAACACATGATTTGGAACTATCTTAAAATTACTTGAACCGTAAGAATTTAATCAAGGGATCGTGTAGAAATATCTGTGTTTCAGGAAGAAAAATGGTAGGGATTTCTTGCATCGAATTGTGACGGAGGACATGAAGCCCAACCTTTCATCAACTTCAATAGATAAATCGAACATTCATGACAAAAAAAAGTTTTGTACATCTAGTTTGATCAGCTTGAAGTGATCTACTATGAGTTCCTGTTTGGCGAAGCTATGATTGTAGAATGTTTACAACAACAACTGATGCTGTTGGGTCGATTAGATTCGCTTGCTATACCTTAGCCACGAAAGTTGCCAAAGAATATTTGGAGGTAGTTTAATACGAAGTTCTACTAAACTGGTTCTTCTAATTGATAATTTCTTTTTGAGTTGAAAAAAAAATCAGTGAAATCATATAAATGCCATAGAGCATAATGTACAATTGTTTGAATATAATATACGGTATCAGTTTCTCAAGAAACTTCAAGTAGCACTGGGCGTAGTGGTCAGTGCGAAGGACATTTTTCCTACAGATGTGATTGTACAAAAGTACAGTTAGGTCAGTAACCAAGCTGGCTAAGACTGAAGGTTTTCTGAGATGGTCTTTAAGTTGACCATTCGTTAGTTGTTAGACTTAATGTCCAAGACCGTGATTCGAAATCGACGTTAAGTACAATATCCAGCACAGATAAATCCTAGTTAGTAAAAGGAAGATTCTAAAATATAACACAAAACATTACATTCAGTTATAGCAATTACTCACGTTCACTATAAGCTATATTAACATCACAGGTGTATAAGCGTCCCAATAATATCTCATTTGGTGAGTTTTAGAAAAAACGGTTGCTTTTAGCAGTTGACGGTGGCTTTATCAAAATAAGTAACGAATGTTTAAACAGTCGGAAACGACTTTGTTTCACTTGACTCGTGAATAATTCATTTAGAATTATCGCTCCTACTATCGGTCGCGATTTGCAAACGTAAAAATAGTCATGTAAATGCTAAACAGCCCCCCGAACTATATACGATGTCGTGAGCGAGCTGTCTATCAAACAGTTGCGAATCGTCGCCGCAACGGCCACCTCAGGCTATTTAAATGGCTCAAATAAATCGCTCCGAACGTGTTCATCGCCTGCTCTGATTTTTCGAGATATTTGAAATTAACGTATGGTTAGTAATTTATAGATAACTGTTAAAAATCATACCCGTGTAGGTATATACGAAGATTTTAGAACGATTTAGGGAAGAAAATTATCGTGGATTTTTCGTGACTTTCTATTAAAAATTGATAGATACATATTTTTGGCTCTATGCTTTGTCGTGGGATTTGTTGGGATATCTTAGATCAGGCCTACAAATCAGTTTTAAAGGATTTGCAACAGATGGTGTTACTGTGTATTAAATAGTATCGAGTAAATTTTTAACCAACTTGATATTGAAGATCATTTGTCATTTATCATTTCGTCAAATTGTGAATACACATTCACGTATTAAGCTAAATTGTGTGTATATAGTAGAATATAAAGTACGTGTAGTTGAGAGGTTAAATAAGATTTTTGTTTATTTTTATTTAGTTATTACAACGATTATTATATAGATATTATATTTTAAAATTTTTTTTGTGTTAAAAATCTAAGTTTGATTGTTTTTTTAAATTTTTAGTGAGTTCCTTATATATTTTTTGGAGTCGGTTCAATTTTTTGTTAAAAATGTATTATTTTTCTCTATTTAGTGTTAGATATTAACTCAATAAAATACGCAGCTATTTTATTTAACATTACAATGGGTAGGTCAAGTTAAGGTACGATGAAAAATAGGGATAAAGAAACAATCATTGAAAATAAGCGTTTCAGGCCCCGGGGTCCGCCACTTAGTCTAGATGATTTGACAAATGTTCTAGCTAAATTAGAATCGAATCTACTACTTCCGGTTGGGAGCTAAAGGCTTTAACAATTACACCATAGAAACAATTATCAACAATATTTCTAAGAAGTCTTATATGTTATAATTAGTGCTTCAAAGCATACTGAATGGCTTTTGCACTGAACAACTTCCGATTTTCCATCACATCAACTCAGCAATGACACTATACACAAATATTTGATTATTTTAAATAAAAAATCTGTGAAAACTTTGTACGTGCCTTTGAAATTTGGGCGTTTCCCTCGATTTTCACCTAAAGGATCTCTAAAGTGCACTCTTTCGAATAAAAAAAGAATTTTGAAAATCGGTCCATAATTGACGGAGAAATCGGTGGTAAGAGACACATTAAATATATATATATATATATATATATATGACCGAACATAGAACCTGCTCCTTTTCCGAAGTCACTTAAAAATATACTGTAGCTTCAAATTAAGAAATATCCTTTAACATTCCTTTATAGGTTTAGCCTTTTCGGGTTAAACTATCTACTACATTTGTTTTTTTGTGTATAATTTGAGGACATTTATTGGCCATCATCATGGCGTGTTATATTTTCTAAAGAATCTGGCTATAGACCACAAGTGATTTTTAAAAGTAAATAATGATAAACTTTATGGAATCTCTTATGAGCTGGTACATATGTACAGGAAGGTTTGTATTTCTTATAGATTGTTATATTTATGGAAGAGCATTGTTTAACCAAGTTGCAATTACTAATTTTGATTTAAACAGTTTTTTTCATTACGATCAATGTACATATTGAATTGAACATGCTTTATTCCCAGACTATTTACCTTAACCTACAGAAAAAGACAGTGTGGTCGCACATTCATTATTGAAAATATACTAAGTTGTTCAGCCCACAATAAAATCTCTAAAAAGTTATAAATTAGTATAAATATAATAGTTTTTCAGAGAATGTAAATTAAGATATTTGAAAACTAAACATTGTTTTGTGTGTTTCTACACATACTCATTTGAAGTAGATATATTTGTGTCTTCAACAGCACGCAGATAGGAACCGGGAAATACAACACCAAAAAGACTAAACACGAACTACTTGTATTTCCTATTAGTATCCATGCTTATATGCAATTAAGAAGACGTATATTACTGATCGATAGAACGCATTTGTATTTTGACTATTTGAATAACGAAAAATAATGTCACTTTTTATGGAAGTGATAATTTTAAGGATCCGCTATGAAATGTTATAAATTATGATGAAATAGAACTCCAAGTAGTTCACAATGTCCTGTAAAATTAATATAAGGAATAATCCAAAGTTATACAACGAATAATGAAATCTTATGGATAATTTAAAAATATTTTAACTTCCAGTATAGATAATGAAATGTAAGGAATTTTTAACTTAGTTCGAAATTCAGAATCACTACCAGCAACATATAGGTAGTAGTAGATAATATTCCTAAGCGTTGGTTATGGTTGATGATAATGTTGTAGAAACAATATTATCAGTGATTATTAACGACAATTTCAGTGATGTATTATTGTCATTTGTAAAAGGTATTGAATATAACTGAAAATTATATTAAAAGCTTTATTAATGTAGCTTAATTGTTTTTATTACTAAATCGACTGTCTGAAATTTTGGTAAATAAGATGGATTTTAAAAGGAACGAAGGAACGTACTCGAATATCTTGTACCGAAAAGTAAAAGAAAGTTGAGCACTAATTTACTGTTCTGTCAATAATATTAAAACTAAGGCATACTCAGTAGCATCTTCAGTATACTAATATTCTTAAGTACTCTACGCTTAAACTTGTACATATCCGCATTATGCTCGGCTTTTACACTTTCTCGCCATTTACAACAACTTAAAAGGCTATTTAGTTCTTTGAGGACTTGCATAACTATTTTTGGGAAAATATTATATTTACAATTTTAGTTACACTAAAGAATTGTTTTTAATATTCTTCTAAAATATTCCAAGCTTATATTTAATTATATTATTTCCTTTACAAATACGGTTACCGGGAAAATTGAGTCATTATGAAAAAATATAATTATTTTTCAAATATTGTGATATTATAGGTTGCAAATAACTATTAGAGAATAAGTCTATCAATTGTCGGAAAAATATTTAAGGAAATTATGCAAATGGAGACTGCAAATAGCTCGCGAAGAAACAAACCGAGAAGAGTAGCCAGGTTTTTGACGATATGGCCATGGTGTAGATAAGATTTTCGCACACAATCAGATTATGGACGATCCTATTAGCTGTAGAAATATTTAGATGTTGGTATGCTATTGTCGTTTTAATTAATTTTTATTCTGTACTATATACACTAGGCCACACTTTAGGGAGTCCCCTTAAAAATTATTAAATTTACATAGAAACATAAAGTACATAACATAACATAAACATATTTTACACGTATATCCGAGATAAGGTATGTTCAACTTTAGGTGTCCCAATCAAAGAAGGTTTGGGAGCTACTCAACGCCCCATGGTTTATGAGGAACCTCAATAATTATCTCTAGAGTCAGGCATTCCATCTGTAAAGATCTTCGAAAATCTGTTGTGTGTAAACTTGGCATCTTACGTCATTCCAATCCGCTTATAAAGACCCTACCCATACATAACTCGCGCTAGGTAGTTCAAATAACAGGTCAATTGAAAAGTCCCCGGACTTTTTTGGCAAAATTGTTTTTTTTATTCAACATAATTCCCTTCGAGGGTGAGACACTGATTATAGCGACCATCCAACTTTTCGATACCATTATTGTAGAACGATTTGTCCTTTGCTTCAAAATAGGCCTCAGTTTCGGCGATCACCTCTTCATTCGACGAAAATTTCTACCCGGCGAGCATTCTTTTGAGATATGAGAACAGGGAATAGTCGCTGGGGGGCAGATCTGGAGAATACGGTGGATGAGGAAGCAATTCTCAGCCCAATTCATGGATTTTTGACATCGTTTTCATTGACTTGTGACACGATGCCTTGTCTTGGTGTTTTTCGGTGATGTCGTCCTTGAACGGTCCAATAACGCTATGTAATAGTCGCTGTTGATGTTGATGTCTTGTTTTTTCAAGGTTTTTTTCGTGTGCACTCCACTTGGACTTGGATGACTGTCGATTGGACTTCAGAGTGAAATGATGGAGCCAGTTTCATCCATTGTCACATATCGATGCAAAATTCGGGTTTATTACGCTCAACTGGTTTTTCCTCAAAAGTGAACTCGCGCGGTACCCACTTTAAACAGAGCTTTCTCATACCCAAATATTAGTGAATGATTTGATGTACACGTTCAGTTGATGTCTTTAGAGTGTCCGCTATTGCATTCAATTTCAATTTACGGTCATTCAAAATCATTTTGTGGATTTTTTAAATGTTTTCGTCGGTAATAACCTCTTTTGGGCCTCCAATGCGTTCACTGTCTTCGGTGCTCATTTCATCACGTCTAAACTTAGCAATACCAATAGCATGGTATTTGTCACCTGTAAATCTATTTTATTGTCAACGCTAAGCAAAATCAGCCGAATATCATTTGATTCTAAATGGATGGGATAAAAGAAAAAAATTAATGTGTTGTTAGAATCTTCTGGAATGATCTGATGTTGACTGTTGATAGAGTATATTTCCTGATATGAATATTGAGTTGTCGGGAATTATTTATAATGTGGCTCTCAGTAAAGAGACAATTGACGATTCACCTGCTATTTTAAATCTCAACGGTTAGACTAATAACAGGAGTTCAAGTATTTGGGATTACTAGCACAGGAGCAGAAGAGCTTCTACAAGCAGCAGCTACAAGAGCTTCTGCTTCTCTAAGATCCATATGGCTCAAGACTAAAATTCTGTATGGTCCTGAGATTTAGACACTGTTACACTATGGTGTTAGTAAACTTGAAGTCTTTCAAATGTGGTACTTAAAGCAAGTACTACATATTTGAGAATGTTATTGTATTGTATTAAAATTGAAGTCAGGGGCAAAAAGTGAGTGTACAGTTCAGAAATATATTTAGAGACACAGATTACAATGGTTTTAAAATATCTGTCGAATAAAAGGTAAACGCCTTGCGCAAAGATTTTTGTCAATTGGCAAAGAGAATTTAGGATGGAATATGTAGCGAGTAGAAAAATACACGGATCAAGATCTTGTTTGACGAGTTACAAATAATTAAGGTAACAAAACAAAAGAAATAATACAAAACTGGAGAAGAAGAGACAAGCGATAATCTATGTATAAAGATGGTGGTAGAAGACAATAATATCTAAAATATCTCTAAAATTATTTTTTGTATGTCTTCTGGATTTTACTTCTAACTTATAGCCTAAATTACTATATAAAAATAAACCGAAAAATTTTAAAGCTGAAGTTATATTAATTATCAAAAATGTTGTTAAGTGCCTCCTTGCCAACAATTTAAGAATAGTAAAGATATGCTTTTGTTTCTTTACTGTTACTAATACTATTTTATGGTCAGTTAATTGTACTCAATATAACTGATATAGTGTAAGATTTATTTTCGTGAAATCAGTTGTTATTTATAGACTAAAAATAGCAACCATAAAAATTCTTCTACGAACAATATTTTGTTGCCATACCTCTTAAAGCACCTGCAATATCGTTATTATTTCTTTATCAACTCATAACTATAACAAACGTAAGTCATAAATTGAGATTTTATTAGGTCAACTAATAGCCTGAATATAAGAACAATTTATAATATTTTTCTATTTGCCGTAGGTATCCTGTTAACCTTTTCCTTCTTTTTTTTTTCGTTTTTAACGTTGCGTGATATCCGGTCTAAACTAAACCAGTTAGAGGCTTGCTAGGTTAACTTTTGTTTATTTGCCTCTAAATAGTCAATGTGTAACTATGACCATTACAAGTTAACTTCAACAAATCAATAATTCAATAGTAATCTAGCACTCTTTTGTGTTAATAAATATATATTGCCTGTAGTATCAATATTAGAGAGTATTTTTAAAAATTAATGGGCATACGTAGTATACAAGTTATTGTTCTAATAAAAATTAACATCTGTTTTACATAATACATTTATTATGTGATATTACATACTATATATGTAGATTTAAATTTTATAACTCAATTTAAATAAAATATTTTATTTACTAAAACAAATAAAATATATTGAATTAATGCAATTTATTATGTGCTTTAAAATTATTTTAATTGCAAAAAAATTATAAAATCTATATTAATTAAAATATTTACAATAATTTTCTACAACTTATTCTCATATTTCTGGTAACATGGTGATACCGTGATGATGATGTTGGTTTGGCAGTGATCTCTCCAATCATCGATAAATTTTCCCATATCTTTAATATTTGGATACTCGGTTCCAGCCAAGCAAGGGGACGACTGTTATTCGCTACTGCAGGTCAGTTAAAGGTACTCTGAGACTTCGGAACCCTGACGTTAAATTATGATTGAGATTATTAATTCTGCAGGAATATTTGAATAGGTCCAATCATCTATCACAGTGACTTTTGAAAATACGAAAAAAATTGTTGCGTTGGAAGTAAAATGATGAACAAATTTTATGGCAACCATTTAAATTAGATCTCATAAATAATATGATTGTTGTCATTCATATTTAAATAAACTTAGATTTGTACAACAGATGTACTATATTCTTAAAATTTGTGAGATGGAGCTCATTATGTGTAAGATTATGCACTTGAGATAAATTGTTCAAATAAGACCGATTTTATGCTATTAACGTTCTTATATTATACATCGTTCTTGCTAATATTATTTTGAAGTAATTGAATCTCTTGGTCTTTCTATGATTATACTAGAATCGTTAAGATTATAATTTCTGGAAAATAAATATAAATTCTTATTATACTTTTCTAGTTATTATGATAGTATCATTTTTATTTTAAGATATTGGAGATTTTTAGTTTATGTTTTAACAAATCATTATAATGTGCTATGGAAAGATTATTGTTTTCATTTTTTAGGTACTTATGTATCTTTACTTAAGTTATACAAATTTCGAAGCTTACTTTCAGTTAGTCAATAAATATAGATGATGCAAGAATCTTTATCATTAACCAGTCGCATATACAGTGTAGAAGGATTGATGTTTTTTCGATAATATGTATAATTAAAACCTATTTTTTATTTAGTCCTATAAAAAAATCCGCTTACTAGACAATTTATGATCTATTTTTATACCTCACCCATACATTGTAATTATATGTTACTTATTAATAAAGATACAATCTTATTAAGACACCTTTTAATTCATCACGAAAAAATCAATATGGTTTCTGAATGAAGTGTGTAGCAATATATACAAAAAACAATGTAATGTTTATGGTGTTTATTTGATTACAAATTATGCGATAACGTAAAAACTTATCGGGAAAAGTTTCTTAATCATTATTGCTTCGGCTTTGTAATGATAATGTAATTAGAAATATATTCACGTTCAACCAGTTTTTTCATTTTAGCTTTTCTTATTATTGCGTGTTAGCTTGTACATATTAATTCGAAATTGTTATATATAATTTATATTATATAAAAGTTTACATCAACAACTGGATAATGATTGCAAGAAACGGGGAATAATAATGCAAATTGACCATAATATCGTTTTAGGTAATAAGCTTGTATAGTAGATTTAATTATCATGCTTTTATGTTAAAATAAAGTTATTTTTAAATAAATTAAAAGTTCTTGTTTTAATTTCGAAACCTTTTATAACCGATGAAGTCAGTAATATTTCGGGGACACCATAATGTTTCTTTTAAATTCGTTCAATTAACTGAAATCAACTTATTTAGCAAGAGGAAATTTTTCGAGAGCAGAAGACATGTTAATACTGGATTGGCGGCAATCACTCTGAAATGACCCAGGGCAGTCCTTAAGATTGATTATTGGAGTGTGTACAAAAGTATGCCAATTTAGGTTCAAAGTTTACTAAAGTTGCTAAAGGAGTTATATCCATAAACTATTAAATTTAAGAAATATCGACATCCCTAACCTAGCAGCCAATTGAAAAGTCCCCGGCCCACCATAGTAAATAATTTTTTTTGGCAAAATTAGTTTTTTTAATCAACATAATTCCCTTAAAGGGTAACATATTGATTATAGCGACCATCCAACTCTTCGATACAATTTTTGTAGTATGATTTGTCATTTGCTTCAAAATAGGCCTCAGTTTTATTTGACGAAAATTTCTTCCCAGCGAGTATTTTTTTGAGATCTGAGAACAGAAATCAGTCGCTGAGGGCACATATCTAGAGAATATGGTGGATGAGGAAGCAATTCGAAGCCCACTTCATGGATTCTTGCCATCGTTTTCACTGACTTGTGACACGGTGCATTGTTTTGGTGAAGCAGCTATTTCTTTTTCTTCAAATGCGGCCGTTTTTAGGCTATTTCGCCCTTCAAATGGTTCAATAACGCTTTGTAATAGTCGCTGTTGATGGCCCGTTTTTCAAGCTAGTCAATGAAAATAATTTCATGCGCATCCCAAAATACAGGCGCCATAACCTTGCTAGCCGACTGTTGCGTTTTCCCAGGTTTTGGAGTGCGTTTATCGTGTGCATTCCTCTCGGATGATAGTGGATTGGACTTCGGAGTAAAATGATGGAGCAATGTTCCATTCATTGTTACATATCGACGCAAAAAATAGAGTTTACATAGAGTTATCTTTAAACACTGCTCCGAATCATCAACTCATCGTTGTTTTTGGTCAAAAGTGAGCTCGCGCGGCACCCACTTTACGCAGAACTTTCTCATACCCAAATGTTCGTGAATGATATGATGTGCACGTTCAGTTGATATCTTTAGAGTATCTGCTATTTCATTCAATTTATTTTGTTGTCATTTAAACTCATTTTGTGGATTTTTTAAATGTTTTCGTCGGTAATTACCTGTTTTGGGCATCCACTGTGTTCACCGTCTTCGGTGCTCATTTCACCACGTCTAAACTTATCATACCAATGCGTTATTTTTTTGTAGAATTGACTTTGAACGTTCTTGCTTGCTTTGGATTACTGATAGATGTTTCAATGCATGTTTTATTCATTGCCAGATATGGACAGACGAAACCATTTTTAATTTTCTTAAGCTACTCCTAAGATATAAGCAGTGGTTCTAATTATTGACGTGTTTTATTGTACTATATTGATTATACTTGGAAAGCAACATGCAACAAATTATTGTATTGTAGCTCTGCAAGATCCTTTCATATCTTAAACTGGTTCCAACTATATCAGCTAATTTCATTTTACGACTTCCAAAATTACAATATTTTTGGGCTTCCACATCTTCTTGATAATTTGCCGGTGTGTTTGAGCCATCGGAGGATTTATATGTCATTACTATGTCAGTAACTTTTTGATTTTCCTTATGCAAGAAAAATATTTATTCAACACAGAAAATTATAATATTTCCAACCATCTTGAAAAATAATAAAACCTAAATATGATATCTACATCTCTAAATGGTTTAAGTGCTTCTTTATGAGGATTATTTAAAAAGTAGAACTTAAACTAATGTATTAGAACTATTTACAGTAAACGGTCAGCAGTGGCTGACTTGTTATTGGGGCAATATTTCAACTAAGTTTGTTTTTTGTTTTAAAATTTAGAAGTTATTTGCGCAACGTTGCAGTCATGCTGCTCTTTAACATATCCCAAAAAGAAAATAAATGTTGGTCAAACAACGCCTCCAAGATGACTGATAACACGGTTATTAAACCTAACAAATGGAAGGTCAAATTAGTCAAGAATTTATTGAAAATCTTTAATTAGCTTTTATACGAGCCTATAAGCTAGATGTGTTTTAAAATTAAATTTATGGCACTTTCACAATTAAGTATTTCAATAATTATTCCATTTCTTTCACAATAAACTAGTTTCACAAAAGCTCAAACGGATTGGTGTACAGTGTACAGGATATTGTTAATTTTGAAATACATAATAATAATTCATCGACTATATGATATAAATTTTATTTTTATCAACGTCGTCATTAAATTAAATTAATCGTATTCGTACATTGTTGTGCAGGTGTTTACAGATAATAAGTCTTTTGGAAAAATCCATTTAAACATGATTATAGACTGAATTGAATTGTAAGAAATTTGCATTAATAATACATATAGTAACGGCGATATGTAAAACACATGTTTGTTTCATATTTCATTGTGACGCAACATTAAAACTTCGTTGGTAGTAAAACTAAATTCCCGATAAATTTGACGTGTGAACCAATATCTGTGGTAATTTAATCTAACAATAAATAATGCCTTTGTTCATAACACTAATTAGCGATAAAAATATTTAACAAAATATCGTTATATTGCTATTATTGGCATTATTAATATTCAAGAATAATTCAAAAGGAACACGAGGAGATAATACAAGGAGGTAGTGACGTATGGCTCAGTAGTGTGGAAAAATCGTATGGCTAATGTATTCACCTGGTTATGCTAAATTGTATCAATAGGAAAGTCGAAGAAATCTATTCTAATTAATACAAATTATTAACTTAGTACGAATTTCATCACTGTATTTTGTTTATTATATTCGTACATGTTACCAACCTTTATGTCTTATAATGAAGACATGTTACTGAAACATAATTCTGCGATACAAAGGTAAATAATAGCAATATAATGTAAACAACTTACCAGTATTTTAGGTTGGATATTGTAAATTCCTGATCCCTGAAACAAAAAAGAATAGTGTTAGTTTGATATAATTTTTCTTAGAAATATTTTAATAGTGGCGAGATGATTATTAGTTAAATGCGAATTTTATTATGAGAATATCTGGTTGTTTGTAATTATTATAGCTTCTGATGTTGTAATACTAAAGAAATTTGATCGAATTATTTTGCTTAACCCCAGTGATATTTGTTTTTGTATCATTTTCATACTAGAGGACGGGCATAAAAGTGGTAATCAGAAGGCGCTATGTCTGGTGAGTGTATTGGGCGTGGAAGAACTTCTTATTCTAGCTGCGACAGTATACTACGAGTGTGTATTTTCGGGAATGGCATAATTATTGCTGATAATATTTAATTTAGAAATTATATTTAATAGATTATATTTCTTGCATTTTCTAGATTAACCAAGATTTTAATAGTCTTAGTTTGAATTTAGGGCGGACAATGTTTAATGGTACTCTATTTTCCGATGTAGCCTTTGAATCTTTTTATTCTATTTATTAACTGTCTTAAATATATTTAATATTCTTAATGACAAAATCATTTGGCGGATGCCCGATACTCAAGCAGAATCAGCTAAATACGTCAGCATACATCTCGATGGTAGGTTAAATTTGAAATATCATGTTGGACAAAAAGCGGAACAGATTATAATCAAAGTCAAGCAACGGTACTGATTAGTAGGAATATACTCTTAACTTGACTTAAAATCAAAGAGATTGGTTTAGCAGGCACTCATAAAGCCATTTTGAATCTATGGGGTACAATTATGGTGTTGCACTGAAACACCAAACCAACTAATAATCACGAACTTGTCTGTGAAATGTGAACTTGAATCACACGAACTTGCATAGTGTATTCTTAAATGTATCTTAACTAGTTTAGTTTTATTTTAATTTGGGAAATACGTATTGATGTATCCCGTACTCGCCTTGCTTGTCTTTTAATGCAAATGAAACAAAACAACAGTATTAAATAAATTTGTAAATTAAGATTGTACAAAGAATATCAAAGGTAAGGTAATTAATTTTGAAAAATCAATCAATAGAATTAAGGAATTAATTTAAAACTTAAAACAATCAATTTTGGTTATACTCTTAAGTAGTATGAAATTTTAGAATGGTTTGGTATTCCGTGAATTTACTGATCATATTTTAAAAACTGTAATTTAACGAATCTGTAATTACATACAAATAAAACAATAAATACATTTAAAAAAATGTTCCTTGAATTATTTTATAGCTCAGAAATACATATAATTACAATAATAAGTAAACGCAATAACAAAATCTCATAAATACATACAAAATAGTTGAATATATTAATGTAATTGAAAAATAACATTCCATTATATTAACGAATGCTGTTTTATTTTACGATTTCTTTTTTATAATTGAGTAATATATTTAATAACCCATCAGCTTTCAAGAATACCTGTCGGCGAAATTGACGTCGTTTTTTTTAATAATATTAAATGAGAACCATATAAAATATCGCATTAAATTAATCCTCCGTTGAGAATCTTCAATTATTTTAACATCAATCTAATACGTTCCTAAAATAGTCCAATGTTATTTTATATCTGAGGAGATTAATCTTTATACCTAGGGGTATTAGTTGTATAACAAAATACACATAATAATATATTGGCGAATTAGTATATTGATATGGATGATTTTTCTATTAACATTTTTTTTAAGACCTGATGAATGAGGGAATAAAAACCAGTAGTGATTTCGGATAATTTTTTATAATGGCAAATGAAAAGAGGCGTTAAATATATTGAATGTGATTAATTTATTTTTATTGATTTTTGAAACACTCTATAAAGTAGATTTTGCTATTTATGTATAACTTTTAAATAATAAAATAAAAGTAAGAAGGTATGTTTAGCTATATTCTTAGATGTGCTACACTAATAAACTTCAGTAAGATATGGTATGATGGCATTGTTTGCAAGAAAGAAACATCACACTGAACTATTAACATCTAACATTACAGCCAGAATGTTTGGAGTCAAACAACAGAAAGCTTACTCTACAATCAAAGAAGTTAAAGTGGGCGTGCCACAAGGATATATTGGGATCAATTCTTTATCTATTCTACACTTGTGATATACCACAAATGGAAAATATTACGATGGTTACGTTTGCTGATGATACAGCGAGGAGACAATTGAAAATTACACCAGAAAATTACAAATCTGTGTATGCCCAGTTTATGAATTATCACCAAACAACACTAAAGTATCTCGGAATGATTCTTGATGCAAAACTTCGCGGAAAGAAATATGTACAAATAAAAAGGAGATAACTAGAGTTGGAGTTCAAATATAGCAAAATGTATTGGTTAATTATAACAAATTTACAATTATCCATACGTAATAAATTGTTATCATACAAGCAAGAATTGAAACCTATATGAGCATATGGAATTCAATTATGGGGATGTTTCGAGAAATGTAATATAAATACAATACAATATTTCCAGAATAGTCTTGAGAGGTAGGGTAAGTGTACTCAGATACTTCAAGACCGATTACTTACACCGAGACTTTCGCACACCGACTGTCACTTACAAAATCAAAAGAATAGCAAGGTAACATGAGGACAGACTATTGTTAGGTCGATATTGAAATATACCAACTCTTGACTAACACCAGAACAGAACACAGACTGAAAAGAATCAAATAATTTTATCTTGTGTCGGGTAATACATAAACATTATTACACAAGATACAATAAAGTATGGCCGGTGGGTCCTCCTAGGTATATACGTAGATTTAAGTTATTGAATAAACAAATTGTAACAAATTGTATAAGTAATTGATAACAATGTAATATATAAATAATACAAAATAATATATCTTATAAAGTTGCAGATCTAGTAGCTTATTTTCATTGACTGTCATAGTATGTAAATATTACTGGAAAATAATGGAAAAAATTGAATAAAAATTGTCAATTAATCAATTATAATTTTTGGAGGATGTACCACAAAAGCATGTTTTTAAAACTTAAAAATTATATATGAGAGACAATATCTTAAAGACAGTTCACGAACGACTTTGAGACACCTTTCCCAACAACATGTGGATTATTTTAAAAATTATACAGAAAATTATATATAATGTGTATATAGAGACCGTTCAATAAAATGCTAATATATATCATAGATGGTGTCCAATATATTTCTACTTGCAGTTTGTAAAAATTTATTTTAAATTCTGAGCGGATATTTTCATCTCATTTTATCCTGATTAATATATAATCAAAACGATTATAATAATTAGAGGTTATAAATCGGCAAACATTGTAAACCAAACGCTAAATCTTATGCGGCAGCAATTTGACGAGCTTACATTCTAAATTTTGATGGTGTTTATTGGGTATAGTTTAGTCATTGTAATTTAGATTTCTTTGCTTGTTTTGTTTCCTTGATTGATCTGAATCAGATCAGTTTTTTGAGATGCAAGAGGAGATTTTTTTTGGATTACTAATTTGGACTGCTTAGATGTAGAAAATCGAAGGAAATAAATTTAATTTGCAAAATAAATAAATACTTTTCATCAAGATAACGTAGTTGCTTATTTGTGAACTAAGTAATAATAGAAGAGCTATTGCTACATTTGTTTTATTCGTCAGAACTCTCTAATAAGTCTTTCAGTGCCTGAGATCATTTTCTGCCAATTCTGAAAATATTTGGAGAAATAGTTAGGAAATCAAATGAATTATTTTTTATTATTAACGAATTATTTGTGAAATTTACTGAACTATGAAAAAATCGGAAAAAGTAGTGCTGGAAATGTAACTTATTTTAAGAAATATCGATTGATACATAATAGTAAAAATGATTATTATATTAAAAAAAATTACATAATAATTTTATCAAAAAATTAAACTGACTTTAAAAAATAAATAAATAAAGAAAAAAAAAACGTTTAAAATAACAAGAATAACATAAAAAAGAACATTTTAAAACAAAACAATTATAATGTAATAATGTAATTGTGTGACATATACACAAATGGATCATCTTCAAAGGGATCATATAGTATTAGTTGGTAGTAGTTAAAATAATTTTGTAAATAGATAAATAGGTTTAGGTAGGTTCTAAGCTAAATTGTGTTTATATAGTAAAATATAAAATACGTGTAGTAGATAGGTTAAATAAAGTTTTTGTTTACTTTTATTTAGTTATTACGATTAATATCTTGCGTCATATTTTGGGTTATAGTTTTAGCATTAATCAATTATGTAAGTGTCGATTATTTTTACTTTTATTTAATTTATACCGCGAATCTCTGCACAGGAGATAATAGTAGTCAGGTTTCAGTCAATCTCTCTCAATATTGGCGAAGTTAAAGGAAATTGGGCATGCTGATGATATATAGAGCTAAAAAAATGGGTTTACTGATCGGTGAAATGGTTGTCTTTCATATTGATCAACTATCGTTGCCTTTTAATGGCTCGTTCAAATCGTGTAAATTAGTAACTGATTGTAAAGAGTCGAATTAGAGGTTTAACCAGACTCAACAACTCATGACGAACAATTTCTTTTCAGTGCTTCCAAATATTTAGCATTACCTTCATTGACTTCACTGCGCAGCATTCACATTGAATTTCAGCTGTTGTAAAAGCAAGTGGTGGTCAGCATAATTAATAAATACATATTTTGTATATGTAAGGTGTTCATTTTATTTTGTCCATGCACTGTATAAGAACATTCAGTATTTTTTTATCTGGCACTAGATTAAGATTGAAGCGGTACAAATGATTGTAACATTACTTCTCTGACAAAATCTTTATAATTTCTGTTCTAAAAACCTTATGCACTTATATATTAATCAAGTCAGTTACTTCAATGACCAACAAATTGTTATTCACTATAACTAACTTTATTATGCAAAGAAAACAAGTAGATCTGCGAGCGCAGAGGATTACCGAAGTGTTTCTTATTTTATTTTGCAATTAAAATTTCTGAGAAACAGAACGATTCTCATTACAGGGTCTCTGATTAAATTAATATCGACCTCAATTACCGTTGTCCGATGCGGTATTTTAATTGGTGATTAGATTATGTTCCTTTTTCTATAAATATTAACGTCGAGATTGATTGAAACGTTCTGGTTGGTTTACGGAGGCTATTTGTTTTGGTTATTTTTCAGCAAGGACAATTATTTTGATGATGGAACAGAAAGAGACATGCATCAGATTATATAAGAGTTTATTATAGTAATAACTTTTGCCATAATCTACTAAGGATAGGAAGATGAAAACATTTTTCGATTTTACTTTTTCTATTTATTTTTGAATGCTTAATCTTCATAGAAGAGTATATGCAATGGAGTTTTGTTGAAAAACTAGAAATACTACCATTTAAGAAATACTACTATGAGCAAAAATTGTGGGACATAAAATGATGCTGACCCCCACCAATCTGTCAATATGGAATGTTATTAAGGCTTTATGCGTTATTTAAGAGAAGTGGTAATAAGGTTTTTTGATTACGATAATGCGCTTTCTTACACAACTATGATTATTAGTAATTATTTATTTAAAAATCCATCTGAACTATAATCATTTAAATCAACCAATATACTACTGTTGGTACTACAGGACATTATTTTCAGATCAATTTTGATGATCTACATCCATGTCTTTCTGCTGGGTGTTCGCTACACCTTCCGTTCAAAAAATTTACTACGTGACAGAAATATATGAGTAACTCTTCATGTTTCACCCTGATTTCACACTGATTTTTTCGTGAACTCTGCACTAATTGTCGCATCTTAACATTTGAAAGAGCTCAAGCTTATATATGTCAGACTGCAACAGTGTCCATGTCTCAGATCTGTACCTGTATTGTAATACTTCTTTCATACGAGAAAGAAGAGCTGCTGCAGTTTTGGCCGATTTGACTTAATACTTCAGCGGTAGATGCCACTTTCTTTTCCTGTGTTACTAATCAGAAGTACTTAGAATTAGAATTTGCTCTAAGTGGATTCAGTTAAGATTTACAATAACAGGAAATGCGTCAGTTTTTAACACTATTATAGGTATTTTTTAAAGAAAAGGAAAAAAAGGTAAAAATGTTTCCTTATACTTAATAATTTTAAATGATTTACAACAGATGGTGTTACGTATTAAATCACATCGGATACATTTGTATATAACTTCATGTTGAAGCCTCACTGTGTTTCTTGTCGAAGTCGGAAAAATATATTTTTCAGTGCGCTGAAAAATGGTACTATGCTCCATCGATTTCAATGATGCGAATATTGGTATTGATGTTTGAAATGTGGCGATTTTGATACTGAAGACAAAAGGCGTTGTGGATAGCCAAACAAAAAACAAAAAAAAAGGAAGACAAGGATTTGAAGCCATTATACAATAAAACCATCAATAGGGATTGTTATCGTCTACAAATGATGTGTTTGAGTTGAGGACTGCGCAAAAAACGGACGAAATAGAAGTAGACATGCTTAGAAACATTAAAATGAGAAGACCATCAGCCGTATTCTCCGGGCCTTGCTTCTTAGGATTACTAATTGTTCCGACACGCGAATCGTGACCTGTTTGAGCAACGCTTCATTTATGAATGTGAATATACCAAAAAATGAGTCGATTCGTAGATAGCTTCAAAAGATACAGCGTTCCCTAAAGTAAGAATCCGTAAATTGTCTGAAAGATTGGAAAAGCAGCGTCTTTCGATGGACAATACTTTGAATAAAATACATTATAGTGATTTTTCACTTAAAATTAAAAAGCGGCCCTTGAAAACCAATTTAAAGGCTTAGATAATGTGGGGAATTGTACCATTGACGCAATTTCCGCTGGGTGGCAATAATGGAACTATTACTTTCAATAAATATTGTTTGAATAAATATATATTTTTCCAAATTTTGGTAGTTAGTTTTAAAGACCAAACACAATCATCCTGTTCTATTTAACAATAACCATACACTAAATCCTGCTATTAATAATTTTATGTAACAGGTCAATTGAAAACCCCCCGTCCTGATACATAGATGGCGCTACTAAAATTAAATCCATTTGTTTTTTAGTTAGCCCTGACTCTCAAAAGATGTGTGTATAAATTTGACAGCTGTTGGATCTTTAGTTTGTGAATTATAGCATTTTGAGTGAAGCAATTTTTGTTATTGTGAAAAAAATTGATAAAAAGAAATTTCGCGTGTTGATAAAATATTGATAAAATATAATTTTGGAACGGAAAAAATACAGTTAAAGCAAAATTTGGCTTGATGCCGAGTTTCCGGACACTGCTCCAAGAAAATCAACCATCAAGGATTAGTATTCTAAGTTTAAACGTGATGAGATGGGTACCGAAGACGGTAAACGCAGTGGATGCCGCAAAAGAGCGGACGAAAACATTAAAAAAATCAACAAAATAATTTTCTAAAGATCACGAATATTTGGGTATGATAAAGTTCTGTGCAAAGTGGGTGCCGCGCGAACTCACTTTTGACCATAACCAACGACGAGTTGATGATTCGGAGCAGTGTTTGAAGATGATCAAGTGTAATAAACTCGACTTTTTGAGTCGATATGTGACAATGGATGAAACATGGCTCCATCATTTCACTTCGAGTCCAATCGACAGTCATTCGAGTGGACTGCACACGATGAACCCGCTCCAAAGCATGGGAAAACCATCAACAGCGATAATTACATGGCGTAATTATACCATTTGAAGGTTACCGTTACGAAATAGCCGAAAAACGGCCGCATTTGAAGAAAAAGAAAGTGCTGCTTCACTAGGACAATGCACCGTGTCACAAGTCAGTGAAAACGATGGCAAAAATCCATGAATTGGGCTTCGAATCGCTTCCTCATCCCCCATATTCTCCAGATCTGGCCCCCAGGGACTATTTCCTGTTCTCAGATCTCAAAAGAATGCTCGCTGGGAAGAAAATTTCGTCGAAGCCGAAGCGTCGATAATCGAACGGGTTATCGCCAAAACTCCTATTTTGAAGCAAAGGACAAAAATGGTATCGAAAAGTTGGAGGGTCGCTATAATCAGTGTATCACCCTTTAAAGGAATTATGTTGAATAAAAAAACACTAATTTTGCCAAAAAATTTGTTTTACTATGGTAGGCCGGGGACTTTTCAATTGACCTGTTAGTATTGCGTAAGTGCGTTAAAGCCTCACAATTGGTATTTCATATACATGTAAATTCTCCACCTATTTATTTTTTTATGTAACCCACCAGGTATTAAACCACGTGTGGTAAAATATTAAACGAAAACACTACGGTTCGCTATTCTACTAACAATTTGCATTCTCAATATCGATTATTTAGACGTCTGTTCCCGCCCGATTCCGACGCAATGGTAAACGGTAACAATGTTTCCAATAGGCGAGCTGTTCCGCGAATTTTTCGTAGCTCCGTGTTCGGTTTTATTCTTAAAATCGCGCAGATTCTCGAAGACGGTCGGTCGAAGACGGCTTCGCGTACCAAATAGAATGGACGTTTGTAGAATTCGGTGCAGAAGGCGGTACCGTTCTTAGATAAATATGCGGATAATAACATAATTATGCCTTAGTCTTTGTTTTCTACGGTGCCTTTGTTTTAAATATACTGTAAATCGCTCCTAAACCGTTTCATTAGCTATAATTGGGCATGTATATATTTGCAATTGTTCCGCTGCTGGATTCTTTTCGTTGCTGTTGTCGTTATTGTTGTTTAACATGCGTAGTGCACATTTGGCTATCAGTGTCCATTGTAAAAACCAACTTCAATAACTCTAATTGAATAATAGTAATTCTTTTCAACGTTTAGCGACAAATGTCCTTTTACGTTGTATTAGTCAGCATTGTCGTTTTGATATTTCGTTTTTATATCAATAATTTGTTTAATATCATACGTTTGGGTTATTAAGTCAAGATGAATCGGATTTATAGTGTCCAATAATTATCAATATATTACTTAATACCTTATAATATACGAATGTTTATTTTTTCGGTATAAACGTGTAATATGTAATTGCAATTGTTTTGATGGAAAAGACGGGTTTTAGGAAATACTCTCTCGTTTTAGACACAGTTACATTAAAATGAGGGAAAACATATACTCTATAAATTTTTTTCAAATACTGATATTGTATTACGTTTATTGATCATCTAATTTTTTAAATTTTATCTACATTACATTACCATAATGGCAGATCAGAGATTTCTATATATTCTGTTAGGATTTTTTTTTCAGGACCTTCCAATATATAATTTGGGTCTTCCCAAAGTCCTACGAGATTGAATATATTTTTTAATTTAGATTTTATGTCCGGCGTTTTGTGGAATTAAAGTAATTCAATCTTATTAATGATATTAAAATGATTGTTTACTGTTAAGCTACATAATTTATTTATAATGATATCATTGTTGGTATTGGCTTATTGGTAGAAATTTGACTGTGATTCCTTAAGTTAATCATAGTTCTCTTATAAGAAATAATAACTATAGTAAATATATTTTTGAATATATTCTATTCCTTTAGTTGCGAGAATATAACTATATTTAGAATTCTATTCTGTAAATATTAAGT
Organism: Rhynchophorus ferrugineus; assembly: GCF_030347505.1. Taxonomy (NCBI): domain Eukaryota; kingdom Metazoa; phylum Arthropoda; class Insecta; order Coleoptera; family Curculionidae; genus Rhynchophorus; species Rhynchophorus ferrugineus. The sequence goes on along the minus strand of NW_027472580.1, from coordinate 39,482,518 downwards.
GGTTGATGTATGAATGTATGTATAATTTTCTATGTATTGATTTACTGCTTATCTTATCAATTTAACTTTTGACTATAAATTAACAACTATTAAGCACAATTGACAACTCTTACTAGCTACAATTATTTTTGTCATATTTTTATATCAGTCCATTTTACCCACTAGCATTTATCGGGACTGATCTTACTGTTTAAAGTGGATCACAAATCACTGTCCACGGTATTAAGTCTAACGACTGGCGAGCGATCAACATCGATCATTCCAGAAGATATGCGCTCTTACCCATCCGGGTTACTGGCGTAACTGGCATCATTTCCCTTGTCGAATTTTATAGTTTTACCTAAGGACAATCACAAATGTTAATCAATAACACACATAACTACGACCATGCCCCAGTAGAATTCGAACCCGCGACTATCGCGACAGCAGTAGGACCATCCGGTCGCCTTAACCACTCCACCAACAAAGCCGGCAAATATTTTAGTTTGACATATTTTAGTTATACAAAAGTTTGACCTTTAATGTTTTTCTTACTACCTTTCATCTATTTAACTTTTCTTCAATCAAGTCAGTTAAAGTAATTCTTATTACGAACTTGACTTCTCTATATCTCGCCGTAGATAATACTTTTTAAAGTATAAGAGAAAGACCTCAAAGTAATATATTTTAGTACATAATTTTGTCAAGATTTCGACATAATGTTATCGAAATTTGATATATTTCAAATATTACAGCAATTAATAGAGGGATCTGGCGGTTATATTTCGAAATATCAATCTAACTTCTGCTATAAAAATAGTCGACGGAGTGTTAACCTATATACCAGACGCGTAACTGTACGAGGGTCACTATTTATATTTCGGGAATAGGAAAAATTTCTTAATAGTTAAGCTGGGAATATATTTTTATTGTTTTTCAAAGTACTCGCCATGATGATCGATACAATTTTGCATACGCTTAAACCAATTTTCAAAGCATTTATTCCTTCCCGAATGAGGTATCTTCAAAACATGATTTTTGAACGCTTCAATAGCTTCTTCGGGCGATGAACATCGTTGACTACGCAGTTTATTCTTCACGGATGGGAACAAAAAGAAGTTATTGGGAGCCAAATCAGGTTAGTACGGCCGACGACCCATCAATTCGGTGTTTTGAGTGCTTAAATAGTCTCTTGTTTGAGCCGATGTGTGAGAGCTCGCATTGTCATGATGAAGAACAATCCGGTGTCCCTTGTTTGTTTTCGTTATTTCACCGAAGTCTTCTGGCAAACAAATGGTTGTATAACAATCAGAATTTACTGTTCTACGATTCTCTAGAGGCACTGTTGCAATATGACCAGTTTCCCCGAAGAAATAGGCCACTATTTTCTTTAAAGTGCTTCGTGATTTCGTGCAATCAACTTTCGTTGCGAACAACTTTTGTTGGATTTGATTCATCTTGGAACACCCATACAGTCGCCTGCTGCTTACTTTCAGGTTATACGAATATATCCATGATTCGTCACCCGTCATGATTTTATAAACGTGTTTCGAAGCACCGGGATTGAATTTCTTAAGCATTTCTTTGCACCAATCGACACGAGGCTTTTTTTGAGCGATTGTCAAATTGTGTGGGATCCAACGCGAACGTAACTTTCGCACAGCTAAATGTTCATGTAAAATCGCATATATGCTGGTGAAATTAATGATTAGCGATGCCTCAATCTCACAATACGTTATACAATGACGTTTTTAATTATTTCGCACACAGCATCGATGTTTTCTGGGACAACAGCTGTTTTTGGAGGACCTTCATGAAACTCGTTGGACAGCGAACTACGACCACGATTGAATTCACTAAACCAGCGATACACGGTGGTTTTTGATAAACCTTCATCGCCAAAAGTCAAATTAAGTTGATTGATGCACTCTCGTTATGATAATCCACGTCGAAAATCATAAAAAATCATCGCATGAAAATGTTCACGATTCAGTTCGATTTTTTGCCGAGAGGAAACTTTCAGCTAAATATAAAATAAACAAATAGCGTCCGTGCGACAAAATGTTCAGAGTACATTATCGTCAAAAATGTCAAACTTTACGATGGAATCGTCAAATGGACTCACATGACAACATTGTTGCCAATTCCTAAAATATTAATAGAGACCCTCGTATAACCAATACCAAATATATAATAAGTGTATATTATGTGATTATAAGCTAAATGAACTATATTTTATGCCTTCACATTTCTCTTAATACGGTATTCTAAAGAAGTAATAAAAAAGTGAAAATTGAGTGATGATAAAAGGGTTTTTGATTTAGGTAATAATATATAGATTATTTATTTGTATTAATTTGGTTACTAAACTTTGAAAAAACCCTACTTTTATGTATATTTTTAGAGTATTTCTTTACCAACTGAAGTTTATATTTTTCTGCTTAATAGACTTAATTTCAGCGTGGGTTTAATCAAAAGTTATCGGCGTTGGTTCCCAAAAGACATATCCAGCTAGTTTTACCCAGCCTGGTTACAGATATGTTTCGGACTGTTGCTATTTGTGATGTTTTATACATGCTAGTTTATATCACAATCATAGACAATCAAATATAAATTTAATGTTTTAATGTTTTTCATAGGACCTCTCTCCCAAGACGACATTTATATTTTATTATTGAAATTTTGAAACTACTTGGCATTATGATGATAATTACGGTCTCTACATTTGCAAGTAATAAAAGCTTAGTTATCGGCTTGAAATTAAAGATGCTTCCTCATTTTCTAAATTTTACCCTGCATAATTTACGAGAACGGTTATTTATGCCTGATTATTCAACTGACAGAGGACTAGCTTTTTACGTCGCCCAGAGCATTGTATTTCACGGCTGACTATTTGGTAACGAAGAAGTCTGTCGCGATGAACCTTTTGTTTGCCGCTCATTGCCCAGTTCAATTGTTTTCAGACCTTGTTACTGTGTCAACTCGTGCCGGGAGACGTTATCGTGAAAAAAATGCTAAGACTTATTGGCGGCAGCATTTGTACCGTTAAAACTTCATCTATAAATAATTATTAATTGAGTTATTGTTTGCATTTTCAATAAACTTTTGCAAAATTGATATGTACCTAACTGCTTAGCAGTTCTATGGGCAGTATTTTCTAATTTAATTATCTACATCTATATATGAACAAAATCAAGTGAATTCATTATCATTGAATTTCACACATCATTAATGAAGTATTCACTTCAGGTATAGTAAATTCATTTATTTGTAATAATTTAGTCACTTCAATAGTATTGTGTTATTTAGTGACAGATGTATTTAAAGTGTTCCAATACCTTAGATCACTTTACTTGTTAATAAGTAATAGTATAAAGTATAAAATATATAATAGTAAACTGAAAATATAATAATATTAGGTCTAAACATATAAAACAATCAATAAATTCGACATGTTGTTTGGTTAAACCAACTTGGCATCCTATGCTCTATAATCGATCAGTGTCTTGTGAACTGGGAACGTATTGCATAGGTAAGCAGGAATCAAGAAGACGTATATGAGAATAGGTACTGATATCAACATAATGATCGCTAGGCCAAAAGTGGTTTAAGGCACTGTAGGTCAATAAGTAATCTCTGAAAGTATTAAATTCTATGGTTTTAATATATATTCTGTTGAAAGCCTGGTAGTCTATCCGCATAGTCTCCAGTAACAACATTTCTATGGTATACAGATATTGGCGAATGTGAACTCAGAATGGATTGAACTGTATAGGTTAATTAGATGGCCGTGAGTGAACCGACAATGGCCAAGTTTAAATCGGTTGACTATAATGGGGTGAATGACAATCTCAAAGAGTTTGTTGTCAGCGAGGTTGGACCAAAGGTATTGAAGGGTGTTGTTAATGTAATGTTAATGGTGGGAGTAAGATTTCTGTAGTGAAGCAATCTGTGTATGAGAAGCTGACTGAGAGCTCTATCTCTTTAGCTAGTGCATCGACAGCTTGTTACTAGAAAACCATGGCAAGGAGACTTGCTACGAAAGAGAGAGACTAGAGGATAGCTAGAGATCGGTAGCATAAAACATAGGAGAAATGAAATATGAGAAAATACTGTATCAAAATCGAACAAGTCTCTTAGAATTAACCAGTGATTGTGGTTGAATATGTTTATTTGTTGGACTGCCATAGTGGTATTAGGTTCTGATTTATTTCTCTTTTCTTTAGAAAATGTACATCTTAATAAAGCACTAACGGAATATTGCAAGTAATAAACACTTAATTTGATGAATATTGTAAATAATATTAACAATTATAAAATAGCTTCAAAGAATTTTAATTCCACATTTGTTAGTGAGTTGTTAGTTCCCGCATGGGACATAAGACAAAGTCGAAAGCAGTAGATAAATTAAAACCATAGAAAACAAATTAATGATGAGCTATCTGCATGGGTGCGAGCAAAGAGTGGAATAAATATGCAAAGAACCATGTAATTTTACTTAAAAATTTATATAAAGATATTATTCTTTTAATCAGCCTAGTGTATCCATTGTTTTTGCAATAAAGATTTTAGGTGAAAAATTATGGATCAAAGATAAAGAGTTTATGAATGCATAAATGAAGTAATGAAAATATTCAGCAGTTAAATTGAAATACAGCAACCACATAATTTATATAGAAAGACATAGGACAAATAGAAGGGATTATAAATTATTAACAGTAAATTTGCAAAAATTGTAAAGCATTGATAAATATAAGGTGTTTAACAATGAATGTTATAATATATGTGATTATATGGCAAGAAATCTGATTACTTGTTTTTTTTTGTTTTGAAAGATTTCAAAAATTAATACTTAATTTAATGTTTGTAAATTACACATGTGTGATATACATTTCTAAATTGTAAAAAATATCTAATTGTATTCCTTGTTACTTTAATTTACATGCTAAAATCAAATACCAATTTCAAAATAGCTTTATTCATATATTATTCGTTTTCATATATAAACATATACTACTTCATCTATTGTTCCATATATACGTTTATAACACAAAAGTAAAGAATGTTAATATATTTGATGTTCTGAAGTTGTTGCAGTTTTGAAAATAATCTTAGTAATTTAAACTTATCGATATTTCGTGATTATAGAAACTTATTGAAAATTGGATTTAATTAAATGATAGTTAAATGTTAGTAAAATAAATTTCTGATCTTATATTGAAAACACTGTGAAAACCAGTTTTAGAAGCATATATTTTTAAGATTATTCACTTAATTCTGTTATGAAAGTAACATTGTTAATTTAATTAATTGTAGTCCACAGGGTGATCACTAGTCTATTTTATTAGTTGGTGAGGAGACTGGAGGTTTTTGTTTGGTTATGTTATTAATGGATATTAAACGATGAAACTGTTAAAATTAAAAGTGACTGTTTTAAAATTAAAACCTCAAGCTATTAGTATATTTGGTATGCGCGTAAATATTTCTCGAATAGACGAATTGTCTTAACTTAGCTAAGCTCTGTTATTCATCAAATGTGTTTATCATATCACTGTTCGTATATTGCTTGGCGCAAAATACTCGCGGCAAGCCGAAATGTCGGTTGTCGAAATGTTAGCGAGTCGATGTTGCCAAATCTATCGTCAGATTATTTGTTTTATGTATGCAATTTATTTTAGAAAATTTATTTTATTTATTTAACAAGACTTTCTGACATTAACTTTTATATCTTGTTTTGAAACGAAAAATAATAATAGAGTAGATAGTTTCTTACTATTTATTATAATATATAGTTCTTTCCTTTAGATTTCGTATAGTACTAAAAGCTAAGCATTCCTCAAAAGAAATAGCGATAAGCTGTATTGCTATGATTAAATGTTGGGCATTTATTTGTTTAACATTTAAAGCGTCTGATATGGATCTTTATAAAGTTATTTTTTGACGTTCCTTCTTATTTAAAACGAACGCCTTTTAATTTAACATTTCAGCGTTTCAACAGGATTACTAATGTGGAGAGTCAAAGGTAAGTTTAATTAATTAAATAAATTAAATTACTTTGCAGTGAAAGTATATTAATATGCCAAGTTTGTAATAAGACCTACTTAGCAGCAAGTGGAAGAAACTGACATATCCGAAAATTTCACCGTGAGCTTGAAAAAACTGAAAAAACTAAAGCCAATGACAAAAAGGATCATCTGTCTTCTCGGTGTCCTCAAATTAATTATTTTAGTATTCATTTATACATGTTATTATGTTATATGTACATAGTATTTTTAGTATACATATATATCTTTTATATATATATATATATATATATATATATATATATATATATATATATATATATATTTATATATATATATATATATATATATATATATATATATATATAGTATTATTTTAGTTTATAGTTTTACATACTGAATTTCGGCAGCATTTTTGTCGGATCCATAATATCGATGTTAAACAATCTAATTTATATTTTAATTTCTAAGGCTTTTGAAGTTGGAAGTCACAGGACGATAAAAAAATTATTGCTTAATGATTTTTTTAGGGAAAAAGAAGTTTCAAGAAGTAAAGAAGCTTAATATACAATTATATAAGAAGCAATTGTCAAGGTATTAATTTCCATAAAAGTATCGATGTGATTATTACCTTACGAATGCATTTTAGGTAGGGTACTATAAGGCAAGAAGAGTTATGGGAAAAAATTTAATTTGAGTCTGTCTATATAAATATATATTTTATTTTTATTAAGAAAACTATAGGACTCAATATTGAAGCAAGTACAAGTAGCCAACATGAATCCCAGAATAACACTTGCAAGCAATAATGAGAATATTCAAATATTTCTAACATTCGGGACGCGCGTGCCGGAGCAGTATATTCAATCTACCGGACCACGATGATTATTAATGTATCCTGTTTATCACTTGTTCTAATCTGCTGAAATTTCAAGCGGTCGTTTCCTTATAAACGTTGGTCAGGCACTAAAAGTTACAGCTTTCTATAAAGCTGTAAAGACGGGACGGGATTAATCCAGAAGATCATGCAAGCGAGGAGCGAGCTATTGAGAAGCCAGACACGAAATTTGATTGCGATATATTAGCTGGAAAACAGTGTAATAACGATGGACGCGATAGCCTCTTAAGTGGTATGCCCTGTGTCGATTTCCATGTTAAAAGGCTATAAAGAGCCGAGAACGTATTGGAAGCATCTAGTGGGACGCGAGCGTTCCTTTAATTTCTTCACTTTACATTTGTATGGGCTATTAGTCGCTAATCTGGTGTTCAGGCATCGCCGTTGCGCGCCCAGTAGCCCAGAAATGTCGATGAACGATTGTGGGGGTCTCGGTTTCCATCCCCGTGGGGACCACGTCGAATGTCTACATCAACCGGTGGTTTAATTTAAAACGTCGCGATCCGAGTCGCTCGGATTCCTGCTAGGCAGCGCGGCACTCCGCTCGAATCGATCGCAGTTTTTCTCGGATTGACTTCTGTCGAGAAACGCCGTTTCACGTTAAATCCGAATAAAGATCGCCTCACTGATTGAATTGCAACATACATGGAACAAGCGTGAGATAAAACCTATAAAAAGCCTTCAACGCACTTTGTCATAGTCTTAATTTAACTCTGGTGTATTCAGCAATCCTTTAGGAAATACAGATTTTAGTTAGCGGACAACATAGCGTTAGAATAGTATGCATAATTTTATTGTGTTAGAATTAATAAAATAATGAAAACAATATTTAAGTTCATCCCTATTTATTATTTTATCCTACAATTTTGGTCAATTTCATGTTTGCGTAAATTATAGGTATTTTGAGCTTGTGTTAGTTCTACTCTGATTATTTTATCATTGGAAATGGAAACACTAGCACTTAAGTAAATATCCGGGTTAAAAATGTTTTCCTCGGTTCGATTGTTGGATCCAGTAATCATAATTTGTCTTTCTTTATTCTGTTTTTTTCTCTACTGATTGGCTTATGTATACTTCGACGTATGTGCGTGTACGACTTCTTTTAGCTCATCCTGTAACCATAAGTATTCTTAGTACACGTCAGTATATATATATATATATATATATATATATATAAATATATATAATATAGCGCGACAGCTACGTGGGAATTTTATTCATCACTGTATACAATAAAGTACTATATACTTTTACCATCTTTCTAGCAACACAGCGATACAGTATCGAACTTACGATGATGGTTTAGCAAAGCTCTAATCATCAAATCTCTTTTGCACTTCTCTTTTTCAGCGCGCTGCCATGCAAGAGGATAAGTGAGCGTGTGTTACTCGCTATTGTTGTTTTTTTTTGCAATAATAAATCCTTCAATTTATTTATTTCGCAGTAGTTTTAGTGAGGATGTAATGTAATCGTCTAGAAAACGTTGATTCTTCAATTCTTCAATAGCTTCAGACCATTCATTGTTATTAACATTAAAATCGCCACTTTCAAAACGTTGAAGTCTAAACTAATAATTTTAATATAACGGAGCAGCATCTCCATAAGTTTTCTAAAATTGTTTGGTCGATCGACAATTTTGAGTCTTCGATGACTAAATACACATAATACAATATAATACAATAACACTAAAAGGAAAACAGCTATTTTTTATAGAGAAATGTAGAAATAATCGAATGTAACAATTTTTTTCGTTCATTAATATCAAATTCATTGCCATTTAGTAGTTTAACATGCTATTTACGTTGTTATTATTGTCCTTGTGATATATTGATAGATTTTGCTGTCTGGCTGAAGCGTATGTCCTTTGATTTTGTATTGGAACTGCTATATAAATGTATGTTTTGTTATTTTAGCTTACCGTAGCAATAAAAATTCAGCTATGTAAACAAGTAATAGTTTGTTAGGTAACAACTGGTACTTCTGGACAAATGAATCTAAATTCAATACTAAATAGTCAAAATGGTATTTACCACTAGAATTGCCATCAATTATATCAGTATCGCTAATGGGAATTTTGTTTTCTACCAGATATTAAAAAAAATCGTACGTTTTTATAAAGAAAAAAATAGAAGATAAAATGGAAGTTTATATTAGTTGACTGGATGATAATCCTAGCTATCAGTACGCGAGTACAAATGAATATATCAATATATGAAGTAGTTGAGTATGAACTTAGGGATTCGAGTTGCGGATGCTCCGTCTAAATATAGATAAAATGGAAAGTTATTCCAGTGATAAAAGCTGCCTTTAATACCGTGTAATTTTTTCTTAGTTATATGATAGCGGGTCATATTTAAAAAACAGTTAAATTTTAAATAATATACTTTCCATAGACTACTCTAATCTAGTAATAAAGAAAAAAATAATGAAAAAATAGTGATAAAAGGTCTCTAAATGACGTATACCTTTTAATTTTATAATAGAGATTGAGGTTTTAGTCTTGAATATATTTTGTATAATATAAAATGAAATTATTAATGTATTTTTTGTTATATCCATATAAGTTGTTTCGTATTTAAATAATCGTCCAATAATTCGTTGTTGTAATTCACAGTTAGTACTTTTGAGTAGTTATTTGTGACAAATCCAGTTGTTCATGTGAAACTTGAGTTGAAAAATCGTTTTTAGCTGTTTCTGCTTTTATTTTTCTGAATATAGAAACACATGTACTATTGCTTTATATGCAGTTAAATTAAAATATTAAAAACTCAAAACATTTCATTTCGTCAATTCAAATATGTTGAAACTTCTTATATGATTTTTTAAAAATAATATATAAAGTTTAGAACCTTATGTGGTATTGTTTCAAACGTTTAAATGCACTAAATATGATGTCGAAGAGTGAGAAATATAACATCGAGAGTATCATTTTGACTAATACTTCTTCCGATGACGTCGCTAGCGATGAATAATACTTTGCAAAAACTTTGCTTTCTTTTAATAGAATTGGATAATTACAAATACATGAAAACTAATACAAACATTGACTGGATCGGTAACCGTTGTGGTCAAGGTGATAGGATCCTGCTGCTTTAATAGTCACGGATTTGGATCCCGCTGGCGTTTGGTTGTTCATTTATATTTATGGTTGTCTTTTAGGCAGAATTGTAAAATCAGATAAGGAATACCATCCTAGCAACGCCAGCAAACAAGCCGCAAAAAACCTGTCTGCCGAGAACCGTGGTTCGAAGCCCACGTTAAGCACTAGGTCCAGTCACTAAAAATTTCAAAAAGTAGACGTGGCCAAAATCCTTACACATTAAAAACATCAAGACATTTCTGAGGCATTACATAAATCCATACAACAACAGCAATAATAAAGAAATCTGGTGAAATACAAACGGGGCATGTTTGGTCAGTACCGCGGAGCAAAATATGATGCCCGTAAAGTGTTTTTATCTCGGCTAGATCTTCGTTTTAATAACATCGGGCGGAAGAAATAGTTTCTAAAGCGGACTGTAATACAGAGGTTCGGTCGTGCATTCTTGGAGGCAAATAGTAGCTCTAGGGTAACACGTTAATAATCCTTTTTATCAAATGTTAAAATTATAGTGAACCTCCTTTAAATGTCTTCATATATTTAGACCGTAACAAAATGGGAGGAGATTACTGAATGAGTATAATTTGCAAGGTTCAAGTGTAGTTCAAGTTAGTTTGAAATCCAGTCTAAAATAAAAATCGGAAATAGTTGTAACATTTTCCTACACAAAAGTCGCACAGACTTTCTCAACATAACAGTTCCAAAGAACTGTTTTTTGTCGTATATTTGACACACATCGATTATTTGAAAATATTATTGTATCTTCGTGGACATAATTTTGTAAACTTATTATGACTCATTTCTTTGCTGGTATCATGAAATATTTCTTGTTCTAAAAAATGTTCACATAAACAGTCTGGTAAAATATGTAACAAAATATTTTTTATTGCACTATGATATCTCTTTAAAATATATTTAATAGATTTTTGGAATTAATAGAACTTTTGTTGAGCCTTTTAAAGTTTGAGCATACACTTATTTATTATCCCTAAATCAGTTTGTATTTCTTTGAATATATTTAATAGAAAATATGCTAAAGTTATTAAATGTGTAATAGAGTAAAGCATCAAATTCTTCACAGATTTCTCTTTTAGGCATTCTCTATAATGGAGTAATATTCAGAATATATATATTATACTGAATGAGTATAATTTGCAAGATTCAATTGTAGTTCAAGTTAGTTTGAAATCCACTCTAAAATAAAAATCGGAAATAGTTGTAACATTTTCCTACACAAAAGTCGCACAGACTTTCTTAACATAACAGTTCCAAAGAACTGTTTTTTTTTGTCGTATATTTGACACACATCGATTATTTACAAATATTATTTAAATTATTAGTGTATCTTAGTGGACATAATTTTGTAAACTTATTATGACTCATTTCTTTACTGGTATCATGAAATATTTCTTGTTGTTCTAAAAAATGTTCACAGTCTGGTAAAATATGTAATAAAATATATTTTATTGCACTATGATATCTCTTTAAAATATATTTAATAGATTTTTGGAATTAACAGAACTTTTGTTGAGCTTTTTAAAGTTTGAGCATGCACTTATTTATTATCTCTGGATTCGATTATGGTTTATTCGAGAAGCCAGCTCAGAAGATCATTCAATTGCCCTTTAATTAGGACTCTTCTTTCTTTTTTAGGCCATACTTGTACCAAGACTGGCCTGATTTGGCGGTGATTATATATATATATATATATATATATATATATATATATATATATATATATATATATATGTGTGTGTGTGTGTGTGTGTGTGTGTTGACGTAAGCTTCAATCAAAGCCTATTAAACAGTTTCAGAAGTTTATTGTCAGCAATTCAAACAATTTAACAATTTAAAAGTGGTGATATTGATGTAAGCATTACGAGGACCATGACACCTTGAAGATAATGAAGTGCAAGACTTATTAAATGGAAAGCCAGCATTTCAAAGGAGGAAAAAGTGCTTCGAATCGGATCGAATATTAAGTATAATAAAACATACGAATTGCCTGAATATGCTATTTCTGATGGAGGCTATCAATACAAACCAAGAAATATTAAGGATAAGAAGCTAAACGCCGTTCGTCAGTTGTGCCTCTCAAAGAGTTATAAAATAATAAGGCAGATTCAATCAACTGTTATATTTCTAGGAATCTAAAAACAATTAAATAAATTAGTAACCGACCCTACACAATAACGATCGAAACAAACGAAATATATAGAAAACAAATACATAATAACATACATGATAAAAATGTGTATGACCAAAAATGATCTTAAAATGAAGTTATGTACAGATTAAAATTTGATTTTAAAATAAAGGCCGATTTTATTGAGGAAATGAAATAATATGGGCAGGTTTTGGGAACAGAACACATACACCAATAAATCGCACATGACATGACTTTTTCTGAATGTTAATACGTTTCTGTATTTCCCCAAAACGTGGGAGACTGATGTTCCTCACAACTGGGACATAGAGGTCTCCGTCATCCATTAGAAAGGAATCGTCGATGTATATTGTTACAATGAGTACATTTGATTATTGACTTGTTTATTGAGTAGTGGCTGTTTCTGGAGAATCTCAACAGTATTCGGTAAACTTCGGTAGTTTCTGCCTGATTTTGCGACGTTGTTGACGATAAAGCAGTAGAGCGGTTGAAGATTAAGGATTGTTTATAGTTTATTTGTTTTTGTACTGTTTATATTTTGATTAAAAATGGTAGGGAGTAATGGATAAATAATCAATTTCTGTTTCAAAAATGTTATTATAACGCTTCTAGTCTGAACAGACATATGAGAATATTCCACCCACAGTGGATACACCATTCAATTTTTATTTACATTTTGCAAATTGGATTCAATTTTATATCGAATTCTTGTGAAAGGAAAAGTTCAGATAAATATGACTCGATGTTCTTTATATGAGTATATCACATCAGAATTTCAGCTCGTTGATCTTATAGCTAATACACAGCATTAAAACTGAACAATCAACATTGAAGTTTGGTTCCCTTGAAGATTTTTAAGGTTGGTTGTTCCTATTTTGGTAAAAACATTTGATCTTAATCGATCATGAGTTGAGAAGAGTGTATTAATGAGTTAGAGGCGAAAGTTATTAAATTGAAGTAAAAATATGATTGTAGCTAAACTAACTTATAAGATTCAAATCGATGCTATTTTGAATGAATCACGAGCTAATTTAAGTAGTTTTAACTTGAAGAGACTAGATTTATTGACTCATAAAAATTTATATAATATTTAGCAAGCAAACTAATAGAATTTCATAGGTACAAAACATAAATTTGTGTTATATAGGATATAATCTTAGCTTCTGAGTGTCTACCGTACTTAAAATAAAAGAGATCTTATGTTAATCATAATAATTAAAGGACAATATTATGAAGCAATATGAGTTTTTATATATTGCTAAATTATATAAGATATTATTTTTTTACATGTCTTCTTTTCTTTTTTTGTATTAAATTTAAATATGTTTTTAAAATGACTTAGATATAATATGTAAACTTAACATAAAAAACAGTAAATTTAGTTAAATATGAAGTGCGATTTTAGGTTAACTTTCGAATTCAGAATAATTTATTCTATTTGCATTGTATTGCAAACTCAAAACTTATGCGTACGCGAGGATTTTTCAGAACTGGATTATATTTAATACAGTACTGAACAATAAGAACAACTGAAACTACAATATTGAATTTTATAAAATATTTTCGACAATTAAACCAATAGTAAATTCGATACAATATACATTTTTGTATCTTAATTTTTTTACATTCATGTTAGCTGTTACCGCGCTGCAGAGGCGTGTACAGGAATTTGCTGAAACACAATTATGCCATAATCCTTTCCTGTTTGAAGTAGAAAACAAAAAATCGAGTGACAACACAAATGCATTTCCATTTTTACGGTGAACCATTAAGATTCGCTCGGCATGAGTTTCGCTGCGTCCAATAAATAAGGAGGTACACGGGATCAGTTTCGAATTGATAGATCTCGCTAATTGTTAATTTATTTACCATACTACCAGCGTCGCGTAATTAGCAGTTAATCTTCCTGCGGCTGTTCCTTCTCTGCAATACTTCGTTCTTGCGTGCAATTGCCTCGATGTTATTGTTATGACGAAATAGCGTATCGTTAGGGTGGTTTTGCGCGTTCATTTCGACCGTTTTAGATTCCACTTGCATGTTCTTGTTCGGGATTTTTGCCATTTTCAATTACCGCCTTACTATATACTTAGCGTTCATTGACGAGATTTTATTGGGCTTTTCTTTCTGATCACTTAACGCCACAGGAATTCTCTTTTAATTGACTGCGACCAGTGATAAAAACACAAGTAAACGAACTACGTTTTTCTGCGGCAAATACAGTTTGTTGAATGAACTTGGATGTAACTTCCTGGATGTGTTCTTGGGGTTATTTCAGATTATTTTTTGTAAATAACACCTTAATTGATAAGTTCCCGGTCTTCATTTTAAATATAAATTGGAAACTTAAATATAAATGTTTTATCTAGTATTGTAATATTAAACCAAACATTTTGATAGAATATCTCTTTATTTATGAGTTTGTTGAAGGGCTTTTTGGGTATAAGGATTTTTGCTTAAAACTATTAAAATTATAAACTAATACTTTGCAATGAAATTTTCGAACATATATAACTTATTTTTGGTAAAATAATTACTTGAAATCCACGAAAGCTGCACTTAAAATTCAATATTCAATGTATAACGTATTCAGAAAGTTCATAATGCATATTTGGATTGTGTGGCCATGGTTTATACCCAGGGAGAGATCTTGACATGTCCATGTCTGAGTTTAGTAAAAGTTATTCAATATATTGAATAAAATATTGATTTTATCCATCTTGCATGCTTGCTTTTACGCATCAAAAATGGTTTGTCCTTTGAGCAAAACTATTCATTGAGCCATTTTCTAACTTCCCCAAGGTTGGCGAAGTGCTGCTTTGCAAGCGCGTGTCCTATTGATGCGAGATTGAAGTTAATAGTCAAATGGGGTAAGGTCGGGAGAATATTCCAGGTGCGATAATATGTCCCATCCAAGTCCTTTGAACGCTTTCTTTACCGGTTTTGCTTTATGACACGGTGCGGTATCGTGCTGTAAAATCATTTTACGGTATCCTCAGACCCATTCTGGAGATTTTTCGATGAATGCATGATCCAAATTGGCTATTTGCTATCGGTAGCGACCACTTTCAGCTGCTCAACCAGAGTTCAATAGTTCGTACCACGCTACTCTGGTCCCACCAAACATAGAGTATTGTGTTGCGACTAAAACGATGAATTTTCCAGGTGATAACTATGATTTCTTGCACTCAGGGTTTTTAAAATAAATATACTTTTCATCACCATTCACAATTCGATTGAGATGACTCCCGATCTTACCTTTGAAGCAGGGATCCCATCATTGGGATTTTCCTCATTGCTCGTAACCGATCGTTTCTTGTGCCGCATTTAACTGTTTTGCAAATTATTTTTTGAGTTTTGGATCTTTATACAATAACTCTTGCAGCTGCACTCTCGAATTTTCACACCTTTTCTTTCTACCAGAACTTTCTATGTCTTGCATATCGAAATCACCACTTTTGAATTATCGAAACCTTGCCTCACATATTTTTAAAGTTAGAGCATGTCCACCGTAAGTTTCTACCAGCAAACAATGAATCTCAGCGGAATTTTTCCTATCATTAAATAAAAAAAGTAATGTATGCCGTAATTTCACGTTTTCTGTTACTAAACTTGACATTTTCAAAAGAGGTACTTACGTGTTTCTTTCGCAAAATATAACATGTATAGCTTCGAAGCTTGATGCTAAGAGAATAAAATTATATATGTTTAACACATCGTCACATTGCATACTTAAGCCTGGCGGCATCTGACCAGAAACACCGGCAATAACTTTACGGTATACCTGGTATATATAAGTTTTAAATGTGTAATTTTGAATACAAATCCATTTAACATTAGTGTAAACTTAATCTCAGAATAAGTTATTAAGGTGGTAGTCTAGTCTAAAAATTTGAAAAATCAATGTTTAATAATTTTTCCATAAGATAATTTTTCAGTAGTTCTTTGTGTATTAGTGGCGTCTTAAAACGAAACTTTAAATGCATTTCTGTCCAAACTACTTTTTCGAGACCTTGGAATATTTCGAAAAAATAATTAAAATAAGTAATTGTACATATACATATAAGGAATATACATACAAATTGTTATTCCTAAATAATGAATTTTTGTTAAAATGATTATTAGTGAACGTAAAGTTTAAGTCTTTCATTTGTGTTGAGTAACAAATTACTTAAAATAAAATTAAATATAAAATATAATCATATATATATATATATATATGTATATATATATATATATATATATATATATATATATATATATATATATATATATATATATATATATATATATTATATTTCATTATTTTTCTCAATAATTTGTAAAAAAATAATTGTTGACCTTCGTAAATAGATAGATTAAAAATCAAAGAAATAAAAACACTAATAAATCTACTATTTGACCTCAAATTTTCTATCCAACATACTTTTTTAAATAATTTTCTGTAATTATATATATCATATTAAATTGCCATTCAAATATATGTCTAATCCATTGCTATTATATCCAACAGCTCGGAATGAAATTTGTAGAAACTATTTAGGAGCATATAGTAAATAAACATTAAAACCCTGAAGTGAAATAGTTCAATTCAACGTAGGAATGTGTAGTAGCAATGCAATTATTACATTATAATCGAGCTAAATTGTTATAACTGTAATTGGTCGTATTTAATGTTGATCATATAAAACTGTGCTTGGTACGAATTGCGTTTGATGGGTAATTTTACAGTCAAACCAAATCTGAGACGGCTAGGTAAACATGATTGTTTGATTAGATTTCTACACCGTTTAGTTTTGATATTATAATGTTATATTATTAAATTTCCTTTTAACGTAATGTTTAGTTGAAATTTTGTTTGCCAGAGAGCAAAATCATGTAGTATATTTATTAGATGAATGCATACATTCTTGCTGTTTGGCAATAGATGGCTTAATTTGCAATGCATAATTTATAGTACCAGATATTTATTTTACTTAGTGGTTTTATTTTGTGAAATTTCGATAAATTACTTTTAAATGATTTTTTTTAATTTAAAGTTTTATTGTGGAAAATCGATACAATGTATTTCGATCTTCGATTCTATCTCGAAAGAACGATGTGTCTCTTGAAGATATTCACGAAAAGACCCCTTTTTGCTGTTCTCAAAAAGAGTGAAGCACTGCATGCTGTCACAACTCATATACTCGCCAAAACAAATAGTAATCAGAAGACGTAAGTATTTCCCATTTTAATATTTTTTAACATACTTGGATTGTACCGGTTTTGCAACATGTGGTCGAGAATTGTCATGCTGAAGAATAACATTGTTGTGTCTTTACTCGTATTCCGACTACTTTCGCGCAATCCTCAAATTAAATATCGATATTTTTTTTTTGAAATTTCGACATATAAGGCCATTTGTCCAAAAAAATCGGTTTGCTAAAAAGTGTGAATTCAAACAAATGTTGATATATGGATATATAGATATTTCTTCGATAACTCTGACACACTAACCCTGAATTATCAGTTATATGTGATTCTGTGAAGCATTTGAGGTATTACTGGGTGAAGATTCACACCAAACTCAAGAAGAACTTCGAATTCATAAGAAAGTTGAGCACAACATTAAGTAACATTAATAAATAACTATTTTCCATGTCTGATACATTGTTTTAAAGAAATAAAGATTGTCAAAGAAGATGTTCAGAATAGTCCAAAGTAAAAAATTGTCATCAAGCTTCTAGGGTAACATTCAATACCTGATCTACTAAAATTGGATGTCAGATAGTATTATTGGGGAATACTACTGACCACAGTTCGTTAAAGTAAGGCAACTGTTGAAAAATCAGATGTAGACGAGATAAATTATATATATTTAGCCAGTCTTAGAGTATTAGCTTCCATCCAATTGGCAATAATATCAATATTTTCAATATTCACTTCGGTAGTGAAATAACGTCATCAATTTTAAAAATTAATAAACGAATTAATTTATAATGTTTATTTTTAATTGTTATTTGAAATTAAATGAAATTGATGCAGGAAAAATAAGCTTAGTAACATAATTTGCTATTAGTGATACGATGTACCAATTCCTAGTAATAAAATTATAAATGAAAACTATTAAACATATGTTTCCAATAACTGTGGAATGGTTACTAATAGGAACGGAAGAAAATATACGGAATTATTCGAGAAAATAGCTAAATATTCTCACGCTCTGCAAAGGAATGTGAGTTGCAGATGATGAGGTCTTTTATTGACATTTCTTAAAAGGTGTTGCTTGTTGCAGTTATTCTAGCGCGAAACTGAACTGAACTTTCAGCACATAACAATTTAACCCCGAAAAAAATACATATATCGGTTACAAATATTTGTTCATGTACCTTTCAAACGTACTGTTAGATGAGTTTTAGTTTCCTGTCTTTACAATAAATATTTCTTAAGATCAGCTTTAGTATACTCAACATATACATTAATACAAAATTGCCGGTGATTATTCTGGTTTATGTGAATACCTTAAATTATGTGATTTTTCCTTTGGATTATATTATGTACATGTATAAATGTTATTAAGCTGTTTTTTGTTATTTATTCAATCTCTTATTTTATAATCTAAATGATAAAATGGTCGTCATCTTTATGGTCGAATAGAATGTTAGGACCGAAATTTTGATTTCTGGCTCATTTCTTTTATTGAATTATTTATTTAATATAATATTATTTATAATAGATTAAGTTAACAACTTTAACATGGACAGTATGTATGTGAATAAACATTAAAAATAATCTTTTTTTGCTCTATTTTTAATATTCAGTAAATCCGCTCTATAAATATTAGAGAACGTAGTATACATATGCGTACGTATACGTATATTACGTACGTACGTACTTATATCTTGAAACCAAATTCACAGTTTGATAATAAATGTATGTTGTTGTATTTCATTAGTAAATAATTCCAATAAAGATAAACAAACACAAGTAGTTATATAAAAGTTTTCTATAGTTAGAACTATGATTAAAATGTCTGTTAAAACATTAAAATGTTCCTATCAAAAGCAATAATTACTTTAAATATAATATCTCCAGTTAAAACTCTAAATTTATTTAATTGCCGAGCAAGAAATATATTATTTAGATAAGCCGCCATGGCGGCTAAAACCATTAGCTACGTTTTAAAGGCAAAACAATAAAAAACTCCTTTTACTGTTTTACAGCATATAGGTGCGTTTCCGTAAGTATCTAATATATAGAAAGTTTAAAAATATATAATAATATGTAATAGTGTAATTATTATGGGAGATTTTATATTTTTTTTTAATTTTTAATAATAATTTATTAACATACATAATTGTACTTTTGATTGACCAATATGAACTTTTATTTCAAATTCATTAATACATAAATTAAATTAACTGCAACAGTAAAAAAATACATTATATTGCATTATATAAGGGTTCGATTTAGGCCAAATATGTGCCGTTTTCTCGAATAACTTGTTATCTATATTTGAAAGTAATTGTATTATGTCTCTCTCATGGAAATCTGTTCTCCTATTGTCATTAAGCAGCTATTCTTAGATGTAAAATTGGACCATGAGGTTTAGTATCCAAGCTTCCAATTCTCCCAAATAATGCCTAATATCTTTCTCTGAAATAATTTCCAGAGTCTGATGCATCTTTTAGAGACGCCAAGAAAAACTGCAGAATATAACGAATTTTTACAGTTTGATATCCAATTTCTTAAAGCTACCTATTGGAAAAATAATGGATTTCTTTTTTAGAACATAATAAGTAACCCTAAAGTTCAGTTGTTTGTAGTTACTTTGGTCCTTTATTTTGAAAACATATAATAATCTTTCGTCAATATTTAGTTCCAACTGCTAAGAGTCAACGTATTTTTAGAATTATCACGTTGGTTTTACTTCATCTTAGACAATACGGCGGACAATCTAAATCAACTGAAAAGTGATGTGAATCCGTTTGAACTTTCATTAGAACTTCTTCATTTTAGGTTTGAGGGAATTACGTTTATGCTGATTTTCTATGAAGTTCTATGTTCGGCTGTATATTTTGGTTTTATTAATGTATGTCGCCCATTTCTCTGTCAATTATGCACCGATTTGAAAAATTCACTTCAGTGCATTTCCGAGGTGGTTCCATTGGAACCAAGTCGGGATCTGTTGGGAAAAACGGCCGGAATACGAGTAAAGACACAACAATGTTATTCTTCAGCATGACAACGTTCGACCATATGTGCAAAACTGGTGCAAACAAACTTGGAAACATTAAATTGGGAAGTACTACTCTACCCGTCGTATCCTCCAGAACTTGCTTCTTCTGATTACTACTTGTTTTGACAAGTATATGAGTCGATAGCACTTCACTTCTTACAAGAATGGCAAAAAGGGTCGTTTCGTGTGTATCCTCAAGTGATACATCGTCTTTTCGAGACGGAATCGAAAAGCAAATTACATTGTACCGATTTTCCGCAATAAAGCATCAAATTAAAAAAATCCTTTAAAACTAATTTATAAGTCTTATAATAATATAAATTTAGTTAAATTAGTTTAACAGATCGAGACCTACAGGCCCGTTTAATATTTTTGTAAAAATAAAAATTTATAGCCATCAGATATCAAGACTTGGTATATTCGGAATGAATAAATTAAAGCAAACTGTAAGGATGGCTAAATGTTATATTATCGGAATACATAATTTTATATGAAATAAGTTACGTAGTTATTTTATAGGATATTATAATGTATATAAGGAACGTTTCAGGCACTGTGACTCGCTACCTAATCTAGGTGATTTGACAAATGTTTTAATCAAACTAGAACCAAAAAAAGTTGCTCCCCGTTGGGAATCGAACCCGCGATCCCCGCAACTAAACAACGTTCTAACCATTACACCATAGAAATAGTTGCCTTCAACGGTTCTACAACTTCTCATATGATATGGTTAGTTCTCAAAAAGCAAACTGAATGACTTTTACACTAAATTTCTTTCGGTTTTTCGTCACGTTATTTCAGTAATAACATTATACCCAAATATCTGATTATTTTAGATAAAAAATATGTGAAAACATTGTACGTGCCTTTGAAATTTGAAATATTCCCTCGATTTTATTCCCTTCCTTCCCCATCAGATCCTGTCTTGCTCACAATGAAATCACCTTGAAAGTGTACTCTTTTGAATAAAAAAATAATTTAGAAAATCGGTCCATAATTGACGGAGAAATCGCCGAACATAGAACCTCCTTTTTTTGTGGTTGGTTAAAAACAAATGAACATGTGCGTAATAAATAATGAAAAAAATTGATAATTAAAATTTCAATCATTTTCTATTTTGAAAATATTTACTGATAATAGCGTTTAGTGTATTTAAATAAAAAAATAACTTCAGACCGGTAACAGTTTTAGCTAAGCCTTCAAAGACCTACAATAAATATCTGATAAAATACGATTTTTATAAAAACGGCCAACACATTATAACGGCTAACACGTAAAGTAAATAACAGATTATGGCGAAAGACCATTAAGTGTTAGAAATCTTAGCTCATTCGTGAACAGTTCCAATCTATGAAAGATGAAAGAAAAAAAAGAAAGATATTTTCTGGTACACATGCAACGAGATAAATTCAATAAAAGCTTCAATTAGTTGGCGAGAGATGTTATTTATCGTAGAGCGGTCTTGATTCCATTTTCTCAGGGAAGTTTTTATGCAGCGTGAAAATTAATTGTAATCGATTGGGACCGATTCACGTGAAGCGGTAGGGAAAAACGAACGGAATCCAACAAACCAAGACGAATTTTCTACAACATCCTGTTACAATTTCAAGAAGTGCAACAGTATCGTACTGTTTTTGTTTGTAGATCAGATCATAATTTTGTTGCCACAATTCAGTGATTATCTACACAGTTTTTACTTTAGTTTCTTCGGTCATATTTTTTAACAATAACAATATTTAAGTAGTAGCACAAGGATTTTGGTCAAGGAACTTATGGTATTCAAAAATTGTTTTTGTTAAACTGTTTTTGCTCATTTTTTAACACAAATACTTATAAAATGAGTAATTTATCCTAGTATAAGCTGAAGCAAAAAGTGAAGTAAATTTATTGAAAATGTATATCCTGTTTCTTTTAAAATATAATATTGATCTAGAACCATCAGATGTTTAGCTCTGATAATTATATAAATCAGTGGCGACCCAACTATACATTTTACTCATTTTAACATTTTCTTTTTCATTACAATATATAGAATATCATAATTAAATTAAATTTGATACTTTGAATACTGATTTGAGATTGATTGGATTTGGAATTATTCATTGAGCCCCACATACGTTCATCACGTTTACTAAGTTTTCCTTCAAGATTTCATTTATGTTAGTATATCATTATCAAACTGAATTAAAGCAAATAATCAAATAGCACTGTGAACCCAGTTTTTCAGCTTCGAAGAGAGTTTTTATTCAGAAATCTGTCCAGAAATTGTTAGCGCCCGTTTTTTGGATTGAAAGTGACTTTTGTTTGAAGTTTATCACCAGCTTAGTGAAACAATAAGCTAAGGTTGTTATTGCAATTTTGAACAAATTTGATGCAATATTTCGTGAAGAAATATCAAGATTTTTGAAGGAAACAAGTTATCATCAAAATAACGCACGTACTCACATTTCTCAAAAGAACTAGTACATTAAAACAGGAATTATTTCAAGATTTAGCGTACTTACAATATTTAGTGCATTCTTTTACAAATCAAAAAATTCTTTCACCGAAAATGATGTTCGATGTGATACGAAGAGATAAAATAATTACTAGCCAGCTTGGTGGCGCAATGGTAAAGGCAATAGGATGGTCCTCCTACTGTTGCGATAGCGGTGGATTCGAATCCTGCTGGGGCATGGTTGTAAATTTATTTATGGTAATTGTTTAAATTTTGTGATTGTCCTAGGCAAGAGTGTAAAATCCGACAAGGAAAATGATCCCAGTCACGCCAGTAACCATGCTTGGTAAAACAGGATGTCTTCTGGGATGTTTTCGGAATTGGTTACTCGCCAGTCGGTAGGCTTAATGCTGAGCTTATGATGATTAATGATGTTAAGGCGTTGAGGCGGTAACATAAAAATTTCATTGTATTACATGAAAGATTTTCAATATCTGAAGCAGAAACAACAAAATACTGCGGTATCCATCTTGTTGGTAGGTTAAATTCTAAATATCACGTTGGATGAGAAGCTAGGCAAATCAGGTTTAAAATTAAACTGTACGAATTAGTCTGGAAGATACTCTTAATCTGACATAATAACAATGAAAATGGTTTATCAGTCAATAATAGAGATAATTTTGTAGATATTTTGATTGAGTAATTTTTGGGTTGCATAGCGAAGAACACGATGATTCCTCATAAAATGAAGCTACAAAGTTATCCAACATTTTGCCATGACAGGTAAAAACAGAAAAAACAAGAAAAAATCAAACAATGCAATAAAATCTGGAAGAGCTAATTAACAGTTTAACAAAACCAAGGAATACAACAACATTTATAAAATCTAATGCCAACTGATGTGAAACGAACAATAATGAGTAAAATGATTTTTTCAAAACATGTACAAATAATAAGATATAATAACAAGATATTGCTGTATAAGTTAATTCCTACGCCCAAATGGATGTGTGGTAATGAACTGCAAGGTATTAGTAGCAAATTCAACATAGCGTCCCTTCAGAGAATCCAAAACAAAGTGTTATGTGCCATTGTTGACGCTCCATATTATGCTAGTAACAAAATAATTCCGCGCGATATCTCCTTAGAAATCATAATGAGTGTGATCCGAAGTGCCCGTGTAAGGTATTTTGAAAGAATGTCCCCGAATGTTTACTAAAACGTTTACTACCATCCGACGTGAGCTTGAGATATATAGAATATTGTTTAGAATAACATAGAATAGTATTTGACTTATGTATAATATAGTTTATAAATTTGTACTGCAGTTCCAATATTGAAGTGATTTTCTACATGTCATTGTATAACTATATTTCATAGAGTACTTATTGCCCATATTGATAATAGATTAATAATATAAGTTTATAAATTTGTACCCATTCGGCATTCGGCATTCCAAAGTATGCCCATTCGGCAGACTTTGGAATGCTAAGAGAGTAATAATATAAGAAAAAGAAAGAAAGCTAAACCTTTACTAAATCTCAACAACGAAGGGAACCAAACCACACCAACTTGTATAGCGAATAAGTACTCTTAACTTATGTTAGGCTAATTAAATTTTAATTTGGAAAATACATACTGACTTATTTACCGCGCCCTATTGTTGCTTCTCAATTGTTGCAAATTGAACACAACAGTAATAATAAATTAATTTGTTAATTAAAATTCTATTAAGCGTACTTAAGGTAAGATGTAAAATGCAAAAGATTTTACGTTCATAATTCATATAACAGAACAATTGAAATGTCCGCGGCCTGACACATAGATAGCGCTACTAGCATTAAATCCATATGTTTTTTTGTTAGCCCTAACCCTAAAAAGAAGCATGTATTTGACAGCTGTCGGATGATTAATTTGTGAATTATAGCAATTTGATTGAAGCAACTTTTGTTATTGTGAAAAAAATTGATAAAAAGGTATTTCGCGTGTTGATAAAATATTGTTTTTTGGAGGGAAAGAATACAGTTGAATCAAAAACTTGGCTTGATGACGAGTTTCCGGACACTGCCCCAAGAAAATCAACCATCAAGTATTGATATGCTAAGTTTAGACGTGATGAAAGGAGCACCAAAGATGATGAACGCAGTGGACGACCAAAAGAGGTTGTTACTGACGAAAACAATAAAAAACTCCACAAAATGATTTTGAATGACTGTAAATTGAAATTGAATGAAATAGCAGACACTCTAAAGATATCAACTGAACGTGTACATTATATCATTCACTCATTTGGGTATGAGAGAGCTGTGCGCAAGGTGGGTGACGCGACAGCTGACTTTTGACCAAAAATAATGACGAGTTGATAATTCGAAGCAGTGTTTGAAGATGATCAAGCGTAATAAACCTGAGTTCTTGCGTCGATATGTGACAATTGATGGAACATGGCTCCAGCATTTCACTCGGAAGTCCAATCGATAGTCGATCCGAGTGGATTGCACATGATGAACCCGCTCCAACGCGTGGGAAGATGCAACAATAGGCTGGCAAGGTTATGGCGTCTTTATTTTGGAATGCGCATGAAATAATGTTCATTGACTACCTTGAAAAAGGAAGAACCATCAACAGCGAGTATTACATAGCGTTATTGGACCGTTTGAAGGACGAAATCTCCGAAAAACGGCTGCATTTGACGAAAAAGAAATGCTGCTTCACCAAGACAATGCACCGTGTGAGTAGTCAGTGAAAATGATGTCAAAAATCCATGAATTGGGCTTAGAATTTCTTCCTCATCTAATCTACCGTATTCTCTAGATCTGGCCCCCAGCGACTAGTTCGTGTTCTCAGATCTCAAAAGAATGCTCGCTGGGAAGAAATTTTCGTCGAATGAAGAGGTGATCGCCGAAATTGAGGCCTATTTTGAAGCATAGGACAAATCGTACTACAAAAATGGTATCGAAACGTTGGAGGGTGGCTATAATCAGTGTATCACCCTTGAAGAGAATTATGTTGAATAAAAAAACTAATTTTGCCAAAATAATGTGTTTAACTATGGTAAGCCGGGGACTTTTCAATTGACCTGTTAGTCTCACTTATTTTGTGATTAAAATGTCAATTTGCTCGGTTTTATTTTTTAACTTAGAATTTTTATTACCAAGAAGGGATAATTGCTCAATACGCAGCAAAATGTTAACCCTTTTGATAAAAGACCGAAAGAATATTTGTAAATTATATATTATTATTTAACAGGTTAGAAGTAAATAGTATTAAAATCGATGAGATGATGGCAGAAAATTTGTATTCAACAAAATTTGTAATATTAATACTGCAGTATCCAGACGGTTATATAAAGTAGGAAATAAAGCGCACACGAACTAACATATAATAAGTCGGATTCATGAGGTTAAGCGATATAGAACGTAACGAACAGTGCATTTTCAAGACATCTTTTCATTATTTTATTATTCAGAATTTTCTCAGTTGGCTGCCGCGGCCACAGGGATTAGATCGTGGAGGTATTTTCTCATGATGTTCAACTAGATCCGTAAATGTCCTTTTGCTCAGTTTTTAACGGGAGCCCGTTCGTTGCGGCTATTTATCGTCCGGCAAAAATACTTAATTTATTTAATGTGGCGCATTTGTAAAACGTCATTAGTTCCTTTGTGTGTGTGTTGTCATTGAACGCGCCATACGCCAGAAGCCATTCGTTCGCGAGGAGGTTGGTTATTAAATCCCGAAAAGAGATTTATCGTTTGCCTTTGTATCGGCATCGTGTTGGGCTCGTTCTAATCTAATGTGACTTTTATGCGTGTAATGATTGTTTTTTGCATATTGCGATGTAGAGCTTTCGAAACCAATAAATTATCATAGTCCAGCTTTTATGATCATTTCTTTTCGCGAGATAATTTATGAATATATATTCTGCCAGTCGAATGACTTGCAATGTTATAAAATACATATTAAATCAGTTTTGATTATCTTTTAAATTAGTGTCTAGGAATTCTTGGATATACGTGCCAACCATACATATTTTTGCACTATTCGGAGTCGTATGTAATCTACTCATACTTTATGTGGCAAATGCCCAAGTTTGTCGTACACCATTGAAAATATTTGACGAAGATTTATAGAGTGGATTGTTGTATATAGTTCTTATCTTGACTGGTCAATTTGTTAAATGTAACATTGTTAACATTTTAAATTAGATTCCTTTTGCGTCCTATATTTTAACTCTTTTCTGAAGTAATTCTTGTAGGCGTATATGTATTATTTATCTCAAGGATTTCAAAGATTGGATAATAAATCGATAATGTTTTCTATACTATTTTGAATATGAAAAAACAACTATAAATCTCTATATAAAGCTTTTGGCCCAACTCTTTGATCAAATGTTTCCAAAGGTTTTCTATGACAATTCCTAGCGCAATACTTCGTCTTGGAAAGTTTTGCTGTGGGTATAGTAAGTTAAAACCGAAATAAACTGCAGATGTTTATCGATGCGAACTGAACAAATTGAATGGTGTGTTGCAAAAAGTGAGTTGACTAACAATAGCGAGAAACAGATGTTATCAAATCATCATATTGTATGACAACATGCGGTCACACGTTGCAAGAGTTGTGAAGGATACACTCTTGCAGCTCGAATGGATCGTTCTGCCGCACCTAGTGTACTTAACAGACATGTGTAATCTTCACATGTGACACATGTGACAATAGGCCTTCTGATTAATAATTTTTTGTATCGATGGAGTATTCCTTGGTTAATTCATGATTTTAGAGTGCCGAAGAAGTACGAAAATGGTTTGTTGATTGGTTTGTAGCCAAATCAACCTAGTTCTTTCAACACGGTGTCGCCATATTGCCACAAAAATGGGAATAAGTTGTAGAATATTATGGAGAATATAGTTTTTCATAAAATAAATATCATATTCATCATTATCATTAATCCATAGCTGCTGCTCAGAGAGTATGTCTACTTCTCAACCAAAGCGATGCTGTTGATACCGCAGGACCTCGAACATTCTTAACTAAATACTGCTGCAATTGGCGATCGGCTACAGTTGTTCAGGCCTCGATCAAAGTCAGTATCCTATTTTTCAGATCGATTTCGATTATTCTTATCCACATCTTTTTTGGAGCCGTTTCCTGTGACTTCCATCCAAAAGGTCGATTGCGCCATGGAATATTGGGAGGAATTCCAATTCACCTTTCATTCGACAGATAAGGCTAAAACATTGAAAGCTGCTTCTTTGAATTTGTTCCTCTTACGTTCTTTGTCACACCTTAAATGGATGACATTGTGTCTAATGTAACATGCAGAATTAGCCTTAATAATCCTATATGAAAGACCTCAGATCCCGTTGAGATTTACAACAGTAGACGATACGTTAGTTGTCAGAAATTTTGTTTTTTTTCTCTTAACTCTCAGGCCATATGGTTCTGCGGCGCAAACCATATCACGAAAAATGCTACAGAGCTCAATATCTGTATCAGCGAATATAACGCTATCTTCAGCGAGCATCAGATAGGTTAAGGAGTCTGTAGCATCATAGTGAATGTCTGCTTTTAAACACTTTTTTTCAGCTTCCAATGTTAGCCGGAGTGAGAGCCGGTGTACACAATCAAAAGCAGAGTAAAAATCAATAAAAAGGACAACTGGACGCTTTCCACGTACATGTTAGTAACCATAACATTCGCAAAAACTAAGAATAAAATTAATTGACTATGTGAAGATAAAAGCTTTACTATTTAAGTAATTGTACAATAATTATCATAACTTCTCACCAATTTTTTTTGATAACATTTTTATTAGATTTGCTTAGTACAATCTTAATTATAGATTAATTTGTTACTACATTTTATTTGTACATGGATTAATTCACAAGCAAGACGAGTGCGAGAGAAATACAACAATCTGTATTCCTCAGTTATAAAATTATAATAACTTAAGCTATTGTTTACACTAAAGGTACTAAAGATACACTTTATATAGATACAAATTCGTATGATTTGGTTGGTTTCAATCTTCTGATATCCTGCGCGTTGTCCAGTAGTTGTATTGCTTCCACGTTAGTATGATTTAATAATCTTCTTTCATATTTTAAAGCGCAAGTTGGTTACGTAATGATGTGCGATGGTAATTAATCGAAGATTTTTGTTGGATGACTATTTGATTTGAATTTTTAGTGTAATCCGACTAATGCAAATACGGTGAAAGCGGCTATCTTCCGACTAACCAGTATAGTTGTTTTATTTTGGTTCTAATGTGCTTTACTTTTCGCCTAACATGTTGTTTCAAATTTAATTCACCGTCAATGTGGATGCCGAGGTATTTAGCTGATTCTGTTTGAGGAATTGGGAATCCATTGAGTGATATAATTAAGTTTTTATTATTTCGCTGCAATGCAAAATTAGCATGAAGAGATTTGGAGCTATTAAGTTGAATTTTCCAATCTCTCGTCCATTTGTAAATTTTGTTGACTGCCACTTTTACTTTTTCTACTGACCTAGGCAGAGATATAAGTAAGTCGCTATCTTGCGGAACTTCAGCCGAAATAGTTTTAAATATCGAGAACGCCATTTCGTGCGAGACACTACATTTTCTTCCGAAAAGATATGACTCCAGCAATTGACAATAGTTAGGCGGTAACAATTTGCTCATCTGACAGATTAATCCTAAATGCCAAACCTGATATCAAAAGCTTGTGAGGTATCCAGGAATATTGCAGGGCAATATTTCATTTCCTCAAACGCTTTTTTAATAGTCGAAGTTACTCTGTGCACTTGATCGATTGTTGAGTGGTGGTTTCGAAAACCAAACTGGAAATTTGGTATTATTACAAAAAATTTAACACGTTTAACGTTTTAGTAGCCTGTAAGATTGGACTTTTTCTGCAAGTTTGTCAGGTTTTTTGAGAATAATTATTTGTGACACCTTAAAGCATTCCAGAACATGCTTCAGTCTTAAACAGGCATTAAATACATATGTCAATATGGTGATTGCTTTTAGTGGCAGTTTTTTCAACAATCCATGTGAAATGTCATCTATTACAGGCGCCTTTTTAGGATTGAGGTTATCAATTTCAGTGGTAACTTCCAATGGAAAAATTAGATTTAGATTTACATCGGTACGATTGGATATACTAAAAATTTCTGTGGTAGAGAACCAAGGTGTATGAAATGTTCCGGTAGACATCACATAACTCAGTGCAGAAAACAACGCAATAGAGAAGCAACATGCGTGTTATGCAACGAAAAAGGTCACCCCGCCAATTATAAAGGATGTGCAGTATATAAAATATATTTTAATATTCGAAGGTTTTTGATGATTTTTGAAACTATCTGTACTGTTCTCAAAATTTATTCCATAGTTTGTTTTTCGAGTTATATAAAATAAACTGACATGAACTCATAAATGATAACATTATTTATTAAATAATAACTGGTTTTACATGGTGAAATAAATCTTTCCATTCTCGGTTATTATTATTTGACACTCGTAGCTGCTAATAAAACAAAAAGGCATATAAAATACCACGGAACTTATTAAATAGCGAATATAACAACAGTCTCGAGTTATGTTTGTTATAGCTTAGTTACAATATCAGACCATCACACTGCCAAATCGATTTAATATTGAGCAGGACATTTATGTACCGTATAAATAATAATTCAATGTAAATTTGGAGGCAAACTCGGACGTAGTACCTATTTAAATGGCCCGTTCAGTTTTACAGCTGTTCTTTCGTTTCTTGTGGGTGGATATTGATATTTTGAGATATGCCACAGTTCATGTGTATGGGCAGGCGTTTTAAACGTATGCTTTCGCTCAGCGACGCCTATTTTCTAGATGAAGCGACAATAGAAAATGAATAACATTCCGGCACGGCATATTTAATATATGTGCATCGTAATTTTTTTATTTCGATTTTCACTGAATATTAATAGACCTTGACTGGTTTGTGTTGAATGTCATTCATTTTTGCTTGTTTCGTCATCTTCTTATTTTAATAATTACCATATATTTATTATATTGGCTTTGTCGTCTCTTGACTTTTTCATCAATTTCATTTACGTTATAATTTTTATATCTATTATGTGTAATTTAATTCAATAGATTCAATCGTATTTCAAAAGTTTCCATTCTCCAGTTTTCTTACAATGTATATTTGTATAATAAATTTATATTAAAGTTTTATAATTTATTTTAAAATATCAATACATTTATAAAATATTACTTTTGGATATTTTTTGCTGAAGTATCGATATATCGATATTTTTTCAACAAAAATATTTTTTTCAAGTTAATGACTTTTTCTTTAATTTTGTCCCTCAGAATAGCAAACCTAAAAAATATCAACTTTCCAACAAACTAATATATTTCATAAATCAATGTATTTCTTTGGTTGGTAGAAAAAATAAATGTGTAAAATATCGATCTTTTTGAATATCGAAAAATATTGGTTCTTTGGTCCATTTTGTGGACACTGTGGTACTGAAATATTTGAAAATATATTGATATTTCTTTATAATTTCGAAAAGGTGTATAACAAACACAATATATTTTCAACATACTAATATATTTTATATACACATGATATTTTTTTGGTCATCAGTGTAACCAATGTATGAAATATCGATTTTTATTTGTAATATTGCTGTTTTTCTCATGCAGAAGAATATATAGAAACATATTTTTTCAACAAATTGATATAATGTTGAGGTCAATGATTTCTTCTTCAATATCGATATTTTTTAAACAGTCCGATATATATTTTACAAAACCATAGTATTAGCTTTTCACAGTAACTGTAAAACTATAAAATGTCGATTCAAAAACATCTAATTTTATAAAATATTGAAACTTTTTTTGAATAATTTTTTCGACCGTTACATTTTCGACTTTACAGGGGGAAAAAAATAAATTATCGAACTTGTTAACATGCTAACCGTTCGTATAAAAACTGGATTATTATGCCGCATCTTTTTTTGAATAATTTTTTCGACTCTTACATTTTCGACTTTACAGGGGGAAAAAAAATCATAGAGCATTATCGAACTTGTTAACATGCTAACCGTTCGTATAAAAACCGGATTATTATGCCGCATCTGAGTCCACATGCGTCCATCACAAGACATAACGAAATCAAGGATAGAATTAGCTTCATCACTTTAAACCGTTTACTTTGATTGTTATCACCTTACCGTACAAATAGAAGCTTTAATATTGATTTTATACCTTCACCTTTCAGCTTTTTTAATTACACATAATTTTCTATCGAGTACGAAAGAGTTATTTATTATTTAGGGATGTGTTACAAGCGAATAAGAGAAATGCTTTCCAGTATCAATATTGTTTTCTGATGATACATTTATTTAACAAAGTCAAGCTGCTCTCACCAAGACTTAAGTAATGGGATCATTAAATATGAAATCTTCAAAGTAACCTAACATAGAGCGTGCTCATTGTATGTCTTTACAATAATTATATGCTCCTTGTGTAATATTTTTAAATTGTGCTATAAAAGTTTCCAGAAATGCTCTTGCATGGCTTTGATACATTACATGTTTAGCATTATAAAAACAATTGTTTGGATAATAACACAAGAAGAACTACAAAAGCTTGGTTAAGGGTATCATATTGAACTCAGATTCCTGAAATATTATGTACTTTGTTTTAACGCAAGTAAGATATAATTATTACAAAGATGTTGTAATAGAACCCATAAATATATTATAGATCAAACCTGTCTCAAATATTCCGTCTAAAGCATCTAAGATTATAAATAAATAAATAAATAAATATATATATATATATATATATATATATATATATATATATATATATATATATATATATATATATATATATATATGTTATCCAGGTTGTTTTTAGTGTTTGAATTGTTTGCATCTCTATGAGAGAGAAGAGCCAGAGCGAAATAGAGCATATGTACAGCAAAGTCGCAGAAGGAAACACTGAAATGTATGCCAGATATTTAATACGCCTGAAAGAAGTTTTGGTTTTGCACCTTTAAATCATGAACGTATTCTTATGCAAATCCCACCAGAGTACGCATCTCAGCACAATATAGCGATGCCTTATAAGCTAGCGTGACTACAGCTTTAGCTGAAATTAAAAAGTTGTTTAACATGGCCGTTACACTGTTAGGTTACTTTGAAACATCCACATGGTACGTATATCGTTTATCACCGATATGAAACGGTGCGAGCGAACTAGGAACTGCGATAGTTGTAGGATTGCAACGGCTGAGCGTTTAAATTTATCACCGCAAAACTATTTATTGCCATTATGTTGTTAGTATTTTATTATTTGTTGTGTTTTGTGCCAGCCTACCAAGATGCTTTTGTTAATTATTTGTAGATGATTTACTTGACGTTATTTTATATAGATATACATACTTTATTATTTTTTCGTTTCATGAAAAGCCTGATATTGTTTTGTGACTCTAAGTGGAGGAAATAATACTTAATATATCTCTAATATCTCTCTAAACTCTCTAGACATAAAAGGGCTTCACAATTTGTTTACAAATTACAGCAATTTTACATTATGTTACATGAGTTAGCTAGTAACTTAAATATATCCGAAGGTAGTGTGTTTATATTTTTGTACAAAAAATGAGAATGCGTACACTGTTTTTAAAGTTGATGCCGTGTTTGCTCAAAATGTAATAAAAACGACGCCAGAAAGTTGACTGTTTGGCGTTCTTGAAGTGAAATAATATATGATGGAATCAAATATGTACTTATATGTAGAAGTTAATGGCTATATTTTGGAGTATCTTGAGAGCAAAAACACGAAGCAAATTGGATTAAAAATTATGTATAAAAATTAAAAATATTTCTTAGATCCGATAAATACTGAGTGTTAACTATACTCATATACCTCAGCTACCAGAACATTTGTTGTAGAGGAAGAGGAGAAAATTGGAGCTACGAGATAACGAGAACTACTCTGGTTTGTTTTCACATAGTACAGAAGAATGCGGTGCAGTATATGTGATATGAGTATATGCGAAAGAGATCATAGGTCGGTTTTTTATTGCGATATTAAAGAGCAAATCGTAAATATAAGAACTATTATTTATAAAGTTATCTTTTAAGTATGTTTATCAATATAAAATTGGATAAAGTGTCATGTATGTAATACAATATATAAATATTGAACTATATTTTGAAAATGTTATGAGTATAAGTTTGACAAACCTGAATGAATAAATATAATCGAGGGACTTTTCAACAAAATCAGGTCGAAAATGTGTTTGTTCTCCGAGTAAAGCTGTATTAGGAAGAGTAAAAACATTAGAGAATAATACCCCTTCGTGTCTCCCTATTCACTATTTGATAACTAAACTGTTCTATAAAAGTTTTCATTTGTTAAATCTCCTTCTGTATATAAATTATTATATTATCTTTAAGACTGGTTATTAGCTATTGTTTTAAAATATTCTGATATACATAGTTTTAAAACAAATGGTTAAACAACATTAGAGATAGTCATTTGTTTACGATAATATAATAATTGTGTTAGTAAGCGATAAAATTTGTTACATATCAGGTCAATTGCAAAGTCCCCGGCCTAGTATAGTAAAACACATTCTTTTGTAAAATTATTTTTTTTATTCAATATAATTAACTTCAAGGGTTATACAATGATTATAGCGACCCTCCAACTTTTCAATACCATTTTTGTAGTAGAATTTGTCCTTTGCTTCAACATAGGCCTCAGTTTGGGTAATAAACTCTTCATTCAACGAAAATTTCTTCCCAGTGAGCTTTTTTTTAAGATCTGAGAATAGGAAATAGTCGCTGGGGGCCCGAACTGGAGAATACGGGGGATGAGGGAGCAACTTGAAGCCCATTTTATAGATTTTTGCCGACGTTTGATGTGTGACACGGTGCATTGTCTTGGTGAAGCAGCACTTTTTCGTCCTTCAAACGCTTTAATAACGCTATGTGATAGTCCCTGTTGATGGTCCTTCCTTCTTCAAGGTAGAAAATGAAAATTATTCCATGCGAATCCCAGAATACAGACGCCATAACCTTGCCAGCCGACTGTTGCATTTTCTCACGCTTTGGAGCGGGTTTATCGTGTGCAGATTGGACTTCGGAGTGGAATGATGCAGCCATGTTTTATTCTTTGTTACATATCGACGCAAAAACTCGGAATTATTACGCTTGTTTATTACGAATGATCCGACAACTGTCAAATTTATGCACGCATCTCTTGAGGGTTAGGGCTAACTAAAAAACATATGGATTTAATTCTAGTAGCGCCTTCTATGTGTCAGGCCGGGGATTTTTGATTGGATTGCTTAACGTGTTTTTCGAAGCACGGTCTTCGGCATTAAACCTGCCAACTGGCGAGTGGCCAACTTAGAGATCATCCGGATCACATCCATTTTATTCTTGCACATATACAATCACAATTACAAGCAGTTACAAACATCAATTTACAACAGTACCCCGGTAGTATTCAAACCCATGGTTATCACAGCGGCAGTTATACTTATTTTTTATTCTATTAATGATTGCAGCGTGGACAAAAAAATGTTTAATTGATTGAATTTTTATTCCAATCCAAACTGACCAAATAGAAAGATGGTTTTCAAAAAAAATCAATTCCATAAAAAATATTAAATATGATTAGAGAAGAAATATAACTTTTATTTTATATAAAACGAAAAGACCAGGTACCGAAGAGATATGATGAATGACAATGGTAGCTGTTCTTACTCATAATAACTCTAAGGTACTTTAAGATTTTATAGTCTTAAAACGTTTTTATGTGACGTCCTATTGTATTAAAATGATAAGTTGAATTATGTACAGCCGTATTCTTATGTCTTATTTATGCACATGTTTTCAACAAGTATGTATAGGATGAAATATGGACAGTGCGCAAAATTCATAGCTGAGAAAGTTAAATTTATATCTGCTCTTAAATACCTGTTTGAGGGAATTTCTATCTCACAAATTTAAAACAAATATATATTCTTATGTTAATGTTATTGCTTTTTCTATCAACAGATAATATGGGTTTTCAATGGATATATGTAAATATAATTGTCAGGTTTACTACAGAGCAGGATTGAATTCATTTTAGAAAATATTTCAGTACTTTCGCTTATCCCACGAACTGCAATATATTAGTAGCATTTTTTGGTTTTGAGTAATAGTATATTTTCATCA
The DNA here is from genome assembly GCF_030347505.1 of Rhynchophorus ferrugineus. Taxonomy (NCBI): domain Eukaryota; kingdom Metazoa; phylum Arthropoda; class Insecta; order Coleoptera; family Curculionidae; genus Rhynchophorus; species Rhynchophorus ferrugineus. The sequence continues at coordinate 39,446,490 of NW_027472580.1, read as the reverse complement.
GGATCATGTTGTGGGATTAATCAACACACGTTGTTCAGATTTAAACCAAATTGCTGGAATACAGGTAATACATTAAATTTATAATACCCTTTTATATTAAAACGTAACATAAAACATTGCCAACGAGATAAGCAAAAAAGGATTAAAATAATATATTCAACAATGAACAACTTATGAATATTATCTAGAAATTACAATTATAATAGAAGGCCAAATGTTAGTAATAAACCTATTGTTAGTATATTTGTTTAGTTTTACGTTGTTGCCTGGAGTCTTTATCTTTTTGTTTACACTATTGCTATTTTTATTATAACTAACACCTAGTTAAAAGATTCAAATGTATATAGAACAGGCAATAAATATAATACTGTAGTGATTTGATTGTATATAAAAAAATATAATAAAATTATGCTTCTAATGACAGCATAAGACTAATTTGTGACTTTTTGAATTGGTCATCAAGCTATAATCTATGATTATTGAATATAAATCAAATAGTTTTTAGACAGCAAAGAAATAAATAAGAATTTAATATGGTAATAGAACTGCTTGTGTTGGGAGAGTCTTTGCAGCTATGTTCTTAGTTTTTTGTATCTTATAAAGGTACATTGTTCCTATTCTAATCCAGTCGTTTTTGTGTTCATAGTAAAATATATTTCTTCGTATTAGATACATAATAAGAGAAAGTTTTATTTACATATCAGTTTTAAATTGCTGATGTTTGAGATACGCAGGATAAGAAAATTAGTAAGGCAAAGATTTTCGCAAGAAAATTTTAAAAGGTACAGGATCTGCAGGATAATAGTATATATAGATTAGAAAATAAAGTTTCGTTTTGTATTAAATATTTTTATTAATCAAGATATAACTATTAATAAATTAAATTAATAAATATCATAAATAACATAAATCTTAATAAATTGGGATTTTTTAACAATTAATAATAAGATAATGAGTGATACATTTAAGTTTCATAAGTCAATAGTAATACTATATATAAGATTTCTTCATAGAATTCTTATAAGAAATTTACTAAAATGTTGCATGTAATTAACAAATTGCTTTTATACATAAATGCTTTCTTACAATTATAAAACTTATGGAAATGTACTACCTATGTGTAATTTATTATTATGGTCTTATAATGAGATATGTATCTTATTGTATATGGTGAAAGATTATCACTATTAGTCGATAGTTTTTCTCATTCTTTCTTATGTCATCCCGTTAGACAATTAAATATACTAAAGTTTGGATGAGTACTGGTGAAATGATAAAAACTTAATTATACCACATGGTGGATGCCCAATTCCTCAAGCATAACCAACGAGATATCTCGGCATCAAATCTCGATTGAAAACATCACGATAGACAAAAAGCTGAACAGATCATAATCAAAATCAAGGAAGTATTCTGCTTAGTTCGAAAATATTCCCAATTTGACCAAAAATTAAAGAGATTGACTTAACAGTCTATTATAGAATTTCTTTGTGCTTGAGATCTAAATATAGGGTTGCACCAAAATTTCAGATCAACTTGTAATTTAAAAATGTCAAAACAAATTTCATCGATTTGTTACCAATAACAGGTCAATTGAAAAGTCTTCGACCTGACATATAGAGGGCGCTACTAGAATGAAATCCATTTTTATTCCTCTAACTCTCAAAAGAGGCGTGTATAAATTTAACAGCTGTCGGATCATCAGTTTGGGAATTATAACATTTTGAATAAAGCAACTTTTGTCACTGTAAAAAAATGGATAAAAAGGAATTTCGCGTCTTGATAAAATATTGCTTTTTGAAGGACACTGCTCCAGGAAAATCAACCATCAAGGATTGGTATGCTAAGTTTAGACGTGGTGAAATGAGCACCGAAGACGGTGAAAAAGAGGTTGTTAGCGACGAAAACATTAAAAAAATCCGCAAAATTATTTTAAATTACCGTAAACTGAAATTGAATAAAATAGCAGACACTCTGAAGATATCAACTGTACCTATACATCATATCATTCACGAATACTTGGGTATGAGAAATCTCTGTGCGAAGTGGGTGCCGCGCGAACTCACTTTTGACCAAAACCAACGACGAGTTGATGATTCGGAACAGTGTTTCAAGTTGATCAAGCGTAACGAACCTGAGATTTTGCGTCGATATGTGACAATGGATGAAACATGGCTCCATCATTTCACTCCGAAGTCCAATCGACAGTCATCCGAGTGGACTGCACACGATGAACCCGCTCCAAATCGTGGGAAGACGCAACAGTCGACTGACAAAGTTATGGCGTCTGTATTTTGGGATGCACATGAAATAATTTTCAGTGACTATCTTGAAAAAGGAAGGACCTAGAAATTGGCGAAAAACGGCCGCATTTGAAGTAAAAGAAAGTGCTACTTCACCAATGCAATGTGTCCAAAATCCATGAATTGGGCTTCGAATTGCATCCTCATGCACCATATTCTCCAAATTTGACCCCCAGCGACTATGTCCTGTTCTCAGATCTCAAAGGGATGCTCGCTGGGAAGAAATTTTCGTCAAATGAAGAGGTGATCGACGAAACTGAGGCCTATTTTTAAGCAAAGGACAAATCGTACTACAAAAAGTATATCACCCTTGAATGGAATTATGCTGAATAAAAAAACTAATTTTGCCAAAAAATGTGTTTTACTATTGTAGACCGGGGAGTTCTCAGTTGACCTGTTACTTATTGCTTCTTAACCAACGAGCGACTATGCGATGACTTCAAACTCAAATGGATTTATGAAATTATCTCAAATTTCTCCTTAAAATATACAATAAGGTTACTACATATATTTGGAAGCAATTCAGCTACTAATGAACTGAATCAAACCAAACTACATGAACTTGTATAAATATATAAATGTTTAATCCTAACTTTAGCTTAAGTAGTCTAATTTAATTTTAATTTATAAAATATATACTGATGTATTTATTACACACTCGTCCTTATTCTATATTGTTGCAAGTACAGTTTGAATAATTAATAAAACAATCTATAGTGACATTAGTCTCATTGTTTTTTGACTACACCATATATACTTTGCTTTTGAAACGTTGATGGAGAAAAATGTCAAATGAACATTTGTTAGCTGTTAATTTCTTTGGAGTCAAAATAAGAAAGCCTTGCAAAATGTAATTATTAATGAGGTAGTTCTTAGATTATAATAATAAAATGATTGAAACCATTCTTAGAACGGATAATATTCCAATATGGCTTTTTTAAATTTCTTATATAGTCCTGTCCTTGTTACATAATTGGCATTAAACATATTATACTTTTCACTACTAATTAATTTTGTATTTCTACATTGTGTATTAAATATTGACCTATCAGTTTAGTATTTGTTAGTTTTAAACGCATATTTTAGAACTTAAACAAAAATATAAAATATATTTAAATTGAAACGTACGTTTAGATTTTCTTATAAACTTTTTACAATATAATAGTGTATTTTCAGTGTATAAAATTTATGTTTGAAATGTATATAACTAACTAACTGGACTTAAAGTGATAACGATTTAGTCAATATTTTTTATGATACTCATCTACACAGAACTAAGGAACGGTTTTATTATAAATACTCAACTATTTACTACTTGAAATATAAAAAGGTAATATATTTGAAGCAAAATAATAACACGGCGAGCTTAGAAATTGCTGTTTGATATTTAGTTAATACGGAATAGAAACCTTTTCACGGTTGGATCGCAATTTATATCGTTAAGATACAGTGTTTATCGTCCTTTAAGTACACTACATTAAACGTATTATCAGATGGAAATATCATAATGTAAAAGCTTTATTTTGTTAGCGTCATCGATGGTACGTAATTTGTTTAGTTTGTTTACTTACCGAGGATGGTCGTTGATTCTGGTGATGCTGAGATATCCAATCTGCAACAAATAATATATTATATATGATTGTAAGTTTTTTTCATTAAATGAAATATTAAATACAATTAAATACATGTTATTATTATAGGATATTTATTAAAATTATGCATAATTGTTTCTAATTCAGAAAAATCCTGAAAAAACTTCCTGAGGTATTTAGAAATTAATGTTCTATAATATTTTAAAATTATATTTCAGGATCTTTTGTTATCTAGGTAGGTATTATTATCTAGTTTGTTATCTAGGTCTTAGGTTATCTAGGAGGTTCTATATTCGGCTGTAGTAATGAATGTTTACCGATTTCTCCGTCAATTGTGGGCCGATTTACAAATTTTTTTATTCGAAAGAGTGCACTCCGTTGGAACCAAATCAGGATCTGTTGGGGGAAAGGGGAGAAATCGAGGGAAGAGTACACATTTAAAAAGCGTGTACGAAATTATCTCATATTTTTTTATCTAAAATAATTATATATTTGTGTATAATGTTATTGCTGAGCTGATGTGACGGAAAATCAGAATTTGTTGAGTGCAAAAGCCATTCAGCTTTTTAAGCACTTACTATACTATATAAGACCTCGTAGAAGTAACTTAATAGAAATAAACAAAAACCTTATTTAACCTATCTACTACACGTATATTATATTATACTATATATACACAACTTAGCTTAATACGCACCTAATTCTATTTATCTATTTACAATATTATTTTAATAATTACCAACTGATCACTTTGAAGTCGGTGTGGAGCCCAAAAAATATAAAAATAATAATATAATTTTGTGATATACAAAAAAATAAATTACTAACAAAACAAATCTAAATTAATATAACTATTTGAGTTCGGCACCGATTTCAGGGTTGTAGTTGGTAGTAGTTAAAATAATATTGTAAATAGATAAATAGGATTAGGTGGGTTTTTTTGTTTGATTATTTTTTAATTTTTAGCGAATTCCTAATATATTTTTTGAAGTCGGTTGAATTTATTTATTAAAACTATTTTTAGCAATGCATTTTCTAGCACTAAATAGTAGAGGTATTACGTTTGGCGTCTATTATCTATGCACAAATTCAAATATATTCTTTCTTGTTTCTGCTTAATATTCTTGCGTCGGTTATGTTTTTTCCCCTTTTCTACACTATATGCCTGAATGTTCTAGGTTATTATTTCTGTGTTTCTCTCTATTTTCATCTCTGTTACCCCTCTCATTCTTATATATTTTGTTTACGTTGATTGTTTTTTGTTTTTATACTTTTGTGATAATATCCATCTCTCGCAACAGACTGTTATCTCTGTTATGTGTTATTAGACATTCGTCATACATGGAAAAGTATAAATTTATAACTTTTAAGATTACGGCACCAATTTTCAAAATAATTTACATGTACTATTTTTACTTTTTAAATTGGGATATTTATTTTATCTGGCTTTCCTTTAACCATAATTTTTGTTTTGGTTTTGTTAAGTATCATTTCATATCCTTAATCCATTATCCTTTCATCATCAGCAAAAGCTCTTTTTTACATTTCTACTTTTTTATATCCTTATGTCTTGTATGTTGTTGTTCGATATGACATTTTTACTATTACGACAAATCTTTTGATCTATTTCCAGACATCTCTTTGATTTTTTATTGTTTGCAAATACAGCTTTTGTATCAGTATGTTTTTTTTGGGTGACGCTTGTTGTACTATTTGTCTTAGGAGGAATATATGTATTGTGTACTTTATTTTTCTTCTCAGAATCCCTTCTTCAGTTCTATTGTTATCTCATGTCGTCATATTGCTTATATTGTCAAATTGCGGACTTTAGACGGTTGTTTTTTATGTGATCATATGTCTTCGGATTGTTTTATTTAATTGAAATTTTCCAAACTGAACTCATCTCTATGGTTCTTACCAAATTCAATTTGTACATCCATCCATCTTATATCTAAGCTTAGCAGAAAAGTGAGTTATTTGGCTGCTCTATTGTATTAGACCTATTAATTAATTTTAAAGGATTTTACTTCAATTCAAAGAAAAAGCGGCTGATGGTTATCGGATGTTTCTCGAAAAATTTTAAATTTTCTAAAGAAATTCATTTTAATTTAATTTAATTTATAATTATTTTTTAATTTAATTTAAAATTAATTTTTAATTTAATTTAATGTTATTATTTGGCTATTGTTTAAATCTTTGAAACATTACAGCAATCATTGTTTTTTTATTAAAAATTACGAGTCAAAGCTACTGCATACTTGAAGAATGCATTTTTACGCCAAATGTTCATGAGTAATGGAATATTTTTTCCACATTCATATTGAAAAAAATGAATTATGGAAAATAGGTTGGTTCATTTAATCAAATTCTTAATATAATAAATGTTATCTCTAGTATATCGAACTTAATAACACAATAGATTCGATAGACGTCTAATATCGACGATCTATTGAAAATATATCTATATTGAAATTTTAAACAGACCGCTATATTGGATAATTATTACAATTAACTTTTATCCGTCCAAATTCAATATTGAGATAATTTGATTGGTATCAAAAAGTTGTTGTTTATACAGAATGAGAACACGGTGGTTGTTTATTACGTAACGAGCCGTACGAGATTACGTTTTATTATCGTAGTTAAATATTTGAAACAAAAGTTGTTAGATATATGAGATCAGACAGATATCAAAATCACTAATCAATATAATCAACACAGGTGTTTAAAACTGTAAGAGAACGTAATAATGTAATTTAAGGTTTTTTAACTTTCTACATTGTTCTAGACCATTCATGTCATACATTTCAGAATCTTAAACAGTAATATTTAATTTCAAGCACTTACACCTTTTATTGATCTTTGATAAAATTGAATAGTAGAGTTAGTAAATTTTTTATTGCTACGATATCGATTGATTGATAGAAATAATTGTTGTTATTTATTGAGATTTTTGTACGTGTTTTTTTACACAATGCAACAAATGTCTGATTTCTAAACTTTTATTTTAGCTACCAAATAACTTGGGTCAACATATAATTATTTACAATACAAAGATTGACAAACCCATAATATTTATTTTAAATATATTCAAAATAGATATCGTTCACAATTATGTATCTAACTATATTTTATTTCCATCGTTTGGTCAGTGTTTAGCCATCTGCTTCTACAAATTTTTTATATTTTACAGTCGCCTCTTTGCCAATTAGGATTTTTCTGGACTGGATCTACTGCTTAAAGTGGGCTTCGAACTATGGTACTCGGCATTAAGCCTATGGACTGGTGAGTGATCAACTTAGAGTTAATAAATGGAAAGGGATAATAGTTAGAAAATATATAAATTTCTTTATTGTTATTTCTTTCTTTATTATTGAATTTAATTAATTTTTTCATAGTCATGGAATACTGTTTTTTTTTATAAAATAAATTTATTTGTGGTCCTTTATTCGATTAGCTAAGGTACAACTTATTTTATTGCTCAAACATTCTCTAATACTAGTACAATAAATACGACATTTGTTGGAATAAATGATGATTGTAAGTTGAACTTCTGATGAACTGGTAAAAGTAGTGGTACATTTACGAATTTTTAATGAGGTTAATAATTGTCCCACCTAAGTAAGCTGTAAAAATACTATTCTAATTTCTTCAGTTTTGAATTTACTCAGTAGAAGTGTGAATTGTGTTTTGTTTTATTTAGATATTTTATCACTTATATAGAAATTACTACCTCTAAAATGTTGAAGCCAATATTCACACGTTAATATGTTTGTGAACCTACTATTTTAGTACTACTTTTCGTTCTATAAACAAAAGAAAAAGGACTAAGTCTTCCGGCATATAGTAAAGGGTCTCATTCATGTAAGGATATATTATATTTATATAATTTATTGAAAATATTTAAATTTTTTTGCATATGATTGTAAGCAAGCATGTCTTTATAAAAATTAATAAAACAAGTAGTTAAGAGAAGAAGATCGATCTATCAATTGTATTAAATTAACTATGTGCGATAATAAATGTAAAATTTAGCATTAAGTTTCATGAAACTGTGTGTCCATGGATGTTGGATAATGTAATAAACCGATTGACAATGGGTGTAGATGAGACTTCTAGTAGTCTAGTGTCATGGCCTTTAAATTAACAAAATCTGGTTTTGGCTAAAAAAGAATTGGATCTCCTTTTGATTTCGATCCAAAGAAAATGTAGAGAGTTACATAATTGTACTTCAATAGTTTTCAGAGAAAGCAGAGATGTAAGAAGCGTATTGGAGTTTGCGGAGATTATATAATACAATTCTAATGCATATTAAAATGTATATCAATATGTAATACATTATATTAATATATTATCAGCCGACAGAAGTGATTAAGTGAATGAATAAACCTAAAAATATAAACTATTACTAAAGAATTAATAAGACTTTCAATTAACATCAATAATTTAATGACTTCAGTTCAATTTAGATGTGAATACAATTGTTTTTTGTTAAATGAAGTTGCTATAAAATTGCTATTAAAATGTTTGTTTTACTAAAACTCCTAAAGACTAAATTAAAATAGCTTCGATACTTTTATGATAACAGTAATTAAGTAGTGGATTATAATGAGTATCCAATGGTCCCTCATTTATCTATTATCTGGCAAATCTCTAACATTACCACAAAAATGTCTACGAGCCTGCATAATTCATTTAGTTTGAGCTCTGCTATTGCGATGGTTAAAATTCCTTTGGCTCCTATTAGCCTAAGACAGGCATTCGATCTAGTTACGTCAAATTATTCTTTGACTGCTAAGTGAAATGCTTGCCTGTAATAAGGGTATAAATATAGTGGAGACGTAACCAGATGCAATGGCGTTTAATTTATAGTCTGTGTGTGAATGCTATAGTCACCTTACACGAAATCCAATTATAAATTGTCACAGATAAAACTAGTTGAATTGGGTTTGGATGGGATTAAAATTAGACGAATTTTAAAGATATTAAATCTTATATTTTTGTTAAGTTAAAAAGATAATAATTTAAGTCTTTAAAATTATCTTAGTAGTATCTTAGAATATTAGTATATTTAGTACCTTGGCTTGTAACCAAATTAAAATTATGCTGCTTTGAGCTGCTGATCTTTCTTGTTGGGATAGTGTTTATTAAAACTATCCAGATATCAATGGCAAATATATCGAGGTTTTAGCCATCTGATGATGTGAAAAATGTGATGATGTGTTCTATGTAAACAAACATATTATCAACTTATTTTCTTATCAGCGTTTTATTGTCCTTTTTTATTGCCTATTTTTGGAATTTAATCATTTTACTCAACAAACTAGCCAAAAAATAAAAATAAAAACTCTATTTTCGAGTTAATTCAGAAGAATATCGTAATGGCTGCCACGAGAAGTAATATTTTAAGAAAAGTTATGAATTGAAATATGACCTTAATTGCATTAATATAAATATTCAATGATCATAGCGTCGAATTAAATCTTTAATTCTAACATTGAATGTAAGTTTAATATTTTTTATCTACAGGCATATTTTGAAAATTATAAATGAATCGTGCTTGCATTTTGTAAAATTATAGATTTATTTTAAGAAATAAAACACATTGTGTTACCGTGTATTAAATCGCATTGGGTATATTTCTACCTAACTTCATGTTGAAGCCTCATTGATAAGCTTCACTTTTCAGTATGTACCATTTCGTTGTATGAACAATAAGTGTGAATAAAAATTAAGAGTAAATCGCATTTGCAGGAAGTTTCACATTTTCACTACAATTTGAAGAAAAATGCAGTTGAAGGTCATCGAATGCTGTAAGAAGCTTGTGGCAACCATGTGTTGATTATAACATGTGAATACTTGTCTCGATATTGTAAAAGTAGTGATTTTGACACCGAAGACCTAGAGTGTTCTCGGCAGCCAAAAATATTTAAGACAACGATTTCGATATGTCACGAAATCGGAATATGAAATCGTCAATGTAGTCCGCTATTCACTAAAATTGATACGTTTAAACGGAGCACTCTGCGATAAACACACGCCATATTCACCAGACGTTGTTCCTTCTGATTACTACTTATTGCGACATATGAATCGTCACCTGTCTGATCACGGCTTCACTTTAGAGATCGAATCTCTAAATTGCTTGAAAGATGGAAAACCGTAGCGGCTGTCAATATAATATATTGATTAAAATATATTGTATCGATATTTCTCAAAAAAGCTTCAAAATCCATTAAAACTATTAATTTATAGGCAATAAATTGTAAAAATTATGAGATTGCAAGGAATTTTGCTAACTTGATTAAGGGACCCTCAATGTTAAAGCTCCAGCCGTGCAACTTTAGTCCTTAAATTTGATAATATATAGTTCTGTTCCAAACTTTAAAAGGAATGCTATTATCAACTCAGAGTTTACAATAATACCCATTAACGAAAATCTTTACAATAATCTGAACCGGAATTATAAAACATAAATAATTAAGAGTAAATATTGAAAAGTATTGTAGTTATAATTATTAAACATTATAATAATACTAATAAATCTCATAATAAGCCTCCATCTCGTGTCAAAAGAACGCTCCATCTGGAAGTTATAATTAAAATTGATTGACGTAAGAAATGTTATCATAAGATGGCAAATTGAATCATCTACCAGGTTAGGTTTGTAATACTGGCTATTTTGGGTTGGAAATTTACTGAAAATTTTGACATATGTTTGTCGTCGAAGGCAAATAGTGCAGAAGGATTAAGGAAGATGAATTGGAGGTAATGTTGAATGAAGTAACGCAATAGAAATTTGTATTTTGTATTGTTTATAATTAATGAAAATGATTTAGAGAGAAAAACTTTTATTTTTTTTAATTAGAATTATACGCACTTTCTGTACTGTAACATTTTTGTATAAAAGTTTAGAGATCTTCAACTTCAAAACTCATGAAATATTCAATATGTTCTTACACAAACTTGCATTTAAATAGATTTGATTGTTTCTTTAACAGAAGATTTTGAAGATCCAGGGGAAACCGAAAATTCTAAGCACTTTAGATTGCCTTATAGTTCCTCAATAATTAAGTTGCCATGATAACCGTTATTTTGGTCCATTGTAATGGGTTCATTTTAATGGGTTAATTGAATAATGTGCATTCTCGGTAGATGAAATACTTTTGTTTGCTACTTCAGGAACTATTAGTATCGTTGCTGGATGTAGCTGTTATGATATAAAATTACCAAAAAAACAGAACGATTCTTCAATGTAACACCACTATAATAACTGATACTAATAGATGGGTGAACACAAAGTTACACAATTATAAAAATAATTCGACCCAAGGATGAAAATGTTTGATAATCCGATATCAATGATAAATCGACATCGTATGCAAACCGAGCGAAAATCTCCGACCAACAAATAATTACCGGCAAAAGCGGAATAAATAACAACCGTTCAATCTATACCGGAATCGAAAAATTCTTCCGACAGGATCTGAAAACCCAAACGCAAAGATAACAGCAGCAAACGGACTTAGTTCCCCGATCCTAATTATAAAGCGGAATCGTTTGCTTCAAGGTATCAGGTCGGAAGATATGGAAGATTTATTTGTTGCAGAACTATCTTCTTTATTCCGTGGTGGGATCAGTTTCTCGGTTTCCAATCGTTAATTAAACATGGCCTATTGATAATTGGGAATTATAGTAGCGGTAAATGTGTACGTACAGCGGCGGTAACTGTTCCAATTAGAATTTACGTGAAATATATCCTTATTCAGAATCAATAATGCATTAAATACATGCCCGTATTCGTTAGCTATAATTTACAATGATTTTTTAAATCGTGGTCATGATATGGTCGATATATGTATATCGATTAATACCATAGGCAATACAGGTATAGAAAACTAATATTTTGGTACATATTATACAAGCTTATTACTTCTCTGTAAACATTTTAGAACATTAGGGTTATTAATAAGATTGATACTACACTATTGTAAAAAATTATAAATGTTAATATCCTCTGTTAACTGTGTTATCCTGTATCTCTCTTTTCTATGTCTATTGCTAGCTATACAGAAGACATCACATTTTTTTTATACAACACTGGAAAGGAAACCAATTGCAATTTAGTTTGAAATATTATTAGTGCAATCCGAATAGTACAGCCTCTTACTATACAATAAAGGAATAATTGAAACTTCCTTTTGTTTCCGTTGGCTAAACTCACTTGAATAATTAGTATATAGAAGAATAATTAATATAATGAATTATATAATGATATTTATATTAATTGAGATGTATACCTTTAATATCTGATACAAGTATTTAGTTCTAAGTTAGCATGAAATTGCAACTTTTATAAGTAATATTCTTATTATTTTAAAGACTATACAATTAAATTATGTATCGAATACAATGTTACACTTTTGATGCCTTGTAAGTTGTGTAAACAAAACGACTTTATTTTATTAGTATATTTAGTATAATTTTATTCAAATTCAATATTATGGATTCTATTATGAATTTATGGATTCTATTACTGTGGTGCTGTTTCAGTGGCCATTATTATCTCGTCCTTTAATAAATAACAATTTTTGTAGTAAAGTATATTTCTTTAAATAAATTAAACCCTTAAAAATTTCATACTGCTTTTAAAATTCAATGCATGCTTAACACTATTCAAATGTTGATCGACTTTACCATACAAATTTTCTTGTACTGCAGTCAAAATTAAATTCATATTTTAAAAATTGTTCTATTTGAACACAATTTGGATTTATACTCTGACCAATATTATAGATAGCTTAACTTTCTAAAAAAATACTATATATACTGACCAGGTGAAAATATTTAATCGAGATACTTTGATAATGGTCGAAAACTTCTTCAAAAAAAAACAGTCTCATCATTCTGCTTTCTGTACACGTTATTATACTTCTTAGAACGAACATGTTTTATCGAAACGTAATAAGAAAAACATAGATAAAAATAAAGTACCCACTAAAAATTAAAAAATTATCAAACTTAGTTTTTTAACATCAAAAAAAAATTAAAATAAAATATGTATAATCGTTGTAATAACTAAATGAAAATAAACAAAAACCTTATTTAACCTATCTACTACAAGTACTTTATATTCTACTATGTACACACAATTCAGCTTAATATTATCGTAAAAGTATTTATATATTTACAGTATTATTTTACCTACTACCTACTGACTACTTTTAAAGTCGGTGTCGAATCTTTTGGCTGGGTTTTGCATTGAACGACTTCCGATTTTCCGTCACATCAGCTCAGCAATAACATTATATAGAAATATCTGATAATTTTAGATAAAAAATATGAGAAAACTCTGTACATGCATATAAAATTCGGGAGTTTCCTTCGAGTGCCTTCCCATCCCCCAACAGATCCTGATTTGGCTCCAATGGGACCACTTCGGAAGTGCACTTATTCGAATAAAAAAAGAATTTTGATAATCGGACCACAATAGATGGAGAAATCGGCGAACATACATTAAAAAAAATATATAGCCGAAAATAGAATCTCCTCCTTTTTCAAAGTAAGTTAAAAACTCTAAATGACTTGTTTGCTAGTTCTTCATGAAAAAAATCGACCAACTCGCTGACAACTCCAATTCTAATACGGTAGATATCATTAAAAAAAAATTTGTATTAACTTCTATTCAATTTTAGATTTCATTAGAAAATGTATTTCGTGATAAAGCAATAACTAAATATTGGAAATAATAAATACTAATAACTAATAATATTAATTTGTACATAAAAGGTTAAAATACATGTTGTAAAGAATGCATGATGATAAAGTGGTTTATCGAATTTTAATTCCTCATTTGTTGGTGAATTTTTAGTTCCCATATGAGAACAAGTTAAAGTAGAAAGCAGTTGATTAACAAAGGCCATTGAGGATAAATTAAAAACTAACTATCTGCAGGTGAGATTTCATTATATTATAAAAATGATGAAAGTTAGGAACGATGCAATTTTATTTAAAAATGTAAGTAAATAAATTACGCTTCTAACAAACAGAACTGGTCTATTTTTCAATTTAGTGTTTTTCAAGTTATATTTAAGTTATATTAACACATAAATGAAGCAATAAAAATATGTAGATAAAATGAAACTACACAATTTGCCTAGACGGACGAAACAGAAGAAATTATGATAAGAAAATATAATAATTATTGACATATATTAATTATTAACATAATTATTAGCAGCAATTTGGTAAATATTTTAAACCACTGACAAACGTTAAGGTTTCTAACGATGAAATAAAATATGTAACTCTATGACAATTTATTCCTTGATCCTTTTATTAATTATTTTATTTATTTACTTTATAAACTTAAGTTTTGAAAAATCAGTGGTTCATTTAATGATTGTAATTACATTACATATTTTATTGTACTTATTATTTTAACTCATATCCTAATATGTATAACTTCATACAAACTTGTATTTAATGATATGAATTTGTTGCAGTTCTGAAAATAATATTACTAATTATACCTTTGTTATAAATTTCATTGGTGTAGTAACCTAAACTTATTAATATTTTGTTGATTATTAAAATTTAATGGAAATTATATTTAATTTAATGCCATTTATAAAAGGTTAGTGAGGTTACTTAAGAGATAGTTTGCATGTAATTTGATATATTGACATTTCGTACTCTAATTAAGGCTACATATCAAATATATTTCTGATCCTAAATTGCAATTATTATCTAAACAAATTTTAATGACATTCATAAATAATTTTTAAATTATTGCCCTTATTCTATTTTGAAAAAATGTGACTAACTTAGTAAATTATGGTCGAATTTCGACCACACGGCGATCACTAGTGGAAATTTAATGAGCCAATCAAATGCTTCCGCGGCTCCTAATGTAGCAATTAAAACAAGTAATAATTTCAAAGTAGTGTCATGTGAAAATTGGACTTAGAGAAACCTTTATTCAAAATTGCATATAAAATCTCGATTTTCTGCCTCTACCCATATGACATTCATCATTTGTAGAAGAACTTTTCCCTTAGTAAAAATCAATAATTATGAACTTCCACAAGCAGGCAATGTTAAATATTGCATTTTGATTGTGGAATTTGATTATTGGAATGCATTTTGATCAACGTTTAAGATGGAAAAAACATATGGTGACAAAACTCAAGCAGCTTGGGCTTAAACTAAACTAAATGTATTGGCGTAAATATAGATTATCCCTAGATAACAAGATTTTGTTATATAAGTTAATACTTAGCAAATCTAACATAGCTATCCTTCATAGGTTCCAAAATAAAGTGTTGCGAGTCACCATCAATGCCGCATATTACGTCTCTAACAAACTAATTCAACACGATATCCCTTTAGAATCCATAACGAGTGTGATAGAAATTTTACAGCAAGGTACTCTGAAGGACTGTTAGTGCATTCCACCGCACTCGCCAAACAGTTAAATGTGCGCGATAGCAGTGAAGTACCTAGGCTCAAACGCAAACTACTATAAGAACTGATTCATAAATACATAGAGTGAGATTTAATAATCTCTAGAATAAGTTTATAGAATAAGTTAGGTTGGACTTTGGAATAAGTTAGGATAGTATGTAGAATAAGATTTGGATTATAAGTTTGTACAGCAGATTACAGCAGATTACTTACTGAAGCGATATTCTACATGTCAGTATAGTTATATTGTATAAAGGAAATCATAAAAAATTCTTATTACTCATGAGGAGACTGATGAAGTTCTAAGACATTAATAAAGAATATAAAAAAATAAAATTTTGTACGTGATGGTAATGATATTTTAGGGCGGAAACATGGCGACCTAAAAACCCCGGTTACTTCGGAAAAAATCGTCTGCCGGGTCGATCGGTTCCTCCTCGTCAACTCGTTAGGTCGCTTCTTCGGCGGCGGGTCGCGACCTCGCGTCACGCCAATTAATTGGCCCCTAATGTTGCCGCCGCACGCGGCCATTCGGCCGCCACACGACGGCAGGGTCACCGTGTGCCGGCCTCTCGTTCTCTCATCTTTTTCTATCGCCCGCAGAGTTCGCTCCGTTGTCGATGCTCCAGATCGGTAGGGTCTCGTATTCGCCGACCGAACGTTATATTTAAAATCGCACAAAAGTGCAGTAAACGTAATGTTACTTCCTTATCGGTCTATTTCTCGGATACGTATGTGCGGAAAAATATTCAGACGTTGCATGCGTGCTTGTAAGGTTTAATTATCACAAAAAGTATAACATTTTTCTTCCATCTAACACAAAATTGTTATTAGAACAAGAAAAATAAGAATACTCACTCATTTTTGTAAAATAGAAGATGAAATCACAATCACCGTTATTCGTTTAAAACTAATATGATCTTGAATGTGTACATAGTCGATCCAAAATAACAGCGAACTAACGTCATTTCGATTTACAACGTATCGCCTATTACAGTTTGCAAATTGGCTTTAATACCAGACAATGCTTTCCTTTTCATTTTATTCCAGTTAAATAAGATTCAAAGCTCTTTGATGCGACCAAACGTGTAATCGAATCGCATATAAATTTAATCTGGTCGACAAGTGGCTGCAAAATTCTTCAAAATATTGTTGGTATAATTAAAGGTTGATAAAAGTCAAATCACCGCACAATATTTGTAATTACTCTGACTGAAAATACCGGCACTAATAAAGAGTTAGTAAAACAGATTATGTTTCTAATCAATAACATCGACCAGTTACGAGGTAATGGGG
The DNA here is from genome assembly GCF_030347505.1 of Rhynchophorus ferrugineus. NCBI lineage: Eukaryota > Metazoa > Arthropoda > Insecta > Coleoptera > Curculionidae > Rhynchophorus > Rhynchophorus ferrugineus. Next base: position 39,429,833 of record NW_027472580.1, on the reverse strand, counting down.
CTTCCTTACCATTAAAATGCGTTATAACAGGTCAATTGAAAAGTCCTCGTCCTACCATAGTAAAACACATGTTTTTGGAAAAATTAGTTTTTTTTTTATTCAATATAATTCCCTTCAACGGTCATACACTGATTCTAGCGACTCCCTAACTTTTCGATACCATTTTTGTAGCACGATTTGTCCTTTGCTTCAAGGACAAATAGTGCGAGAATACGGTGGATGAAGAAGCAATTCGAAGCCCAATTCATGGATTTTTGTCGTCGTTTAAACTAACTTGTAACACTGGTAACATTGGTGAAACAGCACTTTCGTTTTCTTCAAATGCGGCCGTTTTTCGGCGATTTCGACCTTCAAACAGTCTAATAACGCTACGTAATAGTCGCTGTTGATGGTCTCCCTTTTTCAAGGTAGTCAAGGAAAATTATTCCATGCATATGCCAAGATACGGACGCCATAACTTTGCTAGCCGACTGTTGCGTTTTCCCATGTCGATTGGACTTCGGAGTGAAATGATGGAGCCATGTTTCATCCATTGTCATATATCGACGCAAAAATTCGGGTTTATTATGCTTGATTATTTTCGAACACTGCTCCGAATCATCAAATCATTGTTGTTTCTATTCAAAAGTTAGCTCGTGCGGCACCTACTCTGCACAGAGCTTTCTCATACCCAAATATTCGTGAGTGATATAATGTGCACGTTCACCTGATATCTTTAGAGTGTCTGCTACTTCATTAAATTTCAATTTAGGGTCACTCAAAATCATTTTGTGGATTTTTTAAATGTTCTCGTCGGTAATATCGGTAACAACCTATTTTAGGCGTCCACTGATTACCCTTCTTCGGTGCTCATTTCACCATTTCTAAACTTAGCATACTAATTCTTGATGGTTGATTTTTCTGGGACATTGTCCGAAATCTCGCATCAAGTCAAGTTTTTACTTCCACTGTGCTCTGTCCCTTCAGAAAGCAATATTTTATCAACAATCGAAATTCCTTTTTATCAATTTTTTGACAATAACAAAAGTTGCTTCACTCAAAATGCTATAATTCACAAATTAATGATCCGACAGCTGTCAAATGTATACACGCATCTTCTGAGCGTTAGAGCTAACTAAAAAACAAATGGGTTTAATTCTAGTAGCGCCATCTATGTGTCAGGCCGGGGACATTTCAATTAACCTGTTAGATGTAAGTATTGATATTATTAAGTATTAAGTTTCTGAGGTTGTTAATGAAGGAAACAAGAACTAGACACAAGAAGGCAAATATGCTCTCTAGCGAAAGTAAAATAGATATAGGATATACAATTATTATTATTTTACTGAATTATTCTATTTTATAAATATTTTACTCGCTTTTTATTAATTATAATCCTTTCAGAGTGAAAAATGGATCAATGCATTAAATTATGAAATTGTATTTTTCTGGTATGATATCAAAAAACTTTAAACAACTTGGAATAACATGCAGGTTTTGTTAACATGTTACGTAAAATTTAGTAAAGTTTACGATTAAATCTGATATTGTATAGTAAGAGTATTCAATTTCAATATTTAATTTGGTCATAATTTGGGATTAATTATTAAGGTATATAGTCGATTTACTTCAAGCGCTACATATTAACAGATTAGATAAAACTTAGGACATAAAGAATGTCCTACTTGATTATGTTTTTACCTGTAAATCAACTGATTTATCGCCTAAAATTTATTTTCCCCTGAAAAATATTACAACATTACAGTTTATTCTTACTGCTTTTACTGTGTTACGTGCTGTTCTACCAGTGTCAAAAATCCAATCGCTTCAATCGTTTTTAAAATAAATATGTCATATATTTCTGTTCCATTGTTAATTGGATGTATTAAAAAATCATAACCTTTTCATTAACGTTTTCTGGTATTAATGCAATTCTTTGATGTTACGTTTTTAGTGTTACATCGGGCAAAATTATTAATTTTACTACCATATGACATTAATGCGTTTCCGATATAAAAACGCTGTTAAATCAAATTTAAGTAGGTAGTAAGGTAGGAGTAAAGTTAAACATATAGGGGATAGACAAAATAATATGAACGCCAAGCAATATAGCACATCTTGTTGCATGCAAATAATGCGGCGCTTTTTTATTGCACACTTTACATGCCAAGTTATGGAGAGTTTTAGAGGAGAGTATTGAAGCAATTAGCGGTTGCTTTGATACAAGAAAGTGACAAGAAAGTTTCGTTTCTTTGAAGCTATCAAGATTAAAAAATGCAAGTATTCCAAAATAAAATGTTGAGGATGATTGTGAATGTCCCATGGTATATCAGAAACAACTATATTCATCGAAAAACAGAGGTGTCAACATTCTCTGAGTTCGCAGATATATTCACCGAAAACTTTATAAAAGAATTCCGGAATCAATAAATGATTGTTTAATTCTATATATTCCTGCTCTACTACTGTTACGTTATGTTCTACAGTTTGAAACACTATACCCGTTAGAAATTAAGTAAGGCCCTTAACCCTAACCCAATTCCGACTCCAACTATTAAATTGTACATTTTACAAAAATTTTACAAAAATATTTTCAACCTCGCTAAAACCAATGTTGAAATAAATTACTTAAATTTATTGATTACTATTAATAATAATAATGACAGTTTTTTAACGTTAATGTAAAAATATAACTTAACATATTAACTAATTTACTTACAGTAGTTAATTGTTTAACTTAAAATAAACTGGGATGTAATTAGAGCGAGTCTTATCCGGTATACATTAATCTTATTTATTATTCTTAAAAGTGGGTAGTAATCCTTTTATTTGTTAGATTGGCTGTTAACAAAGCTTGCCCACTACAAATTATCATAAGTAAGCATACCATTATAAATGTTATTTTAGGCTGTTGATTTTAATCGTTCTTAAGAACTACTGTACGATATGGTGAAAACCCTAGGATTATTGTAATAAATCATAATGGAACTAAACACATATTTTTGCAAAATATAATAATATACATATTATATTTGAATTTTAATTGAATGTTGAGAAAATACTAGGAATACTGGGATGGTTCTCTTGCGTCATTAATTTAACGTATTTAAACTAAAATTCTAGATTTCAATCAATTTTAGATTTATAAATGGAAAAAATACCTCAATATTTTGGTTCTATATTTGTTAACAATACGTTAGTTTTATATATGGTTAACTAATATATATCGGACTTTTTATGATATTGAACTTGGACTTAAATTGATATATTATGTGTAATACTTAATAATAAATTATTTCTAATTATTAATATTTAACAGTCAACCTCAACTTAAATTATCTGTCAGAATAAATTATGATCATTTATTTTAAGTAAAACCAGAATTAGATATGCGTTACAATTTTTTTTATCAGTTAGAAATGTATAAATAAATTCCAGCTTTGCAACATTTGCGGAAAAAGTTAATACAGTACCTTATTTTTAAGAAAATTACCAAGAATAGTTATCATCAAATCAACAATTACAGAAGTATTACATTTTTTTTTAATAAAATAACATTAATGTGTTTATTTTCATATTAGGTTAAGATAAAATCTCACCCAAACCGTTATATTAATTTAAATTTGTTTTGTTGGTAATTTAATATTTTATATATGTCACAAAATTATATTATTATTTTTGTATTTTTTGGGCTCGGCACCGTCTTCAAAGTGATCAGTTGATAGTAGTTGAAATATAAAAATTAATATTAAATTGTAAATAGATTAGATACTTATTAAGCTAAATTCTGTGTGTATAGTGGAACATAAAATACATGTAACAGAGAGGTTAAATGAGGTTTTCGCTTATTTTTATTTAGTTATTACGACGATTATTATATGTTATTATTATGTACATATACATTTTTTAATTTGTATTGAGTTCCTTATTTATTTCTTGAAGTCGGTTAAATTTTTGTAATTTTTTTTTCTTTTCAGTATTAGATATATACACAATAAATTACGCAGTTATTTTATTTAATATTACAGTGGGTAGGCGAAGTAAGGTGCAGACCGTATGAGGATAAATAGGAATAAAGAAACAATGATTGAAAATAAGAAGCTCTTCAGTCCTCGGGGTACGCTATCTAGCCTATTAGATTTGACAAATGCTCTAACTAAACAACAAAAAGCTATAGTTCACTTCGGGAATCGAATCCGCGACTTCGGTTTGATCAAAGCTCTCTAACAATTACACCATACAAGCAGTTGTGCTACAATATTTCTACGAGTTTTTATATATTATAGTTAGTGCCTAAAAACAAACTGAATGACTTTTGTACTGAACGACTTCCGATTTTCTGCCATATCAGCTCAGTAATAACATTATAGACAAATATCTGATTATTTTAAATAAAACATATGCGAAAACTTTGTACGTCCGTTTGAAATTTGAATCTCCCTCTATTTCCCCCCTTACCCCGAACAGATCCTGATTTGTTTCTAATGGGATCACCTCAAAATTGCACTCGTTTCAATAAAAATATTATTTTGAAAATCGACCCACAATAGACGGAGAAATCGACGAACATACAATAAAAAAAATATATACACAGCCGAACATAGAACCTCCTCCTTTTTCGAGGTCGGTCAAGAATACAATAATCTGCCATGACGCAATTGGGATATCGGAAGCTAAAATAGGGTCCTAGGTTTAGAAAATATATCGGTTGGTTGAAGAAATTTGGATAACTGAAACTCTAATTAATATTGCCACTGTGTAATGATGTTATTTGAATCTCAAAATATAAAAAGATTTTATATGATATATGCATATGATTATAGAGATAATGTTTTGTGTTATAAATAACATATTACTTTCTTACTGTTATGTTGTATTTCTAGGTATAAGAAAGCAACTCCAGAAAATATATTTGAACTAGATGAGAAGAGACAAACGAATATTTATCCCCCATTAGAAGTTACAGAAGGTCTACTCTCGTTCACCATTCAGGCACTTTTCAAACACATAGTCGGTTAGTCAAAGCCGTATTACTTAATATATGTTGATACAAATAAGTTTCGGCTGTCTAATAAGAACATTCTAATAAGTTATTTTAAAATTGACATTTGTTAAAATGTTAACTAAATAACCCAGAATTTGGACAGAAACTTGCAGTTTAGGGTGACGGCCACTAAAATCGAACTACGAGCTATTGTAGAGTTGCTCCGCATTGTAATTTAGAAGATCATCAAAAGCGGATGAAAATACAGCCAATACACACAAATTATTTTTCGTAACGATTGCCTGTTCCTCCTCATTACTCTTTATTTCAAATGAACGAGCATGGCTTGCCTGAGCACGACCATATCGTTCAAATATACCAAAAATTATATCAATTCCTGTAAAGCCTGAAAGAATGAAGTACTTAATATGGTACCCTAATGCTGGTTATACATGTATGGTTAATAATTAATTTATATAAAGTTGTTAATTATTTTTGAGCTTCAAATAATTAATCCTGATGATATAACATTTATTGATTACAATTTTGTTTTAAGTAATTAAACATATGTTTAGAGAGAACTTCGATAGCTACCGCGGATAGTTTCAAAGAGTATAACAATGCTCTAAAACCATTATGGGTTGCCTAATGAAAATTTAAGACCCTTTTACCACTACCAGCTACCTTATACTGTACAAAAGATAAGCTAAGTGGCTACCATGGTAGCCGTAATTCATGGTGTTAATCTTAAACACCTAAAGCTACTGCACACTCCGTATTTATGTCCCCGTAGGAGAATGCGGCGTGCCTAGTGATCTGCTCCGTTTGGAAATAATTATGAGGATTTATCAAAGACGAGATTCTTTCCTAAATATTTATTGGGCCTAACCTACTGTACATTCTTCGCGCAGAATCCGAAACATGCCCGCTATCTCTCGTATTTAATTAGCGCTATCAAACTCTGGACAGATGAAAATAATTTATTATTGTTCTCAAGGTAACTGTATCGTGATTTGTTTTTTTCTTTTGTTTTAACAGAGAGAAACAACGGAGTGTGCTGATAAGTGTTGCAGTCCATTACAGCAGGAATGTAATATTTTATACATCGTACGGGAGAATATATCGCGAATAATTCACATTTTAATATAATTTAATTGAAGTTACGTGTTGTGTTACAAAAATAAATTCTGATGATAACAATGATTAATATATTTTGTAGAATTTATTGATTTCTTCATTTGTTAAGACAAATCATATTCATATTTGAAAACTAGTATAATTAAAAATGTTAATTTAATACAAATTATATTAGGCGAACATTTAAAACATAAGAACATGTGCAAGTATATTGTATGGATGCCAATCGTACGAATAAATTTAAAAGCAATTAGGTATAGTAATAGTAAAAAAATGTTGTCTTTTAGCTTTTTCTTCTTTGTCAGGATGTTCTAAAGTATCCCAAATATGGAAAATATTGCGGTACTGTAATCTTCAATTTTCTAAAGCTTCGAATGTGCGTGCTTTGTTCTCTCTTCTATTTAGTTTAAGTTTATAAATTGGAATTTTGAATGAAAACTCATTTTTGTTTTATCAATGCTGTCTGATGCATCCGAATATGTAATTATAAAATTCGCCTGGTTCTCTAACTTTTTTAAATATTAGTGAGAGGCTTTTTGTTTGTTTTGGCAAATTTAAAATCGCTGCTTAAATATGAGATTACTCTGATTGTAAATTCCAAAGCCAATAAATAGTCAGTCAAATACTGATGGGTCTCTAATAAGTTACTTCGAACAGAAATGAGATAATGTGAGCTACCTCTTGCCAATTTAATTCATTAGAGAAGTAAGTATTGATACTGTTAAAATACTAAGTTGTTACAATTTTTATTGGATCTATTTTTAGCATGTTACAGCCACAGTAAATATTACTATGGACACTGTGACTAAACTCTCAAAAAGTGAAGAACAATAAAATGTCAGATTCGTCAGAGAGAAACCATTCACATGCTAAGCCGGTGACGAATCCATATAACATTTATATAAAAGTTGCGTAGTATTTTGAATATTGTGTTCTCTATATTATGAGAGTTTAGAGAAAATTATTAATCTGAAAGTTTTCTTAAAGAACTTAGGAATAGGAATCTCTTTGAATGACATATTTGTACACTGTTAAGAGACTTTGAATGGTGCAAAAATTGACTAATTGAACTTCCAGAAATTCGTTTTAAGAGAATACAATTTTGAAAGACACATTATCAAATTAAAATGGATTTAACTTTATATATATAATAATATTTCAAAATAGGACATTGGATCATCCGTGGCAAGAGTAATGAAAGAGTGTAAAGACAGCAAGAATTTATGGGGCAAGGTAAAAGTTACAATTATATTTGACTAGGTTTTGTTAGCTATATATTCTATTTATTAATACTGCAGATATATCTTTTTGCATGTTTGAATCTGAGATAGTTTTATCCCTGTAGCCTAGTAAGTGTTTTCCAATATCATGGCGAATATATTTGGTATTGTTTAGAAATCAACTTTTGAGATTCTCGGAGGAACCATTAGCTACTGTTATTGATAATTTACTATACTATAGCACACTGGTGAAAAATATCCCAATTAGTGAAACTATATAGCCTGTAATTAAGGAATGGCTTGTAAAATTAAGCATAAGTTAAGTTTTGAACATACCATGTTGAGGAGTGAATTATTTCAAATTGTTACTCGGTAAATGTACACTAAATGTTTAATTGTTTTATTTGGCTTATTTTTTAGAAACACGCCTGAAAAATGGTACGCTGTAGATCAGATTAATTTTGGAATGGATGAAGTATATCAAACACATGGAAGAAGAAATTTACAAAGCGTGCAATGATGAACAACCGTTCTGTAGATTGGGAATTAATAATTTATTAATAAATGCAAACAGTGATTCAGCTAGGTGGTGTGAATTCAGGTAGGTGGTGTGAATTCAGGTAGGTGACAGTGAATGAATTTGTGAAAATAGATGTATTGTAATGTTAAAGTAATTTATATTTGATAACATTCCTTTTGCTTCATTATATTTTATTTGAATTAGTATTGTATTATATGCCAAGCACAAAATAAATTACAATTTAAAATTGATGAGTCAACATTGCAGTGGTGTGACGTCAGAAAATTTGATGACGTGAGTTTAGTGTTATTTTGTTGGTACAATATGTGTGTGTCTTGCAGTTATCTTTTAAAATATTCATTAATCAAGTAACACAAATCATGACCTCAGAATAAAAAAACATATTTTTAAGGTATACTAAAGACAGAAATATAGATAAATTTGATCGGCTGTTTTTATCAATGGTAAAAGTTCAAATAAAGTATTACTATTTCTATATATTCAGACCTAATTTAATGTTTAAATTTATTACAAAACATTTTGTACTGAATCATTTATAGTATGCCCGAAAATTCCAGTGACATTTATTATTATTTTCATAGTTAATAAATCAATCTCTATTTATTTTAATAATATTTAACGAAATTTTATATCCAACTGCTCCCTAGGAATCAATTAATATCAAATTAAGGAAGTTTCCTGTTACTAAAATCAATATGTATAAATCATATTACATTAATATTTGTTAGAAACGATCATTTATCAGTTTAAAACGCAACAGTTCAAAGCTAATTGGCAGCTGAATCGTTTATAATTATCGTTTAATGCAGGTGCATACAAAAGTCGATGGTTATCATGGAGGGCCTAGGTAGAAATTTGAAAAATCTGACTATCCTAGTAGTACAGTACAGCATAGCACATCGACACAGTAGAAGGTTATATGCTATACAAGGGTTGTAAGAGAAGTATATTAGAAGGAACCCAGAGCAGGAAAAGTCGTATTTTTCGCTTTGTGTTTTATTGGAAAGTGACCATTTAATTTATTTATATTTAAACATAACAATTTTGTGAATTGAAAACGATAAAATAATGAAACCGAGTAGTAACAAATAATTAGTAATTTTTCTAAAGAAAATTTTAGAATCATTGCCCAGATTGGTGACAGCTCGCTTGATTGGTCGCTGCCTCCAAAATTTGAAAATGTTTCATCACAAAGCTATAAAAACAATTGATATACCGCCTATCATACAGGAGCCAGTATGTTTCACATTTGAGCTATCGTCGACTTTTCTCATCATTAAATTAAATTGGATATTAGCAGCTTACAATAAACAAAATTTGAGTTCGTTAGTATTTAGGAGATTATGCCTTCAAATCTTGTCAGAATACCCGAATTGTGAGGTCATTTATACTGATTACTCTACGTCCTCTATACGAGTAATCACTCCATCATCACATCATCTTCGTCTGGATTCCCAGCCACAAGGGCAAAAGAGCACACAGCCAAAGAGATTTGCAAGTACAATTCAACAAGCTACTGATTGGTCATTTTCAGTTTACTCATTCCTTCCTAATGAATCGAACTGAGAAACCTCTGTGTCCTAATTGTGAGGAATCAATGTCTGTCTCCCATGTTGGATGAAATTTAGATATTTATTAACTGTCAGAAGAATTAATGACTAACACAATTCATGGAAGGGTGTGTTCTTGCCCCAAAGCCTTCCTAAATTGTTTGATTTCCTCCAAGCAATTGATTTGTATTTTAAAGTCTAATTTTAAACTTTACATAACTTTATATTAGGATGAATTTTATCTGTACAAATTTTTATTACTTATTTGTTTGTTCAGATATCTGTTCTGTCTCGATGTTTGTAAGTTTGATTGTTGATCTATTTAACAGTTTTTATTTTAGTGCAAAAATTTGGTAACAGTTGATTGGCTTATTGTTTTTGAATTCGTTGGAACGCGCCACTGACTGAGATTAGCTTAGTCTCACTTCTCATTAATAATTCTTGGTGTGTGTTGATAGTTTCTAAAAAATACCATATCGTTGGGCAGACTCTAAACAAAATATATCAACCGATCATTTCTATAAATAACAAATGACAAATGTTAAAACTTTTAGGTGAAGTTTATTGTACCCTTAGTAATTTTTATCAATCATATACCGTCTATAAAAATGACGTAGTAACTGCTTTCCGGTTATTTTGATACGCTTGTTATTTTATTCTACTGATTTAATCTCAAAACTGCACAAGTTATGTTACACCAAAATGAAAGTGTTTCCGATTTACAAGTTTCTGAAAATGTCGAGATTTGTGCTTGAAAATGTGAGTTTTCTACACGCATTACATTTCTTGTTTTATCAAAATAAAACAGGTCGTTTAAAGTCTTGTCTAATGGTTGAGACTTACGGTGACTATGCTTCAATCATAATAAAATGTAAATCGTTGTTTCGACAATTTAAATGTGGCAATTTCAATGTGAAGATGTGGAATTATAGGAGCTATTAGATGAAAACTTCAAAATGTATAAAAACTTGACAGGTAATTAGAAAATTGAAAAATTGTCGGTGAAATACTGCTTCAAAGCTGTGAAAGGATGCACAGCTAACATTGATACCAATAAGAAATATTTAATTTAAGCTGCTTCATTGAATTTGAAGTACGCTCAAAGACATGATAAGGTGATTTTGCAACATGATAATAGTGTCATACACTTAGTCCTAAATCAGTCCAAGATGTGTAGAGATGACTCGGATGGAAAATTTTATCTCACCCGACGCCAACTACCACGTTTTCGAATGATTTAACCCAAAGGAGAAACTGATCTTTTGGAATTTCACCCATAAATTGCTTGAGAGGTGGGCAAAATGAGCATCACATCGAATAAATACCTTTTAACTATCCATTGTAAATAACTTGTTTTCTTTAGCGAATAAATAGGAAATAAATTACCGATGCACCTGATGAATACATATATCAGATAATATATTAGCGACAATATTGTCGAAGCCGGAATAGGTGATATCGTATAATAGACTGTTATTAAATAGTTTTAAATGTGATATAATAATTTATGAAAAATTTATTGAGAGTAGAAACAAATGTATGCCTAAATCATAGACGTTTTAGCGTTAATTTAATTTCGAATTGACAAGCAATTATAATAACAATATGCTAATGAGTTTTAATGATTCATAGAAGGTTATAATTTACATAGTTTTATAATGGTAAGATTATGCAAAATATGCAAAGTAACACATTTTGTTAGTTTAATATCTTTAATAAATTTTAATTTTTTTTTATAAATGCCACCGAAACCTACAGAACTGTACTACTTATTTGATTTTATAGAACATATGCATGACCTGTATGACAAATATTGTAAATATCTATCGTGTTGCATTTGAAAACATTACAGGTAAAGTAAAATAAATTACAAACCAGAAGATTTCGAACATTTAGCAATATTAATTTTAACAATCTTAAATGTTAAACTTAAGTACCATAAAAAGCTTTATGTGTGTTAGATTGATCGATTTTAGAGCATTTTCGGAAAAATGGGAATGTGCTTTGCCGGGGAAACGCTACACATTTATAAAAGATGGCGCCATCGGCAAACAGAGTCTCAAAATTACAAGAGGAAATTTGATATATCAAGACAAGACACTTGTCCCTAATTTATTGCCATTACATTTTTAAATTAGACACAATGTGATATACATTTGAGTGAGTAAATATGACTGGTTTCATCCTAACAGGCTCCATTTTCGGGAAATGTTGCTTTTTCACTTTTAACTGCAAAAAAACTGTAGCCCAAAAAATATGTAGAATAATAATAGAGACATATAGTGGAGAGTGTATTTGAAAAGTAATGTACCAAAAAAGTCCCAGAAATTCAAATCAGGCGATCTCCACGTGGAAGACAACAAGAACTCATAGGAGATTACCCGAGAAGCTGTTTAGGATCAATGGAAATTGGAAATTGGCCTTGGAAATTATTGAAAACAAGGGTAGAAACAAGTAACTACCATATAAATTAATCGTTTAGAGGTGTTGAATAGGGTTTTTCGCAAGTGGGCAATTGCTGCTGTCAAAACGGAAGAAAGAAGCAGGAGTTTGTACCGTATTTACTGCAAACGAAAATTTAATTCACTATGCCAACCCCAACAGATAACAACATGTCAATTGAAAAGTTTCCGGTCTGAAACATAGATGGCGCTACTAGAATTAAATCCATATGTTTTTTAATTAGCCCTCAAAACATGCGTGTATAAATTTAAGAGCTGTCGGATCATCAGTTTGTGAATTATAACATTTTGAGTGAAGCAACTTTTGTTATTGTGAAAAATATGGATAAAAAGGAATTTCGCGTGTTGATAAAATAATGTTTTTTGAAGGGAAAAAGGGTTATGGCGTCTGTATGTTGGGATGCGCATGGAATAATTTTCATTGACTACCTTGAAAAAAGAAGGACCATCAACAGTGGCTATTACATAGCGTTATTGGATCGTTTCAAGGATGAAATCGCCGAAAAACCGTCGACAGTTGAAGAAAAAGAAAGTGCTGCTTCACTAAGACAATGCACCGTGTCACAAGTCGGTGAAAACGAAGGCAAAAATCCATGAATTGGATTTCGAATTGCTTCCTCATCCACCGTATTCTCCAGATCTCCAGATATATAGTCTATTCGTATATGCGTCATCAAGATGTTGAATACATTGCCTGCCGCAATTTGTAAATTCTTTTGAGAATCAGAAAAAATTTTCGTTCTCATTTTATTCTAGTTAAAAAGTGACATGGTACTGTCTGATTAGTTTGAACACGTAAAGGAATGAACATGTCAAATTCGTCCGCTGGTCAGACGTATGTAAAATTCTTGAGAGGATTAAGAGGTTATAACTCTAACCTATATTCTGTGGCTGTATACTGAAATGTTAAAATAAATTATATTTGATAACATTTTTAATCAATTATTTTATTTAGATTAGAATTTTTGTGTGTGTTAAAACTAAACTTTTGATGTCACAAATGTAAATGACCTATGCATAAAATAACTTTGAACAGACTATACACGCGGTTTATATTGGTATTTGGTATAATTTTCCAGAGCGAGCTAGTGTAAAACTATAAAATGATTTTGAATATGTATCGATATTAAGATATAGTCAATTCAAAATAGCAGTGACACGGGAAACGTCGCAATGTTGCCACAGCTACTCCCAATTTTAGTACATTTAGGCTCTGACATATACCAAAATTTTAATATAAATAAAATAATTGAACAAATATTCTATTAAATATAATTTATTTTAATATTATAGTACATCAATTGCATCTCTTATCGAAGAACTCAAAACTACAATTAATTTTACAGCCACAATAATTTATAGGTTAGAGTTGTTTTATTATATATACATTGAGCTTTTTTCCACACTAGTATCGGTAGGGTTCTAGACGCGTTATAGGTTAGAGCTGTTTTATTATACATACATCAAGCATTTTTCCACACTAGTATCGGTTGGATTCTAGACGCGTTTTTGTATGTAGTGGTATCCCCCAAAGGCCTAATCCACTTAATTAACAACTGTATATCTGAATAGTGTATTTTATTTTCATTAAAGAGCATATTTATATTTTACGCTTAGTGCTTGTTTTGTCAATTTCTTCTTCAATGTGTCTGATCGAGGTCATACAAACCGAAGGTGTTATTTCGACAATGCCTCTTTCCATAAATCCAGACAGTTCTGGTTTGAATATCCTCCTCGACCTCAATATCTATTGTAATAAATACCACATCAACTCAATTGAATTAAAAATGCAGTGATAGGGAGGGAGACATAATACTCTGTAGCCATAACATTCAGTAATCTGATCTACTATGTATGTTTTCTAAGGCTTAATTCTAATAAAGTAAATTACATAAAATGCAATTAAATATTTTATTTATATTTACCGAGTGATAATTTGAAACAGTACATGATTTCATCGAAACTTATTTTTAATGTACTTTAAGCCATTCTTTAATTGCAGTCTTTGTTGATGGACTTGTTTTCTCCACTAGTGTACTATATATATAATAATTATAAATAATAACTATAAATAATTGTATTATATTATGTTTCTATTGAAAAAACTACCTAGTGTTTTATACATTTCGCATATTTGATAACTGAACCACCAAGATTGATCTTGATTCGTCACCCGTTTCGCATAAACACGGTTTCTTTTTGGCGAATTTAAGGTTATATTGTTTTTTATTTTTTGAGATATTTTAGTGACCGTGTCCGTACTAATATAAAGTGCAGCTGCAAGGCGCAAAAAATATTTTCAATAAAAACCGCGGCGATTTTAAATTTATTAAAACAAAGCCTTAAAACAACGTGTGCCGGTTTATAACCCGTAATTATAATATTTTGATAAGTTTGGTAAACGGACAACTTTTGCAGGCTCATTCCGTTACATGTACGAACTTCTCTAACAGCATTCTTTCTCTTTTTAAATAGAATAAAATGACAAGGATAATATTGTCTTGCTGTAGAACTAATTTACAACTTTAGACAGACATATATATGGACACTCGTGTCACTGCTATTTTGAATTGAGTATACATTTAAATTGTTTATCATTATTCTGTTATGAATTATTTATAGATATTTTTAAAGTTCGTTATTTTTTAACTTTCGAATATCCGATACATGTTTAAAATATATACTGGCATAAATTATTAACAACAGTTTAGAACAATTATTGCTCGGTAAATCTACTTTCACTTTAGAAACACATTGTGCTCAGTCTACACCCCAACTAACACCAACATTAATTGTATAATTGTAGACATTAGCGTTTATTGTTGCAATTAATTGTCAATTATGTATTAAAAGTAGACGTTATAAACTTGTTTCATTTAGACGTGAATTAATTACTATTCATTAATTGGATCTTGATAAATTGCTATATTTATATTATTGTTACTGTAACGATTATTAAACGTAGTGTATACGTTCTTAATTAATCAATTCTGAAAACGAAAAATGTGTACAAAAAATTAAAGTGACTTAATTAGAGCGAACTGTAATAAGAGAAAATATATCTCTTTGTTTGTTTAATAGATAAGTCATTAAGTTTTATTGCTATTATATAATACCTTTCAGTGATTTTTAAAATTTTCATTACCACCACCATCGCCATTGAAGTATTGCTTGACATAATATTGAATAGGATATTTAAGAGCCACTTAGGATTTTTGGATACGTGAAGTTACCTTTCATGGTATTAATTTGTTTCCATTTATTATAGATGGAGAATAACTGTAATATAGAAACAAAAAATTAGAAAAATATTTCTAGGGCTCTAATTGATACATAAAATATATTATTAAAAATTTAAGTTTATCTTGATAATTAATATAATTTATGGAATAATTTAATAGTTGTCACATTGGACAGTTATATACTAAATACGCCAATTTCGAGGACTGTTATTGTTTTAATTTCTCTTTCAAACATTATTGCAAGTAGTTTTCAAATGCAACTCGGCAATCTTAATCCACACTTTTAAAGGAAAATGCTGATTATATCAGTAGAAAAACGGTGAAAAATTACATGGCAATATCCAAGAGGGACGTTTTAATAAACTCGACGTATTCGTAAGATATTGTCCCTTTCCGATAATCATTTGATCCGATCAAAGTACTCTATTTGGTCTATTTGAATAGCGTATTGAAAATTAGAAAAAGCAATAGCTATCAATAGAAAATATATAGAGGTTTGTGAATCAATGAATGACACATGGTAAAATAATGAATAGAATTCATTCAAGATATAAAATACTGTGTTCATGCTTTATTATAGAAGAATATTTCAAGTAATTTCTCAATAGGTTAAATAGATAATCACAATTATCAGTACATAATAAATTGCTATTATATAGGCAAATATTGAAACCTATATGGACATACGGAATACAATTATGGGGAAGTTTCCCAAAAATTAATATAAATATAATACAAGTTTCCAGAACAAAGTTCTCAAAAGTATTGTAGGTGCACCGAGATACTACAGGACTGATTACTTACACTGAGACCTTCAGATACCGACTGTTACTCAGAAAATCAAGAGAATTGTAATGAGATATGAGGAAGGTTTCCTATATAACACCAGAATAGGACACAGGCTCAAAATAATCAAACCATTTGATCATTTGTAGTGTAGTGTAGTGGGGTATATTTAATAGAAAAATAGTATTGTTAACACATAAACATTATTACACCATATACTAAGATCCAGTGGCCCTGATTCTCCAGATAAATACCTTGATTTAAGTTAGAGACAAATTGTAGTGGACTAGTAACAACATAATAAATAAATAATTCGTTAGTAGAATGTACATGTATTAGAAAATATTATGTAGTTCAAAAGCTCAAATGAAATGAGATCATTATCACCCTATGAAATAGTCATAGTAATATAAATCACTGTGCTTATATTAAAGGAAACTATATTGGTGAATAAATTGATAAATGTTTAAAATTATTAGATAATTCAAGAACTTCCCGTCTGAAGTCTCATGTATATATTGATCTAAATGCGATTTACTATTTTTAGTGTTTATTGTATATTGGTCCGTTGAACTTCTGTTCAAAATTACATTATACTGTAAGCGACTTAGTGATAATTTTCAACCGTTAAACTTCAACGATAATTCTTAAACAACTCACTTTTTCAATCCGACAACGGTTATTGATAAATTAATCTCTCTTGCGGATGAAATTTCGAATCGATTTTATGCCGTTTCATCCTCGGTATTGGGTATTAACTCCCTATCATCATGGACCGCTTTTTTTTCTTACGTTCGATGCCGAAGGAAGAAGAGATGCATTATAAATAAGGATGGAGAGGGAACATCTTATTATTGGCGTTGATTTAGTCGAGCACGTAAAGGATATGGAGAGACTTGTTCTGTTGGCGCCACTATAATTTGCTTTACCGATCTAGTCTAAATAAAACTAATTTAAATTAGATGGAAAAGCAGCTGCGTTGTTCAGTCGTCTTTTTTTTCTCGCTTCTAAGTCGTGAAATGATCATGATAAGAAACAAGAAAAGCCAGTAAAATGCTAGAGTCGTAATTCTCATTAGAAAATTGTGCAATATGCTGATTTATTTTAAATATAGAAAAGATATGAATAGTGAATAATTTTATTGTAAGATTTTATTTTGAAAAATTATTTCTCATTTTCTCATTACGTTCAATAGCCCTCAGAAAAACCATTTTATGTAATTCTAATTTTATGTAAATTTTATTTGTACGTAATTGGTTATCTTGTACTAATATGTTGTTTATACTTCATAATTATACAAGTTTAATGAATTATAATGTAGCAACGTATAAATGTTATTGATGACAAAATAACTAGAATTAGAAACGTATTCGTGCCTCAACATCTTGATGTAACATACATATAGTCTATAGAGATTTGCTTAATAACGACGACTTGAAATGAAACATAGGAAAAGTCCAATAAAAAAGAAATGTTCGGAATTAAAATCATCACATAAATTAATTATAGTTCAAAAAATCAGTATATTTAAAAATCATTGCAAAAATCATTATCATCATCATTGGTGCCTGATAAATTTATATCTAATGGTGACCACGTTTGCAAGAACTAATGCGTTTGATCGTAGATCTTTTCGAAATTAACTGACTTATTTACACAGAGGATTACTGAGAGAGAATGAGTATATTTTGAAAATATTTATTATTTGTTTTATATTAACGTCTTTTTCATGCACGACTTTATCATCCACTTTTGCCACGCACAGTATTTGTTTAAGTTAATTGAGATCATAGCTAATACATATTTGTTGCTATAATTATTTATATATCCAGTGAAATGATCATGATAAGAAACAAGAAAAGCCTGTAAAATGCGGGAGTCGTAATTTGGATTACGAAGGTATTACTTCAAAAGAAAGCTTTATGTTAATGCATTATTACCTGATTCTCATTAGAAAATTGTGCCAATATGCTGATTTACTTTAAATATAGAAAATATATGAATAGTGAATAATTTGATTGCAAGATTTTATTTTGAAAAATTATTTCTCATTTTCTCACTACGTTCAATAGCTCTCAGAAAAACCATTTTGAAATATATAGTTCTAATTTTATGTAAATTTTATTTGTACGTAATTGGTTATCTTGGACTAATATGTTGCTTATATTTTATTATTATACAAGTTTAATGAATTATAATGTAGCAACGTATAAATGTTGTTGATGACAAAACAACTAGAATTAGAAACGTATCCGTGTCTCAACATCTTGATGTAATATACATATAGTCTATAGAGATTTGTTTAAGAATGACGACTTGAAATGAAACATAGGAAAAGTCCAATAAAAATAAATGTTCGGAATTAAAACCATCACATAAATTAATTACAGTTCAAAAAATCAGTATATTTGAAAATCATTGCAAAAATCATTATCATCATCAAATCATATCAATTGAAGGTATTGGTGCCTGACAAAGTTATATCTAATGGTGACCACGTTTGTGAGAACTAATGCGTTTGATCGTAGATCTTTTCGAAATTCACTGACTTATTTACAAAGAGTATTACTGAGAGAGAATGAGTATATTTTGAAAATATTTATTATTTGGTTTATATTAACGTCTATTTCATGCACGACTTTATCATCCACTTTTACCACGCACAGTATGTGTTTAATTTAATTGTGATCCTAGCTAATACATATTTGTTCCTATAATAATACTATAACTATTTGTACTCTAATTTAATTTAATATATTCAATTTGCATGGAATAATCTGTATATGAATGATTATAAATGTCATAAGTTAGGAAAGTACACTATGTTTCTAGCCCAATCAGTTATAACTCAACTATTTATTAATCATGCATATCTTACTAAAATCTATAAACACTCTAATTATTTATTTCCATTTAAATAATAAGACGTATGAATTAACAGTAATATATTAAAATTAGTGCACTATATTAATAAAACATTAAGACGCGCATGATGAATGTCTTGGTTGAAATTTCTACATTTTATTTATATAGTTCATACATGGTAATATATTGTTTGTTAAAATATTAGAATATTATTTGAACAATATCGTTTAATTGTTGCCACTCTTACTCAAAGATTGATACAACATCAATGTGTACGGGTTTAGAATATTTATTATCATTAACTTTATGTTGCATTATTGTAGGTTGGTTTTTCTGCTTGCTGTTGTTTGCTGTATTATTTATTGAAAAGTGAAGCCAGTTCTGAAGTAGTTAATCTATGGCTTGTCACGGATTCATTTGAAATACTACTACTAATAATATACTAACAGTGTGAATCAATGTGCACTTGCTTAGAAATTTTCAAAGTTTATATTAAACCTTTCTTGTTTCATAACTAGCGCAGTAGGTTTCGGGAAAATCATATAATTGCTCTCTCTTAAATTTATTCAATTAATAGGAATCAAATTCCGCAGTTACTAGACATAATTCTTGGTTTAGTTAAGTGGAGTTCGATCAAAGGTATTGCAGCTGAAACTGTAAAGTTACGAAAGGTGGATTTAAGGTATTTAAAGGCCCTTAGCCATAAATTATTACAAATAAGAAACATTCAAGCTTTGGAAATCACGTCTAGTTCGTGGATTCCCTGGTGGTGGTCTGTGGACTGAACTAACATAGTTTACTAGCATTTGGACAGAAGCTTGCGGATGTATGGTCACTAAAGAAGGATTATTGTATTTCAGTTCCTCATTTATAGACTATTACTTACTATTGGAAAATATTTCCTTTAAAAATCAGGAAGGAGAAACTGGCGGACGAAGATACAGATCACTCAAACATAATTTTATTAGAATTATAAGCTGCCTAAATGGAACAACGACTACGTAGATCACTGTGATTATTTCTTTAGGAGTTAATAGTTTTGTAGTAGTTTAATTTTTTTCATCAAAAAGTTATTTATTTCTTTTTCAGGCGCCAATGTAGTATAATATATATAGTCTATTCAAAGTTTATTTATATATGCGTCATCAAGATGTTTAATACACTGCCTGCCGCAATTTGTAAATTCGTTTTAGAATCAGACAATATTTTCCTTCTCACTTTATTCTTTTCAAAAAGATACACAATGCTGTCTGATCAGTTCGAACACGTAAGCGAACTGTGGCTGTATACTACAATGTCAAAATAAATTATATTTGATAACATTTTTGTTCAATAATTTTATTTAGATTAGAATTTTGTTGTATGTCAAAGCTAAACTGAACTATAACTCAGAGTTGATGGGGCAACATTGCCACGTTTTGATCTCCTAAATTTAAATGACGTATGTACATGGTATTTAGTATAATTTTCCAGAGTGACCTAGTGTAAAACTATAAAATGATTTTGAATATGTATCGATATTAAGATACATTTAAATTGTTTATCATTATTCTGTTATGAATAATTTATAGATATTTTTAAATTTCGTTATTTTTTAACTTTCGAATATCCGATACATGTTTAAAATATATATTGGCATAAATGATTAACAACAGTTTAGAACAATTATTGCTCGGTAAATTTACTTTCACTTTAGAAACACATTGTGCTCAGTCTACACCCCAACTAACACCAACATTAATTATTGTATAAAGAAGTATATGTGTCACTAAAGAAGGATTATAGTATTTCAGTTCCTCATTTATAGGCTAGTGCTTATTACTAGAAAATACGTCCTTTAAAAAATCAGCAAGGACAAATTGGCGCACGAAGGTACAGACCACTCAAACATAATTTTATTAGAATTATAAGCTGCTCAGATGGAACAATGAATACGTAGATCCCTGTGATCATTTCTTTAGGAGTTAGGTGTTATATCGCGTGATTGTATCATATGTTTTAAGACTGAATCGTCTTCTCTTTCTTTAAAATATAATATTATTGAAGTAGTTTAATAATTTTTGAGTTTTAAAACTTAATATTTTGTAATTTATATTAATTTTTGCTTAATTGTGCAAATAATGTAGAACTATGAAAATATTCCTCTTAAGTGATGGAATAAATTAAAACGTTATACTTTGTAGCAAAGTATGTACTATGTTATAAATATAATAGCAACCTATTTATCTTGAATTAAACTGTCAATTCATCTTAAGCCAACACGATAGATTTACTTTGAAACTAATTGAGCTTTCTCACGGGCACAACAATATCAACCTCATAAATATCTAGCGTCGGTGTTGAAGAAAACAAATTTAATGAATCCAGTTTTGAATCGCATACCTCTGTGTCTAATATCTGTCGTGGAATAGTGCCGATAATTAAAAGAAGTCAAATTCGAACGATAAGTGATTAAATCGAACGAAAATTGCCTTGTATGGCGGTTTCGCATCCGGTCGTGAAGGCATTAAAGATGCAAAAGACTATGTTAAACGTAATTAGTCGATGGTATCGAAAGCACTAGTATGTTAAATTAAAACGGATCGATCGATCCCAACTTAATTTTGCGGTTTCCTCTATTGGCGATGTAGATGTCGCTCTGCCGGGCGAAATTTATCGAAAGACCATTCGCGGATCGAAAACATATTCCAAATATTAGTTCGTGTTATTTAAACTAGGTTCAGTTTATGGTGTTGTTTTCCACGATTGAAATTCTTGCATATAAAATACCTATAATTTTACACATATCAATTACTGATAGCTGTAATGTTGTGTATATTTACTATACGTATATATGTTGTTATTGTTCATTTTAGCACTTGTTTATTCGAGTGGCTTTTATTACATTATTTACTATACGTTCAATACTTGAATTTCCATGAAATACGTGTAGTTTTATATTTCACTAACTGCGTATATCATAGTAATAGGTCAATTGAAAAGTTCCCGGGCTGACATATAGATGGCGATGGTATAATTAAATCTATATATTCTTTAGTTAGCCCCAACAATCAAAAAATGCGTGTATAAATTTGACAACTGTCGGATCATTAGTTTGTGAATTATAGCAGTTCGAGTGAAGTAACTTTTATTATTGTAAAAAAATATATAAAAGAATATCGCGTTTTGATAAAATATTACTTTTTAAGGGAAAAAATGCAGTTGAAGCAAAAACTTGGCTTGATGACAAGTTTCCGGACACTGCCCCAGGAACATCAACTATCAAGAATTGGTATGCTAACTTTAGACGTGGTACAATGAGCATTGAAGACGGTGAACGCAGTGGACGCCCAAAAAAGATTCTTATCGACGAAAAGAGTAAAAAAATTACAAAATGATTTTGAATTACCGTAAATTGAAACTGAATGAAATAGCAGATACTCTAAAAGTATCAACTGAAAGTGCACATCATATCATTCACGAATATTTGGCTATAAAAAAGCTCTGTGCAAAGGGGGTGCCGCGCGAGCTCACATTTAACTAAAAATCACGACGAGTTGATGATTCGGAGCAGTGTTTGAAGATGATCAAGTATAATAAACCCGAGTTTTTGCATCGATATGTAACAATGGATGAAACATGGCTCCATTATTTCACTCCGAAGTCCAATCGACAGTCATCCCAGTGAACTGCACACGATGAACCCGCTCCAAAACGTGGGAAAACGCAACAGTCGGTTGGAAAGGTTATGGCGTCTGTATTTTGGGATGCGCATGGGATAATTTTCATTGACTACCTTGAACAAAGAAGGACCATAAACAGAGACTATTACATAGCATCATTGGACCGTTCGAAGGACGAAATCGTCGAAAAACCGGCGCATTTGAAGAAAAAGGAGGTGCTGTTTCACCAAAACAAGGCACCGTGTCACAAATCAGTGAAAACAATGGCAAAAATCCATCAACCCACCGTATTCTCCAGATCTGCTCCACAGCGACTGTTTTCTGTTATTGGATCTCAAAAGAATGCTCGCTAGGAAGAAATTTTCGTCGAATGAAGGGGTGATCGCCGAAACTGAGACATATTTTGAAGCAAAGGGCAAATCGTACTACAAGAATTGTACTGAAAAGTTGAATATAATTCAGCTATCCTATTACGATAAAACAATTAGAATAATCAATTGATTATTGATTTATTTAGAAAACAAATTTTGTAGATCATTTAGGGGTAATTGTAATCTCATTGAATGACGAGAACTTCCCAATAAGAATTATAACACAGATTATTATAGAGGAATTATTATTCAGAAACAAATTGTAGATCCCCGAAATTATTCACAAGACAATATCTCGAACACATTTGGAAAGCATTATATTTGACTTTAAATATAAGTCTAGTACTGCAAAATATATAGTATTCTAGATTTTAAAGAAATTGGCTGGATGCTAAAAGCTATTTATATAAAGTAATTTAATAGCTACTTTGTAGAATACCTACTGTGTCGTCCTTCATGTCTTATTATTTTATTTTCACCACAAATATTAAAATTCCAGATTTGTCATTACCTTTTAGTAAAACCAATTTACAATCTTTACAATTTACAATTACAATTTACAATAAAAAATAATAAAACTTCAAATTAAATTATTGAAATTATTCACAGGACAATATCTTGTACATATTTCAAAAGTTTTATTCAAAAAAGCGGCGATTGCAAATAAAACACAATTATTGAGCTGGAATTTCACGCTAAATATAAGTCTGGTACCATAAAATATATAAAATATTAATAAACCGTTCTTTATTAAATTTTATTTAAAATTGTTTTACTTTAATGGAAATAAGTAGCGATTTATTGTACTCGAATGTACAAATGATTGTCGACGATCGTAACGTTGCTGACTCAGTCCTCGTTTAATACGGCATAATGGAGTTCACATATTACCTGTCACACATAGACGCAGATTTATTTTCATGAATCAATGGATCTTTTAAAAGATTGAATGCTCTTAATGGAGAATGCAAATATTTCGTTTATTATATATATAAAACGTTTAGACCTTAATATACAAATTTTAAAATTTTCTTTGAATTTCTTGAAGCAATTTTATTTTCTAGAAAAAAAAGTGATAGAAACAAGTTACAAATAGTAGAAATGAAATGCTTCAGAAAAGTCAGGATCTAACAAAAAAGGACAGGATAAGAAGTAAATGAATAACAAGGCTCAATATTGAATCAGTGGAAGGGTACATAGAGATGATATTACTTAGTTGGTGAGGATTCTTGTAGCATATGGAGAACAATACAGGTAAAAAGAAACTATATATCTGACCCTTAATGTATTTTTTGTATGCTTGCGGAAGTTCATGATTATTCAATTTTACTGAGGGACATGTTCTTTTGCAAAGGGTGAATGTCATGCATGGGTAGATTTTGTCTCATTTGCTTTAATACGCCACGTTTTCAAACACAATTCGACTTTGTTAAGATGAACTTGTAGGTTTTTTGTGGCTGATATTGGATCCTCCTGTGATGATAAAACCGCTGTATCGTCAGCATATGTTGCAACAGTAATGTTTATTGAGGTCGGTAGGTTAGCTGTATACATAAGATATAAAAATGGGCCGAGAATACTGCCCTAATTTTTAAAATATAAAATAATTTTAATTTACGTGAATATTTTTATAGAATAAAGGTTTCGACTATATGCTGCTTCTTTCATAATATTTTTATGGAGATGTTCGGTGGGTATCGTCGAACTAGATGAAAATATCCTTTTTGTTAAATCGAGCTTAAAGCGTTAGCCGGAGGTGAACGGTGATACAACAGTTCGACGTCGACCAATAAAGTCCGCAACAGAACAATAGATATCGCGAGATTATTAATCTCTAAAATACACAGAGAGGCGAACCATGAGCAGCCTCCATCCGAGCGTTGGCAGTTGACAAAGATCAAAGCCATCAGCCGGATTCCACTCTTTATCCGTTCTTCCTCTTAACGCACGATGCGCCGATTAGTTCCGGTCGGGCGGATTCACCTCAGCCACGCCACGACAACCACCGGAGCGCGTTTGATTTCGTTCTTCTTCATACGGGCCGCGCGCATTCCCGATCCCGTATTATCGCCGCCTATGATAAAGCGTTTCGACCAACGACGACGGCCGTGACAACTTCGAGTGCCGCTTTGTTCGAACGGCTACGGCCGGAGTTTTCAATGATACCGTTGTGTCGCCGCCAGGTTATGCTGCACGTATTTTTTATAGCTCTAACAAATAGCTTCTAATTTTTTTGTTGTCTTGATTTTGAGCTTGGAAATGTATATACTATGTTGTAGATTGTTATACAATTTTTTAAAATCATATTTGTAAGATTTTTTTATTAATCTCTTTGTATTTCAACAATCTGCTCGTGGGCAATAAGGATTTTTTATGATTTCGGTTATACAATATAACTATCTTGACAGGGAGAAGATCGCTTCAGTAATTGATCTGCTGTACAAAATTATAATCTGAATCTTATTCTAGATACTATTATAACTTATTCTATAGTCAATCCGAACTTATACTTATTCTAGAGATTAATATATCTCACTCTACGCGTCTGTTAATCGATTATATATATATAAATATATATATATATATATATATATATATATATATATATATATATATATATATATATATATATAATAAGGGGGAATACATTTGGTTTAGTTTAAGCTCAAACTGTTTTAGTTTTGTCACTATATATTTTTTTCATGTTAAGATTTGATCAAAATGCATTCCCAGATACTTAACATTGCCTATTTGCGGGTTTTCATAATTACATTGTGACTGGAGTATGTTTAATTAATACGCCATGTTTTCAACCACAATTCGACTTTGTTTAGATGAAGTTGGAGATTTCTTGTAGCTGATCTCATGTGATGATAGGACCGTTGTATCGTCGTCATATGTTGCGACAGTAGTGTTTTTTGAGGTCGGTAGGTGTATACAAAAGATATGATATTGAACCTAGAATACTGCTTTATGGAACACCTGAATATATTGGATGTAGATCAGTGTGTTCCTCATTCTGTTTCACAATAAAATGCCTATATGTAAGGTATGATTGCAATCTTTGAAAGTGTATGTGGGGCAACATATTTATAACTTATAATATTAATATTAATATTATTATAACAATAACCTATTAGACATATAAATTAGTTTTATATATCTTTTTATTCGAAGCTTTATTGTAAAAAATCGGTACATTGTATTTTATTAATTGAAAGCCGCTACTTCTTCTCATCTTTCATATAATTTACGAGATTCATGATTTTAATTTCATTTGAGTAAATGAATTTACGACATATAATTCACGAGGCTATCAACGAATCGACCCATTTTTGGTGTCTTCAAGAAATGAAACGCTCTTAAGACAAGTCAGCATTCATATATAGGAAAATGCAGTAATTAGAAGGAGCATAGACTCTATTTTTTTTATAGCTGTTACAAATAGCTTCTCATTTTGTTGTTATCTATATTTTGACTTGGAAATGTATACGCTATATTGTAGGTTGTTATACTATTTTTTAAAATAATATTTAAATGTTATAACATCAATATTAATATTGTTATAATAAATAATAATCTATTACGCCTATGTACTAGTTTTAAAGGACTTTTTCAATTCAAAGCTTTATTGTGAATAGTCGTTATAGTTTATTATAGTGGTGGCTCCTGATAAGTATGCCAAGGTTTTCCCCAATATTTGGAAAAAAAGCTTACCTATTTTTTACAATTCAAGTACATCTAATGTTCTTTTCTGTTCGCAAATTTGGTAATCACTTTGTCACTAAAATTGTCTATTCCGGAAAAAAACTGTTTTTCAGTAGATAGCATGGAAACAGCTGTTAAATGACCTTCGGCCATTAAATTCCTGAAAAATGTTTTGATACGCTTTATTGTTGAAAAGCACCTTTCGGCAAGTACTCTGAAAAGAAAAGTGATGCAACTACTAGATGCTCTTTAAAATGACATCGATCTTTCTTAGAATTTGTTATAACTGAGGTGTGTGAAGTTATAATAAATTCTAAAGCAGAAGTTCGGTGATCTAATTTAGAGTTGCCTGGACGGTTACATATATTTTATGGTGGCTCGTGACTTATTATATCTGATGCTTCACTAATTGTATTACCAATATTATATCGAACTTGAATAGTATTGCGTTCAAAATTATCGACAGCGTCGATTTTTCTATGCTGCAGTTAGTTAAAAAGAATATCCACGTGGGGCACCACATGATGGAGAAAAATTAGCCAAGAATTGAAGACCGGATCATTTAATGTTCAGCGAATAGAGTCGGCTGCACTGCAGAGTATGTTGCTGGATAATTGGTCTTCTATTTCATCTATACACTCAATGAGATAGTTTGTATTTTCATACATAACAGTAATAGACGGCATGTTAAAATTCCAACGGATTTGAGCGCTGTGAGAGATCTTTCTGTTTACAATTTTGTTCAACATTTCTAATCGTTGGGATGGCTTATTAAAAAAGCCAGGAATATCTTGTAGACTGCTAAAAAATACTCGTACTTGCTTATTTGTGGAAGCAACTTTAGACATAATCAAATTGAATTGATGCGCATAACCGTTTACATGGTGAACAAAGGGATATTTTCTTTTAATTAATTAATTTAATTGTCTGCTCATAACCGCTGCACTATCATAGTTTTATGAGATCAGTTTGTTGGGTGATAAGTAAGAATTTTGAATTAAATGATCTATAAAGCTTAAAATTGTTTTTATTAAATGTTTCTGCACCACATTTTGCAGAAAATAAGTAGTTCCAAAAACGCTGAATTGGCTCACCATCGCGAACGTATCTAAGAATAACTAAAAGTTTAGATTTTACAGTTTTATCAGTTGTTTCGTTCGCCATGATCGCCAAAAATGAAGAATTATTAATTTCCCCAATTATTCGTTCATGAAAAACTTTAAGCATACACTGTAGCAGATTGTTCTGTATTTCTATAACCTTTGAATGCCGAGTCACTCTTTGTGTGTTCACTTAAGTGCTTCACGTGCATCTAGGGCATCTTCATTCGAAAAAATTTTAAGTCCACGAAATATCCCAAGATTCTGGGAAGTATCCCTCTGATCATGTCACCACAGAGCCAATTCAAACGCTCCACAAAACATAATGAAATTTTTGTTAAAACATACCTATTTATAGACACATTTTTATTATGTTTTTGTATATTTATCCAATACGCGGATTCTAATTGAGCTATAATATTAGTTTACCCTAATAATGCAAATTCTATACAATTATGGAGATGGATTTTTGAGTTTTCATGTCTTTTTATTTTCAAACTTAAGTGCTCTAGATCGGTAACTCTTATAGCCGTCCAAGCTTTATCGCCACCAAAGAGCAAGCAGGGAAAAGAGCACCACGCGTTTTTTTTTTGTTACTGGTTTTTTGTTTTGTTGGTATTTATTAAATTTAATGGTGTAACTTTTCCTTCTAGTTTCATCAGATTTCTCAATAATAATATCTGATAATGATCTAGTTTTTCCTTTAAATGTCAAATTTCCTTCGTAAGAGTATTTAAAAAATGTCTTCATATTAATTAAATTAAAGATCACTTCCATTAATATTGTTAATATTAACTGGCAGAAAGTCGCGTAAAATTCCAATAAAGGTAACCGACATCACATATATAAGGCGCTAGAATAAACGCAGCAAAATCTTTGCTTAAATATCGGCCTCGTTTTATATTGTTTTAACGGACACAGGGAAGCGGGGTGCCTCGCGGGTGTTTGACGGAGCTCGCAGAGCACGATCGTGTGGCCCAAATGAATAATAGCATGAATCGGTAGTCTACAGACGGTAAGTTATTCCACGGGTCCACGTTAGTTCCGTGACTCGAACTTCATTGCAGTTTTTTATCGTTTTTAACAGCAAAAATTCGTGAATGCTGAGAGGGATTTGCTTTTTGGTAAGTAATTGATTTTTTTTTTTAATTCTTAAACAAATTGTACTTAACATTATTTATATCGTCCTCTTGCCATTTCGGGTTTTTACTTTTATTTTCATTACTTAGTTTTATAGTTTAGATTCCAATTCTATTCTATTATACTATACAGTTCAACCTTTTTGTTAAAAGATATATTTTATGACAATTGAATATTTTAAGCTCATGTGTATTATAAAAGTAAAACATATATACTAAAGCATTTTGGGAACTGTTAAACCATAAAAATAATAATTTTTAGGGTAAATTAGATGTGGCTCGGTGAATCGAGGTAAAACGAAATGAAACAGTGGTGTTTACATTATGTGGCCGTTATTTATTGGCAATATAAAAAAATGTGAAAAATACAAATAATAAAACGGATGGCAGCAGAGTTACCTTTTGACGAGGCTTGGGCAGTCGATGGTGGCACGTCTAACCCAAACGAAGATTGAGCACTCAATTAATCGAAATACCCTTCAATAACATCAGAGATAAACGTCTCGGGGTTGCCAGCTATTCGTTATCGGGTTCTAGTTGGCGCTGCTGGCACACCGCCCGTGTTCAACATCTGGGATTATATTTTTGGGTATTTTGTAGACCGTTATTCCACTATGTAAAATTCGACGTGCCTCAAGGTCGCTACAAATTTAATCAGAACTTTGATATGAATATAAAGTACGTTAGTTATTATAAATCACTTAATATAACTTTAAATAACTATATAAAATTTTACTTAAAATCGTTTTTGTGTAAATTATATCAACTATTATATTCGTATTCAATCAGGCTCCATCCGCTTTCTTCTGAAACCACATCAGCGATTATCACTCATCTAAAGAAGAGATAACATTCCAAGAAGACAATTTTAAAATACGATCCTTTATCGGTGGACTGTATCGTGTATGACTTATTCCTTCGCGCGTATCGACGATCTTTTCATTAAAATAATATAATTATATAGCAACTAAAAAAAAGCCACCGACATATCAGCTGCCGTATAATTTATTCATTGTAATATTTAGCATATTGATATGTACGAACGGCCATAGTTAAATGTGAAAGTCGTTTATTTAAATACGTTATTTATTAAAAATGGTTTTTACTTCATTCGGATTAATTTACTGTCGTAGTGGTTCGATTAGTAGCGGTGTACCGCTACTGGAAATGTCAAACTTATTTACGCAACGGCGATGAACTAAGGCGAAAGAATTCGCAAACAAAATAGTTGGCTTTGGAACAAGGCGGCTAGAAACAAGAAATAACTTCAGCGATTTCGACTCGGTATCGTTGTTTTACGTGTTAGGAAATAGTTCTCAATGTTTTCCTGGAACAAACGCGGATTTATCTCGTCATTACTTTCTGATCTCGCTAATACAAAGATTCCTAGCGCGCACTTACACAAAAATTAGATAGGTGCGGTTGTTTTCTTCTGCGATATGTATGTTACGACCATAAAATTTCCCTGTGCGACTGTTAATACGTAAAACACTGTAGGTCTTTTGAAATTATGTTTTGAAGTGATATATATATTCAAGTTTTTGTTTTTCAGTTGTGTTTTTCTCTTGGATATCTGTTAAAATGTGTGCTGATGTTTATAAAAGCATGATTCAATTGTATTCTGATATCAGGAGTCCAAGACAATATCAATCGTTTATTTCTTGTCAACAAATATGGATGTTGATGTTATAACAGGTCAACTGAAAAGTCCCCGGCCTACCATAGCAAAACACATTTTTTTGGTAAAATTAGTTGTTTATTCAACATAATTCCCTTCCAGGGTGACACACTGATTATAGTGACCATCAACATTTTCGATACCATTTTTGTAGTACCATTTATCCTTTGCTTCAAAATAGATAGATTCAAAATAGGCCTCAGCCTCCTAGTTTCGGTGATCACCTCTTCATTCGGCGAAAATTTCTTTCCGACGAGCATTCTTTTGAGATCTGAGAACAGGAAATAGTCGCTAATGGCCAGATCTAGAGAATGCGGTGGATGAGGAAGCAGTTAGAAGCCCAATTCATGAATTTTTAACACGGTGCATTATCTTGGTGAAGCAGCACTTTCTTTTTCGTTCAAACAGCCCAATAATGCAATCGCTGTTGATAGTCCTTCCTTTTCACGGTAGTCAACAAAAATTATTTCATGCGCATCCCAAAATACAGACGCCATAACCTTGCCAGCCGACTATTGCGTTTTCCCACACTTTGGAGCGGGTTCATCGTCTGCAGTCCACTTGAATGATTGCCGATTGGACTTCGGAGTGAAAAGATGGAGCCATGTTTTATCTATTGTTAGATGTCGACGCAAAAACTCGGCTTTATAACGCTTGATCATCTCCAAACACAGCTCCGAATCATCAACTCGTCATTGTTTTTGTCAAAAGTGAGCTCGCGCTGCACTCACTTTGCACAGAACTTTCTCATACCCAAATATTTGTGAATGATATGATGTGCACGTTCAGTTGATATCCTCAGAGTATCCGATATTTCATTTAATTTAAATTTACGGCCATTCAAAATTATTTTGTGGATTTTTTAAATGTTTTCGTCGGTAACAACCTCTTTTGGACGTCCACTGCGTTCACCGTCTTCGGTGCTCATTTCACCACGTCTAAACTTACCATACCAATCCTTGATGGTTGATTTTCCTGGTGCAGTGTTCGGAAACTCGGCATAAAGTTAAGTTTTTGCTACAACTGTGTATTTTTTTCCTTTTAAAAAGTAATCTTTTTCAACTCGCGAAATTCCTTCTTATCCATTTTTTTCACAATAACAAAAGTTGCTTTGCTTGTTCACAGTTGCTTCACAGTTGCTTGTTAAATATTATATATCAATATACCAATACTAACTTAATTTATAATAATAAAGAGATTGATTACGTTAAACAAGTATACACCAAAATCGCTCACTCTTAATTTGACAACAATGCCCATAGTGCTATTTAGATTTTATATCATGCCATATGGTGTCAATGGTATCAATCAGCGAATATAAAATAAGGAGTTCGAATCACTTTTCTGGATTTCATGCCATTATTTAAATATGAAAAAAACAGAGGGGACAAGAATATGTACTGGTAAATATAGGTTCGATTAAAGTAAGTAGGCAATTTTGATAGTAGGGTAACAAATTATATTTTTAACACTGCAACTCAGATGTGTTACTTAGCAACTTGGAACAATGACTTGTCTTAAATCTATTAATATTTATTCAGTGTATATTCCCAAATGTATCAGTGAAACTGAACACATAGTAAAACAAATGAACAATGGAACGGAAAAGCTTATAATAGATAAGATGTTGTTAATTATATAAAATGGAAAAACTATATATAAAATGATAAAAAGGATAAATAGCACTGGTGTATATATAAATGTATTTTCAGGCCTAAACAGACCCTATATTAAATCTCATCGGGTAGATTTGTAACCAATTTCATGTTGAATTTTCACTGACCGGCTTCACTTTGTAGTTTGTCATTTTGTAGAAATGTAAACAAAAAAAATTCAATGTCTGAAAATTTTTGAATTTATATGGAGTAAATCTCATTTGCTGGAAGTTTTGCTTTATATTGCAATTTGAAGAAAAAGGTGGCTGAAGCTAATTGAATGTTGTGTGAAACTTATGGCAACTATGTATATACTAGTTTCGGTGTTGAAAATGTGGTGATTTTTTTATCAAAGACAAAGAGCCTACGTTAAGACGTTCGCACAGACAACAAAGGCATTTGAAGGCATTGATGATGATCCGTGTAAAACAAAGAAGAATATGCAGAACTTAACGGAAAAAGAAACCAATTCCAATCGCTTGAAGAACATGGGAGTGATATATAAACTTGTATATTTTGTGTTCTATAAATTGCAGCTCTTGGCTGCTGCTTGGCTTTGAAAGGCGTTTGGTCATGTGTAAAATACTTGAAGCAGCATATCTGAAAAATATGAAATTTTTTGCATTGTATAGTTACCAGTAATGAAGAGTGGACTCACTACGATAATCCAAAGAAAAAAAATGTGCAAAATCACCTGATCATGCATCAATATCAACACGAAGCCTAATATAGGTCCAAACTAATGCTCTGCATTTAACAAGATTGGCTTGGCGTTGTATAACAGGAACAGCTAAAACATAATGAAATCATCAGTGATCGCTATCGACTACAATTGGTGCATTTGAACCAGGCAATGTGCTGTGGAAAACGACCGGAATACGAGCAAAGATACAACAATATTATCTTCAACATGACAACAGTACATCACATGTTGCAAAACTGGTGATAACACATTTGAACACATCCGTATTCACATCCGCCGTGTTCTCCGGACCTTGCTGCTTCTAATTACTAATTATTCCGATCGTAACTCACATCATGACTTGTCCGAGGAGCGCTTCACATAAACTTCACTTCACAACTTTTGGATAACTTCAAAATATACACCATTCTTTTGAGTTTCAAATTAAAAAAAATCTTTGAAAAATTATTTATAAGCCTAATAGTTGATAGAGATTAATAAAACATACTGAAGAAAAATTTAAGAAAAAATATTTTTAACAAAAAATTGAACCGACTTCAAAAAATAAATAAGGAACTCACTTAAAAGTAAAAAATAATCAAATTTACATTTTTAATATAAAAAAATATTTTAAAATAAAATATTCGCATAATAATCGTTGTAGTAGCTAAATAAAAAGAAACAAAAACTTTATTTAACCTATTTACTACACGTATTTTATATTCTACTATAAACACACAATTTAGCTTAATACCTACCTAAACCTATTTATATATTTACAATATTATTTTAACTACTACCAACTGAATACTTTGAAATCGGCGCCGAGCAATAAATTAGACAGATTTGTCTTGTTCGTGATTTAATTTTTTTATATGCCACAAAATTATATTATTATTTTTGTATTGTTTGGGCTATATAAAGAAGCAATGATAATATGAAAATAAGGAACGTTTTAGGCCCCGGGGTGCGCTACCTGGTCCAGGTGATTTGACAAATGTTCACTAACAAATCTAAAATAAAGAAACTGCTGGCTTGATGGGAATTGAATCCTCGATCTCCGCGTGTAAGCTCTATGTTCTTATCATTACACCATAGAAACAGTTGCCTACAATCTTTCTACAATGTCTCATATGATATGTTTATTACTTAAAAAGCAAACTGACTTTTACACTGAACTACTTCGGATTTCTCGTCCCATCAGTTCAGTAATAACATCATACATAAATATTTGGTTATTTTAGATAAAAAAAATATGTGAAAACAGTGCGCGTGCCTTTGAAATTTAAGGTTTTGGGTTTGAAGGTAAACAATCTGAAAATCGGTCCATAATTGACTAGATCCATAAGTGACTAGTGAAATATAACAATCTACATATCTTCATCGACATCTACTTTTATTCATTCATGTAATCGTTTTCATAGTTAGTTCATCCAATAGATGGTTGCTCAAAGTCGCTTAACCATGAACTATTGGAATTAGGAAATATCTATGATTTGAGAAATATCCTTAGTTCTTCTAAATTCCTGGCACAAATATCATCATAGTTCATGATATAAATCCACCCAATTCGGAGTCATACTGGTATAAACTAACATAGTCTGCTGGAATTTGAATAGAAGTTTGTAGTTTAGGGTGACGACCGCCAGGGAGGTCTGTAAAGCTCAGTTAATTAGTCGTAGTTTTCATAATAAGTATTTCGTTTACATTAGAGCAGGAATGAATTACCAATGCCTGCGATTTCGGTTCAAAAAGTCTGCTACTTCTCTGTGTTAAAAAAATACAATTATTGAGTCAAATAAAATTTTGTTTTCAAACCCTACATATTTCATAACATGTATATCAAAATAGATGATTTATAAAAAAAATTAAACCAAACACCCTCCTTACATTTTGATCAGTCATCATAGAAAGATGTATTCGCAAACATGACATATTTAATGAGCCCTTTCTAACGTCGTAGATTAGAAACACATAAAATTGATCACATAGGCTAGTTATAATTAACGTTTCATTAAACATTCATATTTCTCGATAATATTCAGTTAATAACCCGTTTAAAATATAATTTATTAATTTTACTGCTTCACTCGTAAAATTATCGATATTATTCGATTTAATTTATGATGAGAAAAAAACAACAATCCCGAGAATGTTTGAATTATGGCTACGGAAAAGATCGATAAAAATATATATATATAGGTATATTCGGGGAATGTCGTTGAATTTATCAGTACTGACGATCATGTTTGCTTTGTAATAGCCCAATAAATATCCATTGTCGACTTTTTATTGGTAAATGTAATCCTTGCTCTTAATTTATTAGTTTTGATTTTTTAGATATCAATGAAACTAATATTTATAATTATTACTAATTTGTGGAATATTCATGCTAATTGATATCGTGCAGTATATATTATAGTAATTATTATTAATATGAAATAAAATATTTACAGAGTCTTCTATCATAGTTTAGAAATAGCAGATTGACATAATTTATATTAAAGGCCGTAGAGTTAATATTAATATTCTAAAGCCTTTG
This sequence comes from Rhynchophorus ferrugineus, assembly GCF_030347505.1. NCBI lineage: Eukaryota > Metazoa > Arthropoda > Insecta > Coleoptera > Curculionidae > Rhynchophorus > Rhynchophorus ferrugineus. The sequence continues at coordinate 39,394,530 of NW_027472580.1, read as the reverse complement.
TTTTAATATTGTTTTTATAAGATCTTTAATTACTGCCAAATTATTTTTTAATAATTTATATTTTATTTTAGTTTATTAAAATAGGTACCTATGTGTTTTGTAATAATTTTTTTGATTATAATTATTGAATTGTGTTAAAGAGTAATGCTCCAAGCTCTGATTCATATAGAAGGCTTTTTCATCTTTAGTCACTGATGTCAAATAACCAAGTAAGATGGTGAGTAAGAGATGATACGTGGTTATTAGTTAGTATTTTTCATTCTGTCGGTTGTAATCTCGATTCTAACCAATTTTTCTTGACCTAAGTTAAATGATATGGACGTGAAATACTTGAAGTTTTAGCAGAATGTACTACAAAGCGAATGTCGCTAAGAACATTTTGCATTAATGTCAATTCTGTGACATGACTTGGTCACGAATTTTTCGTTTTTCAATTGTATGTTATAGCCAAAATACGTACGAAATATCTTATCTTGTATGCTTCATGTTTATAGTTGGTAATTTTGGTGGCTAATAATATAGTTTCCAACTTTCCATTTGGATATTATGTCAAATAACATTTATTCTTTTAATTTAAATGAGTCCAGTAGACTAGTACTTTAAAAGCTTTAGATCTTTTTGCATGGATTCTAGGTTTTTAAGCCATAAAATATGGTATGTAAGTTTCATCGCCAGCAACAACTCTGCTTAATAATAATATTTTTGGCAACTACCTCCCTTTTCTTGTAAATATGTCAGATGTTACTGACATAAGTAGATCCTGTAATATTTAATAAATAATATTTTTTGTGTATTCTCAATGTGTGTATTGTATGTATTCTGAATGTTATATATACATGTGATCTACTGTTGTCATGCTGAATATTATATACTGGATTGAGATAAAAGATCAATAGCGTAAGATGCATTTTTAAGAATTTATTGAAGTAAATACTGCAGTAAATGTGCTGAATAAGCTCTAAAATCTTTAGAATCGGGTTTTTAATCGATAAATTGGGCTAACCCATAATAAAACGGAAAGGTAATTCTGAATATATTTGGTTTAAAGAGTTGATATTATGATGAAATTTGACTAAAAAGTTATTGATGATTTTTGAGCTTAATTTAATTGAAACATACAAGTAATTACGCTGGACAATTTAGGTAGCTAGGGATTTTATACGCGGGTTGCTAGTTATATTCTTGATCTTGGATGTTTTATTGAAATTTTGCAATTAGTGAACGTTGCCTTCTTCAGAAAATTTTGTTTAATATTGTTGAATTTGAATATGTAATTAGTACTATCGAATGAAATTAATTATTAGGTTATTAGATTTAATGAATTTAATCCTGGCTGAAGCTCGCTCCAAAATTCCGTGAAGGTCGCCGAAATTAGTTTTTTGACAGTTGGTTCTGAATGATACCATTTACTTGCTAAAATTTGCTTCCAGGGAAATTCGGAAAAAGTTGAAGAAGAAGCAAATCATTCTCAAACAGTGGTACTTTTATCTAACTGCAATATTTAACAGGTTATTGTATTGGTATGATTTAGAGAATATTTTGAACAACAATAAATTCTTTTGCGATTATCAATATTGTTTTTTTCCATTATTGACCTAGAAATATAAGCACCAACCCTCGTATTTCTGTTATCGTTACTGACCTTTCTGAGAAGTGAGTAATCATTTAAAAAGAGTTGAAGATAACAACAGGCGCATTAAAAATATTTGCTGTAATGAGGTTATTTTACTCATTTCAAGATCACCAGTGTTACAATGAATATCTTCCTGAATACCTTGTAATATTCTTTGCCAGTTCGGCTCCAATCTTCGTGAGGTGAAGACGTATTTTCAATACGCTCTAAGCTCTAGAAAGATACCTTTCTTAAAAAAAACAGTATTTTATAACGGTTATTTAATTAAGTGTTTAAAACGCATAACAGATGCGGCTATCTGTCTCTAAGCGGACCTAAAGTGTAGTGAATACGTGCTTACGTGACCAGACAAAAAGACTGCATCTCATTTTTATTAGTGTTATAAAATTATTTAACCTTATTTTACAACAGTCCTTTTAAAATACATTTATAGTATTTTTGGTCAAAAACTAGTACAAAAAATAATGCGTAAATGAAAAATGAAGTGCGTGAAATAAACAATGTATTTATTTTATTTTTTTATCCTCTGGAAGTAAATTCAAAGTTCAAAAATTCAAGTCGATTCAACCAAATCACCTGCACACTTTGAAAAAGGTTAGAACAATCAACAATAACGCAAACTCCACCATCAGAATGGAACTACAGTTATTAACAAGAAACGATTGAGAAGCCCAGAAGAAGAAATCGCGATGAAACAAACAAGAATCAGTAACTATTGGTTACAGAACCCAATAGAGACAAAAAACAGCTTTAGTAACCTGTCGGAAGAAACTGAAAAGAATGTAAAACCAAGCCCTGAATAAGTTGTTCCCAAACCACCACCAATAACAGTCTATAAAGTAGAAGTAATAAAATACATCCATGACCTATTGAAAACCATTACTACGAACTACACAATTGAAACAGTGAGCTATGAAACAATAAAAATCCAATTGTTCGAAGCGAAGTATTTTAAAGTTCTAGTAAAAGAATTAGATGAAAGCAACACCCAATACCTTACATTCAGGCCAAAACCCGAGACAATATTTAAATTCGTGTTAAAAGGATTACATCACGGGACGGACTTTAACACCATCAAGGTAGCCCTAGCTGAAAAAGGCCACGAGGTCGTAAATGTTCACAATATACGACATCGCACGACAAAAGCACATCTGCCTATGTTCTATATTGATTTAAACCTAATGGAAATAATAAGGCGGTGTATGAAATCACCAAATTGGAAAATAATATTATTAATTGCGAACCACCACATTCAAAAAGAATCATACCACAATGCACAAGATCTCAAGCGCACGAGCACACAAAGACTTACTGTCGCAAATCATATAGATGCGTAAAATGTGTAGGCTAACACAAAATAGGAGATTGTACTCGTAAAGTTCGCGATGAAAAAGTGAAATATGTTAACTGTAACGGAAATCATCCAGAGAACTACAAGGGTTGCGCAGTTCACAAGCAACTGCAGTAGAAACGCTATCCTGCCTTAAGAGAAAAAAAGCATCAACGACAACAAAAACAATCGACAACTACCAGTCTACCCACCAGACCAAGTCAATCAGACATAACTTATGCTCAAACGATTGAAAATGGTTCAACACAAAATCGAGAAACCACATCACAACCTACTGAAATCAGCATCAACATTTCTAGATTAGAAAACATGATGGCCAAACTAATGGATCAAATGAGTAAGATGCTTGGTCTACTCACAACCGTCGTCAGCAAACTTGCCTAATTCCTGAAACCATTAGCTACAAAATCGCCGTCTGGAATGCCAATGGGCTCCAACAACATGCCAGGGAACTAAAAAGTTTCGTAACTGAACAAAATATTGACGTGATGATGGTTTTCGAAACACATTTTACGGACAAACATTATTTGAAAATTCCCAAATATAAGCTTTATCATATAAATCACCCTGATGATAAAGCACATGGAGGTACAGCCATAATGATTTGGGATGATATAAAGCATTTCGAAAAAGAAAAATTCCGCAAAGACTACCTGCAAGCCACCATTATAAACATAGAGGAATTTCATGGACCATTTACAATGTCTGCGATTTATTGCCCACCCAAACATAACAACAAGGCAGAACACTTTCAAGAATTTAGTACCCTAGGTAATATATTTACAGCCGGAGGATATTACAATGCAAAACATTTAATGTGGGGTTTAAAATAATAACCTCAAAAGATAGAGAACTACTAAAAGCAATAAAGATAGATAAATTACAACATATCTCTACTGGTGAACCAACATATTGGCCTTCAGACAGATATAAAAACCAGATTGTATAGATTTCTGTATTACAAAAAATGGTTTAACCTGTCTTCTGATCATTCACCAATAATAGTAACACTTTTTTCAAAAATTACCATCAAAGATAAACCCCCTTCTCTGTGCAATAATAGAACTAACTGGTCCTCATTTAGAGAAAACTTAGACCGAAATATCTCTCTAAACTTACCGTTACAAACTGAAATTGACATAGAAATGAAACATTGAAAAAACAATGAAACATTTCCAAGAAAAAATACACATATATCATGTACAATACAGAAAAAGATAGCAGAAAAAAGAAAGTTACGAAGGAATTGGCAACAGCAAAGGACTGAAGAGAATGAAAGAAAATATAATAGGGCAATAAAAGAGCTGAAAAAACTAATGCAAAATGAACAAAACCAAGGCATTCAATAATACCTAGAGAATTTTACACCAACTGAGGCTACAGACTATTCGTTGTAGAAAGCAACAAGAAAGCTTAAGAGACCCCGGTAACATAACCCACCTATTAAAACAAGCCAAAATAATTGGGCTAGAAGCAATAAAGAGAAGGTCGACGTTTTCTCAAAACACTTAAAAAATGTTTTTAAACATTTTCAGTCTCAGCTACATAAAGAAAAGGGTGTGAAACTATTAACATTTATATTTAATGTTATGCTACGAATTAATTACTTCCCTAGCATATGGAAAGTAGCTAATGATTCTTAAACCAGGAAAAATACCAGAAGATGTGATCTCCTACCGGCCTATAAGTTTATTACCGATAATCTCGAAAGTTTTCGAGAAATTATGCATCAAGAAGCTAAACTATATAATAGAAAAAAGAAAAATTATTCCAGAACATCATCAGTTTGGTTTTCGCAATAAGCACAGACTTGTAAACAAAATAAACTGTGACCTAAATACCAAAAGATATTGTTCGGCTGCTTTTCTAGATATATCTGAGGCTTTTGACAAAGTATGGCATACGGGCTTGCAGGTTAAACTAAAGAAACTTCTCCCTCATCCGGAGTAACAGTTACTAAAATCGTATTTCACCTATAGACATTTTAGTGTAAATCAATGCGATAAACATACCGAATTAAATCCCATATGTTCAGGAGTTCCGCAAGGTAGTGTATTGGGTCCAGTACTGTATCTTCTGTATACGGCAGATAAATATATAAAATAAAGTGTTGCGTGCCGTTATTGATGCTCCATACTATATTTCAAATAAAGTGGTACAATGGACATATGTAGATATGTACATATGTAATTAGATATTACATATGTCCATATGTAATTACTGGACATAGGTAGACTTTAGAATAAGCTTTAGAATAAGATAAGAATTAATTAAGATAATATTTTATACAGAAGATCGCTTAATGAAGTAATTTTCTGCATGCCATGTAAATATAATATAAACATAAGAAATACTTATTGCTTATAGGGCAGATTGTGAAATCACAAAGAGTAAAAAATATTCTTCAAATTTGCAAAGTCATTGATTGAATTGACTTAATTAATATCCTCTATAGTTCATAATTAACATGTTTTAAACTATGGAAAATAATAATTTTTAGAATTGGACTATTAAACGAAGTTCCCGTGTTTTAATATACTGAGTTAAAATTTATTATTAAAGCGTTTTGAGTTCGTGAGATCTTTTCGGAACGTTTAATAATTGTAAAGTCGGCCCTACGTCGACCTAAACAATGAGGCAGATAGAGAGTGTGCTGCCCAGTTCAGTCAACAGCTAGATCGGACCTGGTCGACCGTTTAAAATTAATCTCGCAATTACTCATTAAAATCTAGCTGAAAGTAATTAAACGGTTGCCCGCGGAGTCGAACAAGATACGCCCATAAGACTATGCTCATATTTGAGATACACGATAACCGATCGCCGATAGACGGTAACCTGAAAAATAACGGGGAATATTTTTTAAATTCTGACCGGCAAAATGAATGGACCTCAGACATTTTATATAGGTACGCTATAGGTTAACAATTTATTCAGTATTGTTAAATAAACCTCTATTGCATTAATTATTTTTACAAAATTATGAAAAATGTAACATTTGTTTTTTCTAGAAAAATCTACTAAATTATTTAGATATAGGGTCAATAATTTTTATATTGCTTGTTGAAGTTTTGACTTTTTTGCATATTCCTTTTCATACCTTTTTATTTATGTGACAGTTTAAGTTAGTAATTTAATTAATATCGCCAATATCATAGCTTAATAAGAATATATCCCAGCCGGCTTGAAGGAAAATGATACCAGTCACGCCAGTAACCAGGCGGGTTAAGACCGGATGTCTTCTGGTATGGTTTCTAAAGTTGGACACTAGCCAGTCGATAGGCTTAATGCTGAGGACCGTGGTTCGGAGCCCACGTTAAACTTTAGGTCCAGTCCAGATAAACCCATAGTTGGTAAAATGAGACTTTAAGATATATTAAAAAAAAAAGAATATATCCCTAAATTTTTTTCAATAACATACTATTTTATACTAACTGGATTTTTTAAATTTTATTTACTTTTCACTCACAATCACTAATGACACCTCTTGATTTTATATATACTTTATGTAACTGGGTTGTCTTCTTCAAACTTTGATTACATTACTTGAAAACACCTCACTAGAATGTCATAAAATTAACTGACATAAGTAGACATTGTATGTATTATGTGTATTTTCACTATTTGATTTTGCCCAAGATGGGACAACGTTTGTTCATGAACTTGAGAATAATTGTAGTTTTGAATTTGAATTGTATATTCGCAGAATGCCTTGTTATGTATGGGAAAGAGAAAATTAATAATAATAATAACATAATATTATTATTGTTGTGATAATATATAATATTTTAGTAATAAAACACAGTAAATATATACTATGTTATAAATTTAATCAATATCGACAATATCATAAGCCTAATAAGAGTATATATATATATATATATATATATATATATATATATATATATATATATATATATATATATATATATATATATAGGAATTAACTGGCATTTTTTGCAAAAAAAAATTAAAAAGATCCAGTATATTATAAAAAAAAACTATTATTACAGCTTTTGTGTCCAACAATGTCCATAAAATCCTTAAAAATCTTGTTTATGTTTATATCACTTAATTTTATAAAATTAGACTCCAAATATCCTTCACAAAAGTCTCGGAGTCAGTGTCAACGACTTCGGAGTCGGTGAAAAGCAATATATTATATTTGACTTTTCACGCGTAAATTCCGTTTGTCTTGTAACCTTGAATCAACTGATGTTCCTTAGTAGCTCTGCTGGTATTTGATGAATTCACCTCACAAACCAAGTAACATAGCTATTACTTGGTATTAGCATATATTTTCTACATAAAATCTGTATTTCATTAAATCCAGTGATGATTTCATAATTGTATACGTCTCTTTTAAACAAAACAACGTCGTTGGTAGATATTTATTAAGACTGTGAAATAACACAATTTTTAGACTCGTTTTCAATCCATCAATAAATAAACACCATTTTTTTGTTTCATAAGGAACTTCCATTAAACACTTTTTGTATAGTTATTAAATATATATCAATTATTTTGGAACATATAGTTGAACGTATGGTTGATGTAAAATCATTAGATATTGAATCTATATTGACAAAATTGGTCCATTTAGTTTGAGAAATCGAACTGCATTCCCGAGCTTTAAAATTTACCCCGTTTTTATCCCGGAATATCTACTTGTAATTAAAATAAACCATTTTATTACAATTATAATGACCTCCTTAGGAATTTTTCTCTATATTTTATGTTTGCGCGCAAGTCTTTTTGTCAGCAGTTATATATTAATTTGAATTCATGGCCAGTTTCTAGCATATGTACGGAATAGGCATTTATCACAATATATATTTCTATTCACAAAACTTAAAGTTGACTCTTTTTACTCAATATTTATTTTTGCATTCATATATTTTTATTCACTGAGAAACTGGGATTGATCATGAAACTTTAATGTAGTATTAGTGAAACATGCAGCCAATTTGCGATCAATATTTTTTTTTAACATTTTTTTAAAGTCTCGTTTTACCAACGAGGGTTTATCTGGATTGGGACTACTGTTTAACGTGGGCTCCGAACCACGATCCTCGGCATTAAGCCTACCTACTAGCCAGTGACCACCTCAGAAATCATCCCGGAAGATATCCGGTCTTACCCAGCCTGGTTACTGGCGTGACTGGTATCATTTTCCTTGTCGGATTTTGCACTCTTCCCTAAGGCAATCACAAATATTAAACAGTTACAAACATAAATTTACGACTACGGCCCAGCAGAATTCTAACCCGCGACTATCGCAACAGTACGTAGACCATCCTGTTGCATCCTTTACCAATACACCGACCAAGCCGACCTTATTAAATTTTTGAAATCCTTGAAATCAATATGATTGTCTTAATATTAATGAATCATTCAGTATCCAGTATCTTAATATCAATAGCCTAAAATATAATTTTTTATTAATTTCCGTGGATATTGTTTAGGTATTTGTTAGATTAGGTGTATATCGACATCTATTGGTGAAAATGCGAAGTATTAATGTAAACAACTGTTAGACTTGATATGTTTGACAGTTCCCTATATAAAGTAACAATTAACATTAATTATAGTACTTTCAATATTTGTTCATATTGTAATTGTAGGTTTTGATTTTAATGATTTAATAGTGTTATTTTAATATTAAAGACAAAAAAAAACTAAAAGACAATGAGTTGTAAGTCAATAGATTCAAAATAAGGGAAAAGTATACGAACTGACTGGAAATGCTATTTTGATTGAAAAAGTTGTGAAGGCATTACAACATTATTGCAGGTTGAATTTCTGTCTCATACAACGCTTGGCTCTTGGCGGTTGAAACATGGTTTCGAAAAACTGAAATAGTGTGAAAAATGTTAAACCAACGGTATCGCCATGTTTTCAGCAAGATAGAAAAATTGTAAAAATCTGTTAACCAATACATATTATACCAATTTTTCTCAATAAATGCCTATTTAAAGGGAATGATCAGAGTACATGGAAACACTTATTATATGTTTTCCTTATTATGAATCCGCCTAAATATCCACGTCAATAATTAAATCGTGAAAATATATGCTTGTTACAAACTTATTAAGCCTTTAAAAAGAAACTAATACCGTCATAGTCGCCCACAAATTTCAAGAACGCCACTTACAACTTTATAAAATCGAAAACAAGACAGCAGTCGCCCCATCGATATGGGTCGGCTTCTCGCGTAGGCGTGGTAAACAAAACCGAACGGATACGTCGAATAAAACCGCAAATTTTCGATGCTTGTTCTATTTCTCGACCCGTCATGTTGATACGTCGCGACACAAAAGATTTATTTTAAATATAACGCACGTTAAATACGTATAGCGAAACGGAACGACTTCAAATACATGGTTTATTCGTATTACGACGCAATACCAATAAAGTTTTCTCGAAACTGCTAAGTTATACGACCGAACGCTATCTTTCATCAGAATCACGAATCTTCGGAAACCGTACAGCCGCAGAAATAAATCGATATCAAAGAAACTGTACCGCTTCAACGATGAGAAAAAATATCAGAGACTTACTTTGAAATGGATCATATGATGTTATACAACAAATTATTTTTGTTCTAATGACCAATCGTTGCTATACTATTGACTACAAAAAATATATTATTTTGAATACGTTTACATTGCATTTTAAGATATATTTTTACTAGTGTTTCATCTGTATAGTTGAATATGCGACGGTAATTAATTTCTATGTTGAAAACTTGAAATTAATAGTTCATTATTGATTTACGAGAATATGTTTATATTATTAACCTGTTGAGTTTTGATCCAGACCAGTTGAAATAAAAGTGTTTTAAATATGAAAATACACGATGATTGGATCTCTATAAATTCAAATTTGTTCGTTTTCTCGACACGCATATATATATAGATAGATAAAAAAAAATTAGAGTAAAACAATGATCATAATACTGTTCATAGTTTTTTGTCTTTTTGGAAGAATTAATACTAAGGTGTAGTTCTTAATGAAACTTTGGTGGAATTTCGCTTGCATGATGTAGACGAAGATTAAAATACTTTTACATTAAAACGGTCGACCACAGGCATGACTTACCATCCAGCCCGTTGTATTAACAATATGTTGATCTTGTTCTTGGATTGTTAATATCAGTATTTATTAGAGATATTGGAAAAAAGGTATTCTCAAGTATGTCGTTGGAAAGTTACATTTAAGTGCTCCCACAGGGATTGGAAAGATAATTAGTTAACTAACATTATTTCAAACACTAATTGTCTTTGGTCAAGTGTTTTTTAGAAATATTTAGAAACCATGACTTCCTTAAGGTTCTATGGATATTCAGATTATTTTATTAGGGCTTCATGACAAGCAATGGGCATGATAACTAACGTTGAAACATTACTCCATGATATTTTTAGGTATTTACCGGTAATAAACTTAATAAATGTTATTTTTACACAAAGAAGGATATGAACGGAGAAATTGACATTTAAAATAATGTAATTTCGAATGCAGGGCAAAGCGCTTTGAACATGTGATGTAAGTGTTGACAATGGTGAAAGTTGCCCTTGATAGTTTATATGTTAACAAGTCTTATATTTTACTAATTTAGTGTTATAATTATGCATTCAATGTGTATAGATCGCATGCGTTTCCTCACTTCAATGTAAAATATATGTTACATACAAGACAATGATACTACAGACAAGTTTTTATTTGCGTTTTAAAGGATAAAAAGAGACATCCGGAGCCATAACTTCAACACTGGTTATTTAGTTCTGTTAAGATCATTTTTATGTAAATGTTTGCTATTTTTTAACTTTTATAATGTTTAACGTGCCTCATAAGCGTAATACCAAAGCCGATTAAATTTGATTTTTTGTGGTTTTTGTGATTTTTGTATATGTGAACTCAAATAACTTTACTTTTACAAGTGTGCAGGAAGTCAACATATATTAAATTATTTGATGCATTATATCTCATCAGGCAATCAATTATATAGAGTTGGTTGAATGATATAATTTTATAATTTTTTTTGTATAATACTTACGTATATATAGTGCAGGGTTCCCAAGCATTATCTCTGAAACCAAAAAAAGTAGATAAATAAAATACACCATGGGATAGTTTAATAATTCAAGCTGAGGGAACAGTTAAACATTTAAGAGAATTTAATGTTGTCTTGTAGTTTAATTTTTGTGTGATGTAATTTACTCGATTACTCGATTAATGCTCGGTTAGGTATTTATGTACTCCTTACGAATGTAAAACCATTATTATAATAGGGTTATACAAATAATTTTTTTGTTACATTTTAGAGTCTCCTTTTTACCAACTAGGGATTATCTGGAGTGGACCTCCTGCTTAACTTGTGCTTTGAGCCATAGTCCTCGGCATACAGCCTATCTACTGGCAAGTTACCAATTTAGAGATCATCCCAGAAGATATCTGGTCTTACCCTACGTGGTTACTGGCGTGACTGAGATCATTCTCCTTGTCAGATTTTATGCTCATCCTTTTTGGATTTCGTTAATTATAAAAAATCACAAACATATATTAACGACCATGCTCCATTCGAACCCGCGACTAACTTGATAATCTCGTTTGTCCTGTCGTCTCGACCGCTGCTCCAACCAAGCCGGCAAATCATATTATTAAAAGGAATCTAAATAATTATAATTTAAGCATTTTATTTAAATATATATTCAAGAATTTTTTATCAAAATCAAACATATATACATCAAACAAATAAAATGTGTATAAATGAAATTTTTTATTTTGTCTTGTATTTACTATCTGCTATGAAAAATTCACTCTTTTGTAATATTTTTTTTCATCTGCACCTTAAATTTATCTCACTAAAATATATCTTCTGCGTATTGTGGTTTGATACCCATGTTAAGCAATAGGTCCACTTCAACTCTGGTAGCTAAAAATGATGCTTTTTATTTTTGGTATAAGTAACATTAAATGCAAGTAATATAAAAATATAATTGTAGAATGAGCGCGAATCACTAAAAAAAAACTATTATGCTCTATGTATAAGTAAATTCCTTGAAATCTGATTTATTAAATCTATAAATAAAATATATATATACGGCTAATAAAAATCATATTAAACAAATTGAAAAAGTAATAAAATAGACCTTTTGCTGTGAACGAATACATTTTTAAATAAGCTTTTAATAAAAAAGGAAATGTTAACCGAAAGCAATGTAAATAACTCGAGAAACGAATTTATACAAAAATGTTATCGTCGATGGAATGTTCTTTATATCAATCACAGCTTGATGTCCGAGCAATCAAGTTTGAAACAAAGCCTACGAATTAAATACGATTAGATCGTGAATAAAAAATGTACAACCTGTTAGATCTCATCGTATTTCGATAGTTGTGTGTTAATTACCAGTTTGGATGTGATTAAATATAAAAGTCGTTTAATCAGTGACTTGGCAAGTTCCAAGACAGATCATCTTAGTACTGACTACCACCTATCTTCTACAATATTGTTATGTCATAATGGGCTTAACCAATTAACGTGATATGAGTAATAAACGCTATTAACATGTGCTTTTTTATGTGCCTATATTTCAAGTTAAGTTATAAATTTGTTATAATTAATATTTATAACTTAGTTATTTAAGTTTGAAGATACATTACTATATGCATGATGACAGCAACATTTTTAGCAATAGTATATGATAGAGAGTGATACGTACTACAACTATATATAATCAAAAGTAAGATTGTATTTATTTTGTTAAATATATCAACACAAAACATAAACTGTCATTTATCAACCGCCCGTCAGAAAAAGTAAATAATCGAGTGACGTTACGCTTTTTAAACAATATTTTGACATTTTGTATATTATTCGAAATTGTTTGCAATCCCAATTAGTCCAATCCTGTTGAGTGCATTGGAGTGCACGCTCTGTAGGTGTAAGGTAAGATTTAGGGAAATATCGAGACGAATCAATTTGTTAACGATGTAATACAATAATTTAGACAACATGATAATGAGATGATTGCATATTGACCACGAAAATATAAAATAAATTTCTACAAATCCAAATACAATTCGTCACCACATTTAGCACCTTGTCACAAAACATTCGTAAATGAAAATGTAATAAACTTGATAGCTTCTCTTGATCGTGTCTTTTGATAGCTTCTCGAATTCTCTTTCGGGAATGGAATCCATAAATAAAAACTCCTCTAACTTGTAAAACTATGCTTAATCTTTAGGTTTTGCTTCATTTGATAGTAAATTCGACCCATACTAGTTTCAGATCGAACCGGTAGAATTAACATCAACTGAGCCTATTTAAAATTAATAAGAACCATATATCAGGTTTTGATATCTGATGAAGTTTTTTTTAGTACAACACAAAGCATTTGTGCGATATCAGTGCTATAATAAATTTTGAAGTAAATAATTCAATGCATTCAAGGATTTTCCTGTATCGTGTGTTAGATTTATCATTTAAGACCTTTACGGATTGTAGCGTCAAATTTGGAAAGGAGTGTTTAATTTTTTACATTCTCCATTAGATATGCTAGGTACAATCTTTAGTTACTAATTAAATTCATTTATTACTACTGTTCTGTTATACTTGCATCATTACACAAGCAAGGCGAGTACTAAATTAAAATAAACTTCTTAGGCTAGTGTTAAAGTCTTAACAATTATACACTATACAAGTTCATGTGGTTTGGTTTGCCTCAATATTGTCCAGTACCTGCGTTGCCTGATTTAATAATCCTATTTCATGTTTTAAGGCAAAATATTGGATAACGTCGTAAATCCATTTGATTTCGAAGTCATCGCGCAAGTGAACTGTAGAACTTTGTTTTAACATCGTTGAATTACTAATTAGTTTGATGCTTTAATGCAACCCCATATTTGCACCCCATAAGTTTAAATTTGTTTTATAGTTGACTAATGAACTAATCTCTTTGATTTCACCTCAGGTTGAGAGTATCTTCTGACTAACAAGTACAGTTGTCATGGTTAGTGGTGATCCCGTGTTATGCCTGGACAATTATCATTAAATTAAAGGTGTTATTTTTAGAAAATTGGATTTTTGTATTCTATTTTTGAACTCGTAAATAATTTGGAAGCGAGTAGAGTTCACTTTCATTGTTCTACGTTTATATACGTCCGATTCAGAAGTTATGATACTAAAACAAACCACAAATTATTAGTTGAGACCGAACAGGATGTATCCAACGATAAAGAGCGTTATTTGAAAATAAATTAAAACTCATTAACGTAGAGTCTGAGAACCTTACGGCAGCCCATGTATGTACCGACATTTTCCTTCTTCCGCCTGTTGGCATCGCGCCAAACAGAATGGAGGAAATCGGCTATTTATCGGTTCTTGTTTTCTCCAGGCTACCTAAAATAATTATCCGGTGTGATTTATTGTTGTTACTCGCAGAACAAGAAACATAGAGAGCTAGAGCTCCGTACTAATATGGATACATTTTTAACTTTTGAAAATGTTGTAACTCTCAACAAATTTAAAACTATAAAATTAGCAAATTATGCAGAATTATTTTTTCTTAATTTTTTTTTAATAAGCTTTTTTTAATTTTATAAGATTTGTTTTCTGGAAAAATTGAAAAAAGAAAATTTGTCTTGTATGGAGGCGATTAAATACATACAAGAAATACATCTATTTTTAATATCTTCAAAAAATGGAAATGATAATAAAACAAAGTAATTATAATGATGAGGAATTGTGGACAAATGTATTGCCTTGACATATAGTACACATATATTAATATATCATAAAATTTAATAATTCAATAATTAAATAATTTTTGATTTAAAATACGAGGGTGATTCAAATATGATGGAGACAAATGCTGTAGATGGCGCGCATGTATGTTTTGAAGGTTGTGGCTTGAGTATGAGATAGCTGGGTCCCTTACGAACAGTGTGGCATAGTTTTCGTCGGGAGCGCAAGTTTCACGCGCGTGCTACGACCATGAGTATACATCAAGTGTCAACAGCCGTAGCGTAACGAATTGTCATTCGTTTATTAGTGTAGGAAGGCGTTAAAAAGACGGAAATTTTTCTGCGTTTGTGAAATCAGTTTGGTAGTGAGTGCCTGAGTAGGACTGCCCTGTTTAAATGGGCCAAAGCATTCAAGGATGGTCGAGAAACCGTTGAAAATTAGCCGAATGATTGTCGACTGCCAATTAGTATCATACCAGAAAACATTCGTCGCGTAGAACAACTCATTTTGGAAGACCGTAGGATAAATGTTCGAGACATTACGGCGGAACTCGGCATCAGTATTGGTAGTGTAGAGTGTATCATCCACGAACACCTTCAATATCGTAAAATAACGGCGTGATGGGTTCCTAAATTGTTGAACTTCGAGCAAAAATTTACGCTGCTAATTTTCAGTATGAACGAGACGAACGAGAAGAAGGAGGAAGGGGCACCAGTCAAAGCGAAGACAACCAGGTCCCCGGGTAAGGTGCTGTGTACGGTGTTCTGGGACCGGCAGGGCGTATTCTACATCGATTTCCTGTGTACCCAACGTACCATTAATGCTGCATACTACTCTAAGCTTCTGAAAAAACACGTGAAAGCTGCTTATCAGGTTTCACGTGTGTTTTCAGAAGGTTAGAGTAAACATTCAGAAGAAACGGAGGAGCATTCCAGCACGAAGTGTGATTGTTCTCCAGGATAACACGCGCCCTCATACCGCGCGTTTCACAGTCCGGATTTATCACCCTGCGACTACCACATGTTTGGACTACTGAAAGAAGCCCTCGGAGGTCAAAGATTCAACACCGACGACGAGGTAGAGAAGTTCGTGCGCACATGGCTGTCCGAGTTGGCCAAGGAATTCTTCGATACCGGAAAAACTGTTATTTTTTGTAAATTTTTTCAATAGTAAACATACGTGTCAGAGTATTTGTCTCGATCTTATTTGAACCACCCTCGTAGTTTAAAATAAGATTTCATTATTAAATTATTAATTGGATAGTTAATTTATAACTAGTGTGTTAATCACATTTGAGATGCGAGATATTATTAAAGGATCAGTAGTCTCAATATGTTATTTTATATTTAAAACAAATATATAGTAAACAGTAATAAACATAAACTGACAACACAACAGTTGGCAATATGTCACTTTCTCTTCCATTGTTTTTATCAAGTTGAATACCTGCCTGGAAGGATACGCATAACACTCAGTAAATACATGCCTAAAACTCAGTGTTAACCCGCACTCATTGCATGACGCCGGTTGGTTGATTCGAGTCCTGAAAATATGGACAGTTTGCTCTCTCTCTCATCTCCTATAGTTTATTCTTCTCCAACAGAACCCACCCAAGCTAATTCATTCAAAATAATTTGTCCTATAAATATTATTCTTTTCTCCCTGCCATATATACTGTTTTCTTGTTGCCTTCGATTTCAGTATCAAAAGAAAGCATAATAAATGTAATACTCTAATCATCACTGCTTAAATTTCAAATCAATTAACGAATAAGTTATTCCAATGGGTGATGGGGTTAGATCAAATTTACGCTTTTCAGCTAATTTATCGAGCTGGAACTAAATACTATAATTTATATTTTATTTATTGATTATTTGTATATTCTGTACGAACTTTAGAGCTTGCACAGATTGTTAGTAGTTTGGTTTTTAGGTCCAAAAAAGAAAGCTTTTTCCAGATATGTGGGACGTGTCATGGTTTTGCCTCCCTTTGCGGTCATGTACATCTTTTTTGTACCACTCAAATTTTAGTATATGTAGCACTTTTGCTAGGAAAATTATATGTACGTAGTATCAACCCTTGTCAGGGAAAACATATGTAGCATATGTAGAGTTTAATAAATTAACATATTAATTAAATATTTACTTTTAGCAATGCATCTTGGTTATGATACAAATTCATATATACCAATATTGGACGTTTAAAGGACGTTAATTAAGCAGATGTGTACAATTATTAGATTTTTTATATCTAACATAGCGCCGGAATTTTATTAAAGGCTCTCGAGTGTCAGTCAGGGTAGTGAATGTATAGCGCTATCTTATTATATTAGACCAATTAAATTTGCCATGAATTTATTCTTTAAGCTAACTCTTTAAGATTTGTCTATCACAGTTCGATATATTATGTTAAAGTATCAATTACAGATTATATTCAGTACAGATTATCATTGGAATTATTTTTGTTTGAAAGCTTATTACAAAACTCAGTAATATACAATTTGTTGGTTCTAAATTTTTCTTCTGCGTTTTCCTGGCATAACGCCATATATTCGTTAAGAATTAATATTTAAAAATGTATATGGATGAAATCACTCTTCATGATAATAAAGTTTACTGCCAAATTCTTGAATAAAAAAAATATATGGGTGAGTAATATGAACCTGGATCTTCAGCTCCTAATATTGTTGCAACTTAAAGAAATCATGTGGATCAAAGGTAAAAGCTTGGCCATAAAATAAAAAAAGTTATATCAGGAGAGCCGATCGTTTTCAATAAAAAAAAAATAAATAGAGCGCCTTGCCACTGAAAATTACAGTTCCGTAAGTATATTATTAAAATTGAGAAAAAAAATTGCTGCATATATGGAAACTATTTTTAATCAACGTCATGGCAAGACGATTCTTTCTGCAGACAAGCTCGGAGACTGGTTAATTCGAGAGCGGATTAAATTATCAGAATGCCCGTGTGAGCATCCTTTCCTTATCCGAAGAAGTAGTCCGAGTATAAACCTATAAAAAAGCTAGGTTCCTAGAAGAGTGTGGCGTAGGAGCAGTCCAGCTGATTTATCGGAGATTCCTCACGGCCATCGGTCATAGTTCATCCGTAGTATGAAACGTGTTCGAACTTGTTCGGATTAGTTTTAGTTCTGTATTTGTGGAGTGGGGGTCATATTGCCTCCATTGGGCGTTTTCACATCTGCCGGCACTGACACGACACCGATATCGCTGGAAGCGTAATTGCACGTAAACAAATGGAACCCTTTCACAGTCGCCGATATGTCGGTATCGTGTCGTTGCCGGCAACGGCATGGCGGCGGGAAGCAATTGCTCCACTCGTATCCGCGCCGATTTTTATTGTGTTTTTATTGACTTGATTTTTATTAGTGATATTTTTAATTCTAAAAGAGGAAAATGTCCAACTTTAAATATGATATTGTAACACTAATTGAATTAGTAGAATCAAAGTCTTCTATATGGGACAATATTAATGGAAACGACAAAAACAAAATACGGTGCCGTGTCGATGTCGTGTCGTGTTGGTGTCGTGTCGGCAGATGTGAAAACGCCCATTTAATTTTAAAGCAGATTAATCCAGTATATACAGCTTTATTTACTTATTTTTATCGTGATTATTAGATTTAATGTCGAATATATTAAGCAAGTAAATAGGTTCAGGAATAAAAATAACACATTTTATATAAAAAATATTGAATAAAATGAAATAATAAAAATAATTTCTATATGCCTTTCTATGTTTACAAATATACCGTAATAAAATAATAAATTTACATATTTGAACAATTAACAAGAACTCCAAAAACCATTTAAATAAACATTACCATAAAAAAGACCAAAATCGTTTAGATACAAACACAGCCAATACAGTTAAAACTAAACGAAAAAGCTACCACTATATATGAAAGCAGTAAAATTTTCCTAAAAATCTCCAAATAGTATCGCTACTATTCTTGATCCACAGCTAAGTACACAGCTGAAAGACATCTCAGTCAATACATCATTATATATACAAAACAATAATAATTTACCTATACTCTTATATAATTTTGTATTGAATTTTCCTTGTCATTAGATCATTAGTGTGTCGTTGACAGTTTTATATTTTGTTTATTTGATCCAGGTCTACTTTTGTTAGTAAATTTAATTATTTCAAATTATCACTGTACACTGTTCCTATATATTAGCAAAATGCTGTCTAATTTCTTCTTCTTTGATTCTCTGCATTTCACATTTTACTCTCAACAATTTCCAGCTACACCTTAGCTATAAAATAAAATTTCAAAAATTGTTAAAAAATATTATGTTTAAAATAAATGTCTAATTATTACCAGTTACTACAGTTTTTACTACTACTCTTGATGGACAAACCTCATTAATGACTTGACTACTTCCAACACAACAATAATCATTTTCTTCTCTGTTCTTGTTATCATTAAATTTTGGCATATGTTGATACCTATTCCAGGCCGTTGAAAATGATGCATTATACATTTGGCATTTAAAATTTTCACTATAAATAAAATTGATGCTGTTTGGATTTTATAGCTTTTAAAAATTTAACCTTACATTCTGCACTTACCCTTGTTCTTCCATATTTTAAAACCAATGTATGTTAGTAATAATGTATATTAATGTAACACAAAATCTAAATATTCTAGATTTTTTTGTTGTTTTGATCTGAACGCCGTACCAATCGACTCGAAAAGAATGGACCGCCATTGGAAAAGGAAGACGATATAGTTCCATATAGTTTATTCTTTTCTATGGTTTATTCTATGCAGGAGGTATAGTATTATTATATAGTACTGGTATTCACGGTTTGGTGCAGAGTTAAAGATTATAACGTGTGTTGTCTAATTTAAATCATTTTATTTAAATACATCCTGAGATATCTTCATGTGTTTAAAAGTGTTTGATGCCTTTTCTTTATAAAATACCACGTGCCCATCCTTTATTCTCAAATATACAAATATTAATATAGAGCATTTGTGTTCAGTTCAAAGCCGTTCAATATAGTACCCAATTTTGTTGCTTTAAAAAGATGTTTGTATCGTGCAATCAATTAAGTACTTAATTATTACGAGGCTCATTTATTTTAAAGTATTTATTTTGGTTAAGATACTGAATCAACTTAACTTAACTCAAACAAATAAAGCTACGTAAGAAAGATATTTGAAATATTCATTCTTCACAAGTATATTTAAGAAAATGAAACTAAATACAGTTTTTGTTTAAATTAAATAGTACAAGATAAAATAATACAATGCGTGGGCCAACAAGTTGAGAATGATATTATAGATAACATAATATCTCACACCCATCACGATTGTTTTATTATTTTGTTAATAGATCTTTAATGCGTCTCTTTGATTTAACTCCCGGATTTTATCATAACGTTATATTTTTAATCACCATCGGTATAACCTCGGCTGATTTTTTGTTCAAAGTTCAATATACATGAACTCTTGATAAAATTCCGTATTGGCAGAAATGTGGCCTGACCGAGTTGGGACGCGCCAACTAGGAAGCGTATGGTTTTCTCCAGCTCCGTCTAACAACATTTCTCTGGGCGCGGAACAACGACGACGAAAAACGTAAATATGATCGGGGCACACGCGTTGCACGTCCGCACATAAATCCAGCAAAGTCTCTCGGCCTGGCACGGCCGATTGGCTCGTCTGCAATCATACACGCGGCCATTTGATGTCGTCGTTTATCTTTCTCCTTTGGCGGTCTCGACTAACAAGTCCCATAAAGCGGCGTCGCTCGCGAAAAATACGACGGCGCGGGGGAATCTCGATCATCTCGATATTTCGTCGCTATAATTCACGTGAAAAGTTGAGAGTTGAGCGTGGGGCCACCGAAAGATTTACGACGATCGCTCGTAAGTTACTTATACACGCAATGACGCCATAAATGGGTATCGGCTACGGTGTCTAATCAAACTGACGATGGGTTTTCAGTTGCACCACATTGCAAAAGGTCGTACACGAAGAAGCTGTAGCGTACATGCTCTATCCGATTGATTAACTGTTTAATCTTCGTTTTTCGCTGTTTTTTCCCTTTGTGACTCTTGTGAATTTCGACTCATATTTAATATACGATATGAGATGTCGATAATTTTATAGAAGTTACTAGCTGACCCAGCTAATGTTGTTTTGCCATGTAAATAATTTTTAGAGGATTTCTAGTGTAGAAAAAAAAATAACTCACTTATTGGAAGTGTGTATGGATGTGGTATATGAGTGAAAAAGGCATGGATAGCTGTGAACAAAACACCAAACATAATTTTTTTTAATTATTATAAGTAATAATTATTGATATCATTAATTCATTACATAATATTATTCTCTTAATGCTACAGCGTGAACAGTATTTTTGTTAGCCCGTCTTTGTTTTGTTCTTGACGCAATTGCGCCATTCTCACACGCGCTCCCGTATTGTTTTCCTGAACTTGTTCTTCGGTTCTTTGGACTCTTATATTTCGAATGCTTCTAGATTTATTTGTATCACACGTCAAGTTGGTCCCTTTGCGTTTTGTTGGCATTGTTCACTGTACAATACAAAACACATATAAATAGAACTGATTGAATTATTTAATGATGAAAATTATTATATTAATAATTTATTTTATCTTTGATTACATTAAATATACATGTAAATATTAGATAGTTTCAAGAAAGCGAAAAATTTTATTTTTCTTAATTATATCGAAAATACATATTGTTAGAAATATTGAAAAAAAATTCTGTAGAAGTTAGAGCTCTTATAAGTAACCACAAAAAAAAAATTTGCAAACCTAACAAAAAAAATTTAACCGAATTCGTTTTTCACCATTCCCAACAATATTTTCGTTATAAATAAGAAATAATCATTTTTGATTTTATAATAATCGTAGACAAATAATTTATAATTACAACTTAGTAGCCGTTGTTTACGGGATCTCGTGACACGCGTTGCATATATTAGAGGTTACGTAAATTACTTAATTAACTAATCGTGCGAATTGCACTCAAAATTAATATTTTTATTATTATTAAATAAGTTATTAATAAATAAATAAATAATAAAGTTACTTGAGAATATATTTGATATGAGAGTTACACTGAGATAGCAAAAAATGTCTAACTAC
Source organism: Rhynchophorus ferrugineus (assembly GCF_030347505.1). NCBI lineage: Eukaryota > Metazoa > Arthropoda > Insecta > Coleoptera > Curculionidae > Rhynchophorus > Rhynchophorus ferrugineus. The sequence goes on along the minus strand of NW_027472580.1, from coordinate 39,372,646 downwards.
TACGCTTGACGCATAAACATTAATAAAAGGCTTATTGTTTGAGAGAAATAGGAGACCATCTTCGTTGTTATCTCTACTCCGTGCTGTTTACTGGGTGAGAAATGACACCGGTAAACACATGGAGGGGATAACTTACCAAGTGATAATAACTGATGTTATTGATCGAGATAAAAATGATAAAATTATTAAAATAACTATTAAAAACCAGGGGTGGTCATAGAAAAGTGAAAATTTAGGGTAGTTCGCATTTTTTAATGCAACATAATAAAATTAAAAAAACATAATTTGGGGTAGACACCCCTTATCACTTAGGGGTTTGAAAAATAGATAGTAGCCGATTGTTAGACCTACTGAATATGCATAAAAAATTTCATAAGAATCGGTCAAGCCGTTGCGGAGTATGGCAACGAACATTGTGACATGAGAATTTTATATATAAGATGATTTAATTAAAATATTAATTTAATTGTAATTCTGTAGCAATATTGGAATATTTTTAAGCTTATTAGGAGTCCATTAAGCTTTTACATAATACTGAGGAATGTTCTGCAAGTTAAAGTAAGTGCAAGAACGTGGTGACTACGCTACCAAATTCAACAAATTTGCATTTTGCTACTTGAACTGGGCCGATATATAAATTTTTAGTTAAAAAGTTACTTTCTTGTTGTTCATACGGATACATTAGTACTCCGCTTAACACTGTTTTTATTTTCATTGTTATATAACTTTTTATATCGTTATTATAAACAAAAGTATAGGGATTTTTGTCAGGTTAACCTGTTGAATGCTAACCTGTTGATGTTAATGTGTGCTCCAAATTACGATTCTCGGCCGGAACAAACTTACGACACCATACCAGAAAACATTTAGTAGTTCAATTACTGACATGACTGCAATTTACTTGTCGATCTCGTCGAATATTTTACTCTATTCTTTATGAACAACAAAAATTACAAACATAAGTTTACTAGCAAACAACAGCGGAATTCGAATTTGTCACCATCATTACAGCACAGTAAAAATATTGATATTTCGATATTTTTGAAAATTTGATAAAAAGTGAACTCTGCTCTAAATCATCTAAGCCGTCGCTAAACAATAACACGTATTACACAGAAAATAATGTTTTAATCAATAATATTCATGTCGTTATTTTAATAATTCAACAACTCAGCAATCCTTATAAAATAGGGCAAAACAAATGCCAGTCAAATGTTCAGTGGGTATATGAAGGTGTGCATATTAAGATGTTTCTAGGAAACCAAGTTTTTAATTTAACTGTTTCGTTCTAACAAATTGTGTTCTATCATGACAATCGAGATCTCGCACATTACAAAATTTGCATATGTGTGGAAGTGCTAGAAATATTTAATTAACACGTCGAGTTTGAATTTGACTTGATTTATGACACCTTCAAAAACAATAACATCCGTGTGAAATTTCAACCTACTAAGACAATTAAATGATTGTCAACAGGGTAAGGAGAAAGGTTATGCCACTATGAAGTTTTTTATGAACAACGTTTATAAGAGAATAATAATTAAGACTTTTGGAAAAACTGAAGTTTGAAATATGTTATGAATATATACATCTAATGTTCATGAAATTGATAGAAAATGTGATAGTACAGAAGTTTTAAACCCATATAATGTATAAGAAATAAAATCCCGAAGTATATTAACACTAAACTAAAAACAACAATTTTGCAAAAATAGGTACAAAAATGAAAATATAATTAATACAATAATGATAATATAATCGCAATAAACTATAACACTGTTAATTAGAGGATTTAACAAAGGATATGGAATGTCATCCATCAGTTCTAAAACAATTAGAGAGGCAAATATATTTTAAAAATTTCAGCAATGTTGAAAGAGTGGTTTCGATAATTTTGAATGCAGGAGTATTCAAGTTAGAAATAATATTGATAATATCATTAGTGAAACATTATATATAAGAAATGAGCCACTAGAATGTAAATGCAATCATCCAGGCAACAGTAAGTTTGATCACCGAATGTTTTCTTTAGGAGTGTGATGTTATAATAAATTGTGCAAAAGATCGATTTCATTTTAAAGAGTCTCTAGTTGTTTCATCACTATTCTTTTTGGGATACTTTGGAGAATATTGCAGTAAATTTCTTGAAGATAAACTCGCTTTCGTATGTTCTTTTTATGGCATATTTGATAAAGAAAAATTGATGAACTAAACTGTCAGTTATTTATTCAAGAAATGATTGAAGAACATTAAATTGTGTACAGTCTTTTCGAAAATTTTTAATAGCAAAAAATCTATGAGACATGTTGACAGAGACTAGATAATTTGACATCAGAGGCCGAAATGTCTTTCTCAATACTAAAGCGCATCATAATGTATCTCAGAAATGTAATGGGCGAAGATCGCTTAACAGCTCTTTCCACGCTAACTTTTTTTTAGTTTGGGCCATTTTTCCAGTGGTTCTAGCACGCTTTCACACCTTGAACTTGGTCCAGGTATTTAATTCTGTCGGGATACTGTCAGTTTTCAGTCCCTTAGTACCCGTCAATTTGTTTATTTCTTTTTGCCCTCCTGAATTACAGAATAATGGCCATTGACAATTGGTAAATTCAATTTGTATGTGTATTGATGTCAATTAATTATCCAGTAAGGTACCCAAACTCTATTTGATCGCGTTAATTGTTTATGCCTTTACCGAATCATGGCGACACTTCCCGTGTCTGATCTATCTGCCTCAGTGCCGGCATTCCTAATTACTGCCTCCGCTCAGTTATTGATCAGGTCTATATCTGAACTGTTATTGGTCCATTGTGGATCTCTAAATTTGTAAGGCCCCACCGCCCTGCCTTACAGATTTCTGGCCTTTGTTCTTTCGTCCAGGTTGAATTCGATCACAAGCACGATCAAGCACATAATCTTGATGTCCTCCACACCATTACCACATTCGCGCAGACCTTCACTCTCCCTTAATCTAAATCTGCTGATGTATGCAACTGCATTTCCGGGTCCTGTTGTTAGTTGTACCGCCTTTCTGTTTAAGCGCAATCTCTCGCATCCTATCCTCTCCCAGTAGTCATGGGGAGTTCTGCCGTCGCTTGAGTTGTTCCATGCCAGCTGCCATCTGTCGATTGTTTCGCTTTTTTTCGTCTGTCCCTTACTTGTCCATCCCTGGTTATCCATGTCTACTATTACCTTTCTTGTTGCCTGCTTTTCCAATCCGTCTACCCATATCATATCTGGTGTGGACAGGCCCCTTGTCCATTGTATATTTATAATAATAGAAATTTCACTCAGCTCTCCTATTATCGTCGTGAGTCTACGTACATATTTATCATTTGCGAACCGTGTTCTGCCCACCATAGCGCTATCTTGCTGTAAGTTCTGATAATGTGTTTGTCAATTATTTTATTTTTGTTAACAATGTTCACCGCTAGCGTCAAGCCGACGAATTCCGCCAACCCCGCGCTAGCATCCACTCATGTTTTTGGGTCTGATTTTGCCAGTTCCATGTTTGTCCAGCAGATTTTGAATCAACTGCTTTGAGGCCTATGGGGTAACCATATCATTTCTTCGAAGTGGCCTGCACTCCATGCTATCTATTGAAAAACAGTTTATCTCCGAAATATACAGTTTTAATAAGAATGCAATTACCAAATTTTCGAATAGAAAATAATGTAGGATGCACTGAATTTATAAAAATTTGTATCCACAGGAGCCGCCACTGCCTCTTGAAGGAAAAACTAGAAATAAATAGAATCACAGCCATCCAAAACTAATAAATACGTTTTTTATCGCTTAGGCTGGATACTTTTCAGCTAATACGTAATACTTCTAACAAAATCAACAAAATAAACCCGAAGGAATATATACGGAAATCCAGTATGACTTATATACGATCTTTTTTGCTACGACCGCGCATATTTTAACATAAATCTTACATTTTACTGCATATTAGAGCGAAATTTGCATAATATTTCCCGATATAATGAGGTACTGAGCCGTTTTACGAACGACGCGGAGAATAAAAAATTAATCCGATAGAGAAATGTTGTGTTGTTTTTCGAGCGAGAGACGGAAATTTGTTTCACAAAATCGTCACTTTGTATCTCTAGCAGTAGTAGCTGGTCGTTTGTTGTTTATTAGCATATTATCTTGCGATTTATCTTGCTCAATGGTTAATTAATGCGTGACGTAAATTACTGCAAAAAAATTCAAATAAATTGCTTCGATATGATAATGATGCCAGTTGAGAAATTGCATATTCTAAGATCTGGTGTATGTAGAAATTTAATAACTTAATTAGCAAATGTTATTTCCAGTAATCAATCGAAGTAATTGTTGGCTATTACTAAAATTGTTTTTCGTTATTTGCTGTGCGTTTCCAGATTTCTCCTAGATAGTATTATCTGGTTTATCTATAATTTTATTATAAGTTTACAGCTTCATCATAATGACATAAATCAGTGCTTCAGTACAGATACAAACTAGTAGTTCCAAATAATACAATAATTATTACAATATATACAATTATACAATATATATATATATATATATATATATATATATATATATATATATATATATATATATATATATATATATATATATATATAATGCTTAAATATAAGGTATATATTATTGAAATAACTGCCACGAAAAGTAATCATCATGTTGACATATATATTTAATGTCTGTTTAAGACTGAATCATGTTCCGGAATGCTTTAAGGTGGCACAAATAATTATGCTCAAGAAACCTGACAAACCTGCAGAACCAATCGAATCTTACCGGCCTATTTCGCTGCTACATGCGATTTCAAAACTGTTTGGGAACGTGTTAAACATTTTGTAATAATACTAGATTTACAGTCTTGTTTTCAAAATCACCACTCAACAATCTATCAAGTGTACAGAGCAACTGCGGTAATTGAAAAGGCGTTTGAGGAAAATAAATACTGCCCAGCAATATTCCTGGATGTCCCACAAGCTTTTGATCGGGTTTGGCATTTGGGCATATCTGTTCGGAAGAAATTTTGAGTCCCGCACGAAATGTCATTCTCAACATTTAAAACTATTTTGACTGGAGTTCCACAAGGTAGCGTTTCAGGACCCCTCCTGTCTCTGCTCTACACTCCTGACATCTCAAGAATAAAATAATCACTACTTGGGACCTTTGCTGACGACACAATTATTATGGCAAATGACATGTCTCGGCCTAGGGTAGTAGAAAAAGTACAAGTGGCAGTCAACAAAATATACAAATAGACTAAAGATTAGAAAATTCAACTTAATAGCTACAATACATGTTAATTTTGCATTGCGGAGGAATAATAAAAACCTAATTATATCACTCAGTAGACGCCCGACTCCTCAAGCAAAATCAGCTAAATACCTCGGTATCCATCTTGACGGTATATTAAAGTAGAAACATCATATTAGACAAAGAGCAAAACACACTAAAACCAAAATAAAACAACTATACTGATTAGTCGGAAGATACTCTTAACTTGATCTAAATTCAAAGAAATTGATTTATCAGACAATAAATAAAGCCAATTTGGACTTATGCGGTGCAAAGATGTGGATGCACTAAAAATTCAAATCAACTAGTCATCCAACTCTGCTAAAACAAAATTCTTCGAATAATTACCAATGACTATCGTTAAGTAACTAATGAAGAACTGTAAAATGAACTGGAAATCTAACGGATTTACGAAGTTATCCAAGATTTCGTCTTAAAACACGAAAGAGGATTACTAAATCATACTAAGGTGGAAGCAATACAACTGGATAACGCGCAGAATATCAGAAGACTAAAGCGAACCAAACCATACGAAGTTATATAAAGGTAACCTTATATAAAGCTATTAAACCAGCTTAAGTTATTAGAGTTTTATAGTTGAGGAATATATATAGATGTATTATCTCGCACTCATCTTGCTTGTGAATTAATGCAAGTGCAAATGAAATGTAGTAATAAAATAATGTATAATTAAGATTGTACTAAGCATATCTAATAAAGGTGTTATCAAAAATATATATATATTTGTATTTTTAAATTTTTGTTATCTGATACCTTGGGGATATAAAACCATTCTACAAAGAATTTTTTCCAGGTTCCAACGGGCATAAAATATGGAGTAATTTGAATTAAATTATATTCCATTAAATAATCAATTATAAAGGTTTAGGACACTTGATATAACGTAATTAGTCGCGCTTTTGGAGGTGAAGTCTATTTTAAGGGTAGTGATACATAAGCTGGGCCAACTAGTTTTAATTTGAGGTTAATGATCCTGACTAGAACTTTTTGTCTTTGAGTCAGAATATAATAAAGTCCATATAAACCTTCGCAGGTAAAATGGAGACTCTAAAATGTAATTTTAAAATAAATATAAAATCATAAGACACACAGCCAGTTTTTGAGGTGAGTAGAAAGTGATTTCTGCTCTATCTTCCATTGATTTTAAAATTTGTTAGATATATATATATATATATATTTCTCAATATAATTTCCTCAATATGCTTTCGCATATGTCATCTTGAATGGTATATGCGAAACTGAAACTGATCCAAATATGTTGCCATGCGTTACAATAGGTTAGAATTATATATTTTATTCAAATAAATAGTCATTAATAGCGTTACTGATTAAATATAAGTTATCATAATAATTAATACTATCTATCACCACCAAAACTAGTTTATCTTTATTGATCTTTCGTTTTCACTATGATCTGATAAAAATATTCCATCAGGTTGCGTGTACTTATAAAATAGTATTCAATTATAGGCTAACGGTACTACCCTGGATGCGGTTGGGTTATCCAATTGAAATATGTAATTCTGTATTTGTTGTAACTAACTAGGACCATGTTGTATACAATGTTTTTACAGGTAGATTTTAATTGATAAGCATATTGGTAAAAAAATGCAGACTCACTATATTTTCTTACCGACTAAAAAACATGCTAGATATAGTGAATACCATTTTTTATATTTAGGTACAGTTAAAAGTAATTTTGCTATTTTTTAAATAGTGTAAACTGAGTGGTATTGTTAAAAAATGTTCTGATGGATATAATTTATATATTGATATTTTATTATTGAATAATAGGCACTTGTGTTTTTTATTTCAATTATTTTTACTATTTTTTACGAAAATATATTTAGTTCATAAAAACGCCAATAGAGAGTAACGATTTTACTATCTTTACGGCTTTTTTTTTTTAAATAAGTTATGTTTTACTTAATATTGAGATATTTGACTATGAAATGCTATGCTTACTAAGATGTTATTTTGATTTTTCAACTTTAACAAAGAACATTTTTAACCATCCCGTTGTCTAAATAATTGTTGTCAAACCTCATCAAAATATATAATTTGTTTACAAAATAGAATTTTATATTATTCAATCTTAGTACCATGGGTTATATAGCAAAGTAGGCCATATAGTAAAGGAAGTAGTTTTTAATACGTTTTTAATTCAGCTACAAGAGTATGGTGTAGAATGTGGATTTGAAGCATGTAAAAAATCATATATGTATGATATGATAATGATATGATATGATAATGATATGATATGATAATGATATGATATGATAATGATATGATATGATATGATATCAAATATAAAAATCATATATGTATGATACATAAAACGAGCAAATTGTTATTGCGGAACTATCACCAATTTCCGGAGTCACATTTCTGCATAGTAGAATGTCTCGCGAATGAGCATTTTCAACATAAAACCTGCTGGAGTTCTTGCATTGTCCGGAGCAGTGCCGTGATACAACTCCTATATCTACTCTACGCTGCCTATATCCTAACAGCAACAGAAAAAACATTTGGAATATTCCACGATATCACAGGCATTACGGAAAAAATATCTCTGAGAACAATTTTGATAAATGGACTATAGACTGAAAAATGCAGCTTAGTAGCTAGAAATCTGTTCATGTCAATTTTCAGTGGCGAAGGAAAGATTTAAATCTGCTTAAATATCACTTGAGGGCTGCCTTCAAATAGAACCAGCGAGACATCTCTTCACATAGACAACTTTTTAAGTAGATAAGGTTGAAAATAAAGCAACGGTACCGGCTGGTTGGAAGATACTCCCAACTTGAACCAATAATCAGGTCTATTTGGACTTGTATTCCAAAAGAATCGAGTTGCACTAAATCATTAAACCGAGTAGTAATTCAACATAGCCAAAAACATAGATTTTCGACTAATTACGAATAGTTATCGCCAAGAAATTAATGAAGAAATTCGGAATGATTTTGAAATCAAATTAATCTATGAACTTATTACAGAAAAAACTACAGTAGTAAAACAGAAAAATGTTACGCTATCATAGCAACATAAAAGCTGTACAACTACTGAACGATAACAATTCGCAGGGAATAGAAGAATGAAATGGACTAAACCATAGAAACTTGTATACTTATATAAACATTGTAATAATTTAACGTAAAAGTAACTTAAATTTAATTTGCAATATACATACTGATGCATATATATATATATATATATATATATATATATATATATATATATATATATATATATATGCTTGTAAATTGATCCATGTACAAATGAAAAGTGGTAACAAATTAACTTGTAATTAAGATTTTATTAAGCGTATCTACTCAAAAATTAATTATGTAAAATATAATAAAAGTATATTATATTTTTTATAGATTCATGAACGTTTCCTTTTTTTCGAAATTGAATTCCCATCTAAATCCCACCGAGAGGATATTGTACTTTTCAACGAACTGGAGTTCTTTGTTGTTATACCTCTGGAGACCTAAACCAAGAAGAAATTCGGGGAAACTCAGGTTGCTGGTTTGTCACATGAATTTTCAGTGTTTTGTTTAGAATAAACCCAATAGGCTTATAGAGACATCGTTTTTGTTACATTAGTCATTTAGTATACTTTTGTGATACTATAAATCTACTAGATTAATGAAGCTAGAAAGGGATACCCTCCCTAATCCTGAGGTAACTCATGAGTAAACTGTATAAATAGAATATTGAGAATGAAATCAGGAAACCAAATATATAAAGCAGTAACAGCTTTTGTAACACAAGCCATTTAAAATATATGATAAATTAGAGTGATTTAAATTTTTTAAATAACATCTATTTATTTATATTATTAATATTATTACATTAATATTATAAAAGTAGTAATATATTGTGTGAAAAATAGAATCCTCTTTCATTACAAACTAACAGTAATTTGCTAATATTTTAGCATTCCATCTTCCTTGATAACACTCCTCTATCTGTTTTATATCATGGTGAAAGCATTCATCTTGTTCGTCACTCATCATTCCAAGAGTATGTGCAAATTCTGCACACCATCGTTTTAAGCTTTGTAACAGGCCATTCACTTAAAACTCGACATTTTCAGCTTTAAAATTTCCTAAACATCCATGAATTACTTTCTTTGTAGATAACCAAGCCGCTAACTTTTCGCGATAAGATCTTCATTGAATTCATTGTTTTTTATAAGTTTTCTCTGTGTCTCTAATCCTGTAGTTAACTGTATAAACAGAATAGTTAGAATGAAATAATGAAACTAAATATATAAAGCAGAGTTTAAATTATACTACAATGTAAGTAAGAAAACATAAATTTATGTATGCATATTTTATTATCACTTCAATACTATTTAATATATTGCAATATTTTGCATAACATAATAATAAGTTTTAGTAATAACTATAGCTGGCCGGAATTCCAAATATTAAAATAGAGATGTAAAATCAGCCTAAGAGAACTTAGTCGATCATTCAATGTTGTAAGAACGTTTTATGATATTTTTCCTTATCTGAAGGTGGTAATTGTAAATTTTGATTAGCTTGCTCCTTTACTAAAAATTGTTATGCGCGGCTTGCGTAACAGTGGGTTATGATCAATATATTCCCATATTGCCGATAGTCATAAGGTTTAGGTGTGCCGTTGGCAGCTATTGGCGATGGAACGTTTCATGATTGATTGATCACATGATTACTTTGAAAATCCGTCGATTTATATATAGATATGCAACGTCTTATGTTTTAATATTATTCCAATTCTCGTTTTATAGTATTTTTAAGATTTCTTCACGAAATTCCTTTGAAATAATTAATTTACTCTATACCAATTTACTCTGTACCAATACTATATACCTATTAATTTATTTTTTATTTTTTAAAAGGCATATGGTATAACTAGTGCTTCACTATCTAGTAATTCTTCCGTTAAATTATTCTGCAAATCGAAATCAATCACTAGCAAACATTATTAAATTAAATTAAAAATTGGCACATCTTTCATACAAAACTTAAATTTATTTGTCCAAGTGATTTCTTAGGCGTCCTGGTCCTAGTCCTTGTCACGTAATCTCACTTTCTTTCATAATTCTGTCACCTGTGACATCCGAAGTTTTTGAGAAGCTATACATCAAGAGGCTCAAAATAATCGCGGAGAATCACAGAAGAAAGAAATATTATTCCGGGGCATCAAATTGGTTTTCATAACAAACACGAAAGAAGCTTACAGGTGAGTCAACCAAATAAATAAAAACTTAAATGATTAAAAATAATGTTCGGTTGCATTTCTCGACTTGTCTCAAACTTTTGAAGATAAGGTGTGGCACGCTGGATTGCAAATTAAAATGAATATGTCTCTGACCTAATCACACTGCCAACTACTAAAATCGTACATCATAGATATAAAGTTTATTGTGAAACAGGATGAGAAATAAATTCAATATATCCAGATGTTTTACGGAGTGGTGCCCTTCGCCATCATTATGAATTTTCTATAAACCCAACATATCGATCTTAAGAACCATTACTATAACCTATCATATCTATGTTACCTATCACATGACATTCGTCCTGTGTAGCAGAATTTGTTCCCCCGTAAATGTTAGTGATTATGAACTCCAGCAAACAGAAAAATTTATATATCCGGGAAAGTATTTGGAACAAAGCTTAACTTGGTAGAAACATATATTAATAAAATGTAAACAATTATCCTTAGGTATTAAGGTACTGCTGTACAAGTTATAAGGGTAGTACTCTAGGGTAGTACTAGCAAATCTAACTTAGCCATCCTTCAGAAGTTCCAAAATAAAGTTTTGAGTGCAAATGTTGAAGTATTACGTATCTAATAAACTAATCAAGTATTATATCTTCTAAAACTTAAGTTATTATAATCGCAGTGAAAATACACTTAGAAAATGTTAGTGCATCCCAATGCATTGGTCAAACCAAGTTCGCAGGATAAAAATATACTACCATACGATTTGATTAATAATACTAGCCTTTAGAATAAGATAAAATTAAGTTCCAGATTATAAATTTGTAGAAGAGTGCACTTACTGAGAGAAGTCTTGACTTGTGCTTATTATACCGTATTAATTTACTACGAGGGTGGTTCAAATATGATGAAGATGGCGCGCATGTATGTTTTGAAGGTCGTGGCTTGAGTATGTGATAATTTTCGTCAGGAGCGCATATTTAACGCGCGTGCTGCGACCTTGAGTCAAGTGCGAAATCAGTTCGGTGTGCCTGAGTAGGGCTGTCCTGTTTAAATGGACCAAAGCATTCAAGGATGGCCGCGAAACCATCGAGAGTGAGCCGCATGACCGTCGACCGCGAACCGCCGTGAAAAAATTCATTTTGGAGGACCGCAGGATGAATGATTGAGACAATTCGGCTGAACTCGCATTAGGATTCGTAGTGTAGTTGCTTGTGCGATACGAGGCGGACGGGAGCGCTTTTTTAACGCGATCTTCACTACAGACGAGACATGGGTACACTGTTACACTCTAAAGCACCAAATCTAACCATCTAACCAAGATGCCCTCTAGAAAGTGGAAGAAGAAGGAGGAAGGGGCGCCAGTTAAAGGGAAAATAACCAGGTCCGCGGGTAAGGTTCTGTGTACGGTGTTCTGAGACAGACGGGGCGTGCTGTACGTCGATGTCCTGCACACCCAACGTAAAATTAAGGTTGCATTCTACTCTAACCTTCTGAAAACATACGTGAAACCCGCTTATCGCTCGAAACGGAGGAGCATTCCGGCACGAAGTGCGATTCTTCTCCAGGATAACGCACACCTTCATACCACGCGTCTCACGCTCGATACAATATCGGATTTAGGGTGGGAGGTATTGGAACACCACCCTTACAGTCCGGATTTATTACCCTGTGACTACCACATGTTTGGACCACTGAAAGGAGCTCTCGTAGGTCAAAAATTCAACACCGACGATGAGGTAAAGGAGTTCGTGCGCACATGAATAGTAAGTAAACGTGTCGGAAACGTTGTCGGAAACGAGTATTTGTCTCGATCATATTTGAACCACCCTTGTATTAAAGTACAACTGCAATTCTTCGCGGAATAGATTTGTAGAGTGTCTAACGTCTTTAATTGTTTCTAACGGAACGTAGTTCCACTTTTGTACCAAAACGTCGGCCAATTGCCTCAATGATGTTGGAGATGGAAATATATTTCTCACTACCTGCTCTAAAACTGTTCATAAGGGTTGAATTATGTTGAGGTCTGGAAATTGTGCTGGCCATAAGATGTCTGAAGATATTCTCATGCTCATATGAGATATACTATATTACATGGTGTTCATATTGCCTTGCCTCTATCCCGTATAATGAAAATCACATAATTTACTTATTGCTTATCGATTGAGCAGATCGTTGATACGTAGGAGAATAAAAAAAAATAAACCTTTATAAGAAGAAAATCGTAATACTCTGGGTTTTACTTAATTCTTCAGATATTAAAATTAATAATAATTATATTATTTTATACAGGTCTAGTCTAGCTTGTAGATATAAAGCAATATATTATTTTCCATATAAAGTTAGTTAGTTTCTATTAGAATTGAGATTGTGTTTTGATCTATAATATTTCTGAAATTAATATAATATAACTTTGGTTCAAAATGGCATCCGCGGCTGGGTTACTAATAGTCTATTTTTGTATAAAAATTTTGAAGTTCTTTATCAATTGGTGGCGGCCCTATTTCATATATTGATGGCAAAATATATCCCTTATATCAACAGCATCATTTATTTGTGTTATGTTATAGTAATATTACTGTGTGACATTTTTAAATGGTCTATAGAAAAAACTACCCACATCTGTTATTCTCAAAGAAAATTACGAAATATTAACTTTTCCTCTCGTGAAAAGTAGAATCATCTTTCATTATAAACCAGCAGTAATCTGCTAGCATTTTAGCATTCCGTCTTCCTTGATAACAATCCTCTATCTGTTTTATATCCTTATGAAAGCGTTTACTTTGTTCACATCGTTTTAAGCTTTTGTTACAGTTTATTCATTAAAAATCCGTCATTTTCAGCTTCAAGGTTGCCTAAAATCTATGAATTACTTTCTTTAGAGATAACCAAGCCTAAGTCTTCGCGGTAAGGAGTTTAAAGTTTTCTTATTTGTGGGTCAACAAAAATGCCTTCTTTAATTTCGCATCGCTTAATTTAGAGAAAACAGTTCCCAAATACAAAAATGTTTAGTATTTTTATCCGTGGCCTTGACAAAATTTTTCATTAAACTAAGTTTTATATATAAGAGTGAGAGAATCATATTTTCATTTCGAATAAGAGGTTCATATTTAACGATTGAGTCAAAGAAAGTCAATATTTTTTGACCAATATTTAACTTCATAGTAGTTTTTGGAGTCTCTAATATTCCACAAAGGGAGAAAACAACAATATTTCATGAAACTTCCCTGTAGTCAAAGGTATATAGCAACAACTTTTAAATCAGCACAAACTTTATATTGGGTGGAAGGATATTGGCTGGCATTGTGGAGTATTACAGTTTTTAAGCGTAAATATTTCACTATTACTAAGGAACGTGACGTGTTAGACAATTATATCAATAAACAATGCTTTTAACTATGAAAAAGGAGTTCAAAAGACGTAATCTTATTTATGTTAGAAAAGTTGTTTCAGACCGCCGAATAGATAATTTTGAACGAAAGAGAACGAAACCTATTAATGTAATGTAGTTTACAATATTCATAAGAGTAAAATAAAATAAGTTTTAATAGCGGTCATTATATTATTTGCATGACACTGTATAATTTTAATTGTGTTCATAGCTTCTTATTTCACTCATTATAAATAAGGCTTGTCTATTAACAAACATTTCAATCTCCAGGTGCAATTTCTTAAATTTAAGTGGTTGAAAAAATATAAATAAATCTATAATATATATGTACTTAATATTAATCTATATAGATCTAAATAATAAATTTATATCTGATAATTAAATATTAATAGGTGCTGCTAATGACTTACGGATGTATTTAATCGAAGACTGAAAACCGTATTCAACGTACAACAATTTAATTTACCTTAAGAATTCAGGACTGAAAAACAATTAACGCTGTGGACTCATATATTAAATAAATGTTTAATTAAAACTGATAGATAGCTAATGAGTTTTATACGGTATTATCATAGTTTAATAAGATATACTTTCACAATTAGTGTCATGATTTCTTTAAAAGATGAAGTGAAACTATATATTAGGAGGAAAATCCTATCTTTTATATAATATAATTTGAAATTTTATATTGTTTATTTAGAAAACATGAATATCAGATTTTAAATTTGTCGTCTGAATTTGATAATTCCATCTTTAATTACAAATTGATGTAAAAATAGTTATATAAAACAGGATATTTTCGCATAAGAATATAGAAATATATATATGAATTTTTGTATTAACTTAATAACAACTAGTAGTGTCTGTTATATAGGTTGGAACAAAAGTCTCGCTACCATTGACGCAATTTCCGTTGAGTGGCAATAATGGAACAATATCAATAAATAAATCATTAAATATTATCACTATTTCTGCTCGTCTTGTGACGTATATTTATCCACAAAAGAATTTGGATGTCTACACAATAGAATGGTTAAAGCGAAACTAAGCTAAATTTCGCATAACCAAGATGGAGCACAATCAAAATGGTAGCGGTACTTTTGCCTTACCCTATATTAGAAATTTTACATAGCTTTAATTAATATTTAACTGACTTAAAAGTCAAGGATGAATAAATAATAACATACATTAAACAAGAGAAACTTACATAAAAGTTGCAAAATCGATCACCTGCAAGTAGTGTCTATTTCAGTTTCAGTCTATAGACTAATATGATTGGATATTACACGAATATTGGTTGGAATCTATATGAACCGGAAAAGTTAATAAACCGTTTGCGGTTTAGTTATTTCGATAATATCTTTTTACACGAAAATATATATTAATCTTTTTATGATAGTAACATTCTATTCTTTAATTATTTTTCTGAAATTTACTAATATGTTAATTTCTGTAACCATTATCACTATAGAGCCAGAATTCGGGTCAACTCAATCAATACTGCTGTTTGTGCTGCAGGAGTTCCGAATCACATGCTAAGTATTTTTTCCGATTAACATTTTCTTATTGAAAAATTTAAAGCATAGTGATGAGCAAATGATTGCAAATTAAATACATTACCATTTTAAGGTTTCGGTGAATGGAGGTAAAATGAAATGAAACAGTGGTGGTTTACATTCCGTGACCATTATTTATTGAAGTAATATAAAAATGTGGAAAAAACAAAATAGATAAAACGGATGGAAGCGGTGTTACCTGGTGACAAGGCATGGGCAGTCGATGGTGGCACGTCTAAACCAAACGATGGTCGGCTACTCAATGAATGAAAATGCCCTTCAATAATCTCCCAGATAAACGTCTCGGGGTTGCTAGGTATTCGTTATCGTGTTCTAGTTGGCGCTGCTGGCACCCCACCCGTGTTCAACATCTGGGATTATATTTCTGGGTATTTTGTAGATCTTTATTCGACTATGTAAAATTTGACATGCCTCAAGGTCGCTACACTATTAAATAACAATAAAAACTTTTATGAGGAATATTTTAGAAGTGAGATACTTTAATTATTTGATTCCTGATGTGATAAAACTCTATCGAAAGAACTGTTTTACACTCATTTGTTATGACAAATGGAAATAAAGTTGAAAAGCTCTTGTTAGCTACTTCAGAATATTAATTCCTAATACCAACTCAAAACATATTCCCAGACACTTATTCACACACATTTGTTTTAAATGGGATGAGGTCTGACGATAATATTGATGTAATTATTAATGCTTCGTAATTGGGCACGACAAGTTGATTTTCAAGTTTTCAAAAAAATAAGTTATAATCTTTCCATGATTATGTAACAATTATAAAGGATTTTCTTGTAGAAAATGGTAAGAAAGAAGAACACATTCAGTGTACTTACGCCAGAAATCTAAAAATTCAAATCATATTTAATCAATATAATTTGTCTTAATATAAATGAGGTTGTTGATTTTCCCCCACAAGAGTAGTTTCATTAGAGTTTCTCGAAATTTATACAGCGTACCTAGAATTTTGGTTTTTAAAAGCTATAGATTTCGGCTTGTAAATGGAGCGATTCTTGTTAACTACCTATTTGCAATCGCGTTTTTTAAACGCCTCTTGGATTGGTGTAGACGACTTTTAGAAATGCTTCATCAAAAAATTTCATTGAATCAATGCCATTTTTATTAGAAATCGACATAATTTGAGTACCTTGCCTAAAGTGCCTCGGTTATTAATACCAATTAATTTTGTATTTGATCCTGGAAAAACCCGCAGCTATAAATATTTTGTCCTAGTTGTATTGACGCCAAGACGTGTGCAGGACAGTAGATACACTTATTTACTGAGTGAGCATTTCGTAACTTCACATTTTGTGGAATTGCCGGTGTAAACGATTAAATTAGCAAAGTGATTTAAACTCCCGAATTTGTACATTAATCTACCAGAATCTAATGAGTGAAGTTAGTGAAGTAAAGCAATTTTTTTTCTTTGATAGTAACATTGTATCAATCAATTGAGCTTTACTTTTTATCAATTTCTGATATTAATAATGAAGACAGAAAATTACGTTAAATCCTCAATGGGGCAAATAGTCATTCGTTTTAATCGTTGATAATTTACAAATATAAAAACATTTCATTAGTTATTCAACGGGATTAAGCCAGCAACAGAACATCGGATTAAAGATGGTTTTGCATATCGTTTACGGCGAGCGTCCATCTTGAACCTCCGCACTATTTGTCATCGACACTTCGAAAGGGCAATCGTGATGGCCAGCTGCTCACCCATAATTAATATGCTAAAAGATATGAAGAGAAATCTGATTATTTTATCTGCTTGATCGAGCTGGACGTTCAAAAGTGACAGGGATCAGTTAGAAAGATGTTACATTCCTTCATAATTAAATATGTTGGATTTTTTTCTTTTGGTCAATACAGCATGGAGTTTATTTTTTTGTTTAAACTTGCATGGTGTATAGCAGTGGCGTAGTTTCGTACTTTAAAATTAATTTTTACATAAAATCTAATTTTGCAAAAAAATTAAGTGATTCTTAAATAGTAATACCATTCCCTATTCAATGTTTTTTTGTATTATTTGGATTGTATCTATAGTTTAACACAGGTTACAAACTACTGGTCTTGGCATTAAGCTTACGACTAATTAACTATCTACTATCCAGCCTGTTTTATGGACCGGGATAACTATTCTTGTCAGATTTTATACTATAGTCTTTCGTAAACATAAGAAAAAACATGCCATGGTGGGAATTAAAACCTCAACTATAGCAGTAGTAGCAATAGTAGTTTAACCACTGTCGCTACAAAACTGCTTGTTTCTTTAATATCAGAATATCAGAGAATCCTTTGGATAATTTAGAATCCAGGCAAGCATTCACAAAAACATTTTACAGGCTACTAGACATCTTTCCTTCATTCTATATAACTCTATATACCATAAAATATACTTAAAATTCGAACTGTAAAACGTTTAGGGCAAATGACGTGGCTCGGTGAATGGAGGTAAAACGAAATGAAAGAGTGGTGTTTACATTTTGTGGCCGTTATTTATTGAAGTAATATAAAAATGTAGAAAATACAAAATAGGTAAAACGGATGACAGCGGTGTTACCTGGTGATGAAGCTTGGGCAGTCGATGGTGGCACGTCTAAACCAAACGATGGTCAGGTACTGAATGATCGAAATACCCTTCAATAACATCCCAGATAAACGTCTCGAGGTTGCCAGCTATTCGTTATCGTGTTCTAGTTGGCGCTGCTGGCACCCCGCCCGTGTTCAACATCTGAGATTATATTTCTGGGTATTTTGTAGACCGTTATTCCACTATGTAAAATTCGACATGCCTCAAGGTCGCTACAACTGGATAGTGACTTTAAGCTTGCAAAATGAGGTTTACTTCCAGCGCTTCCTCAACTTTCGTATGAGGATTAGCGGAACTATTGACACAAATCACAGATGAATAAACATACATTGGGCTTAGTTTAAACAAAAAATAATGATATAAAAGACGTAATCAGCTAGTGATCCGCATATTCTTCTAGTATAGACGAGAAAATTATTAAATCAGACGAAAATAACTGATATTCGATAAGCCATAGGAAATATAATAGATAAAGTCCACAGAAACTTATCAAGCAGCATGGCCCAAGAAATAGGAGAGATAGATTTTAAAAATCAATAAATCATCATGTATGGAAGTATACCAATGCAGCAATCTATAGGATATTACGTACATAAGATAGAGACTATGTTAATAAAAGGAATAGAACATTTTCTGTCAAATTATATTATATTAATTTTTATATAAATAAAGGTCGATGATGGTAGAAAAATAAGAAGTCTTGTTTATTAAAGAAATTAACGAATACTCTTCTCATACTCTTCATGCGTAATTTTTGTACATTTTGGTACTGGTAAGGTATAATAAACAAATATTATGTTTGTATATTTTTTGCTTGGTTCATAAGATTAACCTGAGATAAATTTGAGACGTAAAATGATAAGACATATAAATAATATTCAGTTACCTCCTTATTAATCACTGTTATATTATTTAATAAAGAGTAGCATATACATTGTTTTTTTTATTAATAGGTTATAATTAGACGAAAATATAACTTGATTCCTCAATAACTTCGATGTATGGATATAACCCAGAGTATAGATATAACTTTATATCTGATACTAGCTATTATTAATCTTTTTGAAATAGTACGTCGATAAATTTGTTCAATTTGTTAACGTCGGTAGACACCTGAAGTAGCTTTTTGCGTTTGGTATTGGCTTTTGCGTTTGGTATTAGATTCAGATTCCATTACCAGTCACAAAACGCCACAGAAAATGTTGCTTTTTGCCTCATAAACAATGAAAGCGCGATGTTAAAACAACCTTTTAGTCAATTCGTATTGTATATATTTTCCCTCTTCTTCTTTTCTGTTTAAAAGTTTTTTTTTGAGTTTGTTGTTCTTGAACTCTTTTAGTTCTCTAGGTCATTATTTGTCAGTGACCAGTTCTAAGTTTTAGAATAAAGAAACTTAGAAGCGCATCTCCTATGTTAAAATTGGTTCTAAGTTACGCCCGGAATCCTCGTGTGAGGGTGCTTGCGCATGCGCCGTATGACAGTTAGTTACGGCGGCAAATTTAAAAATTTGAACGGGAAATTTAAAAATGTATAATAAAAAATTTTGGCGGGAAATTAAAAAAATCTTTCAATTTTACTGGGAAAATAACAAAATAAATATATTTAAATATATTTTATTGATATATTACAATTACATTAATTTTCCTTAACCATAAAGACATTGATATATTCACAGATATATCTTCACTACCGAAAACACGTAATCCACTGATATTATCTTCTCTCTAATATTTAAAACAAACCTAAGACAAACATTAAAATAAGATAATATAACTATTAATGGTTCCGTTGTATTATTTTTTAGAATCAACTAAATTAACAACCTACTTAAATTGAGGTACATTTTGTCAAATATGACAACTTCAGTTCGGCCTATACAGTCAAGTTTCTGAACTAACGACCAAAATTAGAGGTTACTACTCCAGCAGCAAAAAGAAACCTTATTCAGTATCTGCAGTAATGTTCTTTTAGAAGGCAAGCAGAATATCTTCGATAACAGTTTATATCCTATGCCACTGCATTTCAATAAGGATAGAGCCATTAGTTTTTCATCCAACCTAAAACGAAACTGATGGGACAGGCTGAGTTATCTGTAAATGAACATATAAATTTCAAGTTAGAACCTCCATTCTCTAATAATAAACATAAGTTTCTTATTATATACTTACTTCTGGATTTTGTTGGGGTAAAAGAATCTCCTATATATCTATCAGCCTCAAAAAACTTATGTGATTTAATATTGCCATTGGGGGCATACGTTCGTTGTCTTGTAGTATATGTAAAGAATCTCAATAAATATTGCTTAATTATATCAATGCAACAAATCATTATTATTTAACAAAATACTTACTATTTAAATTACTAGTAGGAATTACATCTTGTTTCAGCCATGGCTTTCCACATTTTGGTCTATAGTCTTCATTTTTAAAATGATTACAAACTTTCCTGGGCCTACATAGGAGATCATAAGATATCCCCTTAAAGTTTTCGTTTTTTACACTAATAAATTAAAATACACAGAATAATCTAAAGTAATTGCCAAATGTATATAAAAACGCAGACCGAAAAACTTGACGTAAATAAACAATACAAATTATATCACCTCAAAATGGCCGTTAACTTCTTAGGTTAGAATTGTTAATACCGAGGCCGAACGAGAGATAAACACACATATAGCTGTTGCATTTTTCATTTACATTTGGCCGCGTAACGGGGTTTCCGAAAAGTTTAAACGTGGGACCGGATTTTTCCATATAACTTTCACTTTTAATTTCTTTATTCTAGGTTCTAAGTCATTGAAACCAAAATCGACATTTGTGAAGTACCGGGGCAGCATCACTTTAAGTTTCTAAAATTATTTGATCGGGTTTGGTAGCAGATTTCTGCAAATCTAACAACTAAAACAAAGAGCATCGAAAATGAAAATATGAACGTTTCATGATTACGAAGTATATACATAATAAGACTTAATACCAAATGGAAAACTATTTTTTGTGTAAAAAAATGTTAAAAACCATCGAATCTAATAGTTAGGTTAGGTCGTTAAATAATAATTTCGCATATTTACCAATAGAAATTTCTGATCAAAATACATGCAAAAACTTATTAATCGATCAATGATAATTATACAAATATTTATAATAAGTAATTAATTTTCATATTACCTATTTAGAAAAAGTACTTTTACTCACCAAAACTCGAGACAGTTTCTCGCATAATCTGAAAACAAACAAAACATATTAAAAACTTAAAATGGTCTGGAGATTTAGCAATAAATTTACCAATATCTTATTTAATTAACAATCAAAATGAAGGTTATTTATCGTGAGCGATCATACGGCTACTATCTGTAATGAAATCGGAACTCGATCGTTTGACATGACCAAATTGCTGAAGCTAAGAAAAAAAAAGGACCGCACGCCCGTTATCTCTAGCTCTATCTGAAATACAACTTAATAAAAGCTATAAAAGTGTTATCTTACAACAATCTTACGTAAGACCAAATGAGATACACAATTCGTCCGGATTGAAGCTCACGCTTATGGATCTAATAAGCACCGTAATGGCACTTTTAAAGTTAATTCTTTATTTAGTCTTCTGGTCATTATAAGGATTTTTCAGTAAAATAACTCTTTATATTGCAGTCGGTTACTTAAATACCTATTACCAGTACTACCACTACCCATTAATTTCAATCTGTCTAATATTTTATGTCACACTTAGGTTATGTAAGCAATCTAAGTTGCTATTTCGAATTAATTCATATTCCATGGTATAAAACATTAATTGTAAGAATAGAGGAGGTTAGGGGCGTCGACCACCGAGAAAAATATCGAAATTGATCTGTAGATCTATCGGAGAAAAAATATCTATATACTTTCGCAATACATCTTGATATTATTAACTAATTGCTACAATTAAGTATCAAACTATACCAAATATTTAAAAATAACTATCATAATATGCGAAACCTTTAAAATTACATAGTACCAATTTAAAAGGTTATTAAAAAAATTAAAAATTATTAAATGGTTTTTCAGAAAATTAAAGAAATATATTTAATTTTATGTTATCATCTAATTTGAAATAAACTATAAAATAATATAAGACACTGTGTATAAAAATAAAACTGTTTATTGAATATCTTTGGCACTTGTTATTAATGAAAAACTTTCTACTTGATGATGACACTTTTGGAATATGTTCCGTTTTCTTCAGATAGTGCAAGAGCACAAATAAATTTATTGTAGAGTCGAAATAACTGAGTGAACATATTCCTAGCTCTTATGAAATTCTTATCTTGGAATCATTTTCTTCATCAAATGAGTAATTTGATGTTAAATATATAGTTTATTCATTTGCTTTGGCATTCCGGGTAAATATCTACTCGAACGCAATTAGAAGACAGTTGAGATGGATGTGATCGTTGTCCCATCTAGACAGCTAATATTTGTAATACATTGATCTTCTAAGTGGTACTGTTTCTACCAAAATTTCCATGGCATCTCTGAATGGAATTGTTTCCCAAGTTTTGGTCACTTTAGATTCCAATAGTTTACGGTTAAGAAGCTGAGCTGCTACAGACGTTGGGCGCTTTACACCTTGAAATATGATGCATCTGTATAAAATCCACGGACTAGGGATGTTTTTTAAAGCTTGACTGTTTCTTATTTGTAATATTTTATGACTACGGGTCTTTGAGATCCTTCAATACACTTTTTGTGACGTTAAAGCTTCAGCTGCGATGCTTTCTCCCAAATTCCACTGAATTACACCAAGGAATAGTTTCAGTAACTGTGGAGCGATTATCAATCCAACATCAACCTATTTTTCTTGATGATTAATTTAATTCGGGCTTAATTGAATTAATTTAAAAGAGAACAGCCTTATGATCTTCCCGGAATCATATTGACTGCTCCAATTATAAAATAGGAAAGAGTTTTAAAAACAAGAACCATTGATTTACTTGAAAAAAATATTTTATTTACGAAAAGAAGAGGCGACTTTTTATACCAGCGGATCCAACAGACGTTGTCCTGTCTCAGCTTGGATGGAAATATATATTTCAAAAATATTTTGATTATTCGATTATGTTCTGATGTTCTTGTATTCTTATAATCGAAAAATGTTTAAAATTATTGCAGCGCCACCTACCGGGTCCGCGTATAATTCTAGACCAATCTCGAGTCTACATAAACGCACACCAAAAATTTAAATAAAATCGGTCCAACTGTTTAGGAGGAGTTCAATTACATACACACAGACATAATAATTATATATGGTATATAAAGATACAAGATTTTTTAGAAGAATTTATTTTCTTTTAAAAATGAAGGTCATTGAAATTATTATAGAGTATATTTTTATATATAAAAATATTTATATATATTTCGGGTGAGTATTATTGAGCAACTATGTAAGCATGAATATTTCAACACATTTTTTGAAACAGGTTGAAACTGAACCGGACTTCAACCATCCTGTACAAATATGAACACATGTGTTCAACAAGCGGTATCACAAATTATTTTAACACATTTGGTAGGTGTTCCAGCAAGACTCTACTAGAATAAGGTGTAACCAAACAAATAACATCCCAACAATACTACAACGCTATAAATAAGTAACACTAGATATGAATTATCTCGGCAAGAAATATGGTCCGAACTATATAGCGTACCCACGTAACCTTTCAAGAAGTTTTTGCATAGACCATCTTGAATCACTATTCTATTTTTACTCGATGAAGACACACCTGAGTCGATATAATTTCAAGTGGCCGCTACATATAGAGTTGCTCAATAAAATAGAGTAAAATGTATTGCAATTTTTTTTGGTTCAATAGTTTGTTCGGATAAATTCTGTAGACTAAAATTTTCCAAAACGTATCGTATGTAATAGTTATAGAGTGCGCAAATAAATTTTAAGGTACTTAAAAATATTTTGCTGAAATAAAGCCAACACGCTTTTCTTGTGTTCTAGTTCAAGTAAGCACAACTGGCTAGTAAGTTCTGCTCTTTTATTTTACTTTGGAGAAAAATACATTTGTTTGTAAATAATGTGTAGGACATATTATCATCAATAAAAAATGGTGCTGCTGGTTTTGTTAATAATCTTGATAGTATTAACAAAAAATGTGAATAAAGTCTAATAAAGGTTCTTCTTCCAAGTTTTAGCCTAAATTTAACAGAGGCTTGATACAATCTTGGGTAAGATATAGACCTTTTCAAAATACCCCAAGGTCCTATGGATATGGTGCAACAACATATAGAGTAGGGAATATGATTTAGTATTAATTTAAGCCTAGAGCCGTCGAACGCTGCTTTTTGTTCCTTTAACTACTCTGGAACCACTACTCCAGAGTCAAAATTGGAAACTTATTGTATTAAATCGTAATAGGGGACGAAACCAGAACCCATTTGTATAAAACAAAATCCAGAAAATAATGGGATAACTCTTATTCTCATATATAACTCGCATTAAATTTAATGGAAGCGAATATTTATTAGCAAAACGAAACTATCCCAGGTGAATATTGGCAATTATTACTGATGGAATTACACTGGGAATCTAAAGAAAAATGCCTCACTATATAAAAAGGTATGACACAGTGATCTTTTAAAATAATAACGCTGGGGCATAAGTCGTCACTGAACTTCCGACTACATTTTGTTCTGGTTGATCGCTCATGCCTTGACCAAACAGAAGTGTTTTTAACGTAGTATTTGTTTGCTCTCCGAATGATGGGTAAAGTTGTAGCAAACGACAGACAAAATTTTGAATAAAATCCGTTTTACTAAGTTTGGAAGGGTTTCAGAAAATTCTTCAAAACTTGTTTCTACATGCTGTAGCTCTAACTTTCTGAAAGTATTTAAATTTTATACCGGAAAAACAAAACATCCTTTAAAACAATTCAAAAGTGAGTTTATTCTTTCGAAATATTCACACAAATTTTGAGTTCCTTTCAGTTAGACAATCTGGTATTGTTTTTACAAGAGTGATCACGAGAAAATGTAATTTTCGATAATGTAATAGTGTTGTTACTTATTTGGTGGTTCAATATTTAGTAATCTTCTTATTATGAAGAATTATGGCAGTGAGTATATATAAAGAAAAAAATATCACATAAAAGAAATAAGTTGGAATAAATTCAGCAAAAATATCTTAGTTAGTATGTAACTAAAACTAAGTAGAGAGGATATTCTACGAGATGTAGACTTCGATATCGAAATGTAGGCTACAGTTTAATTTAGTTTAGTCGAAATCCATATCAAAATGTTTCTATGTGGAAACAGGCTTATGTAGTTTTTATAATAAACATTTCCCTGAACTGTTATATCTACACTTTTACAGAAGTTATGAAAAGAAAAATATCATGTAAGTCAAGCAGTTTCCATTTGGAACCAAATAATCATCAAGTCATCAAGTTTGCTGATGCAAACCAGCAAGTCACAAAATCGCCTTTTTTATTTCAAGCAATTAATTGTAAAACTAATAAAATCAAATTTCTAGACCAAAAAAGCTATTAGGAAAGGTGGCGTATCAAGAGTGAGGTGTCCAATACATCGTATATCAGTTAAAGTTAGAATACTTGTCTCTCAGCCAATAGTGCGATTCCATGCTCTAGAAACTTCTCAAATGTGGTCTCGGTTCTTCAAATAGTTCATATATAATCTTAATTAAACTAATATAGTTGTCATGCGAAATTTAAGTTTAATAAATATAAGTGCCTGAATGTGGACGTAGCATGGTCCAAAAATTACTAACTATATTGAGAAGCCGAGATAAATTATAAATTCAATTAGTAAGTAGTGTGTAAAAATAGTTCATGGCATCAATTGCTTATTGCAATCTATTTCTACATGTCCATTGTAATATATTCTGAAATAAATGAGAGTACATCATTCTGTAATTAGAAAAGGTACGATAATTATAAAATACGTATCTTGATGTTATCATATTAAAAATTCAAAAATAATTGATAAAACTATATTGTAAATAAATTAATAATAGTATTCTATAACAGATTGCACAAAATAACTATATCTAGATTTTCATCACAATTTTATTATATCTGAAGTTTCTATTCATAATTTATAACTGGATAAAAATTAATAATATACGTTTAACTAAATTACGCAATACCTAATAATGTATAATATAGCTGTTAAAAACAACTTTGAGACTGGTACCTTTATGATGAAAGTTTTTATTCATTAAAAGTGATAATTAAGGCCGTGGTAAATAGATATTTTCCGTAGCGGATAATTACAATTTTGCCGAGATTTATTTATAAATTTCATGTTTGAGATTACAACTCTCTAACGATCCCGCTTAATTTATTTTAATTATTTACGTTTTTCATGTTTATGTATGCGCATACATAAAACTATTCGTATATTTCCAATTTTATCAAGCATTAGTGCTATAGAATTAATAATTAGAAATCAATTAAAGTAATTGTAATTAATATGGCAGATGTCTGTTCTAGTTTATTGTTGTAAGACTTCTTGAAATAATTCAGTTATACCTGCAGCATTAAGAAGAGTCTAGAAGGAATAATTATAGAATTCTCTTTTAACCCTGACGCTTGCTATTTAAAGATATTGATTGTGAGATATTTAAAAAACGTTTGTTGACAATATTAAAACTAATTATAGGAACAAAATATCTAAAGCTTTCCATCAGTTTGGTCTTATGAAAAAACATTCAACAGTTGGTAAAGATCATTAAAAAGTCTACCAAGGTAAAAATTCTGCATAGCTATATTCTTAGATATAAGTCAGTTTTGGCATTCGGGATGAATTTCAAAAAATATTACCAACACACTGAATGCCTAAACACTTACAGCTCATCAGCTTAATATCCATAAATTTCAGGATTCAGAAATGGAAAATAAAAGTTAGCAAAACGAATCGGTGCCTATCGAGAGCCTATATATATATATATATATATATATATATATATATATATATATATATATATATATATATATATATTCAAATTGAACATGAAAGCATATTATTAATCATCCTACAAAGCAACAAAGCTACGTATTTTGGGGTGATTTTTATATGGGAAACTCCATGGAAGAAACACATTAAAATTAAAAGAAAAATCCTGGATCAGCCCAAAATAAGTTGCTGTTGTGGAAGTAAATTTTTGAATCAATATATATGTAATATAAATAAAATATACATTTTTCAGAACGAGGGCCTAAGAGGTATTGCAAAATCGAATCTCTATCGTATCTCTAAAAATACAGGGATTACTAGTTGTCTTAAGATATCAACTGTTACTCAGAAAATGAAAATAATCTAATATTTTAAATATTAAGAAATATAAATATATATTCCACTCACGTATTTATATCGAAATGTTGCAAGTTTTGGATAACAGTCGAACATGCTCAAGCCATTTGATCTTATGGTGTATTGAAGTGTATTTAACAGAAAAAAAGTAGTTAATACATGAAAATTATTACTATAGATACTAAACAAGGACCGATTGATTATTTATTTAGTTTTCAAGTTATTGTAACAATAAATTGTGGGTTAGTTGGCAACGACTAGTAACAACGTTTTAATTTAATAAATGTTTCGTAAGATGATATCATATAATTACTTAAACATTACATTGCTTGTAAATTAGGATGAATTTTTAGGAGATATTACATTCAGAAAAACTATTATTCTATTGTTCAGTTATACTGATTGTTATAAAAAAAAAGTTACTACATTCTGATTCTACTTGCGAAATAAATTGTCCTGGTTAATTTATATCTTTTAACATTTAACACGGTTTTCTATAAGGGCGCATCAATATTGAAATGGATTGAAGCAGGTTGTGTCTGAAGTATTAACCAAATCCTTTCTTTGTAATAGAAATCTAGAGATAACGAAATATTCTGATTGATTGTGGCTTATGGGCTGTACACTTGCGGCTTCAGAGTACACCACAAGAAGGAATCGAGTAGCCTAAATGCCTGATATTTTTGCCAAAATCACATTATCTTTTCGAGAGGTACTCACATCCAATTTGGGAAAAATAAATTGCTTGTCATCTTTCTGTATCGCTCGAATAGCTAAAATAGAAGCTACTAGCTGATATACTTTTCTGTTTTATTCTTTATTATTGCATCCTTGTATTGGAGAATTTATTTATATGAATTACTGATACATTATTTTTAAACAATCTGTTAACATTTTCTCCGCCCCTATCATCACTATTTACATGCGAGTTCTATTACGGAATGAGAAACAATAAAGAGCCGCGCGAAAACTCCTCGGAAACTATTGGCGCACGTGGCAAAAATCTTATTATTTTCCTCTCCATAAATCTCGTCTTGAAATGTTAAAACGGTTCTAAAGATAATATATGGTGTCAGTCACGACTTACGTTCGTTGGGTATTAGAATGGGTCTTAGAAGGAACAAGATCTGTATTGTCGGGATTAGTTTTACAACTGGTGGACGTCGAGATTAGCGAAAATAGGTGATTTATGAAATGATTTAGTGCATTACAAAACAAAGTGCTTTGGTTGGTTTTCAGATGGTCATGCCCACTAGAGTACATGGATTTACGCTCGAACAGTCTAATATAAATCAAACTATACTTTTATACAATCTACTACATGCGATTCGATATTTGTTTTTGCATTCATTGAAGACCTTAGCGTATTCAAGATTTTATATCTAAATATATATAGCATGTAATTCGATTTTATTAAAACTTTATAGGTTATCCTATTGTGGTATTTTTGTTATTTTTTGTTTTTATTACTAAATATTAGAGTTATTAAAATGATCAAATTTCTTTTGAATTAATTACTGCACATAAGACTTGAACGAGAAATAGCTTGAATCGAGAAATAGTTAAGGAATGGTGTGGAACTGGCATTTTAGGTCGGAAATAAGTTTAGCATCATTTTTTTTTGGTGAATTTTACTTGTAGACTTTCCAAACTGACAAATAAATAAGTTAATATATTTTAATAAAACAGGTCAATTGAAAAATCCCCGGCCTACCATAGTAAAACACATTTTTTTGACAATATTAGTTCTTTTATGCAACATAATTCCCTTCAAGGGTGAAACACTGATTATAGCAACCCTCCAATTTTTCGATGCCATTTCTGTAATACGATTTGTTCTTTGATTCAAATAGGCCTCAGTTTCGGCGATCACCTCTTCATTCGACGAAAATTTTTTTCCCAGTGAGCATTCTTTTGAGATTTGAGAACAGGAAATAGTCACTGCCGACCAGATCTGGAGAATACAGTGGATGAGGAAGCAATTCGAAGACCAATTCATGGATTTTTGCCATCGTTTTGACTGACTTGTGAGTGCAATGTCTTGGTGAAGCAGCACTTTCTTTTTCTTCAAATGTGGCCGTATTTCGGTCCGGTTCAAACGGTCCAAAAACGCTATATAATAGTCGCTGTTGATGGACCTCCCTTTATCAAGGTAGTCAATAAAAATTATTCCATGCGCATCCCAAAATACAGACGCCATAATCTTGCCAGCCGACTGTTGCGTTTTCCCACGCTTTGGAACGGGTTCATCGTATGCAGTCCACTCGCATGACTAACTATTATATTAGACTTTAGATATTTAAGCCACTTTTTAAAGTAATTATAGTTGAGTAGCTGTTATGTAAAAAAAAAATAAAGTTAATCAATGAGATTTCAATGAAAATTCAAATGAAAATCTATTGTGGTATAAATCCTTTGTTAATATATATAAACTTATTGGCCGACTGATCAAGAGAAAACCCCAGACCTGTTAGGTTTCTTCATAGTAAGAAACATAACATCCAACTATATAAAAGTGGAAGAAAATTTTGAGCTAAGTTCAGATCATACGCTAGTGATTCTGACGTTGGGCGAAAATATAGAAAAATAAGAAAAGAAAGAAACCTAACGTTAACAAACAAGAGAACAGACTGGGAAGGAATTGCTGAAGAATTGAACAAAGGAATTCAACTAAATGTACCCCTCAAGACAACGGAACACTTAAATCTTGAAGCAGAAAAATTCGTAGTAGGTATTCAACAAGCTTGGAATAATATTCCAGAAATTAAAAGTACAACTAAAGGAATTAATTATCCAAAGAAGTGAAAGAGTGGAATTGGGCACGTGACAATCGCCAAAAAGCAGAATCATTTGCTAAATATCTAGAAAAAACTTTCAAACAAGAAAATTCGATAATTGAATTAGTCACGTCGAAAGGGTTAATCAAAGTTATTAAAACTGGAATAGGAAATCACCAGGCTAGTATTTAATAACAGGAGAATTACTGCAAAAACTACCAAGAAAGGGAATCATACAACTCACCAATTTGATCAATGCAGCATTTAGATTAAAACATGTCCGATGCGTAAATTATAATGATCCCAAAACCTGGGAAGTCACCAAACGAAATAAAATCCTATAGACCTATATCACTGCTGCCAGTAATATCTAAGGTTTTTGAAAAGCTCCTGTTGAAAAGAATAAAACCGATCATAGAGAGAAAAAACCTAATACCAACACACCAGTTTGGGTTTATTAACAAGCACTTAACAAATGACCAGTTCCACAGAATAACAGATGTTATTGAAAAAGCCTACGAAATTCAAAAAGTATGCTCAGCTATATTCTTAGATGTAGCACAAGCCTTTGATAAGGTTTGGCATGACGGCCTTGTTCATAAACTATAGAAAATGCTACCAAAACAACACACTGAACTATTAAAATCATATATTACAACCCGAATGTTTAGAGTCAAACAAGAAGAAGCTTACTCTACAATAAAAGAAGCTAAAGTAGGTGTTCTACAAGGAAGTGTACTGGGACCAATGCTTTATCTACTCTACACTTGTGATATACCACAAATGGAAAATATCACGATGGCTACATTTGCTGATAACATTAGCAATAACATTAAATAACACTCCATCATTCCATATAGCATCAACTCTAAATATGTCGGAATGAATCTCGATGCAAAACTTCGCTGGAAGTAACATATAAAGAAGAAAAGAAAATAACTGGAATTGAAATATAGGAAAATGTACTGGCTAATTGGAAGAAAATCCCAATTATCAGTACATAATAAATTGCTATTATTTAAGCAAATATTGAAACCTATATGGACATACGGAGTTCAATTATGGGGATGTTCTGTAAAGAGTAACATAAATAAAATACAAATTTTTCAGAACAAAGTCCTGAGAGGTATTGTGGATGCACCCAAATACTATAGGACTGATTACCTACATCGAGACCTTCAGATACCCACAGTCAGTCAAGAAATCAAGACAATTGCAATGGGGCATGAGGAAAGGCTCTATTCTCATACGAATACTGAAATATTGCAACTTTTGGATACCACCAGAACAGGACACAGACTCAAAAGAATCAAACCATCTGATCTGGTGTAGTGTTGTGTAGTGAGGTACATATATTGAAAAATTCAGCAGTAACATGTATAAACATTATTTCACCAGAGACTGAGTTAGGGCCGATGGGTCCTCCTAGTTATATATCTAGATTTAAGTTAGCATAAACACAAATTGTAGGTTAGACGGTAGATAGATTGATAGTAGATATATATATATATATATATATATATAAGCACTATTGTTTAATATATATCGCCGTTAAGATTCCAATTCAAATTAAATAATTTAACACTTCATGCAATGCCTTTTAACCCCAACATACCCACTGAAACAGAATTCAAATAGAGATATATGCCGAATATAATAACTTTTTAGAAAAATGGTTATAATAGCTCTTATAACGTCGTTCATTTGCATTCGGAAAACAATTACCATTGTGGCTGTTCGTGATAACCAGCAAGCCTCGCGTCTTTAGAGCGACTTTTTATTCTGCGCTATCATTAGAAATATCATTTTTGCTTACAGAGTCAATGTATTCTGCAAGATCATCGAAACTAACCATCCGAGGAAGAGATCGATCATTATGAAATACTTTAAGTTAAGAAAAAGGGTATGCAGTTTCTAAGACCAATATATTTTTTGCTAAATAATTATGTACGGTGTAAAGCCAACAATAATACATATATTAATGTTGTTTAGAATTAGTTATTCTTCAGTATTTTAGTTGCTGAATTTGCTGATATAGTGGGTAAAATATTGGTTTCAGGATAGTATTTTCTTAATTATATTTTTATTATTGTGGATTTTAATTATCGATGGGTAATCAAAAATTTCGCAATTATCGATGTAAAATATTTATCAGATAAAAATATTTTCTTACGTTCATCATAACTTAAAATAAAATGCAGCATTGAGACTAATAATTTTGAAAGGCTAAGAGATTAGGATCCACGTATATATCTGAAAATAACCAATAAAGTAAAAATTAGTAACGAATGTGACGTGGTCCTGTAAATAAAAAATAAAGCATATAAAACTTTGGTTTGTGCAGAGTTGAAAACACATTTTTAGTCTTAACTAACCACTAACCACTTTAGTCTAACTTAACACACTTTAGTCTAACTTAAACCATCTTATGTCAAAAATAAGACATTTCGACTTGCTGGATTCACTCAGACGTTAACAAAACTGGCGATTTGGTTGTATTTTGAACACAAAAGCTCGCTTTACGGGTGCGATTGAATTACAGGATACATTAAAAATTCTTTTAGATTTTTTGTTCAGGTCTGGTCAACTTGCGCTTTAATTCAATAAAGAACAGGTTTTAAATTCAGTAAGATATGATATCTAGCGTAGTTTAAAATTTAATGTATAATTTTTTATGCAAATAAAATTTTTGAAACTTTGTATTATGCTATTAAACAGGCCGAAAACAAACCGTAGCCAATTTATCATATTTTTGCGTTTTTTTCTAATAGTTTTTTTTATCTTAGGTATTGATATGTATATATGTATATGTATTATATGTATTAAGCAATATATGTATAAAGTACGCAATGCGATAGTATATATATATATATATATATATATATATATATATATATATATATATATATCGGTGCTTAATTTCATATGTTATTATCCATAATTAAAGATATCATACTCAATGTCCATCTAAATAGATTTTGTTTGAAGATAACAGAGTAAATAAGTAATAATACAAAATTGTCATGTATATATAATATGGCTCTCCGTTTTACTAACACCTGAATAGAATATTATTTTTAAAAAACATAAAACATGAAATACTGCCGTAACGAACGGTTTGAATTTGTTATTTCAATAACTAAATTTTTTTTTTGCGCATATTCCATATTTGAAACTTTTAAATTAGGAAGTAGAAATTAAGTTTTTGAGAATTTTTTGAACATTATATATTATCTGTTTCTAAGTTGTAGTTGAAATAAAGCAAGCCTACTGAGATCTATGTATGAATAAAGCTGGATTTTCACACTTTTGTCGTTGAAATCTGTATCCAAAGGTGGTGTTTAGCATATAGATAAAGTTGAAACTTATTGTATTGCGTTTAATAAAATAAAACAAAAACACTTTAAAACTAAATTACAGCACATTTTCACTAAAATATAAGTAGTTCATTTAAATTTTCCAGAATTCCTTATATATTGAAAATTGCAGTCAGGGTGCTTCAGACATTAGTTCATATGTTATATTCAATATTCATAATATGAAGTTTCAAATTCTTCTCTCAAAAAGCTTCTCAGTTTTGCATGTTTTTAGTTGGTAGGGATAAACTTACAGTAAGGTGATAATATAAAATCGATTTCTTCCATTAAGATGCATTAATCCCTGAGGATATCCGAATTCGATAGGATTCATACGGAGGCTCTGCCCTTTCCATGTCAACCATTGAGAAGCGAGCAAGTTCAAAAAGGTTGTATGTACCTCGAAGATGATCCACGAGAGGGACGGCCAAATCTCTAATCGCATCAGAAACCATCGAAATGGGCAATAGTTAAGGATGTGAGAATATGAGGATATGAGAATATGAGAATATCACGATATGAAAATATGAGAATATGAGGATATGAGAATAATGAGTGAGAAATACCTTGCACGCAGAATTAGGGATGCAAGGAATCAGGCCAAGATTGGTGTTGTATTTGCTAAATACCCAATAGCTAATGTGCTAACGATTTTCAAAGCAATCTTAAGACTGATTCATTATTCGAATCTGACGGCTTTTTACCATCGGTCTGTCCGAAACGGCAGTGGAAATATCATTGCCACACTGCTTAGGGATGCAAAAGGAAAAGTTAATTGGCTACTTTAAAAAAACAATAATTACAGGCGAATATTCTTCTTGTCCAGTAAGAATGCAAAAATTGTGAATAGAGATCTGGATTAAAATAGACAAAAATTGAATAATACGGTTATATATAAGGGTGTGTTAACAGTGGAAAAACTTCGAGATTTGTGAGACGATTTGCTTGGCTATTCACATTATACACTAGATTTGGCATCTACAGATCTCCATCTCTTCCCAACCTTGAAGAAATTTTTTTCTGGCAAGCGCTTCGCATCCAATGAAAAATTTGAGATATTAATATAATCACACCCTTCCAGTCACCTGTTTCCAGGAAGGAATAATGATGTTGGATAAACGCTGAACCAAGTGTGTTGAATTAGTTTATTCTCATACTTATTTTATTCAACACAGTATTTATGTTTCTGGCTATTTTATTATCATTATCTTAGCACAAGAGATACTATATACATAGATTATTTATAATATTAAATATATTCTAAACTGAAACTGTGGTTTTCTGTTTAATGAAGTGTGGCATGAATAGAAAGAAAGGTTCGATTTTATGGTACCATCCCAACTATATATCTGAGTGAAAAATTCAATAACTTAAGTGCATGGTTCACTGAACAAAGTTCTTTGTAATAGATTCGAGAATGAGAAAAAAGGTTGCTGTAACGTTTTAAACTGTTAGAATTAAATCGACGTCGATAGTGTGGGCTCAGGCGATTCTCAGATAAATATCTTTTTACGGATATAGCTAAAAACTAATTTCGAGCAAGTAGCTTACTTATGTTCATTTTATAAGTTGATTAAAATGTAAGTATAATTTAAATTTTCTTATATTCTTCTGACTCATACATAACGGGTTTAATGTATGGTTCTGTTGAAGTATTAATAATGAATGATACATATTAGGCAAATACTTTCTTGCTACACACTAAAATTCCAGTGATGTTATTATCAAAATTATATCTTTCGATCAACATTTGATTTTATTTAAATGATTATATTAAAACTGTTAATTCTATGCAAAATATTAGCTAAATATCTTCATGTCTATCTTCATTCCAATCAATTCCAATGGTTTTAATTCTAATAACGACTCAATGCATTTGTTTCTTATTACATACTCTGATGTCAAATACTCCTTTAACTTGTTAGTATTTTACTATATGGAGATTACCCTTCAAGCGAAGGGACATCGCATGATGATCATTACATCGTAATCTAGATTCGATACCAATATAAGTATTTGAAGTTAAATTAGAAAAAATCAAAAGGAATAATATGATAATATAAATTTTTATAATTTATTCACTTAAAATATATATTTAAATATTTCTTAATAATATTTTATATAGATATAATTTTTTTATTTATTGAGTTTTAGTATTTTTGAATATTATTGACTAATGTATTGTTGCAGCTTATAATACCATTCAAGATTAAGGTTGTTGAGAACTTAAATATTTGACTCGTTTATTTTTAAGTTATATGAGGCCTGTTACATTTTGCAGACACCTTGTTATATTGTGTTGTCTACCATTCAAAATACAATATGAACAACTTTTGAGGCACAATTTGCTTTTAGAGCAGCTGCATTTTTTTCGGATTACTGTATGAATAGTCTCCAAAGAAATGTTGCACCATATTTGCATCATAGCGTGTAAAACATTTACCAAATGCTTCAGTGATGTTGGAGATGGAAATATACTCCCCACTCTCTGCTCAACTGTTTGAAGAATTGTGTTGAAGTCTGGCGCTTGTACGATCTCTCAAACCAATACTGAAACTTTCTGGCCTTGTGTTTGGATGCATTATCATTTGGAATATGGAAGTGTTTGACAGCAATCTGTTAGTAATAGTATGAATTTTATGGTTAAGAATATTCATATATTTGTTCGCAGTAATTAGGCCAGTGATGAATGAATGAAACGGCTCAATACTACGATATTATCGCCTAAATAATAATGCCAAAATACTCATACTGGATTGTAGGGAGCAGGCAGTCTGGTTTAGGTTTCTTTTAGAGATCTCCATAAATAAACCCAGCGTTTGGCAAGAAACAATGTAAATGGTTACTTATTCCCATACCTCATTATATAAATCATCAAGTGTACTTACGTTATAAAGGGTATCGAAATCGCAGCACTGAATGATCGAAAATAGACTTGAAAAGTCGCTTTTTCTAAATAATTTTTACAGCTTTTTAATAATATTAATTAGTGATTTTTGTTGTTCATATTCCTCCTCAATGTTAAGACACTTAAATAGAAGATTAATATTTGTACCATAAATGAAATTAATAGGCCAATTGAAAAGTCCCCGCCCTGCACAAAGATGGCGCTACTAGAATTAAATCCATATGTTTTTCAGTTAGCCCTAACCCTCAAAAGATGCGTATATACATTTGACAGCTGTCGGATCATTAGTTTGTGAACTATAGCATTTTGAGTGAAGAAACTTTTGTTATTGTCAAAAAAAAAGGGTAAAAAGGAATTTCGCGTGTTGATAAAATATTGCTTTTTGAAGGGAAACAAAACAGTTGAAGCAAAATCTCGGCTCTTGTCGACTTTCGGGACACTGCTCCACGAAAATCAACTATTAAAGATTGGTATGCTAAGTTCAGACGTGGTGAAATGAGCACCGAAGACGGTAAACGCAGTGGACGCCCAAAAGAGTTTGCTATCGACAAAAACATTAAAAAATCCACAAGATGATTTTGAATGACCGTAAATTGAAACTGAATGAAATAGCAGACATTCTAAAGATATCAACTGAACGTGTATATCATATCATTTACGAATATTTGGGTATGAGGAAGCTCTATGTAAAGTGGCCGCGCGAGTTTACTTTTGATCAAAAATAACGACGAGTTGAAGATTCGAAGCACTGTTTGAAGATGATCAAG
Source organism: Rhynchophorus ferrugineus (assembly GCF_030347505.1). Taxonomy (NCBI): domain Eukaryota; kingdom Metazoa; phylum Arthropoda; class Insecta; order Coleoptera; family Curculionidae; genus Rhynchophorus; species Rhynchophorus ferrugineus. The sequence goes on along the minus strand of NW_027472580.1, from coordinate 39,335,424 downwards.
CGTAATAAACCCGAGTTTTTGCGTCGATATGCGACAATGGATGAAACATGGCTCCATCATTTCACTCCGAAGTCCAATCGATAGTCATCCGAGTGAACTGCACACGATAAATCTGCTCCAAATCTTGGGAAAACGCAACAGTTGGCTGGCAATGGATGCTCATGGAATAATTTCCATTGACTATCTTGAAAGAAAGGAAGGACCATCAACAGCGACTATTACATAACGTTATTGGACAGTTTGAAGGACGAAATCGCTGAAAAGCGGCTGCATTTTTCTGCTTCAGTGTCTGCTTAACCAAGAAAATGCATCGTGTTAAAAATTCATGAATCTGTCCAGCAAGCAAGGGACAAATCTTACTACAAAAATGGTATCGAAAAGTTGGAGGGTCGCTGTAATCAGTGTATCATCCTGAAGGGAATTATGTCGAATAAAAAAAAAAATTTTGCTAAAAAATGTGGTTTACTGTGGTAGGCCGGGAACTTTTCAATTGACCTGTTAATATATACAAAAAATTATTAAAAATGCTATCTTTGAATAACATTCACATACTTATGACATATGTTTAAAAGTAACAAATATATAAATTAGATACTAATATCCAACAAGTGGTAATTATGTCGCAATACAAAAATATTGCAGATAAATTATTTCTTGTTAATACGCTATTCAATTTTTAATTAACGAATTAACATTTGTTATTTACGAAATGTCTGGTTGCTAAAGAATTTTAATTAAGTTTATCGTTATAATAAATTAACTAAATTTAATTGTTAACTTGTACCTAAATGTCGATTAAGGAAAAAGTGTATGACTAATTCCTAATTGTAAGATTGATTTAATAGAGTTATTTTCCGTCGGTTTAATTGTAGATTATTTGAAAAGAGAATGTCATTGTTATGCAGGAAAATTTAGATTCTCCGAACATTCCAGGACAACAATTAAAACGATTTGGCGAGAAAATTACCCGTTTAGCTGCAACAGAACAATTTAAAGTTCTTGGAATTTCACCGTCCTACAAGGTACAAAAAATATATTTACGTGAGTGCAGGAACGGTGTGAATACAGAACTAGTTGCTACCGAAGAAGGCTTATTAGTACGATTGATAGGGTTCACGATTGTTACCGCAGATTACCTATTAGAAAACGTAATGGAGGAAAATGGCAAAAATCCACTAATTAACAATTCTAATCGATGAAATAACGAAATTTTAATGAACCTCTGGGATTTTGATTAAAACTTGTTTAGTAAAATAAAATTGGAAACGGTGTATCTTCTGTACAGATTAGTTAATTCAATATAGGCATGCTAATTAATTGAATGAATGTGATTTATAATTTAAATTGCGTAAATTAAAAGCAGGCTTCAATGAAATTCTCCTACATTTGCTAGATAATTGAATAATTAGGTCTTTTTGTGCTACGTTTTTTATTGATGCTCAGGTTTCAAACCTAATTTCTTTTTGTTTTAACAACGCAGGCTATTATTTTTACATTTAGTCAAATTGGCTACTAATATATGTAATATAAGTTAATATTGATTTTTTTTAAAATTTTAGTACAGCTAATGCAGATTTTGTGTTGAATGAAAAAAGTTTTGTTTATTCATCAGATTCCTGGTTTTTCTTGCTCTATAAGGAATTAGTTTATTACTGTCTCTGACAGATGTTGATTTGAATGATCCAGACCAATTATTATTTTATTAAATAAAATATGCTGTTGCTGGTTCACCGAGTCCTATTTCATGTAATTTAAACAAATGTGTATTTTCGAATTAATTATATCAATATGCTCTTGTGAAGGACGATGATTTTCGAAAAATCCAGTTAGTATTTTGCGCTGTTGTGCTAGTTGTAGTAGAATAAAACCTCAAATAAAAGAAAATTAAAGTCAGTTATATATTAGTACATAGTTACATTAAATATTATTTACGAAATTTTAACAAAAGGTTTATTTTATTTTAATCTTTGAATTAGTGTGTGTGCTATGGATAATGGCTTCATTGCAAATGTTAAGAAAAAAGTTGAAAATATATTGATAAAATGTGGAATTGCAGTAATACGTTTTATTTTATGTTATTTGTTGGACTACGGACATGTATAAATACATTCTAAGCAAAACGACTTTCTTCTATTTTTAAATACACTTGCCTCAAGTAATCAGTTCTTAAGATACGCTGTCTTGGTCATGTTTATGCTCAATTAATATTCAGTAAATATCGGCGAACGTTTCTTTCTATATTAGAGTGTATGCTTGTGCATTTTGTGAATATTGTTTGAATAACCTTTTAATTAATATTTTAATTTTTTTCTAAAATGTCAATTACAGGCTTTTTAATTAATTGTTGTAGTGAATTTATATTTACAATATGTAGAATTTTTTTCAACGATTGGTACTCATTAAAAACTGAAACTGTAATAGTCTATTTAAATAATTTGTAAATATAATTATTAATTGTTTCGTTTATTTTTTGTGCCACACATCTATATTGTGTACTATAATGTCGCACTCAATATTAATGAAACAAATCATTCAATCTTAATATTATTTTTTAAGATCTTCAATCAATTCACAATAAACTCGGAATTATTTATTCTCGGTATGAAACTTAACATGTAATATTATAACTATTATAAATCTATTATAAAATATTAATATAACTCAACTGTTCCAGTGCAATAAGTAGTTCCCAGCTGTTTATACTATATATTATTATATGAGTTATCTCTGTAAATACATACACCTTTTAACCGTATAAATATATAAGAAAACTTCACTGTTGAACCTTATCAATTTTTTATTCAATTTAAAATTGAACTAAAAGAAATACAGTGTGGTGATTTTAAACTATTAATTCTTATTACATTTTTCGTTTCGTATAATCAAGTAAAACACCAACCAACGAGCGTTTATGGTCTTGCTATTCGTCGAAATTGCAGAATTTAAAATAAAAAAAAGTGTTTTCTAAATAATTAAAATTTTACGTCAATTTTAAGACACCATATATCAATTAAGGTGACTCATAATTCAATAAAATTAAAAAATTCAAATATAATAATTTAATTCTATGTTAATAAGATATGTTAGTTCTAGGCTTCCTTTAAACATCAATTTTTATTTAAAATTTTATAGCCTTACAACAGCATTGATCCCTATTGAGTTTTGTTTTAATTGCCTCGTATATAATAAAAAATACACATTAAAATACGATACCATGTTAGGTCATAAAAAAGTACTTGTGGATTTGTTAACCATAATTATCCGGTTATTTGATCGCTGCATTAGGGATATATAAGTCGTCATAAATTTCAGTGAAAATAGATACGTTACTATGAAAGTAGTAGATTTTATTTGAATCTGTCGATGATAATAGAGTGGCAATAAGCTGGTAAGAGATAATATAAGGTGTTAAATGCAAGTCGAATATCACAAATTTGTTCTGTTTAATGATATTTTTAGATAAGAAAAAATTAAATTAGAGTTTATTACTATCGAAAGATTTATGACATAGATTAATAATACCGTGTGCTTGTTCTCCATGTTTATTTCTGAATAGTATTATTAGTTATTGGTGAAGTTTTATTAAGTATTATATATTGATCTTATTAGTTTTGTTTATATTGTAAAATACTAAATTTTCTCATTTTTCGACATGGAAATGTCTATAGATGCCGAAAATAGAATCGTACCAAAATTTCCATTTTTCTATCGATGTCTTAATTAAAGGAAAAGTATTGTGACGAATGTATAGATATAACATTATGATCCTTAATATTAGAATGGGTAATGTCTGATGTATACAGTTTTTCAACAAATGATGTAATGATAAAGTGATTATTGACAGCTAAAACCACCCTTACCCTTTGTAAGAAAAAATGAAATTAGGGGTCGGCCTCACCGACATTTGTTAGGTAATAATCTAAACAGTTTTTAGGAACGTTTATTTGTACCTGCAAAGGAACTAGTGATTTTTATTTTTTGGCCTTTTTATATGCCGAAATATAATCTTATTTTAGCGCATTTTTGTGAACTTGATATCGCACTATCAAAGCTCCCCCCTCCTCCCAAATCGTCCTATGTAAAGGAATCGCCCCTAATATAAAAATGATCGACGCTGTAATGTGGATTGCATAACCACCGATCTTATATTAATTATGAGTAATTCAAGTGATGTTTTTATTTGGTTTGAGTTTTGAAATAGTCTTATAATCAAATGACGGATGATCAAAACCTAACGATTATACAAACTTTAGTATTGTATTTAATTATTATAGAAACGTAGAGAGCAAATGTTTGATGTGTTTACATGGTAAATTTGAACTGACCTCGGAAAGTGGAATAAAAATTATGTCCTTTAGAGACAATTTTTTGTTAGGTCGCAGAACATGATATCGAGCCTGTCATGCATGTCATGAGTAAATTTAAATTTTGTTAGTTTTGATTTCGTTGGTGAGTTGGATCTAATATACAACTATCTTTATTTCATAATATTTTAATTCTGCATTCCTCAATCTTCAAACGTTTCTTCAACAACGAAATTAATATTAACTAGCTATTTTAGATATCTGTTAGCATTTTTTCAGTTAGATATGTATAAAAAGTTTCACTAATCTTACAAAATTTTTCTTCATACACTTATAATGGAGTAGAATTTCTAGGACAAATTTATAAACATATTTTTAAAAAATTCTTTAGTGGGCAGTCAAGAATGTTCTTTTCAACAAAAGCGCTCCTTGTGCTGCATAACGATTTCTATGATTTGGATCCATGTTTTTTTAAACTACTCTTTACATTCAAAAGATCGATTTTGCCATAGAACTTTGTGAGGAAGTGTGTCCATCGAATAACTTAATTTTAATACTATTTCGGAGACGAAATGCTGAAATTGTATTCGTTTTAGGGCTTCCGTTACATCAGATTGTACCACTATATAAGTCTCGGAGCACAATGCATTTTCAAATTAAACATTAGGAAAATTCGAATTTTTGTCTTAATTATCTAACTTCATCTGATTTCCTTCTACTCTTGTATTACTGACCAATTTTCGGAAACGACATATATATCTTCCAACATCAGATTTGTCTAGGATTTTGTAAAATATTTCACATCCCTCTACTATGTTGAAGAGTAGTAGAGGGATAACATCTTTTTGGTAAACATCGACTCGGATCTCAAATTAATTCAGTAAATGGTATTCCCAGATATTTGAACCATCCTAAGATGCCTGAAGAAGCTTAATAATTTTTAAAAGCGGTGGACACATTAAATGTGTTTCAAAGAAATATAAAGAACAAACTTTAGTGTATTTAGCTGATGTCAAACAACAACAACAACAACGAGGAGATATGCGTAAATATGCACTAAAATATTTTTAAGGATTACATATTTTTTGTACATAATTATTGAGGCTTTCTTCTCATTGAGTTTTTTAATTTTTTAGTTTTTTGTTATAAGCACATTAGTACTACTTATATACGATGCTTTTTTAAGAATACAAAAATTAAACTACTAAAAATTTCGGACTTACTGGAAAAATACTAGAAAATTGGTTTGAATCAGCCGTAACCAAATAAAATTCTATATAAACTGTTCCTTTCTAGCTCAACTATAAAGCATATTTGTTTTCGATGACTAATACAACGTAACTTACAAAATAATAAATTGAATAAGTTGTAACCATTTTGTTCAAGCGGACAATCAATTCGTAATGCAGAAAGTTTTTTGAATGCCTAGTATCTCCTAATGCGCTGTTTAATGCCAAAAAACCCGTCACGCTTTGCTGGTAGGTTAGTAGCCTTTATTTAGTCGGAAACCTTTGGTTAGGTCTGTGGTATTTGAATATACGCTTTATTAGATATTTATTCAGCTTCAATTCTTTAATTGTTTGCTTCAGAACAATACAAATATTATTTGTCTTTGTTAAAATACTTACATTAATTATTGCATTTGATATGGCGATTTACTGATTGTGTATTTTGTGTTTATATCTCAATTAACTTTATTGCTATTTTTATCGCCTGCTTAAAAATGAATATATTAAATTAACAGTAAGTGAGAACGCATAAAAGTTAGTTTTATGGCCTGGTAATCAGTAGAGTAGAAATATGCCTTCAGCTTGCGTTGTTATTCAATTTAGGCTGTTTAACGTATAATGAGAAACAACGTATACAAATAAAATTATTAGCCGGCTTGGTGGCGCAGTGGTGAAGTTAACAGGACGGTCCTCCTACCGTTGCGCTAGCCGCGGTTTCGAATCCTGCTGGGACATGGTCGTAAATTTATGTTGGTGATTATTTAAAATTTGTGAAAGGTCCTAGTGTAAAATCCGACAAGGAAAATAATCCCTGTGAAGTCAGTAACCAGGCTGGGTAAGACCGGATGTCTTCTAGTCAGTCCTCAGTTGGTAGGCTTAATGCCGAGGACCGTGGTTCGGAGCCCACGTTAAATAGTAGGTACAGTCCAGATAAACCCATAGGTGGTAAAAGGAGACTTTAATACATGTAAAAAAAATTTAATTTAAAATAATTTATTATTTATCAAATTAAAACATATTAATAATATTTGAGTGCAGAATAAAGATACGCAGTAAAGAAACTTTTTTTATAATGTTTTAAAAACTTGTAATAAAAATAATTAAAAACTTATAAAAATATACCAACCAACAAGAAAATAAAATAAAAGCACACATGAAATAAACATTAGGGAATTTCCATCAAATTAATTAAAATTTTATGAAATAAAACTGTGCAATCATAAAATAAAGAAATATGCAGGATAAATGGTAACGCTGCTATGGCAGAAAAAATTAAGTCAAAAACATTCAAAATCCAACCACGATTAAGACAGGAGTTTAAGCCCACTTCTTTTTATAATATTAATGGATCGAATACTAAGGTAATGTTAAATAGACATAGCAGCACACTATAGGGTTTTAAAATATTTAAAACATTGAAATGGAGGTAGAAGCTGTTGGGGATGACGTAATAATAACTGACAGACCACATTTAGAAAATCTTAGTCAGAGTATCCGGAGAGTACCCATACGTAAGACATTTAAGATGTAATTATTTAATATTGTAAGTTCCTTTACATATTTCTAAATTGTAATTAATGCAATATCTAGGTAAGTAACACTGTCGATAACATTTGAGGTTACGCCTCATTTGTGATGTATATCAGTTCCTAGTAATTTTGTTATTTTCTCGGTTGGAAAATGAACTAACTAAATTTACTGAATATCCACTGCTATCCCCTACTAAACGACCATATATTTTCAAAATACGAAGAAAAATATTCGTTATATCCAAGTTTTCAAACATCTTCTAAATCTAAAAGCATATCTAATTACAGAAAAAAAAATACAGTAAAGTGTTATTTGTGTGTTGCAGTTGCACATCTTATAAGTTTGTAAAAATTTACCGGATACACGTTTCCGTTCGAAAAGGTTTCTAAAAATAAGAAAATCAAACATATGTCATCAAATCTACATAATTTAAACCTTTTTTGTGTTGTATTTACTATGAACTATGTAAAATAAATATTTTGATAATCCTGTTAAATACATTTCGATATGTATCTTGAAATTATAATAATACATTTTTTAAATAGATTTTTCATCGATGCAGTTTTAAGTTATCGAGTGACTCGACGAATGAAGCAAATTCGATTCTGGACAAATTTAGGTTATTGATAAATCTCAGTTTAATTTTTTTGCTTATCTTTTCTTTATGTTGGTAGCACAAAACTAACTTTTTTAACTGTGAACTATAAGATAAATAATTTAAATAAAATCGAAACGCCTTAAAATGTTCTAACGTTGGAACGTTTCGTATGGATTTTGATTGATGCTTGACTTAGCATACTGCTGATATCGACGATGATACATTGGAGACGTAAACCCTATTAGACCCTATTAATATATCAATATTACCAAAAGTAATACTCAAGATATACAATTAACTTTTAATATATATGTGGATCATGTTATAACAATATCCTTTAAGGGCATCGAATAATAAAAATCTACTAAAATATAAAATCTATTAGTATTATAATTTATTATTAATTTATTATTATTATACTACTTCTGTGTATAGATCTTTTTATATTTTAATAGTTTATAGTTTATAATTTATATAAATTACATTATTTTATTAATTGTATATATGGAACATGTGAATATCAATTGAAGAGTATGAAATAAATTCCTCACTAGTAATTAGTAGGTATAAAATAATGTTAATGTTGAAATTAAATGCGCTGATTCTAAGTATATGATGAAGTAGTATTCGTTCATTAAACTTACGTCGTTTATTACGACACATAACCAACAATATGGTGCATCCAGCGATTAATAAACGCTTAATATATTTTAAATTATACCTTTTAATTCGAAATCGATAAAAATAAAACGTCTTATATAGTGAAAATATTTATAGATTTGTTTATAAGAAACGCTTAGCTAATAACTCCGCGATTAGATACATACGAAAAATGGTAAAAGCGTTACAGCTTCCGGGAAGACAGCTGCATAAAATAACTTCCTGATTAATTAGCAATCAGAAACACTCTAAAATCAGGAATTTTATTGAATATTCTTGAGTAATTGCAATATTAAGCTGAATCAGAAAGCTATTAAAATATTCAGCCTTAATCAGTCTGTAAAACGTTGTTTTTAATATAACCATTATGTTGTGTCGATGTCCAAATTTTATTGTGGATAAATATACGTTACAAGAACGAGTCGAAATAGTAACAATATTTACTGAAAATAATAGTTACATTATTGCTCGTCTCGTAACGCTAAAAATTTGGCTCTGGTGCGCGATAATGTTGGAGAGTCTCGAGAAACATCAATTCGGAGACGTGCTTCCCAGTTACATATTTCTGCACGTAGTTTAAAGCGAATTTTGAAAACCGACTTACAAGTGTTTCCATACAAAATTCAATTAATATAACTATTTAATATAACCATTATGTAGTGTCGATGTCCAAATTTTATTATGGATAAATATACATCACAAGAACGAGCAGAAATAGTAACAATATTTACTGACAACAATAGTTACATCATTGCTCGTCTCGTAATGCTGAAGATTTGGCTCTGGTGCGTGATAGTGTTGCAGAATCTCGAGAAACATCAATTCGGAGACGTGGTTCCCAGTTACATATTTCTAGACGCAGTTTAACGTGAATAAAGCTGACTTGAAAATGTTTCCATACAAAATTCAATTAGGCCAAAAACTGCTACCGAGAGATCCTAATGACGAGTTGAGTAAAGTAATACAATGCTAAGGCTGTCTGGTGAAATTGAAGATTTTCGTCTAAATTGATGATTGAGCGATGAATCACATTGTCTCCTCAGTGGATACATCAACATCAATCTTTTTTTGAAAATGACCAAGGCGTTGCTATTACTGTTACTGCTGAACGGTACCAAGACATGATTCGAAATGTTCTTGTGCCTGAAATGGAACAGGACATGTGATTTCAGCAAGATGGGGCTACAGCACACACAGCTCATTCAACAATTCAATTATTGAATGACGTGTTCCCACCAAGACTAATTTCGCGAAGTGGCGATTTAGCATGGCCAGTTAGGTCTCCGGATTTAACAATACCAGACATTTTCTTATGGGGTTCTTTAAAATCAAAAGTTTATGTGAATAAGCCCCAAACGATCAACATCTTAAAGTCAATATTGGTCATGAAATTGAAGATATTCAGATGTTGCCTCAGATGTTGCAGGATGTCACGAAAAATGTCTTAAAAGGAGCCGAAAGTTGCATAGCGAATCGCGGTCACCATTTAGCCCACATAATTTGTCAATCATAACGAAAAAAAAATACAAAGACCAAATAGACTTTCTATGAAAACCAAACTTACTTATCATATCATATCATATATCATCTTTGAGCAAAGTTATAGGCAATCCAAATGGTAGAGGGACTTTTGCCCCACGTGTTACAACATACGTATTTTGAGTTTACATCTGTAAACTGTTTTATCACATAGAGTAATCAGATTAATGTAATTAAGTAAATAGCCCGATATTATTGGGGCGAATCGCTTATTTGGTATAAATGCTCATAAAACTATCTAAGATGTTATTGATTTTCGACAATTAAAAAATGTTATCCAACAGTTTGTTTTCATATCAAAAATTCCTCCCTCATCTACTAAACCAAAAATCTTTAATATAATCAAATACTTGAAATCACGCATCACTGAAAAAGATGTAATGAAAAATAACTAACTGGTTGATTAGTAGAAGTACCATTTTATAACTAAACAATTTTGGATAATTATTCGCAGCCCTAACAGTTTATCCGTCACAGCTCCTCCTACGTGTGCCTGAGCTTTGTCAGGTGATTTTGCGTCCGTTCCTAGGTACTTGTGTTTTTTTTTGCGACAGTACGACATTCAATTTATTCAATAAATATCAGCAATAACAGTTTCATTCAGTTTTAGTAGGTACATCTTGATGATGCTATTACATGCAAGATTTAGTGACCGTTAATATTCCACTTTTGTGTCGAAGTAGATGATTTCATCGTTAGTCACAATACGCAACAGACAACTCTTCGTTACTTCTTTTTTACCTGGCAAGCAATGAAACCGCCATAAAAAATTATTCAAATTTGTATTTCACTGTATTCGAATTTAACAAACACTAGATTAGGGTTCATTCATTACCTGCTAAGCTGTCTAACAGTCTTCTCTTTGACTATAGCTTTTCAATCATAATTCATCAGAGTCTTCTCAATGACTATAGTTTTTCAATCATATTTTTATATTTGCTTATTTATATTTTTTACTAATTATTATTTTTGGAAAATATTGTTAATTAGACGAATCTAATGAATTCTAGAATTTGAGGAAGACCAGCTAACAATATCTGTGGAAAAGCTGCAAATATTTTTTAAATTCAGAAACAATTTTTTTACTTAAATTGAATAGATTGGATTGATTTAAATGGTATTGATGAAATGATTATTATCACTAATGTTTTGAAGAATATTGCAGAAATTCGACAATATGATCCACCAGTATCGACCTAATTTGGTTACATAATCCAACGCATCAGATTGTATTATATTTAACTAGGATTGAAGTAATTAAATTCTATATATTAATAAATAATTAACTGTTCCTGATTACAATAATTTCATATTCATCATCCTATTGGTGTTCTATATTAAGGTTTGTCAGATTTAACAACAATGTGATTGTATACATAGTTCTAATATTTTGTACGTTATTTGCTAAAGCACTGTAGAATATCATAATAAAATTATGTTTTGGTTTGCTATTTTGCTAATTTAGTTGGTATAAATGATATATATAATAATCGTGAAGTAAACCTAAAGCCTTTTATTTTCGTTATATATACCGCAACCTTATAAAAACTGCAACTAACAATATGCTCAATCTGCTAAAGGAAAATAAAAAGTAAACATCTATCAATAAAGTTTTGATTGAAAGGTATACTGCGAAGAATGAGAATATATTGAAGCATTAACCAAATCACGATTCTATCTAGTGTATGCTTCTTACTCTTCCTGTTTGGGCTCTAACAAGGCCGGGTAAGACCGGATGACTACTGGAATGATCACCAAATTGATGATATGTCAATAGGCTTAGAAAGGTAGGCTATGTTAGAAATGTTGAGAACCGTGGTTAGGAATACATGTTAAGCTGCAGGTCTAGTTCAGAAAAAATCTTGAAAAAACACATTATATTCATTATTATATTATTCTTTAGCTTTTACTATTACCTTTCTATAACTGATTTAACTAAGCTCCATACTCAATACAACATAATTGTAATTAAAATATTTTTTCAGAGCATTTTACATAGAAAATGTATTCAAAGATCATTCGATATACAAAACAATTTTAGAGCTCTAAGTAGTTTTTTTCATATTTAATTATGTGTACAGAATTTTAACTTTAACAAAATATTTGTGTACTAATTAACATGATACATTATGTAATGATATTAAATAATTTTAATGTATGGTACTTAATACTACTTTGTCTAAATATTGCCTTCAATCATAATTACGTTTTAACTTAGATGTTAATCAAATGTGTTTCAGAAAAAGCAAAATATTTCTTATGTGGATGATCTTGAATTATTTGCTTAATCAACTTTAGTTTTTCTACTGCATTCCGTCTATAATAAGAAAAACTTTAATCAACCCACGGAACAGATATGAACGTAACTGAACGATTAGGAAGCAGCAAAACAAAAGATAATTACGATACATTCGGTCTTTTCATATTGGCAGTGAATGAATCAATCTCGACAAAAACGAAAAGGTGCACGACAAAATAAATAGATGCGGACCGACTCTGCGAACTGTTACTAATAAATTCAAGCAAAAATGACTTATACACGGCACTGGTCGCCGATGCGCATGCAAAATTAACTTCTTGCAGACAGCAGCTCAGGGGATAAATCAAGCGCGACCGAATCGCCTTAGAAAAAGGACTAAAAAAGGACGAAAATATGAAGGAAAAAAAACGACGAAGAGACCAACAGGAGCTAGGCTAACGGCCAGCAGTCGGGAAGGGCATTAACGATTCAAATTTATGTAGAGTTATTCGATATAAGTCGATCGGGTCAATGTCTTCGTGATATGTGGGTTATTTTTAGCGATAGGGATTTGTCTCTTTTGCTTTTTTTCGTTATTGGTAAAAAACGTCCTTTTCCAAATGGTTTCACTTGTCATTAGGATTATCAAATATCTAAATCTTCGGCAATATACTTATCGGTACTCGAATATATCTTAGGGGAACCTTTAAATTCGTTGTAAAATTTTATCCTTATATATTAAGTGACTATGTGTATTTTGATTAGACCAGATGTGATATCTATTGGTGAAAATTAGAAGAACCAATCTAAACACATGTTAAATTGGATTATTTTACCATTTCTTGCTACAAAATAAATGTATTCCATTTAGTGTTACTTAGTTATTCACTGTACAGAGAGGCCAATATAAAACCTCTTAGAAACTAATGCTGATACTGCTTCGTCATATCCCAATTGCCTATTTTGGTTTCAACGGTTAAAAAATGGTTATTTTGATGTCAATTATAAAAAAGGAACTGGAATGCAACACAAAAGATCGAGGACAATGAGGTTCAAGACTTATTGGGACATATGATGGAAGGAGAGGACAAATAGCTAGCACTCTAGAAAAAGTCATTTCGTACTTTCTCATCATTACAATTTCATTCCTTGTCACAAATGCCATTCGTTATTCTAGGAGAGATACATCCACATCAACGCCAGATTAATATATTCTTGGCCATCAAATCTTCTTGCGTCTTTGGTGGGATTAGCAAGGTGTAAACAAGGTGAACTAGTAAAACAGACTAAAGCTATTACCACAGATGTTTACCGATGTGAACTGAAGCTAAATAAGTCATAGATCGTCCTGCGTGACAACGTTGGACTTAATATATATTGTATGTAACAGCTCCTTTGCGCTGCACTTAGCGTACTCTCATAGCATAGATTCTAGCACAAAGCTCTAGATCTTTGTGTTGCCAGATGACGGATTATATTTGTAGAAAATTTATTTTCTCAGTAAATCCATTTTGTAGTAATAATGGAAACAATAATTGGTTTGATCTGATTTTATGAATGAAGATGAATCGCACTTAATCGAATGCTTGAATCGAGTACTTGTAGAATTTTATGGTATACGCCTTGGTCTATACAGAAGACAATAATTTCAAATAATTGAAGGAATAACTTGATGAAGATCCGAGTCAGAAGAAAAATTCCAGAATCAATGGTAGTTGAAATATATAAGTCAAAAAATTTAGTTGCTCTATGAAATGGGTCATAGATATATTGAAAGACGATTCTTACTTATCAATAAATGATATAAAGATAAAAAGAAAGGTTTTCCACATTTTATAATTTAATAAAAATCGAATATCTCTTACGATACAGCAAATAATGGTATCAAAGGCAACATCAATATCATTACTACATCCGAACATGTATAATTAAAAGGTTATGTGGTATTGATAAAATTTGTAAGAATAATTGGAATAAGCTAAAATTCGTTTATTTGAGTCGTGAATTACGGGAAAATGACCGGAACATGAGCAATGGCATGATCTTCTTTTTCTTAAATATAACTCTTAGTTTCACTACCTAATAGTTGTAAAAATGAAGTTCGATGATGAATGTACAATGTCCTCTCAATAATTAGACACTTTAACTAAATTAATGCTGAGGATGGAAGCTGATATGATTATTTGTTATTGTTCCTTATATGTTATGTTTTTAATTTTAAGTATTGATCATATAGAGTGTAGTGTAACTTTTTTATTCTTAAATGTTGCCATGTTAAAATGATTTCATCTAAAACGCCATTAATATTATGTACCAACATTTTTTGTCTACCTTTCTTATGATTCTAGAGTTAAAACTTTCATTGGTATGACTAAATCTATAAAGATGAGTATCGAGTGCTGGTACAAAAGTTTAAAGTACTGACGACAAGACTGCGGACGACAAGTGTCAAAATTTCATTATTATCTGGAATTTTGTTTAAAAATTACAGTGGTTTAGTGAAATCACTTTCGTCGAAAGAAATTGTCATTGCTTCAAGCCAATGAAAATTATGGTTAAATTCAATAAAAATGCGCTTTGAATTGTTTCGTCACCTGCTGTACTATCCATATTTGACCCATGTGGCTACTAATTGTTTGCAGGTCTTGAAAGAATGTGTCATTGGATAGAGGATTTGCTAAAATGAAGTTTGAGAATAGAGAAATTGAAGGCCATTTTGAAAGTAAACACAAACGTAAAATGTTAAAATTAGTGGAGAGGTGGACTAAATGATAAAGTTAATTTTTTGTTAGTGTTTAATTTGCTTTTTAATTAGATATGCGCGTATAGAAGAGAAGAAATCAAGACTGAAATACACTTCTTTCGAACGTTTCGTACGATGTTGGTAATACTTTGGTATGTCTCCGATACTTGGACTATTATGATATGTTACAGTTTGACATATGTATGCTTGAGGTCGTTTAAATGCTAAAGTTAAGATAAATTGAACATGCTTCTTTCCGAAGCCATGTTAGAAATTAAGTCATTCATTTAAAAAGACTAAGAACATATAGACAAATGAGTGAAACGGATAAAAATAATTATCGAGTGTTGGTAGAAATGTCTTAAGTAGTAACGACAGGATCTCAGGCAACAATTGTTAAAATTTCGTTAGTATCTGGCATTCGTTTATAATTCGTTAGTATGACGAAAATCAGCATTTTAGGAACAACAGTAGAGGTACAAAGCGCACGGAGCAGCTTGGAAAAAGATATATATCAAGTTCATAGAATGCCAATTTTATCGGCGTTTATTGCCTTCAGCTTATTGGTTGAGAAGTAAAAAATATCCCCGAATGCTGCCATTGATGATGATAATATTGATGAAAATACAATTATTCCTCCGCTATGCTGACTCTGTGCTACTAGTAAGATGGAGAAAAGTGTTGGTTAATAATGTACAGTATTATAAAATTATAATTTAATCTCTTGATTTTATTACATAATGTATGGGGAATGAAAAGTATAGAGTAAGCATTATATAACTAACGCAAGAATTGACGTACGGTAGCTAATTAATGATAAAATTTCGAAAATTGCAATGTAAATTTCTCAGCAAAGCTCAGATTATGGCCTGTGTTATTAGAAAACCCGTCGACGTTTAATTACCGAGCCTAGCCGTTTATCTGGCTTTATTATAAATAATTTATTACAGAACGGAACGAGATCATCCCACGCCTCGGTACGTCGATCTGTCAATCAGATTATGGCGGTACAGTTAGACAAAACGGCAAAACAAATGAAACCAGTTAAAAATTGAAATAAGTCAATTAGTTCGGGCCGTAATCGGGCGAATGTGTGGTTTTAATTCGCTTCGTGTTTGACGATTGTGAAACGGATGCCGTCGTCGTCTGGAATCTGAGCTCGAGATGACGGAAGGGTATTTTTATCGATACAACGATAATGTTTGAATCTCAGCGATGCGGTTTCAGTGACCGAACACTTTACGAACAAATGACTTTCTCATCGAATTAGTTTTAGTAGATTATTATAATGTTTCTTCTTTTTCTTGGCATGAATTTATTTATTACTTTCAACATGTAACAGGTCAATTGAAAAGTCCCCGGCCTACCATAGTAAAACACATTTTACTGGAATTTTTTTTTATTTAACATAATTCCCTTCAAGGGTGGTACAATGATTATAGCGACCCTGCAACTTTTCGATATCATTTTTGTAGTATGATTTGTACTTTGTTTTAAAATACGCCTCAGTTTCGGCGATCCCCTTTTCATTCGTCCAACATTTTTTCCCAGCAAGCCTTCTTTTGAGATCTGAGAATAGGAAATATTCGCTGGGGGCCAGATCTGGAGAATACGTGGATGAGGATGCAATTCGAAGCCCAAGTCATGGAATTTTGCCATCGTTTTCACTGATATATGACATGGTACATTTTCTTGGTGAAGCAGCCTTATTAGTAAAGTGTGACATGAGAATGATGAAGTAAAGCCGACAGCTTATTTTTGGCGAAAAGTGAGTTCGCGTGGCACCCACTTTGCACAGAGCTTTCTCATACCCAAATATTCATGAAAGATATGATATACACGTTCAGTTGATATCTTTAGAATGTCTGATATTTCATTAATTTTCAATTTAGCGTCATTGAAAATCATTTTGTAGATTTTTTAAATGTTTTCAACGGTAACAACCTCTTTTGGGCGTCCACTGCGTTCACCGTCTTCGGTGCTCATTTCACGACGTCTAAACTTAGCATACCAATCCTTGATTGTTGGTTTTCCTGAGACAGTGTCCGGAAACTCGGCATCAAGCCAAGTTTTTGCTTCAACTGTATTTTTCCCTTCAAAAATCAATATTTTATCAACACGCAAAATTTCTTTTTATCACACATTTAAACACAAAATGATTTTGAGGACCAAGAAAGTTCGAATGCAGTGGAATGCTAGACTTATTCGACGAAAACCCGGCACAAAGTATAAAAGAACTTTCAGATAACTTTGAAGATAATGAATCAACTATTTCTAGGCGTTTATGATGGGAAATATTTAAAAAGAAATCCATCCATTTCAAACCATTTCAACATCTCGGGTTCATTGCTTGCCAGGTAAAACAGAAGAGTTTTATATAACGTATTTTAACAGACAATGAAAAGTTGATCTATTATCACCATTTTCACTTATTCAGATCGACGTAACATGGCTTCATTCATCCTCTCTATCATCATATTGTGGGATAAATCGCTATCAATCCAACATGGCTCTTTCGATACTGTATCGCCATGTTACTAAAAAGACGGTTATATTTGAGGAAAATGATATTTTGATTATTATATAACCTAGAGATTTTTTTCAGTAAATTCTTATTGACAGTGAAAAACGATAGGTCGCCTGTATTTCCAATCAATTCCATCCTTTCTCTTATTATTGATATATTTTAAGGGATTTTTTATTTTCCTTCTATATTCACCATTCTCCATGATGATTTGTTGTTGAGGAATGTTCTTCCTTGTGTTCAGAACTGTCGCCAGAAATTGGCGCGGGAAATATATCACTACATAGCATAGTTACTGTAATATTTACTATGAGGTTTTATTACAAATATTTATCAGAGCATTAATTTAACTAAATAGTAGATTGGGAGTAAACAAATAACATCAACAAAAAAGCACTTCCTCTTAAAAGTTTGCAAAATAATTATGCGCATCAATGAAATTATTCAGCATGTTCCAGGAAATCAGATATTTAGCAATTTTATAATTGCATCCCTATAATTATTTCGTGTATTGAAGCCGAATTTGAATTGATGTTAATTCCCGTAAAATGCAGTACAAAATTGAAACCAGCAAAGTTTATCTTTATAGAGGCTCTTTGGAAGCTAGCAAATAAACTAGTAATAACGATATATATTTATCTGTTACTATACCTAAAATGTATTGATTTATTTTGCGCAAGATATCATTTCTTCAAAAGGTCCATATCTAGATTGTAATGTTTGGTTTATCTTGTAAAGCATCTCAAATCCGCGAATGATTAATTTTAATTTAAATTTAAATTTTTGATTATAGAATCTTAGACTTCAATTTTCATCTTAAAATAAAATTACTATAAATATTTTTAAAATATTAACTTGTCGCATTTGTCCCAATTAAGAAAAGAAGAAAATATTGAAAACCAAGAATAGACTGAAACAAATTATGTTAGGTGGATTTAAAATAATTTAACATAATATCCTTTTAGCACAACAAAGTTTTTCAAGCGGTTCTTCGACCTTCTAAAGTCATTTAAAAAGTAAGATTTCAGAGCGTCCTTAAAATAGGTAAACACATGTCAACAACATCCTCGTGCGACGTATATCGTTGACCGCCGAGTAATTTTTTTAAAGCTTGTAAATAAAAAAGTTACTGGGGACCAAATCCGGTTCGATGGATATTGTAATAATTTGAATGCTAATGTTTGAATCTAAGTAGTGCGTTCTAGTGATTGAACAGTTTATGACCTTTCTTATTATATTAGGTGCATTTCTAAATAATGTATTTTGATGATAAACCCTATTCATGGTTGTATGATTTTTGAAAAGTAGATCTTTCATTGCTCTTTAGTCAAATTTTTTAAAAACTAAAAGGATTTTTAAAATTGAATTCTGCGATTTTGGCCATCGAAGATGTAGGGTTATGCGATCGTATAATGCTCTCATGATATGAGGACGGAAATCATCAATATAGTTTTAAAAGTGGCCACTGTATTCAAATTATACTTTACTGATATATTTCTCATGCAATTTATTGTTAGAAATTTAAAATACTAGAATTTAGGTTAGACTTATGATTTGTACATAGATACAGCCATCACTAAAAACATTTTCATGGATTTTTTCAATCCAAGTATTTCAAGAGTAGTTACTTGCATTGGACATATCGAACAATGGACTTGTTTTGTAATTATACGAACCTCACTTGTCTCATTGTAAATAGTTGCAAACGCAATGAATGTACAATTGCCATTCCAAATTCGAGGCTTAGGCTTCTTCAGTCGTCTCGACCTATTCGCACCTCCTATTGACGGCCTCAGTATTAACATTGTGAGAAATATTTTGTTTATGTTTCAGGGCCAGTTGGCCTGAGTAATATTATCCATTTTCAAATTTCTAAGGAGATTTTCTATGATATCTCTATAGGTATATATTATTATTTCCGAAGTACCTCGGGGCTCCAGTTTGCTCTTCTTGGAATAACCCCATATACAGATACCATATGTCCATTTAGACTTAAGGATTTGCTTTTGCAGTAGTGCTTTCTTTGATTTTGACGGAACAGAAATACTTCCACTTATCTAGTATATTCCTTTATGTTCAATATCCAGCTTTTCTATATTTTTTTACATTGTCCTTACAGCGCAACTTTGTCTCTAATATAATTCCTAAATTTTGATGGGTTAGTATGTAACACTTAAAAGTTATTTATAATGGCAGGAATGTATTGATTTCTCTTATATCCACAATTAACGTATAGAGTTTTAGTCTCATTCAAACTCCATTTTCCATCGTTTTGTAAAATTATTAATTCGGTTTTCTGTCGTTTATAATTTTATTTCTGTTTACTTGTATACTTTAACAAACAGCTATTATGGCTGTATGGTGCAAGGTATGGTTAAATAGGTCCATTCACAACGAGTGCTATCTCTTGAATTTTCTTAATCTTCATTACTATTATACTAGTCCGTTTAATCATACATTGATTTAAATCTTATGGTTGTCAACTTGGATGTTGAAATAACGTCAACTTTTAGGATATTTTAGTGACTAGATCTACTGCTTAACGAAAGACGACAGTAAAAGACCTCGCCATCCATGCCTATACAAGTTTCTATTAGTTAGGACAGCACATGCGCACCTGCTCTAATCTAACCTGACAGTTTTCACAACTCGCGCCCTTTTCTACTACGCATTTCATACCACAGTCTTAGTTGTGGTTAAATATCATTTTTAGGTTAATTTTGTATTTACATTTTGTTGAGGTAATATAATAATTTTATAGTAAGTGTTTAAGGTATGAATTATTAATAAAATATTATGATTTTATAACACTAATTTTGTAGATTCTTATGGAATAAAGGATATCTTAAATAATATTAAAACAGAACTTATTTGAAGATTATTGTAAACGTATCTTCTGAAACCATCATCTAAAAGAAAAAGATCATCTATACTATTTAATAAAAAAACACAACACCAAGTCAATTAGAAGTCCTAAAGAAATGATCGCTGTTGATTTAAAAATAAAAGAAGAATGCAATTGGGAAAAATTTTGCATTCTGTTGTAAACGAGAAGCTAATATTAATATACATTTGTCTTATAATTGTGCTTTATGTGAGTATGATTTTTGTTATAGGTGAAATGCATAGTATTCTAAAAGGAGAAGATTGTTCTGTGGGTTTTAGGAATAGAATAATGGAAGAAAAATTGAAATGCATACGTATGTAGCTGTCCAGAGTATACGATAAATAATACTCTGTGCAAGCATGTGCATTTCATACGTATGTATGAGGAGAATTAAATCGCAGGACAAAGAAGAATCTTTCAAGAATAATATATACAGGGTGAAGCAGAAGAACCAATGACAGAAAATGGCTTTGACAACAGAGTTTTCAGTATAATTATCACTTTGAAATAAATCGATCAACAATCACAAAGCCAAATACTTAAGAACATAGAGGTTATGCTTCAGAGATTTCAACAAAAAAGAGATTTAAAAGGAAAACGAAAGAATGAAAACAGCAATACTTTCCAGCAACCAAACGTAAAAGAGTGAATATGTCTTACTAAAAGTGCAATGTATTATTTCATTGTTTTTCTTACTTTTAGCAATAAATATCAGTCAGGAATATTAATGAATACTTGGAAAGGTAGACTAGGCCTACAGGGGACACTATCACAAAATAAAAAAACACGCCTGGAATTCTACCTCATAGGTGATGTAGAGAAGAGTTCAATCTAAATATAATAAAAAAGTATACAAACGGATTACCTGCTATCTTTTCTCTTATATATATTGTTCCCTTTGTAATATTTTGTCATTATTTATCTGCTCCGAGGAGTTATATAAAACAATACTATGTTATCAATTTATTCCACTCTATTAAATACACCTTATATTTACACTATGCTGAAAATTCATGATATTTCGTTAGCTTCGTTATAGCTTCTTCCTTCTTTTGAAAGATCTAAAATCACAAAGATATAAGTATAATAACAAATAGACAGAAAACGTATACAAACATGACCATATTTCATTCTTACCTTTAGTATAATCTTCAAATAAGTTCTTTTTCCATATTATTTAAGATATCTTTTGCTCCATAACAATCTACAAAATTAGTGTTATAAAATGACATTATCTGCTGCTAATTTTGCCTATGAAATAATTATATTACCTCAACAAAATGTAAATACAAAATTAACCTAAAAATGACATGTAACCACAACAAAGACTGTGGTACGAAAGGCGTGGGGGAAAAAGACGCGAGTTGTTAAAACCATAGAAAAAATAGAAATTTCACGGTATAGGCGACCTTGGGGAAATGTTTTGTTTAGTTCAATCAACGATAGCGCTGCGATCGCAAATTGTGATTCGCTAGTTTAAATTCCTGGTGCCGCCACTAACATGGAATGTGATTGGTCGATCAAATTGTGTGAAGTCAGCATTTTCTATGGGCGTCCTTTTTTAAGTTTGTCGTTTGAAGGTTTTGGTTTTTGTTTAGATCAAGAAATCTTTGTCTTATGTCGTGCATATTTTCTGTTATGGAGTTATTATATGGAGTAATAATATAAAAATTGATGACAATGCGTCAGTGTAGTAAAAAATGTAGTGTACCGGGGTAAAAATCTACTACGGAAATTGGACATCGTCTCCCAAAGAATGATCTCGCTCCTTTCCAAAAATGGGTTGATCAAGTAACTAGTAGTAAGTTACCCGGATAAACCAAAATGCAAATATATCAACGTCATGGTGTCTGTCTCGGATATTTTGGTGAAAAATTTAAAATTACCCTTCCTTCATGAACAGGTATTAGGGTAAATGCATATCCATCATTGCTTTTATCAGGTATATATAAAATTATCTATCCACTACATGTCTGTTTATATATTGTTTGTTTACAGAAAATCAAAACCTACTTATGAAGATGTTAGTAGTAATAAAATTCAATTAATCTACCAAGTTGTTCGTATGCTGTCAGTGTGATGTCTCTACATAAAGAAGTCTTACAAGAAGGTAATAATTAAAATAACTGGATAATCAGTAGTAATAAATACTACTTTTAATTGGAAAATATCCCTAAAATATTTGTAAAACTTTAACTTTTTTGAACAATCAGTGTTGAATAATTTTATAGTAGAGCTATTGTAAATTTAAATTTGATTGCCTTGTTAAGAAAATATTTGTTACGGTGCCATCAATTAAAAATTGAATTGCTGCTTTTAGGGGTTTTACTACCTTAAAGAAATCCATTTTGTCTAAATTTACAAATAACTACATTTGTTTAACAAATCTTAACCAAGATTGTTTAAATAATTTTGTTGGATGTATTAGAGGTCATGGAGGTAGAAACAGCATCCTTCACCTAGTATGTTAGAGAAATCTTTAAAAGGGCACATCATCTCTTAAATTTTTTCACATCATTCTCCCGGAGAAAATTGTGAAGAAGATTAACATGTTAGATAACTTATATTCTTTCTTAACGGGAGATCTAATACCACTTGAGGTTCTTAAATCACCAGTTGAGTCTATATTTTCAGTTTCAGAGAACTTTGCTCTGAGAAAAACAAGAGTCTAATATTGTATTTTTTTTCTTATTTTAGGCTATTTAACAAAACTTCTGAAAACGAGACAATATGCAATATTTGTCTACATTCTATATTAAGTATTTCCACAGGTTAAATACTCTAAAATCTAAATATCTTTAAAAAACACATACATTTTTAGTGTTTCAACTGTCCAATCCATAATGATTTTCAAGACCAAATTTTAAGTTATTATGAGGTGTGATTGTATTTTTGGTTTAATGAAGTTAATGCAATATCAACAGGGAAGGATTTAAAGTTTAGCTTCAATATATCAAGATAAGTTAGAACTCTAATAGATCTCATAAAATTGATGACACTAAACAAATATGGCAAGGCTTTATAGAAGAATTATAGATATTTTAATTTTGCCTAGAATACAGTTCATAATTGTTTTTTTTTGCTTTTTGTTTATATATATTTATATTATTTACACTTATGTATATTTGTATAGGATTTTTTTTAATAAATTAATTTTTAAAATTAAATTTGATTTTCATTTAAATACTATTGGCCAATAAATGTGAAGTCACAAAATAATCAGGCGAAATGGCAGACCAATCAAAGCAAAGTATTTTCCTTACAGGTTTCTACATAACTATTTTAAACTAACCAATCAAATTCACGTTGTCAGCGCCGCCAATGTTTGAACTAAGCAAAACTTTGCCCCACTACTTACCATTGGAGTTGCACACCCCTGGTTAAAACTGTCAGGTTACGTTAGAACAAGTGCGCATGTGCAGTCGTAGCCAATAGAAACTTGTATAGTCATGGATGGCGAGGTCTTTTACTGTCGTCTCTTAACGTAGACTCTGAACCAATATCCTCTGTTTTAAGAAAGGCTTTCACTACCTACGGTGGATCGATTGTAACTAAACATCATGAATGTAATTTTCATTTTCAAACCATTTTCGAATTTTACTATTTTATATTTTATTATTTTATTATTTAATTTTTGAAAAACTACTTTGTGACAATTCTACTTAATTAGTTTAGCCGGAATAAAAGTTAATTTTGTAGACAAATATGAATTTGAAGGCAACATTGATGTTTGTAATAGTGTAATTTTAAATGTGCGCAAAAAACGCTTCAATACTGGGCGTGACGTACTTGTTTAGGTCGTACTAGACAATTTGTATGGGTACAAATATTATAAATATTTGTCTTATTTATATATTATTTTAATAATAATTTATTATAATTAAGTATTATAATGTGCATCGATATGTGTGTGAGAATCTACAATGTAATTATACAAAACCATGCAAAAACTCCAATTTGTGCATTTTCGTTCCAAGGCAGTGTGCATAAAGTCAGTATATATTTCTACAAGATATGAATGATTTTGTCAAGTTTTTACAACATGTTTATTATGACAGATAGAAGTTTCAAATATTTCGAACAATACTTACGTACAGGCGATATATGAACCCAATTGTTGTCATTGTATTTAGGTCTAGCAAATGAAATTAAGCAAGAGATCCAGATTAATAATACATAGGCGAACTTAATATATTAAAGCATATTTAAACACAGATATTGTCAAGTGCTTGAGAACCTATTGCAGTTGCATGTGTTTCTCTATTAGTAAGGCTACTATTAAAATGAACTTCAAAATTAATTTGTGCTTTTTGTTTATAGAAATATTGCAAGGATATTTGATACAATACCGTATAGACTTTTTCTTTCCATAGAGTTGCTAAAAGTTTAAGAGATTCAAACCTATATATCATCAAATATATTTAATTTAAAATATTTTTGTATTGTCCTACTATCAACTGTGTAAAATGAATATTTTAGAAGCTCTTTCAAATATATTTATATCTGAATCTTCAAATTATCATCATAACATTTTTCGGTAGGATTGCCATTGTTACAATTTTTATGTGCCTTAGCAAAAATAGGGTACCTGATTTCACCAATACTTCCCAACTGGAAATGGTGCTAGTGTTGGGTACTCTCTAGATAGTATATTTACATCAAATCTATAAATGTTCTAATGTTATTTCTTAATTTTTTTTCAGTATTAGTCACACAGTACAAATAACACATCGATTCCGGGAAAATTTAAGTTATTTGCTTTTATAAACCATAGTTCAAATATTTCTTCCTTTTCGTGGCCCAATACCAATTTTTTAAGTGTATATATAAGTATATAAGTTAAATTATCCAAATATAATCGAAGCGTGCTAAGAACTTCAAACGCTGGAATACGAAAATGAAGGCTGAGAAACGGTAAGTGACGTTAATATTTCGTAGCACCTCCCATTGGTGATTGGCTTAACATAGCGATTTTTAAAATTTTGTGTTTTTATTTCTGATAAAATCTTAGTACTACCACTTTTAATTCTAAAATAATTCAACCATCTGACTATTGTAACTTTTTTTTACTAAACTTTTACTTACTTACTTTTCTTCTTCTAAATATATATATATATATATATATATATATATATATATATATATATATATATATATTGAGTTATGGCTGGTTGAATTAGCATTTATCCTTGTTTGACAGGAAATCTATAGTAATTTTTCTGATTGTTTATTGTGTAAAATATAAAATAATAACGAAAAAAAAATATTTTAATTGAAAATTGCAAGGAATGTCAATTTTTAAAATTATCATTATTATTATCCATTATCCTGAGTAATTTTTTTCAACTAATTGACCGTAATTAGCGAAGGCAAAATCGTTTATCTAATGGCGCATATTTTCAATGCACCTGCAACCACTACTATTAAATCAGTCAATTTCCTATTCGAGACATTCTATACGCGTTTCTTCTATCTTCCATTCAATCGGCCGGTCAATCGGGCGTAGAATAAATTATAAAACAAACACCAACCAGTCCGAGGTGACTGAAACGGAAGAGATGGAGCAAGTTTAATTAAATCTGACCGGTGTCACATTCAATAAACAAAGATAACGTACTCTAATCGGGAAGAAGTGCAATCTTTGAAAATGAGGCGAGTCTCGTTCGAAACACAAGATAGAGAGCGAACGAACCATTTATCTCCGATAAGGTGGATCTCGGACATGGCGTATAGTATAGAAAATCGTTTTTAATGGCTTAGGGGCGAGCCAGTTTCAACCGACCAAAATACTTACGATCACTTCGTAGTTATTGATTTTAAATTTCAGTAATATATTGGAACAATTCGCCAATAATTTTATTTCATTCAAGCTAGTTTTTCGTTTACTACGCTGATTAAAAAATAGTGAGTAGAAAAAATTGTGGTGTTGTTTATTATGAATTGTTCACTTGGACCAACATTTCCACAAAATATATTAGTGGAGTTATTGCATCGTGTTATTCAGTTTAAGACGACAAATTTATCGGTCGATAACGAGTGGTATACTTCCACCAAAAATATTATTAATCATTCGCTTGATGTGGTTGATCACCATCCTATCATATGTCTATGTCTCTATCCTGTATCCTTATTTTTACCGGATGCTGTTTGGAGCCGATTGAGAGTAAAAGTGAATCAAGAAAGATCTCTAAGATTATCTGAAAAATAATATATATTTCGAAGGAGAGATGCCGATGTAAATATATTGCATCCAAAGGGTATTAAAATTTTTGGAATTATTGTTGTTAGGGCGGTATAAAACAGTGATGACTAGATGATGTGACCTTTATATAATGCTGTATAAAAAAATTAAACAAATATAGAGAGAAAGAGAGAACGGGACATCGTTACTGGAGAGATGTTTGGGCAGTCGATGGTGGAACGTCTATACTCAAGTGACTGAATCTTCTAATACCCTTAAATAATATCTGAGATCAAAGTGTTAGGATTGTCAGCCCTTCGTTTCCATTCACTCGCGCTTGCTGCTGATACCCTGCATGTGTTTCACATCTTGAATAATATTTTTGGGTATTAACAAGTCAATTGAAAAGTTCCCTGACCTACCAGAGTAAAACAATTTTTTTTAGCAAAATTAGTTTTTTTATTCAATATAATACCTTTCAAGGGTGTTACACTGATTATAGCGACGCTCCAAATTTTCGATGACATTTTTGTAATATGATTTGTCCTTTGTTTCAAAATAGGCCTCAGTTTCGGCGATCACCTCTTCATTCGACGAAAATTTCTTCCCAGCGAGCAATCTTTTGAGATCTGAGAACAGGAAATAGTCGTTGGGGTTCAGATCTGGAAAACACGATGGATGAGGAAGCAATTCGAAGCCCATTTCATGGATTTTTACCATCATTTTCACTGACTTCTGACATGGTGCATTGTCTTGGTGAAGCGGCACTTTCTTTTTCTTCAAATGCGGCCGTTTTTCGGTGATTTCGTCCTTCAAATGCTATGTAATAGTCGCTGTTGATAGTGCTTCCTTTTCCAAGGTAGTCAATGAAAATTTTTCCATTATTATCCCAAAATACAGACGCCCTAAACGCCGACTGTTGCTTTTTCCCACACTTTGGAACGGGTTCATCGTGTGCAGTCCACTTGGATGACTGTCGATTGGACTTCGGAATGAAATGATGGGGTCATGTTTCATCCATTGTCACATATCGATGAAAAAAATCGGGTTTGTTATGCTTGATCATCTTCAAACATTGCTCCGAATCATCAACTCGTCGTTGTTTTTGGTCAAAAGTAAGCTCGCACGACACCAACTTTACACAGAGCTTTCTCATACATTATTTCGATTGCTTGTTAGATAATGAAACTTCTACTGCAGTCAGATATACAATATAAAAAATACATAGTATTTTTGATACGACCTAATATTTTACGAATGAATGAAATGAAAGTAAAATAATAAAACCTTGTACTATAGATTTAATCTTATTATTTTTTTTGCTGGGCGTTTCTGACTTGAAATATTCTATAGTCATGTCTATTGTATATATGAATAAAGAGTGTTATTTTTTGGCTAACTTTTATAAATCCATGTATATCTAGAGGGCAACATATTATTTATATGGGAGTAGTATCTAAAAGAGACATTTCACAGTGACACTGTTCCTAATATATAATGCCAATACCTTAATATTTTGATTTTATTACAATATCCATTATGCCAATTGAAAGTTGTTTCAAAATATTATTGAACTTTATCATTAATATAATTCAATTGTTTTTGATATTGGTTTTAAACAATTCCTTTCATGTTAATATTATATGTCAATATTGTAAGTATATTTTTGGAAAAGCTTTGCTGAAAACTATATTACTATTTTATTTCTTTTTTATTTAAAGTTATATAATTTAATGGAATAATAAATATTGGTACAATGCCAATACATAGTTCAATAATACATAGAGATCAATAATTTAGAAATTCAAACTGTATTTAAATGCTTATTTAATTTAATTTAAAATTAAATTCCACGATTTTTTAATTTTCACCAACTTTTACTGTTTTTTTATAATAACAAAAACAAAATCCGAGGAATAGGCGTCCACGAAATAATGGGCAGATTTACACCGATACAGAAAGGATTTGCAGTATTTTCCTCAGCTTGTTCGACTGTTTCTAACATGTCTCGTGTGTGATAACAAGCATCTGCAGTTTTCTTACAGCGTGTTGGTTGCTATTAGATTTCAGAAACAACTACACGTAACGTAGTTTTTTTTGTCAAAAGCTATTGTCGTAGAGACAATTGTTTTCGAAGACATACTTTTGTTTCTGTTTATTTTACTATCTATTTGATTTATTGATTTTATATATATATATATATATATATATATATATATATATATATATAACAACTCACAGCGATTTTAATGATAAAATGGACGTTTGAATTAAAATAATAAATTATGTATTTACTTATCCAAATTTACCTTAACACGTTCAATGTTCTTTTTAGTTATCAAAATAGTTGTCGAGCTTGACTTTAACCGCTTCAAATAGTTTAAAATAGGCTCTCTAAGTGAGTTTTAGGGTTAAGGAACTAGTTAAACGTCCAACGGATGTAAATTAGGTTTATAAGATGAACGAGGAATGATATGGATTGGGTATATGAAAAGATGAAAAACTAATATTTTGTAGAACTGTAAGACAAAGTAGTTTCACACAAATAATACATGACACGTTAAAATTATTCATTGTTGGCACTTTGCTTTGGCCGATAGAATTCATAATGAAGAGCAGCGCAACGATCTTTACACCCAATTTTTTCCATAAATATATATTATGAATATTTAAACAATGTAATTCACGTTCATAATTCTTGCTTTAGAAGTGCACCATTACAGTACTAGTCCCTGATTTATTTGTGGTAGCTTCTTAATATCAGAAGAGAAGATTTAGAAGCTTTCATTAATATACTAAAAATTAAAAATTTGTAAAAAGGGTAATATAATCCTTTAGATTTTCCATAGAATTCAATACCCAGGCTTATTTTGATTAACCAGGCTAATTTATTGTAGTATAAGTTATAGAATAGTATACATAAAAAATATTTTCAAATTGCAGTATTTGTTTGAATTAATGTGGATGTATTGAGAAAAAAAAATTGCATTCGAAGTAAAGACTATTTATAGTGTCGACTTTAGTTATAAGGAAAGTGTCAATTTTAATAGGATATCTCAACATTTCTCTGACAAATGAGTGTCACCGTTAGAATCTCACCAGTCGATAATTTGCATATATTAACATACTTGATTGAAATACTGAACGTAATTAGATAACGGATATAACGCATAATGTTTTTAAAGAACACATCATGAATTAATTAATTTTCTACAAATATTATTTTTATTTTTGTCTGGCTTAAATATTTAAAAATATAATATGATAAAAATAAATATAATAGTTTGAACTTAAGGCCTCGTTTTTATCAACCAACTTTTCTCAGGACTGGATTAACTACTTCGTAACGCAGTCTGTGGCATTAAGCCTAACGATTATTCATTTACCAACTTTCCAGACCTCACGACATCCTAAAGAACACAAAGCCCTATAAGGCTGTGTCGAATTTTGTTGTTTTGTTTTGTTTTTATCCAATCACAAACTTGAATTGAAAAACCATACATAAACCAACATATTTTGAGTAGGATCCGTATATGTTACAATCAATAGATAGTTAATTTCTACCACTGATCAGACCATTTTAAATTACTTAATTTAAAGCTTTAACAATCTTAATTTTCAATTATTTTAAAAGATATAATCTTATTATAGGAGCGCATTTTTGCTTCTCATTTTAGTCTAGTTATAAAGAGATACAGCGCTGTCTGAGGCGTCAGAACATGTAACCGATCAGTTTATAACATTCGATTTATGTTAGTACTGGTAAACTCTATTATGAAAATTCTTCAAAACATTAGTTAGGGCAAAAGTCGTAAACCAAAATTCTAAGTTAATGCAGCAACATTGAGACTTGCTGACGTCATAAATTTTGATGACATGCATTGGCTATTTTATGGGATAGATTATAGGTTTTGAAGCAATGAGATGAGAGTAAAACCACTGTAATAAGAACATAACAGGACAATTGAAAAGTCATATGTTTTTTAGTTACCTCTAACCCTCAAAAGATGCGTGCATAAATTTGACAGCTGTCGGATCATTAGTTTGTGAATTATAGCATTTTGAGTGAAGCAACTTTTGTTATTTTGGAAAAAATGGATAAAGAGGAATTTCGCGTGTTGATAAAATATTGCTTTTTGAAGGAGCAATACAGTTGAAGCAAAATCTTGGCTTGATCTTGTCAAGTATTGATATGCTAAGTTTAGACGTGGTGAAATGACCGCCCGTAGTGGACGCCCAAAATAGGTTACTACAGATGAAAACATTTAAAAAATCCACAAAATGGTTTCGAATAACCGTATACTGAAATTGAATGAAATAGTAGACACTGTACATCATATCATCAGCTCACTCACTTTTGAACAAAAACAACGACGAGTTGATGATTCGGAGCAGTGTTTGAAGATGATGAAGCGTAATAAACCCGAGCTTTTGCGTCGATATGTGACAATGGATGAAACATGGCTCCATCATTTCACTCCGAAGTCCAATCGACAGTCATCCGAGTAGACTGAACACGATGAACCCGCTCCAAAACGTTGGAAAACGCAACAGTCGACTCTCAAGCTTATGGCGCCTGTATTTTAGGATGCGCATGCATTAATTTTCATTGTCTACCTGGAAAAAGGAAGGACCATCAACAGCGACTATTACATAGCGTTATTGGACAGTTTGAAGGACGAAATCGCCGAAAACGGCCGCATTTGAAGAAAAATAAAGTGCTGCTTCACCAAGTGTGCAAATAATGGCAAAAATCCATGAATTGGGCTTCGAATTGCTACCTCATCAACCGTATTCTCCAGGTCTGGTCACCAGCGAGTAATTTTAAATCTCAAAAGAATGCTCGCTGGGAAGAAATTTTCGTCGAATGAAGAGGTGATCGCCGAAAGTGAGGCCTATTTTGAAGCAAAGGACAAATCGTACTACAAAAATAGTATCGAAAAGTTGGATCACCCTTGAAGGGAATTATGTTGAAAAAAAAACTAATTTTGCTAATGAATATGTTTTACTATGGTAGGCTGGGTACTTTTCAATTGACCTGTTAAAGGAACAATAACAGTAATTCTGCTATTATAATAGTCATTGAATATGGTGGTGTCGCCTTTAATAACTGTAATTATGCATTCAGAGCAACAGTGAGACCAGCAGTGTGAAACATCAAAGCAGGACTTACGATGGTGATACTTCGAAAACAGAAAGAGCAATAAAAGGAGAGATGGCTTAAGTATATGATGCTTATGAAGGAGAAGGATTACTTTAAATACCAACAGTATCGATCTGAACAAGTTTACTAGAAGACGCTATGCCTCGTCAGTAGGCTAGATACCGCAGAACTTCCCCCAAGCTGCAACGGAGTAACAATAACTTTTGCAAGCTTTGACTGAAGTCCTTTAAAGGGCAAAAAATACCCTAAACTCAGTTTTAAACCTTTCATGATTAGACAGACTACACTGAACTCTTAATACTAAATAAAAAACTCTTATTTTATATATTTAACATTTTGACATTTGTTTCCAAATATACTTGGCAAATAGATATAGTTGATCAAGATAAGCATCTAATAATAACTATAATTAATAGTAATAATATATTGTAATGAAATTGTAGTAATGTATTCTAAAATTATTATTTACAATTTTATAATTATGTCTTCTTTGTGTCTAGTGGAAACATTTTACATAATTTACTTTGTTAATATTATGAAACCGTAAAAAGACCACAAATAATTGTTTTGAAATATCACTAATCATTTTAAGTAATCCATCAGTCTTAAAAAATATATTTCTCATTAATTTTCCACGAATAATACTAACCAGTTCGCTTTTGCACAGTCAGCGTTCCGGGAATTCATTCAGCAGCCAAAGACCCTAATATTGAATCGATCTTTATTCCGATTTGAACCAATTACGTCAATGCAACTGCATCGCCTATCGATGCAGGGCGACCCACTTAAATCTAATGCTGCATCTAAAACAACTCTTTCGCAACACGGAGCGTATTTTTTCCGAAGGCTACTTATTGATGTAGGAGCGAACCCAATTTGTTGTCGAGATATTGATGAAGATTGTTAAAAGTTATGCTGATTAAATCACGAACCGCCACTATATTTATTATTGTACGTACATGGCGAAGGAAGTGCCGAGGTATAAGACTAATTTTATACTTACGTGTATTACATGTTTTTTTTTTCACTAACAAGATTAATACGGTTGAATGTTTTTTACGATAGTTGCATTTGTAATACGAATTTTTATCGAGTCTGTTTATTTTATTCCGATTTTGTGTCGGCGGCTGGATATACGGACATTATGAAATCAGTTTGAATGTCCTAGTCTGTTTTTTTCTTGGAATTAAATATGAACAAATAATAAGTAATCATGCAAGTCAAATTTATAGATATGTTATTTTCAATTTCAATGTAGAAGTATTCAAGATGTACAGCTTGTGACATGTCGAATTTTACATCTTTCAATAGCGGCATACAAAATATTCAAAAATATTATCACAGATGTTGAATACGTGCAGGATGCTAACAGCGACATCCAGTAAACGATAACGAATATCTGGAATTCCCGAGACGTTGATCTCTGATATTATTGAAGGGTAGTTGGGATTATTCAGTCATTGAGCATTGTTTAGTTGAGGCGCGCCACCATCAACAGCCCAAGTGTAATCGTCTTCAGACTGCTCCACTTTTTCTCTATTATATTTGCTATATTTTATCACTAACGGCCATATAATGTAATCACCACAGTTTTATTTCGTTTTACCTCGATTTACCGAACAATATATGTTAATAATAATCTGATTATTAAGCTATGATCGCGGATACTCTTTGGCAATCTTCTTCAGCAAGTAGTTGCTTTGCAATACGGCTGAAATGAAGACAATGTCATACATTTTTGTAGTGTTGCGAGTATTGTTACAATTTTTTTTCATATTAGACTTACATTAACTGACTGTATCAATCTGACAAGTTGCCAATTTTTTGTTCTCTAGAAATAAAATTAAATCAGAAAAAGTATATTAAATATATTGTTTTAATATCTTTTACATGGTATAATTTTAGTTTATTCAGCTGACTAAATTTTAAAAAAATGGGTGTTTGGTTGTTTTTTAATTTATTATTTATAATGATGACGTTCTTTAAATATTTTTTATCGAATTAAACACATTTAGCTACTATTATTATCCATGCTGTTTTAGTGCCAAATTGATATCAAAAATATTCGTTATCGCTTGTTAACTTGTGTACTTCAAGTCAGTTAAGGTCGGTTAGTTAAATTATCATCCGAATGCGGAAACATCAACATTGTACAAATATTTCATATCATTAATAACAATTCTTTGAAGATGTATTTATTTAAACATTCTACCCCTTCGATTGATGAGAATTCAGAACTACTTTTCATCATACTCATTTTGTAATAAAGTATAGTCAACATAATTAAACACATAACAAATGCAATTATTAATTGATTTAAGGATTAACCTGGTAAATAAGAAGTTTAGTGGTCTGCAAATTGTTATTTTAAAGACCCAAAGGGCAGTAAATTTCAGAAAACTACCTTTTTATACTATAAATCTAATACTATATGTCTAATAAATCCAAGTGTTTCCAGATTAGAGCGTTCAAATTGATTAAGTATTGAGAAAAAATATATTACATTGGACACAATATAATGCACCTACATGCTAATTTAAGCAATAAATACTAAGTAGTTCCATGTATTTTGATTCACAATATCAATTCATACAAACACGAAGTGTTACTTTAAAAAACTTAACCTAATCGCTAAATTCGATGATTTTGACTTTTTCTTAGATAAAATAACAATTCCCCATTTATATTTCTGTATTATTCAGTGTACATAAACGCTAATCATCGAACGCACAAAACTGCATATAGTGATGCAGTTTCCTCATATTCGAATTGTCGGATTTAGATTCAACGATTTAATAGTAGTGATTTTGATTTTAATCACAAAGAACGGTCAGGAGAATCAAAAAGTTCAATGAATTAGTTTTATTTACCGAAAAATCAGCTCTATCTCTCAAAGATCTTACACTCATCTGAAAATTCCATTTCGAACCATTTCAACATTGCCTCTTTATTTCTTGAAAGGTACAAAAAGATGAAAACCGATGAAAACTGGATTTAGCACGATAATTTCAAGCGCATAAAGTTATAGGTTAGTCCCGGATGTGCATATGGTAGGATCAGCAAGGTAAAATGTTTTACGAGCTGTTACAACCGAAGGAAACTGTTATTGCGGTCGTCAACTGAATAATGCGGACAACGAATTGTTGCAAAAAGACCGCCAATTTTAAGAATAGATTCCAAATAGAGAGAGTCATTCTCTTGTATGATAATGCTCAGTTATACGTTCCCAGGGTTGCAAAGTATACAATGTTGCAGCTTGACCAGGAAGTTCCAAATTTGGCTCGGTTAGAAGCGCTGAAGAGCCAAAATTAATCGAAAATTAGATCGCACGAAAGCAATATCGTTCCTTCGGCTGTTACAAAGATAGGAGGGAGTTGTAGTAAATGGTCGAAAATATTTTGATTATTATATATTTTACCAATTTTTGCCAATAAATGTCTATGGCATAAATTATCAGAATATACTTAAGCATCTATATATATTTATACAAGTTCTACATATTATTTTATATATTTTAAAATCTACTTTTTACCAACGAGGGTTTATCTGGACTGGACCTACAGTTTAATGTGGGCTCTGAACCACGGTCCTCGACATTAAGACTACCGACTGGCGAGTGACCAACTTAGAAATCATCCCAGAAGACATCCCGGTTACTGGCGTGACTGGGATCATTTTCCTTGTCGGATTTTGCACTCTCAATCAAAACTATTAAACAATCACGCACATAAATTTATGACCATGCTCCAGCAGGATTCGAACCCATGACTATTGCAGCAGTAGGAGGATCATCCTGTCGCTTTACTAATGATATTCCTATAATAATGATCTAAATAGTAGAAGTGAGGAGGCTGCCTATTTGGCCGCATTATCTGCGCGCTCGATTCCCGGTATACGAATGTGCAAAGAGATCCACAGTATACTTGCCCTGATTACATTCAGGATCTCATCTTTATCTGGTACAGATGATTGACAGTGAGTCGGTGAGGCGATGGTTGAACTTCTGTCCAGGAAACATGCGAGAGCATTTCGGGAGTCGGTTTGTTCAAGGAGCTTGAAACGGAATGCCTGGTTGTCCACCACAAATGCACTGCTATTCCCGCTGCAAGATTTGGAGCCATCGATATATATGTGCTTGCAGCCTAGGTAAGAGTGGAGAAGTTCACAGAACTTGGATAGAATGGACAGAATGATATATTGGACAAATATATATTTTGGGGAATAAAAAAAACAAATAGTTAAGCTGCGAATATATTTTTGTTGGTTTTCAAAGTACTCGCCACGATGATCCATACACTTATGCATACGCTTAAACCAATTTTCAAAGCATTTATTCCATTCCGAATGAGGTATCTTTATAACATGATTTTTGAACGCTTCAATATCTTCTTCGGGCGATGAAAATCGTTGACCACGCAGTTTATTCTTCACGGATGGGAACAAAAAGATGTCATTGTGTGTCAAATCAGGGCTGTACGGGGATGACCCATCAATTCGATGTTTTGAGTGCTCAAATAGTCTCTTATTTGTTTTCCTTATTTCACCGAAGACTTCTAGCAAATAAATGGTTGTGTACCAATCAAAATTTACTGTTCTACGATCTTCTAGAAGCACTGCTTCAATATGACCAGTTTTCCCGAAGAAACAGGCCACCATTTTCTTTGAAATGCTTCGCACAACTTTTGTAGGATTTGGTTTATCTTGGAACACCCATACAGTTGACTGCTGCTTGTTTTTGGGCTCATACGAATATATCCGTGATTCGTCACCTGTCACGATTTTATAAAAGACTTTCAAAGCACCGGGATTGCATTTCCTGAGCATTTCTTTGCACCAATCGACATGAGGCTTTTTTTGAGCAAATGTCAAATTGTGTGGGTGCCAATTGGTGTCAATTAACGCGAACATAACGTTCGCACAGCTAAGTGTTCACGTGGAATCGCATATATGCTGGTGGAACTAATACTTAGGGATGTCTCAATCTCACAATGGGTGATATGATGATCTTGCTTGATGTTTTCGCGCACAGCATCGATGTTTTCTGGCTTAACAACCAATTTTGGACGACCTTCACGAAACTTGTCGGACAGAGAACTACGACCACGATTTAATTCACTAAACCACCGTGTGTGTTTTTGATGGAGCTTCATCGCCAAAAGTCAAATTATTGAAGCACTCTTGTTGTGATAATCTACGTCGAAAATCGTAAAAAATCATGGCACGAAAATGTTCACTTTCTTCAGTTCCGATTTGATTCAGTTCAATTTTTTGGCGAGACGAAACTTTCAACTAAATATTTATTTTTTTTTTTTTATTACTCTTCGTGAGTCCACAATCTGCCCTATTGGCAATAAGTATTTCTTCTGTTTATATTATATATACATGGCATGTAGAAAATCACTTCAATAAGCAATCTTCTGTATAAAATATTATCTTAATTAATTAGACTTATTCTAAACTCTACATATGTCCAGTAATCAGATCAGGTGGTGTTAAACGTTTTAGTCTACGCACTTCACTATCACGTCGCATATTAAGCTGATTAGCGAGTACATTGGGATGCACTGAC
Source organism: Rhynchophorus ferrugineus (assembly GCF_030347505.1). Taxonomy (NCBI): domain Eukaryota; kingdom Metazoa; phylum Arthropoda; class Insecta; order Coleoptera; family Curculionidae; genus Rhynchophorus; species Rhynchophorus ferrugineus. The sequence continues at coordinate 39,298,257 of NW_027472580.1, read as the reverse complement.
ACTCTTTCGAAGTACTTCACACAAACACGTTGGATTACACTCGTTATAGGTTCTAGAGGAATATCGCGTTGTATCACTTTATTTGAAATATAGTACGGAGCATCAACAATGGCACGCAACACCTTATTTTGGAACCGTTGAAAGATGGATATATTAGATTTGCTAGCGGTACCCCATAGTTGAATTCCATATGTCCAAATGGGCTTGAGTATAGACTCATACAGCAATACCTTGTTATCTAATGATAACTTGGATTTGCGCCCAATGAGCCAATACATTTGATATAATTTTAGTCCTAGTTGTTTCCGTTTAGAGAGTATGTGCTTCTTCCAGGTTAGGCGTCGGTCTAAATGCATACCAAGATATTTAACATGCTCTGCTTGGGGGAGTTGACGATGATTGATATTTACTGGTGGACATGTTCTTCTACGCAGGGTAAACGTTATATGCGTGGATTTTGATTCATTGGCTTTAATGCGCCATGTCTTCAACCATAATTGTATTTGATCCAGGTGGGTTTGTAGGTTTATTGATGCTGTGACTGGATCTTCATGGGATGCTAAGATTGCTGTATCGTCTGCATATGTTGCCACAGTAGTTATTTTTGTGGTGGGCAGATCAGCCGTATACAGAAGATACAGTACTGGACCCAGTACACTACCTTGCGGAACTCCTGAATATATGGGATTTAATTCGGTATGTTCATCGCCTTGATTTACAATAAAATGTCTGTCAGTGAGATACGATTTTAATAGCTGATAGTCCGGATGAGGGAGAAGTTTCTTTAGTTTAACCTGCAAGCCCGTATGCCATACTTTGTCAAAAGCCTGAGATATGTCTAGGAAAGCAGCCGAACAATATCTTTTGGCATTTAGGTCAGCGTTTATTTGGTTTACAAGTCTATGCACTTGTTCTATAGTCCCATGCTTATTGCGAAAGCCAAACTGATGTTGTGGAATAATTTTTCTTTTTTCTATTATATAGTTTAGTTTTTTTATGTATAATTTCTCGAAAACTTTCGAGATTATTGGTAATAAACTTATAGGTCGGTAGGAGGTCACATCTTCTGGTATTTTTCCTGGTTTAAGTATCATTAATATTTTAGCTACTTTCCAGATACTAGGGAAATAATTAATTCGTAGCATAGCATTAAATATATATGTTAATAGTTTTATAGCCTTTTCTGATAGTTCTTTTAAAATTTTGCCAGTAATTAAGTCATAACCAGGAGCTTTTTTAATATTAATCTCTCTCATTATTGTATGTTTAACTTTTTTGACCGTTAATTTCTCGTGCGGTAAATCCATTTGAAATGGCGAATCTAGAAAGCTAGTAATTTTATTTTCGTCATCTTTATGTAGCTGAGACTGGAAAGGTTTAAAAACATTTTTTAAGTGTTTTGAGAAAATGTCGGCCTTCTCTTTATTACTTCTCGCCCAATTATTTTCGCTTGTTTTAATAGGTGGGTTATGCTGCTGGGATCTTCTAAGCTTTTTTGTTGCTTTCCACAACGAATAGTCTGTAGCCTCAGTTGATGTCAAGTTTTCTAGGTATTCTTGAATGCCTTGGTTTTGTTCAATTTGGATTAGATCTCTCAGCTCTTTTATGGCCCTATTAAATTTTCTTTTATTCTCTTCAGTCCTTTGCTGTTGCCAATTTCGTCGTAACTTTCTTTTTTCTGCTATCTTTTTCTGTATTGTACATGATATATGTGTATTTTTTCTTGGAAATGTTTCACTGTTGGGAGTCGCGGAATATGCTGCCTCCTGTATATTTTTTGTAAGATTTATTGCTGCTATTTCTATATCCATTTCAGTTTGTAACGGTAAGTTTAGAGAGATATTTTGGTCTAAGTTTTCTCTAAATGAGGGCCAGTTAGTTCTATTATTGCACAGATAAGGGGGTTTATCTTTGATGGTAATTTTTGAAGAAATTGTTACTATTATTGGTGAATGATCAGAAGACAGGTCGAAACATGATTCTGCCTGACACTTTTTTGGATCAATATTTTTTGTAATACAGAAATCTATTGTATCTGGTTTTTTATTTCTGTCTGAAGGCCAATATGTTGGTTCACCAGTAGAGATATGTTGTAAGTTATCTTTCCTTATGGCTTTGAGCAGTTCTCTACCTTTTGAGGTTATTATTCTTGAACCCCACATTAAATGTTTTGCATTATAATCTCCTCCTGCTATAAATCTATTACCTAGCGTACTGAAGAATTCTTGAAATTGTTCTGCCTTGTTGTTATGTTTGGGTGGGCAATAAATCGCAGAAATTGTTAATGGTCCATGGGCTTCCTCTATGGTTATACTGGTGGCTTGCAGGTAGTCTTTGCGGAATTTTTCTTTTTCGAAATGCTTTATATCATCTCGAATTATTATGGCTGTACCTCCATGTGCTTTATCATCAGGGTGATTTGTATGATAAATCTTATATTTAGGAACTTTCAGATAATTCTTGTCCGTAAAGTGTGTTTCGGAAACCATCATAATGTCAATATTTTGTTCATTTACGAACATTTTTAGTTCCCTGGCGTGTTGTTGGAGCCCATTGGCATTCCAGACGGCGATTTTGTAGCTATTGATTTCAGGCATTAGGCAAGTTTGCTTACGACGGTTGTGAGTAGACCAAGCATCGTACTCATTTGATCCATTAGTTTGGCCATCATATTTTCTAATTTTGAGATGTTGCTAGTTTCAGTAGGTTGAGATATTGTCTCTCGTTTCTGTGCTGAACCATTTTCAACTATTTGGGCATAAGTTATGTCTGGTTGACTTGTTCTGGTGGGTAGTGGTAGATTGGTAGTAGTGGATTGTTTTTGTTGATGCCTTTTTTCCCTTAAGGCAGGATAGAGTTTCTGCTGTAGTTGCTTGTGAACTGCGCAACCCTTGTAGTTCGCTGGATGATTTCCGTTACAGTTAACACATTTCACTTTTTCATCGCGAACTTTACGAGTACAATCTCCTGTCTTATGTTCTCCTGCACATTTTACGCATCTATATGATTTGCGACAGTAAGTCTTTGTGTGCCCGTGCGCTTGACATCTTGTGCATTGTGGTATAATTCTTTTTATATGTGGTGGTTCGCATTTAATAATATTATTTTCCAATTTGGTGATTTCATACACCGCCTTATTATTTCCATTAGGTTTTATGTCTATATAAAACATAGGCAGAGGTTTTTTTGTCGTGTGATGTCGTATATTGTGAATATTTACGACCTCGTGGCCTTTTTCAGCTAGTGCTACCTTGATGGTGTTAAAGTCCGTCCCGTGATGTAATCCTTTTAATACGAATTTAAATGTTCTCTCGGATTTTGGCCTGAATGTATGGTATTGGGTGTTTCTTTCATCTAATTCTTTTATAAGAACTTTAAAGTGATCCGCTTCGAACAATTGGATTTTAATTGTTTCATAGCTCACTGTTTTAATTGTGTAGTTCGTAGTAATGGTTTTCAATAAGTCATGGATGTTTTTTATTATTCCTACCTTATAGACTGTTATTGGTGGTGGTTTGGGAACAACTTTTTCAGGGCTTGGTTGTATGTTCTCTTCAATTTCTTCCGACAGGTTGCTAAAACTGTTTTTTGTCTCTATCGGTTTCTGCAACCAATAGTCACTGATTCCTGTTTGTTTCCTCGCGATTTCTTCTTCTGGACTTCTCAATCGTTTTTTGTTAATGACTGTAGTCCATTCTGATGGTGGAGTTTGCGTTATTGCTGTTTGTTCTAATCTTGTATCAAAGTGTGCAGGTGATTTGGTTGAATCGCTATGGTTTGCCATTTTTTAATATTTTAATATTTTATTTAATTTACTTCCAGATGATAAAATAAATACATTGTTTATTTCACGCACTTCATTTTTCACTTACGTTATTTTAGCACTAGTTTTTTACTATAAATACTATAAATGAATTTCAAAAGGACTGTTGTAAAATAAGATGAAATAATTTTAAACACTAATAAAAATGAGATGCAGTCCTTTTGTCTGGTCACGTAAACACGTATTCACTACACTTTAGGTCCACTGAGAGACGGATAGCCGCATCTGTTATGCGTTTTTAACACTCAATTAAATAACCGTAATAAAATACTGGGTTTTTTTAAAGAACGGTATCTTTTTATAGCTTGGACCGTATTGAAAATACGTCTTCACCCTACGAAGGTTGGAACTGAACTCTACTAAATATAAAATTAATAAATAGCGCCCATGCGACAAAATGGACCCACATGACAACTGTGTTGCCAATTCCCGCTATATATATATGTATAGTGACCCTCGTATTGATCAATAGTGCATAAAATATTTATACGGTACTTTCAATACTAAGATGACAGTGAAAAAAGTATCCACTATTAGGTCACAAGATAATCATAAATAATAATAGATCATATGTTTCAATCTCAAATCAGTTTAAAATAATATAAAATTAATTTCATCAACACAATAAGTGTTACCAAGAAAATTTAAATGTGTTTGCAACATTAGTTGGAATGAATGCGCCTTTTCCAAGCTGATCGTACTTAGAGAACACTCCGCCCGTACAGCTCCTTAGTTCGGATTACTTAATGATGTGAGTTGCATGATAATTTTGATTAAATCTTTCGAGAGCATCTAGGCCGTCAATTCGTACAGAACCTTGCCTTAGTGGGCGGGATCGCGTATACCGTCACGAATCTCCTTTAAAATTATAACAAAATTAGATTTCTTTATGTAATTTGTTGCCTTAATGGCTGTATTTTATTATTATGGACCTTGGCACGGTAGCTCTATGGCCCATCCTCCATGATGCATTCATTTTAGGTCTCCGATCGAAGACGGAATCTCGTTTATTTATTGAGATTACCGCGTTGATATATATCTAGTTTCCATATGGGTCACATATTTTTTTTTAATTGGATCTTGGTTATTGAAATATTAAATATTATTTTTTAATGATCGATAGTGAAAATGGTCATGATATTTGTGAAATAATATTCCCATCGTTCAAAGTTATTGAACTTTTTTTAAAGCAGACAAAGCTTCGCTTCAAGCAATCACCGCTTCACCGACTACGAAAAGGAGGAGATTACGATTTCTCCGTTAACAATGGACCCATTTGCAAAATGCTTTTTTTATTCGAAAGACTGTACTTCCGAGGGAAACGTTCAAATTTCAAAGGTACCTACAAAGTTTTCACATATTTTTTATCTAAAATTATCGGATATTTGTTTTTATAATGTTGTTGCTGAACTGATGTGACGAAAAATCGGAAGTAATTTAATGTAAAAACCATTCAGTATCCTTTTTATACCCTAGTCTGATGATATGAGACATCATAGAGACAAACCCGGCAATTATTTGTGTGATTTGTTTGAAGGGTTAGAAGGTTATACTCACACGCGGAGGTCGCGGCTTGGATTCTCAACGGGGACGGCAACTTTTTTTGTTCTAGTTTGGTTGGAAAATTTTTCAGATCTGCTAGATTAATTAGCGGACCCCGGGTCCTAAAGCGTTCTTTATTTTTAATCATCGTTTCTTTATTGCTATTTTTCCTCATACGGGCTGTACTTTTAATAGGGCTATCCATTATAATACTTTAAATTGTAGTAAATAGAAATTTTAAATTTGATTATTTCTTAATTTTTAGTGGGTTCCTTATTTATTTTTTGAAGTCAGTTTAATTTTTTTGCTAAAAATATTTTATATTTGTATCGAATTCTCAGGATTTTTATGGGTTTATTTTATTTTAACATGAATTAGTTCACTGAAATAAATTAACTTGAGAATCGGCTATAAATGATGCCACATGAATAAGACGGAACAAACCACCGACAAGAGAAGGTGTAAATCTTTCAAATGGTTATAAAAGTCGTAAACGTGCTGCTTCAAGTGAGCAGTTTATAAGCTGTGTGATTTATTAATGACATTATGAGCTGATAATTCATAATTATTAAATTGTATAATTAATATGTAATATATAATAGTGACCCAGAAAGAGATTTATCTTTGTACGTTGGCTAAAAAATCTGTTATATTTAAAGTAATGGGTTTGGTGAACACTTCTCCAAATATGCACTACAATATAGACTACAATTGATGCGTTAGAGCTGAACAATATGCGAAAAATGGCCGAAATACGAAAAAAGAAACAACAATGTTATTCTACAGCATGACAACACTTTACCGTATAGTTCAAAACTGGCGTAAACATACTTGGAAATATTAGAGATGGATGCGCTACTATCCCCGCCAGACCTTGCTCTTTCTGATTACCACTTGTTCAAACATATGAGTCGTGACCCATCTGAGCGACCATCTGAGCGACGCTGCACTTCATGCAAAGATACCAAAAATGGGTTAATTCATGGATTGCCTCTAAAGATAATTCGTTCTTTCGGGATGGAATCCGTAAATTGCCTGAAAGATGGAAAAAGTAGCGGCTGACGATGGACAATACTTTGAATAAATTATATTGTGCCGATTTAAAAAGAAGTTTAAAACTAATGTAGGTGTAGTAAATGAAATGTATACCGTAATTTCATCTGGTTGGAGTTCTGGATAGCGTCGATAAATTGAAGAGAAATAAGCAATAATTTTTTTCAATCTATATGTTATGGCTTAGATAATAAATTACCTAATATATGTAATACCTTTATCTAATACCTTTATCATGTAGACTTAGCTGAATGGAAATTTTGAAGCAATGTATTTGCATCCATTATACCGTTCGAGGAAAACAATAATAGAGTAATGTGGAGTATGGTAATTAATGAAAATGATATGCGAAATCTAGAACAAGGTAACCCGGTGTGAGGTACGAACGGGAAAAGATATGGAAGGAGACCCCCATTGAATGGAACCTGATTTAATTCCGACACGCGGATCCGCCCACATCGGCTCTAAATACACAAAACGTGTAAACTGGGATCTGCACTAACGACGCGCATAAATCCGCTCGGCAAATGAGTTTTGTGTTCGCCGCTGATGTCACTCGGTGGACTGTTTACGGCGCCGTCTCGAAATGGTAGGCGAAAGAACGGATTTAAATGAGGATACAGAAGGTAATTTCGGTTCAGCACATGCGCGTTTTCATTTATTTCATTTATTAGTCTGAGTCAAAAAGCGCGTTTCTGGCAAGCTCTGCGCAACATATTTGTTTAGTTACTTGTGTTGAAAATTTTAGTCTGATATATTTTGCTTCGCATATCCTAAGATAATTTAAATAGCATGAAATTAAAGGGCAATAATCATATGTTACAAAAGTAATAGAAGTGCGGGGAACTGATTTAAAGCCAGTAAAGATAGTACTACGAAAACTACCGTTAATTTTTATGAAATATTTTAAATTAAGTACTAATTAAAATCCACATTTTAATAATTGAAATTGTTTTAATTGAAACTTTTAACATATTGAAAACATGAAAAAAACATAATATTTATATAGAGATTATACTGAAATATGTTTACATTATATTTGTAGTACATGCGCCACCTCATTTACCTCAAGACATTGTATCGAATATTTTTACAGAAAGTCCAGAAACTATATTTATATAGAGACTTCATATTACCTAATATTACTTCCAAAAAGTACAGAAACCATATTTTTATATGCCATTCATCTATCTTAAAACAAAATCATTAACTTGTAGGCCATCGTACTTTTCACCTGAAAGAAGTCTCCAGTCAATATATTATTATTTTTACAAAACAATAACTTATTTAGCCGGCTTGGTGTCGCAGTAGTAAAGGCTGTACTGTTGCGATAGTCGCAGGTTCCAATCCTACTAGGGCATGGTTGTAAATTTATGGTTGTGATTGTTTAATATTTGTGATTGTTCTAGACAAGAGTGCAAAATCCGACAAGGAGAATGATTCCAGTCATGCCAGTAACCAAGCTGGGCAAGACCGGATGTCTTCTGGGATGTTTTCTAAGTTGGTCACTCGCCAGTTGGTAGGCTTAATGCCGAGGGCCGTGGTTAGAAGCGTTAAACTGTTTAATAACCTTAGTTAAACTTATTTACCTATGCTGTTTTATTAAAATATTTTTTTCCTTCTTTGTTTCACTCCCCGACCTTCGGAGTGGTAGCCCTTAGATCATTAGTCTGTCGTTGATAATTAATATTGTATGTTTTATTTATTCGATTCAGATCAAACCTTATTAGCAAATTTGATCCTTTAAATATATCGTCGTACATTATTTTTGCATCTTACAAAAGCCAAGCCAATTTTTTCTCTTATTCTAATTTAGCTATCTACAGCTTCTCCTCAAGAAATTGTAGCAACACCTCACCTATAAAAGAAACATTAAATCGTCACTAAAATATATCACGATTAAAGTAATTGTCTAACTTTTATCAGTTATTGCAATGTTTTACTATTTATTTACTATTATTTTTGATGGACAAACCCCAGTAATGAATTAACTGTTGAACTGACATCTAGCTTTTGGTTGACGTATTGTGTATTTGCTAACCTAAAACGAATGGATGATGACTTACAACAAAATGTGTATAAAAGTTATAATATACAATTGCACGTTGTTTCTCTTATACCCTTTCCAACGTTTTTATTTGAACAAAAAGAATAATTTGCTTCTTGTCATCGTTCTGAAATCTGCTGCTATATCAGGGTGAAATTTTGGCATATGTTGACTTCTATTTGATATCCTTGAAAATGTTTTGTTACAAATTTGAGGGTTAATATTCGTACTATAAATAAAATTGATACTGGTTGGACATTTTAATTTTATAAAACCTAGCCTTACATTCCGTACTCGCCTTTGTTCTTCCATATTTTGAAACCAAGGCATGTACAACACTCGTTGCATTACAAAGTCTAAATGTTACAGATGATTTGTTTTCACTCTATCAAAGTTTAAAATGGCCGATTATAAATTAGAGATAGAAAAAGAGAGAGCGCAATATAGCCATGTGACCATGCGACAATATCAATATTCCCTTCCGTTTATCGAATTCTATTTAAATGTGATGCGCGCCGCCGGTGGACATCGTCTTCACGGTCGTCGTCGTCGTCGCCGTACTTTTTACCACCACGAGAGAGATTCCGTGAGAATCCCAGGAATTCGAGTCCTGATAGAAAATGAACGGAGCGCTCTGTTCGTTTATTTATATCGCGCCGGTGATTTAGATCGGCTCTTCCTGTATTTTTAGCAGCTTCTTTGCATGTCGGTTGACGTGCTGCTATGCGGCACTCAGTTGAGATGAGGTTTTCCGCTCTCTGCTCGACTGGTCACTGGTTAATGTGCCAGCGCTCTTTTTTTACTACATGTCCGCATTTTCTCTAATCTAAAAGATAAATTGAACCAGCCAGTTACTATATATATATATATATATATATATATATATATATATATATATATATATGCAGCATTTGCAGCATTAATTTTTTTTTATTTAATAAAAAAAAGCCCTTGAAAGTGATCTGGTTGCTGAAGTGAACATGCTTACCTTAAAACTCTGCGAGGGGAGGTTTTTAAAATTCAAAATTCGTGACTTTGATGTGCAATGCCAATGAAGTTCTGTAGACCGAAAAAGTTTAAAGGTACAAAACTACAAGTGATACAGATCTAACCCAAACTCAAAAACAATTGGCAGAAGCATCAAATGTGACCCAAGAAACGATAAACTACCAATTACGAACAATGGGGAAAATTCGAAAGATGGGAATATGGGTGTAATATCAATTGAATCAGAGCAAAATGGAAAATGCTACTTCGAATGCTGATTCAAAGTCATTTCTGCATCGAATAGTGACAGGTGATCAAAAGTGGATTTTTTTTTGAAAATTCTAAGTGCCAAAATTCACGGCTATCACTTGGTGAAGCCGGCCAATCGACTTTAATAGTGATCGCTACTGACAACAAATGATTAACTTGAGCCATGCATTGATCGAAAAACGTCCAGAATGGGTCCGAAAATACAGTAAAAGGATTTTAAAGCACGATAACGCGTCGTCTCGTTAAGCGAAACTGGTCAAGGAAACGTTGAAAATACTTGGATGGGGCATATTATCGTAGCCGCACTATTCTCCAGACCTTGACCCACCCGTCTATCAACTTTTCGCATTTATATATTCGCGCTTACATACTAGAATTGCGCCAATTTCGAATGAGTTAATGGTGGAATGGAATGGAGTTAAAATGGTTCAATTAATGGTTTTTCTCAAAGGACAGACAGTCTTTATGGGATGGTATCCATAAATTGGCCGAACATTTTCCATTCTCGTGAAAAATGTTTTTATAGTTTTTTTTTGAAAATGGCTTTTTGGTTCCATTATGAAGTATATTATGAAGTTATAAAATGGGAAATGCGGCTACAGCCAGCAAAGTTGTTTCCCCAACATTGTTGCATTTCATTGAAGCTGAGTCTTTCTCGCAAACCATCTCGTTGGTTTCCTGCTCATTTCATACACCTGGGTGTTTTTGCGACGGTAGTTCGATGGGTGGCTATATAGTTATAAATACAAAGAAACTATTAATTTACTTTAAAAACTGTCTCACATATCGATCATTATTCACTATTCAGGTAGTTTTAAAAGAGTTAGCCATTGCATATGGTTGCGACAGTCAGAGTCGTAAAAGGGCTACAGGAATGTACGTGATTGTTATTCATTCTGGAATAATAGGTTATAGTTATTAATATAGTTATAAAAATTGTTTTAAAGTATTGATTATAACTTTATCCGTCAGTTTGTTTTGTTCGAAATAGCACTGTTTCTACCCAAATTTCCATTGTGTCCCTCTATAGAATGGCTTTATCAGATAACTACATATTACTACAGATTTCAGTAGTCTACGGCTAAGGCACTAAGCTACTTCAATCTGCTTCTGATAGCGGTTCACCCTGAACTACAAGTTTCTGTCCAAATTCCTGCAGACTATGTTAGTTCATTGCAAATTCAGTCCACCTTTGATGGTCGTATACCTTGGACTGTGATGCATTTGCCGAGAAACCACGAACTAGTGGCGTTTTCACTTACTGATGGTAAAAACAGGTAGAAATCATCCCGATGTCTATATTTAGATATCTAACTCATAATATTATTCAAAACAGATGGAAACCCTTCAGAAAACAGTAATTACCAGTCCACAGTCCGTAGCTATATAATAGATAACTTTAAAGTCTCTTCAAAGTCCATAGAATATAAAGAATATATCGAAGCTCATTTTGATGGTCCAACTGTTTAAAGTGTAGATTCGTATACTCCACGGCTGACCAACTGAGTTATTAGAACTTTTACAATTTGGCTTTGGTGTCTCATCACTCTGAAATGAGTATTCTCAAATATCTAAAAAAAAATTCAACAGTTCATTAATCTCCTTCAGGCTGATTTCTAGTGGCCTTACAGTGAAATGTGATACTTTGGACTGGAATCAACCGACTAGCGGATTTTGGCTGACCGCACTGAAATCCGAGAGAAATCCGTAGGGATTAAAGAAAATATTTTTCTGGGAACTATTTTCAACAGTTCACTTTTGACCAAAAACAACGACGAGTTGATGATTCGGAGCACTGTTTGAAGATGATCAAGCGTAATAAGCCCAAGTTTTTGCGTCGATATGTAAGAATAGATTAAACATAGCTCCATGATTTCACTCCGAAGTCCAATCTACAGTCATCCGAGTGGACTGCATACGATGATCCCGCTGCAAAGCATGGGAAAACGCAACAGTAGACTGGCAAGATTATGGCGTCTGTATTTTAGGATGCGCATAGAATAATTTTTATTGACTATGTTGAAAGAAGAAAGACCATCAACAGCGACTAATGCATAGCGTTAATGGACCGTTTGAAGTACGAAATCGGAGGAAAACAACCGCATTTGTAGAAAAAGAAAGTGCTACTTCACCAATACAAGGTATTGTATCACAAGTCAGTGAAAACGATGGACAAAATCCATCCATCCACCGTATTCTCTAGATCTGGCCCCGACCGACTATTAACTTTTCTCAGACCGCAAAAAAAGTTTTCGTTGAGTGATGATATTTTGAAGCAAGGGTCAAATCGTACTACAGAAATGGTATCGAAAAGTTGGAGGGTCGCTATAATCCGTGTATCAAGCTTGAAGGGAATTATGTTGATTAATAAAATTTACTATGGTAGGCCGGGAACTTCTGAAGTGACCTGTTAATTAATAAACTTTTGTACCTAAACATATGTGCCCTCGAACTCACATGAGAGAAATTGCAACTTTTATACTTGTTTGAGTTTTTGATAAAGTCTTCATACCCATTTTAAATATCTATCTTTATAATAATCTTTATGAGAATAACAATTGCTCCAGAAGAGTAACAGTGCCCGGATAGAACTTGATTGAAGGAATGCGAACTTTTAATGCTTTAAAGAAGACTAGAACCATTCATTAGAAATAAACAAAAACGGAAAATCTTTTTTTTTTAAGTAGAGGAGAATGAATGGATCAGGAATCATAAATTCGTAAAGAATAAATATAAAATACCATAGTAAGGCTTTAACTGCGCATAAATTTACACCAAATTTTAAACATGTTATTCTCAAAACTACATTTTTCAACTACATTTACTCAAGTTCTGTTGAACCCATTTACTATAAATTTAGTGCGAACGTTCTCTATACATTCTTCTATCATGCTAAAGTAATATTATAACAAAATTAGAATTTTTACTACCATTAAAAAATCGGAAATATCTACAAAACGTTAAAAAATCAAAAATTTAAAATCCAGCATCCGTAATTTGGCTATCAGCTTGTCACCTTTTGGATTTTGAATTTTCAATTTTTTTACTTTTATGTACTCTCTAAACATTAATAAATATATAATCTAATTAAAAAATGAGTCAATTAATTTAATTTACCTTCCTACCATTTTTTTTTGTTTTATTCTCTTGTATGTTTCAATGCGCACTATTTGTTATATTATATAAGGAAGAAAATAACGACATCTTCATCTTTTTCAAATTTCCCATTATTTTTAAGTTATATTTTAAACTATATATTTTATCAATTGTTAAGACAGACTTTAATATGAAATACACTCCTGCTATTATTTATATAATACTGTTGTTATTTCATACACATCTCACTTATTGATATCTGAAAATCTCTATAAACAGAATCAACCGTTACCTTCCTACCATTTTTTTGTTTTATTCTATGGTACGTTTCAATGTGCACTATCTGTTATATCATATAATGAAGAAAATACTGACATCTTCATCATTATCTTCAATATCTTCTTAAGCGAAAATTTTCCATTATTTTTAAGTTATATTTTTAAACTATTTATTTTGTCAATTGTTAAGACAGACTTTAACATGAAATACACTCCTGCCATTATTTATATAATACTGTTGTTCATTTCCTACACATCTCTCTTATTGGTATCTGAAAATCTCTATAAACAGAATCAACCGTATCTAATTCAAAAGATAAATTTATTAAGCCTTTTACAAATTTATGGTGACAATAAAATACTAATAACAGGTTACAGCTAGCTGCTGCCGATATGACGTTATGCTGGTATTTACATTCATGTTTTTTGCTGCAAATCATTGATGATTTACTATTAGGATGAGTTTGGTGTAGATATTGAGCTGGACTTATTTACAAGTTGGTATGTCAACGATTGCTATATAAACATTAATTTCTGCTTTATTTTAACTTGGATACTGTCTGATTTACATCGCTGTATTTTAGCGTAGTATGTTTTTAAGATGTAAACAGGATCAGGCTTATTTACTGTTTACCATTTATCGCTACTGACTTGAATTTATTTTGTTGTTACTCATTCTATAAACACGGAAACGATATAAATATTACTGATTCTAAAGGTTTTATTTTATATGAATGGATTATTTATCTGAAACTTTTAAAATCCAGGAAACGTGTTCATATTAATTGATAACAAACTTATTATATTTAATTAAAATTATTGTTTATATTTCATCAAAGTGATATTAATTAATTGAAAGCAATATTGCTTTGTAGCGATATATATTGGTAAAAACGTGAAATATATGTTAAAAAATTGTTTAACAAAGTAACCTAACTATTAAATTTGATGGTTTTGACATTTATCTATATAAAATAACTTAGTATTCCGTTCGCCGTTAAGTAACATTTTTCATTTAGTATACTAATCAACAAACCCCCGTTCAAGCTGTCAATAAACTCTCAGACAACTTTTATAGTAGTAATTAATTAATCAACTGTTTCTAGACGATTACATCCATGAAAATTATTCGAAAGTGTGGATATCACCCATTATTTTTAATTGGCAGACAAGAAAAAAGAGTTTTCTTTGGCGTTTTGTGACTGGCGATTGAAAGTGGATCCGCAGCCACATTCTTAAGCGAAAGATGTCATAGGCTAATCCAGGAGAGCTATCCACATCGTTATCGTAGTGACATATTCAAATTATAAAATTTTGCACGAAGATATAGTATATAAATTGTTTCAGAAGAGACCAGCAATAGCGAGTAACAGAAGCAAAGTGAACATTGTTTTAGATGGAATGTTCTGTTTGACATAGCATAGAATGTGGGATTTTTAAAGTCCTCAAAATGTTTCATAGTACCAGCATACCTCCTAAAATAGCTATTTAGTTAGTTTCAATTAAGTTTGAAAAACCAATTTAAACAAATCGGTTATATTACGTCAAATTCATATTTCAAATAAATGTTGACGATTTAAATGTAAAACTAAACTGTGAGTATATGGTGCATGTGTTTTATATAAATATATTTTAACTATGTTTAAGTTATTCGCGTGACCTACAATAATCCTAATTATGTTTGATAAAAAATAAATGAAAATATCACTCAAAATAAGAGATCGGTGTAAAGAATATACATTCAGTCACAAAAATGGTTATTGTGAGGACAATTTTTATCTCCTTCAAGCACTTTTTTATTTATTTGTTACTTGTTATATTTGGAAAATCAATAAAATTGTTATGATAAATAATTGACGTTGATAAGTAATTGTATTGCCTCTGATCCCCACTGTCGAAAGTCAAAAGCAACCTTATTTTATTATGAACAAGCAATATTAATCTCGGACAATTCTCTTTGAGGACACTTACTTAATTTAACGACTTTTGATTCTCAATAGCATCATGTGCTAAGCGTATCTCACTTAACGCTTTTTTTAACAAACTTTGTCGCCAACATACTGAATGTAGTCGTAACTACTTAAAATAATTTATTCCTTAAAGAAGTAGCATGGTACCGACCGTACTAATGCACATGCTACTGGTATTCAGTCTTTAGTATCATTTAAGGTAATGCCCGAGGCGGTAGACGCTATAAAATACAGATGTTTCGATATTTTTTATACTTCTCCTTATGTATATATTCAGTACTTTAGGTTAATAATTTTCACCGAAATGTAGTTTTTTTGCATTAATATTTTTTTTTGTTTAGTTAATTTGTAGTCAATATTTTGTTTTGCTCATATTTAAATTATAAATATTATATTTACCTGTGATCTGTTTCGTGAATAACATCTGAAAAAAAATAATATAAATTAGATATATTTTCAAAGTCTATTTGGTATATTAAAGATGAGTAAACAGTAAGTAAACCCAATGTTGTCCGTGGACCCCTTAAGGCCCTTACCTTGAAGACCTTTAATAATTTTCGAGGATAAATATGTATATTACAAAATTTGTATGAGACTTAATAATATTGTTACGGTTCAACGTTCACTAGCTTTGAGCTAGCTTAAATTTTTAATTAAGCATGCTTAATATCGATATTGAAGCATGTATCAATCGATCTGATTCTGAAATTTGTAATGTAGAAAATTATATACAAAAATATTTGATTGATATTAAGATATTATATAAAATAAGCTTATTACGTAAATCAATTAACAATTTGTTGTTATTGTTACCTTTAATATATTTGTATAATATTTGATATAAATCTCCCCTATTAAAATGTGCTTATATATCATATTTCTTCTTTTTGGCACCAAAAATTATGTTTTACTTTATTTTGGGTTAAGTGATATTAAATGGATTTAATGCTATCTTCTCTAACCAACAAAGTTAAAAAATGTCAATCGTATATCTACGAAACATAATTTTCAGTGCTTAATGGAAATATTTTATAGTTTATTGCTACCTAACTGGTATTATATCATAAAAATTTAAGGATTTTGCAAATATAACATACGCCAAAGGATGTAGTATTCCTAGTTCCTATTACTATTTTATGAAACCTATTTCGATATGTTTTAACTTACGTATTATATAATACTCAAAATCACAGATATTTGTTATTGTAAATAAAGCAATAACCCTGCGTGCCAAATGAAATATTTCGAATTCAAAAATACATATTTTTACCAAATGTGAATCTGTTGATGACAAACTTATCAAATCAAGAATATGACTAACAGACCACGTTTACAAAAATATGTTTCTTTCATAAAACATTCTTTTTGAAAATAACACCTATTAGAGAACATTGGATTGAAGCTTGTTTCAAGGAGAAGAAGAAAAAGAAGAAGAAGTAACTATATATGTTGAAGTTTAAGCTATAAATATCGAAGATGATTTATGGGTATGAGTGTTGAGATAAAAAAAACAGATAATGTTGAACCGCCAGCAATTTGTATTGTTCTTATCCTATAATAAGGCATTAAAAATGCTCAAATGAGATATGCAGAATAAGATAAGAGAAAATGTTCCGTCTGTAACTCGGTTTACTTCATATTAAATTAATTTACCAGGTCCTATTATTCATAAAAATTATAAAATGTATCTCAACGGTTTTGAGTCAAGATATTACAAAACGTACCAGTCCAGCAGAATTTAGTGATCTTATACTGGAAAGACGTCTATAGAAGGAAAAATCACAACTTCTGTGATCTAACCTAGAGCGATTTGAATAACCTTTAAAAACATAGCGTTTTCATGATGACCCAAACAGTTATATTAATTTAGATTTATTTTGTTGGAAATTAATTTTTTGTATATGTCACAAAATTATATTATTATTTTTGTATTGTTTGGGCTCGGCACAGAGTTCAAAGTGATCAGTTGGTAGTAGTTAAAATAAGTAAGTATTTAAAATATATAAATAAATTTCAAATATATAAATATGTAGTAGGTATTAAGCTAAATTGTATGTATATAGTAGAATATAAAATACGTGTAGTAGATTGGTTAAATAAGGTTTTTGTTTATTTTTATTTAGTTATTTGAGCGATTATAATGTATATATTTTATTTTAAAATGTTTTTTTATTTTAAAAATCAAAGTTCGGCTATTTTTTAATTTTTAGTGAGCTCCTTATTTATTTTTTAAAGTCGATTCGTTCGATATTTATTTTATAAATTACGTAGTTATTTTATTTATTATTACAATGTGTAGACCAACTAAAGCTGCAATCCGTATGAAGAAGAATATGAATAAAGAAACCTAGCCTAGTAGTTATCTACAATATTTCTATGGGATCTTATATGCTATAGTTAGTGCTTAAAAAGCAAACTGAATGGCTTTTACACTGAGCGACTTCATAACATTATACACAACTATCTGATTATTTTAGATACTATGTGAAAACTTTGTACGTGCCTTTGAAGCTTCAGCGTTTCCCTCCATTTCCCCCTTTCCACCCAATAGATTATAATATAGCTCCAATGGGACCACCTGGGAAGTGCACTCTTTGTAATAAAAATAATTATATATATATATATATATATAAATATATATATATATAATACATATAAATTATCCCAAGTCAAGCAACCAGGCATACCCGTCAGATCGGTGACAAAATATATAAACAAATATTTTACGTTCTGGCCGACCCGCTGCTAGTTCTTAGATGTTACAGTAGATATTCGTCATTTCTGTTATACCTAAATTAACTTAAAGGACCCGTAATTTATAAAATCAAAATCTGCCAACGCTGTATCGCAAAATGCTGATAGGCAATTTTGAATCGGAAGGTATATCGAAGTGTACCAAAACATTTTTAAGCGGAGTTATTTAATTTTAAGCAGTGTTATATAAGCTTTTGTATTATTTTCGGTTATTCCCGTATTATTCGAACTATTAAAGAGTTATGACAAGTTTAGACAAAAAAGTATTAGGAATAGTATAGTATCATTAAATAGTATAGTCAATAAATTAAATAGTATATCATTAAATAGTATAGTTATAATTAGTGTAGTATCGTAAAATGATATTTTGCATTTTTTGTAGAGAGAACAAATTAATATGTCCGCTCTATCCAAAAGTATATACAGCTCCTATGAAAGAAGAACCCGAAAATTTTATCGCAACATAGATGAAAGAATTCGAAGAAAATTCGAGAATAACAAGAATCGTCTCTCCCTTCTGTTTACAATATATTTAATATGTCTGGTGAATAGAGAACAGCTAAAAGAATTCTTCTTGCTAAGGACTGAGAGTAATTAATATGGTTCTGGAATTAACAGAACATTAATATTAATTGCAGGTAATAAATATGTTATTTCGTACATCAAGTATTGAAATGCATGGTGCAAAGAATATTAACAATTAATATAAAGCTTTTAAAAAGAGTCATAGAATTATAATAGCTTGAAATTTGTTGATAGTTCCTCCCCTCCTAGCCTGATGTATTTCTTGATTTTGCAATATCTATTCTAGAAGAGAAATATGAAATATGAACATTGAAATATATGAAAATAATGAATTATATTCAACACTTAAAATTATATTACCTACATTATTCGCAATGATGGCAACACCGGACAAATAGAAGACTTTATAAATTAACAATGGATTTGTTAACATTTTAAAGCATTGATAAATATTAAGGTGTTTAATGATTAATGCAATAAGATATGGGACTATATAATATTTTTTTGTTCGAACTTTGTATCGATTATATTTATTATGTTCTTTATAGGCTTAAGTTTAGAAAAATCAATAGTTAATTTAATGATTGTAAATAAATTCCTTTAATGTACATTTCTAATTTGTAAAAAATAAATTATCTAATTATGTTCGTTATTGTTCCTAATATAATATAGTAAAATGTTATGCATTAACTTTGAGTATTACCAAATGACAGTAACATAAAACTGGACAAAGTCCATGGAACGTTACGTTTGCTTAAGTTCGTCGAAATTAATTTTAATTTGCGATACACATACTAATTTATTTATCCTGCACTTGTATTGCTTGTAAATTGATCTAAGTAGAAATAAAATATATCACTAAATTAAATTATAATTAAGATTGTATTAACCCATGATGTTTTATTAAAAAAAATGTTTTAGAATGATAAAATAATTTATTATTTGTGTCGTGTAAAATTATATTCATAATATTAACAAATAAATTAGAACTAAATATAAAACCATTGCTGATTTACTACCCATTTTAAAGTATTAAATAATATGTAGCGACCTTGAGGCATGTCGAATTTTACATTGTGGAATCACGGTCTACAAAATACCCAGAAATATAATGCCAGATGTTGAACACGGGCGGGGTGCCAGCAGCGCCAACTAGAACCAAATAACGAATAGCTGGCAACCCCGAGACGTTTATCTGAGATGTTATAGAAGGGTATTTCCAATCATTCAGTTACCAACAATCATTTTAGACGTGCCAGCATCGACTGCCCAAGCCTCGTCACCAGGTAACACCGCTGCCATCCGTTTTATCTATTTTGTATTTTCCACATTTTTATATTACTTCAATAAATAATGGTTACATATTGTAAACACCACTGTTTCATTTCGTTTTACCTCCATTCACCGAGCCATATCAATTTACCCTAAAAATATATTTTCTATTGTTCTTTGTCAACTAACACTAGCGCTAATAATGCTAATCTTCTGTAACCAATTAAATTAAAGGACCCTCGTTATCTATAAAAGTGTCAGTCGTATATTTACGAATCAGCATCACAATCAATGCTTAATTAATATACAACTTTTACAGCCCATTGCTATATCAACATATAACACGTTACTATCTGACTATGATGTCATACTATGAAGGTTTCAAATGACAAAGATAATATTTGTTTTGTCTGAATATTTGGCCAAACACAATCGTAAAGGTGGGCTCAAGTGGATTCGTTTGTTATATAAACAAAACAGAAGTGTACCTTGTTTATCGAAAGTATTTTGAGGCAACGAAATGCGTATAAACAACGGCAAAATGTCACATTAGCATTGAATAGAAACCGAAAAAATAATAATAATATTTACTTCAAATAATTCTTGTTGTACATCAATGTTTCCAATAAACACGTCATCTCATAAAATATTGTACCGATGCAATTATTTAGTAACATATAGTTAACGTCGTCTGCAATGATTTTACATGACACATCTTTTCGGTAACATTGTCTGAAGCGGTTGATATTTATTTCGGGATGTTCCTTACGAGGTAGGTTTAAATTCTGAATAATTTGAAAATCAAAACATCTTTTTTATTTAAATAAATATCTAAAAAAAATAAGACACTAGTTAATGTAATTTTTTGCAGTAGGCAGTTTTGCATTACATTAATATTGTGTATTATTGTGCACCAATGTATTATATTGTTAAGTGATTGGCATTGATAAGGTGTATAATATACATTCATTAAATTATATTCCATCATGTGCTACAATTTATACCCATCTTTCTGGTAAAATGGCGATATCGTGTCGAAAGAATGTTGATTAGGTATCATTTTTCGAACTCACACAACATTTCGAAATCATGTGCCTACTAAAAATAGCAATAAGAAGACGCTATGTCTGGCGAGTAGGCTGGGTGCCATAGGAATTCTATACGAGCTACAAAAGTATATATTTAAAAATTTTTAACAAGTGTGCCACAAGTGGCCGATCGCTTTTATGCAAAATTTTGACTTTGCGTCTGTTGTTTCCTTGCAAGAATACATCGTTCATTTAAAAAATTCTTATGCTAGCTATTTTTCCTACTTTTACAACTGTCCCATCGCATATAAATGCCAGGAAACATCAACAGCTAAACCATCTGAAGGTTCTTTGAGAATTTGAGCTGGGTATTCGATTAAAGAGCCTTGCAATTGGATTCAGTCCTTTGCATATCGAATTTTATATCATGGAATAACGGTCTACAAAATACACAAAAATATAATCCCAGATGTTGAACACAGGCTGGGTACCAGCAGCACCAACTAGTACACGATAACGAATAGCTGGCAACCCCGAGACCTTTATCTGGGAGATTATTGAAGGGTGTTTTCATTCATTAAGTCACTGACCAGCGTTCAGTTCAGACGTACCACCGACTGCCCAAGCCTTGTCTACAGGTAAATCCACTATATACAGCCGCTTCCATTTATCTATTTGTATTTTTTATAACATCAATAAATAACGGTCACATCATGTAAAAAACAACCACTGTTTCATTTCGTTTTACCACGATTCACTGAGCCATATAAACTAACATAAAGTTCAAAAAAGCCTGGATTTTTTGTCGTTGATATCAATTATCATTTTTAAATCGTTGAAACTGTAGCGGCCTTGAGGCGTGTCGAATTTTACGTCGTGGAATAACGGTCAACAAAGTACCCAGAAATCTAATCCCAGATGTTGAACACGGGTGGGGTGCGCCAACTAGAACCCGATAACGAATAGCTGGCAACCCCGAGACGTTTATCTGGGATGTTATTGAAGGGTATTTCGACTATCGTTTGGTTTAGACGTGCCACCATCGACTACCCAAGCCTCGTTAACAGGTAACACCACTGCCATCCGTTTTAATTGTATTTTTATATTTTCATATTACTTCAATAAATAACGGTCACATAATGTAAACACCACTGTTTCATTTCCTTTTACCTCCATTCACCGAACCATATAAAATTTACCCTAAAAAACCAAAAGCGATAAGTAACCTTTATCATGCAAATCATAATCATATTAGCCGCCGTCTTGAAAGAACTATAAACTCTGAATGAAATTTTGCAAGAATTAACAGAAAGCCCCAATAGAATAAACAAAAGGTTAAAAATAATGTTAATGAAGTTAAAGCATTAAAAATAAAGATACGAATCAATTATAGGCAGTTCTAATTATATTTGACAAATTACATATGCATTCAAATTACATAATTTTTCCTTTGCTATTTTCTAACATTACCATTTTCATATGTTTTCCAATCTATCATACTATCAATACTAAATGTTCAGTTATCGGTTTATATCAATATTGTAATGTGAATTAATTTCATACATGATACTTTATTCAATAAATGGGTTTTGTTTTAGTGTAGAGTGTATCTGTTTACTAGTAACTTTATCTATTAATAAATCAGGCCGAAACAAAGCGAAATATTGCCGGATTTAGCTAGTTTTGTACCACTATTTTACATAAATCATTAAAATTTAGGAATAGGTTTTGATATATTAGTTAATGTAATATATTATTGTTCAGTTGTGTCATGTATTTTAATAAAATATTGGATATCGTAAAAAATCGATTATTTCGATTATGCCCTAACACTAGAAACCTGTTTCATTATGACACTAAATATTTCAACACCTGAAAGATCGAAGTTAATAGGGCGGTATAAGATGGTCAGTAAGTAGTTAGTAAATTATTTCGCTGATAATGTAGACATTATCATCAGCTGTCGAACTAGGAACCTCACCGTATGGGTTTATTGTTGGTGGTTTACTAATGGTGTTTCAATTACACGATATAATTTCTAAAACACTCAGAGTCTTATCCTGTCTGGTTACTAGCGTGACTAAGAAGGTTATTCCTTGTTGGATTTTACACTCTTGCCTATGGAAAATCGCAATTAGAAACAATTACAAGCATATCTGGCGTGCATTACTACTACTAATAATAATAACTACTAACTACTGAACTAACGTAAATTAATTAAACCTAAATTGAATTAAACTAAACTATAATATTCAGTTTCGCATTATAATTACCAAGGTAACAACAAAGAATATTTTGATTGTTAGAGTTGGACATTTAGACACTGTTTCATTTCTGCATTTAATGTACTGGTGATCAATATATTTATACAGCAGCTTAATTCGCTTTTTAGTTGGATATGGTATAGCACATATTAGTATATTATATATAGGTATATTACATATTAGAATAACGGCCTACAAAATACCCAGAAATATTATCCCAGATGTTGAACACGTGCAGGGTGCCAGCAGCGACGTCCAGTAAACGATAACGAAAATCTAGCAACCCGAAACGTTGCCATTGTGACGTGTTATTCAGTGACTGACCATCGTTCCGTTCGTCCCACCATCGACTGTCCAAGCCTTGTCTTTTATCTATTTGTATTTCATAATATTTTTATAACATCACTAAATAACGGTCACATATTGCAACCATAAAGGTTTCATTTCATCTTACTTTCATTCATCGAACCATATACACCCGACAGTATCATCAATTTGATGAGATTAGAAGAGTGTGCTGAGGTGTCATGAGCTGCTAAAACTAAATGAAATCATTATTGCGGTGTACTAAAGACAACAACTCATTAAATTGAAATATAGCCCCCAGTTCTGATTACCACTTCCTAGATAGAATCAGAAATTCGCTCGAAACATTTTTAAGCTTGAAAAGTGAGAAATTTTTTGTAATGACATACATAAAGTTGTAGCATTTGATCTACAATAATACATATGTGTTATAATACATAGTGTATTTATATTCTATAGCATGACTGATACGACCGTGCAGTTTAGAAAGAACGTGTTTGTATATATCTGTAAGATGCCTTGCCTTGATAATTGATATAAAATTGCAGCCGAATAAGTGACAGCTATTTTCTATTAAAATAAAATAGTTTTTAAGAGAAATAAATAAAGCGTTTTTGTTTTAAATATCACACGTCTCAATACTAGCACAGTCTATGGGATTCTGAGGAGCTCATAAGGCTGTTTTCCTTTCAATTCAGTGAATGAACCCGAAGCAACTTATTTATTAAAAAAACGAAACGTGTCAAGTTTGGATTGGCCGAAGATTTGGATCCTTTCAAAGTTACGCCAAGCATTCCTTGATATAAAGATTAGTCTAGCGGTTTAAGGTTTAGGAAAAACTATCGCAGTTCATATTAAGTGCTGCTAATTAAAATCTTCCGATTCAGGGTGCACGGACACCAAATTCGGGTTGCGTTTGCTCAAGTAGGGACTATTGAAATTCGATTACATAAAAACTTGGAACACCATTCAGGTTATACTAGCAAAATTTAAATCAAAATAATGCAATTCTGAAGATAATCAAAGGCACACTTGTGGGTGAAGGTGCAGTCGATACTTTCAAATAATTTTATTGTAACTGTAAGTTATCCAGACGGGATAACAACCACGTACACCTTTTTAGTTGTTTCTTCAACAGGGATCTGTTATATCTGTGAGATATATTTAATGAAGGGTTTCGTTTATTTAAAATATATTTGGATCAACAGTATTTTCTGTACAAATGAACAAATCGCGATTTGTTTTATTAAAATTAAATATTTTTCAATTAAAATAAGAAAATAAAGACTTTTTTTAAACTTACCGTACATTTTTCATCACTTTATTCATGTTGTTAGCGACAATTGTAAGATTACTATTATGTATATACAAGAACAAAGTTTAATAAAAAGTTTTAATTTAAAACTTATTATTACTATTGTACATGTATTGATACCTGGTACTACCTAACTCGGCGTTAAGAAGATAGCTTGAAAATATTAATGGACTTCCTTTCGGGTAATAGAACACGAATAGTTTCGTTTTCTACATAATTAATTAAGAAAACGTCGATGTTCTTTCAATTTTCTTCGTACGTATACGATCATAATGAATATTTATGGCGTACTAGAGTAGGTCTAGTGGTTGTCAGAATTTTTATAATCTTCTTCAGTGAACAATCAATCAATTGCTTGAAAGTACTCGCCAATGAGTCCCATTACAAGTTAACTGAAGCCTAAGAGCACTAATCAAAATTAATCGCGTGTTAAAGTTAGCTTTATTATTGATAATCTGTGTTTGGTCATTAAAGTTTTGTACAGAAAAGTTAATAAGAAATTGATTTATTCTAAAAGAAAATGAAAAAATATTAATAACTTATATTGTTTTTACATAGATTATATTATAGTTGTTTTCTTCATGAACTTTTAGGGTAAATGATGTGACTCGATGAATGGAGGTAAAACAAAATGAAACAGTGGTGTTTATATTATGTGATGGTTATTTATGGGCTATATAAAAAAATTTGAAAAATACAATTAGATAAAACGGATGGCAGCGCTGTTACCTGGAGAAGAGACTTGGGCATGGTAGCACGTCTAAACCAAACGATGGTTGAGCACTGAATGAATGGAAATACCCTTCAATAATATCCCAAATAAACGTCTCGGGGTTGCCAGCTGTTCGTTATCGGGTTCTATTTGGCGCTTTCTATCTATTTTGCTGGCACCCCGCCCGTGTTCAACATCAGGGATTATATTTCTGGGTATTTTGTAGATCGTTATTCCACGATGTAAAATTCGACATGCTTCAAGGTCGTTACAATACTCCCCTGCCAGAATTTTACATACAATTATTTTAAGCAACAAAAATACAAAAATGTATGAAAAAAAAATCAAATGCAAAAAAATGATACCAACCAAAATGTGCTGCATAAAAAAGGCTTTGAAAAATATGATAAATCGAAACGGTTGTGGTTGGTACGGCTGTTGATATCTTCCGGTCCTACAGATACCGTTGCTTCATCAACGACGTTGAAGACAAGCTATTTTTCGGACAGGGCTCCCTTAATCGACGCTTTGGGAGGATCGATTATTCGACAACGAGGTAGCTTATTTTCTTCGACGACGAGACGTTGGCAATTCTAGTACCTCGGCGAAGACATGATAAGTCTACGGTGACTGCAATCGGTACCTAGCTTCTGGAGCTGTTCTGTGACTAATCCGTAGTCACATACGTTACGGTAATTCAGAAAAAACAAATAACGGCGGTATCCGAACGAAGCTGCCCAAAGCCTTTCAAATCAAAATGTCTGTCATTATGACGGAAACGGCGAGCTAAGGAAGACATTATGATTTAAACAACGCCGAAAGAAATGTTTAGCTGAGACACTGATGATTAAGCAGTGATGTAAAAATATCTATGAGTTCAAAAGATTGTGAAAGAAAATTTTGACAAAAAATTTTAAAAAAATGAATTGGATATAATGAAATGAAATTTAAGCTTCATTGTTCTAGCACTAAAATAAAATTTAATGAGGAACAAATCTATGAATAAATGTAAATACCCTTCAATAACATCCCAGATAAAGGTCTCGGGGTTGCCAGCTATTCGTTGTCGGGCTCTAGTTGGCGCTGCTGGCACCCCGCCCCTGTTCAACATCTGGGATTATATTTCTGAGTATTTTGTAGACCGTTATTCCACGATGTAAAATTTGACATGCCTCAAGATCGCTACAAACTATATTTACTTGATTGTGACGAATGGTTTATAAGTACTTAAAAATATAGTATATAGTTAACACTAAAATGTTTCAGCTGTGTAATTACAATCTATACAATATCTTTGTACATCTTCAGGATGTTCAGAAGTTAAAAATTCATGATAAGTTAGTCATAAAACATTAATTGACAATAAATTTTGTTGTTACTTGTACTTTTATTCAATAAAATAAAGTCCTAGACCGACCTGTGTGGTGAGTTTATTATACAAAACGATATTTTAGGTTACAATAGAAATTAAGCGGTTTCAATAACTAGTGAAAGATGGCATGTAACAAAAGTATGATTATGAAATTAACTCTCGATGTTTTGTGTAACAATGTATATTAGTAATACTTTCCTTATAATATAAGTAAAGAATCCGTAACGTAAATGAAGATCGAAACTTATCTAGTAATGTTACAAGAACCACTTTTAATTAGAGAGCATTCATGTAGGTGTTTCCCCTTTTGTAGTAGAATGACACATATACATATTTATATATTGGTCTATTAACTATTTAAAAATGAAATTTAAGGATAATATCCGTCTTTTCAGTCATAAGGGCAGCACATATTAGAACGTTTAGAATAAAATTCTAATCATTAATTCTTTACCAAACTAAAACATTTTTGATATTCTTTAAATCAATTTACCTACATTTTAAAATTAAGGAACATTTCATATATAACAATTAAAAAATCATGTCGGTACCGACTTCAAAATGACCAGTTGGTAGTAGTTAAAATAATATTGTAAATAGATAAATAGGTTTAGGTAGGTATTAAGCTAAATTGTGTGTATATAGTAGAATATAAATTATGTGTAGGTTAAATAAGGTTTTTGATTATTTTTATATAATTATTACAACTATTATTAGGTATGTATTATATTTTAAAATGTTTTTTTGGGTTAAAAATCTAAGTTTAATTATTTTTTAATTTTTAGTGTTTTTAGTTTTGTAGAGTTCCTTATTTATTTTTTGAAATGGGTCCATTTTTTTTGTTAAAAATATTTTATTCTTCTCTCTTTAATGTTAGATATATACTTAATAAATACGCAGTAATTTTATTTAATATTACAAATAGTAGACCAAGTATAGGTGGATCCCGTATGAGGAAAAATAGGTATAAAAAAAAGTGACTGAAAATACGGAGCGCTTCAGACGTCGGGATCCGCTACCTAGCGTAGGTGATTTGACCAATGTTTTAGTTAAACTAGAACAACAAAAGATTTTGTCCGCGCCAGGAAACGAACCCGCGACCTCCGTTCGGGAGCCAAACGCTTTAACCATTACACCATAGAAGCAGTTGTGTGCAATATTTTTATGAGCTATATTTAGTACTTATAAAGCAAACTGAATGACTTTTGTAGTGAACGACTTCCGATTTTCCGTCACATAAGCTTAGCAATAACATTATACCCAAATATCTGATTATTTTGGATACAAAATAATTTCTCTCGATTTCCCCCTGCCCTCATCAGATCCTGACTTGGTTCCAATGGGACCACCTCGGAAACGCACTCTTTCGAATAAAAAAAGAATTTTGAAAATCTGTCCACAATTGACGTAGAAATCGGTGAATAGACATTAAAAAATTATAAACAGCCGAACATAGAACCCCCTCATTTTTTGAAGTTATTAAAAATATTAATAGGGGTTTGTTTCTTTTTTTTTTCTTCCATAGATTCTTCTCCAATTATGCATGTTGTTGTTTTTCGTTGAGCTCACCTATGGTAATTACTATTCTAGTTAATATTAGTTCATCCCTGGTATCACTTCTCCATCTTTATTTTACAGTTTTATTATAATTTAAATTAATAATAAGTAAATAATAGATTCTATATTCTACATTTTAATTAATGTCTATATTTTAAAACACACATCTACCGTTAAAGCACAAATGGGCTAGAGATTCGAAAATACCTCGGCAGGTTAAATGATTTCATCACGTAAAACAAAAAAACAAAGCAGTTTAGATTTAAAATTAAAGAACTGTAGTGGATAATTGAAATATAATTCAAACTTGGCCTAAAATCAAAGATATTTAATAAGCCTATTCCCCTATCGGGACTTATGGGGTTTAAATATGTGGTTGCACTGAAACATCAAAACAATATGTAATTCAACGATTCTAAAACAAAATTCTTCGATTAAGGCTTATCGCTACGTAGCCAACGAAGAACTACACGAAGACTGCGATAAGTTAAGTTTATTTACGAAGTAATCCAAGATTTTGCCTTAAAATATGAAATAAGGCTGTTAAGTTACAGCAACGTAGAAACAATACAGGTACTGAACAACACGCAGTATATCAGGCAGAATATTAACTGTGACCTAAGTAGTCTAATTTAATTTTAATTTGGGTGATTAATTTATCCCACACCCGTTCTCCTTGTATATTGATGCAAGTAGAACTGAATAATAGTCATTAATTTTATAAATTATGATTGTACTAAGCATATCTAATGTAACTAATTAAAGATGTAAGATGTAACTAATTAAAAAAACAACTGTTAAAGAATCAATTCTACTTTACAATACAACATTTGTATAGAAGCAAAAACACATTTAAAATCATACAATGGAATAATTTATTTCGAAAATATTATATATATATATATATATATATATATATATATATATATATATATGTATACATATATATATATCTGAGAATATTGTAAAGTACAATACTCTTTAAGTCACATGTTGCTTGTAAGATTCTGCAGAATTTAAGAGGTATTCCGCTACAAATCTGTATCCAATATCCGAGCCAATGTTTTCCATTAGAATGCAACCCATAGAATAGTTAAATTATCCAATAACCTTCTAGAAAACATAATCGCTTTTAGACCACCCGGTACACCAGCAGCATAATATAAAATCCGAAGATATAGAACGAAAGAACAACGAATATCTACAGATAACCAAGGGCCATGTCAGTATGTTGAAAAGGCACTTATTCCGCTGTAATTCACGGTAATGTTTTAGCACGGCTTCATTTAGTCGTGCCGTCCTTGTCGGGACCGCGGCGTCGGCCCGTCCGCGACAAGAACGGAGAGACGCGGTTTATGTCATGTTTTGTTTGGCGAAATTGTCTGGACGTCTTGTAAAATAGGTGCTAAGTGAGATACGCAGCACTTTAAGATAGGTAACAGTGGGTTTAAATTAGTACGGATATTGTACAAGGCCCGTTGCCGTAATAATTCCAAAGTTTCCTTAACTGTTAGGAAAATCAATTAAATATATCAGAAGTGCGTTTTCTTGTACGTGTACCGAAGTGGGAGTGACCAAGCATTTACCTTGTAAAAGTCAGAAAAACGACCCGATAATAAACGTAATCGTTGAAAAAAATATAATTTCAACCGAGGGTTTTTTTAATCCTCCGAAGACAAATTGTTATTTGCCCATGAAGAAATTCCATTTGTCCGATATCAGACACCGTGAAATTTGTTGACATTTACTGAAAACGCCTTGCCTAGATTAATGCTTTTATTATTAAAATGTTAATAGGTATATTTTCGCGCTAATTTTAAACATACAATTTAATTCGATAAGAATAAAACTTAATTTACCGTTTTAGTGATCAATAAGGCAAGACGGTTCCCTACCACTATGATAGTCGCAGGTTCGAATCCCCTTCAGAATATGCTTATATTTGTGTTTGTGACTGCCTAACTGTACAACTATCTCTGTTAGGCCAATAATAGAGGTTTGATCACTTTTATTCGAAGCATTTGACACAGGAATGAACGTCATTTAAGATTTCTACTAAATATTAATCCGGATTAATCACTGACTGAACCTAATGCTTAACGTGGGCTTCGAACTATAGTCCTCGGAATTAAGGTTATTGATTGGCGAGTGACCAACTAGAAGATGATCCCAGAATAGATCCGGTGTTACACACCCTGGTTGCTGGCGTAACTGATAATCTTCCTTATTGAATTTTGCATTCTTAGTTTAAGAGCAATTACAACTATAAACAACCACAAACGTAAATTTACGACCACGCCCCTGCAGGATTCGCAATAGTAGGAGTACCATCCTATAACCATGACTATTGCTTCAACCAACGTACTCCTCTACGGATCTAATGTCTAGTTCAAGTTTGTTACATCCAACCAGGTGATAAGGCTTCAAGTTTCCCAAAATAAGCTCCTGAGAAAAATTGTAAACGCTCCATGGTTTGTTAGAAATATTCAAATCCACAAGGAAACTGACACTCCAGAAATAAAGCACTTCAAAAGCACAACTCAGCTCAAGTTCATCTGAAAACGCGGTTGTTCGCGAGCTGGTGAACATGCTGGGAGCTTAGCACCATGTCACGGCTAGCCTCCCTTTTTTCCAAGCTGAAACGACTTCATACGTCGCTGCAGTCATATCTTTAGCCCCCATACAATATCCCAGATGAGATATGTTGATGTGCCTATAATGTAATTCGTATTAATTTTACTTCGGCAGTATATTGCCATTGACAAAATTATATTTTGCAGAGTATAGAAGAGCATAAAAAAATAAAGAAAATATTGAAAAATTGGATAGGATAAGATAGTTGAAGGGGTATCCTCAATGGAGTGCCATATTGATTTTCTTATATTTGCTCCAGTATAAATAGTGGACGTTTCAGAGCAGTGTTGTTGTTGTGAAACATATATTATATCTCAAAAAATGTTACGACCTAATATACATGACTATATAAAGTTAGATGTATTTTAGAATGATATTATAAAACAGCCATTACCGGAATACATGGTGTAAGCAGTAACAAATAATAATCGTATTGGACTACATTTGTTAAAATAGAGTTTCATATATTTTGTAATTCTATTTCGAAATTACTTAGTAGTATTTACGCACTAACGATTTTATTTAAATATTCATCTCGAAATTTAGTAATTGTAAATCAATAGCTCATGTTTCAAAAATTCTCTTTGTCATTTTTAAATCGAGTATATTACAATTTTATTTATAAACCCAAAGGCTTTTTCTTAAACCCAATGAAACTCACCCCTGTCCTAATAACTTGCAAGTGTCCTTTTGGGACATGACTTAAGTTTTGTTCCAAATTATATTATGACATATATATTTATGTATTTATATATTATATCTACATTCATCACTGGAAATAGATTTTCCATTAATAAATATTATTAGTGCAAAGGATATATTTCCTCATAAAGCGGATATAGTTTATTTCAATTGAAATGTTTTTAATGACATTATTTTACTAAAAAGAAATGCCCTTTTTGATAAAAATTACGTTTGTTATCTACACTATAGCTTTTTGATGCGTATTTGTATTTGTTGTTTCCATAATATCTAATGTGATCACTGAACACGCTATAGCATCAATTCTAATTTTTAATGAATCTGTTTTATAAATAATATCATATACTTTTTACAGTCACATAATCATTGACGTATAATTTTATCTCGTTCTGTTAGTATAATTAGACTCTTAAACTGCCTATTACATGATTATTCACTCATTTGATAGCATTAGTAGCTTGGCTTATTATAATTTCGATGTTTTTTTTGCTTAAAATACAGATGGGATTTCAACTTCTTCAGTAGCGTTAAGCGGACACATTAAAATAATTATTATTGCTGATTCATTCCTATACAAGAGTATAGGCAGACTTAGATTAAGCTGGAACTATTATCGTAATAAAATAAATTTCCTAGCCTGAAGACCACCAACGATATAGAAATTAAACATATATTGGGATGATTTTGAGATGAAATTAACTAAGCACTCAGCAATATTTTACTCGACATATTTGCGATTCCTTGATATAAGAATTTGTCAATAATGAAACAAATATATATTTCTAGTACAATTTTAAAATGTATTAAAAATATATTATTGTAAGCCCGCTACTTTAGAATATTTGTAATATTTCTACATTTTTATGTTTCCGCAATATCAGTATTTTTTATAGGCCCTTGATTCTATTCACTTTAGGTCTTCCTACTGTTGCGATAGTCGCGGGTTTGAATCCTGCAGGGGCATGGTAGTAAATTTATGTTTGCAATTGTTTATCATTCTGGTTGTCCAAAAGACAAAAATATAAAACCCGAGAAGAAGAATGATCCCAGTCACGCCGATGTGGCTGTGTGACTGGATGTCTTCAGAGAAGTTCTGAAGAAGTTGGTTACTCGCCAGTCAGTGGGCTCAATGACAATAATCGTGGTTTGGAGCCATCGTTAAGCAGTAGGTCCAGTTCAGGTAAAGGTTATTTAATTAAAAGGAATCTCTTAAATATAACCAATAAAATTAACGAACACTTATAGGAGAACACTTATAGGCAGGTCAATGTAGGTATGCTTGGAAAATCAAGTTGATTCAACAGTTCATTCGAGTTATTTACAAATTATTAATTCGTTATAACTTCAAAGGCCTTCATAAAAAACTTCATGAATCCTTTCATCTTTACTTGTTGTGATTTTAGACATGACAATGTGACACCTTATGTGGTTTATTCGATTTTCATTTTAGCTCTACACGCACATTTTCAAAGTCAATTTATCTACTTATCGACATAAGACTAATAATTTGAGATATAACCTCATTTTTGTTAAGAATTTATTTGATATTAGTTCCTCAACTGTTAAATTGTCAGAATAACTTGAAGAAAGCTTAAATTCTTTAAATTAATATTAGCTTTGTTTATATTCGATTTTTACATCCTAAATCTATTATCACTAATCCGCAAATTTTATAGTGGTTGAAAATGAACGATTCGATTTTTGAAAGGGAACTGATATACACCTGGGACACTATACATGCATTGATCTGTTCACACACATGCACAAGTTAATAAAATATGAAATAAGGACATATGAAATATGTTCCCAAATATGTTATATTAATCAAATATGAGCTAAATTCTTGGTATTGTGAAAAATTACTTACAAATAAAAATGTAATGTAATTTTATGGAAATATATCTATTATATAAAAAAACAGTAAGTAATAAATATCAGAAAAAAATCGTATGTCTCACTAAGTAGGCGCTTATTTGGTTTCGTCTGATACTGAACCATCAACAAATGTTCCTTTAAGGCGGGTTTCAATGCGTTTTCTGGTGTTAGAGTATTGTTGTTAGTCTGAGTAAAATAGCCACCGCACTTGGGTTAATTATTCCCAGCGCTGTTATTGTCAGTACCACTTACAGGTTAATTCTAGATTTAAGTTGGTTTCATTGCTAAGTCCTGATATTTTGCTACTTTTTTCACTCCTTTTTCGATTACTGGTTAGGTGTGGTAATGCTAATGATATTGACACATTGATCCAACTATTTTCTTTCAACAAAAAACCTTGCCTTAAGTTTGTTTTTTATTTTCAGTAGGCTAACTTATAATCATAGAGAAATAGATATTTAACTTTATAGGAAAATTTTAGGGAAATGTTTCGCGACGTCCAACATATAGAGGTCGCCACTTTTAACATATTACTCGTTTTAATCGCTATGTTAAGAGCCGCGACGGGTTCTGGTTGATTCACTTTGTTTTATGGTTTATTTATTTAGTTTGTACGCCATTTTCAATGTGCCTTACATAGAGAACAATGTGGTCAGCTTTTTATAACCTTAATAGATTAAACTATTATTTTATTTTATTAGTCTATGTAAGTCGGTAGTTGAAATGCATTCTCGCTTTAAGAAGTGTTGTGTGCTCGGATGAACAGATAGTGATGAAATGTATCATCTCTTTCCTTTAAAAAAGTACCCGGCGATTTTTAACAAATGGATAGAAAATATTAAAAATCCTAAACTGGTTGGGTTAAGCATGAAACAGATTTATGTTCGTTACCGAGTGTATCAAAGACATTTTTGTGATACATTTAAATTTTCCTTTAAGTACCTATGAACAATTTAGTTATGGTGAAAATATTACCATTAGCCCAGAATATGTACAAATGGAGGTAGATCAAAATCGAAATGATACAGAAGGTAAATTGAAGGTGTCAGTCACAGTTCTGTTCATAATTGTTACCATTAATTTCTAAATTGTCTTACTATATTTGTAGTGCCTATTTCCATTGTTCCAGGCCAACAACCAAACAAACTCGAAAAGGTAATGGTAAAGCTTGTATTAATTCAGCCAGTACCACCCTTTCTGCTCATTCTTACCGTTAATTATTTGATTCTATAATTTGAGTTCCAGATGTTCCTATAAGATCAAAGAAAGTTTTACGTTGTACTGTAGTACATGCAAGTTAGTATACATCTCAAGTTATTTAGTAAAACTTTTGAAGAAAAATTTAAATGTCATTTTTGTTACATATGACTATGAATAAATCAGTAGAGCCACAAATTGAGAGTGATATTTTTTGTGGCAAGACAACATCTCATGCCCCAGACTCCAACAAAATTGTTTTATTATAGTGTCGGTAGGTCTTTGAGGTATCTCTTTTATTTTGTTCAGCGATATTGCGACGTTAATAATATAACAAAAATTTTTATCAAATGGTTAAAAAAAAAATTAAAACCCTTCAACTCTACATTCCATAATGATCTTTCAGATAAAATATTAAAATTACAAAGTGGGCTATAAACTTTTGTTTAAAACAGGTGAACAAAATTTTAAGAGGGAAAGACTCAAAGTTTGTTTTCAGTATAAGAAAACAAAATGACAGTACTCTGATAGATCCTATAAAATTGATCGCACTAAATAAATATAAAAATGGAAAAAGACGGTGATGGGTTTTAGTACATTTGGGCTCTGACATGTAACAAAATTTTAATATAAATAAAATAATTGAACAAATATTATATTAAATATAATTTATTTTAGCTTCATAGAACATCAAATGCATTTATTATCGAAGAACTTAAAAATACAATTAATTTTACAGTCACAATGATTTATAGGTTAGAGTTGTTTTATTATATATACATTGAGCTTTTTTCTATACTAGTATCGGTATGGTTCTAGGCGAGATTTTGTACGTAGTAGTATTCCGCGGCGGCCTAATGCACAATTAACAATTATATGAGTAATGTATTTTACTCTCATTAGAGAGCATATTTATGTTTTACGCTTAGTTTTTGTTTCTTTCGATGCAACGTATACTTTTAAAGTCATTATAAGTTATAATGATACTACTATATTTCTCTTTAGTTTGTCCTGTTACTACCTGTATACATCTCTCTTGATAAAACTACGTTTAATCACTTCATTCCCCTTAATGCAATCGCCATATCTGCAAAAGGGTTAGTGTTTTTTCTCTACTCATACATGCTAACCAAACGTTCATGTATATTCTAAGCAGTAACACACATGTTCATAAAGCTTTCACACTCTATAATACAATTATCTACAATTAAAATATATTAATTCTATAATGACCTTTAGAGGTTTCCTCTTTTATCACCCTCTCTTGGTAATCGTCAGCATTGAATCATATACCAACATTCATAAAGTTTTATTCACTCACAGTCACTTTCAGAAATACTAGTCAAGTTAATAACCAAGCTGTTTATTTCCAATCTATTAAAAACGTGCTCAAAATTCTAGACTTTGTCAATTTCTTCTTCAATATGTCTGATCGAGCTCATACAAACCAATGGTGTTATTTTCGACAATGCCTCTTTCCATAAATCCAGACAGTTCTAGTTTGAATATCCTCCTCGACCTGAATATCTACTGTACTAATTCTTTGCAGTACCCCATATCAACTCATTTGGATTAAAAATGCAGTGATAGGGTGGGAGACATAATAATCTGTGGCCTTAACATTCAGTAATCTGATCTATAATGCATCTTTTCTCAGGCTTAATTCTAAAAAAGTTAATTGCATAAAATGCAATTAAATATTTCATTTGTATTTACGGAGTAATAATTTGAAATAGTTCATTCTTTAACATTATTTCCTCGTAACTTATTTTATGTACTTTAAGCCATTCCTTAATTGGAGCCTTTGTTGATGAACCTGTTAGGATTTTCTGCACCAGTGTACTATATATATGGTAGATATGATGCATTGCACATATAAATAACTGATGGTTCCTCCAAGTTCTTTAAAACTGATTTTCAAACTACTGCAAAGACAAATTATTATGGTTCATTTCTTCATGGTAGTCACCCTTGGACTTAGAGAAACATTAATTCTGCACCAGGAATAAAACCATTCCTGTTTCTAGCATGAAGAACTCTATGTTTGCAATTAATTATTAATAAATGTTATGACTAACAAAACCTAATCGATAGTTATTCCAACGTTTACCTTTTTCCATGAACCTTTGTTGTCTTTATACTATATTTATTATTATCTTGCCATGAGCAACCCAATGTACCATTTTGAAATATTCATGGCACTTAAATTTATAAATTGATATAATTCTTCCTTGATTTTGTTATATGTTTTTAAAAATTGTTTTCTTTTAAAAGCAATTTCTGGAAGTTCCATTAAACCCCTTCGTAGGTTATCTTTACCCCACTTAACTCCTATATTATCCAACAATGTATGAAGAGATGTTCTACATCTCTCAAATAGCTGTATATCTCTTGGATCTTTGTGGATACTTTCCAGACTAACAATTTTCTCTGAAATAACTGTATTAAATTATGTTTCGATTGAAAAAACTACTTACTGTTTCATACATTTGGTATATTTGATCTCTGAAGCACCGAGATTGATCTTCATTCGTCACCAATTTCGTATAAACACGTTTCTTTGGCGAATTTAATGTGATATTGTTTTTTTATTTTTTGAGACATTTTAGTGACCGTGTCCGCACTAATATACCGTGCAGCTGCAAGGCGAAAAAAATATTTTAAATAAAAATAGCGCCGATTTCAAATTTATTATAACAAAACATTAAAACAATGTTTGCCGGTTTCTAACCCGTAATTATAATATTTTGAAGGAGTTTGGCAAACGGACAACTTTGGCAGGCTCATTAAACATGACATCAAGGCTGACAAACATTACTAATGAGCCAATCAAATATCTTCAGAGTAAAATACTTTTCTTATAGGTGCTTATTATGGAGATTTAAATTGACTAATCAAATTACTTGAAGGGCCAATTGTGGCGCCCTCTAGATGTCAGGCAAAGCAAAGCTTTTCGCCAGAGTCTCTTCTTTAATTACATTTCTATTACTCTATGCTTATAATGTTCATATAAGATACTTAATAGTAAATAAGGTGAAATGTATCGTAGAGAAGGATAAATAAATGTTAAAGAGTTGGTTGCTAAAGTTTTGTTGAATTATTATGAACAATAACGCTATGTGATTTATCTCATAATACATTTGCATATAAAAGTAAAAAGCGACGTTATCTTTAATAATGCACAGTTGAAGAAGTTGATTTCAGATTCAATTTCTTCAGGCACCTTATTGCTAATATTGTAGTAAAGCAAAAATAGTTAGCGATCTAACAGTGTGCCTGGAATTATAACCTATATATCTCTCTTATAACGTCTCACAAAATAGCAAAGTACTTGTTATCCCGCATAATTTCAGTTATGGTACGACCTGTTCCGATAACGAGGCACAATAGCAGATATTTCCATGGTTTATTGAGTGGAACAATTCGCATACAGGGCGATTCAAATTTGTTATATGTTCTTAATTAACTAATTTTATACATATTTTCAAAATATATTTGAAACCTATTGTCCTATTTACTTAATATCTCATTATTTTTAGTTCCGGATTGTTTTGATTTTATTGTTATGTTAAAAAAGGTCGTCGGGTTTGAGTTACATCCTAGACATTCTGGATTTTGTGATTATTTATAAGCCTAAGTGTAAAATTTGATGCAGAATGTTGTTGCTGTTAAGTTGAAAGACTTGACCAATTGCCAAAGTAATTAAATCCAAATAATCCATATATAATCGGGGTTTAAATGAATGTAATGAATCTTTGGCTGGCATCAGTGAGTTAAAGCTCACATTTACAACAATTTTTAACGATTAGATATTCACGATTAGGAATTTGAAATGCAGGTATATTAGTTTAGAATTATATAAGGAAGAAACACTTTTATTTTACTTAAATAATTTAATTCAGGAATAAGTGATGACATTGATAGTACTTTTTCCCGTCAGATAGCATTTAATAATATATTGAACTGCTATATTTCTGTCTAAATATCCATGGTCTACAAACTATAGAGTTATTTTCTAAGCTTTGGTAATTTGAAATTCCAATAGTCTACTACTAAGGAAATGACCAGCCAGATTTTGGTGTCCTCTAAACATGGCCTTGAGCATCTTCTTAAATTTTCATAGACTAGACTAAGAGATGTTTCCGCAACTTAATAATTTACAAATTCTAAATTCTAGAATACCAACACTTCGCGGCTAGGAATACATTTTGCTACTTCAGTCCGCTTTTGGTATGCACTACTACACATCTATTAAAATCCCAGTAAACAAAAGTTAGAGGGTACTTATAAGTTCAGAATATATAAATTGCAGAAATAAACTGAGGGATTTTTTTCAAAATTTCTAATATCTACAGGCTATGGGTGGTTTCAGCAATTTCAGGGCGAATATATTTTAATAACTTCTTTTATCTAACTTCAGTTATAACTGACTAGCTAAGCGGTAGTTTCAATTCGAGAAAGACAAGGAAGTAGGCTGCGGGCATAATATCATGTGAATGCAATGATAGGACGATGGTTTCTATTGAGTTTTTAAATAAAAATATTGATGGCCTTGTCAATGGCGAGAATTTGTTATTCAGTCATCAATAATAGAAATTGTTCATCATATAAGCTTTTTATTGATGGTAGAAAATGGTGAAGCAAATCTTTCACCACATCTCTATCACTTTGAAATTCACACTGTGTCACTCATATGAATGTGTCTTTAATTAAGTTGAATTTCTGCGAAAATATTATATCAACTCAGTTGACAAATTGAAAGTAATTAATAAAACACATATTCATTGACATTTATTTTTGCAACGGTTGTAGAATATATGGTAATAGTTCAAGGTTAATTTTAATTATCTTAAACTATTTAATTCCAAAATTTGAATTAATTTGTGAATTAAAACATCAATATCACAATATATAAAGGCAATCATTAATTAATGTTACTTTTATTTTCAGAAGTTGTTTATATACACTCACTTAAACGTCGAAATATCTCCCTGTCAATTATAATCTTGAAAATCAATCGCTACAGAACCACAAAAAAAAACCAGTCCGGCAGCTTAGAAAGTAGTTGTCGTCTTATTTGATTGATGTCAATTAGTACATGCAAATTAACTATCTATGTTTATTGAAATCGGTAATTTTGCAGGATGAAAGCTGGTTGAGACGATGCTAAAAATAATTAGACATATCTCATTATAAGTCTACAAAAAATCGTCATATTCTTATTACAGTCAGCATTAATGGCGCCATATCACTTGAGGAGAATACAGTGGATTGGTTGGAAAGTAATTTTGGTTTTATATTTTTTTATTATCCAGTATAAAATTGAAAGTACCTTCTTATCAATCCAATCGATATGTAGTAAATAAATTGAGTTGGGTCAATAACTATTTATGAAATAGTGATATTTAATTATTTCAAGATATATGGATCGATTAAATTTCCATCATTGATTCTATCAAACTAACACAAGACGGCTAATATAGCTTTCGGAAAATAATAAAATAGTGTACAGTGTACAAGAATGATGTTAGTTTGGCGGTGAACTAATCATCGATCAATTTTCGGATATATTTCCATTTCGAAACCGTGTCCACTCAAACTATTCTGCATCGATCTGCACATCGGAAAATTTTAATCAGAAGGCACTATGTTTGCTTGAGAGTTTTACTTGAATCATATAGCTTGAGAATTAATGATGAAGGGACCAAAGTCTTGACAACTGTCGGATCGTCTGCTATTGCATATATCACTGGATCTTGTTGTTTCAAGTGCTGCAGGTCAATTATTTGGGATCAGTAATACAGTAGAATAAATAAATAATAAGTTGCATTTACCGTCGAAGTAATAAGCACAATCATTCAAGCTACAGTAGCTTTAGGTTCTCTAAAATGGTGCGCAGGAACTATTACAATAAGGACGATCTCTTTCGAACTCTTATTATCTGTATGGCTCCGAGCCTTCAACTCTGACATTCTGACATATGTACGCGATGCTCAATTCAAAATCTGCATGTTTACTTTAGAATATATTAGACATTGGAAAGCAACATAAGAGATGATGTCATACGTTTAAGATGCG
This sequence comes from Rhynchophorus ferrugineus, assembly GCF_030347505.1. Classification (NCBI taxonomy): domain Eukaryota; kingdom Metazoa; phylum Arthropoda; class Insecta; order Coleoptera; family Curculionidae; genus Rhynchophorus; species Rhynchophorus ferrugineus. The sequence continues at coordinate 39,257,600 of NW_027472580.1, read as the reverse complement.
ACAATCACAAAACAGTTGAGAAACAAATTAAGTGACGCAAATTACAATGGTTAGGACATCTCTTCTCAACGAAAGGTGAACGAATTCTTCACAGATTTGGAGAAATCGATCTTCCTAATGGAAGACAGGATTTCGATATGGAGACAAAACACGTCCAGGTAAACCGAAACGTTTGAAGATGCGAAAGATATATTGAAGGAAGACTCAACCCAAACAATTGGAAGAAGTATTAAATTGGGCCACATTTAACAAGAGATAGGAAGATGGACGCCACATCAATTGAATGATAGGCAAATGGAAAATAGAAAAATCGTCTGTGAAATGCAGCTTTAAAGGTATGATCGGAAGTTATTTTTGCATCGAATAATGGCGGGTGATGAAAAGTGGTTTTATTCCGACAACCTTAAGTACAAAATATCAGGGTTATCGCCTGGCGAAGCCGGCCGATCGATACAAAAGCCAAATAGTTTTGGTCGCAAGTCAATGTTTCTTAAATGGTGGAATTATTGAATTATTACGAACTATTGAAGCAGTTAATAGTAATCGCTACCGAAAACAAATGATTGAATAAATTTGAACCAGGCATTGATCGAAAAATGTCTAGAATGAGCCCGAAGACACGATAATGTGATTTTACTACAGGATAAGGTGCAGCCTCATCAAGAAAAACCCGCTGTACTCACCAGATCTTGCCCTGTCCGACTATCAACTTTTTAATAATATATATTAAATTAAATTTAATAGAATTTTCCCATTATATATGAATATAATGGATTGAACATGATCGTATATATGATATATTTTGCTGCTTCCGACATCTGTGATCTATATAATCCACAACTATCGCAACTCGGTTTGACTGGGGCTAAACAAATTATGGCGGATTGCTATATTTCCTGGTTATATATTTTCAACAAAAGTGTCAACCAGGATCTAATTAGGTTCCATCTAACTCTTTAAGCACTCTCGCATCTTTAATGATTATATCTATAAAAATATTAAAGGTTCGAAACAATTAATAAAATTGTATTGAATGATAGTGAAACTAATAGTTATAAAAAATATATTGTAAAAAAAAATAAATTAAATAACGCAATAGTATTAGAGGATTATACGAAACAATTATTATTAAATATCTAATAAATAGTACGTATAGTTTAGAAAAAAAATTGTTGGTGATGGATATTGTTGGTGATGGATATTTTCATATCGGTAACCGAGAGAGAACGATTTGACCAACGTACCGTTTATTAACTGATCTATTTCAGACTCGATCTGATAAGGCGTATTGTCGCGCGTTGTCTATTGTCTCCTCGTCAAGTCCGGGCACGAAGCCACCTCCTATTCAACCCGGTGCACTTCCTAGAAACCGAAACATCCGATCCGTTGCCGATCGTATTGCTTACGTAACACTATCCCTCCGCATCGGGGTCCGGCCGTTCGAAAATAGAACGAGAAAGATTTCTCATTCTCGAACCTGTTTACTTAAGATCTGACCGCATCGGTCACTCGAGATGCCATAAAGAGTCATCAAACTCGAACCCCAGACATTCCGTGAAAAAGGTCGTTGATATTAAGGGCCCTAATTACGCTCGATCCGCTACTTCGCCAATGTCTTTTTCTGTTTCGGTCATCCTTTCGTTTGCTGATACTAACCAAATTAATTAGTGACTTTTAATTCGATAATTTTACTTATATTGTGTATTAAAACGTGTTTGTATAAGGGTATACTAGTTTACATTTATTTGCATTTTATCATTTACTATATTTTATATTTTATTTGAATATGAATAAATTAATAAATAATTCTAATTAATTAACAATTAGTTTTCTGATTAATATCATGAGCTAAAAAATGATTTCTAGAGTTTTAACTAATGCTTGTGTTATGTGGTTATTGATTCCTAAAATAATAATAGAAAATCACCAAACAATCCATAGAATGATATTTTAAAAATATATGCCAAACATTTTTAATCATTTAAATATTACTTGTTTGTACTCTGATCTTTGTTTAACCTTTAAAAAGGGTTATGTTGAGAAAATTGTTAGGATATGTATTATTTAAAGTATTTTCCAACATTTTCTAAGATCTGTTTTCTTCATCTTTGGTTTAATAATGTTGGTTACAATTAATGTTGGGAAGTATCGACTGAAATCGATTATCGACTGTTTTGTAATTGTCTACTTTTGCTATCGACTTTTTCAGTCGCTATTTTCCGTCCGATTGATTTTGTTACTATTTACTAGCGACTGTTTGAGTCGTATACTTTTAGTTACTATTTTTGGTTCTACTAGTTTCATTCGATTTTTAACGTTCTGGCTCTGTCGTCCTAGCCGCGAACTTTTTCCGTTTACATGTAATATATGTAGTTTTATGATTATTTTGGTAGTTTGCTTGTAAATATATTGTATATTAATATAGCAGCATTTTGGAACGATATTTTCAAGATTGTTAATGTAACAGGGCAAAAAGATTAAAATTGTGAATGATAAATAATAACATAATTTTGACGACTGTTTTTATGGAAATAATAGGTAATATTTCGATTGCACTCCTGATTTTTGTTAAAAAATATTTCCGTTCAATAATAAATAAAGCATTTACTTTATTTAAAAAGCTCTAGTAGTTATTGTCCGATCATTTTTAATTATGCCATGGATTAGATTTTTTTCTATGATTAGGTATATGTTTAATTTTTATTTAGTATTTATGGTTATTGTACATATTTAGTTTTTAGGTTTTGTTTAAGTTCTGTTGTATTGTCTATATTTATTATAGTACTTTATTTAAAAATAGCAATTAACATATTAAAATACGATAAAACATTTGTGGAGTTCTTTTTTATAGATCCACAAATCATTTAAATATAAAAGTAATTCTACTTCCTTTAAAATGAAATTATTAATTGCCTGTTAATAGGATTCAGTAATACTTTTTTTCCTTTTCCCTTTTAAAGATAGTACGTGAGGAAATAGGTACATCTCCGTCCCGCTGACATTACCGTTGGAAAATATAAGCACAAATAAAATTAACTACTCCAAGCAAGTATCTCTCCTCTCTCACAATTTATACAGGAAAGGGTTCGTACATCATCATTGTCTGACATCACGAATTCATTCGCCTGTTTTTTAACTATCGACTGTTTTGCTACTATCGACTATTTCGACTGTTTTCAGTCGACAGTTCACAGCGCTAATAAATTTATAATAATTGTATTATGGTTATACAAGGTGTACCGGAAAGTTATTAACGGTTTTTGTAATAAATGTTGCTAGGCTTAAGTATGAAATGTTATGTAAGTATTTTACAAGTAGGTCATTTTATTCTACATTCTTATAACATCAAATTTCGAAGATATATATGTTATATTTTCTGCATTAGACCTGCATTTGCGGCAGGCATTAATTTTAATTTCCCATTACATTGCATTATACTATTTAATCAAAAGAAAAAGTCACTGAAAGTGATCGTTTGCTGCTAAAAACCTATGGAGAGCATATCTTACTCCTAAAAACATGCGAAGACTTGTCTCGAAAATTCAAAAGTGGTGATTTCGAAGACAAAAAACGTTCAGACAGACCGAAAAAATTTGAAGATGCGAAAGAGTTATTGAATGAAGACCCAACACAAACTTAAAAACAATTGGCAGAAATGTTATATTGGGTCATATTTAACGATTAGCGATCAACTACGAACAATGAGGAAAATCCAAGGGATAGGAAGATAGGTGGCACAGCAAATGAATGACAAGCAAATGGAAAATAAAAAAATCGTTTGTGTAATGCTATTGAAAAGGTATGATCTTAACGCTTTTTATTATATACTATATGGTGAGTTTGTAATACAAAGTTTAACGCCTATAAAGGACAACATTTTGCTTAAAAGTTTAGTAGACCCCAAAAAATGTTGCCTATCGTGGTACATATGAAATTGGGTGTAACGAAATGATTTGTAAAAGTTTTATATATGATAATTGTTTGAAATATTTGCGTAGAAAATGTACTCATTTATCAGAAGCTAATTGAATTATGGAATGTTTGATGGATTTGATTTTCATAAATTAATCTTCCACTGAAACTTCGAAGCAACGATAAGTGCAATTGTGACTGTTTTGACATATTCAAAGTCACTAATAAGTCAATAACAATCGTCGCAAATGAGACGAATATATATCGCGTGATTGCCTTGTCCAATAACCCTTAAATCACAAGAAAATTTTCCCCATTTTTGGATATTTAAAATCGATGATTATAAAAACACGACAAAAAAAGACATAATGTAAACTTATTGTTTTAAAAGATTTCTAAGGACTCTTTTTGTATCTCGTGTAATTTTAAACGCTATTTTAGGATTACAATTTATGAATATAGTAATATTGTTACCTTCACAATTATATAACATATAATATTTCAGTAATTTTCTTTGGTTTCCAGAAAATAATGTCCCCAGAACTGAACGCTCGTAATTTTCAAAGCTATTGCATATATAAGCAATATTCTTATTTATATTCCTTATAATAATTATATTGCAGATAATAATAGAAAATACAAATAAACTAAATACAGTTTTGAATTTATAAAAATACGCAAACGAGACATTGGGTTAGATAAGCTGTATATATTGCGTATCAGTTCTTCAAACTAAAGGACACTGTTATGGGGATCACATTCGTTTGGAACTGAAGCCTTTTGATGAGAGCGCTTAAATGTAAATGACCACCATACAAATATAACAGTTAAAAATTCTAATTACAAACACCTATGAATCACCAAACGAAATAAAATCCTATATACCTATATAACTGCTGCCAGTAATATCTAAGGTTTTTGAAAAACTCCTGTTGAAAAGAATAAAACCGATCATAGAGAGAAAAAACCTAATACCAACACATCAGTTTGGGTTTATTAACAAGCACTTAACAATTGACCAGGTCGACCGAATAACAGATGTTATTGAAAAAGCCTACGAAAGTCAAAAAGTATGCTCAGCTATATTCTTAGATGTAGCACACGCTTTCGATACGGTTTGGCATGAAGGCCTTGTTCATAAACTACAGAAAATGCTACCAAAACAACACACCGAACTACTAAAATCATACATTACAACCAGAATGTTTAGAGTCAAACAAGAAGAAGCTTACTCTACAATAAAGGAAGCTAAAGCAGGTGTACCACAAGGAAGTGTACTGGGACCAATTTTTTATCTACTTTACACTTGTGATATACCACAATTGGAAAATATCACGATGGCTACATTTGCTGATGATACTGCAATTATAGCTGTGGGAGACAATAGTGAAGAAGCCTCACGAAAATTACAACAGGCAAGTGACAATATAAATAATTGGACACAAACTTGGAAAATAAGAAATAATGAAAGTAAATCTGTACATGTGCAGTTCACCTATAAACAGACCGTACAAGCACCAATCACATTAAATAACACTATCATTCCATATAGCAAGAACGCTAAATATCTCGGAATGAATCTCGATGCAAAACTTCGCTGTAAGGAACATATAAAGAAGAAAAGAATAGAACTGGAATTAAAATATAGGAAAATGTACTGGCTAATTGCACCCCAATACTATAGGACTGATTACCTACATCGAGACCTTCAGATACCCACAGTCAGTCAAGAAATCAAAAGAAATGCAAGGGGCATGAGGAAAGACTCCATTCAAATACAAATATTGAAATATTGCAACTTTTGGATACCACCAGAACAGGACGCATACTCAAAAGAATCAAACCATCTGATCTTGTGTAGTGTTGTGTAGTGAGGTGCATATATTAAAAAATTCTGCAGTGACATGTATAAATATTATTTCACCAGAGACTGAGTTAGGGCCGATGGGTCCTCCTAGTTATATACCTAGATTTAAGTTGTCATAAAGACAAATTGTAGGTTAGACGGAAACGAATAGTAACAATGTATTAATAAAACAATAAAAAAACCTATGAATCACCTGAAACAAAATACACTTAATTCATATTATCCAGGCCGCCGTATTTGCCGAACACTGTACCTTCCAATTATTACTTATTTGGATCGATGTTACACAGTTTACATAAGCAGGAACCTATTATTTATGAATATACTCGAAAATGGGTGAAGTTAAATTTTTTTTTGGAAGAATAAAGAAAATAGCAAGTAATTGCAGTATTAATTGTAGCTGTCTAACTGTATTCTGAGTATATATGAGTACGCAATTATTTATAGATAATATATGAATATACACATAAATTATATTTATTTCCCAATGATTAAAAGAACATCTTTTCTCATATATACGCCATTGAATAGGAAAATATCTGCATAGTTCACAGAATTCTGTTAATAAAGTCACAGAAGAGAATTTAGGAAATGACAGAAAATTGTACAATTTAACAAGAATGTTTAAGAATTCGAAATACGTGATGTATATTTAATGTCCATTAATACAATATTAATGGCTGAAAATATACACAAACTAACCTTGAATTACATATGTTAATGGATTGGGCGACGTTTTATTAAAAATTCAGCAGATAATAATATATCGGATGAGAGTTTTTCACAAAAATTATATAGTGTTAATGCTATACTGTTCATTGGTTCTCAATAATAATATATGCCAGACAGAGTATAATAATATAGATACGAAATTGAATTTATAGTTACAATTTAGTATCAAATAAACAGAAGATTTCTACCAATTTCATATTAATTTAATGCAAAAATATATATAATAGTAGGAGGTCAAAAGTGAAAAACATAAAAATCTTTAGAGGTTTTTAAACTGAATAATACGCTATAATGTTGAAACTTGAATGACCTTTGAATATTATTTTGAACTTTTATAATTTAACAATAACTTTATTGAGAAAATTTTACAAGCTTACAAAAAATAATACATATTAATCAAAATAGTATCTACAACTTTTTCTCATCTTTCGTCAACATGACGATAATGTGATAAAAGTTTCTTTCTTTCTAGATTTCTATAATAAATCAATATTTCATCTCATCCTATAACTAAGCCAAGAACTTACGTCAAGAAATGAACTAATTTGAAGTTAAGGTCAATGAAGCCACTTTTGCATGAGTGGCTTCACTGTATTGATTCAAATTAAAACTCATAGCACTAGTGTTTTATATAGTCTCATAATTTAGCAGCAAAAAATAGCAGGTTCTTAGAATAAATTATAGGATGCCACGTGGGTTTTCTCTTAGGTGAGGTCATATTAAATTTGTTAAATCCAATTTTAATTTATTCCGCTTCCGACTTCCGTTTCTTTTAGCCTATTTGAAACTCGTAACCCAATCTGTGAAAAATATTCATTTATCATTTTTGAAATAAATAATGTATATGATTTTTAATTATATTCTAGAATTAATCCTACCGAAGAAGACGAACTTAGATTCCATCCCAGGAGACATCTGGCGTTACCCAATCCGGTTACAGGTGTGACTGGGACGGTTGTTCTTGGTCGAATTGTATACTGCTTGCACTGTCTAAGTATAATCACAATTATAAAAAATGACAAATATAAATATACAATTAGGACCCTGGACCCCGATAACAAAATTACAACGTAACACAACTTAAAAAACGTAAATTGCTTTATCACATATACTGTATCGTCATAAGAATATTTTGTATTTATATAGATATATATTTTCTGTTATAAATTAAATAATATATATATTTATTTAAACGCAAATATTTCCAAATGTATTTACATGCAACAACATTATATAAAACTGGCTGTAAATAACATAAGAATATATTTCGAGGTTCTTTTATTACACACCATAAAACTGGTTATACCAACCTACCCAATTAGGTGTTGTAGGTTCGCGCATTCATTATGAGATCTAGTGCAGCATCAATCATTCACTTTAGTAAACTAACTAGTTAATGAATTAATTACTCCTATAATTGTTTGGTATCAGCACGAAATAAATCTTCCCATTGGGAAGCTACCAAATATGGTGGGACGTTAGCTTTTTTTGCTTCGCACAATGGGATTTGCACCATTCAACAGAGAAACGGATACAGAAAAAAGGAATTGTCAATTATAATGGTACAATTCAAGTAATACTTACGGTATAGTTTGCGTAATCGATAATGTCGTTGAAATTTATATTTCAAGTTTAAACACAAAACTATTTATATGAAAATATAATATATTGAGCGTCTTATAATTATTAAATTACAGACATACCCAGATGTTAATTTTATTTATAGTTTTTGTTTATATCATCATCATCATCATCATCAATACATACCCAGCAGTTGGACGAGTATCTACTTCTCAACAAATACGCTGCAGCTATTGTGCTATCTAGCTATGTTGGTATTGTATTATTCAGAACGCGTTATATGATTTTGGTTCATATCTTTTTTGGAGTCGTTCATTAGACTTTCCACAAAAAATATCGATTTTTCCACAGAAATCTTTCTCCTTTTTCGATAAGTCTCGAAACCATACAGAAGGATTGGCAATATTAGCTTTCTAAAGACAAGGATTTCAGTCATGATTGTGATGTTTTCTGTTTTCCACATAACGTTACAGAAACAAACGCTCGTGCATTTGCTCAAGTGCATCCTACTTATATTTACAATAGCAGGTGATGCGTCAGTTGTCAATACTTTGGTCCCAACTTCATTAGTTCTCTATAACGCAAACTATATCATTAAAAATGCTAGAGGCCTCATCGTCTATATTAGTAAATATAGAATAATCATCAGAGAACATAAGATTGGTCAAAGAATTCCATTCAAAATCTTCTCAAATTATTGCATCCACTACTACGTATAATACTGGCTCGAACTTCAAATTGATTTATTGATTCAATTCTCTTCCCGACAATCGATATAAAATACCTCAATAATTTTTACAATGTTTGGTATCGTCTTTTTTCAGTATAGCTTTCTGGTAATTATCATTTTATTCCATGCTAACAAAACTCACTTTGATCTCCAAATTTGTGCGAGAACCACTTGGAGCCACTGAAACAGTATTTCCTTACCAGCCTCGATTATTTCTGTTATAACTTGATCGACTGCAATGGTCTTTCAACACTTTAATGATTTTATGCGTGCAATGTAATTCAGCTCATATATTGTAACATTTTACTGATAAAAATGCGTCTGTTCAGTAAAATGTTTTTGATCAAAACTGGCTTCAGACGAACACTCATATTGAAAACAAAGTTTCATGTTTTAGACATGCTGCTCAGTACATTAACTGGAATACATTCAGGGTACTGAATAGTAAAGTCAACCTTCCCTTAATTAAAGAAAAAACAGAATTGTTCCTATTTATAGAAAAATAAATTTAAAAACTATATGATATCTCTCCACCATTCCATCCATCTCTTTTACAACTGCGCTAGGGAGCTGTCGTTTTTTTTTAACCTAACTTCCTGCGTATTATGTGGTCTTATATGTATTAAGGACAGGGGGAATATCGCCTAATAGACAAGTGGACTATTTAAGAGAAAACATAAACCTACTGTCTCAGATTTGAAAATTTGTCAGAAAATAATTAGATTTTTATGAAATCATTCAAAAATGGTAATCTAAACAAGAAAATATCACATCTAAAAACGGGAAATCTTAATTATATAGGTGGTATTCAACCACAGTATGCTCATTAATGATTATGTGTCTATTCGGCATAGCGTCAAGTTATTGGTACACTCAACTTTGAACTACTGTTTGGAATATATCAGAGCTATCATTACTGAAACTACTACAACATAATATCTAATGATAGAAATATATTAAAAATTTAACGAATCCTGAAGGTCTTTTAAAATATAATATGAACACCATATTATGACCAACCTGCATAATTTATAACAATTTTAGCTTCGTTCGTTTGTTATACTTTTCTATGCAGCATTTAATATGCATGTACAGTAAATTTGAAAATAATTTGTTAGACATTTTACGACTTAACATATATGTACTTTACAAAGTTATTAGTTTTTTCTAGCAAACTTTGAATTCCACTTTGGAAAAATAACGCGTCATTCTGGATATTCAGGAATTAATTCATAAGTTATGGATCAAAATAACTTATAATTAGAAGTTGGAGTGTTAATATGCAGTACAGTGGCGCTAAATATAATATTGAATATGGTAGGTACGTAAATTTTTATGTATATAAATATTTGTTTGTATTCAGCTTAAAGAATTATTTATTTCCCCACACTTTAAACATAATTTTGTCTTTTGTCGCAAATGAAAGTTAATGCAAAATTAAATTTTGAAGCTCGAATTTTTGATTGCCTACAAAAATTAATTAACGATAATTACGCAATCAAGATTATAATAAAATTACAGAGAAAAAATTTTTTTAGTGTTATTTGAACGTATATATAAATCAGTCCTTTCAAATGCTGACGGCGATCGCTGTATATTAAAACACTTTATTACTGTGATTTTTATTGCGTCCTATTAACTGCATCCTTATCACGCACATTTTTTTAATTCAAACAGGTGTAAAAATGAAGCAGAATAAAAATAATTTAACCCAAAATATTTTATGCGATATTTTTATACCATATATAATTAAATTTTTAACGATTTAAATAATGTTGCTGTAAATATTACTTTATATTATTGATCGTAGAGGCACATCTAAATTGATTATATATTGTTAATGGTGTAAATTTAGCTAATGAGAATACATTGAAGAAATGCTCAGAATGTTAGTCGACGATATATCTTGAGTAAATCAATACGTGGAAACAGAAGTATTGATGGCGGTATAGATATGGGCGTAAATTGTGAACAATATATAAAGATATATAAAGATGATCATTAAATTCGATCTTAGTATGGAAAATTGTATGGTATGTTTATCTGTGATATATTAAAAACAGATGTTTATCTTTTATCATTCTTACCAGGATTGTTTAGAATTAATTAATGTCCTTTTCTGCAGTTAAAACTGAATATAACTAAAGTCTATAGAAGAGAACAAATAGCTTCGTGCTAACCAAGAGCTTTTGATAATGTATTAAGACAAAGATAAAGAATAGGGGTTTGTAAGAAAAAAATATAAATATGCATATTTCTGAAGCATCCTTGAAGAATATGTTTCAAAATCTGACGTCTTTTTAGATACGATAAACTTAATACGTACTAATAAGTTTCTTCTTCTTGCGCGCAATTAAAGAAATTCCAGTAATATTAATCAGCGATCAGACAGGTGACAAAAAATTTACAAACAAATATTTTAGGCTTTAGCCGACGCGCTACCAGGTCCAATTCTTATACGGTAGTTTATTCGTCATTTCTGTTAAAACATTATTAAACGAAATTATTTAATTTTAAATAGTTTTATACAAAATATTGTATTACTTTCGGTTATTCTAGTATTGTTAGGAATATTAAAGATGTATGGCAAATTTGGATAAAAAATAATTAAAGTATGATAACGTATGATAATATAAAATTAAATTTCACATTTATTGTAGAGTGAATTAGTGAATTGAGAGATTACTGTGTCTCCTCTATCGGAAGGTATATACAGCTGTAAAAGAAAAACCGGACATTAACAAAATTCGAAAATATTAATAATCGGATGTCCTCCTTGTTTAGAAGATATTTAGAATAGCTAAAAAAATTGTTCTTGCTGGAAGGACTGATAGTAATTGATATGGTTCTGGAAGCTTAGTATATCCTTGTACTGGGGATAATTCTAAAGTTTATTAAATGTTTTCTGTAACGTTTAGTGGTAATAACTTCTAAATAATTTCAATTTTAGTTTAGTAAATGCCTTTCTTAACAAAGCGCTAAAAAATATTGTAGCTATAAATTATAGCTTCATGGAATTTCAATTTCTCATTTGTTGGTAAGATAAGTATGTATGGTTCTTACATAAGACAAAGTAAAAAGCAATATATAGCAGTAGATTTTTTCTTTATTTTTTATCCATATTTATTAATATATATATATATATATATATATATATATATATATATATATATATTAGGTGAGAAATATGGATAAAAAATAAAGACTGTATGAATACATAAATGAAGTAATGAAAATATGCATCAGGAGCAGCAATTTAACGATTATATTATATTATGTTCTAAAATATGTGACATATGACATTTTATATTTAAAATTATTTATTTTTTAGAACTGAGATTTGAAAATTCAATAGGTAGTTTAATGATTTCTATATAGCTTTAATATATATGCCAAAGTCAAATATTAATTTCAAAATTGTTAATATATTATTTGTTTTAATATCCAAACATGTATTACTTCATAAGTTATTACACTTCTGAAAATAATCTTACCTATAATACTTTGTTATAATATTCAGTAATGTAGTAATTTAAACTGATCAATATTTTTTGATCATTTAAACTTAATGGCATTTAGATTGAATTAAATACCGTTTAAGAACTTTAATGAGTTTTAGTTCTTGAAATGAAAATTTTAATATATTTCAATATCTAGACAAACAAGTCGAATACTGATGCATTTTGGTCGAATTTCGGCCACAGGGCGATCGCCAGTTCTGTTATATTATTCGCGTTATATATATTTTATATCCGTCTCCCCGAATTTTGAGTCAAGTAAGCGCGGAACTTTTTTTTTGCTTCTTTAATTTGAACAATTCTACCGATAACAGAAATCGTTTGTTTGTTGAATATTTTGCTGGAAAGTATATTAACGATACATTTTACGTCGTTAGATCGCTAGATCGAGTGACTTTGTAAGAAGAAAACGTTCGGCTACATCTTGCAAACTCCATTAAAATTTACATTGAAATACTTAAATATCAAACCCTACCCTCATATTCACCAGATATTACTCCTGTCAATTATCACTTAGTACATTAACTTATCATGCATTTAGCCGAGCAGCGTGTTACTTCAGACTAAAGAGACAAAAATTGGAACTAATTATAAAGAACAATATATTTATAACTGACAATATTCAATGAAGATATTTCTTTCGTAACTATATTCACGTAAAACGCGTTCATTCCGCTGAGAGACAAATTATTTGAAGGCGTTATGGTATGTTATGTTGGGTGAAAATATAATCTACAAAACGTTTCATTTTTCCTCTTCACCACAAAGTAAAATTATGAAGTGTTATCATATATTTATGGTGCATGTAGGTCATTGATACAAAATCTGTGGTTATTAGTTCAATAGTTTAAAAAGCGCTATATTTTAAGAAAACAAATTGTACCCTAGATTAAAAATACGCAATTTAAATCCGAATTCGAATGAAATTTGCAAATATTGCTGTTGAATTTGATTGTTGCATTTGTGTCAAATATTATCTATTTTTCTCTCCGTGTTATATATTTTTCTTTTTCATTGTTACTTGTTTCCATTGTACATTGTTTTAATGTATTCCAGGTGCTCTGTGCCTTCAAAATACTTTCCTTCCATAAATAGGTGTTATATAAAGTAGACGTAAAAATGTAGTAGCTGAAAACTAACAATATATTAATTACTCACACTTAATTAAAATAAAATCTATAACGATTAGAAATTACCAGAAAACATTAACTTATTAAATTATAATTATTATCGCATATGAATATTAAACTTTTTATACAAAATATTGTTATAATATCTCCGCCAAATATAACAATTAATGGAGTATAGAATCATTGTTCATCATTGTATTACATTCATTGTAATAATTTTCTTTAATAATTTTTAATAAATTTCGCATGTGATTTCATTTAACACAATTTGTAACATTCAAAGTAATTCGTGGAATGCGTGGAAAATGTAGAGAAATTTTTGAAATATTGTTGATATTGATTTCGGTTAATAAATCTTATACCAGAGACAAAGATATAGCCGATGGGTAAATTATTATAAAGAGAAATAGTAAACTATTGTAATTGAAAAAATAACTTATAAAGATTAATAATTGATTGTGAAAGATGATGAATTATTACCTAATATCCTTAATATCCTTTATATCATGAGATATGATAGATTGGCTTCTTAAATATATCTCTGGCTTATGTTACGACCATATCAGAGTTGAGCATCTAATAGGATGTACATCAATCCAGGTGTTGTTTTATGGGTAGCAACACTGATTATTAATTGTCGTTCGGTTCTGATATCTATTGTTAGCAGTGTTGTTTCTCGACCCACTTTCTTTAGAAATCATCTCAAGCTTATCTGATGGACAGTGAAGACTCCACAAAATCTGTATGCGCAGGTATGATCCATAATTTTAATCAATGCGCCGAGTATTGTTACAAAATGCATTAAATTTTATTTTCAATATATATATATATATATATATATATATATATATATATATATATATATATATATATATATATATATATATGGGTGCCATATATTAGGTATAATGATTTTGAAGCCTGACTGAATTAGATTTTATAAATAAATGTTTATTCATTGTCATTATATAGTGATAAAGATATTTTGGCAATATATGAAATGAATTTGTTTTCTGCAATGATGGAAAACAAATTAAGTTACAAAATGTTATCATATAAGGTAAATCACAGCAATGATATTCAGCATCATCAATCAATACAATTGTAAATTTGTATTTATTTAGATTGAAATCAAAATTATTTTATAAATAAAAGTAATCAGCTGCTAATATGAACATAATATAATATACTAGAACATATAATAGAATGGATATGTATTTTTAATACATATAATAGAATAGCCATGTTATCCTCTGCAGTTTATATTATTCTTTATGTTATTTTTTATTTATAAATCAATACATTTTTAAATACATCAAGTTGAAATTACTTTTTAGCAATTAATATATAATGATGTAAAGTTGAGAAAGTATTTTCTTACGCTCTGTAGATTGACCATGATTAATTAAAATATTATGACATTTATGACTCAAAGTAACGTCTTCCTAATGTCAAGGTGTGTGTAATATAATTGTACGATATATATACTGAGAAACTGCCACTTACCATACAATTAATCGGAATATCTTGTCACCTAGTTCACTTATGACAGAACCAATAAAACCGTCATAGCAAGTTCATAACCAAACACCTCAAATTCTTCATGTTGTAAACAATAGCAGATTTTAGACGCGATTACATAAAGGAGTTGTGTTAAACCGAGGCAGATCTGAAACAGAACGTCTCGTATTATTCTCGCCGCGAGATTATTATTGAATCTGTTCTTGCGCGAGGTGAAGAAACGTCGCGAATGAAGAAACGGCTGTCTTGCCTCTCAGCTGGTCGCGACTCTTGCTCCCGCCACTACCGTGCACGGCACTCTAGATTCAAATAATTATTCTAATGATGGTCAAGCGGTAGGGTGAGGGGAGTGGCGTGAATCGAGTTGGCCAGGATTTCTTCGAGGGGGTTTTTCGTGATGGGAAAAAATCCGAACGGTTCCGAACGAGGAATTGTTTGTGCAGTGGCATAGTTTTGCGCAAGGCTGACGTCGCTGCTGGTACTGCTGCTGTGGTACCGATTTTTGTAATTGGTTGCCATTTGGACGAAATGCAGGCACTGGGTGTTTCAGTACTATATCGATATATCAGATATATCAGCCCACTGCTGCCACATTAGGTTTATTATCGGTATTTTGAAAAACGTATTTTTATTTCGCTTCAACACAAAATAAATAAATTACTACTCAGAGTTAGTAGACTCATGCTTCATCTTCCTCAAATATTCAATTATTGCTACTATTTCGATGGTATTTTTGATAAGATTTGAGTTTTCTCTTAAAAAAATAAAAATTATTGTTACCACTGTTTATCCATATTTTTATTCAAAAATTTCACAGGTAAAATGCTGCCGCTCTGGTTTAATTCCTATGACATCCAATTTATTTTTCTTGCAGTCGTACCGAATTCATTTAAATATTTGGAAATTGCTAAAAAAAATTCAATAATTCAGTAAATTTATTTTGCCTAATCCATGAATGTTTATTTAATTATTAACCGAAATAGAATTTTAATTTAATTAGAATTAATCATCCTGTAATTGCTCCAATTTATCATATTAATCTTAATAAATATTACTTTATAACAACACTTTATATGTGTTGTTGATTTCATTAAAGTTGAGTAAAAGAATATTTCGAATATGCCCTCCATAGTGAAGCGTAATTTGTATCATCTACTATTAGTAAATTCGTAGCAATAATAAGTTTTCATTTCAATAACTCAACATTTTCAATATACATTATGTTAGAAATAAAGTAAAAATTCAAATTCAATTTAGATCCAAATTGCAGCCTTATTGACATCTTAATATAATTTTGCGACCAAAAATTTATTTTCAACTATATAATTCTAAATTATGCTTCATTATTTTGTATTAGTAATTTCCTCATATATATATATATATATATATATATATATATATATATATATATATATATTCCATCCTATTAGTTTGATATAGTTTCTTCAATAGATGTACAGACGATATTTGATTTGTGAAGCCTACACATTTGCAGCTCAAATGAGAGCTAGTGCCGTACTCATCGTAATCACCCGACTTAACGACTTCTGATTACCACTTTTTCAGATCAATACAGCATGGACTGGCTGGTGGACGATTTCGAAATGCTGAAGATATGTGTGAAAATGTGACGATGATTGGATCGCTTCCCAACCAACGCTGTTCCTTCGACAGGGTATTCCCATGTTGCCAAGATGGGAAAAAGTTGTAGCGGAAAACTTTTGATGAGTAATAAAGTAATTGATTCAAAAAAATAACATTTAAAATATTTTATACTCTCATAAAATATTAGCAAGCTATAGTCACAAAAAAGAACTAAAAATAAATGCTATAATTATTAATTTTCATAAAAAAAAAACATAAATCAAGAAAACTAAATATCGCTGTTTTTATTCCATTAAGTTTAGGCAAAGATCTTGATACCACTGAATTCATAGATATAAACAGTCGCGCAGAACAACAACCCTACAATTCAAACAAAGCCACCGTTTAAGTTTAACTTGCTTGATGAGTTTTTACCCTCAAGTGCAGCGGCCCTAGCCCTTACAGCATCTAAATAATGGACCACATTGCGCGTTTATTCAATTTACATAATAAAGGCGATCTAGACATAAAAATAGAGAAAACCCTCTTTGACAACACCTTCATAGCGTTTATAGATTATGTCTTTTAGAATATATAATCTTTAAAATATGTTATACCATTTTTTTACAGGATCTCTGGGTACTTGAAACATATTTTCCTATTTTGAATGTTGATAAAAATACTAAAAGCACTGATATAAAATTTAGATAGACATTTTTTCGGTTTCTAATTAAAATCTATTATATTGCTTTATAACAATAAAATAGTGCTAATTTACGTAGATAATTTTATTTTGGGTATAATACAGTTAACAGTTATCGTGTTTTTTTCTATATTTTAAATAACGTTTCCTTTTTAGCAACTAGAGTTTATTTCTACTGGACCTAATGATGACTAAATAAACCTGGGCTCCGAACCACGGTTCTCGGAATTACACCTATAGACTGGCGAGTGACCAACTTAAAAATCATCCCAGAAGATATCCGGTCTCACACAGCCTGGTTATTGGCGTGATATGGATCATTTTCCTTATCAGATTTTGCATTCTTATCTAAGGACAATCACAAATGTGAAAAAATCAGAAACATGAATTTATGATAATGTCTTAGAAATATTCGAACCCGCGATTGTAGCAACATCAGGAGGACCATTCTGTCGCCTTTACCACTGCGACAACCAAGCCGGTCATTTATTGTCTTTGATATACCATTTAAGAGAGAGATGAATTAAGAGATACTGTATTTACATTTTTATATATTTGATAGTACATTAAAACATTAAAACCTGCTACTAACGCAGCAGTCTTACGTCTAACCCGTCTTAATCAATGTGACTTTCAAGCGGGTTAAAAAGATCGCTTGGTGGTGATGCTTTATTCAAAACAAGTAATTTTTAGAGGTATGTCTAAAATAGTTTAGAGAAAATATGGAGAATGATGGACGTCCTGATCGGCCAACAACATATAGAGATTTTTCTTCAAATCACATTCATTCATTGATATGAAAATTAAGGATTTCGTTGATATTACTGGCTTATAATTCCGGCTAGTTCCGCAGTTTCATCTCTT
The DNA here is from genome assembly GCF_030347505.1 of Rhynchophorus ferrugineus. Lineage (NCBI taxonomy): Eukaryota > Metazoa > Arthropoda > Insecta > Coleoptera > Curculionidae > Rhynchophorus > Rhynchophorus ferrugineus. Next base: position 39,239,458 of record NW_027472580.1, on the reverse strand, counting down.
AATATTTTAAATTTATTCTAAATTTATATACAATTTGTTGATGACCCATGGGAGAATTCCACTCTCTCCAACATTGTATTTGGATAGATGCCATTTTTCCCATCTTGAAAAGAGCGATGTATCTTTTGAGATTATCCACGAGTCGACCCATTTTTTGTTATCTTCATAAGAACTGAAGCGATGCTCAGACAAGTCACATGCTAAAAAGCGATATTAGAAGTAGCAAGGTTTGGATAATACGACGGGTCAGGTAGTATTTCCTATCGTCGGTTTTTCAGCATTTAGTCGAGCCTTATCATGCCGAAGAATATTATTTTTGTGCTTTTGCTCGTATTCCTGCCTCTTTTCGATGAATGCCAAATTTTTGTCTTTTGTCAGAAAGTCCTTTCTCTTCTGTGTTGAAATAACCACCTTTAAAACATCGAGTATTCATAAAATCTAATCAATGTAGCATGACTGACATACACTTCACACAACAGTTAATGACCTTCAGCCGCCCTTTTCCTCAAAATGCGATTTACTAGGTACAAACCCAAAGATTTTCAATACATTTTCTTTGTTCGCTCTTTTTGACGATATGTCACATACTGAAATTGACGCCTGTGTGGTGCTTCAACATGAAGTTGGTTACAAATGTACCCGATGAAATTGATACACATACACGACACTATCTGTTTTAAAACTTTTGAAATTAATTTATAGGCCTGATATTTTCTTGGTAATTTTTAGAGAAATATATAAGTTAGGCCATCCAGTGTGTATCCGAAAACTCTTAATAGTAAAACGAAAATAATACCACACGTGCAATCCGTTCTTATATGCTCATTTTTATGGATTAAATTACAATGAATGGGGGTTGCGAAAATAGGGGTTTTCTACTGGCAAAACTACATTCATCATCTCAATTTTTCTAGGGTGGATGACCCTTCTCGGCAGATGATGCGCGCTGGTCAGTTGAAGACAAGTTTTGCATTTTAATTTACCAGGTGTTCTATGCAAAATTTATTATTCCATCTATATACAAGCAGCGTCCATGTGCCTGTAAAATATTTCATTGAATGTTACCCCCTATCATTAATACTTTACCACAGTAGTTTTAAAAACAGATGATTGGTGGATTGAAACACCTAATTTTGAATGCATGCAAGTACATTTCGATGTTACAATTACAATTTTTACTTTACTGACTTTAAAGACATTTATTGAGAAAAATTGGTAATCAAAATATTATTGATATTTTTTACATTTTACATTTATATTTTTTTAGTATCGGTGTCAAAGAGCGATGTTGGTTTGCCAGTGATCCAAGTGTAAATCTTTTCAGGCACTTCTTCAGTAATTCGAAACTATGTAGCAACCTAGCGGTGCTCTGTCGATCTGAATAAACGGTAATCAAGAGGCACTATGTCCGGTGAGTACTTTGGCTATGGTAGAGTGGCCCTATCCTTTCAAGCAGCTACATTGTATCTTTCACCATTCTTAGAACATACAGTCAAGCGTTGTCATGCACAAGGATCACTTTGCGTCTGTTATTCGTTAGTATTAGTCGTTAGCTTATGGATGAACATGTTATTTTTAGATTTATACAATAGCCCTTAGTTTGAGCAGATTTGAAAGCTGAACATATTCGCCTAAAAAGTGTTAAACTCCTGCCAGATAATGGAACCATCTTACGATGGTTCCATTATCTGGCGCTGCTGCTAAATTATTTGTCAAATTCATTTGACATCGGGGCTGATTTTCGCCAAGAAGAAGTCACATTTCCACTGCTTTTCAACATAGTAGTGAATGCTGTTATACGAGAAATTAAAAAAAATGGCAAGCGTTAAATATATAAGCAAGCTATAAAAAACTGGACCGATCTGATGCTCACTGAAAATAGAGCTAAATTTGCTGATACAGATACTGAAGCTTTTTCTATCTTTCTTCATGGTACAGCTCGCAGTACAGAGAGCCATATGACTTGAGAATTAATGAAAAAAATGCCAAGGTATTGATAACTGACAGAAACAGACCCTCTTCCCGATCCACGTTTGTAGATCATGATGACTTTATAACATTAGTTATTGTAATTAATATTTTGAAGAACTAAACTAAAGACATATAACTAAAACAATTAGAAAACAAGATCATACATTATAACACAACAAGTTAATTATCCTTTGCTTATAAAAATGTCTGTAATTGTGTTATAAGAAATGGTATATTAAGAAAGAGCAGAAAAAATTATTAAATTTAATGACAAGTAGATAATTAAATATTATATTTAGATGCGTCGTATATTTGATGTTGACATGTACTATATAAAATATTACACGTTGTATAATGCGGCATGTATATATGTGGCTCTGCACTGTATGCTATTGAAGGTATCTAAATGAGGCGTTTGTAAGCAATAGCAAGTGTCGGTTGCCTTTTTTACATTGCTGAAAGTATCTTATGAGAATTTTTTTCTGTCCTTAAAGGAACAATTGTAATTGATGAATGGTATTTCTGAGATATTTTAATTGCCGACACGATGGCAAGACATTTCTGTTGACATAACTTTGAGAAGGTTTTTGTACGAGCTTTATGAATGGAAGTGTCATATGCAAAAAGTGCCGCCTAACAAGAACTACCGACTCTACTTTTTTAAAACAATGATCCAAACTTAGAATTTCACCTGACCTTCTAGATTAAGCCTTCTTGAACGATAACTTAATTATCGTAAAAAATATTTAAATTACAATATACTATTAAACTTTCTTTATTTAATTTTATATATGACTATTGTATGTTAAATGGTATATAGTAATTACGACAAATGCATAAGTTTTGTTTGGTCAAAATAATTATTTATATTTAACTATATATAATAAATAACCTATTTGTTACCAGAAAGTTTTATTTTATAATATTATGGTATTTTCCATTGTTACACATGATATTTCACTTTCATTATCTCTTTTAGTAAATTCAGGTTCTTGTTATTAATTATTTAATTAATTTAGTTTGTCATTAACTCTCAAATAAGAAACATTCTCCAGATTGCAACATAATAGTTGTAATAAATTAATTTGTAAATTAAGAATGAACTAAGAATATCTAAAGAAAGAAGTACTTAATAAAAAAAAACGAATTGTATATCACATTTTAATAATAATATATCGTTTATATATATATATATATATATATATATATATATATATATATATATTTATATATTTGTCCCCCTCCCCTTTAGATCAACACCGTACTATTGTATAATCGCGAAATGAGGACACCCATCAAAACGACAAATTGATAGCGTTAATAAAGAAACGAAAAACTAACATTAATGTAAAAATAAACGATATATTATTATTAAAATGTGATATACAATTCGCTTTTTTTATTAAGTACTTCTTTCTTTAGATATTCTTAGTTCATTCTTAATTTACAAATTAATTTATTACAACTATAACGAATGGGATAAGGTCGGTGTGGACCCAAATATCCGTGATGGGGAGTGATGGAGAAGGTGAGGCTGCTGTGAGTAAAGAGGTAGACGGTACGGATAATTGACAGCGAATCGATGACCAGGGGATGGTTGAACTTCTGTTCTAGGAAACAATTTTTAAAGAGCATTTTGGGAATCGCCCAGGATTAGCCATCTTTTGAAGGATTGTGCTGAGATGTAGGATAAAGCTTTAAATATCGCGAAGATTTCAACGGTCAATACTGAACTCTGTTCAGGAGCTTGAAACCCAGTTGTCCACCAAGCCCGCTGTAAGATTTGGAGCCATCGGTATATATGTGCCAGGCTAAGAGTGGAGAAGTTCACAGAACTTGAACCGAATAAGGTATGGACAATGTTCTCTTTTATAAAAAAGACTTAACGATATGTTTTTGAAAATATGAAATTCAGTTGGAGGTGGAACAATTTGTAATAAATGTTTTGGATACAAGGTTTGCGGAGCTTGGTATTGATGTAGATTGCAATAACCTTTATTACAGATTTACCAATCGATAAGGAATTTTCAACTGACCTGTCGCTTTGAATAGTTAAAATCACTAATCAATTACTGATTTCAGCTCATCTCTAGATGTTAAAGGTGTTGTAGTACCATCTTAAAATAATTATTGATTTATTATTATAAGGAAATTCACAAAAGTTCAGGTTATGTTATGTATTATTTAAATGCTATTAAATATTATATTATGCACCATTTATTAATTCCCATTAATATTAATAAGTAGTTGTCGAGTAAAATTGAATTCAGCGAAATTAATAGAATATCTAATGTCGCCTATGTTATCGTTTTACACTAAAATTTCTTAGATATGCGATCCGTATAAAATATGAACGATATTTTACTGAGTCGTTTTATGAAAGGTTTGCCGCACATAACGGCCATTAATACGATTCAAAATGTGTCAAAGATTAATAGGAACATGAGCGTTATCAGAAAAATGAAGGTATTTTAATGACCGTACTTAGCTACTGCCTTTTATCGTGTTCTCTGCATAATTATCAAGACGGAATTGGGAGAACCTTTTCATTCACGGGCACACAGAGCTTTTTTTTTGATATAAAGTATGTGATCTTTTTAAAGATTTATTGTTATGTTTGATAATCATATGTTTGATTTTTGTAAAATTATTCTATTTTAGTAGATATATTTGAGTAATAGTTTTTATATTTTTTGAAGGTATTTTAATTAATTAAATATAGTTTAGAAAAATTGGAAAAGTAATTTATATGTTTTTTGTTATGGTCTAAAACCAGGCTGATATGACGCATACCTGGTCGCGGAGACTTGCTCTGGAGTGACATTTATTCTTATGTTTGATAATCATATGTTTGATTTTTGTAAAATTATTCTGTTTTGGTAGATATATTTGAGTAAGAATTTCTATATTTTTTGAAGGCATTTTAATTAATTAAATATAGTTTAGAAAAATTGGAAAATTAATTTATATATTTTTTGTTCTGGTCTAAAACCAGGCTGATATGACGCATACCTGGTCGCAGAGACTTACTCTGGAGTGACAAGTTGGACCGGGTTTATGTGGGACTGCCCCTGGGCTTATTAATACACTAAATCGAAACCGCCCCACTGTTGACCCTATGGGTCGCTACTGCTACTACATTAAATTTGTTATTGGGAACGAAGGCCCAGCGAAATAACAGATAGTGAAACTAACTATTGATTCGCGAACTTCAGTTAACAGACGACTGGATACTGTCGTATGGGTCAAAAGTTGTGACTGCAGCGACAGATGAGGTCGTTTCAGCCTGGAAAAGGGGGAGGTTAGCGGTGACGCGGTGCAAAGCTCCAAGCATGTCGACTCACTCGCGAGCAAGCGCGTTTTCAGTAGGATTTGAGTTGAGTTGTTATTTGTGGAATGATTGAGATATGAAGTGCTTGATTTCTAGCGTGTCAGTTTCCCAATGAATTTGGTTATTTCTGACAAACCATGGAGAGCCTAAGATTCTCCTGAGAAGCTTATTTTGGAAAACTTGAAGCCGTTTCATCTGGTTGAGTGTAACAAAGTTGAAGTAGACATTAGATAGGTTGAGGAGAAGGGACCGAGTTAACATCTTGTAAAGTAAGCATTTGATGAAGATGGGAATTCTGCTAGAAGATCAGATCACAGAAGATAGCAGGTTTACTATACCCGAACTTTCTGGATTGCTTTGTGGATTTGGGAATGGCCGAACCGAACCGTCGGTCGAAGTGGGGACGTAGGTACGTGACGTTATCCAGCCATGGAATTGTTGCGGTGTCGATTTTAAGTTGCGAGGAGTGCAGTGGCTAACACTTCTTATGGAAAATGAAGGCCTGGGTTTTCAGGAGGTTAATTTGCAACCTCCAGGTGAACCATTAGACAGCATGATCAAGCTGCTTCTCTAAACATTCTTGAATTGTAATTTCAAACCTGGAGGGCATGAAGAAAGCAGTGTCGTCAGCGTGAAACGCGACGTCAATGTGTTCTTGTCTCGGCAGATCTGAAATAGAAAGGTTAAATAAGGCTGAGGCCAATGGGGAACCTTCAGATATACCAGCGTCTATTTGATTTTGACTGGAAAGATCTGTAAGGTTAATAGGTTATTTTAAGACAAAAACATCGGGAGAGTTTTGAGATTTATAATCACAAAGATAACATCAAGAGGCAAAGTGTATAAGGTCAACCCTATCTGGTACATGATCCTATTGGTTGTTAGTTATTCAACGAACTATCAAAAAGCGAACTCCAAAGCCAATTGGTTGATAGCTCAGCGGTGGCAGGAACTTGCTCAAACAGGGTCAACCAGAATAAAAGAGTATCAAAGTTCGCGCACTGAACTTTTAACTAATATCACCCTAGCAAATTAAGTTAAGCTATGATCTGAAGCTCTAGCAGTGATATTAGTATATAATTTGTGTTGAAACACTGTATTGGTTTGTCACATAAACGTCTTGAAAGAGACTTATATATAATAGTTGATTAATAATTTGTTAAAAGACAGCTATCATTTTAAACTATACCCATAAAGTAGAGAATAATTAAACCCATTATGGTGAAGAGTCACTATTTTGAATATGTCTGAAATAAAAAATACATATCAATAGAAATTGTTACTTGAGCATCTTGTATATTTATGTTTTTAATACTCTCTAATTTTCTTGTTTTTGTAAATTGTATCATAAAAATATCATTGCCTTAGTCCTTTTGGTATCAACATTCAATAAACAGCTATTGCTTTTGTTATATTAACAAACCTAATAAATATGTCCAATCTTCTTGGTTAAAATTTCTTTCTATTCTTTTCGATCTACACCTTATTCTAAATCAGTTAAAAAGCAACTACTAATATAATTTATTGCTAGGAATAGTTATACTTCTTTCTGAATTTCTGGCAGATGTATATAAAATTATTTATATTGTTATGTAATATTTTAGAAACTTTTTTGTCTTTTAAGAACTTTAACTTAATTAACAACATATAATGATTCATGTTTGATGTATTTTATAAAAATATAAACCATTTTCTAAATTATATACAACGTGGTTATTTTATTAGATTTACTATATTAAGTTGTAACTTTTCTCTGAACGAATACGATTTAGCGACTAATGAGATATATATTGAGATTTTAATTAACAAATTAACGGAATGCCTTACGGATTACTTTTTAAGCCGCTTTAATTGCAATTAGTGTGGGTAGTCTATGCAAATTAGGTTCTAAAAATCGTTGAAGGTTGAGATATAGTAAAATGATACCGTATCGATAGATTGGGATAGATGACCGACGATTAATTGTAACGTTCCTATTTCGTTAATTGCTTAAATATTTTTATATATTTTAGAATATATGAAATTATCCTGTTATTGTTAAATTATATTTAGTATACTATAGTTTTAATAAGCTGACTCCCATTTTCCATCTTAATTTGGAATTGGTTGATGTTCACTCTCCAGACTTGCCGAAAAAGCGATATTACACGCTTTAAATAGATTCACTGACGCGCCCCATATAATCTCGAATAAACAATTCGGTTTTCATGACGTACATTCAAGCCTCCATCAAGCAGCTAGCATCGCAGCAACCATCCATCAGGCACTTATAAAAGGTCGCAAAGCTGGAGCCATCTTTCTAGATGTCTCCAAAGCGTTCGGTCGAGTTCGGCACAACAGACTAGTATTTCAAGCGAACCAACTAGGTCTACCAAATGACCTAATTTCCCTGCTCCACTCATATTTGGATAATAGAACCTTTTAAGTAAAGATTGGCGACGCAGTCTCCTCTTGAAAACAAATCTCCGCAGTAGTCCCGCAAGGTGCTATACTAGCTCTAATCTTCACATAGCTGATTTCTCACTTCACAAACATTCACACACTGAATTTGCAGAAAACATAGCTTTCTTCATCGCCGGATAGAGTCCCGTGATAGACTCCAAGTACAACTCAACCAGGCGATTGCGTGAAAGAAATTCTGGCGGCTGCCGGCTAACTATCCCTATCTCTTGGCTCCAGAAGGTATCACACCACGGTCTTCAGTTCGACCGTAGGTTCTAATGGTGAGCTCAAATATACCACTATTATTTCCACTACTATGCCGAAGAAGCAAACTCTCAATCTCCCAGAAAACGACTCTGTATGAAATGCTAGTACGTCCAGTCTGCCTCTACGGAGCACAAGTGTGGTACAGGTACGTTTCTGACAGAGAACTTGCACTACTCCAGGTGTTCCAGTTCAAAAAAGTCCGCGCATTACTCAACAGCCCATGGTTTTAGGAACGTGAGCACTCACCTGGAATTAAGCTTCCCGTTCGTGAAAAACTGTACGAACATGCTGAGTGTAAGGTTCTTGGAGCCTTACGCGAACACGAAAACAACTTGATCAAATCCCCTACTCATCCACACACCTCGGTATTTAAGCCAATTACTACAATCCGAGTTGTACCCAAGGGTCTCTGTCACCCGCAATATTTCTTTATCCCGAACCTGAAGCGACATCAGCAAAAGACCATTTAGTTATAGCTGGTCATTCAGGAAAAAAAAAAGATACCGTATCGATAAATTAGGCCGACGATTAACAGTACCGTTCCGATTTCGGTAATTGTAAACCTATTTCCCATTTTAAGTTTTTATCTGATGTTTCCATTAATTAAGTTTCATGTACATGGTATAGAGGTGATAAATAAGGTAGTTACTAGGGATATAGGTTTTTGCTACTAGTAAAATAGATGTGGCACACTGGATTTTTAAACATTTTGAAGAATATTTTCATATAGATACTAAATCGAACCTAAAGTGAAGTCTGTGTCTTTAATCACCGAAGCAGACTAAAGTAAAAAAAATAATGAAAGTTCTAGTATTGGGAATTCAAGAGAATCCAAGTGAAATTAATATATTAATGTTTAACCACAAGCGAGTATTACAACTGTATATCAATTGCATCAATCATGAAATCCATCATAAAATGTACATAATTAAACGATTCTATTTTGTTATATTTGCTAACAGCTTTATAAACTCAACTTTTGGTAGCCCTCTTAATCATAAATCTTAAATTAGCATCTTAAATTATAATAATAAAAATGATTGGTCAGTTTGTCATGCATACAATTTTGATACGTCTTAGCAATTGTGGGGTACTTGTTCTCAATAGTTGTATTCTCATAATTGAAAGCTGGGGACCAATTGGTTACGATAAATTTGTTACTTGTTAGACAGTGTCGGCCCACAGATTCTGTTCTGTTTAGTTATTCTGTTTAACTAAAATTAACTAAGTTATGAATATATCGTGTTCGTGAAGATCAGAAATAAACATACTAACAATACTTTCCTTCACTTTGTAATGAAAGTATATGTACAAAGGCTTAATAAATATAAAATATATTAATAATAAATGACTAGGAAATTTTAATATTACGAACATTCGGCCAATAAATAAACACCAAATATCATTTAATAAATAATTTACTAAATTTGGGTTATTTTATACGATAAATCCCTATGTTCATAGTATTAGCAGCACAATTTTGTAATTATGAAACATAACATAAATAATCAAAATGTAACAGAAGGGCGTGAAGAATGAGAAGCGGAAATGATGGTTCGGAAATATTAAGTAACGTTCATATTTGGCAATTTCTGTTAATGTTAATTTTGCATTGCGGCGAAATAATAAAAACTTAACTATATCACTCAATGGATGTCTGATTCCTTAAGCAAAATCAGCTAAATACCTCGGCATCCATCCTGACAGTAGATTAAATTGGAAACATCATGTTAGACAAAAACAACAACATTAGAGCCAAAATAAAACAACTACGCTGGTTAGTAGCAAGATACTCTCAACTTGATCTAAAATCAAAGAGATTGATATATCAGGCAATCATAAAGCCAATTTGGACCTTGGAGTGAAATTATGGGGTTGCAGTAAAAATTCAAATCAACTAGTCATCCAACGTTCTCAAAGTAAAATTCTTCGATTAATTACAAATGCCTATCGCTACGTAACGTTATCCAAGATTTCGCCTTAAAACAAGCAAAATGGACCACGTGCAAGATATCAGAAGATTGAAGCGAACCAAACCATACGAACTTATATAAAGTGTATACCTTTAATGTAAACTTTATAGCTTGTGGATTAATCCAAGTACAAATGAAATGTAGTAATAAATTAATTTATAATTAAGATTTCACTAAGTATATCTAATAAAGTCGTTATAGATATATATATATATATATATATATATATATATATATATATATACATATATATATATATATATATATATATATATATATATATATATATATATATATATATATACATATATATATAGTATTTTTCAGTAAATAATGTTTATGTCTATTATTTTAATTTCTAAGATATAATTAATTTATTGTCATTAATCCTTTTATGTTTGTTACTTGACTGACATGGCTTTATTATGACCAGTAAAATATAGCCAATAATACGACAAGGTAGTTAAAGGGGCATTAAATCCATATTAATTATCACTTCACAGCATATTAAACTTGACTCATTAATTTTGTTACGTACTTATGTTATAAATTGATATGTCTATATTTTTTTCCTATATAATATTGGGTACACAATTTACTGTCAAAAACTCTATATTTGTTTACAAAAAAAGTCGATGTAAAATATAATTCGACATTGATAAAAAGTAAAAAATGTTAATAAATTAATAAATCATATTAAGCCAGTTTAATTGGCGCAGTGATTAAGGCGAAAAGATGATCTTCCTACTGTTACGATAGTCTCAGATTCGAATCCTGCTGGGGAATGGTCGTGTACATTTATGCTTGGGATTGTTTATAATTGCGTCCAAAAGGCAAGAGTGTTAAATCCAACTAGATAAATCGTTCTAATGACGTCTAATGGGATCACTAAGTTGATCACTCGCCAGTCGGTAGGCTTAATGATGAGGACTGTGGTTTGGAGCATGTTAACCGATTAGTTCGTCCAACCCTGGTAAAAAGGAGACTCTAAAATATATAAAACAAAAATTATATTAAAATTATATATTATGCTGCTCCAACTATTACCATTTGTTTCAATAAATGGTATGTAACCTGCTCCCTTGTGCACATAGTCCATTCCTGATTAACATTTCCTTGGTTTTTTGGGGCTTTAATAGATGGGTTGATTCATTCTTTGAGAAAGTTTTCTAGTGAGAGATTCATTTGTTATTGGAAAAAAATAAGAAAAGGCAGTAGCCAGCGATAAGCAATATTTTCATTAAGTGTTTGCAAGCATTCTGATAATCTCTTCACCTAAAAAAACATTTATTTAGAAAAATGTATGCAACATGTGTTAATCAAAATATTTTCAAACTATTTTCCTTCTTTTTAAAAATGTTTCACATCTTTCTTTTTAGATTGTGATACCGTGTCGACCATTGATCTATTTTTTTTGTATTTGTCTGGCAAGCAATTAAGTCGCAATAAATGTTAACAGTTTAATATGGCACTTTCAGTTGTAGACATTTCCAATCCAATTGGATCTTTCCCATCGCATATAATATTTGACCCTAAAAACCATTAACTAATGAAGTAGTAAGCCAGCTGAAAGAGTTTTTTGAGACTTTGGTAGGGTCTTTCATACAACAAGCCCTTCTTTGTCTTCTTAGTATTCAGTCCTCCAGTTCTTTATCATTGATACTAAAATCATTGGAATAAATATTAGCAAATCAGGTGTGATAAGGAATTTTGAACGTTCCATGATTAGTTTCCATATACACTGATTAAGGAAATAATACTGAATGAGAAACTATTATATTAGGTAGAGACCCATAAAAACTATTGAATATGACTATTAGTTTAAGTTAATTAAAATCTCAAATAGTTAAATTAATAAGTTGATACTTTGTAAGCACCACCGAATAACTTTATGAATATAACTTGAAACTAAATAATTACGAAACTTTGATAAATTGAACTCTTGAAAACGCCTTAACCTGCAGTTTCCATGAAATGCGTTTGATTAATAACATTGAGTTAAAATATTTTATACCCTATATATATGCCTTATTTGTAAAATAAATTTAATACAGTATTTATTTGAAATAATTTAGATCAACATACGGCATTGGAATTCGAAATATGAAGGTTCAACTAGCGATCGGCTCCCGGGTGGTTCCTACACATCCTGAACGACTACTATCACGCGGACAATACTTGACCACCGGGGGCTACGGTTCGATTTTTGTGCCGGTACCATGAACACCCGGCAGACTCGTAACTTTGTATGCCGATATCGCATGGTCGTATCTATGGAAAAATGGTGCCGGTACATTGGTAGTATAGGGCCGCAGGATAGAGGCGTGGGGCTCAGTCGAATACGGTTCCTGTTTCTTGAAAACTGACGTTTTATTGTGCAAACTCTTTAGCGGGTCTAACGGGGTTTCCATCGACGTTGGATGGCTTTCACAAGTTCAACGCCGGGCTCCATGGGGAATATTTTCTTTTCAGGACGTGCCACCCATATTTATTCGGAGATTAAGTTATGATAGTTCACGGTGGACCTGAATATACGACCGTACTAAATTATTTACGTTAAGAAACTTAACGGTTTATGTTGGTGCTTTGATGAAATGTATGAAACGTTGAGGAACTGTTTACTAACAAATATATTTTTTTGTTATTCTTACTTTAAAAGTAATGGTATATGCATGTAAAATATTATTATAAAACTAAATTTAATAAATATGAAATAACATTAAATATAAAGATTTTGATGCTCTGAATTTGAATCAATTTTTGCTATCATATCTAGATTCCGTGACTTGAGTTTTTTCAAACGAACTTAAACATACAATAGTTTGTATTTGGATTTTTTAGATTGTAGTACATATGCGCTTACGAAGTTTTCAAGAGATTTGGTTAGTTTTGAATAAAGTTTATTTTTTATGGATTTATTTAAATAGTTCATGTGTAGTTTGTATGTGTTTTCTATACTTTAAAATTGTTTTATAATAAATATTTTATAAAATTTTAGGAGCTTGTAAACATACTCCGGATAGTTTTAGATGAGTTTGAAAGGCGTTTTACACCACAATGGAAATAAATATCCATTAGTGTCCCTACCACGTGCAACAAATACGAAAGGAAATTAGAAAACATGAAGATATTAGTTGAAAATATAAAATATTCTCAATATCTATGAAATATTTGCGCTGATCTAAAAATCCCATCTGTATTTATTGCATTAAGGACGATATTTTTTATGATATTTTTTAGACTTATACTTAGATACCTTCCTCCAAAATATTGTTGCCATATCAGATGTGCATGTACATAAGAACTCTACAACGAAAAATGGTCAGATGCTTGCTTGAAAAGGAAATCTACAAAATAGCTTGATTTATACATTGAGAGAGATTAATTAAATAAACATTCTCTTTAAAATTTATGTGATATTCTGATGTTAAATTTCGATATAACAACATCAAATACAAAGTTATTATGCACGAAAATAATGAGGAGAACAAAATTACAGACCAGTAAGAGACGCAATATCGTAATAAGAGACGAAAATTACTATATGTTATAAACACATATGCTTTGATATATTCATGTTATAAATTAATTATCATTACTTTTAACTACCATACTGATATCTGATAATTTTATTGACGATTCATAAACTTCACCTTTATTTTGCATTTTCAAAGAAGTTTTCGATATAATTCGAAGGTTCTTGCGATAATTTGAGTCCATCCTGTGTTTTCTGCCTTTAATCGTCGTCTCAGGAATTATATGCTTTTAAGACTGTTATTGTAAATAAAAAATCACTAACTTTTTCACAAGTTCTGTTAACTTGTCTGATAGATATCTATTAATACCTTGATATCTAACGAAAAATACAGTCAATTCAAAATAGCAGTGATACGGGAGAACTGTCAAAACGTCGCAATATTGCCGCATCAACTCTGAGTATTAATACATTTTAACTCTGACATATAACAACATTAATATAAATAAAATAATTGAGCAAATATGTTATTAAGTATAATTTATTTTATCATAGTACATCAAATATATTTATTATCGAAGAACTTAAAACTACAAGTAATTTTACAGCCGCAATAATTTATAGATTAGTGTTGTTTTATTTAGACGTTAGTGTTGTATACATTTAGCTTTTTCCGCTAAAGGTAGGGTTCTAGGTGCGCTTTTGTATGTAATGATACCCCCCGAAGGCCTAATCCACATAATTAACAATTGGATATCTGAGTAATGTATTTTAGTTTCATTAGAGAGCATATTTATGTTTTACGCATAGTTCTTGTTTCTTTTCTTATAGTTTGTCCTATAACTATCTGTATACATCTTTCTTGATAAAACTACATTTAATCACTGCATTCTCTTTAATGCATTTGCCATATCTGCAAAAGAGTTAGTGTTATTTCTCTCCTCATACATGTTAACCAAACGTTCATGTATATTCTGAAAAACAATACACATGCCCATAAAGCTTTTACACTCTATAATATAATTCCCTACAACTAAAGTATATTAATTGTATACTGACCTTTAGTGGTTTCCTCTTTGATCACCCTGTCTTGGTAATCGTCAGTATGAATTCCGATCTATTAAAAACTTGCTGAAGATTCTACCATTTGTCAATTTCTTCTTCAATGTGTCTGATCGAGCTCACATAAACCGAAGATGCTATTTTCAACAATGCCTCTTTTATTAAATTCAGAGAGTTCTGGTTTGAATATCCTCCTCGACCTGAATATTTATTGTAATAATTCTTTCCAGTACACCGTGTATCAACTCAAATGGAATAAAAATGCAGCGATACGGAGGAAGACGTAATACTCTGTGGCCGTAACATTCAGGAATCTGATCTATTATGTATCTTTTCTCAGACTTATTTCTAAAAAAGTAAATTACATAAAATGCAATTAAATATTTCATTTATATTTACCAAGTAACAGCATGAAAAACTATACGTCTGCAATGAATAAATGTTATAACTAACAAAACCTAATCGATAGTTATTCCAACATTTACCTTTTTCCATGAACCTTTATTGTGTTTATACTATATTTATTATCCTTTTGCCATGAGCAAACCAATGTACCATTCTGAAATATTCATGGCTCATTTAAATATATACATTGATATATTTCTTCCTTGATTTTGTTATGTTTTTAAAAATTGTATTCTTTTAAAAGCCATCTCTGGAAAAACTATTAAGCCCCTTCGTGGGTTATCCTATATATCCTATATTATCCAACAATATATGAACGGATATTTTACATCTCTCAAATAGCTGTTTATCTGTTGAATTTTTGTGGATACTTTCTAGACTAACAATTTTCTCTGAAATAATTGTATTAAATTATGTTTCGATTGAAAAAAACTTCTTAGTGTTTTATACATTTCGTATATTTAATCTCTGAAACACCAAGCTGATCTTGATTCGTCACCTGTTTCGCATAAACACGGTTTCTTTTTGGCGAATTTAAGGTTATATTGTTTTTTATTTTTTGAGATATGTTAGTGATTGTGTCCGTACTAATATACAGTGCAGCTGCAAGGCGAAAAAAATATTTTCAGTAAAAACCGCGGCGATTTCAAATTTATTAAAACAAAGAGTTAAAATAACGTTTGCCGGTTTATAACCCATAATTATAATATTTGGAGAATTTTCAGACGTTTTTGCAGGTATTCCGTAACATGTTCGAACTTCTCTAACAGCATTCTGTCTCTTTTTAAATAGAATAAAAGGACAAGGATAATATTGTCTCACTGTAAAACTAATTTACAACTTTAGACAGACACATATTGACACTCGTGTAACTGCTATTTTGAATTGACTATATGTTGGTATGGTCATACGGATATTTCATATATTACATGTTGTACGAAATAAAATGTATCATTTACCTATGCTCATTTCAATGACACTGTATTTCAAAAAAATACTGAAAATTGATATTTCCATCAGAATTAAATGAATTCATATCAAAATGTGTTTGGTATTTCATAATTATTCAAAAACTTAATAAATTTATGGAATTAGACTATTTCAGTATTTAAACATATTCTTCGTAACATTTTTAGCTTTGGGTATATTGTATTAGAAATAGATTGGAACAATGTTCTAATGAAATAACGAAATTTTATTCGATATAACTATGTTATCTGATGATAACTGTTGTTTGCTTCTAGATTCACTTAGCTTTGACGCAATAAGTTCTTAAAATTATATGACACTTCCAATTTCACCAAATACATGTTTTGTTACTCTTCCATATATAAAGAAAAGAAACTAATTTTGCATTACTGGATTTGAAAGGATGTAGAAATAAGTCTTGATTCTAAATAATATTTCCTAAAGGTCCTAAAATGTTAATACTTTCTAAAATTATTACACTTAATCTATTTCTACTTTAATTCCCCAATAAAATTGTTCAATATTACTCAATGTTGGTTTTGGTTTCAATGATATAAAAGTGGAGATTTTGATGTCAGCAACCGTTAGCAGCTCGGATGACCAAGAAATAGAGGATATTGAACTGTAAGACTGAGTTGATAAAAACCCAATTCCAATTCCCGAAGAAAATTCAGAAAGCTTAGCAGTTATCGAAGTTAAGAAACAGAAGAAGACAAAATAACAATAAAATAAGTTTTCTGTGACGTATTGAGACTGGCGATGAAAATGAGATATCCAAATCAAAATCGAAGTGAAATATCAGTGGATATAAACATACAGCAAGGTGTAGTGTAATACGTGCTGCTTAAACCGAGTCAAACTGTTACTGCAGAAGTCTACTAACGTTAACCGAGCAATCTGAATGACGTGAACCTATTTTACTTTCTTTCGAGATCATATTTACCTTTTTACTTTTATTTCTTGTTTCCTTTGATGGTGTGTTTACTTGTAAAATCCTCTTGGTATCACAGAATATTGAATTTCTTCTGCTACTATTTGTGTACACCATTCTTCATAAAATTTATCACTGATTATGTCTAATGCATTTACCATATCTACAAAACAGTTAGTATTCATTCTCTCCTCATATGTTCTAACCTAATGCTCATGTTCAATTTTGAACAATTACAGTAATTTTTGTGCACACAAATCTTTCACGCTCTACAATACCATTTTCTATAGTTACATTCAATTAATTATCTGCATACCTTTAGTAAACAACTAAATCACTCTCATCACTCTGTCTCAGGAATTCCCAGCATTGCACAGCATTATCACATATCCTGAAAGTTTCCTTCAGTCACTTTCATTTTCCGACTCACTGTTCAATTGAATCACTAAACTGTTAATTTCTAGTCTGTCTAAAACATGTTCACGATTTTATTTATCAATTACATCCTCTGTATGTCTTATCGAGTTCATACAAACCGAAGGTGGTCAACAATGCTTTCTTCCACATATCTTCATTCTTGATGGAATAACCTTCTCAGCCGGCATGTCTATTATAATAAGTCTTTGTTACTTCCCCTAACAACTTGATTGGATTAAATATACAGTGATAGGGAGGAAGTCGTAATACAATGTGACCATATTGATTAGCCATCTGATCTACTGAATATCTTTTTTCAGGCTTATTTCTGAAAAAAGTTAATTGCAATAAAGGCAATGAAACATTTCATTTATATTTACCTAGTAACAGTTTGAAACAGTTCAGTTTTTAGCAAAGTCCTTCCTTATTCCTTCATTACAGTCTTTGTTGATGTTATTGCAAGGATTTTTTCCACCAGTGTGCTATGATATGGTGCATTATCCATAATAATAACTAAAACATTTAAATCCTATGCCCTGTAAGAGTTTATGAAAGGACGTCTTACATTCCTCAAAAAGCTGCATGTCCCTAACTCTTTTATGAATACTTTCTAGGCAGACATTTCTCAAAACAATTTCATTAAATTATGTTTATATCGATAAAATATTTTGTGTACTTACTGTTCTTACACATTTCGTATATTTGGTCTCGAATATAGCCAATATCAAGATGGTCAAAATTCGCCACCCACTTTGTGTGTAGACGGGTTTTCTTGTATGAATCTAATGTATTATTCTTCATTTTGTAAGCGATGTTATTCACAGTAGCCACACTAATATCTAGTGTGGCAGCAACTCGCTAAAGAAACATTTTCAGTAAAATTCGAGCAACTTATTTAATATAATAATTACTAATATATAATATCAGTAATTACCTCTCCAACGGAAGTTATAGGAAAAAGGCGGCCTCCATTATCTGTTTTTTGTTTCGAAATATTTTATTAAAGTTGCAATCAATTTGTGACTCCCGCGGTTTATTGTTTTTGGCATTTTCAAAGGAGCTGATATCATATTTTAGGAAGCTATTTAAAATTTATCAAAATAATCAAAGCTGTAAAAGAACCTTTGTCGGTTTTTAGTCTCAGTATTAATAACTAATATTTTGAATTATTTCGCATATATCTGACAACCAGCCGCCGCCCGTTTATTAGACGTATGCAAAGCTCTTTAGTGCAGTAGTGTTGAGAGGTTTTAACTCTTACATATAAATTATTGTGACTGTATAATTAACTGTAGTTTTCAGATATACTACAATATAAAAATAAATTATATTTGATAACATTTTTGTTCAATTATTTAATTTAGATTAGAATTTTCTTGTATGTTAAAGCCAAACTGAACTAAAATTCAGAGTTGATTCGAAAACATTGTAAAATTTCGACGTCACAAATATCCATTGCGCATTACTAAAAAAACTTTGAATGAACTATTTCTGGATTAATTAAGATTAATGAATATATTAAATGGAAAATTATATAAATTTAAAATTACTACAAAAAATAAAGGAACTTCAGTAAGTATATTTGTAAAACTATAAGGTAATTTAATAACATTTAGAAATATATCTGTTAACAATTTCTAAATTTAAGGTTTTTGTCAATAAAAGTTTAAAAGTATATTATTCGAGAAACATAAAACTACATAATAGTAATATGTCATCGATAACAAAATCAAATAAATGGCAAATAAAAAGGAAACAATTTAAGAAATCTAAGAAGAAAAAACAATAAACTGGAAATGTAATTCCGAGAAAGTAAGTCTGCTGCGATGTTCAAGATACAACGATTGAAGTTTTTTTAATTATTTATAAATGATACTGTTGCTAGGAGGCCATAAATTAAAGACTTTATCGAAATAGTTCACGAAAAGTCTTCATTACTGATGAACTTCAACTAGCCAAATATAAAAGGTGACGTAACGCTGGTCGATTCGCAAAAAAAAATCTTGAAGCAGCATTCTCGAGGGCACCGAAATTTTGTAGTAGTACATTTATAATTACCTGCCATGACTTGGCGAAATTTCACCAAAGAACGATTTGAAGTCAGTTTTTATTGACGGTATTAGACAAACTGTTCGTTGTGTTCACGATGGTACCCAATATTTGGGTGTAGCGACCTCCCACGGTAGCTCTTTTCTTATGCAGCGGTAAAATCTGATGAAAAAGGTGTACCTATTTAAAAATGAGCCACGAATTTTGTTCGAGCTTTATTAATACAACGGCTGCGTTTCAAAATAGAATCGGTAAGCAACTCGATTTTTTATTTCGATTTCATTTTAATCATTGTTTCGTTGCTAAATGCTCTATATTCGTCTGATCTAAATTGAAATCGTAAATTCTATCGACATAATAATATTAATGAACATATCTTGAGGAAGACTGTTGTTAAAATAATTTATTTAGTTAATTAAATCATGCAAAAGCGAGTTTTATTTTTTTATATTTTCTCAATATTTTTTTTAAACATATAAAAAGACATTGAACATTTAAGGAATACAAAAATCGTTCCGAATATTTATTTTGCTTAGAATTCCATCTAGAAATTTCAATATTTAGTTTTTTTTAAATTTTGGATCGAGCCGGCTTGGTGGCGCAGTGGTAAAGGCGATAGGATGGTCCTGCTACTATTGCTATAGCCGCGGGTTCGAATCCTGCTGGGGTATGTTTAATGGGGTATGTAAATGTATGTTTGTGATTGTTTAAAATTTGTAATTGTCCTAGGCAAGCGTGTAAAATCCGACAAGGTAAATTATTCCAGTCACACCAGTAACCAGACTGGGTAAGACCGAATGTTTTCTGGGATGATTTCTAGGGTTGGTCACTCACCACTCGGTACGCTTAATGCTGAGGATCGTGGTTCGGAACCCACGTTAAACTGTAGGTCCAGTCCAGGTAAACCCATAGTTGGTTAAAGGAGACTTTAAAATATACTTTAAAAAAAATCGGGTCGTTTATTAAAAAAAAAGGTTTAAATGATAATGTAAAGGAGGTAGGTGTGATTGCCGCTTGTTTTTAATTGTAGATTTTATGGTTTTGCGAAAACTTGGCAACAGAAATAATTACTACGAATGGCTATAAATTGGAATTATTGTTAATGTTTTTCGGTGGCTGTATTTGCCAGATGTGATATCTTAACAAATCCAAGGGATGTCAGCACTTCATAAGGATTCATTTGTGAAGACGCGATGCTCAGAGTAACCACCTGTTTCATATCCAATTTATTTTACTCTGTTTTGTGGCGCTCAAACTGAGATTCATCATATAATGAGTTTGTTCACATAATATTTCAGTTTTCTCTTTTTAATTTCCGTTTATTATTTATTATACATTATTCTCTGTTTATTATTTTCTATATATTATTATCTATTCATTATGCTCTACACTTATTTAATTATGTATCTATTTATCGTTGCCTATTTTATTCTCCTCTATTTTCGTATCTTTAGGTATTTTATAAACGAGAAACTAAGACCAAAGTGGTCAAAGTTGCTTGCTAGTATGATCTGTGGATGACATGAAGTATACATAAACGTCACCGAAAGTGCAAGCATATGTGGGGTTGACTTACATCCTTCAAAGAGCTGCATATCTGTCTATTTCTATGGATACTTTCTAGAGTAACCTTTATGTCTGAAATAATTTTATTAAGTTATGTTTATGTTGAAGAAATTACTCACTTTTATTATACATTTCATAAATTTAATCGCGAACAGAATATCATATAAATATAAATATTTCCTATAAAACTCCAGCAACTTAATATTTAATGATATCAATACTTAATTCTCTAACGAATTTTACGGGTAAGAAGGGTGACTCGAGACCTAATCTGTTTCTGAATTACTATTTATTGGCTTCGGCCTTTATTCATCAGCATCATTTATGGCATCAGAGTTATAATAAACAGCTATTTTAAATTTATAATAAGAACCAAAGCATCAAAACAATGTTTACCGATTTATAACCTGTAATTATTATTACTTAATATTTTGAATATTGCAGATATTATTTAAAAAATGTATACAATATGTTTAACTGACAATTTTTATGTCGGATCTATCAGAGAGCACTGTGTCTCTTTTTAACTAAAATTAAATTTAAAGGAAAGAAATACATTGCCTGATATTAAAGCGACTTAGGCAAACTGCAATAGGCAATACATTATACATCTTGATGATGTGAAGTGACTGCAATTTTGGATACTCATTTTTCCTTCATATTGTTTTTAAAGCCCAGATATAATATTTCAGATGTAAACTTAATTAGTTTTTGACGGATGTATTCCCTCTGGTGCACTACACACAGTTTTAAATCACTACCAGTTCACATACAACTATATTAACTACAGTAATAGCAATAGTTAGCTACAGTAATACAGCTTTCGAGTAGTTGTAGTAGTTCAACGTTTTTCGTATGTTCACGTAATCTCTTTTAGTGTTTTTTCGCAAAGTTTAATTTCTTAAATCCCCTTAGATTTTTATTAACTGTGCATTGAGTTACTTACTTAAGAACATTAACTGTATTGTAAAGAGTAAAGTTATTTATGGTAATCTTGAATCACGTTAATGTAGGAATTCATTGTGAAACTCCATAATGGCACACTATAAAAACAAAATTAAAGACACTATTAACTTATACTTTTCTATGAATAGAAAATGTATAAAACAAAAAGATGTATAAAAAATGAAAATATAAAAATCTATATATAGACATCAATACCATCAAAACAAAACCCAAGCAGCGAAAATCAATCTTAGAATAGTAGGAAGAGGAATAAAGATGAACGGAATGAATAACACGGAGACATTAGAAAATGACTCAATATGGTTCAATATTAGAAGAGTATCTAGAGAATAGTCAATTTGGTTGGTTGGACACTTACATCGTATGGAAGAGAGTAACACCTCCCGTAAAAAATATGTTTTAACATTGTATTTGTTTTTTAACATAATATATAATTACGGATTACTGTATTTTATATTGAGACTATCAACAATTGTTACATTGATTTTTAATACTGAGTTTTTCACCAAAAGGTTGAAATATATTTTAGTTACTCTTTATTACATATACGAGTATATCAATATTACTCATACATATTAGAAATACTTTATGATTAACTAAAAGAACGCGTTACATTATTTTTAGGAACTTTAATAAATATAATACTGCGACAGGATATACGAGGGATGGGTGAAACGTATGATTGTTCAGATGTTTAACGTTTCACGAGCGAATGCAATAGAGTCCATCTTGTTACACGTTGGCAATATTGTTCCTATGTAATTAATACGTTTATACGTTTTGTTCTGTCATTGTTAAAACAAGAAATGGGTAAAACATGTGATGTCGCCTGACTATCTTTCACAAGCGGTAGTATCAACAGTACATAACAGTACTTAAACAAAACATGATAAAAGAACATCGGTGAAGATGGAGAGTGGGCTAAGCCCAAAGCACACTATAATTGAAAGAATCCGACAAACGTTGTAGCTAGACAACACGAAACTACAGGGACAAAAGTAACAGCAGATCTCAACGCCCACTTGAATAATACTGTCCACAAACGGGATCTTCACAAAGCTAGCACTTATGACTCCAAAAGAAATCTACGATGCGTACTGCCTTTATGCCTGTAATGATTTGGGCAGCAGCATTGTGGTATTGAGATAGTCCTCTCATTCAAATCACTGGCTGGATTACTACTAATTAATAGCTCGACATCCTTCACCAATGATGAAGTTCTCACTATAACTATGAAAAGTTGTCCATTTATCAAACATCTGTAAAATTCTTCAAAATATTATAATTACGGGTTATAAACTGGCAAACGTTGTTTTAACGGTTTGATTTAATAAATATCAAATCGCCGAGGTTCTTATTGAAATGTGTTGTTGCATTTTACAGCAGCACTGAATATTAGTACCGGCACGGTCAATAAAATATCTAAAAAAAAACAATATTACCTTAAATTCACTAAAAACAAACCGCCCTTATTCGATGCTCGATCAGCTTGATGTTAGCTGTTTCAGAGATCAAATATATGAAATGTATAAAAACAGTAAGTAGATTTTTCAATCGAAACATAATTTAATACAATTATTTCAGAGAAAGTTGTTAGTCTGAAAAGTATCTATAAAAAGCCAAAAGATATACAGCCATTTGAGGGATGTAGAAGATCCCTTCAAACACTGTTGATTAATATAGGATTTAAGTGGTGCAAAGGTAACCCATGATGGGGTTTAATGGAACTTCCAGACATTGCTTTAAAAATAATACAATTTTTAAAAACATATAACAAAATTAAGGAAGAATCAAGGAATGCAAACGATGGAGTAACTATCTATAAGGTTTTGTTAGTTATAGCATTTATTAATAATTCATTACAGATATATAGCTCTTCATGTTGGAAACATGAATTGTTTTATTGCTGGTGCAAGTTCAAGTGTGGTTACCATGGACAAATGAAACATAACTAATGTTTGTAGTGGTTTGAAAATCATGTTTTTAAGAACTTTCCTTCAGTTATTGTTGTGGACAATGCACCATATCATAGTACACTGGTGGAGAATACGCCAACAAGCGCACCAACAAAGGCTGCAATTAAGGAATGGCTTAAAGTACGTAAAATATGTTTTGAAGAAACCATGTTAAAGAATGAACTGTTTTAAATTGTTACTCGGTAAATATAAATGAAATATCTAATTGCATTTTATGTAATTTACTTTTTTAGAAATGAGCTTTATTAAAGATACATGATAGATCAGATTGCTGAACGTTATGGCCACAGAGTGTTACGGCTTCCTGCCTATCATTATTACAAAAGACATTCATGTCGAGGAGGATATTCAAAATGAACAGCTTAGTTATTCACTTAGTTAGTGTTTTTGAAAGTGACAGTGATTGAAGAATAAAACTTTATGAATATTGGTTTATGATTTAATGCTGACAATTACCAAGACAGAGTGATGAAAGAGGAAATAACGAAAGGTCAGTGTATAATTAATATACTTTTACTAAAGGAAATTACTAGAGAGTGTGAGAGCTTTAAGAGCATGTGTGTTATTGTTCAGAATATACATGAACGTTTCGTTAAAATTTTATAGATATGTTAAAGGCATTAAGGAAAATGCAGTGGTTAAATGTAGTTTTATCAAGAAAGATGTGTACGGGTAGTAACAGAACAAACTAAGGAGAAATATAGTAATATCAAAATGGCTTTACAAGGAAACATTGCATTGAAGGAAACAAGAACTAAGTGTAAAAGGTAAATATGCTCTCTAATGAAAGTAAAACTTATTACTTTGATATATAATTGTTAATTAGGTGGATTAGGCCTTCGGGGGTACCACTTCATAAAAAACGTGCCTAGAACTCTACCTATACTAGCGTGAAAAAAAGTTCAATGTAAATATAATAAAACAACTCTAACCTATAAATTATTGCGGCTGTATAATTAATTATAGTTTTAATTTCCTCGATGATATATGGATTAGATGCACTTTAATGTTAAAATAAATTATAATACAGATGATCAATTTCGTCATTTCATATCATTTTTGTTTCATTATTTCATTTCCATTAGAATTTTGTTATATGTCAAAGTCAAAATGTACTAAAATTCAGACTTGCTTCGACAACATTGGGACGTTTTGACAGATCACGTATGTAGACTTTTCTTTTGATTTGACTATATGTCTGTTGGTAGAAACGTAAAAGATATGTAAGGAATATATTTTACTATAATCTGTAAACCTCGTTATAAGTCAATGATCTATTAAAATATTCATCTATTAAAATATATAATATATAAAATGATACAATATATCTGAAATAATATATTTCGGATAATTTAAAATACAATATTTTATTTATATAAATATGGCTACTAGTACATGTTTCTTCTTAATTTAGTTCTTTGCTTGTTTTTTAACGGGCTCTTCAATAGTTTCATTCTTAATTTCTTTTTCTTTAGTTGTTATTTCATCGGATTTAACATTATGGGGACTTTCAGTCAAAGTCATCATCGTCTCTATTGCTAATAAGTTAGTAGATTCATGTTGCAGAAAAGCGTTAACCATTATCTCTTGTAGAAGAGCATTCTCTTCGACTTTATGGTGTTGAATAAATGTTGAGAGTCTAAAATATGATAAAAATGTCAAAAGCAATACACAAAATGTTTTTTTTATTATCAAAATAACGTAAATGAATTGATGCATGAAGAAAAAATGAAGAAAGATTGTCTAAACTTTAAAAAAGTTTATTGATCGTATGTAAATCTGAGTTATTAATACATAACAAAGCAATAGAGTACCGAAATGTTACACCCATTGTAATTGCTTTATTGCCTACTTCTTAATGATCTTCACACAGATTCTTTAGTTCTTGTAGCTGTAGCATTTAATAGTTATCATCTGGTTATTATACAGGAATTCTTATATATTATTATTTTAAGA
The DNA here is from genome assembly GCF_030347505.1 of Rhynchophorus ferrugineus. NCBI lineage: Eukaryota > Metazoa > Arthropoda > Insecta > Coleoptera > Curculionidae > Rhynchophorus > Rhynchophorus ferrugineus. The sequence continues at coordinate 39,213,702 of NW_027472580.1, read as the reverse complement.
AATGTGTATTGTAATTAGGTATATATATATATATATATATATATATATATATATATATATATATATATGTGTGACGCCCAATAATGTAATTATACGTTGGTAAAACCCCAAACAACAAGTGTAAATTACACACCTTCATGTTTAGATTGCCAAAACTATATGAAATATCCAGATTTTTCTACCTTAAATAGTTTAATGAGCTATGCTTGACCAAGAATAATGTGATTTTATATTTTAAAGTTTTACAGCCAGGTATGTTTGTGCCTAGTTTCAAACATTTTAACTCATATTTACGATGGAGAAAATATGAACCTAAATGTTGTTACTGAAATCAAGTAAAATAAAAGAAACTAAGCAGAGATATAGTCTAAGAGTCAGATAAAGTCTAAGACACTTTAATAAGTTAAAGCATGTGTAAGCCCAGATATTGTAAAGTACTTAATAAAGTGTTACAGTTGCAGGTCCTTTTATGTTTATGCTAGGTACGCAAGTTTGCAAGGCTATAGTTAAAACGAACGTCAAATTTGCAAATTGTGCATTTTATATAACCAAATATTATAAGGTAATTTGTAATAAAAAAAATAATAAAAGTTGGAAAAAATCAAATATCTATCATCGAGAGTATGTAATTTAAAATATATTGTATTGCAGTTATACTATCAAATATGTACGCCTTAGCCAATGTGTATCACTTGATTCCAATGATACTATATTGGTGATAGCCAACTGGTGATTGTGCTCATTTGTGATGTATCATTGGCTACTCTTTAATCATATTCATATTTATTCATAACACAATTCATGTATAGTGTGTCTGGAATACTCACTGACTTCAATTCTATAGGTTTTCTATTTTTTTTTAATTATAATATTAGTCCAGTCATACTGTACAGTCCTCATAAAAGATTTAAGATACATTTCTGTTATTTAATTCGACAAATACCAATTTAATTTTTTGTTATATTTTTTTCCCATCGATAACACAAAACTGATTTTTAACTGTGAAATATAAGATAAATAATCCGAATAAAATCTAAACGCACCAAAAGGTTCAGCAATCGATTGGTTATGAAGTCTTTAGTGATGTTATTATTTCGTAGATTTTGTTAACGTTTTTTTGTTATTGGTATTTAACTTAATATGACGAAATTTCAAATTTGTTGCTTTTATTTCTAATAAAATCTCAGTAATCGTCTTGTAATTGAAATATTTTGTTTTTAAATTCTGACTATGTTATATTATCATTTTAAATCTATATTTTTATTTTTTTATTAGAGTCAGTATCATGCCTAAATGACTAAATAAAATTATAATTAAATCGCCAAGACTGTCCTCGTCGGTACGATGCTGCATGCTCTAAAGTCACTTGATGTTGATAACTTCACGGAATATTACAAAACTTTAGCATAATTACTTTAATTTTGGGAATATTAATTACTTTCTTTGCAAATGGCTATTACTTCGGGTTCCAGTATATGAGCTAACAAATATTAATAATATATAAAGGAATATTATTAAAAGAATATTATTATTATTGTTTTGAGATAACTTTTCATTATTATATTGGATGAAATTTTTATATATCCCCACCTACACGCATATTACACTTAGTAGTTGGAAAAAGATTTTAATATTAAATTTAATTAAAATTTAATCCTGAATTATACTTCTCTGTGTTTTTTCTCTGCTCTTTCAGGAAAAATAGTGTTATAACAGGTCAATTGAAAAGTCCCCAGCCTACCATAGTAAAACATATTTTTTTGGCAAAACTATTTTTTTTATACAACATAATTCCCTTCAACGGTGATACACTGATTATAGCGACCCTCGAACATTTCGATACCTTTTTTGTAGTACGATTTGTCCTGTGCTTCAAAATATAACTCAGTTTCGGCAACCGCCTCTTCATTCGATGAAAATTTCTTCCCAGCAAGCATTCTTTTGAGATGAGAGTCAGGTAAATCTCGTCGATTTGTTAGTGACTCAACAAATTCTGCTTAATATAGATTCTGAACTAAGGACCTCGGCCACCGTATCGTACATTTACAACCTATACTATCACACTTGTTAATTTTTGGAATTTTTGAAACCTGCCTACTGGTTAGTCACCAATATTGACATGGACGTCAGTAACAGTAAATCATTATTCAATCTTTACACGCTTTTTAAAGAATGTTTTTTAAGATAATTTATAATCTCCATTTTAGGGTTTATCTGGACTGGAATGTGGGATCCGAACCACGGTCCTCATCATTAAGCCTACCGACTGGCTAGTGACCAACTTAGAGACTATTCCAGAAGACATTCGCTCTTACCCAGCCTGGTTACTGGCGTGACTGGGATGCTAATTTCTTGTCGGATTTTTTACTGTAGCTTATAAAAATATTTACAATTACAATACATGTACATCCACGCCACGATTACAATCCAAGCAAGATTACAAGAAATCCGTATATGTTTTTATGTTAAAAAATTCAAAGTTATATATTTAAAAATCATTTCTCAATATATAATTAAGAATATTTACCTCGGTGCATCAGATCTTCTGCTGTGCATTTGTATATTAGCGAAAATATCGGCTTCCAAACTCACATCACACGAAATGCTATCCAATGGCAAATTTTCTAATGCTATGCCACCTTTCGTCCATTCTTCATATAAATCAGATCTGAATTTGGTTGGCTCGTCCCAAGCTTTACGGGTATTATTTAGGATCCATTGCTCCTGAGTAGCGTTTGGTATCCAGAGGATAGTTGTAGCTTCCGTATACATTTGTCCTTGCAATAAACGTGCGAATTGGTCATCACTTTTAGGAGACGCTACCTGAAAATATTCTCATTATTTTAACAAAAACAAACCAAATAATAACTTCAATTCAATTAATGTAATTTTTCTCAAATTAGTACTAACCATTGAAGAAAAGTTCGACTGTCTTCTATAATCTCCCTCAAATATATTAAAATCGGTGGCATTAACATTCATCTTACTTCGCTTAGGGGTCTTGTAACTAATCACGGACTTTATTTTCGGATCGTATATTCCTTCACCGACATCGTAACAACCTTCTGGTATTTTTCTTGGTGGAGGTACTTCATTTGTCAAGTATTCCTGGCCAACTGGATTTAAATCATTTTCCACTTCAATTTGAAATCGTCTGTCTGGCATTTTGCAATAATGTTTATTCATAACTACGCCAGCTGGAAATATATGAATTTGAAATAACCATGAAACTATTGTTAGAAGTGCAAAAATTTGTGAATATTAATATTTTGGTTCAATTTTTATTTGAACATAGTAAGTTACTAAAAGTGACTTAAAAAACAAATGAGTAAAGAGAAAATGCGAGGCTATCCGAAACAACCGAAAAAACTGAAGAAACGATGTTACTGAACAATAGGACTCTTAGCAACTAATAATATGTCGTATATCGTATGATGGGCACAAACGTGTCAAAATTGTAAATGAACTTGGAATTCGAAAATTCGAACCTTCTAATGAAACAATAGAAATGGCATATTAATTAATATTACAAAATAAGTACACTTAAAAATAAGAGGAAAAATTTTTAGAAAAGTTTCATTTACCTTTATCATAATATCTATTAAAATCAAGGTCACTATTATGATTTTTTTATGAAGTTCTTGGAACCGAAAAAGTTTAGTAATTTAATCCTGAATTATACTTCTCTGTGTTTTTTCTCTGCTCTTTCAGGAAAAATAGTGTTATAACAGGTCAATTGAAAAGTCCCCAGCCTACCATAGTAAAACATATTTTTTTGGCAAAACTATTTTTTTTATACAACATAATTCCCTTCAACGGTGATACACTGATTATAGCGACCCTCGAACATTTCGATACCTTTTTTGTAGTACGATTTGTCCTGTGCTTCAAAATATAACTCAGTTTCGGCAACCGCCTCTTCATTCGATGAAAATTTCTTCCCAGCAAGCATTCTTTTGAGATCTGAGGAAAGGAAACAACCTCGCTGGGCGCCAGATCTACAGAATAGGGTAGATGAGGAAGCAATTCGAACCCAAACTCATTGATTTCTGCTATTTTCACTGACTTGTGACACAGTGCATTGTCTTGGTGAAGCAGCACTTTTTTAACACTATGTAATAGTCGCTGTCGACAGTTCTTCCTTTTCCAAGATAGTCAATAAGAATTATTCTATTAGAAAACAAAAATACGGATGCCATAACCTTGCCAGCCAAATATTGCGTTTTCCCACGCTTTGGAGCGGGTTCATCGTGTGCAGTCCACTTGGTTGACCATCGATTGGATTTCGGAGTAAAATGATGGAGCCATGTTTCATCCATTGTCACAAAAACCAAACCCAAAAATTCGGGTTTATAACGCTTGATCATCTTCAAACACTGCCCCGAATCATAAACTCGTCGTTGCTTTTGGTCAGAAGTGACCTCGCGCGGCACCCACTCTGCACAGAGCCTTCTATTGCCCTAATATTCGTGAATGATATGTTGTACACATTCAGTTGATATCTCTAGAGTGTCTTATATTTCATTCAATTCAATTTAAGGTTATTCAAAATCATTTTGTGGATTTTTTTAATGTTTTCGTTGGTAACAACCTCTTTTGGGCGTCCACTGCCTTGACCATCTTCGATGCTCATTTCACCACGTCTAAACTTAGCATGACAATCCTTGATGGTTGATTTTCCTGGGGCAGTGTCCGGAAACTCGGCATCAAGCCAAGTTTTTGGCTCAACTGTATATTTTCCCTTCAAAAAGAAATATTTTATCAACACGTGAAATTCCTTTTTATCCATTTTTTTACAGTAACAAAAGTTGCTTCACTCACAATGCTATAATTCACGAACTAATGATCCAACAGCTGTCAAATTTATACACGCATCTTTTGAGGCTTAGGACTAACTAAACGTGTCAGGCCGGGGACTTTTCAGTTGACATGTTCTATGTGAAGTATACTAGGAAAATATATCTAAAGAGAGAGAGACATTCGAAATCCTATTTTTTGTTTCTTATTAAGCTACTTAGGAGTTATCATTTATTGTTCAAAGGAAATGCCTACGTAATTCACTTGTATTATATAAATTACTATTATGTAGTAGTTCAATGATCAGATGAGTTTAATAGTCAGATGGGTCATTATACATTTATGATTCATTATAATGCATGAGTCATATTGTTGATAAAAATACATTATTAAAATTTGCACACACAAAGACTATTTTGTAATAGCTATTTATATACTATTATATAGAATAATATGATATATATTATGTGCTTGCGTATATTTTGATCGACGTTCAAAATTGTATATTCGACATTATTCACTTGACATTGAAATAAATAAAACTCCGGTTCAAACTCTCAAAAACTTTCAGACAGCTTAGCATTTGATTAATTAATTATTTACATGCGATGAGAAACATCCAATAGAATCCAAAACTTTTCAACTTAGCTATTTCATTGCTTAACTACCAAAGAATTAGAGACTGTTGTAGCATATTGTGATGAAAGATAGATTTTCTACAAGAATTTCAAGTGTCAATAATCATGGGTTAGTCTAGGGCAACTATCCGTATCAACATCAAAGAGAAATATTCATGATTATAAAGTATTTCTGTGCATATTGTAAAATCGTGTGAAACACACAACCAAACGTAACAAAACATATTCCACGTCGAGGTTTAAAAAATATCAAAATAGCGAGTAACATACAAAAAGTCATCCTCTTATATGACAACGCTGGGACTGACGCTGCAAGAGTTGTGAAAACACATTATTGCTGTTCGAACAAGTAGTCCTTATGCATTAGGAACTGTGTAAATGCTTTAATGAACGGATTGCTGCAAAATGGGAGAAGCTGCAAAAATCATGGAAAATATTTTGATTTATATGATCAGTGAATAAGGTGAAAAAAATGGTCAGAATTCTAGGCAAAATATAACGATAATATTTATGCATACTTTCATAAATATATTTCTGATTTAAGTGCATTCAATTCTAATTATAATAACAATATATTTAATATAATTCAATCAAAAGACAAAGAACTTTGAACGTTTATAACAAATAACCATCTGTACATCAACCAATACCGTTTAAGAATTCTTGTAATGTAATTGCAATTAGATCAACTAAGGGACCTGAACATTCGCAAAGGAAAATAACCGGGAGGAATGCCATTATATATGTGAGAAATTCGTATGTGACCTAAACATTATGTTATACAAATTGCAGATATACATAAAGAGCATCTATATATTGAATTGTAACCAATGAATTCGTTTACGTGTAAGTTATTCGAACGATTATTCTTTCGCGCCACAGAAAATATGCAAAAGGAAAATCCCTGCTGCACCCGTTGTTCGAAAATGCAATATATAATCGTTTGTCTCTGGTAACTTCCTTCTTGGCCAAGGCAGAAGAAGGGTTTTTATGGTGCATCGTGACCGCGAATGAAATATTAATGTTCGTATATCTATAACCGACGTGACCATATCAAAAATGCTTGATTTATTAGCAAATTTATATTTAAAATTAAATCTTACTATTCCTAATAGTTGCGTTTAGTTAAGCAGTGGCTGATATTTGTATAGGTTGGGCCAACTATTTTATTTTTAAATAGGGTGCTATTTGGACTCTAGGCTTGGCATTGACAGATGACAGAAAAAAAATGTTTCATCTACATGTTGGCATAGAGTATAGATACACGTTTTACTTAAAAAGGCAAAACCGAGGAAATGTCTTACGCGGTCCATTCAATGCTGGCTCTGAGACAACTTTTTGGATTGGTTTATTTATAAAGACATTTGGTTGGCTCATTTCTATAACGCAATTGTTTGATTCAGTTTGTTTACGACGCCATTTTTGTGTGTCTCAAATAAAGTACGATCAGCATTTTTGTGCCTTAAATACATTCATTATTATTTCCTTATAATGTGTCTTCATTCTCAAAAGTGTTGCATATCCAGTGTATGCGCGAAAAAACCAGACGTAGCTTTGCTTGGAAGGAACAACCCAAGTTAGCTAGATTAAGTATTTTTGTGTGGGACTTAGCATTTCTTTTACCAGGTACATATATAATTATTTATATAAAGCATCTGTGTTCATATATATTATTATTATTATTATTATTATTATTTGAAAGTCCACAATGTGTCCGAATGAGGCAATGGTAATGGTCTTTCTCCTCATTTCCATCCTTCTCGTTACGATTTAAAACAATTATTTTAAAGTGGTTCATTTACTTGAAAGAAATGTATATTGGTTAAGATATTTATAATCAATATTTTGGCTTAAGGTACCTTAACGGAGATAATATTTTCAACAAGGATATTAATAAAAGGCAATAATTAATACTAAATAATATAATACAATTTTTAGACTAACAAGATGAGCTTGATTTTATAGACAAGAGATTATCATGCTTGTTCTATTATATTGTTAATAGATGCTGTCTTTTTAATATCTCGATTTTACCATAATATCTCCTAATCTCTTTTATCCTCCTTTCTGTCTTTTTATTTACGATTTAACTGCCTTAAATATCCATTCCATAATTTTCGCAACAATTTTATAAAAATAATTATAACTTGCAGTTACATTTTTGTGTTAAAGTTGAAGTAAGTAAAATGTTAACAGACACAGACCTTCAGCTGTTCCGCTTTCAGTATGAGGGAATAGCTATAGACAGTTTTGATTATATATGCCACGAAATATGTCATGTTTTCAATTAAATTTTATTTTTTAGTCATTTATATTTGCACAAAAGCCATTTTGATATCCACATTTAATTATTTTTATTTACCTAATTATTATTTAATTTTATTTCATTTATATTTTTTTTAATTATATATATATATATATATATATATATATATATATATATATATATATATATAAATTTGATTTATGGATCTACAAGCTCATATAATAAATTGATGTAGAAAGTTTGAAACGAATGACGAAAATATTACCATTTGTATTATTAGATGCTGAAGTTAATTAGTGGATATTTTTTAAAATTTAGAATATTTTATCTCATTCAAAACAATCAATATTTTACTATCGTTAGTTGATTTAATGCCACTGTACAACTTTTTTAAGATATGTTAAAGTTTGGCCACAATAGAGGAAAGTCCAAACTTTTAAATGCTAGAAATATAATGACTCAAATAAAAAAATGTATTCGAACAAGCTAAAAGTTATAACACTAAGTAGTTTAGTAGAAAATATTTTAACTATAGTTGCTGATTAAATCTATAAATAAGTTAAAGAAGTGAAAAAGTAAGTGAAAAAATATGTCGAACCCTAAATAAAATATGTTAATTTAATTTAATTTAAGCTATTTCAGTCATCACACATCATAGTCAGACTAATAACCTCGTTTATTTACCAAACAATAATTTTTTTTAGTTTTGGTATGTCAGTTACTGCAATCCTCCCTTGGTGATGGTACAGGGTGTTTCAGAACTGCAGTTTTGTTAGTTGGTTTTCAATATTTGTCCTAAATTTAATAGTTGAGGGCTAGGAGGATTTTGACCACCTTTGGTAACGTTGACAACCTGAACCACTATACTTTTGCCCGAACTACACTAAACAGTGCCAAGGAATTTTTCTGCGGAATAATGCCATTCTGACGTGAACTTGTCTTAATTGCTCGTTAAGCTGTTCCTTTTTTGATAAGTACTAAGTTGGTTCCGGTTAAATCAATAAATTGTAGCTTTTAAAGGAAAACTTTTCTTTTACTTGACATTCATTTTATTTTACCGGAAAAATGTGAAGTGACCTACTGATCACTTCTCACAGCCAGGCTAAAAACACAGACTTTTTTTGAACAACCTAGACGGTATTCATCGCACTATATAACATCATATTGACAAATATAAAACAGTTATTACATAACTATTCAGAATAATAGACTATTAATGAAACATATTTAATATGTAGTAAATATATTCTAATTAAACTAGATTAATAGAAATAAGCATATACGTATTGTGAGAATTAGTAAAAATAACATTATAGTAATTACATTTAATTGAAGTAAAGGAGATGGTAAATTGAATTAATACATTTTTAGAAATTTTTTATTCATGTCGATGATATTGTCATATTATCACTATGATTAAATATACTTTTAGTGTATTTATTATACATACCTTTTGTTACAATGGTGCAATCTGATTGGAGTTTACCATTTCTCCATATACCTTCAATTCTTTGTCCACTGGGGTAAATCAATATTCCGCTTCCATGAAATTCTCCATTTCTATTGAAATAACCATCGTATATAGTTCCATGAGGATATCTGTATACACCTATATAAATCAAATCCAAAATATTAGTTAGCGCTTTTTTCGCGTCATTTTAGCGCTTTAGTTATTTTGATAAATTTTAAATCGCTCGTAATATATGATATCACATAGTTTTACAATGCCGAAAACAATAGATAGTCAGGGTCACAAATTGACTGCAGCTTTGATAAAATATTTCGAAAAGGAACCAGATAATGGAGGCCTTTTTTGACTATAATTTCCGTTAGATATATTTGTTAATTGATGATTTTAAATAATATAAGTTGTTGTAATTTTATTGAAAATTATTTTAGCGTGTTGCTCTTGTGCTAAATATTAGTGTGACTATTGTGAATAACATCGCTTACAAAATGAAGAACAATACGTTAAATTCATCTATTGGTTATCATATATTTCATACGTTAAATCATTCTTTTAGCATATATATATATATATATATATATATATATATATATATATATATATATATATATATATATATATATATATATATATATATATATATATATATATGTATATATATATATATATATATATATATATATATATATATATGCTAAAAGACTATACTAAAAACTGAACTAAATCAAATATAAATGAAATTTTTCATTGCGTTTTGTGCAATATATTTTTTCAGAGATAATCCCGAAAAAATATATACATTAGATTAGATGGCTGATCAATATAGTCACATAGTATTACGACTTCCTCCCTATTACTGTATATTTCCTCCAATCGACAGCAAAGATTGTTGATAAAAAATACTTATTATTATAGACTTGCTGGTCGATAAGGATATTCCATTAAGAACTATTTGGATATGTGGAAGAAAGCATTGTCAACCATAACATCTTCGGTTTGGATGAACTCAGTAAGACATACAGAGGAAGTAATTGATAAATGGGCAATCGTGAACATGTTTTAGGCAGATTATAAATTAACAGTTCAGTGATTCAATTGAACAGTGAGTCGGAAAATGAAATTGACTAAAGCAAACTTTCAGGATATGTGATAACGCCGTGCAATGCTAGAAATTCCTGAGACAGAGTGATAAGAGTGGAAACAACTAAAGGTATACACATAATTAATAGAATATAACTGTAGAGAATGGTATTGTAGGGCGTAAAGATTTGTGTACACAGACGTAATGACAGATGATTGTAGTTGTTCAAAATTAAACATGCGCATTAGGTTAGAATGTATGAGGAAAGAATGAATTCTAACTGTTTTGTACATATGGTAAATGCATTAGACATAATTCAGTTATTAATTTTCTCAAGAATGGTGTACACAGGTAGTAGCAGAATAAATAAAATAAACAGTAAACCAAGATGACTTGAAAAGTAAACACACCATCGAAGGAAACAAGACCTAAACGTAAAAATGTAAATATGATCTCGAATGAAAGTAAAATACATTACTTTTATATATAATCGTAAATTAGTTGAATACCACTACATAAAAATATGCCTAGAAACTCTAATCTACAAATCTGTGTTCTTAATTGTAGTTTTAAGTATTTCGATAATATATGTATTAGATGTACTATAATGTTAAAATAGATTATATTTGATAACATTTCATAACAGTAATTTTGTTATTTTATTTAGGTTACAATTTTGTTGTGTATCAAAGCCAAATTGAACTAAAATTCAGAGTTGATGCGGCAACATTGCGACGTTTTGACGTCACAAATTTCGATAACGCATATATAAATAAACTTTAAATAGACTATATAAATGTTTATACTTATTATCCAGGGAAATTCTTAGATGTGTTATTGGGTGAATAATGTCAAGAATTATATAAATTAAAACTGAATTGAAAAATCAATAATTATAACAAACATATAATAATTTTGCCTACTAAATAGTACATCACAATGCTGAAAAAATAAGTTGTAAATGATTTTGTTTACCTTTACCAGCAATGCCTAATCTGTTCCACTGTCCTAAATATTTGCTACCTGTACAGAAATGTTCTAGAGGTTTTTCATTGTAATAACTTGGGTTGTCCATATACATATATAAGTCATCATCTTCGTGAAACTCTAAAACCTAAAAAAATTGACATAATAATACTAGGCAACCCAATAGCTTTTTCTATACTTTAACATTTTTTACGTGATCTTGTCTATCCTCAGTCCAATCCGATGGCAAAAAACTATGTCGCCTGCAATCCGAAAAGTCCAGGTCGACTCTCTTCTCATGACTAATAAGCGACATGATTAAAAAAATAGTCCAAAATCTCGATAAAAAAAAATTCATACAAAAAAAGCGCAAGTAAAAAAAACAACAAAAAATATTTTATGACATATTAGTCAAAGTCATATATGAATATCAAGGTGTACTTTAGCAAACAAAGACAACAAAGCTACCTTAACTAATTACTTATTATTTTTCAGCTTTATTGAATAGACATTTATAGAGAAAAATTAGTACAATATCTATTAACCAAACTAAACCATCTGCTAGTTAAACGACAATGTACAGCTCTTAATACACTACAACTTGCTGATCCTACCATATTTACGGTAATACTTTATGCCCAAGTATATACTAGTTCGATGTCGATCTGGATGGCCCTCCTCCATTATCCCAACAGTTGTTCCACTTGGGATTATCGCAGTAAATCTACTCTTCATCTATAATATGCTACAGTAAATTCTTTCCTTACATGGAAGCTGTCATGTTGAAATGGCTCAAAAAGGTATTTCCTGTCATGTCGTTTGGTATTCATTTTCGCTTCTTGGCTTTTATTTTATTGTTTTATTTGAAGAAATCTGCAGTCTAAACTCATCAGACACCTTTAGAAATTAATGCTGATACTCTTCCATCAAATCATATTTGTTGACTTTGGTTTCAATGATTTGTCAGTGACAAAATAGCGGCCTGGAGGATGAAAATAGTTCGAAGATAACTAATATTGCAAATTTTATAATTACAGCTCCAATGGAAGGATATGTTACAATCAGAGTACTCGCCAGACATAGCATCTTCTGACTACAACTTGTTCAGATCGATGCAGCATGGCTTAGCTGGCACGTCTTTTCAACACGATATTGCCATATTGCCAGAAATATGGAAATAAGTTATAAAAAATGATACCAACTTTTCTCAATAAATATAGTATAGGAGCTAGCAACACAGAGAAAACCAATATTTCAGGTAAGCTTTCAGTTCATCTAAAATATCGATATATATCGATGTTAACCCTAAAAAAAGTAAAAAAAAAATCTATCCTTAATCAATTTATGAATTGTGTATTTTATCTGTACAGGTACGATGCGCACTGGTAAATGCAACCCCTGCCTCCAGGCATGTGGGCCGCGTGCTACCCGAGGGAGTGAAAAAGATGATATATTAAAAAATCAGCTTACCTGAAATTCTCTCTCAAAAACGTAATCTTAGAGTAATACCTATTAAACGAAATATGATGTGAACATATACTATCAACTAATATATCCGTCCTTATATATCGTAAACAACAATTATTATTTTAAAATAATTAAATTGTAAATGTCAATACTAAAGAAGTCAATATTTCTATTTCTCAAGTTATAATATTATTGTTCATATTAGTATTTTAAAAATGTCATTACCATTTACTATTATTAATCGTTGGTGGTTGTTACAATTGTTTCAGTAACCATTTATATAATAGAAGGAAATAAAGTTGAAAACGCTCGGAATGTAGACCAAATAATATCAGATAAACTGCGTTTCGTGTTTTTCTTCTTGAATGTATGGTGAAACAAAATGAATACGAATATGGAGGATTATAGATAACAAATGCCGTTGTATTAAACGTACTCCGTGAAGTAAGTTCTCTTATTTGGATGCCGGATGTTCTATTTGATTCAAAGAATTTAATAAATTTAATCATTATAACGGATTTACTAACTTCTATAATAAAAACTTCCTATGTTAATACTGAAAAATTATTGTTTGCTATAAACGAAGAATCTAACAGTTCCCGTTGGAGTACTCGTTCGGAATTTCCTTTTACCTTTCATAATTTTTATTTCGCGTTTTTTTATAAACAACATATTATAAAGTTAGCTTTAAAATTTACTTTTTTAATATAGGTAACAATGCACTTTGTTTAAATGTTGGCTTTTAGCTACGTCTGTATTACATTACATTTAAATCTAAATCTATCACTTTCTTGGGATTACATCTCTCTTTTGGTTCAATATTTAATGGACCAATATTGTAATATATGAATATTTACTATTTTTATGACGTACAAAATGTTCCTGTTGAGAGTAAAATTTTTGCTAATATTATTCAAACATTGAGGAATAGAAATTGTTGGATGGATTATTGTGAATGAAATTGAATGAAATAAAATAATTTTCTGGTTAATTGCATCTCTTGCAGAGAAAATTTGTAGTAAGAATCTCAAAGGAAAAGATATATTGAGATGATGAAGGATCTGCATTATATTTTATATACCGGATACCAGAAATTCACAGTCCGATTGTTAAATTTAAATTCTTTGTTTTTGGTAACTAGTTAAAAATAATAACTTAAACTAAACTTATAATTAAGTATAATACACAAACATATTTTATATATGATATTAGGTGAAAAATTTCATTTAATTCATCATTCATCATCAATAACTATATTTCTAAAAGATATAACAATTAATCAACTATAGGTACTTGATAAAAAATTTATGAAACTGTTAATTAAAAATCTAAAACTTCGTAAATCAAAAAGGATTAAATACAGTTACTATGATTCAGTTAAGTAAATAGAGGTTAGGATTAAAACATTTTTACGAAGGAATTACTAATGAAATATTTATATAAGACCTGAGCTAATTTTTACTTCGATCTATGCAAATTTAAAAGCAGTTCATATTAGTATTTTAAAAATGTCATTACCATTTACTATTATTAATCGTTGATGGTTGGTACAATTGTTTCAGTAACAATTTATATAACAGAAGGAAATAAAGCTGAAAACGCTCGGAATGTAGATCAAATAATATCAGATAAACTGTGTTTCGTGTTTTTCTTCATGAATTTATTGTGAAACAAAATGAATACGAATATGGAGGATTATAGATAACAAATGCCGTCGTATTAAACGTACTCCAAAGAATTTAATAAATTTAATCATTATAACGGATTTACTAACTTCTATGATAAAATCTTCGTATGTTAATTCTAAAAAAATATTGTTTGCTAGAAACAAAAAATCTAACAATTCCCGTCAGAGTACTTGTTCGGCATTTCCTTTTACCTTTCATCATTTTTACTTCACTTTTTTTTTGTAAACAAGATAATATAAGGCTGGGTTTAAAAATTACTTTTTTAATATATCTAGCAATGCACTTTGCTTAAATGTTAGCTTTTAGCTACATCTGTACTACATCATACTATTTAAATCTACATCTGTAAATTTCTTGGAATTATACCTCTCTTTTTCATCAATATTGAATGCACCAATATTGTGACAGATAAATACTTGCTGCTTTAGTTGCTAAAAATTATACTCCGCATTTTTATGACGTACAAAATGTTCATATTGAGCTGAAAACTTTTGCTTATATTTATTATTATTGAGATTTAAATGAATAATGCGCTGGTTAATTGTATCTCTTGCCGAGAAAACTTGTAATAAAAATCTCAAAAGAAAACATACATTGAGATGATGAAGGATCTGCAATATACTTTTTATATAGAAGCGCGGTTTTATTATAACTGGATACCTGAAATTCACAATCCGATGGTTAAATTTCAATTATTTGTTTTCTATAACTAGTTAAAAATAATAAGTTAAACTAAACTTATAATTAAGCACAATAATACACACAAAGTAATACACAAGCAAAAAAGATATGGTCCAGATAATTATAACAATTAATCAATTATAGTACTTGATAAAAAATTTATGAAATTGTTAATTAAAAATCTAAAACTTTAATTAAAAAGGATTGAATACAGTTATTAGGATTCAGTTAATTGAATAGAGGTTAGGATTAAAACATTTTTTACAAAGCAATTACTAATGAGACATTTATATAAGCCGTGACCTAATTTTTACTTCGATCTATGCAAATTTAAAAGCAGTCCATTCCAACTAGGTAAGATAAGTTATTTAACTAATAATTTATACCAATTAATACCTTGGCGATAAGCTAAGAATAATTATGAATTTCTTATTTCCGATTGAATAATAGCACATACGCAGAATTATGGGTAATGAATCGTAACTTTGAGTAATAATTAGAAATTGTAATATATTATAATGGGGGATTAAGTAGATTAACCGTTATACTACAAACGAATTACAGGAATAATGGGCTAATATATTTTAGATATTTGAAAACGTTGGTTTAACAAAGCCATTTCAAGCGATTTCCAATATCATCAGCCTATTAAAGCAATTTTCTTTAAAAATGTGTGTCAAATCAAGTCTGACATTTTAATTTTTAATTAAAAACTTGACAATTTTGACCATAACTTTAACTCTAAAGAAACCAAAAGAACAAAGTTTTTATGTTGAAGGAGTAGAATGTTCAGTTCAGTCCGTTTGGTTAATCTCCATCATTCATAAAAAATAGCTCTAACTAACTTGATAAGACAATTTCATAGAACTCAACAACTCTTTGGATATATAAAATCTAGCACTGTTTAGTAATTGACTACTTTTACCAACGACTGTAGCAGTCGCTATTTTTGGTTCGACAGATTATATTACTTTTTACTAGTGACTGTTTCAGTCTCCTACTTTCAGTCGCCATTTTCGATCCGATTGATTTTATTACTATTTACTGTCGACTGTTTCAGTCGTGTACTTTTAATATTTCACGGTTTAGTTAATTTAGTTACTATTTTCAGTTCTACCAGTTCTATTCGACTGATTTCTAACATTCTGGCTCTGTCGCTCAGCTGCGACCTTTAATATGTGCCAAATTTATGCTTACTTAAATTTATATGCATTAGGACATATAAATTTGTCCTATTTTTTAAAACTATTAATGTAATAGAAAATTTGTTTATAGACAAAAATATTAAAATTGTGAATGATAAATACTTTTGATACTTTTGAATGTTTTTATGGCAATAATAACTAATATTTTGTGTAATTGATTTAGTAAGTGTTTTTAGTTTCGGTCAAACTCTCTCGAATTTTATTCAAGCCTTTTGATTGCCAAAATTTCTTGCCTGAAATCTTGAAATTTAAATTAGAAATTACTACAATAGAGATATATTCCATTCTAAGCTCAAAAAATACAAATTCAATTCTGCAGCTCGAAATACAAGACACAAATACTAACGAAGAATGAATGTAATGAAGATAATTTTATAAAAGCTAGCTTGAATGAAGGAAATAATTACACCAGGTACCAGAGGAATGTTTAGCAAATCTATTAAATTTTTTTATAATAACCGCAACATCTATCCCCTCGGATCACGGGATTAAAGCTAAACATGATTATATTTTTGAATAGTGATTAAAAATATATATCCGATCTCAACAATATATGGAAGATATATTTTTATTAAAAAGGCTCTGTTAGTTGCCGTGCGATCATTTTAAGTTTTGTAATGGACTAGATTTTTATATGATCGCGTATATATTTAATTTTTATTTAGCATTTTTGGTTATTATCTTTAGTCTTTAGGTTTCGTTTAAGTTCCATTATATTATCTATATTTATTATAGTATGTTATTTAAAAATACCAATTACCACATTATTATTAAAATACGATAAATTATTTGGTGGTCATTATTCCATTCCTCTTTACAGATCCACAGAATATGCAAATATAAAACTAATTGTACATGGTAGTAGAATTCAGTAATTATTTCTTTCCTTCTTTTTTAAAATTAGTACGAGAAGGAATACGTACATCTCCGTCTCGCTTATACTACGGTTAGAAAGAATCAGCACATTTAAAATAAACTGCTCCAAGTAATTATCTCCGTCCGTTTCTCTCTTACAATTTATGCAGTAAGGAATTCGTACATCTTCGTCTGATATCACGAATGGAAAAAAAAACAGTTGAACCATGCATTTCTTTGAACCGTGGTCACTTTCCCACCAATGGATATTTTAAAATTAAAATGCATCTAACTATCAATATTGAAAATATAGAACGTCTGTGAATTCTACACAATACTGGTACTGTTTCATATACGAGTACCTATACCTACATATGTTAATTAATTGAGAAATATTTTTTGTTAAATTTTGAATATAAACATAATGGTTTTTACAGTCTATCTAGCTAAATTTCAATCCTTTTTCAAAATCTTCCAAGTTTGTTTGGTTTGTGTTTATTTACACCAAGTTTAAGTTTAAACAAGGATTAAATTTAAATGCAAAAATGTAATGTCTTTCAATACAGATTTTTAATGGTTCTTCAATATATACTATAATAGAGACTTTTGTTCTTGGTTTTGAGTCTTTGCTACATATTCTTAAGTATTAAAATTTACGTATTAATTTGTTATATTAAGCTTTAAATATTTGTGAATAGTAATAATAATTTCTAAATAAATAATTCGTGAAACATTATAATTTCTATGATCAAAAACGTACTTCCATAAATATAATTGAATGAAAATAAAATGTCAAAAATATGTGTATAATTACAAGTCAATTTAGATACTAAAATAGACTATATCTTCGAAAATAATTATAGTTTTGGAAAATTTAATGAAGAGCATATTCCTAAAAGGTGAAGCTTTGAAAATATGAAAAAATATACGTTTTTAACGAGTTTTTTTATAATATATAATTAAATAACTGTAACATCAAGAAATCTTATACATTCTCTCCTGAAACATGCGTTAGTTTTCTACAAAATATTCAATAAATGAATGTATTCTCTGAAAACCAAGTCTGAAAATTCTAGTGTTGTTGGCTCTAGTTATAAATATATAATCTGGACATTGCAGACTAAGAATTACATAATTAAAATAGAAATATTGACAAAATCATAATAACAACTTATCAAATTAAAAAGATGGTAAAATTCTTTAACATTATTATCCTCTAAATAATCATAGACAATCATTTCTAAAACTGCTCGATAGCAGTTATATATGTATATAACTTTCCTTTTGATTTATTACCTTAAACCATTTGTCTCAACTCAACAACAACAAAAAAATGGAAAAATATTCCTGCTTCAAACCAGACAATGATAGAATCGTGTATGACTTAAACACGCAATGTCTCAATGTAGATGATGTTTTATGACCATCGTATCTTGTCAATATATCGGAACTAACTACGACCGTTTACCAATCATAAAATACGGTTCAAAATGAATGGACAGGCAAAAGCTGTTCCTCGTGCTCTTAACGATATATTATTAAAATATGCATATTTATGTAAAGTCGATTTATGACTTTTTAGGATTTCCGTTGCCTTAAACCCACCTAGAAATTTGCATTGGTGCATATTTATCAAAGCATTTGGAAAAACGTTAGAAAGAAATCTGTTTTATGAAGGAAAAAAAAGATATAAAATATTATATCTACCAAAACCTAAAAATTAATTCGTCTAATCAGAAAGAACATAAATTATAGAAACCATAAAATAAATTAAATAATTCTCAACAATTGTTAATAAATTATAAGGCAATAAAATCTTATAAATAAGAGTTTATAATATAATATAATTTTGTCATTTATTTCCACCTACTATTTTTATTCTCTATGTATTCACCTGCTGGAGAATATATATATATATATCTTTACTGTGTTATTATAAAAGATAAAATGTCAGGAATAAATATGATGTCTTGTGTCATCGTTCAACAAGTCGGCAAAATAGCATCGTATTTCAAAGAAAATTAATAGCTTTTGTGTTGACTTCAAAAAATGTCCTTCAACCCAATGTGGAAAGCAGGGTGGGGCAAAAGGACACAATGAATGTTTCGAGCCTTAGCTTCAGCCTCTTAAAATGTGCAAAACATTTCCTGTAGGTAGTATAGGCCACTTAAAGATACTCATCAAGAAGAATACTATCATTTGAGAATATTATAACTGACTATAAGGAGACTTTTCTATTACCAGAAGCTTCGAAGACTGTGACAACTATTGGCAATGCTCAACAATTAATTTCTGCTTTAGTTTTAAAAAACTTATTTTTTTGATTCTAGTTATATGCCTTTAAAAGTCAATCCAGTCAATATTTTAGGGTGATAAAAGTGAACAATAATAAAAAAACGCAATATCAGAAAAGCTCTTTTTTATAACATCTTTATTAGATACGCTTAGTACAATCTTAATTCTAAATTAATTTATTGTTACTTTTCATTTGCACTTGGACTAATTCACAAGCAAGACGAGTGCGAAAAAATACATAAAATTATAATAGCTTATAGCTATAGTTTACAATAAAGTTATACATTTTATATAAGTTCGTATGGTTTGGTTCGGTTCAATCTCCTGAGATCCTGCGCGCTCTCCAGCAGTTGTATTGCTTCCACGTTACTATGATTTATTAACTTTCTTTCGTGTTTCAAGGCGAAATCTTGGATAACTTCGCAAACCCATTTGATTTCCAGGGCATTGGTAATCAATCGAAGAACCTTATTTTGACAGCGTTGGATGACTAGTTGATTTGAATTTTTACTGCAACCCCATATTTGTACCCCATAAGTCCAGATTGGCTTTATAATTGTCTTATAAATCAACCTCTTTGATTTTAGATCAAGTTGAGAGTATCTTCTAACTAAGCAGTATCGTTGTTTTATTTTGGTTATAATGTGTTTTGCTTTTTGTCTAACGTGATGTTTCCAATTTAATCTACCGTCAAGATACATGCCGAGGTATTTAGCTGATTTTGCTTGAGGAATCAAGCAACCATTTAGTTTTTATTATTTGGCCGCAATACAAAATTAAAGTGGCCAGATTTGGAGCTATTAAGTTGAATTTTCCAATCTTTCGCCCGTTTGTAGATTTTGTTGATTGCCACTTGTACGTTTTCTACTGCCCTAGGCAGAGATCTGTCGTTTGCCATAATATTTGTATCGTCAGAAAAGGTTCCAAGTTATGTTTATTTTGTTGTTGGAATGTCAGCTACCTTGTGGAACTCTAGCCGAAATAGTTTTAAATGTCAAGAACACAATTTCGTTTAATACTCTAACTTTCCTTCCTAAAAGATAGGATTCCAGGAGATGACAATAGTTACGCGGTAACAATTTGATCATGTTGCAGATTAATCCCAAATGGTAAAACCCGGTCAAAAATTTGTGAGACATCTAAGAATATTGCAGGGCAGTATTTCTTTTCCTCGAATGCTTTTTCAATAAAATTAAATATTAGTTTCTCAAATATGTCAACATGCTTCAGTCTTAAACAGGCACTAAATATATATGTCAACATGATGAACTTTTCGTGGCAGTTCTTTCAATAATCCAAGTGAAATGTCATCTATACCAAATGCTTTATTAGGATTGAGGTTATCAATTTCAGTGGAAACTGCAATGGAGAAATAAGATTTAGATCTACATCGGGTTGATAAACAGGAGATGTAGATTCGATATCATTGGTTAAGTTAAGTATGCTAAGTATTGTGCGAGCAATTCAGATTTTTCATCGTTGCGTCGAATCCATTCATTTCTATAATATATCTATTATAATAATTGGTCTTTTAAATCTTCGAGTTGCTTTCCATAGCGAATGATCTTAGTCTGCTTCTGGGCTTAATTCACTTACATATTTTTTAAAGCAATTCCGTTTATATTCTTTGATCTTTTGATTCGTCTGATTACTAATTCTATTAAAAGTAGTTTTTTTTTGGTTCTGTGCCAGACTCTTCTAGCTTTTCGCCTTTGTTTTAACATTTAAACCGATTTGTTTTCATGGAAATTAATTTTTTAAATGCACTTTCAGGCAAACAGTTACTTGCCAGGTAATGAATAGAATCTATTAAAGTAAAGAAACTGTCTACAGCCCCTGATGAGTAGTGTTATATTTTATGAAGAAATTTTTAAAATTTGCATAGCGTCCAAAGATAGCAAGCTTATTTGCTTTCATCATTTAGGAAGCTGACTGACAAAGTCTAATTCGATTTCGACTACCTGTTCGCAAAATTAATTAAATCGTTATCTTCATCATTCTTGTAATTACCCTCCTAAGTATAAAGTGCAAGATTCTGAATTCTTGGCATCTCATTTGTTGTGATGCTTCCTGGCAACTAACGCACTTTGTAATTAGTGTTGTAGCATCAATATAGCTTAATTTATTTCATATGACAGTTTAAAAAATCAAATCTACCCTCTAAACATTTATACTAATAAAGTTAATTAACATATATATTTCTTGAAAATAACCGTAAAAGAATGAAAACGACAATTGACAAGATACTTAGTGGTAACTTAAGATATTTAGTGGTTGCCGCTTTGGTTACCAAAGATAGAGAGCGTTATATTCTGGAAACGCCACCACTAATAATATCATATTAATATTTAAATGTATTTTAAAGCTAAACGAATTTGAGATACCAATCACAAATTAAATTTTGAACAAGTAATTGAATTATAAATAGTAAATATGCCTTTGAATTTGAACTTTGGTATTTTAATTATAAATGATTCAAATTCTACCAGGACTGGGTAGAATCTATAGGATATATATTTTAATACTCCATGATCAAAGTTTCAAATCCAATCGACGATTATTTACTTGGAGACAAACGTACTTGCAATGGGTTCAATTTCATTCAAAAATGTGACGCTAATAATATTGAAATATGTAAAATGTAGCATAAAATATAAAGGAAATTAAGTAAAGTAAAGATTATTATAATACATATAGTAATGTTGAACGTAAAATAATCGAAGAAATGGCTTTGAAAAATAGATCATAAATTAAATAAGATTTTGAAATAATCAATACTGAAAAAAGTAAAATTAATTGAAATATTTCCGTCCCTAAATCAATTTGGTGTTTTTTATTTCAAACTTTAATTACAAAACATATGATGAATTTAATTTTATAATTAGGTGACTCGATTTCGCTTGTTGGTCTTGTCCATTTTTTACGCCACGAAATTAAAACCTAACCGCGCGTAGTCTCCTCGAACACGCGATGGTTCTCATTAGAACGTCAATTCGGAAATATCTATTGCCCGAGGATATATGACGCAGATGATATTTTACGGCAAATGGTATCTTGCTAGTATGCCGAAGCCAACTAGGTGTACTTGCAAATCATGAAATACGACTCGAAATGACCGGATGCGTAGTAGCGGCTTTTCGTTCTACCAGCGATATATTATTAAATTATAGCTATTTATACTAAAACGATTCACGCGCTGCTAGATGCTGTGAGTTTTTTTACAATTACGTATTTTTACAGCCGAACGCTTTCAATTCGAAATTAATGATTTTAAAATACAGGTGCCATTTTATTAGAGAAAATCAAAACCAATTGATGTTTGTTCAGTTGTTTTTTATTACTTCTCTATCGATAACAACATAGATAATTGCATAATGGGTATAATGCCTTTTAATACAGACTCTTTAGATATTTCACTACAACATACATATAGCCGGTTCAATAAAAGAATGAATACCCGTCATCTAAATTTATGGCATGAAAACGTCGAAATGTTAATGCGACAACATTAACTTCGACAATTTTGGCTTCGATATATAACAAAATTCCAATCCAAATAAAATAATAAAACAAAAATAATGTTATCAAGTAATGCGTCCTATCAATAATGTTATTATTTTAACATTATACTACATCAAGTATATATTATCGAACGAATTAAGCTACAGCTTATTATACAATCACAATAGCTTATAGGTTGGAGTTGTATTTTATTATACTTACATTTTACTCTTTTCCACACTACCTATGAGGAAGAGTTCTAGGAGCGTTTTTTAGTAATGTAAGGTATCCCCTGGAGCCCTATTCACCTAATTAACATTTGTATATCCAAGTGATATGTTTTACTTCCATTAGCGAGCATATATAAGTTTTACATATAGTTCTGGTTTCCTTCTGCTACTATCTCTGTACATCTTCCTTGGTAATACTAGTTTTAACTACTGCCTTATCCATGATACATTTACCATATTTGTCATTTGCTTATCAGTTAGTATTCCTTCTCTCCTCATACACTTTAACGAGATTCTCGTGTATTTTCCGCACAATTTCACACATATCTATGCTGTTATAATACAGTTATTCTATATTAATTATATAGTTAACTCTAGTAGTCCCTACCTTTGTCACCATGTCTTGGTAATTATCAGCATTAGATCATAATCTCACATAACGAAAGCTTCATTCAAACAGTGTCAATTTTTGAGTTTGGACTCAAGTCAATTACTAAGTTGTTCAATCTATCGAACACTTGTTGACGGTTCCGCCATTTGCTAACTTCCTCTCCAGTGTGCCTAATGTAGTTCAACCAAACCATAAGTGTTGCTGCATACAATGCATCTTTCCATATATCCGAACTGTTCTTACTTGTATATTCTACTCGACCTGCATGTCCATCGTAAGAATTACTAGCACACCCCATGTCAATTCGAAAACACTATGAGGCCATATAGATAAGTCAGCCGATTTCCTTTCAGACCTATTTCTAAAACAGTAGTTTACAAAATTTACCTTTATATGCAGCTACTATATTAAAATTTTTATTTTAAGTATTTAGGTTTAAACTTTACGTTTATTGAATATGGCACTGACTTTAATCCATTCAGTTGACACAAATTAAACCTGCTTTTATTCGACTGCAATACGTGTTCCGCTGGTCATAAATTCAAAAGACACTTAAAAAATGACAAGATAAACCAAACACTTAAACAATTACAGCTCAGTTTTCTTTCAACTTCAACAATAAAGACTACGTCAGCCCTAAGAATATTTCGTTTTATCTGCGTCTGTAGAGTTTTCTGAGATTTTATATATAAAAATACGCAATATGGATTATCTCCATGTAATAGGGATTTATGCAGCAAACTGCTCCAGTAAGCTAACAGTTTATTAGTTGATGTCGGAGGTATTTATATAATAATATTTAGATCCTAGCCATGATGGCGCTATGGGATGATGCTGCAAGTTATGTTAAGCTTAAATGCGATTGCAATTTTTGCAGACTTAAAGCTAAGGTTTGTCTGGATACTAAGGCTTATGTAAAATTATATGAAATGACTTTTATTGTTGTGGTAATAAATAAATACTGTTAGCACCAATATCTACAGAAATGAATTCAATACATTGAGAGTCGTATTGTTGCAGAAAAGGTCATGATAGCCACTACCAAACACATAATCACCCTCTTGAGAAACAACTCCACGTTAGCACAAAAATATCAGTAGCTGGGAATATAAAATATAAGGGAAATGAAATTATATAATTGTCAGTTTACAATATTGCTTCTAAAGAAAATGAAAATTACAATAACCTTGAATTCTGAACATTACTTCAAGTGAATATGAAATACAAATTTAAAAAAAAAGTTCTAAGGATAAAGGAAAATGTGGAGGCAAAGAAAATGTAAAGAAGCCCAAGTGTGTTTGGAGAACCACAACAACGATATAATTTAATGTTTCAGTTGCCAAGTGTAGTTTCATGAAATATGTGAAAATATTACATCTTATGTTACCAAAACTTAAATATCCTATTTTTTTGGTTAATTATGACTCGTTGACAACTATTTTAAATAACATTTCTTTGAAATGTTTCGTTTTATGCCTTAGGTGTCCTATATTAAGGCGCGTTGCTCTAATTTTATCTTTTATTAGATTGACTGCATTGTTATTTTATTAAATATATTAATTAAATCGTCAACTAAAGCTATTGTAATAGTTACTCCAAAAACAATATAATAAGTAGATACAAAAATAAAAAATAAAATACGAAACCCCATTATACTCATGATAATGTTCATTTGAAATCCCTTTCGGAAATATCTATTACCAGAAGATCTATGACGTAGATGATACTTTATGGCAAATGGTATATCTTACAAGCCTGCTGAAGCTGACTACATGTTCGTACAAATCATATAAGTCGATTTCCAAATGACCGGATGCCTGGTAGTTGCTTTTCGTTGTACCGACGATATATTGTTAAATTACAGCCATTCATATTAAAATGATTCATACTTCGATGTTATAATTCTTTATAATTGCACAATTTTACCTCTATAAATTTAGGTTTGGTTTCTTAGTACAAGCACATCAATAATTTCATGCAGTTAAAGGAAGTTAATTGTTCGACATTGAGACGTTGATGTTGCTTCATAACATAAAATATTATGTTTTGACTAAGAATGTTATAGAATAACTATTCTGTAACGATAATCAGCAATTGAATATATTATTGCATAAATGTGGCATAGATAACCAATGTCAATGGAAAATTGATATTTCTTCCAGGATGGGTTAATAAATAATGGAAGCAGTTGATCCAACAAATGCCATTTTGTCAGCAGCTAATGTAATCGGATTATCTCACAAATGTATCTTTTTTCAATGTTAATTTACATATCAAAAGCATATTGGTGAAATAGTCGCCAATATTTGATTGCCTTAATTTTCACGAACCATCATGTGATATGAATAACATGGATGTATGTTTTTGTTGGTTTCAGCACCTATAACAAAATACCAATGTAATGATACTGATTGATAATTATCATTGCTAAACTAAATGTTTAATTCCTAAATAAGTAATAAGATAGCACGAGATCCATGTAATAGTTTTGAATAACGTAATAAACTGATGTTGATGAAAGAATATTTGTAATTCTTCTACAATAGGTCTATTTACTAAACCACATGGACATAATGTCACTTAATTTATAGTGTTGTATTTCCAATGAAATAAATTTAAGCCAATTTGTAGTCGCCATCTGATAACAATAATTAAATAAACTCTATGTTTGTTTAAAGACATTTATACTTTATTTGATTTTATTTTAAAATTTGTTTACTATTACATTTATTATCTGTTAGTACTTTTAAGTGGTCCACCCTATCAAAAAATTTGTTGTTAAGAATGGTTCTCTTAATGTTTCTAAATAAATTCGATTATGCTTCTACTACTTTAAATAGCTATAGCGCAGATTTAACGTGTAGTTCGTTCAATGAAACTCCACACTCGCCTCTAAATGTATGACATCAAAACGTCGTAACGGTACCGCATCAAATTTTGAGTTTTAGCTTTGACATATAACAAAATTTTAATTCAAATAAAATAATTTAAAAAAGTATGTTATCAAATATAATTTTAACACTATATTACATCTAATGCTTATATTAATGAACAAATTAAGTCACAGTTAATTATATAGTCAATTAGACAACACCATGTAAGTTGGAATAATATGTTTTACTTTCATTAGGGAGCATATCTAACCGACTTCGAAAAAGGAGGAGGTTCTATGGGTTCTTCTATGAAAACGAGGGAAATGCAAAGTTTTCACATTTGTTCTAAAATAATCAGATATTTGTTTATAATCGTATTTCTGAGCTGATAAAAAATCATAATGGCTGAGATAAAAAATCGGAGTAATTTAGTGTAAAAACCATTCAGTTTGCTTTTTAAGTGCACACCCTATGATATGAAGCGCCCTAGAAACATACAAAACATGTGTATGTTTGGAGTAACGATTAAAACGTTATGCTAGCACGTGGAGGCCGCAGCTCTCAACGTGAGCCGAAAGTCTTTTTGTTCTAGTTTGGTTCTGACAAATTTTCGTCAGGTTGCCTAAACTAGGTAGCGCACCCCGGGTCCTGAAGCCTTCCTTATTTTTAATAATCGTTTCTTCTTTATTGCCCCTTTTCCTTATGTGGGCTGCACTTTGAATTGGGCTATCCATTATATATACTTAATAAAATAACTGCGTAATTTACTGATTAAATATCTAACACTAAAAAGGGAAAAATAAAATATTTTAACAATAAAATTTAACCGACTTCAAAAACTAAATAAGAAAATCAGTAAAAATTAAATAATAAACAATCTTAGATTTTAAACAGAAAAAAAATGTTTTAAAAGAAAATATCTACATAGTAATCGTTGTAATAACTAATTAAAAATAAACAGAAAAATTTGTTTAACCTATCTACTACACGTATTTTATATTTTACTATATACATACAATTTAACTTAATACTTGCTGGCTTGGTGGCGCATTGCTAAAGGCGATGATTTCAAAATATATAAAAAAAAAGAAAAACTTAGAAATATTTTTAAGTTTATTGTGTTTAATCCTTGATTCCCTAGTTGTAGTGTTTCCTTGTCAAGTCTTTTTTATACCCAAGTGTTTCTCCTTAGATCCTTCTCTTACTAATCGCTGCTCTTAGTAATTATTCTCTTTCCTCATACATTCTAACCAAATGTTCATATTTTACAAAACGATGTATATATATATATATATATATATATATATATATATATATATATATATATATATTCATCCTAACTAAAAGTGTTATTGTAGACATGATGCTTTCAAGATATCACAACAGTTATTGCCTGTATATCCATCTCAATCTGCATGCTAATTGTAGTAATCCATTGCCACACCCATATCAATTAAATTGAATTAAATATGCAATGAGAGAAAAGAAGACTTAATACTCCGTGACATAGAGTTCAGCCACAAGATCTACAGTTAATTTTTTCAGGCCAATTTCTAAAAAATTGTATTATTTTGCTTGTACAAAAGCAATGCCTGAAAGATTTCATATTTCTCAAATTAACAGTTGTGTCTGAAATAATTGTATCAATTTCGGTATATTGAAAACAGTGCGTAAATTAAATTATGCTCAGTGTTTTTAAACATTTCATAGATTTCGCCTTAAATGATGCTAACATCAAGATTCGTCACCCGTTTCGTAAATGGACGCTTTCTTCTCGTTGAGTCCAACAGCAAATTGTTCTTCATTTTTTGGGTATCAATACTTGCCTTTAACGCACTTTAATGGCACGGGAGGCCTCCATTACCGTTCCTTTTTCTGACTAATTATTTATTATAGTATTAAGCAGCGACTTCAAATTAATTAAAAGAAGCAAACCGCCAAAACAACGTTCGCTGTTTTACAACCTCTGATTATTATCACTAATGTCTTGAAGAATTTTCTGATTTGTCTGAAATTGATTTTTTAATTTGAATTTGTATAATTTAAGCACTTTAAGCGTTTTAAGCACTTGCAAATAGCGATAAGCAATACATTCGACATCGTGATGACGTGGTCACTGTTATTTTGAAGTGACTGTATGTACAACAATCGACAACCTTGACAAAATTATCAACAACAATAAATAATTGTTTTATGTATATTATATAAAATGTTGTGTTTGCGTTTCGTAATCAAACTTAGGGTAAACAAGTAAGATATCTTTCCGATGTATATATATATATATATATATATATATATATATATATATATATATATATGGATTAAGGGGTTCGTAAATATATTTCAGCCGGTATATTCTTATGTTAATTATGAGAAACCATGGAGATATATAATATAATTTAAAAAATCGGACTTCCTTAAATGCTCTCAATATGTATATATATATATATATTACTTTTTTATAAGAAACAATATTTCTTTTAATTATTTTTGGTTAGGACTGTATTAATTTCCTATTATTTTTTTCAAATACAAAATAATATAAAATGGAAAAAATATGAAAAAATAAATATAAAAAATTTTTAAAACCCAATTACGTCACATGTCTTCAGGCGCCTTCTATAATGCACACTATACAGTAGATTCCTAAAAAAATTAGTACGTTTCTTTACGTTCATCACATAGATATGTTGTATCAAAACAAATGAAAGATAAAACATCTGCAATTACAGAAACACAAAATATGTAAAATTATTAATGCTCTTTTAGGCTCCTTTATATCTTATTTTGTTACCCAGTAAAGGAGAATATGAAAGTTAATATCTGAGCTTTTAAATTTCATGACTGTTGACTCTCGGATTTGTTGGAGCGAACTAGA
Organism: Rhynchophorus ferrugineus; assembly: GCF_030347505.1. NCBI lineage: Eukaryota > Metazoa > Arthropoda > Insecta > Coleoptera > Curculionidae > Rhynchophorus > Rhynchophorus ferrugineus. The sequence continues at coordinate 39,184,422 of NW_027472580.1, read as the reverse complement.
ACTAGGAATAACAATTGTTTCAAAGATATATCTATTATTTTCCATATCTAATATCTAATTTGTCCTGTTTTATTATCAGTACCGACAAGCTAATAATAAAGTCTTAGTATGTCAATATTACAAATAAAGTTGCAATAGAAATTTTGCTAGTCTTCACAGAAGCAATAAATACAGCACGCCTAAAGGGAAATAACGCCTAGACTACAGTGAAATGTTTATAATGTTATAATTTAGCAAGCGAGGCAGGTATTATTAACAATTTCGCTTTTCTGTTTTTTTTTCTCGAAGTTCTCATTCTTGAAGATCAAATGCTTGAAGCGGTTTTATCGAATCGTATAAAATGTACGAAGTGGCTGGAGACTAGAAATATTACATTTAAATGTTTTAAATTAAATATTTTTTTAATGTAATATCAACGTAAATTAAAAAAAAATATCCAAAATAATATATCTATTATAAATTAAATTCTTCCAAAATGTAATTAATGCACATTCACTAAGGAAAAAGAAAATTAAGTTCTACCGTTTTACTTTGTCGATAAGAACGTAGATCTACTTCAATAATAATGTGAATAACAAGTATTCTTTAACAGAGGACTGTCTATTTCATACTTTCTATACCAAGCATATTTGGAAAAATTAGAAAATATAAGTCGCATGTTTAATAAATATATGGACTTGTGCATATATTTTCTGACTTTATGGAAAGACTGATAAAACAGTATATTATATTTTCCTACCTCCCCAAATCAACATAATAAGCTATTCGAAAGGCTGACAAAACTATCCTAATGGCTTGGAAAATAATATGTGAAAGAAGTAAATTACTGTTATCATCACTTTACAATTTATATGGTGATGAAGAAAAGAAAAATAATATTGATTTCACAGCTTTATTAGGAAAGTTGTTTCCAGGTTTAATAAAAAAGTAGAAATAAAAGCGAGATAAAGGAAATATTAATTAAGTCTGCTTGTATTCAATAAGATGAAGATTCAAAACAATGCTCAAGTTGCCAAAGATTGATTTTTTGATACTAAAATTTTATTATGACTTCTAAATAATTTTATGTAACAGCTGTATATGTGCTGATTAATTTTACTTCTACAATTTAGATTTTTAGAAGTAATTTAATTTAATTTCTTGAAAACATTAACTTATCGTTACTAGCGTACTTTGATTTTATCCTAGAGTTGACTGACTACTTGCGTTAGGTTCCATCAAAATAGTTTTCATCACACTCTGCAGATATATAATAAAATATTTATAAGAATATAGCGATAGAGTCTCGGTAAAGTATTTGTTTATTTTTTTTTTCTTGAATACACAAGTAGTACACAATAGTACACAAAATTAAATTTTGTTTGCTATGTCGTTGATTCTCTTCTCTCTGTCTAACATGAAGAATTATATTTGTATGATGGGCCTTGCCAGTAGATTTCATGAAATCAAACAAATGAAGTAATGCAGTCTGAAAATGGAATTCTGAAGTTATTTTAACGCCAATATAATGACGCAGTAAAAAAGAATATCATCAAACATCATCTCTGGTCAACACTATCACCAGACCGCAACATAAGTGAACCGTTTCTATCTCCAATATTTTTCTTTTACTCTTTGTGATTCTATACTCTGCCCTATAGGCAATAAGTATTTGTTATGTCTATATTATACATACATGGCATGTAGAAAATCACTTCATTAAGCGATCTTCTGTATAAAATATCTTAATTAATTAGTCTTATTTTAAAGCGTATTCTAAAGTCTATATATATATCCAGTAATCAGATCAGGTGGTGTTAAACGTTCTAGACTACGCACTTCACTATCACGTCGCATATTTAGCTGATTAGCGAGTTCATGGGGATGCACTGACACTCTTTCGAAGTACTACACACAAACACGCTGAATTACACTCGTTATTCACAACATGCATCAACAATGGCACGCAACACTTTATTTTGGAACCGTTGAATGATACCAATAATATGATACCATAAGTGTATACCAAGATATTTAACATGCTCTGCTTGTGGGAGTTGACTGGTGGGAGATGTTATGGTTCCAGAATGGGTAAGTCATTCTATTTGAAACTATACAGTATGCGCATATATTCCATGAAAAATTGAAGGCGTTTTAAAAGCAAATTATATATCAACATCTTATTAATAAACACAAATTGAGTATATCTTATGTGCTCATATTATTTTGTATATCCCCTGTAGTTGCATTTATGCTACTCAAGGAAGCATTTGACTTAAGAACTAAGATACATTTGCTATGTATTCTTTTGTATATATATGTATTCAGCACACGAAGAATAAACGTTAATAATGACCTTATTTGACTCAAGTTATACATTATATTATTATATTTCTTAATGTTCTACAACTCAATTAATTCTGAACTGACATATTTTTGCAGACAACTGTTGATGCATGTATCTGGCATGAAGATATTTTTATTGTGGAACCAATGTTAAAAGTTCACAATCAGCAAATGAAGCTAGAAAGTGGCCGCTACATAATAAGGGATTACAATAAATTAATAAGGAAAATAAATCGACACTTAATAATTGACACTTCTATAGTGCTAATAATATCCTCAAGTGCGCTAGTTAACAAATAGTTAACTGTAATATGAAAATTATTTATTAAAAAATAAAATTATTTTTAATAATAAATAAATAAATTTATATTGTAATAATTGCTGTAACTTAAACTGACTTTTAGAAGAACGAGATTAATCATTGTATATTGAAATATTTTGCTTGTATATGCCTTCGTCGACAGTGTCAACAAAAATTTAACTTCATCTTAATATTCCATTTTTCATCACATAATATAAGTTGAAATTGAAAATTTTAAATATCGAGTAGTGTCTGTGCATAATTGGTATCAAATTTGGAAACAATGGAACCAAGATATATTTTAGCGCAAGATATTAAACTATGGAGAAACACCTACCGTGCGTATTTTGTGCTCTCTGTAGAGTTTGTGTACAACATTTTCAGGGAATCACTACGGTGATGGCATCCGTTAATTGAAGATTTAAGAAGTTTATTAAATCTCGATGAAATTGTACTGAAATATATTATAATTTTCGACAACATATTCAATTTATTTATTCTTTTTTAGTTCCCGGAAATCCGTCTTATTTCCGCGAGCTTGATAAATGATTGCCTAAACCCTTAGCGCTAGGACTAAATTAAAGTTTATGTTTTAGTGATGATATAATTATAATAATTATTATCATGGTAAAGTTCTCAAGAAATTATTTCATTTATTATTCATGGTAAAGCACTCAGAAAACATACTTCAGCAAAAGTAATTTTAGTCAAATTTTCTGTTTTAATCATTTAATATATATTATTATAATTTAGCTCTACAATTAATATGTGCTATATAATTAATAATTTGAAGATCTTAAAAAGTCAAATAATGTTTTTTACTTCAAGGGTGTTTACTATTTGCTTCGTCATCTAAGCATCGAATTTGGAATACGGCACTATAATTTTCTTAGCTTAATAAAAATTTCTCTTATAACGGGAATCCTTATTAAAAAAATTATAGAAGATTTTTAGAAGAAATTAAAGGGCACAAGTGTAGGCTTAACGAGGGTATGGCTATGTTATATATACTAGAGAACCCGACAAACGTTAACATGTCCGAATATTTTTTCTGCTTTTCCTTATTTAATCTTGGTAAGAGGGAAGTGAAATGTTGTTACTCGATCATTATATATTGGATTTTTTTTTAAATAGACATTTTTTAAATTTAATATACGGTTCATATTCAACTGTGAATCTAAACAGTTTTCCAAACCTCCAAAATCGGCCCACCGAATATTTACTTTATAGACCTAAGTTTTGAAAAATAAATAGTTAATTTAATGACTGAGATTATATTCCTTTAACACACATTTTTAAATTATAAAAAATAAATTACCTAATTGTCTTCTTTATTATTTTAATTTACAGACTAAAGTTGAATATGAATTTCAATATTGTTTTATTCACATATTCTCTGTTTTCACATACAGAATGTATGTTACTTCATTTATAATTCCATAATTATGATCATAAGATAAAAATAAACAAAGATCGTCTATACTTATATTTTATTCTCTAAAGTTGTTACAGTTCTGAAAATAGTCTCTGCTATAATGTTCAGTCTTTTGATATGTTTTAACGAACAGACATTTATAAGCTTGATTAATTTATATATCAAATTTCGTTCTGGTCTGGTCTTATATTGCAAATATTGTAAAAACAAATTTTAGTAAAATATTATTTTTAAATTAGTCATCATCGAATATCGAAATCGATAAATTGTACATAATCGAATTCTGACCACAGTATCTATAAAAATGTTTGTTTTTTGAAGTCCTAAAATTGTTTAACTGTGTGACATAATAAGATTTAAGAAAATAATTTATTTTATATATGTAATGAAAAGATAACGCCTCCGAAATATATAAGTAGTTTAATTAAATTATTTGTAAATGAATTCGGTTAATAAGGAATTTTTGTGGTCAACTTTTTTATATTATTTTTACTAAATATGTGTATAGTAAAGGGAACAAATGTTATATCTGATTCATATTCATATTAATTTTTGAAAAAAAAAATCGTTCAGTGACAACTTATTTCTATAAATTACCTTACAGCTTATTTATTGGACCAAAAACGTTTAAAAAATATTAACAGATTTCCACAGTCTTCGAAGGTTAATTTTTATTCTTGTTATATGAACATGTTTGAATAATGTTATAACAGATTTTTTTAGTTTTTAGTATAGAAACTTCATTTGTGTGTACAATCGCATGAGCACTATTAATCTTTGGCAATTCCTAAAATTTCGCGGTTTTGACTGATGCTAATATCTTCTCAAAAAGTATTCAGTCTTATACCACTTTGGTTGACTCATGGCCATATGCCATATGATTTATTCCTTATCAGCGCAAACAAATGCAAATATGCTTGCCTAAGAGGAATTTAAACTATTCTAACCTCACCTATTACTAAAGATCAATCGAATATTATAATCACAAATAACTTTAAAAAATTAAAACAAAATTAAAAACACCACATCAAACTGTCTTCAATTATCAGGTTTGCTTCGTGCGTACATTGTTAATATATTCATTTATGATATTTTGCATATAAAATGTAATTTCTTTCATGATCCATCGAATGAATGATAATTTATCGGGTACTTCCTGATTGCCGGATCGTAGAGCAATTAGTGGGCAGCCTCTAAAATTATAGCATTAATCCTCTGATATAAAATATGAGTTCGCCGTTTATTTTAGTTAAGAACATGGAATCTGAAACTCGTAAATCTGTTTGCATACATGAACATAATTCTATAATATAGCGTTCGAAACATTAAGAATAATTGCCGCGGGATGGAGTTGCTTCAGTTCAGTGTATTCGTGAAACGCGAACTTCAGTCTCAGTTTATGTTATATATAGCTGCCACTTTTAATAATTCTGAGCTGAGATTAAATGCTATTCGTTTTGAGTAATTATTGAAAGTTTATTATTATGAAATTATTATGCATGGGTTTAAATATAAAATTGTTTAAAGGTAATTTCAGTATTGTCAGACAGTATATTAAAACTTACCAATTTATATTATGAAATATTTAATGCGAATGAAAAGATATAAATGGAGCGAAAATTGGTACTACACGAACAGACTGAAGTTATCATTTCGATATTGTCTGTAAAAAGTATTCATTCGTTCATATTTTTTTTTTGTTCTGGCCTAAAAACCAGGTGGTGGAATGCATGACGCATACCTGGTCGCGGAGATTTGCCCTGGAGTGACAAGTTGGACCGGGTTATGTGGGACTGCCTCTGGGCTTACCAATACACTAAACCGAAATCGCCTCACAGTTGACCCCTGTGGATCGCTACTGCTACTGCATTAAATTTAGTGATATGGCACCCGCTGATCGGGCAGCCGTTATTGGGCACGAGGGCCCGGCGATTCTATTGATTCGCGAACCTGAGTTAACACACAACTGGATACTGTTGTATGGGGGCAAAAGTTATGAATGTCGCGACCGATGGGGTCGTTTTAGCCTGGAAAAGGGGGGAGCTTGGCGGTGACGCGGTGCTAAGCTCCCAGCATGTCGACAAGCTCGCGAACAAGCGCGTTTTCAGAAGAACTTGAGCTCAGTTGTTGTTTGTGGAATGATTGAGATATGAAGTGCTTGATTTCTGGGGTGTCAGTTTCTCTATGAATAGGATTATTTCTAACAAACCATGGGGCGTTTAATATTCTCCTGAGGAGCTTATTTTGGAAAACTTGAAGCCGTTTGACCTGGTTGGGTGTAACAAACTTGAAGTAGACATTAGATCCGTAGAAAGTAAGGACCGAATTAACATCTTGTAAAATAAGCATTTGATGGAGATGTTAAGTCTGCTAGAAGGGCAGATCAGAGAAGATAGCAGGTTTGCTATCCCCGAACCTTTTTGGATTGCTTTCTGGATTTGGGAATGCCAACCGAACCGCCGGTCGAAGTGAAGACCTAGGTGCGTGACGTTATCCAGCCATGGAATTATTGCGGTGTCGATCTTAAGTTGCGAGACGCGCAGTGCGTAACGCTTCTTATGGAAAATGATGGCCTGGGTTTTCAGGGGGTTGATTTGCAACATCCAGAATTTGAACCACTTGACCGCATGATCGAGCTGCTTCTGCAAATATATCATTCGTTCATAGTAATCCAGGTCTAGGGGACATCAACACCGAAGCGGAATAAAGGGCTATAAAGTTATCAACATAATGCCCATTGCTGAGCGGGTGACGAAACTGTTACTGAAGATACCTACCGATGATGAGAAATATTAAATTTACATTAATTCTACAGTAAATATACATGAATTCTACGATTTTCACAATTAATACAAATGAAAAATTTTTCATTACTATTTAATTTTCAATCGAAATGTACAGTTTTACGTTTTTTTGTGACAATAAATATAAAGCTATGCAAATAAAATCCCCGATTGAACCACAACAGATTGGACACTTCATATGGCAATACTCGAAAACTTATTCCCTATTAATAATTAACTTATTTCGGAACTTATACTGGCATGTGGTGATAAAGAACATGATTACGAACTTTATTTATGTTAACAGTTGAGTGTTATAAATACATTTATTTTTTAGTCTACTTGATACTGTAAAGCTTGGTTTTCTATTTTCTAATTTCTAATTCTAATGCCAGTAAAGGACATAGGTTATATCTCGTTTGATGAAGGTAAAGGATCCTTGTATAAACACAAGTCAAGTATTTTAATTCAATTGATCATAATGGAATACTTAGTGTTTAAATTAGAACTATACATGGTATTGTGTAACAGTACATAAAATGAAAATTACTTAACTCCTACTTCAACTACTTAATTTCTGAAATAATAAATTGCCAATATAACAATAATAAATAATCTTATAATGTAATTTACAAAAAATAGTATATTAAATAACTAAAATTGACAATTACAAATGTTATGGCTTAAAATTTTAGAAACTACTTCAACCATAAAAAATCTCTCAGTTAGTTAGATTAGATAGCAAAAATAAACAGAAAGAAAATTTCTTTATATTCTACTAATAAAACTAACTAATACATTTTTACCTGTAAAATGCATTAGAGAGATTAAGTTGTTGGGTTGCATTTTTATTGGAAATAATTTAACAGGTCAATTGAAAAGTCTCCGGCCTGACACATAGATGGCGGTACTATAATTAAATCCATATGTTTTTTAATTAGCCCTATATTCAAAAGATGCGTGTATAAATTTGACAGTTGTCGGATCATTAGTTTGTGAATAATAGCATTTTGAGTGAAGCAACTTTTGTTATTGTGAAAAAATGCACAAAAAGGAACTTCGCGTGTAGATAAAATATTGCTTTTTGAAGGGAAAAAATACAGTTGAAGCAAGAACTTGGCTTGAGGCGAGTTTTCAGACACTGTCCCATGAAAATCAACCATTAGGAAATGGTATACTAAGTTTAGACGTGGTGAAATGAGCATCGAAGACGGTGAACGCAGTGGACGCCCAAAGGAGATTGTTACCGACGAAAACATTAAAAAAATCCACAAAATGATTTTGAATAACCGTAGATGGAAACTGAATAAAATAGTAGATACTTTAAAAATATCAACTGAACGTGTACATCATAACATTCACGAATATTTGGGTATAAGAAAGTTCTGTGTAAAGTGGGTGCCGAGCGAGCTCACGCGCATGTTCAAGAACTAGGAGAAACTATCAATTATTTTTACGGACAATGCACCCTACCGTAGCGAAAAAGATCCCAACCAGTAGATCAGCAAATGCTGCAATTAAGGAATAGCTTAAATAACGTAAATTAAGTTTTGGAGAAACCATGCTAATGAGTGAAGTACTTCAACTTGTTACTCAGTAAATATAAATGAAAGGTTTAATTACGTTTCAGCGTAAAACAGATTCTCAGAAGATCATATGGCTGAATAATACGACTACAGACTGTTACGTCTTACTCCCTATCCCTGCATATTTAATCAAATCGAATTGTTATGGGGCGTGGAAAAGAATTACTACAATAGACATGTAGATATAGATAGATACACAAGCAATAATTATTTGGATATGTGAAAGGAAGGTTTGTCTATAAAGACACGTTACATTCTGGATAAATTCCGTCAGACACACAAGAAGAAGGAACTATGAGGAACTATCAATTACAATCAAACAAAATTTATTTATTTAATATAATTTTAATATAATTATTTAATATGAGGAAGGAACAAGAATTTGCAAATGATAAAATTGAGAACTAATGTTATATTCGAAATTAACAGCTTAGTTATTAACTTGAATAGTGACTCCGAAAGTAACAGTGACTGGTTGAAACTTATTTATTATGGGATTATGATTCAATGCTGATAATTACAAAGTCAGGGCGATAATAGTGCAAGCAACTAAAGGTATAAGTAATATATATAATAGTAATATAATAGTAATATATATAAGTAATATATATAATAATATATATAAGTAATATACGATTAACTGTAGAATTTGGTTAAAATGTTTGAAGGAAGAATGAATACTAACTGTTTTGAAGATATGGAAAACGCATTAGAAAGTATGCAGATAAATAAATGGATGCAGATAAATGTATACCTGTAATAACAGGAGAAACTAAGGAGAAATACAGCGACATCAAAATGAATTGTCTAGGGAACATAGCAACGAAGGAACAAGAACTAAATATAAAAATGCAAATATGCTCTCTAATGAAAGTAATCAAACTAAGTAAAATTGAAAAATCAACTAAGAGTCAAAGATAAATGCGGCAACATTGCGACGTTTTGAAGTCATTAAATTAGACGACGCAAGTTCACTGTTTTATTGGATCGACTATACATAACTTAATATACAAACCTTACAAAGTACAATAACATTTAGAACGACATCGTTGTAACGGTGTATTCCAAGATCAAAATTCAGACGATTTAAAAACGTCGTTGCTCGAACGATGCAATTTTTATTCGCAATTTGATACAATGCATTTTTTTTCAGACATACCGACACTATGATAATTCAGTTTCACGCATGGCCAACGATAGTTAATAGGATTCTGGCGACTCTGGCGATTAAATTAAAAGAAGTTTTTATGAATCTAACACCATTTTGCTTCGGTTTGTATGGGCATTTGTACGGCATTGATTCCAATCAGTTCATTGTGGGGTTTCTTATCTCGTACCTTCGGAGCCGTTAAAATAGGCGAGTTTTACACACTCTACTGAACTTTCCGTAATATTTATGGCGAAGTGATTGGAAACGGAGCGGTTTTATTCTGAACGATCTAACGAAACGCCTGTACGACATCGTCCATAAATATCGCGGAAAATAGATTTTGAGAAAAATCGCTACTGTTAGTTTATATCAGTACAGTTGAATAGAGCTCTTTATTTTTATAGTCATTGTGTTATATAATAAAATAAAATTAGATCTGTTTTGTTACTTTCTGGTACAATTCGATGCAAAAGCCCCGGTTTATAGATTAGAAAGCTGATTTTCCATCATGGTATAGCACAACTACACCTTTTTTTAGTTTAGCTTCATTTTCAACAATTTTTTTCTAGAATACTATAAATAATACCTTTTTATAATAACAAATAATAATTAGCAATTCATATATATTTAGGGACTTTATACTAAAATTGTATAAACCAAAGAACTATTGTAAGAAATATTAGCGCTACCTAAATTGGAAGGTAGAAAAACGATATATATATATATATATATATATATATATATATATTTATATGTATATATATTAGGACCTACAGTTTAACATGGGCTTAACCACGGTCCTCGGCATTAAGCCTACCGACTGGCCTGTGTCCAACTTGTGTGACTAGGATGGTTATTCCTTGTCGTATTTTCCACTGTTGCTTATAAAGACATTTACTATTACAATCACAAACATAAAGTAGATCGAAGCCCCAGCAGGATTCGAACCTGCAACTATCGCAACAGTAAGGTTACCGTCCTATCGCCTTGACCACTTGACAATGCCAGCTAGAAACAATCTATCATGAATTATCCTCTTGATTGCCTTGACATTCTGGTGGACAAATATATATTTACACCAATTTATATTATAATATTGGTGCACTAAAGCCTTTATTTCTAATACATAAAAAATCGACGTATACTCAGCTAATTCAGGATCTAAAACAAAAGAATACTTTTCTTAACTTAAATTGGTTTATGTGAAACTAAGTGAGGTATTGAATTAATTTTTAAATTCTCTAATTTTTATTTTGTCATGTTTGGATCAGATCTATCTACTATCTTAAAATTATAAGCTGAAAGTGCAATTATTTATTAATTTTTAAAACTTTAGTTATTGCCATAATAAACTAGTATCTATAATTACAGTTATATATTTATCATCTTCAATCGTTTACTCATGTAATAGCCATTCTACACATATACTTTTGATTTCATTTTGAGCCATGAAGCTGCTGACGACTGGGAGAGGATACAACTTGAATTAAAAAATACATGTGTTTCTGCATTCCATGTATTTTATCTCCATTTTATGTATTTCCCTCCATAAGTTAACCCGCAGGATAAGGCTTTAAATTATTTATTGTGAAACAACCTTATAAAATCACAAACTTGAAGTAAATTTACATTAAACAGGTCAATTAAAAAGTCCTCGGCCTGACACATAAATGGCGCGACTAGAATTAAACTCAGAAGTTTTTTAGTTAGTCCTAACCCTCAAAATATGCGTGTATAAATTTGACAGCTGTCAGATAATTAGTTTGTGAATTATAGCATTTTGAGTGAAGCAACTATTGTTATTGTGAAAAAAATGGATAAAAAGGAATTTCGCGTGTTGACAAAATATTGATCATAAAATGATATTGAATTACCGTAAATTGAAATTGAATGACATATCATACGCTCTAAAGATATCAACTGAACGTGTACATCATATCATTCAAGAATATTTGGGTATGAGAAATCTCTGTGCATAGTGGGTGCCGCGCTAGCTCACTTTTGACCAAAAGCAATAACGAGTTGATGATTCGGAGCAGTGTTTAAAGATGATCAAGCATAATGAACCTGAGTTTTTGCTTCGATATATGACAATGGATGAAATATGTCTCCATTATTTCACTCTGAAATCCAATCGACTCCAAATGGACTGCACACGATGGACCCGCTCCAAAGCGCGGGAAAACACAGCAGTCGACTGGCAAGGTTTGCATGGAATAATTTTCATTGACTACATTGAAAAAGGAAGGACCATCAACAGCAATTATTACATATCATTATTGGACCTTTGAAAGACGAAATCGCCGAAAAATGTCTGCATTTGAAGAAAATGAAAGTTCTGCTTCACCTAGCCAATGCACCGTGTCACAAGTCAGTGAAAACGATGGCAAAAATCCTTGAATTGGACTTCGAATTGCTTGCTCATCCGACTCAAGAGGTGACCGCCGAAACTGAGGCTTATTTTGAAGCAAAGGCCAAATCGTACTAAAAAAATGTTATCGAAAAGTTGGAGGGTCGCTATAATCAGTGTATTACCCTTGAAGGGAGTTATATTTAATTAAAAAAAGTAATTTTACCAAAAAAATATGTTTTACTGTGGTAGGTCGGGAACTTTTCAATTGACCTGTTAAAATTCAGAGGGAACTATAATGACAACCTATAGTTCCGAATTCGAGACCTCACGATTTGATTTGAAACTGCTTACTTGATTCAGGCAGAAGGACACAGAAGTGACAAGAATTTACCCCTTTGTTGAGGTTACGTTATATTATGTGATGATGATCTTAACTAAATTCAGCTTAAACAGACATTCTCTTTGATATGATTGTTTAAATATGGGAATATCTTCTTCTGAGAGATTTGAGAAAAACCTTTAATAGAACAAAGACTTTGCTGGTTTGATGAATACATTGTATTTTATATACTTGATGCTCCACCCTTAGGTTCCTGATAGCGGCTAAGAAATGATTCACAGCTTCCAGTACTTACGATTGCGATTGCGTACTGCTATTCCAATTCATTGCAATGAGCTTGGATTTAGTCGACTCCCAGATAGCAACACTACGAAACAACACAAAAAATAGTGTTTAAACATGAGAATCCTCGAAAATGTATCCCGCCAAGGTTGGCCTTCTCAATTACCTGCGTACTTAACGTTTTATAGTTTAAAGAAAAGTTTTTTTGGGAAATTTTGTGTATATTATATATCTAGCTCGCTTCTTCATCTTACTTTTCAAAACTAAAAAAACATATAAAATACGTTCTTCCGATATTAAACATAAAAAGACGAATTTGGCGATTTGACGGATAATAAACAAAAGTTATATAAATAAAATAATATGTTCTGAATTAAAAAAAAAGATACAAATGAAGCTTCAAATTGCATAAAAAATAATCTTCCAGAAGAGACATGGCACATTTTCTTGTAAATACAATCAGCTTTATATTTCAGTTGATAGTTGTTAACCGACTAATCGACTATCACAATGATGATGAAAACTTGACCAGGGTTATATAATTCTAAAATAGGTCTTTAACGAAAAAACATTATAACTTAAACTTCAAACAGTGACGTTGAAAGGATACTAACCAGGTCTCTCTTAACTCCAATGGTAAGTAGTGGGGCAAAATTTTGCTTAGTTGAATCATTGGCGGCGCTGACAACGTGAATTTGATTAGTTAGTTTAAAATAGTTATGTAGAAACCTGTAAGGAAAATACTTTGCTTTGATTGGTCTGCCATTTCGCCTCATTACTTTGTAACGTCACATTTAATGGCCAATAGTATTTAAATGAAAATCAAATTTAGTTTTTAAAATTAATTTATTAAAGTAAAATTCTATACAAATATACATAAGTGTAAATAATACAAATATTTATAAACAAAAAGCAAAAAAAACAACTTTGAACAAACAAAATTAAAACATCTATAATTCTTCTATAACACCTTCCCATATTTGTTTAGTGCCATCAATCATTTGAGATCTATTAGAGTTCTAACTTATCTTGATATATCGAAGGTAAACTTTAAATCGTTCCCTGTTGATATTACATTAACTTCATTAAAGCAAAAATACAATCACACCTCATAATAACTTTTATGGTCTAAAAATATATGTTTTTTGAAGATATTTAGTTTTTAGTTTATTTAATCCGTCGAACTACTTAACATAGAATGTAGAAAAATATTGCCTGTTGTCTCTTTTGCAAATTTTTGTTAAATAGCCTGAAATAAGACTAAAATACAATATTGGACTGTTGTTTTTCTCAGAGCAAAGTTCTCTGGAACTGAAAATATAGACTCAACTGGTGATTTAACAACCTCAAGAGTACTAGATCTCCCGTTAAAAAAGAATATAAGTTATCTAACATGTTCATCTTCTTCACAATGTTCTCCGGGAGAATGATGTGAAAAAATTTAAATGATGATGTGCCCTTTTAAAGATTTCTCGAACATACTAGGTGAAGGATGCTGTTTCTACCTCCATGACCTCTAATAGATCCAAGAAAATACTTTAAGCAATCTTAGTTAAGATTTGTTAAACAAATGTAGTTATTTGTAAATTTAGACAAAATAAATTTCTTTAAGGTAATAAATCCCCTAATAGTAACAATTAAATTTTTAATTGATGGCACCGTAACAAATATTTTCTTAACAAGGCAATGAAATTTAAATATACAATAGCGCTACTATAAAATTATTGAACACTGATTGTTCTAAAAAGTTAAAGTATTACAAATATTTTAGGGATATTTTACAACTAAAAGTAGTATTTATTACTACTAATTATCCAGTTGTCTTAATTATTATCTTCTTGTAAGACTTCTTTATGTAGAGACGTCACACTGACAGCATACAAACAACTTGGTAGATTAATTGAATTTTACTACTACTAAGGTTTCATAAGTACGTTTTGTGATTTTCTGTAAACAAACAATATATAAACAGACATGTAGTAGATAGATAATTTTATATGTACCTGACAAAAGCAATGTTGGATAGGCAGTTACCTTAATACCTCTTTGTGAAGGAAGGGTAATTCTAAATTTTGCACTAAAATGTCCGTGACAGAAACCATGACGTTGGTATATTTGCATTGTGGTTTATCCAGGTAACTTACTACTATTTACTTGATCAACCCATTTTTGGGAAGGAGCGAGATCATGCTTTTGGAAAACATGTCTAATTTCCGTAGTAGATTTTTATCCCGGTACACTACACCTTTCACTACAGTGACGCGTTGTCATCAACGTTTATATTATTACTCCATACTAATTAATGTAAAACAGAAAATATGCACAACGTAAAACGAAGATTTCTTGATCTAAACAAAAACCAAAACCTTAAAACAACAAAGTTAAAAATGGGCGCCCATAGAAAATTCTAACTTCAGACAATTTGATCGACCAATCACATTCCATGTTGGTGGCGGCACCAGGCATTTAAACTAGCCAATCACAATTTGCGATCGCAGCGCTACCGTTGATTGAACTAAGCAAAACATTTCCCCAAGGTCGCCTATACAGTGAAATTTCTATTTTTTTATGATACTAACCTTTAAAATGTTTAGATAGATAGAATTTTTTAATTATTTTTATTTTAGTTATAAATATTTAATTTTATCAATTTCCAATGTATTTATGACATATAATTGGAACAAAATTCACGATTACGACTATCGCTTTAATTAAAGCAATTAAATTAAAAAACAAACCGAAAAAGGAACAAAACCGAAACGGCAAACCGCCAATAGAATTTAATTAACTTAATTAAATGTTGATACTTGATTAGCGTGGAAAATGATCGTGAAAAATGCCCCCATTGCACATGTAATGACAAAATGCGGTACATCAATTCCACTCCTACACGTGTTCGTTCGTCTTAACGTCACTAGGTGGCGTTATCACGTAAGAACACGAAGGCCATTTTATATTATATGGGTACAAGAAGTCACGCTGTGCGACAAATGTATTTTTATCTGATGTACCATTCGACACTCAGCCGTATATATTACGTTCAATTCTAGGAATTGTTTTTAAAAGAAAATTGTGAGATTTTACCGTTTTGTCTTTCATTGGAAAAACGATTATTATCAAAAACAAAATTTAAATCGTTTGTATGGTTCCTAATAATTTAAATAACACTAGTAAAAATAGCACGGTTTAGCATATTAAACAGTATTTTTATATTGTCAATTTTAAATTAACACGTTTACATGTTTCTTGAAACTTGAAATACTATTCAAGAGTGTAATCATAATTCTGTTCTCTTAACTTAATTAACTTACTTAATGGATGAGAAGTGAAAGAGTTTATCATGAAAAGAAAGCATTTTGACATTGAATTGGTTATCATTACACGATTGCTCGAAGCATTTCTTCACATAGTTTAATGTCACCATTTGAATTAACAGACAGCCATCCTTCGAAAAATCCTCCTAGATCGTGGATTTCTAGCATAAGCATTGCAGTTCAGGTTATAAGGTCAATTTGGTCACCAAAAAGTTTAAGTACAAACAGTGCAATTTAGAATATCATCAAAGGCAAGGTGAATGACGAAGGTGTAGTCAATACTCACAAACAATTTATCTGCAACTAAAATCTTTCTGGATGAGACGACGACCTCGTAGAGCCTTTTGATAGTTTCCTCAGAAAGGAGATGTAATAAAATAACACTACTGATAAAACCTTGGCTGACGCGATACTGTCTATATTAAAATATGATTGGATCGTTTATACATTCGCCACTTCTCTCTGTTAAAATAAAGTAACTTTCAAGTGAAACATTTTTTAATTCCATATGTTCCACAATATCATACAAAGCTGAAAATACTATAAAGCCAATTTATTATTATGAAAAAACCAAATAAAATATTAGTCCGTAATATCGACCAATATAGATTAATAGCTTTACTCAAGTGACGCGTACTAACTAAATAATATTCATAATGTGTAATGCCCTGATCATCGAAGGCACGAATGTGTTTTGGCGTGCCTTGTTTTGTCTGGACTCATATTTAGTTCGATATTAATCCAACACTAAAACAAGATCAAAACTGAAACAAAATTGATGTGATATACACTGATTGATACTCAGTGTAAGTAGATGTTGAAAAAAGCACCATAACATTCATCATATCCACAAATTCCCTGGCCTTTTTAAACAGTTTACAATCATCAAACTATATGATTCCATTTCGAGCATTTGAAAACGTAGAACACTTTCCGAAGGAAACAAGAATTTTTCAAAAATATAATATATATGTTTCTATGCTAAAATACTTTAACGGCGTTAAATCCTAAAAAGGTGCTTTTTTCACTTGAATAACACATAATGCAATAAAAAACCCATTAATCTATTGATTTAAATCATATTACTACCATTTTTCATTACAGTAGTACATGGATGTATATACAGGAGATGTGAAAATCAAGCAACATACTAAATTTTTTTGCATGTTGGCAACACTACCGCTTAGATGTAAACAATACGACGCGTATACATTGTCCAGTACATACGTCCGTATATTCAGTGAATCTCTCTTTCCTGTGACGGTTAAAACATCGATAAAATGTATAATATTTGAAAGATTGTTTAACATTTCACAAACGATAGTACCCACGCATAAAGTATATATATGGTAAAATATCATCGGCGAAGGAGAATAATGTACGAAACCTAATGGTAACTAAGAAAGACCGGAACATTCAGAAATAAAAATATTTTTAACAAAAAAATTGAACCCAGTTCAAAAAATAAATAGGGAACTTAGTAAAAATTAAAAAATAATCAGACCTTCACTTCGGGCTCGCTAAAGACTTCAAACTAATATTATAAAGTCATATTCAAATAATATTGTAAATAAATAAACAGGTTTAAGTAAGTATTAAGCGAAATTGTTTGTATAAGCGGAATATAAAATAAATGTAGTAGATAGGTTAAATAAAGTTTTTGTATATTTTGATTTTTTTTATATACATATTTTAAAGTCTCCTTTTACCAACTATTTTTTTATATTATTATTAGGTTTATATGGACTGAGCCTAAAGTTTAAGGTGGGCTCCGAACCACGGCCCTCAGCATTGAGCCTACCGGTTCAATTTTTTCAATTTTTTTGTTAAAAATATTTTATTTTTCTCTTCTTAGCGTTATATATTTACTCAATAAATTAAGCAGTTATTTTATTTAATGTTACAATGGGTAGGTCATCTTAAAGTACCGTCCGTATGTGAAAAAATAGGAATAAAGAAACAATGATTGAAAATAAGGAAAACTTTAGGCCCCGGGGTCCGCTATCTAATCGAGGTGATTTGAGAAATGTTCTAAACTACAACAACAAAATATTCTCCGCGCCGGGAACAAAACGCGCGACCTCCGTTTGGAAACTAAACGCTTAACAATTACACTATAGAAGCAGCACTCTACAATATTTGTACAAGGTCCTATATTTTTTTTGCTCTGGCTTTTGCTCTGAACAACTTCCGATTTTCCGTCACATCAGTTCAGCGATAACATTATACCCAAATATCTGATTATTTTAGATAAAAAATAAGTGACAACTTTGTACGTGCCTTTGAAATTTGAGCTTTACCCTCGATTTTCTCCCTTCCCCCCAACAGATCCTGACTTGGTTCAAATGGGACCACCACGAAAATGTATACTTTCGAATAGAAAAAAATTTTGAAAATCGGTCCATAATTGACGGAGAAATTGATGAATATACATTAAAAAATATATACATGCGAACATAGAATCTCCTCCTTTTTCGAAGTTGGTTAATGAAAAAAAGAACGATAAAGCATTAGGAAAGACAAATACCATTTAAAAGGATGGTGGCTAGGCATCATAAAACTATGGCGGCAAAACTGACTGAGAACACTTAATTGAGTAATACTTTTTCGATAAAGACAGCACAAGAAAAGCTCCACAAAGCTGACTTTCATGGAAGCGCTGCGAATTCTTTTTCGAATTCCAAAATTCGAATTCGAAAGCCAACGCTAAGTAGCGAATTATCAAAAAAACTGGACATTTGATGATTGGAAGGATGTGGTATGGTCCGAAGAGTAATATTTTTTATTATCATTAGAGCAAAAGAAAGTATTGGCCAAAACCTTATTAGTGAATAAATATTTTCTATTTGCAAAGTGTTCATATTATATTAACCATTCACAGTATTTACAATTTAATCAATAATTTAATTAATCAATTAATCAATAAATTTTGGCTAAGTAAATTACAGCTTATATATTAAAGAAAAAGTACCTAAATCTCAATATATTATTCTTTTCTTTCGAGGTTTCCATACCTTTTATTTTACACAAATGATATGAGCATTATGATATTTGTTTTAATTTTTTTGTAGCGTTTTTGTAAACGTTTTTAAGTTTTAATTTTTGCTTGTAATTGAGTTTAATTTCATGGAATAATCCAATTTACACATCGCGTAATCACGAAGAGTTATCGCTTTCCTTAAAACAAAGCTAAGTCCTAGTCCGGTCTTTTGTAATTATTAATATACAAATTTCAAAATGTAACTAAGAGAAGAAAATACCCGAGTAAAATATTTAGTTCTCTGTCACTGAACTATTTTTTATTGAAGGAAATTATAACAAATTGGCGGATCAAGGCGGAACTATAATTAATGGCAACAATAATGACTAATGAGATACAGATAAACATATATATTGGTTTTGGGAAATTTCGGCCTAAACTGAATTTTACGGCATATATAATTCTACCCTTGCCAATATTTTCATTATTTAAAACAAACTTTCTCTATTAATATTTAATTCCCAAAACAGCCCATACCATATAGCTCCCCTAAGGCACCAATACAACATCCTCACATCTCATACGCACACGCAGAACACGCTGGGTAATAGATTCATTGCCGGAGGAGACTACAATGCAAAACATGTTATATGGGGTTCCAGACTAATAACGCCAAAAGACAGAGAATTGGTAAAAGCAATGAAGGCATATAATTTACAGCGTATTTCTACTGGTGAGCCAACATATTGGCCGTTAGAGAGAACGATCCCGATCCCGATACCATAGATTTTGTGTTACAAAAAATATTGATACCAAAACATGCAAAGGTGAATCATGTTTCGATCTATCATATGATCACTTAACAGTTATTATAACAGTGAACTCAAATATTCTCAACAAAACAAAATCACCTTGTTTGCATAACACTAAAACCATCTGGCCATTATTTTGAGAAAAATTAGACAGTTTTTTATCACTAAATTTACCTCTCAAAAGAGAAAGAGATACAGAAATAGCAGTAAAAAATATAACAAAAACTATGCAAGAGCTATTATATATATTAATTATACTTATATTTCATCTACAATTAAACAAATTGCTGAGAAGAGAAAACTGCGAAAAACGTGGCAAGTCAGAACAGAAGAAAACAAGAGAAAATTCAACAAGGCCACAAAAAAGCTGAAAGAGCTAATAAATAAAGAACAAAATCAAGAAATTCAAAAGTATTTAGAAAACTTAACGCCAACTGATGCAACGGAATATTCTCTGTGGAAAGTGACAAAAAAGATTTAAAAAATCAACAACATAATCCACCCATTAAAATTGACAACAATACCTGGGCTAGAAATGATAAAGATAAAGCGGAAGTTTTCTCTAAACACTTAAAAACCGTATTTAATCCGTACCCATCTGAAATACCCGCAACAGAAGAAAATATCATAATTGGCTTTCTTAACACTCCGTTTCAAACGGATCTGCCACATAAGAAATTTACTATTAAGGTATTAAAAGAAAAAATACTTAAAGAAATTAATGATAAAAAAGCTCCTGGTTTTGACCTAATTACTGGAAAAATTTTGAAAGAACTCTCAGGAAAGTGCACAAAATTAATAACATTCATATTTATTGCTATGCTAAGACTTAATTATTTTCCTAGCACTTGGAAAGTGGCTCAAATCATTATGATTCGTCCTATAAGCCTGTCATCTCAAAACTTTTCAAAAAACTATACATTAAAAGATTAAAATTAATCGCAGAGGAGATAAATATTATTCCAGACCATCAATTTGGTTTCCGTAATAAACAGGGAACAACAAAACAAATACATAAAGTAGTCAACCAAATTAACAAAAACTTAAACGATAAAAAATATTGCTCCTCTGCATTTCTCGATATTTCTCAAGCCTTCGACAAGGCGTGGCACACTTGACAACACGTTAAATTGAAAAAGCTTTTGGCCCATACGAACTTTCAATTGCTGAAATCCTACCTTACAGACAGACATTTTATTGTCAAAGAGGGTGACGAAATCACTGACCTACAGCCCATATATTCGGGTGTTCCGCAGGGCAGTGTTGTCGGCCCATTTTTATATATTATGTATACAGCTGACTTACCGACCTCATGAAACACTACTGTTGCAACATATGCTAATACAGCGGTTTTATCATCACACGAGGATCCAATATCAGCCACAAAAAACCTCCAACATCATCTTAAGAAAGTCGAATTGTGTTTGAAAACGTGGCGTATCAAAGCTAATGAGACTAAATCTACCCATATGACATTCATCCTTTGCAGAAGAACATGTCGTTCAGTAAAATTGAATAATCAATAATTTCCGCAAGTTAAATATCTGGGAATACATTTTGATCGACGTCTAACTTGGAAAAAATATATAGTGACAAAGCGCAAACAGCTTGGGCTTAAACTAAACCAAATGTATTGGCCCGAATATAGGGCGATATCTAAATTATCATTAGATAACAAGGTTTTGCTGTATAAGTCAATACTTAAGCCCATCTGGACTTATGGTATTGAAACGTGGGTTACTACTAGCAAATCTAACATAGATATCCTCCAGAGGTTCCAGAATAAAGTGTTGCGAGTCATCGCCGATGTCCCATATTACGTGTCCAATAAACTGATTCAACGCGATTTCCCCTTAGAACCCGTAACGAGTGTGATTCGGAGAGTTAGTGCGAAGTACTCTGAGACTATTAGTGCATCCTAATGAACTCGAAAAACAGTTAAATGTGCGCGATGACAGTGAAGTGCGTAGGTTCAAACGCAAACTACCATACGAACTGGTTAATAGACAAATAGAGTGAAACATAATTATTTCTAGAATAAGTTAGAATAGTATCTAGAATAAGATTTAGATTATAAGTTGTACAGCAGATCACTTACTAAAGCGATCTTCTACATGTTAGGATGGCAATATAACCATAACGGAAATCAAACAATAATACTTATTGCCGACGGGCAGATTGTTCACGTTCCAAGAGATTAATAAAAAAAAAAATGGAAGAATTAAAATAGAACAGAAACTATCATTGGTCATGATGATTGCCTTAGAACCCATAGATTTCAGAATCACTGAAACTCTTCACCCGAACTGTACAAACTGAAGTATCAAAGATATATCAAAGACTCAACTATTTAATATAGAACCTATTATTGTACTATTATCTAAATTTTTGCAAATCCTTGTTCAGTCAATATTATATCTATTATGTACAATATATATACCCGATAGAGAAGGGTAATAATGAATGCCAAATAATTACGGTAGTTCTATCACGAATAGCCAAAGCGCACTTCAGACGTATTAAATGTTAATTTATATTAACGTAAAGCAGAAGATTGCCCATAGAAATATGACGCTTCAGCTTGCAGTCTTCAGTAAAATTGCCCGTAGCTTATAATTAGATGAGCTTATCATCGCTTAAGTGTCGTTTTTGCAGATAAACTGAACCACATTCCCGTATTAAAATAGGAATGAATTGTCGTGAAGCGCCTCTGTACGCATAAAAACGGTAGGATAACTTATTAGGTGCTCTTAGCAGGGAGATCATATCTAGCTACAAATAAGTAACGTGTATTACAAACATGTTTAAATGTGGGAAGGTAGTTAAGATTATGAAGTGTGATAAGTGTAGGGCACTCTTGCTCGACTACGAAGCAAATTTTACCATTATGTATTATTTATTCATGAAAAAAACTATTACGTATTAGTGTCCATTTTGTTTTGATTTTCCTTCGCCAATTTATCAGCCACAAATATTGGATGTATACAAAATTGTTCGCTACATTTTTCTTGAAACTATGACTATTTAAATAACAACATGAAAACATGACTCAAAACATTGTTCGTTAAATGCTGTCGATCTATATCATCGTTATCAATTATCCGAATTTTTTGGGTAGTGCTCTAACGTAATGAGAATGTGTAATTAAGAAAATATTTTAAGACTTATTCCAAGCTAGATGAGTCAGATTCTCAAATTCTACGTTTACAATCACTTCTTTAGAATAAAATATGGAGACAAATATTCATATCTAAAACCCAATTATGCGGGTGTACCACAGGGTAGAGATTTAAGGCCTATATTCTATTTACTTTATAGCAGTGATGTTTCTAAATCTGGAGTGGTAGCAAACCTCATTTGCTGATGATACTGATTTACTATATATATGTATTATAATGTACATTGTAAATATGGTTACAGAGTCGAATAAGGCAATAAAACACTTGCATATAAAATTAAAAGCTACGTAGGCTACACATGTAAATTTCACACACATAAAAATAGATTACCTTATAGTGATAATTAGTTCTAGAATAATTATGTATACGTACACAGTACACATAACACTATATGCCAGGCCCAAGTCGAAAAATACGTTCAGAAGAAATGAGCATAACTGCGTATGAGGCACAAAAATATGGTAATTGATTGAATGACAAGCTACGATACTAACGTTGGGAAATATCGACTGAAAACAGTCGATAATCACAAAATAGTCGAACTAGTCGATAGCCTAAAATATATTAATTATTATTTCAGTCAAATTCGAAATTTCAGTCATTCAACTTCGACTGTTTTTCTATTCCTGATAATAGACGGAGATGTACGAATTCCTTACCGTATTGATTTTTGAGTAAAGGGCGGAGATTGTTTGATTATTTGTGCTGTATAGATGAGTTCATTTTAAATAATTCTAAATTGGCAAGCGGCAGTGTGAAAAAGGGAATAGAATATTGATGTCAAATACCTTTCATTATATTTTAGTACTTGTAAATTAACGATGAGAAAATATAGTAAAAGTATTGGGATTACAAATATTTCATTTGGACATATACCTTTTCAAACTTTCTTTGGGAAATAAAAAGAAAAATATAGTTTCTAAATTTCTGTTTTCTGTTCTTATGTCCAAAAAACAGTTTTATTTTGAACAATGTGAAATTATTTATATATTTTATATGTTTTACTTTATTGTAAACGTTAATGGAGTAATGGCCACTAAATATTTCTATTATACTTCCTCAGTTAATCTTTACCAACCATCTAATTACCGCAACCTTTTTAAATACCATTATAATTTCATAGAAAGAAGAAGAAGGTTTAACATTCAAGGGACTCGAATAAAAATCGGGAGACTTAGAAAGTCAGTTAAAAAGAATTCCTAAAATGTTCAAGATAACATAAATTACAAATAATCTTAAAATCTAGAGGTAGCTGCTAGTCGTCCAGTGGCTATGAAGTACATCAATGTTACGAGTCTTATGTCTATCTTCAAATAGACCATATTTCTCATATATTTCGATAACTTTAATTTTTAATAATAACTTTATAGCAACCACTACAACCCTTTAGGCCACCACGTATTCACCTACATCAAGTTCAGAGGTTGGCAACGCTTATGGATTAGTACCATGCAGTTCCCAGCTATAAAAGACCACCACGACGATGTCTCGCTCTCTTTCCTTTTCTCTACCCCTTTGTAACAGTACCACTTCCACAGCGCTACCGTACTTCCTTTACCTAACCTAATATCCTGTCAATTCTCCCGTCGACCACATGTATCATTTAACATCGCAATAAACGAGTTTTTATACAACCAGTGTTTTCAGTTCCCGACAAATTCCTTCCACAAAATAGTAGAGTTCGGACAAACATCGCATCTACAGCAACACATTCCTACAACTTCTCCTACAAAATTCTCCGGAGCACATTTCTTCAGAAATCAAATTTTTCAAATATTACGTATTTTGGCAATAATAGGAATATCTTCTTCAAATATTTATAATAGATTTTTTTGTTTATTGGCGCTAATGAATAAGAAGCCAAAACTCTAATAACATAAGAGGTAAGAAATCGGCAACGGCAATCAGACAGCAACAATCTTAAACAGCTCTCGCATAAAATAATTAAAGTTAGAATTTGAGAGAATAGAGAGATGGGAATGATAAACGTCCTCACACACAGTCTTTCGAGGAATATCGGAATGTTTTAATACGATTTTGAACAGATTATAGAGGACAAGTTTCAATTTGGTCACTCTAAATTGATAATAGAAGAAGACTAAGTCTGAACAAATACTATTGACCATCCTTTGCTCCGGGTAGACACTTCAATGTCAGAGTTAGTCCCATCCCATGGTAAGGTCTAGGACGAGGAGTATACATGAATTTTCACCTAATTCGTACTCTTCTGCGCATACTCAAATTTTTCCGAATTCCTGCAAGTCATTTCAGTATTGATGCCCATGTGTTGTTGTTTAAGAGAGTAGTGATTAGGTTAAATACTTTAATTTTGACCTTTGATTGCCTACGCATAAAATATACTGTCAGGAATATTACAACCTGGAGAAAATAGCATTATGTGCAATTTTTCCCCAGTTTTATATTCCTAGAACGTAATGTAGTCAGTTTGGTCGTCTTGAAATTAATTTTTAAAGAAAGGTTTTTTGCATAGTTTTGTAGCCGGTGATGAAACATGGATCTATTACGATGATTCAAAGTGAAATAAAAACATGGGGACTACTTGGTCAAACTAAATATCGATGGATTCAAGCTAATGATTTCTATTTGGTGAGAGCAGCTTGGTGTGGTCATAAACTATGAACTGCTACACCTTACCTAAACCATCAATGGCGATCATCAACTTCAATTGATGTGTTTGAGCCGAGCACTGCTAGTGAAATTGCCTGAATATGAGCAAAGGCTTGTTTCGAGTCGTGATTTCCTAAAAATGGATCGATTCTCGAATTGCGTCTAAAGATATGTCGTTCTTTCGAGATGGATTCCGCAAATTACCTAATAGATGGGGGAAACTAACGTCTATCAGTTAACAATAATTTGAAGAAAATACATTGTTACACAATAAAGCTTCAAATAAAAAAACATTTATAACTAATTTATATTCCGATGCATAGTATACCTATCGCATTGGAATAACGGGGTATTTATAACAATTTCTCTGAGTATAGACATCAATCTTCTTTTCCCACATAAATTATTCGAAGCTTCCAACTAATAATACCGATCTAAAGTAGTTACGTTTTGTTCAAAGCTGATGTCCCGAAGTTATGGCTTCATTATACGCCGGTCAAAGTTAAGAAAACACAAAACAATCTGTCACTTCTCCTCTTCTTTGTGCCCAGGAAGATCTAGAGATAACGGAAGTATTTTCGGTATTTAAGTACGACGGAGATCACAGCTGATGCCAAGTCGATCAAGATGGTTAAAGAGATTGATTGATTCAGTATGCCCAGTTGACTAACTCCCGTTTCGATATTTCTTTTACTATGTATGTTATTTAGATCATGGCGAAGTATACGATGAACAAAACAATTATGTTTGCTCGGTTAATGTCCGGGTTCAAAATTCTACATCATTGTTATTGTTACTTTAAAAAAAACAAGACGTTATCGTAGATAATGCCTCTTATTCCGGTCAAATTTATTAATTGATTGTGACTACCATGAAGAAAGTGGTTCGTGAGAAATATTAAATGTATTTTAATATTTGAAATATAAAATTTATCAGCAAATAATTTATCTATGGTACAAAGATTTAATTACAATACTGTTGACTAATCGGTTTAAAATCCTTTCCAGCTCTATCAGATATCAAATATATGAAGTGTATAAAAAAATTACTTTTTTCAATATAAAAATAATTTAGTATAATTATTTCAGAGGAAAGTCTAGAATGTATCCATAGAAGGCTTAGATATATGCAGCTCTTTGAGGCATGTACAAGATAATTTACATTTTACATTGTTGGGTAATATAGGATTTAAATAGTGTAGAGATAACCCACGAAGAGGTTTAACACGTTCGCTGCCGATTTGGGATTAAATACTTACTGTAGAAGCCGAATATGTTTTTTCTGGAATATATATATATATATATATATATATATATATATATATATATATATATATATATATATAACAGGAATAAATCGACGAATATTCAGTAGAAAAACGAGAAAAAATAACTAAGTAAATGTAACTATAAACAAACAAAATATCTATTCAAATGAATTGATAAGTCAATAAAAATAAATGAACAACCATAAGCTAATACAAATTTTCGTTAAAACACAAAATAAATAAAAACCCTATTCAGATAAATCATTTTTATGATTGAACCATGATATTCAGGACATGCATAGCATACATAAATAGTGTATTTTTTTGTAAATAACAATTTTTACATTGCTTTTTCATTACGTTTCCTGCTTTCTTGTCCTCTCGTATTTTCAAAACATGTTCGCTGATAATCGCCCTTGAAGTAGGTCTGGACGAAGCCTTTGCTAACCTTTTTATGACAAACAAAGGAAAGTCGTAAATTGGAATACGATTTCCTGTAATAAATTTTTATTGTACAGTTATGGCACGTTTAATATCTATTTTTCTACTTTAAGTGCGATAGGGCACTAACATATCGATATTTTTTCCCGCAATATGAAATTTTGTAATACACATGAATCAGAAAGGATAAATCGAAACCAAGCACGTAAATAATTCAACTATAGTCTTCAGATAATACCGATAGAAATGTTCTGGCATACCTATACTAGACTACCTCACATATAACGCGTTGGAGCATAATTGGCGCGCAATGGAAGCAACATACTACGCGCTAGCGCGTTATTGGCAGCGAATGTGTTAATGAAACTTTCAGATATTGCTTTTAAAAGCATATAATAAAATTACGAGATACTCATTTTTTCAATTTGTATATTTAGATGAGACGTGGATATTTCAGTATGAGACCAATATACCCAATGGTCACTCTTGGCAAAAAGATAATAAAAATAGCTTTACAACAAGTTGATAGAAGAAAGTAAACTTTGGAATAACAATTGATTAACTTTGTTGTAAATTAACAACACTTATTAATAATTCATTGCAGATATACTGTTCTTCAATTGATGATTTATACTGGAAACAGGAATACTTAATAACAACTTCAGTTTGGATGAACTTGATCAGATACAATGAAGAACAAATTAAAAAATGATGACATCGTGAACAAATATTAGAAAGATTTGAAATTGGTAACTTAGATAATCACTTGAATGAAACTTCCTGAATATGGGATTATGATTCAATGCTGACACTAGAAATTGTCAGCATTGAATCATGATCATAATTGACAAGGTGAAGAAAGATGAAACCACTAAAGGCTATATCTTCTGTGTAAAGATTTATGTGCACAGATGTGTGTGTAATTATAGAGTATACATGAAGATTTGGTGAAAATGTATGAGCAGAGAAGGTATACTGTTTTGTAGAGAATATACTGTAGTCAGTCCAATAAAACAGTGAACTCACGTCATCTAAATTGATGACGACTTCAAAAATACGCAATGTTGCCGCTTTATTAAATTCACATTGAACTCTCCTCCACACCACCTATGACGTACAATTCCATGCGCGTTTTTTTATGTAATTATTTATTTATGCCTATTCCACCTTATTATCCTTTAGTATCTCTTTTAATTATAATTATCATCTTAGTATCTCCAAGTACTTTCATTATATTATATATATATATATATATATATATATATATATATATATAATAACGGCGGCAACATAGCGTATTTTTGAAGTCGTCATCAATTTAGACGTGAGTTCACTGTTTTAATGGACGGACTACAGTATATTTTTTAGTATAATAATTTCAAGTTAATATAGTTTTGTATCGATGTTGATCATTTTAAATAACACACATTCATAAACAAGAAATGAAAGGCAGAAAATTAAATGAAGAGAAAATTAAATAATCTAGCTAACTAAATATTTATCAACATATTTTGTGTAAAATTATTATTTAAGTATCCATTATTCCTTACATAACACTTCAATATACGAGCAAATAATATAATAGCCGATGGCCGAATGCGTTGCTTAATATTACATCGACATCATACGAAAGATCCCATTGACGTTCAACAATGTCGGGAAAACCTTGGATCGATATTGTGCCATAAATTGTCAAATTTTTTCGATATAACGAAACAATTTGCCGCATGTGTGGGCGTTTGGCGAGCTAGAATTTGCCGCAACATTTTATTATAGCTTTATGGTTTACATCGAATAATAATTTGTTAGTAATAGTACCTAGATCTATCCAAACAAACAATGGCGGCCGAGAATTATGCCTTATTGACAGGTTGACCTGTTTCGTACGGCGTTGGTCATTTTCAAATGTTCCGATATTTCTAGTTAATGGCAATGCAGATGATATATGGTCTATTCGATGGCGTTTACATCAATTTCGCTTAATTAAATATAATATTTATATTACAATTACTGATATTTGGTTTGAGATAACGAGCTATAACATTAAATTCAAGATTTTTGTTGTATTAAACATGAATGTTAATTTTGTATTTAATTTATTGTAGTAGAAAATGTCATTGGAAATAGCTCTAAAGTCTTATCTCTGTATTAGGCAATAACAGGTTAATTAAAAAGTCACCGACCTGACACATAGATGGCGCTATAGAATTAAGCTTTTAATAGATATTGTTAGATAGCCCTAACCCAAAAAAGATGTGTGTATACATTTGACAGCTGTCAGATCATCAGTTTGTGAATATTAGCATTTTGAGTGAAGCAACTTTTGTTATTGTGAAAAAAATGGGTAAAAAGGAATTTCGCCTGTGATAAAGTATTGCTTTTTGAAGGAAAAAATACAGTTGAGGCGAAAACTTGTCTTGATGCCGAGTTTCCGGACACTGTCCCGGGAAAATCAACCATCAAGGATTGGTATGCTAAGTTTAGATCTGGTGAAATGAGCACCAAAGACAATGAACGCGGTGGACGCCCAAAAGAGTTTGTTAACGACGGAAACATTTAAAAAATCCACAAAATGATTTTGAGTGACCGTAAATTTAAATTGAATGAAATAGCAGACACTCTAAAGATATGGGTATGAGAAAGCTCTGTGCAAAATGGGTGCCGTGGGAGCTCACTTTTGACCAAAAACAACGCCGATTTGATGATTCCGAGCAGTTTTTGAAGATGATCAAGCATAATAAACCCGAGTTTTTGCGTCGATACGTGACAATGGATGAAACATGGCTCCATCATTTCACTCCGAATTCCAATCGACAGTCGTCCGAGTGGGAAAACGCAACAGTCGGCTGGCAAGGTTATGGCGTCTGTATTTTGGGATGCGCATGGAATAATTTTCGTTGATTACCTTGGAAAAGGAAGCACCATCAAAATCAAAAGAATGCTCGCTGGGAAGAAATTTTCGTCGAATGAAGAGGTGATCGCCGAAACTGAGGCCTACTTTGAAGCAAAGGACAAATCGTACTACAAAAATGGTATCGAAAAGTTGGATAATCATCGCTATAATCATTGTGTTGAGGGGAATTATGTTGAATAAAAAAACTAATTTTGCTAAAAAATGTGTTTTACCGTTTTACCATGGTATAAAATAGATATGTTAACAAACTTCAAATGTCACAACAAGAACAACTGTGGTATATGGAAGTCCTGTATTGAGTTGATTGTAGCTTTTGTAAATTTCTTTTTAAATTAGATTAGATTTAAATTAGTATATATTTTCCAAATTTAAATAAAATAAACAGCTTAAGCTGAGTTTAAGAGTAACACTTTACACTATACAAATTCCTGTGGTTTGGTTATCCTCAATATTTTCATTTCCGGCGTGTTGTTTATTTGATTTCGAGGTCATCATGAAATTCTTCGTTGGTTACTGATTGGTAATTGATCGTAGAGTTTTGATTTGGCGGCATTGGATTAATAGTCCGTTTGACGTTTATTGGAAGCCCATATCTGCACACTATAGATCTAATTGGATTTTATAATTGATCCCTCTCAGATTTTATCTTCCAACAAACTAGTACTGTTTCTTGATTTTGTATCTAATCTTCTCTGCTTTTTATCTAATATGATGTTCCCAATTTAACCTACCATAGAGATATATGCCAAGATATTTAGATGATTCTGTTTGAGGAGTCGTAAAGTAGTTGTCATTTCTTCGGAAAGTAAAATTAACATGGAGTTTTAAAACTATTAAGCTGTATTTTTCAGAATATACTTTGTTTGTAGATCTTTTTGACTGTTACCTGTACTTCTTCTACAACCTTAGGCAGATATCTTTGCCATGACAAATGTGTCGTTAGCAAAAGTTCCGAGTATTGTTGTAGTTAGAGTTACGCAATAACTGCAGTTTAGAATAGTTCCGCGGTAATTATTTGCTCATTTTGTAGTTTAATGTTAAATGCAATTATCGGCCAAAAGCTTGTGAGACATCCATGAATAATACAGGGCAATATTTCTTCTTTTCAATCGCCTTTTCAACAACCGCTGTTATACTGTGAGGTTGAGGTTTTTTATAAATTGTCTAATATGTTTCTCAAATAATTTTGATATAACAGGTAGCAGTTAAATAGGCCTGCAATATTTGACTTATACTGCCGGTTTGTCTCAACTTCTTCAGTCTCAAACCGGCATTAAATATTTATATCAACATGATGATTGTCTTCGTGGCAACAATCATTTCTTTGAATAACCCAGATGAAATACCATGAATTCCAGATATCGTTTTATGATTGAGATTGTTATTAATTTTCGTCTACTGGATAAATCAGATTTACAGTTATATCGGCCTTATAGAAAGGAGTTGAATCTTTATTGCATGTATCAAGATTAATTCAGTTTCTTCGGCGTTACGTCGAACCCAACTTTAACACATGCCATTCATTGTCTTGAAGTGATCGACAGGGATGCTTCTGCTTTATATCCCAATCGTCAGTTTTCGTCCCAACTATTCATAAGTGGAGATTTTGATGTCAATGACAAAGCAAATTTAACTGTTTGCAGGCATATGCAAGCGATGAGAAAAGTCCAAAAGAAGGGAAAATGGATATACAAACTGATTGAAAATATCATTTGGGGCCCTTTCTACATAGTTATTTCATCGCAAATTCAGGCAAAAAGTACAGCTGTCGAATTGCGACTCACAAGAAAAAGCGTCTCTATCACAGCAAGCACAAGAAGTCATGGATTAGTCTAGAACAACCAACCAGGCGACTCGAATTGGATAAATTTAACTACATATTGTTAATATAATATATATTATATTTCTAATAGTTTTTTCCACTTTTGGCATTAAATTTAATTGAAATCAAATAATTTATATATAACAGTTCTATTGACAAGTCCCCGGCCTACCATAGTAAAATATATTTATATGGCTAAATTTTTTTTTTATACAACACAATTCCCTTCAAGGGTGATACATTGATTATAGTGACTCTACAACTTTTCGATACCATTTTTGTAGTACGATTTGTCCTTTGCTTCATAATAGGCCTCAGTTTCGGCGATCACCTCTTCATTCGACATACATTTCTTCCCAGCGAGTATCCTTTTGAGATTTGAGAAGAGGAAATAGCCGCTGGGGGGCAGATCTGGAGAATACGGTAAATGATGAGCAATTTGAAGGACAATTCATGGATTTTTGCCATCGTTTTCACTGACTTATGACACGGTGCATTGTCTTGGTGAAGCAGCACTTACTTTTCCTTCAAATGCGGCCGTTTTTCGGCGATTTTGCCCTTCAAACGATGAAATAATGCTATGTAATAGGGGCTGTTGATGGTTCTTCCTTTTTCAAGGTAGTCAGTGAAAATTATTCCATGCACATCCCAAAATACAGACGCCATAATCTTGCCAATCGACTGTCGCGTTTTCTCACGCTTTGCATTGGGTTCAGCGTGTGCAGTCCACTCGGATGACCCTCGTTTGGACTTCGGAGTGAAATTATGGAGCCATGTTTCATCCATTACGCTTAATCATCTTCAAACATTGCTCCGAATCATCAACTCGTCGTTGTTTTTGTTCAAAAGTGAGCTCGCGCGGCACCTTGCACTTTGCGCAGAGCTTTCTCACATCCAAATATTCGTGAATGATATGATATACACGTTCAGTTGATATTTTTAGAGTGTCTGCTATTTTTAGTTATGTTTATTAATGTTTTCGTCCGTAACAACCTCTTTTGGGCGTCCATTGCGTTCATCGTCTTCGGTGCTCATTTCACCACGTCTAAACTTAGCATACCAATCCTTGATGGTTGATTTTTCAGGGGCGGTGTCCAGAAACTTGGGATCAAGCTGTCAAGCCGTCAGCATCAAGTTTTTGCTTCAGTTGTATTTTTTTCTATAAAAAAATATTTTATCAACACGCAAAATTCCTTTTTATCAATTTTTTCACAGTAACAATTTCACAAAAGTTGTTTCACTCAAATTGCTATAATTCACAAACTAATGATCTGACAGCTGTCAAATATATGCACGCATCTTTTAAGGGTTAGGGCTAACTAAAAAAGATACGGATTTAATTCTAGTAGCACCATCTATGTGTCAGGTCGGTTACTTTTCAAATTACCTGTTACCAATATATAAGTGTAAAGAATAATATTTAATAAAGATTTATCTAAATTCAAATAGCAAACATAAAATCTGTATGAATCTAGTTTAATAATAACATTTTACTAGTACTTAGTGTTACTGGAATGTATATCATTAATCAGTTAATACAAAATCAACTTTTATAATTTAGCTTCTTTGGATTTATCAAAAAACAAACTAATGATATCTAATGATGTAATTGGCATTTTTAAACTATTCTTGGAATGCCACCTATTGCTTAATTTGGAAATATCCCACAATATTTATTAAAAATTATGATGTTATGCAGGTCATCTTATGCATTACACATTCCTTATATACTTCCTGTTTTGAATAGTTCTTCAGTCGGTTTCATAACTAATTGACTAAATTAAAATGCTTATTTAGTGTATATTGTGGGAGTTTGTAAAATAATTTTTAGCCGTTCAAGAACAAGAGATGCCAATGAATGTTTTGTATTTGGGTACGACTAGGAAATTTTTACTTAAATAGGACGGACATATATTAAATATCTATGTGTATTATCATCAATTGTTCTAATGTATCAAGGATATATTTATACTCCGATTATTGCTTCTATGGCTTTAGAAGTTAAAAAATAGTTAAATATTTAGTATATAATAAGCAGAAAACACACATAAAATATAAACTATTTGGATAAAAACTATTCTTACTAACTCTGTAACTTGAATGGTAACAACATATTTTTTTTATTATTTAATTAATACATTGTTACTAGTCGTTTCCGTCTAACCTACAATTTGTCTTTATGATAACTTAAATCTAGGTATATAACTAGGAGGATCCATCGGCCCTAACCCAGTCTCTGGTGAAATAATGTTTATAAATGTCACTGCTGGATTTTTTTTATATATGCAAATAACACTACATAAGATCAGAAGGTTTGATTCTTTTGAGTCTGTGTCCTGTTCTGGTGGTGTTCAAAAGTTGCAATATTTCAATATTCTAGACTGATTGTGGGTATCTGAAGGTCTCGATGTAGGTAATCAGTCCTATAGTTTATGGATGCACCCACAATACGTCTCAGGACTTTATTCTGAAAAATGTGTATTTTATTTATGTTACTCTTTGCAGAACAACCCCATAATTGAACTTCGAATGTCCATCCAAATCCTTCCCAGTCTGTTCTCTTGTTTGTTAACATTCGGTTTCTTTTTTTTCTTATTATATTTTTGCTCAACGTCAAAATCACTGGCGTATGATCTGAACTAAGCTGAAAATTTTCTTCGACTTTTATATAGTTGGATGTTATGTTTCTTACTATGAAGAAATCTAACAGGTCTGGGGTTTTCTCTTGATCAGTCGGCCAATAAGTTGGTTTTCCAGTTGACATGTAACTACATCTTAGTTCAGTAGCTGTTATATGCAGTTCATTGCCTTTAGCTGTTTTCATTATGGATCCTCATCTTGTATTTTTCCATTAAAATCACCTCCAATTATAAATTTTTCTCCCAGGTTGCTTAGGACATTCAAATAATTTTCCTTTTTTTTGCATCTTGGAGAACAATAAATTACGGCTATTGCAACCTTGTATCTGCTTGATTTAATAGTCGGGTGATTATAATTACGGAACTTGATTTATAACCTGGGTTCTTGATGGTGAGAAATATTCTTTTTTATTATTATTGCACTTCCTCCTCTTGCGGTGTTAGCTGGATGGGTTTGTGATATTAGGCTAACATTAATAGAGGTAGTTACTTCTTGTGGACTAAAATTTCTCCTTTGTTATTTTTCGTCCATTCTTTCTTTAAAATATTTGTCGCGTTTAAGCATTTAAGCCCATCCTTGTTTAGTTCTGCGATATTTTTTTAACTTTTAGTTGTTGATGGAAGCCCTCTTGCCATAACTTTGATATCTCTGGTTTGTCTGTCCTTATGAGAATGCATTGCAGTTTCAGCAACTCTAAACAATCTATTATTTTTGTGACTGTTGTACGACATTCGGCGTTCAGTTTTTTTTGTCCAATGTTTCGTAAAGCAAGTGAAAGTCGGTAACATTACTTACAATAATTGGGTGTGGTCTGGGCATTTTAATTTCTTTATTTTGTTTTATTTTTATTTGCTGTGGTAAAGATCCTGGGGAATTATTAGCTTTTCTTTTTTATTTTTAACCGTTATCCAGCCTACTTCTTTCTGCAATTCTTCTTCATCTGTTTCATATGTAACAATTGGACTGCTTTTGTTGGCTTGGTGGTTTATCGTTGTTTTGTCCTTGCCCTCAGAGCTTTGTTTATTTAGTTGTAGCTCGAGGGCATTTATCTGTTTTTGCATATTGGTCAATGCAATTTCAAGACACTCTCGCGCCGACTTTTCGATCATCCACGCATTGTAGAGTGCCTGTTCTGTTCTAGTTGTGTTCTCTAGATTCAAAACTGCATTACGTGATACGCCTGATGTCGATGTTTCCAATTTATCTGCTTTTTGGGCAATGTTCTCCATGTTTTTTTACGTGTTGTTGAAACAATACTGTTATTTTTGTGTTTCAAATTATCCTACGCTGCTTTTGTAGTTCACATGTTAACTTTTCAACCCTTAACACTTTATGGCATTTTGCATTTATTTTCTACTGTACTGACCTTTTTTCCGATCACACTTTCACTTTTTCACCAGTATAAAATGTTATTGTTAGACTTGTTTATAACGCCGCATTTGTGACACAGATGTTGCACTTTTGTCTCGTCTCACTGACCGTCTCTCCGAACACGTCTTTACTCTGTGAAAGTCAAACATCGACTGTTAAAAACATATAATATGTCAACTTTGCAACAGTCAATACAATCCCAAAACAATCTGGACTTGATATTTAATATTGCAGCCATATGAAGAGATTCTGAAGTATAGGCTTATGGACTGTAGCTGCTTTATTCACTAAAATTTGCAGATGTTTTGCATTTGATACAGATTGTGTTCTCTTCACTACCTACATTACCTTCAGGGTACGAATTCTAATGCTTAAAGCTTTCCTATTCAGTTTTTCGCATTTAAGTAAGAATTTGTTATAACTGAGTGATCAATTAATATAAACATTCCTCTTCATGGTCAGAATTTTCAAAGATTCATAAATTTGAATAATCCAGCAAATGTAAGAAATCCTGACACGTCAACGCTATAGTTGTTAATGTTAATGATGTTGATGTTAGTACTACAACTACTTAAATTGGCGAATGATGTATTTTTATTTGATTTTAGCAATATCTCTATCGTATATTATTATTATAGATCAATATTTTTGTGATTCTCTATTGCAGGAATTTAGCCTATTGCATCAGATGGATGACTGCCTCGTTCGTCTTATCCAATAAGCTGTAACGCTGGCAACTATTAAATAACCTAAGAAGACATGTATTTTTGGATGTGAAGTTCAAAACATCTGAATCTCAATATCTGAATTTATTAGACCTAGAATTTATTTAAGGTCTGAAAATGATGACATAAATAACGCATAATAAATATATGTATTATGTATAATAAATAACGTAACTTTATAGTAATAATATTATTAGCACTAATTCATTATATTTAATGAAATTTACTTTAAATTTTATTTCGTTTTAAAATATTAATCCTAGATTCACCTTATAAGGTGTATATTATTGTCAACAACACAGAAAAATATTGATATATCGGATAAAAAATGAAAATATTAAGAACCAATTTTAAAGGTTTATTTAAAATAATTAAAAGGTTTTTTTAACACGTTTAAGGAACATCTCTAATTGTTTTGGAAAAATATCGCCTAGCAAATATATCGATATGCCTTTCAAAGAAATGTAGTTTTTAAAGACATACGGATATATTAATATTTTTAAGCATCCCTATACCTTATAATGAATTATAATTCTTGATGATTTGGCGAAGGTCCTTTTATTTAGAACAATATTAATTTATAATGTTATTTCACCTTAAAATATTAAAGGATTTTTTTTAAGTTAATCGGATTTAGTTGATGTCCATATCTTTAAATTATGATCTTTCACTTTCGAACACGATTCTCTAGTCGTACTTAAGCCGTCTCTGTCGATGTACCTTTAACATTCAACCCATTAGTATTAATGGTGACGGATTTTTCTTCGGTCTCGCATGGTCATACATCAAATTTAAATTTATATTAGGTCGCAGGTGGCGTGCCGCCCGTAAGAGATTATCTCATTCTGGTCCGTCGAAGTGCTCCATATAAATACGAGTTTCGGGGGCGGGGTGATCGTTGTGGAGGCGGCGATGAATTTCAATTATTCAGATCGTCGAATCTGTTCGGCTTTACCGATCGGATAAAATTGCCGATAAAATTACTAGATTCTCGCAAAATACCTTCGTTGTATTTAGCAGTACAAATTTGTTTTATTATTATTACATCTTGGTGGTTTAGCGTTCTGCTGAATGAATAATAAACAAGCCTTATGAATATATATGATTATATATATATTATAATATGATATGATTATGATTATATGATATGTAGAAAATCAGTTCAAAAAGTCATCTCATGTGTAAAATAGTATTTCAATTAGTTATTGTTGCTTAAAATGTTATTCTAAAACCTATAGCCCCATATATGTTCTATAGATCGGATGGTGTTAACTTTTTGGTCTACTTTCTATCACGCCCAAATTTAGCAGACTAGCGAGCACATGGTGATGCATTAACACTGTTTTAAATTACTTAACACAAACATTTTAAATGACACTCGTTATTGTTTCTAGAGGGATATTACGCGTTTTATCACTTTATTAGACGTATTGTACGGAACATCGATAATGGCACGCAACTTAGTTTTATAACCATTATATGGTTGTTATATCAGACTTGTTAAAAGTACATCATACTTGGATCCTATATAATCAAAAACACAAAATATAAATAACGCCTTCATGTCGGTTACTATATTATTAACAGATTAGCATCTCAACTACTGTCAATTCCACTTAATTGGTATGAACTTACAATCACAAATATATTCTGTGTAAAATCAAAAAAATTTAATATTTAAAAATTCCTTTATTTTTACACATCAGATAAAATATAACTAGAAAATGCGAAATGCATCATGATAAGAGAGGGAACAAAATTGACCTAATTTAGTCATGGTTGATTTAAAGTGAATAAACTTATAATGTTTCAATTTAGCCATGTCAGATATCCCGATGAACAAATACACAGAACTGCGTCAAAACTCCTTCGTAGACGTCGCTCATGGTTCAAATTGTAGAGGTCGCAATATAACCCATAGAAAACCCAAAATGTTATGTTACATAGACAGAGACATTCGAGCTGACCAGCTGAGAATGAAAAAATAACGACAAAAGGCCACATACCTGGCCCTCCATTTCGACCGTAGGTTAATGTGATATATGCAAATAAACAAAGCCTCTTTTGCCCTCTCATTTGCAGGAAAGGTCATCAAGTGTCCATTACTCAGATTTCTTCTCTGCAAGTCGCCAGTGAGATCCATATATTTATATAGCTTGTGCAAGCACATCGGTCTGGAACTGATGGACAAATTTCAAGTAGAACAGAACAAACTTCAAAGGAAAATTTTGAACACTCCAGGGTTTGTCAGCATTCTAGAAACTGTCACTAAGTTCCGGAATAAATGTTATCCCTAAAAAACTCCTATTATAAAATTCTTGCTAGAGGCGTTACTGCCAAGCAGCTTACCCTTTATCACATCCTCCAAAAACCATGAAGTCATTCGCTGCTTAGTGTCTTCGCACCAAAACTGGGATACCCAATCCTTTGTCTCCAGGATCAACCAATCAAAAAACATACTACTCTACTCTTTGGTGTAGTGCCACGTGATTAGAACACTCACGTATCCATTAGAACAACCACGTACTCACGAACAAGAGTTATAGGAGTCAAGCATACACAATTTCTTACCAATTCCTGTAATCTTGCAACATATATCCATTCCTCAACTATCCTTACTCGTACCAACATTTGGATGGTGGTGCCGGCGTCGTGGCCACACGTCTTTTTTTACTAGTGTACTGGTTAGGTGATGTTTGTTAGACTAATATTATGTTTACATAACTCTTAGTTTAGTTAAAGAAAATAGTAAGATAAAGAAAATTATTAGCAGACAATACGTGTGTAAGGGATATATTTTTAGTAAAAATGGGTTAAAAAGAGATGTTAATGTCAAATAATAAGAAAATAGAATTTATTAGAAGACTATAACAAAGGTAAGAATCAAAAGTGGTCATATTTGTACACCTTTATAATTTTAAATTTCGAGCAGTCATATGTTCTCGAGAGTCTACTCATAGTAACATATAAAAATTATATTACAAAATAATAGCAAGAATTTAGAACTTTTTCTATATATTTTAGGGTCTCATTTTGAAAACGAGATTTTATCTGGTCTGAACCTACTGTTTAACGTGGACTCCAGGTGGCAACCACATCCATCGGCATGAAGCTTACCGACTATCCACTGACCAACTTAGAGACCATCCCAGAGGACCGGATCCGGTTTTACCCAATTACTGACGTGACTAGGAAGGTTATTCCTTTTCGGATTATCCACTGTACATTTACAATTTCAATCACAAGCATAAACCATATCCATGCCCTAGCAGGATTCGAACTATCGTTCGAAGTATCGCAAGAGTAGGAGGACCGTCCTATTGCGTTAAAAACTGCACTAACCAAACCGGCTCAAGCATTCTTATTGTGTTTTATAAACATTTCATAAAATGATTTAAACTTTTAAAATTAATTAAAAAATATCGAAAAATATGGGCTAAAAATAAAACTATATTTCGGGCAAAAAAATATCGGCCCAAAATATTGATATTTTTTCTGCATACTTAGTTCAGAGTACCACACTAATATTTAGGGCGGCAGCAACCCACTGAAAAACATTTTCAATAAAATTGTAGGGAGTTATATCATATAATATCATCAATAATTACCTCTCTAGCCGGCTTGGTGGCGCAGTGGTAACGGCAATGGGATGGTCCTCCTAATGCTGCGATAGCCGCGGGTTCGAATCCTGCTGGGGTATGATCGTAAATTTATGTTTGTGATTGTTTAAAATTTGTAAATGTTCTAGGCAAGAGTGTAAAATCCGACAAGGAAAATGATCCCAGTCACGCCAGTAACCAGCTGGGTAAGACCGGATGTCTCCTGGGATGATTTCTAAGTATGATTTGTCACTCGCCAGTCGGTAGGCTTAATTTAATGCTGAAGACAGTGGTTCGGAGCCCACGTTAATAAATAGTAGGTCCAGTATATATAAAAAGGACCTCTCTAACGGAAATTATAGGCAAAAGGGGGCCTCCATTATTCTCGTTCCTTTTGGAAATATTTTATTAAAGCCCCAATCAATTTGTGACTTTGACGATCTATTGTTTTCGGAATTTTCAAAGGAAATGATATCATATATAACCGGCCGCCGTCCGTTTGTCAGATGTTTGCAAAATTCTTTGGTGCAATAGTGTTAAGAGGTTTTAACTTTTACCTATAAATTATTGTGGCTGTATAATTAACTCTAGTTTTCAGATATACTATAATGTTAAAATAAATTATATTTGATAACATTTTTGTTCAAATATTTTATTTAGATTATAATTTTCTCGTATCTCAAAGTCAAACTGAACTAAAACTCAGAGTTGATGACGTCACAAATATTCATTACGCATTACTAAAAACTTTGAATAGGCTATAGTAAGTATAAAGTATAATGGTATAGACAAGTATAACTATTCGGTCTAGTTAGATTTGCAGCTTTAAATAGAAAGATGGATTCAATACACGAAAAATCAGTTGTTGTCCACATGTAGATGTATACTTGACCGAATACGAGTTAACCTGTGAGAGATATGGGCTGAACTGTGACAATAAGATATTTGATATTCATCATTCATTCAGCCAAACGATGATTGTTGAAAACTGCAACATAAATATAGCGTATCTGAGGCGATTAAAACTCATTATACTGAATGAAAATGTACGACGCTTACGATCTTATAAGGGTCAGAGGTTAGCAAATAGCGAACCGTTTAAAAAATCTATTTCATATTACACGACATGGACTTCATGGCTCTTAAACGGAGCGTTACCAGGAAGCAGCTCATATTCGATCGCCGGTTTAAATTATGCCGACGACCACAAACTTACGCCTCCCGTCTACTTCCACTTCTTCGTCCCGACTCTCTTCGACCCGTTCCTCGTCTCCTTCTACCTCTTCCTTTGTACGGCCTCTGAATAATGGCCTCCGTCTTGCGAATCTAATGGTTATGATAAACGGCAAGGTGCGCGTTAAAATTGGCCTGACGTGCACGGCATTTTTGATGCCGACGGCGACCACGACCGTATAATAAGGGAGCTAATTCTAGCAGGAGAGCCACACCAAACGTGCTAAAACACCATCATCCGAACCACAGAGAGATCTTATTTTTGTTTACGATATCGAGATACGTTCGGAATTGATAAATTAAGGAAAACATAAAAGCTCTAACTTACGTCTTATGGATCATATGAATTAAGTATATATAATTGTCTCTCTATAACATATATGTTTTAATATTTGTAACAGCTTTGTTCTCAATGTTGAGGAACATATAATTAGTTTTCTTTATGTTAACAAATGGATCAATGTTATAAATTGGTAACAGCAGCATCTTCTTTATGTTATATTCATAGAGTAATGGAGAGAAAACTCAAGAGGGATCTATGAAGAAAAGTTTTGCTACAACCAATATTTAGATAGGGTTATAATCGTCAATTCCAGTAATTTAATAGGTCAGTTTAAATCTTCATTAGAGGTACCTGTAAGAAAACCATTATGACCATTTGAAGAGATTTGATGGGTTCTTTGATAGAATTTGCCACGCAGGTGCAGAATGTGACTTCAGGGCTACGTCACATTTCACTGAATAATGAAATTTAAATAAAAAACAATTTAATTTCGGAAAAAA
The DNA here is from genome assembly GCF_030347505.1 of Rhynchophorus ferrugineus. Taxonomy (NCBI): domain Eukaryota; kingdom Metazoa; phylum Arthropoda; class Insecta; order Coleoptera; family Curculionidae; genus Rhynchophorus; species Rhynchophorus ferrugineus. The sequence goes on along the minus strand of NW_027472580.1, from coordinate 39,142,159 downwards.
TTAAATAAACCTCAATAAAAATATAAAAATAAACATATTCATAAAATATGTTTATAATATATTAAATTGGTAGAATCCATTAATTTATTTAATCCATTTATATAATAGAATCTATTATAGTTTTTTTTGTTTCCTTATACTGAAAACAGGCTTTGAGTCTTTCTATGTTAACATTTTATTTACTTGTTGAATCCAAAAGAATATGGAGCACCTTATTATTTTAAATATTTATCTGGAATATCATTGTGTACTGTGCCAAAGGTTTTAAATTTCCATTATTTATATGTTATGATTAAAAAATATGTTATATTATCGACAGTGTAGCCATATCACGAGATAAAATAAAAGAGATAACTCAAAGACCTACTAATAGTATAATAAAACAATTTTGTAGGAGTCTGTGGCATAAGAACGGTCTCAACTTGTCGGTCTATAAAATGTATGATGAGTGTTTTAAATGATTTAAGTAGCCTTGGCAATATATTTATTCCGATACTTACTCAAAATATATTGCTTTAATTAAATGCACAAATGCACTTTTCAAAATATTTGATAATTACGACACTTTAAGACCTTTGCTTGTAGTTGAGCAATAAAATATTGGACTGTTTAACTACTGAAACGCTTTGCACAAAAATATGTATTAAACTTCGGTTAATCCTCCCTTAAAAGGTTGGTATTCAGGAGCTATTATTTTAGTGGAGTTTGGAGCAACTATCAACTAGTTGAACAAAGAATAAGAGTATATCGCTGTTTTCGTGGCTTATTTCAGAGGGGAAACTTCTAAGATTAAGAAATAAATATTTCAATGATTTTTGAGATAGTAACAACAATAAGTTTCTTTCATACTTATTTAACATGCAGGCATCACACTCTTCACTATGTAAGCTACACTGAAAATGAAGCCCAAAATAAATAAACAACAAACACACCACAGAAACTAAATAAACTAATCAAATGCCTTCGCTTCTGCTAGCATAGCGATTAAAACAAGTAAATATTTTTAATAACAGAGTGAAATTGTTCACCTTGCGCTTCGTTCACATGTCCCAAATTTTCCGGAAGTTAGTCAAGGTGGAAATGAAGAAAATATACGTTTAGATTTATTAGGAAACCTAGAACTCTAATCGTTTCTAGCACTCTCGATTTGTTTATAGTTAGGTTTTTTATAATTGTTTAAACATTTCTCTATGACCTTCTTAAAAGCAATTGACCCTCCTCCTTCTTTGGGAAGTGGTAGTACAAATTTCTTCATTAATTCCAACTTTATATGCGGTAGTGCAAAAATGACTTGTGGAGGTATTGATATTTCTTGATTGATAAGATGTTCGTTTTACTAACTTTGAGCTCTGAGCTGTCTCTGCTATCTCATAGACACAAAATGCAAGGTAATTTGGTAAACACAGCTTACTATATGATCAATATGCACAAAATCTTTTTGATTTGCTTTTTAATCTGGGAAGAGCGAACTATCAATTCTTTCAGGTTTCTTTGAGGTGTTGAAATTACCTACAGGAAGACAATAAAAACCTGCATTGTAAAGCAGAAGTGCTCTAAGCATTCTATTTGAGGGATCTATGAAAGCACGTCCTTGTACTTTATCAGCTCAGACGTAAATTTATGTTTGTAATTGTTTAAAATTTTGATAACCCTAGGTGTTATAAGGAAGACTTAATATAACAAATACAACTTTATATTTTAAAAATATTTTAAAAAAATTATGCCTATTCGGGGGATAACCAACATTAAAGTTCTAAAAATATTCCAGAATATAATATTCCCCTATATAATATTCCTGTTCGAAATGAACGTACTTCTAGTGATCTGAATGCATCACAGCTACGAACTTACTAAAAATTCCCTATATATGTTGCCCTCATAAGTTACTAAAATGGTATAAACTTACATAGTCACAGTGTTTAATTTACACAACAATGGAAACCGACTTAATCATCCTAATATGATTATTATAGGATTACATCTGTGGTGCAAAATTAACATAATTTTTAGTTGCAGTGATCCTCAAAAAGTTCTGGAAAATTTTTAGATTTCGATCCAAATTCGTTTAATTTTGTTGATATTAAAAGAATAGCGAATAATAATAATCTTTTAAAGAGTTTATAAGCTGTTATGGATATTCGGGCCATACGAAGGAAGAAAATAAAAATAATATTCAATTTATATGTACCCTCTGGTCTCTATTGTTTTTTAAACAAAGGAAGCTATAAAATATTTATTTTTCAGAAATTCAATTTACATTCACCATTTCGTCATTAATAATGAATTTTAAAATGGCACTGTATCTATTTTATTTAACAAAATATACATGGTTTTGTATCATATCATACCATAGTTTGTCAGAAAAATAAATATAACCTAAAAATAAAAATATTCTTGCAATAATGTTATTGTATGTAATACGTGGATATCTGGTAGAAAAAAATGAATGAAATAAATTTAATTAACTGAGAAATTATTTCATAACCTTGCCGTTATTCTTATTGAACCAAATGATTTTAGTTTACGCCTAATAGCATCTGTTTTTATCCCTGGAAATGTCTTACATTCATTTATCACGATTAAGCCTGATTTCGATAAATTGTTTTTAGGCGAGTCTTATTATTGGCACCCTACAAGTGTATATTTGGATAGTTTTTCTTATCTGACCTATATTAACTATATGTTTAGTTTGTTATATATATATATATATATATATATATATATATATATATATATATATATATATATATACGTTCATTTCGAACAGGAATATTATATAGGGGAATATTATATTCTGGAATATTTTTAGAACTTTAATGTTGGTTATCCCCCGAATAGGCATAATTTTTTTAAAATATTTTTAAAATATAAAGTTGTATTTGTTATATTAAGTCTTCCTTATAACACCTAGGGTTATCAAAATTTTAAACAATTACAAACATAAATTTACGTCTGAGCTGATAAAGTACAAGGACGTGCTTTCATAGATCCCTCAAATAGAATGCTTAGAGCACTTCTGCTTTACAATGCAGGTTTTTATTGTCTTCCTGTAGGTAATTTCAACACCTCAAAGAAACCTGAAAGAATTGATAGTTCGCTCTTCCCAGATTAAAAAGCAAATCAAAAATATTTTGTGCATATTGATACATAGTAAGCTGTGTTTACCAACTTACCTTGCATTTTGTGTCTATGGGATAGCAGAGACAGCTCAGAGCTCAAAGTTAGTAAAACGAACATCTTCAAGAAATATCAATACCTCCACAAGTCATTTTTGCACTACCGCATATAAAGTTGGAATTAATGAAGAAATTTGTACTACCACTTCCCAAAGAAGGAGGAGGGTCAATTGCTTTTAAGAAGGTCATAGAGAAATGTTTAAACAATTATAAAAAACCTAACTATAAACAAATCGAGAGTGCTAGAAACGATTAGAGTTCTAGGTTTCCTAATAAATCTAAACGTATATTTTCTTCATTTCCACCTTGACTAACTTCCGGAAAATTTGGGACATGTGAACGAAGCGCAAGGTGAACAATTTCACTCTGTTATTAAAAATATTTACTTGTTTTAATCGCTATGCTAGCAGAAGCGAAGGCATTTGATTAGTTTATTTAGTTTCTGTGGTGTGTTTGTTGTTTATTTATTTTGGGCTTCATTTTCAGTGTAGCTTACATAGTGAAGAGTGTGATGCCTGCATGTTAAATAAGTATGAAAGAAACTTATTGTTGTTACTATCTCAAAAATCATTGAAATATTTATTTCTTAATCTTAGAAGTTTCCCCTCTGAAATAAGCCACGAAAACAGCGATATACTCTTATTCTTTGTTCAACTAGTTGATAGTTGCTCCAAACTCCACTAAAATAATAGCTCCTGAATACCAACCTTTTAAGGGAGGATTAACCGAAGTTTAATACATATTTTTGTGCAAAGCGTTTCAGTAGTTAAACAGTCCAATATTTTATTGCTAAACATATATATATATATATATATATATATATATATATATATATATATATATATATATATATTATATATATTTTATATCGAAATTTTCTATGATTACATAAATGTGGCTGAATTGCATTAATTGATGGACTGCTGTACTCTTGTTCCTCTTGAGTTCAAATATGTCCATAAGAAGATATTGATTTGTTAAACAATGTAATTTAGCGGTCCATTTCTGATCATAATAGTCAGATAGTGTTAGACTGACATTTGTATTAATATTGTTAGTTTATTTGTGAAGATAACGGTTGACACAAGTAGCGAGTAATTCTCCAAGCATGTAATTAACCTCGTTAATGCTACTAGTATAGACGCTCTTTTAACATTATGTAATTTTTCTGCAAAACTGGTTGTTTCATCAATACCGCGATACTTAACACTATGTTAATCTATATTACGGTTTATTTCCTCATGTCTTATGTATTAGATACCTCCATGATAGTGTCATTAATGACATATATACACAAAATTAGGTAAAATGTTTGCAATGTATCTTTTAAACCGAAATAATAACTAGAATCAGTTGAAATTACGGTACTTCCACGGATAAAGCTTTAGAAGCATTAAAAGAATAAAATGTTTAAGCATATAATAAATTTAAGGAAGACTTATTTCAATTTATGCATTTGGATGAGACATACATATTTCAGAATGGGACATTGGATTACTCATGGTAAGATGGTGATAAAAATAATGTAAAGATAAAAATAGTTGATAGAAAAAAGTTAATGTTGGAATAATAATTAATTGAGTTTTGTTATTCCTAACATTTATTAATAATTCATTCAAGATATACTCTTCTTCATGCTGGAAAGAAGAATGGTTTTATTCCTGGCGCAAAGTGTTTTCTTGTAATTTTAAAGGTGACCATGGAGAAATGAACCATAACGTATTTTTACTGCGGTTTCAATATCAGCTCTTAAAAAAGGCGGCAAAGGAATGGTTTGCAATACAAATAATTATTACAGTAGACAGGCAGATCGAGAAAGATATTGAAGGAAGGCAAAAATTTTGTAGATATGTGGAAAGAAGAATATTAATTTGTTCCTTCTACAAAAAAAGGTATGATATATATATATATATATATATATATATATATATATATATATATATATATATATATATTTGGATAGTTTTTCTTATCTGACCTGGCTGAATTGCATTAATTGATGGACAGCTGTACTCTTGTTCCTCTTGATTTCAAATATGCCCATAAGAAGATTTGTTAAACAATGTAATTTAGCGGTCCATTTCTGATCATAATAGTATTAGACAAGGAATTATCTCGTCATAATGCAATTGTTTTAGAACCAATGTCTCAACAAATTATATGAGTAAAGAGGAACCATATCGTGGAACTAAATACGTAAGTGGTGAGTACAGTAGCTACTTGAGAAGCTTTATATCTGAAAAAGTAAGGCAACTTAATGCCATGAGTCCAAAATCTATACGAAACAGTGATACATTAAGAATTATAATGGATTTTTAGACAGTCAAATATACTCTCAAGCTCAAGGCCATCTATTTTAATTATTAATGGGGTCAAAAATATGAAATTTAACTTTATCGTTTAGGATTGTTTTACTCGAAAAGTTAGCCTCCATTTTTTGATGTACTACTCAATATACCCCAGTGCATGAGCATTAGGCTTTAGCTTTTATGTCAATTAACCTTTGGTAACCATGAAAACATAATTTTTTTATCTGTAAATAGGTAATCCAAAATGCATTATTTTTCTATTTTTGCAAAATCTAAACTATTTTTCGAATACTTTACATTTTCTTACTATTTTCCCATACTTTACATCCTTTTTTCTATAGTCCAAACTTTTCTCGTTATGGGTTTATTAACTCCTGTCTCACTAATCTCTTGCCCTCATTTAAATGGTATGTTAATATTTGTTTGGATTCAATTTGATTTTGAATATTTTAAAATAATTTTGCGATATCTAAGTATAAGTATTACCAATGGAAATGTTACAAAACTGTCCTATAACATTTTAGTGTATTTTCTAAAAGTTTGAAGAAATGTTTGAATTGTTGGAAAGTTTGATTGAATGAAGACATGAAATTATTTAAGATAGGGTTTTAAAACGTTTTTTTATTTAGGTTGATACATTTCTCTTGCGTGTTAATGATGAATTATGATGTTTTTATATTATGTGAGGTTATACGATGTAATAAAAACTAACAAATCATTTGTCCACAATCCCGCATAATCAAACAATGCCAATTAAGTAGTTTAATTTTGCACCGTGTTCCGACAGCTACAGTTATTCTAAATTATTTTAATTCTAAGTTATTTTTTTAAAATTTATGTGAAGATAGTTTTTGAAGTTATTTCGTATATTTTAAAATATGTATGAATAACTTCATTTATTGAACTTGATTCATAATTACTAATAATAACCAACTTCCAACTTATTACTTTTCCCAGAGTTTAATTAAATAAAACTATTAATCTAAGAGCTAGCATTGTCCGTCAAAAAGAATATCGGCTAAAAATATGTATATATATATATATATTGATGTTAAGCCTATCTCAATTCATTAATAAAAAATATTCATTCTTAATTAATTTAAAAAGTTGAGTATTTTTACCTGTAGGGATACCATGCGCACTGGTAAACGCAACCCCTGCCGCCAGCCAGATGAACCGGGTGCTAACCAAGAGAGTAAAGAGATCAAATGTCAAAAGATTAGCTTGCCTGAAATTCTTGGTTTTCTTTAGGATGTTAGCTCCCGTGCTATATAAAGTTACTATAACAATAGATGTATTAACACACGCAGTAATAATGAGGAATCTATAAATATTTATTCCTAAAATTTTGGTGTAATATGTTACAGATAAATAAATTCCAGTAAGACGAAAAACGATCAAATCAAGCAACCAGGAATAGCCGTCAGATCGGTGATAAAATATATAAAAAATATTTTAGGCTCTGGCCTACGCTCTGTCAGCTCCAACTCTTCATACCGTAAAATATTCGTTGTTTTTGTTGTACTCTATATAAACTAAAAATCTAGCAACGTTGTAATGCGAAATACCGACAAGCAATTTTTAAACGGAAGACAAACCTCTAAATTTTACGTTTGAAATTATATTAAAACGCAAAGTGGGTATGTTAAAACATTACTAAATGAGGTTATTCAATGTCAAACAGTGTTACTTTATAATTTGTGTTACTTTCGGTTATTCCCGTATTGTTAGCACTATTAAAGGGTAATGGCAAGTTTAGTTCAAAAACGAATAAGAACAGTATGATCACGTATAATTATGTTTTACATTTTTTGTAGAGGAAACAAATTAATATTCTTCTTTCCACATTTCTACAAAATTCTTGCCTTCCTTCAATGTCTTTCTCGATCTGTCTGTCTACTGTAATAATTATTTGTATTGCAAGCCATTCCTTTGTCGCCTTTTTTAAGAGCTGATTTTGAAACCGCAGTAAAAATACGTTATGGTTCATTTCTCCATGGTCACCCTTGAAATTACAAGAAAACACTTTGCGCCAGGAATAAAACCATTCTTCTTTCCAGCATGAAGAACGAATAATGTTGAATGAATTATTAAAAAATGTTAGGAATAACAAAACCCAATTAATTGTTATTCCTTCAATGTCTTTCTCGATCTGCCTGTCTACTGTAATAATTATTTGTATTGCAAGCCATTCCTTTGTCGCCTTTTTTAAGAGCTGATTTTGAAACCGCAGTAAAAATACGTTATGGTTCATTTCTCCATGGTCACCCTTGAAATTACAAGAAAACACTTTGCGCCAGGAATAAAACCATTCTTCTTTCCAGCATGAAGAAGAGTATATGTTGAATGAATTATTAAAAAATGTTAGGAATAACAAAACCCAATTAATTGTTATTCCAACATTTACTTTTTTCTATCAACTACTTTTATATTTACATTATTTTTATTACCATCTTACCATGAGTAATCCAATGTCCCATTTTGAAATATGTATGTCTCATCTAAATGCATAAGCTTAAATTTATTATATGCTTAAACATTTTATTCCTTTAATGATTCTAAAGCTTTATCCGTGGAAGTACTGTAATTTCAGCGGATTCTAGTTATTATTTCATTTTAAAAGTTACATTACGAACATTTTACTGAATTTTGCGTATATATGTCATTAATGACACTATCATGAAGGTATCTAATACATAAGACATGAGGAAATAAACCGTAATATAGGTTAACATAGTGTTAAGTATCGCGGTATTGATGAAACAACCAGTTTTGCAGAAAAATTACATAATGTTAAAAGAGCGTCTAGTAGCATTAACGACGTTAATTACATGCTTGGAGAATTATTCGCTACTTGTGTCAATCGTTATTTTCACAAATAAACTAAGAATATTTAAAATCAAAATCAATCATACAAAAATATCACTCGAAATATATTTTAAATAAAACTAAATTTTGACAGAACAAATATTCAACTTGAGTTTTTTTACATTGAAAAAAGTTTTTAATGCAAAAAGAGGATATAAAGGGCGACTTATTAAAATACATTCACCATATAGTCATCATTAGTTTAAGCCTTCCAAAACATTTCAGTTTTGTGTTAGTTAAAGTTAGTTATGTTTGTTTCAGTTAAATTAAATTATAGTTTTTTTTTAATGAAATTATAGATAATTATTTTTTAAAATAAAGAGTAGTAAATAATCATAAACATAACATAAACATTATCTGAAAATCGTTGGTATAATATATTCTATTAATTTATTTTTATATGTGATGTTATTACTTCAGACATATATGTTTTTGCTCATTATTTCATTATCATCATTATAAATGTAAGTAAGTTCATTGAATGACATAAATCATTCAAGCAATATGGATTTTGAAGTACTATCAAAAAGGTTCGAGCGACATATGGAAAGTTAATAAGCTTCTTTTTGGAGCGCCTGAATTGAAAATAATAAGTTAAATTACGAAGAAAAAAGAAAATCCCTATATTTTTCGTCCCAGTAAATAGACAGCGATTCAGTCGAAATTGATTCCTTAATATAGTTTATAAACTTTTTAAAAATCTTTTGGTAAATCCACCCTCTATTACCGCAAGCGGCGTAATATTACCCTCTTTGGCATCCGCATCCACCCACATTCCATCGATTGAGCCGGGAAACTGGCTTCTTGCGTCATAGGAATTTAAATGGACCGAAAGAATACGAAAAAGATGGAATAAAAGGGGCTTAGCAGGAGAGTAGCCGGCCTGGATCCATTACCTTATCGTCTAATGTACATGCCAAGGGTTGTGGCAAAAGTGATATTTCATTTTGGTGTCCACGCCTACACATTTTTTACTCGCCACAACGATACAATAATAAAACTTAATATAATAATAGAAAATATATAATTAGGAAAGCTAAATTAAATGAGAAAAATAGCCGGTGTAATAAGTCTAAAAATATTTCCTTCTGTTTTTTTTTTCATATTTTATAGTATCCTTTTACTAGTTAGGGTTTATATGGACTACACATATTGCCCAACTTGGGCTCCAAGGGACTAACTTGGAGATCATCCCCGAAGACATCTGGTATTACCCAGCCTAGTTACTTTTCGAATATTACACTCTTGACTTTTGGGTAATCCTAATTATAAGTAAACAGAAGCATAACAGGTTAATTCAAAAGTCTCCTGCCTACCATAGTAAAACACTTTTTTTTGTCAAAATTAGTTTTAGAATTTAACAACATAATTTCCTTTCAAGGATGATGCACTGATTATAGCGACCCTCCAACTTTTATACCGTTTTTGTAGTACGATTTGTATTTTGCTTCAAAATAGGCCTCAGTTTCGGCGATGACGTCTTCATTCGACGAAAATTTCTTCCCACCGAGCATTATTTTGAGATCTGAGAACAGGACATAGTTGCTGGGGGCCAGATCTGGAGAATACGGTAGATGAGGAAGCAATTCGAAACCCAATTCATGGATTTTTGCGATCGTTTCTACTGACTTGTCACACGATGCATTGTCTTGGTGAAGCAGCACTCCTTTTCTTCAAATGGGGTCGTTTTTCGGCGATTTCGTCCTTCACGCGGTCCTATAACGCTATGTAATAGTCGCTGTTGATAGTATTTCCCTTTTTAAGGTAGTCAATGAAATTATTCCATGCGCCAAAATACAGACGCCATAACCCTGCCAGCCGACTATTGTGTTTTCCCACGCTTTGGGATGGGTTCGTCGTTTGCAGTCCACTTGCATGACTGTCGATTGTACTTCGGAGTGAAATGATAGCCGTGTTTCATCTATTGCCACATATCGATGCAAAAACTCGGGTTTATTGCGCTGGATCATCTTCAAAAACTGCTCATCAACTCGCCGTTGTTTTTGATCAAAAGTGAGTTCAAGCGGCTCCCACTTTGCACAAAGCTTTCTCATACCCAAATATTACTGAATGATATGATGTACACGTTTAGTTGATATCTTTAGAGTGTCTGCTATTTCATTCAATTTCAATTTACGGTAATTCAAAATCATTTTGTGGATTTTTTAAATGTTTTCTTTGGTAACAACCTCTTTTGGGCGTCCATTGCGTTCACTGTCTTCGCTGCTCATTTCACCACGTCTAAATTTAGCATAAAAATCCCTGATGCTTGATTTTCCTGGGGCAGTGCCCGGAAAGTCAACATTAAGCCAAGTTTTGCTTCAACTGTATTTTTTCGCTTCAAAAAGCAATATTTTAAAAACCCGGGAAATTCCTTTTTATCCATTTTTTTTGCAGTAACAAAAGTTATAATTCACAAACTAATCATCCGACAGCTGTTAAATTTATACACGCATCTTTTAAGGGTTAGGGCTAACTAAAAAACAGATGGATTTAATTTTAGTAGCGCCATCTATGCGCCGGGGACTTTTCAATGAAATTTCGCGTGTTGATGAAATATTGTTTTTTGAAGGGCAAAAATATAGTTGAAGCAAAAATTTGGCTTGATGAAGAGTTTCTGGACACCGCCGCAGGAAATCAACCATCAACAATTGATATGCTAAGTTTAGACGTAGTGAAATGAACATAGAACGGTGGACGCAGTGGACGGCCAAAAGGAGTTGTTACGGACGAAAACATTTAAAAAATCCACAAAATAATTTTGAACGACCATAAATTGAAATTGAATGAAATAGCAGACAGTCTAAAGATATGAATTGAACGAGTACATCATATAATTTACGAATATTTGGGTATGAGAAAGCTCTGTGCAAAGTGGGTGCCGCGCGAATTCACTTTTAACCAAAAACAACGAGTTGATGATTCGGCAGCAGTGTTTGAAGATGATAAAACGTAAATAAACACGAGTTTTTGCGTCGATATGTGACAATAGGTGAAACATGGCTCCATCATTTCACTCCGAAGTCCAATCGACAGTTTTCCGAGTGGACAGCTTACGATAAACCCGCTCCAAAGCGTGGGAAAACGCAACAGACGGCTAACAAGTTTATGGCGTCTGTATTTTGGGATGCGCATGGAATATTCATTGACTACCTTGAAAGAGAAAGGACCATTAACAGAAACTATTACTTAGAGTTATAGGACCGGTTGAAGGACGAAATCGCCAAAAGACGGCCACATTTTCGTTATGAAGAAAAAGAAAGTGCTGCATCATCAAGATATTGCACTGTGTCACAAGTCAGTGAAAACGATGGCAAAAATCACGGAATTTGGCTTCGAGTTGCTTCCTTATCCACCGTATTCTCCAGATCTGGCCCCAACGACTATTTCCTGTTCTCAGGTCTCAAAAGAATGCTCGCTGTGAAGAAATATTCACCGAATGAAGAGGCGATCGCCGAAACCGAGGTCATTATATTTTGACGTAAAGGACAAATCGTACTACAAAAATAATATCAAAAAGTTGGGAGGTTACTATAATCAGTGTATCACCCATGAAGGGAATTGTGTTGAATAAAAAAATATGCCAAAAAATGTGGTTTACTATGGTAGGCTGGGGACTTTTCAATGGACCTGCTATAAAAAGATTAATTCAAGTTGTTTTTACTTAAAGTTATATATCTTTCTGGAAAATTGATGGAAACTATTGTTATTTTAGTTTTCATATATCCATATAATGCGGAAATATTCGTAAATGAATACACATTCTCTAGGAACAAATTATAGACTATGTATCCAAGGATTTTGTATATCCTAATAAAATTAGAGAAACGAAGCGTATTCAAACCAACGAACTGATATTACTTTATATTAATCCCTATAATATTATCTTGGCAGTGCATATATGAAAGGGCATCCCTCTACTAACCCGCAATCTGTATTAGAAATTATACTTGGCGGCGTGGGCGTCAAAACAACTCGACATGCCACAATGCCGTATAAATCATGACCTCCGGTTTCTCACCCCGAAAATTTCTACTCGACTTATTTTTTCTGTTACTTTTAGACCTCTCGTCACCTCATATAATATCTTTTTATACATCCCTTATCTTGGTTTTGCAGGGCAAAGGTTGAAGTGTCCTGAAAATTACGTTTAGGAGCTTGGTTACGTTAAAGATATACGCGCCAGTGACGTGTAATAAAATGCGTTTTATTTGTTTTATTAAAAATATTGATTTTTTCTACCAAAATGATTTCATTCATATTTCATTTATATATTCAGGTTGTATTTTTTAAGAAAAATAATGGGAATGAATGTGGTAGACATGATCATTGCTTTTAATCGTTCTTGTAGTAACTGAAATTCACATTCTGAGTATATCCAAGAAGAGTCTCATTTTTGGGACACAAAGATACACAGATTCAGTAAGACAAAAAATACTGATAAACTGCGTCCAAGTAAGTTTGCTTGATCAAACTACAAGCCTATAAAATCCTAATATAATTTTATATCAAAAGCATTACTTTTTCCAATTCTTAGCTAAAATATACCGATTATTATAAAAATATCTTTATAAATTCTTCTTTTAATATTAATGAGTAAATCATACTCATATTTAGGTATGTATCGTTAAATCTGTATTTTATTCAGTATTGTATGATAATGAAAGGGTTTCTCTAATTACGCTAGAAAGAGCCTAAATATAAAAATTATGACATAAGAAATCAGCTGTTTGTTTCTCTTTTATTAACATAACTATTATTAAGGCACGATCTAAAAGCGTTAATTTACGATTTTGTCTTAAATATTATTAATGTAATCTATTTATTTCTTGTAGTGATTATATATTATCATATTATTAAATACATGGTAGGTAGAAGTCCACTTCGGTAAGTGATTCTAAACCATTCTCTGAAGTCTATATTCCATTAATCAAACCTAGCAAACGTTTTAGTCTAGGCACTACACTATTATCGTTCACATTTAACTGAATGGCCAATATATTGAGATGCACTGACACTTATGCCATGTATTTAACACTAACCCTTCTACTCATAATGGCTTCTAAAGGGATATATAACACTTTGTTTTGGAATGTTCTGAGATGAAATGAAAAAAAAACTATATATCAAATGATAGAAATGTCCATGTAGTTTCTTGTACAGATATTTGAAAATTATATCACACATTTTCATTATCAGAAAATTTCCGACGCATTTCCTAAGAATTAAATATTATTGTAAAATAAAACTATTTTTATCTTTGTACTTTTAATTTTGTTTAAATTATCTGTGTTTTTAAATATCCTAGAAAGTAATGCTCTATTTTATGAAACAGTGTTGTAATATAGAATTCTTGAAAATATATAAAAGTTGTAAAGTAAATAAGTATTGGGAAAATAAATAGCTTTTTTGGACAAAACTACTATGCCTTTATATAGTTTCGAATTAATTTCATGTATATAATAATAAAGGCTGATCTTAAGAATTCTGGACTAATATTAATCTTGTATGATTCAGATCGCTCTCTGTGATCTTAATCAATGGGATAGCTTGACTTTGGATACATTTTAATGGGCCATTCAATAAAGACTTCAATTAGTTTTTCCTGTTATTTGAATAATAAAAGTTCATCTATTTATGGCAATTTGAAATTTTCTTGAGGCTTTAGATTCCACAGGTAACTTTAATTTCATTTGGTGGCAGACGTATTTCAACAGTTTGTTTCTTGGATTTATAGTTACATTATTACACGAACGAGGTAGCTGATGTGTCTTTTATCAACGAGCCTCGAAAGAATTTGGAGAAGCTAAAATGTATGAAATTAGTAAAAAACCATTAGAATTCTGACTTTAACAAACAAAACGCATGTTTTGGGAAGTTACTAAGCAAAGAACGCATGCGCGTAAATAAAATGGTTTGTATAATTTTTCGAATAAAACAGTCAATGCACGTCATAGATGACGTTGACTATACAGCCAAATTCAGTTTATAAAAATTTAAAATTTGTTTAAAACTCAAAGCATATTTTTCCTTCTCATAAAAATAGTTAAAAAGAGACAGAATACTCTTTGGTGCGTCAGAACATATAATCAAATCAATCTATTATATTAATTTGTGTTTCTAATGGTTGACCATGCTAAATGTCTACAAAATTCTATAAAATACTAGTGATATTAGCACTGCGGCAATATTGCGATGTGCTTGCATCATAAGTTTTGTTGACGTGCATTAGCTGTTTCATTGGATAAACTATAAATGCGCATGCTGATTTGTATCTTAACAGTCCAAAGATTGTACAAAAAAAAACAGACAAGGAAATCCGCACCTGGATTTCATCATAGTGCATCATGAAATGCGTTATTTATCATTTTAAGCATTCCCATAATCGGATACCAGTTGGAATTTAATAATGCTAAATTATTGTTTATTATATTCTACTTCACAATAACATTACACAAACATATAAAACGAACGATACGTCGTTTTTGATGGACGTCACTGGATAGAAAAATATCCAGTAATACTTTTAGCAAGTACATTATCCACACTGTGGGACAAAACAACAGAGGCCCATATGAAATTAACTGACATGAGAGTGTCGAAATGAAAGCTAGCGTAAAAGGTAACAAAGTTAAGATATTATCGACTGTTTTTACCCGACGTTGTTTCATATGCTACTGTATAATACAACTAAGAGAATATTTATTCTAAACTGAAACAAAATAAGATCTCTATTCTAATGTATGAGCTACCCTTTTTGTCGTAGAGTCAGAAACATGTATGTAGATTATTAAGTTCTAAAAGCATTTGTTTGATTATTGGAAAGTAATGAGGTATGAAGTATGATCAGTTAGTATAGTAACAGATCCTCTCTTGGAACTTCAGGAAGGACGACATGGAAAGGCACATGATCTGATCATAAACTTAAATGCACGGTAATTTCGCTTGAAGGAAAGTAACATTGTAGTGGAAAAACTGTAGAGGCTAATAAATGGAGAAGGTTTTAAAATATCATAAAGCGCAGATAGCTTTGTTTTGGGACAGCTTTTATGGATTTGGGAGAAATAGAAGCAACACTGGCAAAAAGCGAAACCTCCTCGAGATTAGGTAGTATAGATTAGTAAATTTTAAAGTCATTTCTAAGCCTATTATGATGGATCATGTATAGGTCTCTAGTTTTTCAAATCATTGGGATGTAGACTCGTAGAAAGCCTGCTTTCATATATGATTACTAAAAATTTGACTTTATCTGTGATGCAATAGAAACGCCGTTAATATAGAATTTACGACGTCGACTAAAGTTGCCTTCTCTGAAGAAGTGGATTTGGAGAACTGTAGTGGCAGGTTCGAATCCTTCTGGGGCATGGTGGTAAAATGATATTGTGATTGTTCAAAAAGCAAGAGTGTAAAATTCAACAAACAAAATGATCCCAGTCACGCCAGTAGTCATGCTGGGAAAGACCGGCTGTCTTTAGGGATGATATCGATTCGGCCATTAAGCCGAGGACCGTGGTTCGGAGCCCACATCAAGCAGTAGGTCCATTTCAGATAAACCCTGCTGGGTAAAAACATAACCAACTGAAAAGTAAATCCAAAAAAAAATAACTGGGCGAAGCTATTTTCATTATATTGCCAAACTCTTAATATTATATGTTAATACTGTATTTTTTGACTAGTTAGGGTTTATCCTTCCCGCGCCAGGATCTTAAGCTTCGGAACATCTGGTCTTACCCAGTCTATTTTGTGGCGTAACTGTTATTGATCTTTGTCGAATTTAGGCCTATATACTTTCGTCTATAGATAATTTAGTCAATAACAAAGAGTATAATGAAATAAAGTGGTATAATAAGTGTTGATAAAGTTAATTTTAACTTTTATTAAATTAAAGTAAGATAAAATAATATAAATTAAATTGAAATATTTTTTGTATTTTCTGGGGATTTATTGAAGGGGATAAAATGGATAAACTGTTCATAAGTATTAAATTGGTCTTAATACTTTAAATTTTAAGTTATATTTACATAATATGAATAACATACTCAAGTGTAATTTTAATATTGGTGTACTTTTATTACAATTGGGAGGCTCTTAGAGTTTAACTAGACAGGATTTATTGCTCAAGGTGAAATTCCATTCCGCTCTCTTCATTTCCTTTAAAATTAAATTAATGTTATTGTAAAATTTTAATTAAGTAGAACTAAACTTATTTAATGTTCAGGATACTTCATCATTTATCATTAGATAAACACTAAGGGAAAGAAGAGCCATTATAACGAAATAAAGTAGTATAATAAATGATGAGAAATTGAATTTTTTTATTCTAACATAAAAATTTAATCAAAACCATGTCAGTATATCTCTATATAACCCCTTAATAAAAATAAACTTGCCGGAGAAACACCTGCTGAAAATAAACGGCGAAAAGACGTAAACAAAGTATTATTATTCTCTTTGAGTTTTTTCGTTTACCTTATCCAGGGACTCGGGCGTTAAAAGAGAATAATTTAGGACTTCGATAAAATTGTCTTCGGTGGCAAATTCTATTTCTGTTTTGAGCCTTTGTCTACTGATTTGCTAATGTTAGTATAATCGAGTCTGTTTTCCATCTAGGTTGACGCCTTACGTCTGTTAAACAAATTCTTATTGTTGGAGAGTGATTAGAATCTCAGATATCCGAATAGAATGGAGGATATATGGTAGAAAATTTTGCGCCAAAGGTTGTTTTTTTATACATTGATTAATACTATTTTATTTGCGAGAAGGTCTACAAAAAAATCTAAGAGCTTTTTTTGATATGATATGATTGTGGGTGTACTCAATTCGAAAATGACCTTTTTGTCATAGGGCGACATTTTTCCTTACAATTTGGGCCACTCTGTTAATACAAGAGCTATTACATTAAAATCAAAGAGAACAGATATGAAAAATATAATTCTTTTATGTGTCTAATAACGATACATATTGTTTAATTCTCATATACGTTCACTAGCAGACACTAAAATTCTAGTCCTGTTGAAATCGTTCAACATGTTCTTTACCACCATCTCTCACTTTTTTTTGGAAAGTAGTCCAAGTGGTAATGAGGAAAATATACTTTTAGACTCATTAATCGACTTAAGTTTGAAATGATTTTAGCTTTATTTTAAAAATGTCTTCTTAGTTAGAATCTGTATGATTATGTAAAAAAGCTTTATAACGTCTTTTAATCCACCCTTCGTTTTGAGGACCTGTCAGAGTGGTAATGGGTCAATCATCAAATATAAGTCCATAGTAAGCCTATTACAGACAGGTCTGGAAACTTTGAAACTATGTATTTGAAGTGATGTGCAGTTATAGTTATAGCAGGGTAGTGATCTTACAAAAAACTTCATCAATTCCAACTTTATCTATAGCGCTGGAAAAAGAATTTCATGTAGAATCAATTTTTTTGGGGGACGTTTTTATCGCCAACTTAACGGGTCAATTAAAAAGCTCCCGGCCTGATACATAGACAGCGCTACTAGAATTAAATCCATATATTTTTTAGTTAGCTCTTACCCTTAAAAGATGCGTATATACATTTGATAACTGTCCGATCGTTAGTTTGTTAATTATAGCATTTTGAGTGAAGCAACTATTGTTATTGCGAAAAAATGGATAAAAATGAATTTCGCGTGTTGATAAAATATTGCTTTTTGAGAGGAAAAATACAGTTGAAACAAAAACTTGGCTTGATGCCGAGTTTCCGGACACTGCCCCAGGAAAATCAACCATCAGGGATTGGTATGCTAAGTTTAGACGTGGTGAAATAAGCATGAAGATGGTGAACGCAGTGACACCCAAAAGAGGTTGTTACTGACGAAAACATTTAAAAAATCGACAAAGTGAGTGACCGTTAATTGAGATTGAATGAAATAGCAGACACCCTAAAGATATCAACTGAACTGTACATCATTCACGAATATTTGGGTATAAGAAAACTCTGTGCAAAGTGGGTGCAGCGCGAGCTCACTTTTGACCAAAAACAACGACGAGTTGATGATTCGGAGCAGTGTTTGAAGATGATCAAACGTAATAAACACGAATTTTTGCATCGATATGTAACAATGCATGAATTATGGCTCCATTGTTTCACTCTGAAGTCCAATCGACAGTCATCTCAGTAGACTGCACACGGTGAACTCGATCCAAAGCGTGGGAAAACGCCACAGTCGGTTGGCAAGATTATGGCGTCTGTATTTTGGGATGCGCATGAAATAATTTTTATTGACTACCTTGAAAATGGAAAGACCATCAACAGCGACTATTACATTACGTTATTGGACTGTTTGAAGGACGAAATCGCTGAAAAAACGGCAGCATTTGAAGAAAAAGAAAGTGCTGCTTCACCAAGACAACGCACCGTGTCAAAAATCCATGAATTGGCCTTCGAATTGCTTCCTCATCCAATGTATTCTCCAGATCTGACCATCAGCGACTATTCGCGACTGTTCTGATATTTCAAAAGAATGGTCGCTGAGAAGAAATTTTCGTGAAATAAAAAGATGATCGCTGAAACTGAGGTCTAATTTGAAGCAAATTACAAATCGTTCTACAAAAATGGTATTGAAAAGTTGGAGGGTCGCTATAATCAGTGTATCACCCTTGAAGGGAATTATGTTGAATAAAAAACTCATTTTGACAAAAAAATTTGTTTTACTATGGTAGGTCGGGGACTTTTTAATTGACATGTTAGGTTTACATGGCGACCAACTACTTATGGTCCATTGATTTGGTCAGTCAGCAGAGACACAAAAAGCAAGGCAAAAGGTAAACTCAGCTTGTTGTCGGAGCAACATGCACAAAATGTTTGAAACCACTGCATACCTTCAAACCATGGTGTTCATATTTTAATCTGCAAAGCAGACATTTTAAGTTCATGTAGACATCTTTGAGGTATACTGAATGGCCTTCAGAAATGGAAACATAAATACTGGCGTTTTGAAGCAAAACTCCTTTAAGTTTTCATTTTGATGAATCTCTGAGAAGATGCGATTGTGCTTTATCATATTCGAACTTTTTCATATTATTTTCATTTTTTTCATATCAAAATACATGGAAATCAGCTAAATATGAGACTAAGAGTGATGAATTGAGATAACCCATTTCAATACTAAATTTAAATAGTTATCGGCTATCATTGATTTTTAATCGCATTTTCTACCAAATAGTCCATTAGGTTGAAATCTTAACATAAGGTATTTGCATGCATTGTGACCATTTATTTATCTTTAAAAGCACATTTATTAAGAAAAACTGGTACATATGTATTAATAACAATATTTTCGCCATTTTCTAAGACAATTTTTATCGAGCAATTATCAACAATTATCAAACCATCTTTATGAAATTTGTTCGACAGTGTATTCTTTACAATTCGCCACAGCCACGGGTGCGCGTTGTCATGTAAGATGACTTTACATATATTACAACTTTTAGTGGTCTTTTGACAACAATATGTCATTCACTTTGTTCATGTGGCATCAGTAGAAACAATTTTATCGGTAACAACAGTCAGGTTAGGTTGTTTAACAGTTTTCTGGATTAATTTTCTGCATTTTCACCCATACATATCACTAACCAAAATACTTGGAGACACCTTATTTATTAAATTGATCCAGATGATTCTCGCGATTTTCCAAATTTAAAGGAAAATATTTATAATATTTGTTATTCTGAAACGGGTTATACATTTTGTTTATTATCTATCTAATCTATTTTAAAATATCAATAACTATTTTATTATTGTATATTTTATCGACGGTTTGGCTACACGACCGACGGGTTAGAAATTGATCTTAAAAAATATTTCATTCTCCATTACTATAATTGAACCCGCAACTAGAAATAGTGCTGTCTTATCGAATTGACATCTACTTTTCAAAACAGCAAATAAAGAATATCATATTTTTACAGAATTGTGAATAGGGGTTGACGAAAAATTTCAGTTTTTCCTGTTTATTAGATCGAACTGGCTCATATTCATTTTAAGAACCACTGAACAATACATGTTTTTGTCAATTATTTGTTTTACTATTTTCTCTTTTCTATTATAACTATGATTATTACACTGTATACCTTCAGAGAGTTCATACGAAAAAATAATTTCCACAATCCTTTTTTAAAGCCTACTAGTCAAAATCATCAGGAAAGTTGGAAAACGATAGCGACTAACGTTTGCTACTGTGGCTCTAGAGGTTATACTTGTTATGTGTCTCAACTGTAACTCTATCCTCTTAACATCTTTTTGGAGTTTTAAATTTTGAATTATGGAATATTTAATATTTTGTAATAATGAAATTTTCCGATTGAATGAATATCACTATGTGCTTAAATACTATCTCAAGTAATAATTTAGGCTTACTATCCCCAAGAGCAGTCTTACAAATACCCGTTTGAGAAGGTATCCATGTAAGATTAATTTTTGCCATCTGAATTAAAAATAACGCTTTATTCGATAAAAGTAACTGTTTATTATAATGATCTCAATTTGTAACAGTTTCCACTGTGTTTTTAAAGTAAATCTAATAATATCATTTCTCATCGCCAAAAACATTACCATACTCATAAAGATTTATTTGTACTTTCTCAAAGTATATATTTTCTCTTTCTCAATTTCAAAGTGGGATCCTCATGCAACAATTTTCTCGTCTAGGTACCTCGATAATATCTAAAAGTTTACCACAAAATTGATAGGATATATTACTATCACTATAATATTACTAATTGGAGTTTTTTTTATTACGTGAAATTATTATATAATGCACAATACATCAATATTTATAATAAAATATTTTTAGCAAACAAATTGAACGGACTTCAATAAATAATTAAGGAATTCACTAAAAATTAAAAAATAATTAAACTTACATTTTTAACATAAAGAAAAACATTTTAAAATAAAATATGTAACAATAATCGTTGACCTTGACGTCGGTGCCGAACCCAAACAGTTATACTAATTTAGAATTGTTTTATTATGTATATAATATGAAAAAAATATCAAAAGTATGTGAAAACTTTTTACGTGCCTTTGAAATTTGGGTGTTTCCCTCAATTTCCCCCCCTTCCTCCCAGCAAATCCTGATTTGGTTACAATGAGACTAGCTCGGAAGTGCATTCCTTCGAACATAATAATAATTTTGAAAATCGGCCCACAAGAAATTGACGGAGAAATCGGCGAACATATATTAAAAAAATATACAGCCGAACATAGAACCTCCACCTTTTTCGAAATCGGTTAAAAATAGTAGTTTGCATTATCTATATGCATTATCAATGTATATAGAACTGGCTATATTTCTCTTGACTTCAATACACTTATTTCAACAGTATAATTAATAAATAAAATATGACAGTAATTACCCCTTCATTTGATGAAAACCTTTTCTTCAAAAGAATATTTAAGCTAAGTAAACGAATTAAACCACTTCTACTTTAATGCATTAATTTTAGGGATGGTTTTCTTCATATAACTCAAAAAATTATGTGATGTTTTTCATCTTGACAGACAAAGATTTTTTCCTTTGTAAATCGTATATTTTTTCAGGATTTTATTTATATGATCATATGAGAGAAAACCTTGAGTTTATAGAAGGGAAACCAGATTTCATATTAAAAGTATTACCAATGACATCAAGATATTATTTATATTTTGTCAGTTTGCCCCCAAATTTCACCACATCCACCAACAATTTTATTCGGACTCTTTTTAAGTAGAATTCCGAATTTTTTGTTCTGGCCTAAACCAAACATGACGCATACCTGGTCGCGCAGATTTGCCCTGGACTGACAAGTTGGACCGGGTTATGTGGGACTGCCTCTGGGCTTACCAATACACTAAACTGAAACCGCATCACAGTTGACATTTGCATTAAATTTGGGGATATGGCATCCGCTGATCGGGCAGCCGTTATTTGGCACGAGGACCCGATGATTCTATTGATTCGCGAACTTGAGTTAACACACGTCTGGATACTGTCATATGGGGGCAAAAGTTATGATCGCAGCGACGGATGAGATCGTTTCAGCCTGGCAAAGGGGGTTAGCGGTGACGCGGTGCTAAGCTCCAGCATGTCGACCCGCTCGAAAACAAGCGCGTTTTCAGAAGGACTTGAGCTGAGTTGTTGTTTGTGGAATGATTGAGATATAAAGTGCTTGATTACAGAGAAAATAGCAGGTTTGCTATCCCCAAATCTTTCTGGGTTGCTTTCTGGATTTGGGAATGATAACTGCAGCATCGGTCGAAATGGAGACCTAGGTAAGTGACGTAATCCAGCCATGAAATTGTTGCGGTGTCGATCTTAAGTTGCGAGACGTGAGTGCGTAACACTTCTTATGGAAAATGATAGGTTTTCAGGGGGTTGATTTGCAATAGCCAGAATATGAACCACTTGTATTGTATCTTCAAATCTGGTGGCCGTGAAAAAAGAAGTGTCGTCAGAGTAAAACATATTCTTTTCTCGGCAGATCTGAAATAAAGAGGTTAAATAAAGCTGGAGCCAGCGGAGAACTTTGAGGTATCCCAGCATCGATTTGTTTTCGACCGGAAAGTGTTTTCTTGATCATGACCTGGAAAGATCCGTCCGATAGGTAGGACTTGATGAGAACGGTTAGGTCTTTTGGCAGGTCTAACCGCACGCATCTTGTGGTCAAACTGTCGTGCTAGACCTTGTCGACGGCTTTGGTTAGGTCCAGATGAACTGCTCCAAGCTTTTTACGTTGGTCAAGAGCGTCATGGATGTGTGCGACCAGACGGGTAGCCTGATAGATGGATGAGTGGTGAGCGCAAAAGCCGAATTGTTCATCAGGAATGATGTTGCTGAAAGAGATGATGGTTGATTGCCCTCTCGGCAAACTTCGAAATGGCACTGAGAAAGCTGATGGTAGATGATTTTGCTCCTTTCTTGGAAATAACCGCTATTTGTGCGTGTTTCCAAGACTCCGGGAAATGTTGCAATCTCATGGTGGAGTTAATGATGTTTGCCCCTTCCGCGAGCTGCTTATGTGGTAGCTTTTTTAATTGGGTGTTCGATATTCCATCGGAAACTGGAGATTTTTTGGTTTGAAGTTTTCCGATTATAGTCTGTAGAGACTTTGGAGGCACGAAATATTTCAGAAGAGAGCCTGGCGTTACTGGTCTTTTGATTGAGTTCGATTCACTGATGACAGTATCGTTGTCTTTAGCTTTAGTGTTCTCTGTGAGAGGATTATATATTTAAAATTTTTAAAACAACCCAATTTGATGAACTACCAATATTTACACTTACTAATGTTGTTATTAATATTGTTACATTAATGTGCATAATTTAGATTATATTAATACAAATACAACAGTATATTTTAATTGGAATATTGAGCCTATATTTCCTAAATCCATTTAAATACTCCACTGAAATTTGCTAATGCGCGTATAATCAAGTTTGTTTTCCATTTAGACTGACGCCGTGTCTGTTAACATATACTTATTATACGGGCGTGATTGAATCCGTTGGACGTACTCAGATTTCCCAATAAAATTCGAGCTATGTTGGAGAATCAGCGGATTTTGCGCCAGTGGTTGTTTGAGACTGATTAGATATAGTCTAACTAAAAGCAAGTAATTTGTATTAAGTTGACTAGTAAAATTAAGTGGAAAATAATCTAAGCCCTTATTGTTCGTTGTTGTAGGTCTTAGTTCAATATCAATTTTAACATGATAGACAATATACGATAGCTAACATTTTAGGTATGTTTTACATTAATTCAGTTATGCTAGTTAATATTATTATTTAAGAATCCAAGTTAGCTTAGATTCTAAACTACTAAAATATGTCACCTCTTTTATTGTATTAATAATTATAATTCAAAGATTAGATTACTTATGAACTATTCCGAAACACATCTTCTAATTTCAAACAATGATTCAGATAAAACATGTTATTCTTAATTAATTCATATTTAAATGACATTAATAGAGTTTTGATGAATCCGTCATACAAGAATACCAACAACAAAGTGGAGCAAATAAAATATTTATTATTTCATATTATTGCTATACATGACATTTATTATAATGTATTTATTACAACTCCGTTGTCCGTTCAAGTTATTAGATACATCTTTTTAAAATCTTTGAACGCAAAATAAGTATTTAGGCTATAGCCAGCCAAACGGTTTCTTTCACACTCTTTCACAAGAAATAAATATTACAATGTTTATTCCTGACAATATCTAGAATCGAAAATTAACTAATCCACTTAGTATATAATTGAAAATATTTATAGCTTAAACTTAGCTATAAACCCATAATAGTTGAAGTTTATTTACTGAAAATATAAAGGATAAAAATCATATTTCAAGTGGTCGTGAAGCGATTTTGATATAAAAAGAAGAATTATTAAGTAACAAATCCAATTGAGATGCCGGATGGAATAACAGTCCAAAAAGTGAAATTAGATATATTATAAGAAATTCTTATCATGTTGTTTTTATGGAAAAAAGATTCTTTCGTTTAATGTACTAAACTTATTAAACACAAAGCATTATATTCAGGAACATAGTAGCACAAATCGCTTTTAATTTTAAGATAGATGGCAATTTAATATTTGTAAATAATTTTTTGATTGGAAACTTGAACGAATTTAAAATATGTTAAGTTAGAACAAATATAATTTATGTTCTTGAAAGTTTTAAACATGTTTGAGTTCTAATTGTTATCCTTGTCCCAGCGATAAAAAAAAGGATATCAAGAGTTTCTTAATACAACCGTATTTTTCAACATAATAACACATTGGATGAAATAACACATATCTGAAATATACATATCTTTGCAATTTCGGCCTGCAAAACCCTCCAATAACAATATAACTATATAATATTTATTGTTGATGGTATTTCCCTTCTCAAGATAGTCGATGAATATTACACCATGCCCATCCCATAACACCGCGGCCATAAACTTTCGAGCCGATTGTTGTGCTTTCGGGCGCTTTGAACGAGGTTCATCAGTTGCTAACCGTTCATATGGCGATCGTTTTGATTCCGGAGTGAAGTGATGGATTAATGGTTCATCCATTCTCACATATCGACGCAAAAATTTCTGTTTGTTACGTTTAAGCACGGCCAAACACTGCTCAGAATCATCAATACGTTCTTGTTTTTGGTCAACAGTGAGCAAACGCAGCCCACACTTTGAATAGTGGTTCGTCATAGTTAAATGTTCATGCAATATAAAACCAATACATTCTTTTGATATCTTTACAATGTTAGTTATCTCACGCAACTTCCCTTTTCGACCATTTAAAACGATTTTGTGGGTTTTTTTGATGTTTTCTGGTGGCACTACCTCATTTGAACGTCCAATGTGTTCTATACCATCGCTCTCTCTACGACCAAGTTTGAAGTCAGCAAACCAACGTTTTATTGTTGTTTCTAATGGAGCGGTGCCCTTATATTATTTTTCGCTTGAACAGTATTTTTTTCCATCAAGAAGCAGTGTAAAATTAAAACACGAAATGGTTTTTCATCCATTATTTTGAAAATAATTAAAGTAGTGTCAACTTTAGCACAAAACGCATAAAATTATGAGTAGAATATTATGAAATTTTAACAGCTTCCGTTTCAATGTTAATATTAATTCAAAAGGGGTTGAATGCAATAAAACTAACATTATTTATGTGTTAGACTCGGGACTTTTCAGCCCAAGTTTTATATCATAGCGAGAATGGATCGAATTAGCATGTTGTTGGTAGCCGTAAGTTTTTCTTATTGTGTTTGTGAACTAAGAAAGTAATAGAAACTGAGTTTTTAGTTAGTAATAATTTGTTGTTTCTGATATATCATACGCCACACAGAATCTTCATCTCATAGAGCACTTGCAGTTCGTTGATTTTATATTTTAACAAAGGAATATAGATTGCTTGATCCTCACAGGAAAGATAATGAAACAATGAAGAGCATGAACAATAAGCAATGAATTAATACATCTGGAGGCATGTCACTTTTCCTTACCAATTCAAATTCAATAAGGAACTTTTAAGGGGAAAATTACGACAAGGACTTTTTGTGGATTAATTTTGAGCTTAAGAAAAAATTTGAGATATTTTACCCGTTATACATAGTTGCTCCTGGAGTATGGGTCAACGTTTAAACTGTATGTATATCAGCCATTTAGTTATTAACAAGTACAACTGATCCTGTGGAACATCTGTAGATGAACCTGCTTGTAGAAAAGGAATTACCGACTTAAAATAATCGGTTTTCCAAATTTACAATGCCACCACACACTTTAAAAAGATTGTTTATTAATTAGTATGTTACTTATGATGTTATTGGCTAAATGAAAAAGTTGTTATACATACTTCTCGAGAAAATTTTGAATAACTGTCATCATCGGTGACATTATTATCGACATCAACTGCAAACTGAATATTTCTATTAACTATATTGCTGACTGGTACAGACTGCTGCTGACAATAGTTGATATGTTTAAACCATTTGTTGAAGGAAGAGTTGCCTTTCTGTTGCTTGTTTTACACCACTTTTTATGAAAATTGCAATAAGTGGTTCAATTTGTGGATTACTTATCAATTATAAACTACTAAAATGAGGAATACATGTTCAGCTCTGCAAATATAATAATAACAGACTGTCAAAAAATATAATTTCAAAAAAACAACATAATTATTACAATATTATTCAATGTAAAATTATTTGCATAAATTACCATCGTTCAGATTAATATTTATATTTGACATAAATATTAATTGATAGCAAAATATCTGCCTAAAAATAAAAGCAATTACTGTTGGGTAAATGGGTGGAAGACCTGCGGAGGAAATAACTTCCACTTGACTACGAAGGCGCCAGTATGGCCGATAAACTCAAACATTACCGTTTCATTCCTCCCTCTACTCATGATATTTTTCAGTCCATTCAACTAGTGGGCAACACGTGCTATTAGCAGTGACAAGGTCTCCGATAAATGGGAGGGTAAAACTAATGAGATTTTTCACTAGATTACTTGGTTATAGAATATTAACATTTTTTAATAGAAATAGTTAAATAGCGCGAACAATTTTGGTAGGATATTTTTATTCTTTAAAGGATTTGAGTTAGTTTATTTAATTTGAATAAGTTAAAGTATATTAACTGATTAAGAAGAATCATCTTTATGCATATTATAGGATTTTTATACATTCATAATAACCGTAATAATATTATTTTACCTTTCTTGAGTAACTAAAGGATATTTGTTGATATATCAGGCGCTCGTATGTATTCTGATATTTATTTACCTTAAGAAGTTATTTATTGATAAAGTTTTCTCATATTTTTGGCACCATGATTATACTGCATCAAATAAACTTGATATGTATCAGGTATTTATATATCTGGCATGACCTGATTGATCCACTGTTTGGCTGCCTCAAAATCCTTTGAGTGGTTTAACTGTTTTTTTTTCTCAATAAGTATTCCGAACCATTCTTTGTTATTGACTCAGAATTTATACTTTTAAATCTTCGAAAACACAACTGACATTTGATTTATAATAGAGGAGCAACATTACCATAGGCTTCTAGAAGTATTTGATAGGTTTTAACTAAAAAATATTTAAAATCAAACAATAAAAGTAATAAACTATTATGCACTGAATAACTCAATATTATTAAAGGGAGAATTATTAATGGCAAAACAATGGAGTTTAATAGTTAGGTGAGATTGTTTAACAGCTGTTTATATATTTTTTACGTTCTTACCAATAGAAGTCGTTCATCCAAATACTTACAATCATCTAAGTTTCTTTGCATAAATAATAATCATTTCGTTTATCACAAATATTTATAGCGAACCAATGGCAATGATGAAAGTTGATACCATGGGGTCCGAGTGTATAAAATATATATATCTTTCGAGAAACTACTACAACTTCGTCTCTCTCACTCTTTTTCCTTTATTACTTCTGGAACCACCTTAATCTAATATTCTGTTCATCCTCGACCGTATATAATAAAACATCGAACTTAACACTCTTATGTTCCCATGCAATTTCTTTCCAAGGAATAGTAGTATTAAATAAAAAGCAACAGAACTATAGCTCGTAGAATTATAGAAATTGGTCTTTCTGAACGACGCCAAATAATTCGTTCAAAGTATGATAAACTCCGATAAAGTGCATGTCTAGGCCAAACATAACAGGCCAAACTGCATGGATCAGAACAAAATGATGTTCTGAAAGTGGTAAAGTATTAATAAGCATTATTTACCATTAAATGGCTATCGTAAGTATTTTTTGCACGTTAAATGATTTGTTATATTCACTATTATAGTTACTTTTGTCTAATATTCTGCTTAATTGCATTAATTCTCATTCGTAGCGTTCCTATGATTCCACTTTCTAGTGTTTTAGCCAATAACATCATTCTCGCATTACCAAACATACACTACTTTTAATGATAGTCATTCAATGAATTTCTACTTTAGCTGTGATGGATTTTCTTCAGCTTGGTTAAGCACAAACACCAATCAGTCGGGTCTGGATATCAATAAGTCCACTCCGATAGAATCTTAGCTAGTAGTAGCAGCATATATTCTTTCTTTTCCCGTTGGTATATTGGTTTCAGTAAGGGACATTGTATTTTTGTGAATTAATGTTCAGATTCGCTGTTATTTTAGGTTTCGTTAAGAGTTTTGACGCATATATTTGGACAAATAAGAGCATAAAATTACCATAATAGATATAATGGGTAGAACGTTGACCGTAGAGCAAGCAGTATAATACAGAGAAACAACAACAGACTAAAGCAGTTTCAACTTTAGGGATATCAATCATGCAGAGGTTAAACAGTAGTCCAGGGGCGCTATAGAGCTCCAGCTTGTATAAATTTACTAGTCGTAAAAAAACACTGACTTTGAGCTGGTGTGGCCGGTTTTCCAAGTATCCCTGTTATAATTAGATCATGATGTTACACTTTGAATCATCATTTTTATTAATGAAAGTTGCTTCTAAACACGAATTCTAAAATTGAATAATTTTATTAATATTAAGTTACAATATATGTAGTTAAATCTATTAAATTACTTAGTTCCTATTTTTTGGGTTAGTATCATTATTATCTTTTTTATTTTATTAGCACTGCTATTAATAAACTGTTTCATAAATATTAAATATATAATTATATATGAGAGAAATTTAATTTTATCATTCATTTGAATTGATTCAGCAACATTTTAAAATACGTTATGTTCAATAATAAAAATGTTTCTTCTCAAAATGAATTAAAACATATTAAATTTCAAAAATAATTAATAATTGACAACTTTTATTTTCAATTACCTTCACCATATTATTGCGCTACGTGTCTGTAACATCAGTTTCAACAGCAAACCGATTTTAGAAATATCATAAGTAAGAGGATTATATGTTGTTTACAACTTTTTCAATTTATTTCCTTTCAGGTTATCGTATTAAGTTTATTTTTGTGTTCCATTAATAAATCTCCTCTATTGATGTTAAGGATGTTAGAATTTGAATAAATGGTAGGGTTGATTACTACATA
Source organism: Rhynchophorus ferrugineus (assembly GCF_030347505.1). NCBI lineage: Eukaryota > Metazoa > Arthropoda > Insecta > Coleoptera > Curculionidae > Rhynchophorus > Rhynchophorus ferrugineus. The sequence goes on along the minus strand of NW_027472580.1, from coordinate 39,112,249 downwards.
ATTTATATTTTCTGATTTTTTATTTTTAGATCTATCGCCTGTTTAAGCTTAACGTGGTAAGTACCTACATGAATTTCATATCAACTTCTTAATTCGGCCCACTGGTTAGTTTGCGGCGTAACATGTCCAAGTCGGAAATTAATTCGGAGTTATGATATTCGAAGATTAATACGTTTTTGGTTCCCGTTTTAACGAGTTAGGGCTTATATGAACTGCTTATTGCTGAACGTGCTCTCCAAACCACGGACCCCGGAACAAAATGTTGAAATATAGAATGGGAACTTAAATGGGCACACCTGCAACAATGATTTCAGTGTACTGCCAGGCCGCTAGAGTGCCGCCGATAAAAAGAATACAGTTCTACAGATTTCTGTCTATTGATTTAAAGTATTACATTACAAATTTGTTTATTTTGATTACAATTATAAATTTTACAAACTATTAGGTCTAGAGTTTATTCAAATTAGTTATTTAAAATTTAATATTTTAGCTTTTAGGAAGAAATTGTTACTTCCGTATATTCTCTACTTAAACTCTTGTATTAGTTACGATTTTTGTAGGAATCGGTAGGTTTTATCATTAATTTTTTTCAGTAGTTGCTGTAAAATGATTGATTTAAATCTAAAAACTAAAATATTGTTCTGTTCCAGAATGTGAAGGTTCTACTAGAATGCATCGTTTTTCCAAAAGTTCTGCTTTAAGCCAGAAATCGCTTAATAAGGTAAAAAACGACAAACTTAAGGGATTCTCTCATGCGTATTTACCTACGCATTGAAGGGTTTCCCCTTTACATTTTTGACCAGAAGACCATAGACCCAAATATCGTAGACCGTTGCTTAACAAATATGCATTTTCTAGTTGCAACTAATAAACTCTAAAAGTAAGTACAACTGTTTTCAAAATTAGGATGCTTCAATACATAAAATTATATTATGTTCATTCAACTTTAGGCAAGCAGGAGCCAGACCATGCAACACCAAAAAGAACAAGTAGGTGTGTGTAATAACTTTTATTATTTTGCTATCTTTTATAATTCTTATTTTATAGAATATAGAAGTCAGATACTATCTGAAATTAATGTTACTCAACAACTTATGTTGTTCCTCCAGAAGCCCACAACTCCAGAATCCCGGCATGTATACAAGCAAGAAGTACGCTAGCCTGTATGATAAATGTTGTCTTACGGTACCTTTTTTTATTACTCTTCGTGAGTCCACAATCTGCCCTATTGGCAATACGTATTTCTTATGTCTATACTAATTATATATACATGGCATGTAGAAAATCACTTCATTAAGCAATCTTCTGTATAAAATATTATCTTAATTAATTAGTCTTATTCTAAAGCTTATTCTAAAGTCTACATATGTCCAGTAATCAGATCAGGTGGTGTTAAACGTTTTAGTCACGCACTTCACTATCACGTCGCATATTTAGCTGATTAGCGAGTACATTGGGATGCATTGACACTCTTTCGAAGTACTTGTTGAACACGTTGAATTATACTCGTTATAGGTTCTAGAGGAATATCGCGTTGTATCACTTTATTCGAAATATAGTATGGAGCATCAACAATGGCACGCAACACCTTATTTTGGAACCGTTGAATGATGGATATATTAGATTTGCTAGCGGTACCCCATAGTTGGATTCCATATGCCCAAATGAGCTTGAGTATAGACTCATACAGCAACACCTTGTTATCTAATGATAACTTGGATTTGCGCCCGATGAGCCAATACATTTGATATAATTTTAGTCCCAGTTGTTTCAGTTTAGAGAGTATGTGCTTCTTCCAGGTTAGGCGTCGATCTAAGTGCATACCAAGATATTTAACGTGCTCTGCTTGGGGGAGTTGACGAAGATTGATATTCATTAGTGGACATGCTCTTCTACGCAGGGTAAACATTATATGCGTGGACTTTGTTTCATTGGCTTTAATTCGCCATGTCTTCAACCATAATTGTATTTGCTCCAGGTGGGTTTGTAGGTTTATTGATGCTGTGACTGGATCTTATCGGGATGCTAAGATTGCTGTATCGTCTGCATATGTTGCCACAGTAGTTATTTTTGTGGTGGGCAGATCAGCCGTATACAGAAGATACAGTACTGGACCCAGTACACTACCTTGCGGAACTCCTGAATATATGGGATTTAATTCGGTATGTTCATCGCCTTGATTTACAATAAAATGTCTATCAGTAAGATAAGATTTTAGTAACTGATAGTCCGGATGAGGGAGAAGTTTCTTTAGTTTAACCCGCAAGCCCGGTCTCAAGGTACCTGAAATTTATTTTAATGTATGTTTTTGAAGCCATTTTTGTTTGTTTTTGTATTACTTTGTTTATGTATTGCCAAGAGTATGTACCAAAGCAAATTTAAAGAAAATTCTGGATAGTACGTTATATCAGCGAATGTCATTATTTTACAAATCTATTACTTGTGTTCAACATTTGGATGAGGGAAATGTAAGAAAAGTAATAAATAGGTGTTGCTTGTTCCGGTGGATTAAAAATGTAAATAGGATTGCAAAATTTTGCATTGCTACATATCATATAGATAAGGTCCAATTAAGTACCAATGTTATAAAAATACATAAAAAAGAAAAGGAAGTTTTGTAATTAAAATTGCAACAAATAATTACTATTTTTAATTTTTTTAAATATTCTCTTTTCAAGTATATTTTGAATAAATTATTTTTTAATTTATAGTTTTATATTTTATAATACTTAAGGCAATAATAATGTACAATTAGAAAATAAGTTATAAGTTGTCATAGATTTTTTTGTCATGTATTTAGAAAATATTATGAAAAATATTTTAACTTGTAGTTAAATAAAATATTTTATTAAAATTCTATTATTTAATTTCCTCCTGTAATATTAATAAATTTTAATATTATTATTTTTTTACATATTTTAAAGTCTCCTTTTACCAACTATGGGTTTATCTGCACTGGACCTACTATTTAACGTCGGCTCCGAACGACGGTCCTCGGCATTAGGCCTACCGACTAGCGAGTGACCCAGGTCTCGAGGTTGATCGAGGTCTTACCCAGCCTGATTACTGGTGTGACTGGGATCATTTTCCTTGTCGGATTTTACACTCTTGCCTAGGACAATCACAATATTAAACAATCACAAACATAAATTTACGATCATGCCCCAGCAGGATTCGAACCTGCGGCTATCGCAATAGTAGGAGGACCGTCCTGTTTACTTTACCACTGCGCCACCAAGCCGGCAATATTATTATTTAAATTCTACCTCTGGTAAAAACATAATTTGGCTACAATTTTATATAGGAGCCTTAGGTGCACGTCCGGCCTTACCCAGCCTGGTTGTAACCCGTGACTGAGATAATTTTCCTTATAGAATTTTGAACTCTTGCTTTTCGGGCAATCAAAAATATAAATTTACGACCATGTTCCAACAGGATTCGAACTGGCAACTATCACAACAGTAGAAGTCGAAGATTATAAAATAGGTGTAATAGGTAGGTTCGATAACGTTTTGTTTATTTTGATTTAGTTATTACAACAAATATTATGTACATATTTTATTTTAAAATTTCTTTTTTAGTGCTAAAAATCTAAATATGATTATTTTTTAATTTTTAGTGAGTTCATTATTTATTTTTTGAAGTCGCTTCATTTTTTTTTGTTAAATATATTTTATATTTCTCTTTTTAGTGTTAGATATTTAGCTAATAAATTATGCAGTTATTTTATTTAATATTACAATGGGTAGGCCAAGTAAAGGTGTAGCCCGTATGAGAAAAAATAGGAATAAAGAAACAATGATTGTAAATAAGGAGCGCTTCGGGCCCCGGATTCCGTGTGATTTGACAAATGTTCTAACTACACAACAACAAATGGTTATTGTCCCCGCCGGGAATCGAACCCACGACCTCGTCTGGGAGCTAAATGCTTTAACCATTACACCATAGAAGCAGTTGTCTGTAATATTTCTACGATGTCTTATATGCTATAATTAGTGCTTAAAAAGCAAACTGAATGGCTTTTGCACTGAACGACTTCCAAAATACCGTCACATCAGCTCACCATTAACGTTACACAGAAATATCTAATTATTTTAGATAAAAAATATGTGAAAACTTTATTTGTGCCTTTGTAATTTGAGCGTTCGCCTCGATTTCCCCTCCTTCCCCCCAAAAAGATATTTAGGAAATCGGCCCACATTTCACGGAGAAATCAGCGAACATACATTGAAATAATATGTATATTCAGCCGAACATAGAACATGCTCCTTTTTCGAAGTCGGATAAAAAATGGTTTGCTTTTTGTGCATTATTAAAATTGATCTATTTTTCTCCAGATATAATATCTGTTTTTTTTTGGTGTTTGAAACAAGTCGCTACCTTTCTGCCAAATCGTAATTTAAATACTTTATAGATTACACATTTGAATTTGGATATATTACACACAGTCCAAAAGTATTGTTTTTTAACTTCTAGTCTTTTAAATAAAATGAGAATCAGCGAATGCCTCCTGGGATAGCACATGGTAATTTAAATGAGACTTCATAAAGGGAGTAAAATGTATTTAAATGAATGAGACATATGATATTTAAATTAAATATAATACGAATACGCTCTTTTTATATTCGCGTAAACACCTTTCGTAATAACTAGTAACAAGTAACAAGCACTAACCAATTATTGCAGGTAATACTTACAATTAGTACATCCAGTCTTAAAATGAGTGCTGCAAAAAGTATTAACAATTATATTGAAATTTTATAGTGTTTTAGTTATTCTTTTAGCTTGTTCACATGTGGGATACAAATACAAAACAAAGTTGGAAGCAAAATATTAAGGAAAGCGAAAAATAAACAAGAAAGGAGGAATCTGTAACTTCCTGAAATAACTAAATTCGCTTACAGGACGGATTTGGTGATAAAATGTAATATAGGCAAGAAGTGAATTATAGTTATTACATTGGAGGTGAAAAACTGCAATATTATTTTGTAATAGGTAATTTGCTCCTTTATCAAATACTAGCGACCCGCCCCGGCTTCGCACGGGTGCAATGCTGATACTAAATTAAATACACTACAGAAAAAATATGAACGTTGTATATAAAAACATAGCGGCCCGCTCCGACTTTGCACGGGCATAAAATATATATGCCTATGTCACTCAATGAAAACATGATTAAAATCGATCCAGTATTTTTGCTTCATTCATTACTGCCCTTGGCCTGCACGCATTAAATTTGGAGTAAAACAATTCCTCTTCCCCTATACTTACTATGAAGATTTCCTGCTATCTTTGGAATATCTAAATTCATACAATTTTTATTACATTACACATTTTTAAACGCAAATTTTAAATTTGTAATATCTCCGAAAATATTTGTTTAATTTACATGCTGTAAGGAACCATATTGATCTATATTAATTGCACACTGTATTTAAGGTACTTAATTCGATAAGGATTAATGCCGTATTGCTTAAAATAGCTTCGTAAATAAGCCATTTTCTCACGTAAAAAGTAAACAATAAAAATGGTTAATGTGGGTTATCCCTAAAAGATAAACATATACCATCGCGGACTTTTTTGTAGACCTTTTTATGGTGTACAATACTGTAGTACATTAATTCGATCTAACTCGTAGGGTTAGGCAGCGTTTTTGCTAATTGCTAAATAAGCCTAAAAAAATAGGTTAATTTACGACATCACGTTAGAAACCTCTAAAATTAGCAATGTTGCCTTAGTATATTATGCATGTATTATACATATAAACCTTCCTCTTGAATCACTCTATCTATTGAAAAAAACCGCATCAAAATCCGTTGCGTAGTTCTAAAGATTTAAGCGCACATAGGGATATAGGGACAGAAAAGGCGACTTTGTTTTATACTATGTAGTGAAGCCATACTATAATTATATTGAATGTAAACCTTCGGTGAAAAAAGAAAGTGAAAAAAGTGCTATAGAGAGAAATATGAAGATTTATTGTAGGTTTCTCGGGTTGGTTAATGAAACAATACAAAACAATTAAAGGAAGTAATCACATAATTTACATTGATGATCAATGATTAATGTTACAATTAGAAGAAATAATCCTGTGTTTTGAAATATGTATACATTAGAAGAGTATACAATAAATTATGCCTTTTATCAAATGTGATTTTGGTATTTTACCTGATAAAAGGAGTTGTTTAAAAGCTAATAATCTTTTAATGTGACTAACGTTTTAATTATTTAAGAAGTTATTTTATAAATATATTTAGTACACTTGTGGTAGAATAAAACTATTACACAAAAAGCATGTTTATATACAATATTGACTAATTATTAAAACAATATTGAGTATATAAAGTTTCTGTTTCTGTTGTCAAATTCATATAATTTTTTTAATATATATGTTTTCCTGAGAGGAATTGTGGGTGCACCCAAATACTATAGGACTCATTACCTACATCAAGACCTTCAGATACCCACAGTCAGTCAAGAAATCAAGAGAATTGCAAAGGGGCATGAGGAAAGACTCCATTCTCATACGAATATTGAAATGTTGCAACTTTTGGATACCACCAGAACAGGACACAGACTCAAAAGAATCAAACCATCTGATCTTGTGTAGTGTTGTGTAGTGAGGTGCATATATTAAAAAATTCAGCAGTGACATGTATAAACATTATTTCACCAGAGACTGAGATAGGGCCGATGGGCCCTCCTAGTTATATACCTAGATTTAAGTTAGCATAAAGACAAATTGTAGGTTAGACGGAAACGACTAGTAACAATATATTAATTAAATAATAATAAAAAGATATATATGTTTTTAAGTCTCGTTTTTACTAACGAGGATTTATCTGGACTAGACTTATAGTTTAACGTGGGCTCCGAACCGCGGTTTTCGGCATTAAGTTTACGGACTGGCCAGTGACCAAATTAGAGGTCATCCCTACATCAAGACATCCAGTCTTATCCAGCCAGGTTATAGGCATGACTGGGATGGTTATTCCTTGTTGGATATTCCACTGTTACCATAAATACATTTACAATTACAATCACAAACATAAAATACTTCCATGCCATTCGAACTCGCGACTGTCGCAACGGTAGGAGGACCGTCCTGTCGCCTTGACTACTGCACTAACGAAGCCTACAAATTCATATTATTAATTTACTCAGTACTCAACAGTAATTAATGCAAATAAATATAATAATAGCATAACTAACTTAATAAAGTGTCGACAATTTCGACCACTGGACGACTATTGGATTTTTTGTCCTGTTTAAGAGCATTCCTATGGCGGAGTCGCCAAACTGAACGAAACACATCCAAAAAGTTATACGCATATTTCAGGACGGTTGTGGGAGCGGAAAGGGCAACAGTCAGTTGTATTCCAGGCATTACGGATGGCGCAGCGTGGGTTGAATGAGTGGGTAGACGTCGCATCTTTCAGCACGTGCATATTGGCGTCGGATAGAGCCGTCGCGACGCGCCGCCCAGGACAGCACGTCAACATAACGGGCCGATAGTCGGTGCGAATCGGAAGTGGTCGGTAGGCTGAAGTTCTGTTTTGTAAACATCGATGTTTTCGACTTCCGGTTAATTGTCCATAAGCTGAAGACAATATTCTGTTCATCGAATTGGTGAGTATATTTGAAAGTATCATTAAATCGGCGCTTTGAATTGATGTTAATTTTGAATCGTCCAAAAAACGATTACGTATTTTTAGTATGTAGTATATACGAATATTATGCTGATTGAACATATTTTATACTAATATTTTTCAAAAAACCTTAATTTTACTAAACAAAATATGTGCGATGCTTAAAAATTATATTTAAGTTCTATTTGTTATAGGTTTATCCAATTTATTGATACATTAAGTTTCATTTAATATTCTACAACTTTTGTATAATAAACAATCATGAGTGAAATTAGCTGAACTATTATTTATAAATGTTATAACATAACAAACAATTTAATGATCTTTTATTAATTTATTTCAGAAACTAAAAGGCCAAGCATATTCATAAGCTTATTTTTCATTAGCTTATTAATTATAGATGATGTTATATTCATTTTGAATTCATATTTTGAAAGGCTCATAAAATTTTTTTCATGACATAACAGGTTAGTTTTATTTTAGATATAACACATATTACGTATATTAATCTACATTACAATATCTACACATATAGAGCAAGGGGTTAAAACTTAAAAAAAAGTCGACACGTTATCGCGAAAATATCTAGGATAATTGGGAAGATAAGTTATCTATGAATTACTTGATAAAAGATATTATGTTCATATGTATCCATAATCGTTAAAATAGATGACTGTACTATATAAGCGGGAGAGATATTCCGAAAAACGTCTGTCCGAAAATTATTATATATAATTTTAATGCTGTTTTGTATGCTATTTTAATCCAGAAAAATAAATGGCGTTATAAAAAATGTATTAACTGAACTATATTTTGAACTACGCGAGGGCGTTTTGATAACATAGTGACTGATTGAAATATGTTTTATCGACAAAAAAATTAAGAAAAAATAACGCAGTCTGATAATATTAGAATTTTAAGCTCCTTTTAACATATTATCATCAGTCTCTCATTCAAATTATCTCGTTCAATATACATAATTTTTTTAAATCAATTTTTAAATTTCAATTAAATTAAAAACTCTATTTAACTTATTTATCATTGTTTTAAGCATTGAAACTAACTGAACTATTAGTTGTACATTTTATAACATTAAGTTCAATATAACTACAATTAATAACAGACAATTATAACAAAAAAACCTAAAATCGTAAAAGTTAGTGAGCTTGATCGAAGAAAAGAGTTAAATGCTTACGTTTCGCTTGTATATTAATAATTGTTAATGTTATACAACATATAAAACATTTAATTTTTTTTTAACAAAATTAGCTCTAGTTAGACTAACACACACACATTAGATGTATTAATTTATATTATAACATATGCATATATATGAGCAAGAGGGTAAAACTCAAAAAGAATTCGACACGTTATTGTGAAAATATCTAGAATAAATGGGTAGATAAGTTATCTATGAATTACCTGATAAAAGGTTTTACGTTCATATATATGCAAATCTATTAAAATAGATAAGTGTACTATATAAACATTAGACACGGAGTTATTCTGAAAACTGTTATATCTAATTTTAATGCTGTTTTGAACTGCTAGTTATAGTTTATCAGAAATCCAGAAAAATATAAAATATTGCAAAAGAAATTATTATTACTATATTTTAAAATATTCGTTGGCTGTTTGATAAACCAGTGAATTTTTTTATTTTACCACCTAACGGTTTCTTTCTAAATTTGGAGAATATTTTCGATGAAGCAGCAGTTTGTGCTCGGTCATGATCGTTTTACCAGAAATGAAGGTGCACCCCAAAAAAGCTGAGGCCAACTAAAAGACATTACACAAAAGAAGACTTGGCCTTCTTTGGTGCACGTTCAGTCGATGAAATCGACTAATTTGACTGGATTCTTTGAAGAGGGCACACGGTTGAGCTTATAGTATCCATTCAGTTGAGATGCTATAGCATTCGCCATCTTACGTATTCAATTCTCCGACCATTCATCGATTGTCATAATATCATTCGATCGATTTTATCGATGATTTTTGACCTGACGACCCCGTTTGAGCGATCTGAATATTCGGTGTTATTTTTGATGTGTGAACATTGTTGGTACGACTACAATGGAACTCGGTAAACCGCTTGTTAGACATTTAAATTGTCAATAAAAAAACTTTTCACAGTATTTATTAAGTCTTCGTTTGAAGTCGATGATGTTTTTTTCGCACAAAATAAGAAAACAGTCCATAAAATACATATTTTTTAACTTTTCCAATTCCAAACTTAACTAAGTCAAGGAAATGAACCCTAACTTCGGTGTTTATTTTTATGCATTGTCCTTGAAATTTCCTTCGAATAATAAAGTATTACACTATTAAATACATTAAATATTATTATATTTGGAATTGACAAATTGCCTGTTTCGTGAAAATGTGTACCTCATTAAAAAAAATCTCCATTAAAACGATCAATTAGTTGTTATTTACGCACTAACAGGCAGCACTAACAAATACTGTTGCTTATGAAAATAATACATTTTAAGTTGAAAATACGAATCAATAAATAAGAGAGATAGTCCTCAATGGTAGAATATTTCGATTATTGTTAAGTATAGAGTAATCGAATTTGATTTTGATTCTTTATTATTTTCTAATATATTATGAACAATAAAAGGGAAAATAGTATGGCCTTCAAACCAATCACACATTATCATAATTAAATACAGAGGGAGTCCAATTAAATATTCATTTCTTTCTGTGTTTATACTATAATCTTTGATATTTTATTGAACATTTGAAGGAATATTTTTCCGAAATTTCAAAAATAATAGATTTTCCATGATTCCACAGTACATTGTGCATTAATTTTCCACAAATTTATGGGGATGGGGATGGTTACGACTGAAATGAAAATTATCTATATAAAGTAATTTGTAATATTGTCGGTACGAAAATCTCTTTGTACGATTTTAGATAAAATAGATAATGAAAAGGATCAATGATCAAGTCAGAAGATACTAATTATTTTGCTAGATATAATGAAACAAAATAATTCTTACTACTCTTACCATATAATTATACAGGGTGTTAAATCAACAAACAAATGTAATTATTTAATCAACAGCATGTTAACTGGATGAATGGCAATTTGCTTTTGACGCCAACACAATTTTCACCTCCTCAAGGCGCCAGTTTTCTTAATGTTTTGCGTCGCCCGTATTTCCTCCTATCCCTATAATTTTAATTATACTCCCTTTTTGTTCGAAAACAGACATCGTCCCCCTTGACTATATTAAACGATAATTTGCTTTGGATTTTGCTTTAATTATAGTACGAAAGAGAGATATTTTCGCATAACCGAACTGGGTAGTAGTTGTTTGTTATAAATAATGTTCGCGTATACATTATGTCAGAAGTATTGTTCAAAGAGAGCCTGTGGGCGTATAGCTTTTCGTGGGCCTTAAAATAAATGATACCGTTTAAATTGGTCACATAAATTAATTGCGTGTACTTTCCTTTAGTATTTTCATCCTAATTTTATCCTCATTAATTTTATCCATGGTGCGTATTACATATAACTCGGATTATTGGTTTTAGTGTACATTTTTTATTCGTAGTTACTGGCATAACTAGTTTTTGCGGAATGGATTTCGAAGGAACTGAGTATCGGTAAAATGTTTCAAATAAATAAAGACCACATCATTATGTAACAACTATAATTCATTATTCATTATCAAGTAGTTTAAAAGTGAAAACAATGATCCATATTAATAGCAATGAGTTTCGTTTCACTACTATAACGCCAGGAGTAAACTGAACGATATCATATTGTGATAACGATATTAGTATAATGTAACGATATAATCTATTAATGGAAGTAAAAATGCTCACCTCCCTAACGAATTTTACTGGCAAAACGGAGCCTCCATTATCTCGTTTCTGTTCAAAGTAACTGATTAGAGACGCAATCTGTTCTGTTTTCGTTCGGAATTTTCAATCAAAGTAATAATAAGCAGCAATTGGAAATTTATCAAAACAAGCAAAGCATTAAGATAACATTTGCCGTTTTATAACCTCTTAACTTTGTTGTTTTGAAAATTTTGCATACGTTTGACAACTGGACAGAGAGCATTGTGTCTAGAATAAAATGAAGAGAAAAATACTATTTGATTCTAAATATAATTTACAAATTACGTTAGGAAATACATTAAACATCTTGATGACGTGTGTACAAAAAAACTTTGCGTAGACTATAGACTGTGTGCTTTAAATGTGGTTATTTTGACTTTCGGGAATAAAAAAGAGTTCGTTGATCAAGACTTGGTTTGAAAAATTTCTCTAACTTATAATGTAATAACAATACACTAACAACAGTAATCCAAAATTTTGAAATTCTTTTATTACTCTTAGTGGTTTAATAATCTGTCCAACAGGCAATAACTGTTTGTGATGATAATTATTATATACATGATATGTAGAAGTATTCGTCCTGTGTAAAATATCTTACTCTAAACCTTGCTCTAGATTATATACATGTTTATTATTTAGACTGGATGTTAGTACACGTCTTATTTTACGCACTTCTCTATTATCAACCCCATTTCGCTTATTGGTAAGTCCATGCAGGTGTACTAATATTTTTTCGAAATAATTAATACTAACACTTTTAATTATACTAATTCATGCTATATCACTTGAAAACCTAGTACGAACCATTGGCTATAGCACGCAACACTTTATTAGATCTAGATTTAGAAGATTTATTAGAAATATCTTTAATACGTCAGGATTTCAGCCACACTTCTATTTTATTGAGATTTTAGTAGCGGTAAGTCCGAATAAGAGATAAACTTTTTAATTTACCCTACTACCCTATTTGTCATGATTTATTCAAAGCTTGAGTATTTAATTGGTTTACCAATATATATATTTGTTCTATAGTTTCGTGGTTATAAAATTAATATTCAGAAATAAGATTTCTATTTTCACTTATTGTATTAAGCCTCTTGGTGTATAGATTCTCAAAACATTTGAGATTACAGATAAAAAACTTACATACCTGTAGGAGTATGTAACTTTTCGGTACATTTTCCAGGCTTGATAACCACAATTATTACACCCACTTTCTTAATGTTATTAAATCAATTAAATAATTCTGTGAATTATGTGACGTTTAGCTCAGTTTCGCTTTAACCATTGTATTTTGCAGACGTCCAAATTTTATTTTGCATACATATACGCCATAAGAATAAGCAGAAATACTGACAATATTTATTGAAAATAATCGTTCCGTTATTGCCACTCAGCGGAAATTGCGTAAAAATATCCTAATGTTGCAGAACCTTAAAACCACAATTTATAGTTTACATGCGAATTTTGAAAACTGATTTTAAAATGTTCCCGTACGAAATTCAATTAGTCCAAAAATTGCTACCGCGAGATCCTGATCAACGAATTGAGTACAGTAAAGCAATTCTAAGCCTGATGTAATTGAAAATTTTTCGTCGAAATTGATAATGAGCGATGAAGCCTATTTTCTTCTCAGTGTCCACGTCAATAAATAGAATAATCGATTTTCGGGAACACGGAATCCTCAATTAATTCATAAAATATCATGGCATCCACTAAAAACAACTGTATGGTGTGGCATGTGTTGGAAACATCATAGGTCCCTATTTTTTTGAAGATGACCAAGGTATTGCACTTACTGTTACTGCTGTAAATTTTCTTGTGCTTGAAATGGAAGAGCAAGGACTAGAGGACATGTGGTTTCAGCAAGATAGGGCCGGAGCATACACAGTTCATTCAGAAATTCAATTATTCAATGGCATTTTTCCACGAAAACTAATTTCGCGAAGTGACGATTTAGCATGGTCAGCCAGATCTCCGGATTTAACAGCACCAGATTTATTAGGTTGATTCAATATCTTAAAGACGTCACGTCTTCGTCACGAAATTGAAGAAATTCAGCTTCAGATCTTGCAGGATGTCATGCAAAATGCCTTAAAAAGAGCCGAAAGTTGCATAGCGACTCGAGGTTACCATTTAGCCAAACTGAAAATGCAAAGACCAAATAAACTTTTTATGAAAACCAAACTTACTCATCTTTTCTTTCAGCAAAGTTATAGTCAATCAAAATGGTAGCGGGACTTTGCCCCTCATTGTATAAACTTTATTTTTGTCAAATTATCGCTACAAATTAATTCTAAGATCAAGATCAACTTAGCTAATCATCACGATATATAAGCTGATATTACCAATTGTATGCACATCTTAAAGGTTAAATTAAAAGAAATGACAAACATTAACCAATATTATAGATCAACCAATAATAATAAGACCAAGAACATTTTCACAAGGATTTATATATAAAAACACCTTTTGTAGCACTAAGCGGTATGGGTGTATTATCTTTGGTGCATGTTATTTCATGTCATCTGTACAAGTTCGGTTTCTCTTCTTTGCTTCTATTCAACCTTTTTGCTTCGGACCAGGTGTTTTCTCTTTTCTGCAGTATTTTACAGATACCATCTTCGCTGATTCGCTTCGTGCCGACCAACTGAGATGTTTCAGTTTTATGTGTTCTAAAGGTAATATGTCGAAATTTTATATTGTTGTGTCTCTGGGTCGAACATTGGAGGTTGGTTTATATATTAATTAATTTATTTTCATTTCTTTATTCATATTATTTTTATTCATGATTTTTTTATTCTATTTTTATTCATGAATTTTTTATACCATTATTTTCCTGGCTTCTAATATTTAATTATTTTTAATTTTTATCCACAGATATTTGAATTAATCTATTTTTTTGATTTTTAATTTATTTATTTAATTCATCTAGATCTCGGGTCATCATAACTTTTGTTTTATTTTTGTTCAATATCATTTCATTTTCTCTTAGTACCATATTCCTGGTTATGATTAATATTGGCCTTAAACTTTTTGTCTTGAGCTCTGAAGTATTTTTTTCAAATTTTCTGTAATTATAGTATTTCCGTTTGCCCTGTGTATTGGCTATATTAGTCTTATCATTTTATTACTTACTCCTCTTTGTTAGCATAGAAAAACAAGAAATTATCAAAAAGATACAGGGATAAATATATTTCAAAATTACTAATTTAGTTGTAAAATAATATAAGATAAATAAGAGCTAACAAAGAAGTTCTATAAATATAGATCTTTATTTTTTACACTATCTATTAATACACCTTTATTTTCCCCCCTTTTAAAAAGGTTTAAAATTGTTATATGTATTTTATGTTGGCTGGCATTATGTCATGTGCAAGTTGGATCCTGTAACATATTTAACTTTATTGGTGATGTCAAATATTGAAGAAGGATTTTCACCCTCATCATACTGTAAAGTTCGGATTAACTTATATAAAAAATTGAATTTTTATTTTTAATGTACTATTATATTTTTCGGCAATTTTTCTTCATGTTGGAAAGTAAGGAGATATAATTTATCCAAATTAATTATGGAGAAGTTTATATTAAGTCAAGACTGTTAGTACGTTTATTTATTCCTGTTTGTTAACTAATGATTTCACCAATATTGCTTGCGTGTAGTTTATGGTGGGCAACATATTTGTAAGCATGATTGAAACTCAATTCAACAATGTAATTTAAATGTCTCTGGGCTGACAAAAAAAAACCGATAAGAAATAATTATTCCAATGACGCCAGTAATCTGGCTGGTTAATACCTGACGTCTTGTGATATGGTCTCTAAATACGTCACTGGCAAGTCGGTAATCTTAATGCCGATGACCTCCATTTTGAGGATACGTTTAAAATATGCATTTCTCTAAAGATTTTTTTGGTCACTAGAGAGTATTGAAGTAAGTCACCGGAAAGAATGGACATGCATTTATTCTTTAGGTACCTATAACAATATGGATACATCTTAAATATTCATTTGTCAATATTATTTATATATATTATTGTATCTAAAACTGCTTAATACTTGGTTTCAAATATTCATCTTATTATTGAAGCTAAAATACCCTTTGCTGAGTGTAGGGATAATTTTTCTAAATTTGCATAGAACTATTGTTTATATCAATAAGTATAATATAATAGTTAATACAATAACTTTAAAAGTATACATCAATACCAGACTAATCTATAAAATAAAAGAATATTATTGCTAAATAAATATGAATAAGAAGCCATTTTTGTGAAGCAAATATCAGATACCTTGATTGTTTATAATTATGTCGCTAGGTAATTTTGTTTAACAACTTTTATAGCGTTAAATTAAAATCTGATTTGAGTTACAAACGAAGGCCTTTACACAAATTGTACAAACTCGATAAATATTCGAAAATATCCAATAACAACAACCGTTCTCCAACAAAAAATCATATTAATTCATATTAGAGAATTTTTTTTAACCTAATTGTAATAAGTCTTAACATAATTGAAGATACATATTATACCTAAAATTATTAAAGTATTTTATTAGAATTTATTCTATTCGTCAGCTTTATTTGAATCCTTCTTATCTCTTGGTGATTTTATAAGTTTCTTCTTGACATAACTGGACTGTCGTTACCTAATGAAGATTCTTTTCAGAAGAGAGGAGAAGCTTCCTTTTAAATATATCCGGTAGGGTTAACAATATTATTTATTAATATAATATTATTTTCTTGAAATAAATATATAGATACTACTGTTTTCTTCTTCTACTGTAATAGTAATTATAAAAGGAGACATTGGGATTTATAGGTATGTTAATACTTTATAACAAGCAAGGTATGAAAAAAATAAAAAAGCATTTTATAAATATTTATTATAAAATGATATTAATATAAAGTTAATTGAAATGATTCCGCGATCTAAACTCTTACACAGTCAATTATTTTCGCAAACGTCTTTTATTAGCACCAAAAAAAACCTATAGAATGACCAAGTAAAAACGTCGCTTCTAAAAGGCACAAAACGAACAAGCGAAGATAATTATTTTACCCCTTCCAGCTAGATGGATGCCATTTTGTCTTCGGCATTGAAACGAACTCCAAAGCCTCAAGACGTCAGTTTCTCCGATGTCTCTTTACACCTCCCACGTTCAGTTCCATTCCTGTAATTTTAATTATCCGTTCTTTTTGTTTGAAAACACGCCTCAGGCTGAAGCGATTACTGGTGTTGGATTTCGCCTAATTATACAGGAATAGATATCGACAAATATTTTTTTGTATTTATTGTTTAAAAATTAGGAATAAAAATTGCCTCTAAGCAAAAAAACTATGTTTGTGTATTAGCAATTCGTATTATCGCAACACTTACCAGAAGATCGAGTAAGTGTTGATACAGTAGCATCTCTCTGTTCTCTCTAACAATCTGTTCCCCATAAAGCACCGGTTGTTGTGTATGTATTTAATTTATTCAGAACAAGGAGCAATACTACGCAATATATGCAATATGCAATACAGTAACTATGTTTATCAACTAAGACTAGTCAACTTTTCGCAATCGTTACAAATCGCATCGTAGAGCAAGAACTTTGTTTCTGAAGCATTTTTCATCGCATGCCAACATCCCGATCAACGTTTCATCATCGAGTTTCAACTTGAGATGGATTTTCGCTCAATAATCCTCGTAAATCAATAACAGCATCAACATAAGGTTCTGAAAGTGTTTGATGGACATCGTTAGCAGGTTCCTTAAAACCGTATAACAAAAGTAATAATTGTCGAAAAGCTAATTTTTGGCTACCCATGATTAGTGTTCGTATATACTGAATAACTTAAAAAATGCGAAATGGAAAACAAATGGTTTATTTTATGTAGAAAGATACCAACACCATTGAGCTTAATAGTTAGGTTAGGTCGTCCAACAATTATTTACATTGACATCGTTGATCAAAATACATGCAAGTAACTGACATTTAGATAGTATTTTATGCAAAGTCATTTTGATGTATAAACAATTTGTCATAATTGCTTTTGAATTATTCAAAATCTAATATGATTTTTTTGTCCGAACACTATATACTTCGAAATATACTAAAAATATTTTATTACTCAATATAACCTGTCAAAACTTCATTGCGATGTTTTCAGTGACAGTGGTTACTTTACAAAGTTTAATGATAAAGAGATATTGTGAAAAAATCCCAAAATGCACTTCCTCATATTTTTTAAATAGTTACTCTTAATTATTATATTTACATATTATAATATATATATTTGCAATATCAACAAAATTTTGTTTATAATCTAAACAATATTTGCCTCCTTAGTGTTAATACATTTTAACATTTTGCAACAAATTCTACAATTCAGCGATAATTTTTTTTTAAAGCTCACTAAAGATTTTTCCAATACCATCAGCATACCGAAACAATTTCTTGTGATATGATAATTTCGAGTTTTCTCAATAACAAATAAGACCAAAAGAACAAATGGCAGCTTTTTCTAAAGCCCTCTTAAAAAATTAAATCAATGTTAAAATAACCGTTTATAAAAAGTGGAACCTAGTTCCCAACATTATTTGTCACATGGAGAATACTCACCATATATTTTCAGGAGGACCATTCAATGATCGTCAGCTCTACTATTCTTCCAATTGGTTGTATTGCTGAAAACGATGAAATCATCTGCCATTTTGAAACATAACATTTTAAAATCTATGTTTGTGATGAATATTATGAATATGTTTTTGTTGAATATTTGTGATTGTCCTAGGCAAGAGTATAAAATCCGATTAGGAAAACGATCTCACTCACGCCAGTCACCAGGCTGGGTAAGACCGAATGTCCTCTGGGATGATTTCTAAGTTGGTCACTCGTCAGTCGGTAGGCTTAATGCTGAGGACCGTGGTTCGGAGCCCACGTTAAACTATAGGTCCAGTCCAGATAAACTTCTAGTTACACTTTGAACACGAACGAAACTTATTTGAATTAAAAACAAATAAAATTGTAAAACTAAAACATATTTTGCAATATGTTACAGTAATTGAACGATATATAATTATCAATATTATGAATATCTATTTGTGTCATAGAATTTCAAATATAAGAATTTCCCCACTAGTGATATGGAATAATACGCTATTGTTGATGCAAGAGATATATTTGATCAGATAACAGTAATAACGTCAGGTAGCCTTTAGACCTAATTTAATTCAAATTATATTTAGTAACCATTATAGAACAGGTACAATTCTATAATTGCGTCAAAACAATCTTTACATTATTCCGGAACGATATCATTTTGGTTCTGTTCAATAATAACTATTTTGTAACTAACCGTGTGCGGTATAATGGTTATCTAATCTCTGTAGTTGCACAATTGATTGTTGTTAAAACAAAATCAATAGCGCACTGTATAAACACGAAAAATATGTTATTTTTTCCACTTTCTGACTTTCAGCTCATTTAAATTCACCATTATATGTTACTTGCAATTTTTAACGTAATTTTTCACGATAACTCGGTTTGCGTTAAAAAATGCACGCCATATTTAAAACGATTGTTTCGACGTTATGGAATTTAGAGATATCGTCGTTGCGTCACAGAATTGTCGCTGCTTAATTACAGAATAGGTCTCTGTTTCATTTTAACAAGGAAATCTGAAAATACTTTTACAGAACCTAATGATAATCATACCATAAGCAAATATAACGGAAGTTGCTGGAAGTTGAGTGAATCTAGTTGCATAATTATTTATGAAAATAAAAACTCTAATGCCATTTATTTGATAGGACCATTCAATGCTCGTCATTAGTAGAGCACTAATCCTCCAATTGGTTGTACTGCTGAAAACGATGAAATCATCTGCCATTTGTATTTTATATAGGGAGAAGTAAAACTTACGACATTTACTTAAACCTAATTTCCATTTATATTTAATAATCAACAAAGAATTATTATGTTTAAATTGCTACCTAACT
Source organism: Rhynchophorus ferrugineus (assembly GCF_030347505.1). Taxonomy (NCBI): domain Eukaryota; kingdom Metazoa; phylum Arthropoda; class Insecta; order Coleoptera; family Curculionidae; genus Rhynchophorus; species Rhynchophorus ferrugineus. Next base: position 39,092,754 of record NW_027472580.1, on the reverse strand, counting down.
GAAAAGTATAACAAAAATTTCATTAATAAGATTATTTTCAGAACTGCAACAATTTCAGAGAATGAATTTTAAGTGTATACGATATGTATTACTTTTACGTTAATGTCTAAAGTTGTTTTGTATCAATGTATAAGCATAAACATGGAATATTAAACGAAGTAATGCGTATGTGTGTATTAATTAAAACAATAACGGACACAATTAGACACTTTATTTTTTGCAATATGAAAGTTATATAAAAATAAAAATAATTTCGTTATAACAGGTCAATTGAAAAGTCCCTACTACAGTATAAAACACATTTTTTTGGTAATTTTTTTTATTCAACATAATTCGCTTCCAGGGTGATACACTGATTATAGCGACCATCCAACTTTTCGATACCATTTTTATAGTACGATTTGTCCTTTGCCTCAAAATAAGCCTCAGTTTCGGCTATCGCCTCTTCATTCGACGAAAATTTCTTCACGGAGAGCATTTTTTAAGATTTGAGAACAGAATATAGTCGCTGGGGGCCAAATCTGGATAATGCGGTGGATAAGGAAGCAATTCGAATTCTAATTTATCGATTTTTGCCATAGTATTCACTGACTTGTGACACGGTGCATAGTCTTGGTAAAGCAGCATTTTATTTTTCTTCAAATGCGGTCGGTTTTCAGCGATTTCGTCCTTCAAACGTCGAATAACTCTATGTAATTAGCTGTTGTTGGTACTTCCTTTTCAAGACAGAAAGAGAAAATTATTCCATGCATATCTCAAAATACGGACGCCATAACCTTGCCAGCCGAGTGTTGCGTTTTCCCACGCTTTGGAGCGGGTTCATCGTTTGCAGTCCACTCGGATGACTGTCGATTGGACTTCGGAGTGAAATGATGGAGTCATGTTTCATCCATTGTCACATATCGACGGAAAAGCTGGGTTTTATTACGTTTGATCATCTTCAAACACCGCTCCGAATCATCCACTCGTCGTTGTATATATAGCAAGCAGCGCAAATCCGTTTTCCGTTCAGGACAATGATGCCAATAATGAAAGCCACTTAAATACGAACAGGTGCAGGCTCGATAGTTAGTCAACAATTTAACATGTTTGTATTATTTAAACACTAATGATTATTTGACGTATCAATGATCGATGAATCGCAAGATTAAATATATTAGTGGAACTTGTTAGGTCTGCTCGGCAATTTAAAATAAAAGTAGGCCATGAATTATAGCTGTTGCTAATTGTTTCGGCCGTTGAGAAACTGCAAATGCGAAATCGGCTTTAATAAGTGCCTTTCCTCTTATAATTGCTTCGGTTTCTGGTTTATTTAGTACGTTTTATTATATAAAACGTTTTATTGCATCCAAAATATGTGAGTAGACTTTCAATATTTAATTAGAATGCGGTTCAGTATTGGAAATTTTTAAAGTAATATCTTAAAACTTGTTTTATATCGATATTGATCCTTTTTTATATTTTATGGAATCTATATTTTTTCAAGATTTGTTACAAAATTGTTGGAACGTAGTTTTATAGTTCTCTTTTAAAGATCATTTGGTGGTTCTCTGTTAATGTCGGAGATCTTCAATCTTTAACAAGAGATGTTCATTGATAATACAAAGATGTTAAATAGTATTTTGACTAAGTAATGGAATTGTTTCCTGTGGCGAAGGACCTGTAATAATAATGAAAAGAAGACGGTAATCTAGAAGTCTATACTAATAAATATCATAGGAAATATGAATATCGATGAGGTTTTAATTTGTGACTTTTATATGAGTCTTCTGATCGATTTTCTTGCAATAGCCTAGATATATTTTATTAAAGCATAAGACATATAATTTTATGAATACAAATAACTTTTTTATGACATAATTTTTTCAGTTCACATTCTTATGAGAATGGCGTTAGGATTACATCGACAATATACACATACCACTTCTTTCTATGATAATATTGATTATATTGGTTAAATATCGTTTCGAACCTCTTCAAAATCGGGTATTAATTGAGTTTTCCGATGCATATCGAATAGGCACGATGTAGTGTATTACGAGTTTCTAAAACATAATGATATTAAATATATCCGCTATCAATTGAACATATTGAGTGGCCTATTGCTGCAAAACGTGCCAGCAATAGCGGGTAACAGACGCAAAATCATCATCTTATATGACAACGCTCGGCCACAAGTTGCAAGAATTGTGAAGAATGTTTAGACATAGCGACTTCTGATTACTCCCTGTTCAGTTCGATGCTGCATAAGCGGCACCCGGATTCAAAATGCTGAAGAAGCGCGGAAATGGATTGATGATTGGCTCATAAATTATCACACCAGTAACCCCAAGAGAACTAACCAATAAGATAAGAATGAACCTAAACCCAATAATCTCACCGTGATCCGAGCAATGGAGAAATCCTAAAGCAACTGCCTAGAAAATCGATAGTAATGTTTTCTAATATTCTAAGCTCTTATGCGCCTGCATATTGGAAAGTGGCGGAAGTAATTATGATACTAAAGCTTGGTAAACAATCTAATGATGTCAAATCATATAGATCTATTTCTCTACTAACAGCTAAGAGAATAAGTACAATAATAAATCAAATCAACTAAATTACGGACTATCAGTTTGGATTTCGACAAAAATAGTCAACAGTAGACCAGGCCATAGAGTAACGGATATCACTGAGCGTTCTTTAGAAGAGAATCAAATATGATAAATAGACTCAGCGGTCTTCCCAGACGTAGCACAAGCCTTCGACAAAGTTTGGCACCAGTGTTTGGTATATAAATTAAACAAAATATTGCCAAAGCAAAAATATAGAGATATTAACATCAAATAACTCCAATAGACTCTTCACAGTTAAACAAGAAGAAGAATATTCTGAACTAAAAAAGTATAAGCAGGAGTGCATTAAGGCAGTGTCCTAGGACTTATCCTCTATTTGCTTTATTCCAGTGACATACCAAAACCAAAACTCGAAACTATATACATCTATCGATGGTATAACACTGTTAGCAGTAGGTAAAAATCAATAATAGAATGCACCGAACAATAGAGAATAAAATTAAATGATTAATGAAATCTCTTCATTTAAATGTTGCCAACAAGAAAGTAAACAACCTCCTAGACTTGAAGTTGAACGGTGCTCTAGTAGCATATACAAATAGTGCTAAATATTTAAGCATGACCCTAGATGTCAAATTAAAATGAAAAGAGCATGTTATATTAGCAGAATTCAAAATAAAATTAGGACATTTTATTGGCTCCTTGGAAGAAAATCTAAAACACCAATTCGCAATAAGATATTGATCTACAGTCAGGTGTTTAAACCAATATAGCTATATATCTATATAGAAACAGAAACAGAAACAGATAGAAGCTGTTGAAGAAATATGATATATATTTTGTGCTATGTATGAATCGACCTAGTTATTATAAAAACGATGTATATCAAATGTAAAACTGAAATCAATCTCAGTTATTATTCCGACATTCAAAGCTAGAACGGGATTTTTATTGAACTATTTACATGAAAGACATGACCAGAGCGTGTAAATATGCTTTATACTCGGTCGTGGGAAATTGAAATGAACGAGTCAAGGACGTTCACCGATTTAAATGTCACACTATAAAAGTTCAGATATACGATGTATTAGCATTAATAACACGAATAGACAGCCAAAATAAAGGGGATACTGAGCGCGGATATAACATTATTTATTATATTTTATTACTTTTTGTTCTTGAAAGAAATCACAATCAACTTTTTCCATTTATCTTAAATTATTTGTCGTTTATGTTTAGAATATTATTCACCCCGCTCAATTATAGCTCGGAATTATTTTTATAACCTTTTGTGTTTGGTGATATAGATCTTCTCAAACTCCTTCGACTTGACTTACTGCTTCACGTGGGCTCCGAACCACAGTAATCCGAATTAAACTTGGCGATTAGCTACCAGTTTTCTTAGAAATCATCCCAGAAAACATCTAATTTCAATTAGGTTACTGTGGATCTTTATCGTTATTTTAGACATTTATGAAGTATACACTTCTAAGTCTGCCAAATACAATCATAAACATAAAATAAATCCATGCCGTAGTAGCATTCGAATCAGTCTTATCCATTATTTTTACTAAGATGGTGAAATTTAATCTTTATATTCATTTAATTCGCTATTTCATTCATTTTTATATAAAGTATAAAAAATATGAAATTACTAATAGAATGAAAATATCTAATTAATAGAGAAAGAAAAAGAATGATAAGACATAAGTATACTAAAGATATTGTCACAAAATCTCTACAACACTTATCAAACCTGATAGTTATTGTAAGTTGTGATACTATGACATTCATAAAAAAAAACATTCTTAGTCATGTAGTTATGAAATTAAGAGTGAAATGTTTAACATTTAAATCGGCGAACGTCCTTGACTTCTTGAATGTATTTTTCAACGGGCGAATATAAAGCATATTTGCACGTTATGGTATGGTCTTTTATGTAAATACTCCTACAACAGTATAGTTATTACAATGACGCATAGTACCGTTTATTTTTATGTACTGAATATGAATGATTCTTTTCGTCCGGGTTATTTTGTTTTTTTTTTTGACGAATATATAATAGCGGGTCGATATTTTAAAATAAATCGATGTTTTAAGTCCTGTCTTATATAATTAAGACATTGGATCACGTACAACGTGTGCTTCTGTTTCTCTACCTTTCTGTCATTAATAATTTAATATATAATTTTATATATTAAAAGTTACAATATAATATTATCTGGAGTTTATATTTTTTGACTCTATCTATTTCTAAACATATTAATGGATTATTATTATCTATTAAAATTTAATACATTATTTTGCCAGCTCTCTATAAATGAGACAGTCCCATGTTTGAATCCTTTTAAGGGCATGGGCGCATTTTTTCACCAGCCAAACTTTTAAACGATTGAACTGCGTTATACGATTGGTTGAACGACAATGACACATATATTCAATTTCGTGTCCGCAGTCGAATCGACTTGAGTTGTACAACTTGTCGTACTACAGATTGTACAGTTTGTTGGACCTTTTCCAAACGATTCGATATCGTTCGATAGCGTTGATGGTCGAATCAAACGAGTTATACGATCTGTTGTACTACCGATAGTTTAGCATGTGGGCCTCTTAACCAGATCGGGTAAAACCGAACATCTCCTAGGATAAGAGCTTATAAAAATAAAGAGCTTAAAAAAATATATTATCTGAAAATAGTAGAAGTTACATTACATTGCAAATATTACCTAACCTGGACATAAGAAAGACCTAGATACTAGCCCAAATGATATATGTTATAACGCTCTTCTGATAGAACCCTAGCTACCGAGATTGCATATGTTTATACTTCACTTAATGGTATCGTCAGTGAGAAGTTTAAACATAAGCGTTTGGGTTACATTATAATATATTTAAACCCTCAGGACCCTTTTGTTCTAGGAATTCAACAGTCACCACTTTTTTATTAAAACAATATAAATTACGAACATAAAATAGTTTTTGACCTAAAAGTTTGTGGTGTTATAAATCCACCCCATTTCATAACTGGCGGAATTGGTGTGATTCCGGGGAGATGAACAGATTGTTATCTATTTGTTAAGAAGACAGGTTGACGTTGGATTAACAATGCTTCCGCAGTTACTCGAAGAATTCTTTAGCGTATATCTTCTGGGCAATATCGCAGCTGTAGATATAAAGTGAAAAAAAGTGCATTGAAGGTAATCAAAGATACCTAGCCATAAACTATCCTAATTAGCAGAATTCATTGTATTTCCGACATAAGCATCATATTTTAGGATATAGAAGGCAGACTGAACTGACGGTCTTTGCAAGTCGAGCTCCCTGAACTGTAAATGTTGTTCAAATTCCAGTAATCTCTGTTAGTTGGAATTTAGAGTCACCAAGCCTTGAGAAATAGAGAAAGATAAACTCTTTGGTATGGTATATTATGGAAATTTGGGTAGAAGCAGCGCTATTGCAGCGAAAACTGGCGGACGAAGATACCGGCGATATTTCTTTCCTTAGTATATAACACAAATTAGTTTGTTTAAAAATTATTATTTATTATATAAAATTTATAGTATTTAAGCACTAAATAAATTAGTATATACAGAAATAAAAGAAACTAGTGATCAATTCAGGTTTCTTAGGCTAAAGCACGCCCTTAAATTGTGACCAGTCCTAAAGCTCTGTATTGAATGAATACATTTCCTGAATTCAATTAATATATACTTTCGTATGAGCGTACTCCTGTTGGTTATCCTGCAATATCTAAATTTTAGGCGGTAGGAGGTTTTTTTGTTACCAAAAAAAACAGAAATTTCTATTATTGAATCTTAAGTATTTCCTGCAATGTCACTCTATACCCGGCATACGTACTTAAATTCACTAAACCACAACATAACACCCCAAGTAAGTTTTACTTAACGGGAGGTGCTACGTGTTACGTACGTGTACATTCATCAATTTAGCGCTTTTGGTATATGCCACCCAACAATTTAAAATTAAATTTTCAACAAACATTACTTTTGATGTTTGATTTGACGAAATTGACACTATTAAAATGGATTTATTTATCGATAAGTCGATCCAATTATGGATTTTGATTTCAACGATTTATAAGTTTAGATTTTGGTGTCACTGACAAGGAAGAGCTTGGACTTGGACCAAACCAAACCAAAAGAGTTCGCAGACAATGAATTATAAAATTTATTGTTCAAAGAAATTTATTTTTAATGTAAAAAATATTAGCAAAATATATGCAAGCACCTAATAATAGAAATGAAATGTTAGAAAAACTACCACAAATTATTTTACTTTCTTATAGGCATCAGAAGTTGTGAAATTTTGAAACAAAAGTTTGTAAACTGCTTCGTGATAATCCTTCATGCATTTGTATAAATATAAATATGCAGTGTATTTTTATTTATTTTTGTACCTAACTAAATGACCCAACCCTATGTTATAAATGTATTTTACTCTTATTATTAAATCAATTCCAATAAAACCGATACTTATATTCCGTCTATTATTTCATGACAGATGAAATGACCAATAACGATAATACTCGAGTTAGGAAGCCATTAAGACAAACTGATATCATTTTTTCGTAAGTCAGCCTATTCGAAGTCGTCTTTCTTTTGATGGAACACGTGCGTCCACAGTCGATCAAGATATCGATTTAAAATTATTACATGTTACGAAAGAACAATAAATGGTGTTGATTATATAAAAGGGGATAATAAACTTCGGTAATTGTTCTTTTCTCGTTCGTTTTGTGCTAATAAAATACATCCGGGAATTGTTACGATATCATTGATTAATATCGATGTTTATTTTGAACAGACCACTAAAAAACTTTTAATATTTATTATTGAAATATGATTTAGTTGATTTAAATTTCACAATTGGTTTAATTACTACTCAACACTTTTTATACTATTTTAATGCATTCTAAATACTATATTATACTATAGTATAAGCAATGGATATAATCGATAATTCTTATGTTGTATGCACCCAGGTTATTCTTGGTACCTTGAGATTTTAAGACTTTGAGACTTTGAGAGCTTTGCTCAGACCATTCGAAGAACACTCTTAGAACAATTTTACAATTAAATGTACTTATTTCTTTAACAACTTTTTCTCCATTTACACATTTGAATTGTTTAAATAAGGCTTTGTCTAAGATCCTTTTCCAGATTATACTCCCACTGTGACAAGATTTCTGGAATGTTAACATAGTCTTCTCATTAACTCAGTAATAGTGACTGTACATTAGTCGCTTGAATTCTCCCTTAAGGGTTGTATGTTCTAAGATGGGATACATGTTCTATGATTTCTTTATTATTCTCGTAGCACCTAGGCTATGATAATAAGCAATAAGTATAATGCAATTTTGTATATATTTTAGGGCCTCCTTTTTATCTACTGGACTTTATCTGAACTGGGTTTACTGTTTAACGAGAGCTGCGAACCACGGCTCTCGGCATTAAGCCGAGCCCAGAAGACACCCGGTCTTTACCAACCTGGTTACTGGCGCGAATGGCATCTTTTTTTGCACTCTTGTCTAAAGACAATCACAAATGTTAAACAATCATGCCCAAGCAGGATTTAAACCCGCGACTATTGCAACAGTGGGACGACCATCCTGTCGCCTTTACCACTGCGTCCCCAAACCGGCCAATAAGTATTTGATGGGATTTATACTATAAAATGATATATAGAGATGGCTTCAATACGTTATCTGCTCTACACGTTTTAAATTGATATTTAATTTAATTAATATCCTATGTTATTCTGAAAATTATTCTATGTGTTTTTTAATCAGGTCGGATGGTAGACGTGGATGGATGGACGTTTTAATTTGCACCCTTCGCTGATATCGCTCACGTTAAGTTATTTGGCGAGTGCATTCGTATGTATTCATTTAAAATACTTTACATTGACACTTTGTTATTACTCATGTTATGGTTTCCAGGGGGATATCGCGCTAAGTTTCTTACTGGCGCAACATGGGGCGTCAACGATGACTTAGGGTACCTTAAATAGGTGTTTTTTCATTAATGTATGTAAAAAAATAAAATATATATTGTGAATGGTTGGCCAATTAAAAAGTGACACACTAAGTCTTTGGGGAACAATGGAAAATTTAGTTAGTTTCTTCCGCATAAATAACCGCAATCAAAATAAGTACGCTTTATGTGATTATTAACACCTTTATATGGAAAATTTCATGTCCAGGGCAAGTGCTGCATGTATGGATCTTTCTAAAATCTTGCACCCTTTAAAGCTTAGTAGTATCACGACGTCTTTACTCTTTCATTAATCATGCGCAAATATTCAAGTTCTTACGGTTTATTTTATGCCCTGCATTGGTTACGTTACATCTTGATGACTTTCAGTAGCATTTGACATCCAATTAGATTCTCACAGAACTTGTAAATAATATAAGTAATCATAAAATAATATATTATAATCATATATTTTAAATCTATAAATTTTGACATTGTCTGATAAAATTTTGCTTATTATACATTCTTGAAATATTTTTACCAATATATTTCTTGCCAGGAAAATTTAATTTGTAAGTTTAAAATCTACATGACTGGGCAAAGTTAGAATAAAATAACGTTTTCCTTGTGGATATTCTCTGAAGTTCTATTAGTGTTACCTGCAAAATATGGTTATTTAAAGTTTTAAGCACAATTTTTGCCTAGTGTGCACATGTACATTGTCTAGATAGAAAATATATTAGTAAGATGAATGATTGGAATATATCGGTATAGGTATCATGATACTTTTTGTATGATAGATATATAGATTATGCTATATGCTCTATGTTTATGGCTTTGGCTAAAACTAAATGGTATTTTATGATTAATTAATTTTACCAACAAATTGGTAATAATCAGTTCCACTTGAATTCCCGAATCGAGCTAATTCATATAATTATTTAACGAATGAACATAAGAATATATATCATAAAATTCATTCACTTCAGATTTGATCTTCTTAATTGTTAAGCCTTTTAAATATAAATATTTAGACATCGATGTTTACTTTTTTCCAAACAAACAAAGGTTATAAGACCATAAAATAAAAATGAAATCATGTGTTGCATATAGTGCCTGTCATAATTAGATCTTCATAATTATTACTATACTCTACATAAAACTATATAAAATATATTAATCATCAAAGAGTTGACAAAATCATCATCAAATTTAAACTATACAATTCCTTTCAAATATATTTTATAAAATCACCTTCGCCTTCACTTTTAATGTCAATTCTCCGTATTGTCTTTATCACCTCCTTCAAGCTGGTCATTCTGCTTGCTTATGATATCTTATGATATCTTATACATTCTACAGATTCAGTCAAAATTACTATTTGTGCGTCTTTGCAACATTAAATTCGAGTAATTTCAGGTAATTCTCAAAATGATTTGAGTTCCGTTCAAATTTTTGAAAATCATACCAATGTCAATACCGATTCTTTTCCACAAACATTATTTCGTTGACAATCATTGAAACAATACCTGTTAAATAATTTTCAAAGGATGGATCGCATATGCAAATTCACTAATGTATCCTGAAATATAGCACACGAGGAGCAGGAAAAACCAATTATTGCTGTGGTGTTGGCTAATTGTTTAACAGAATACGCGTCTAGCCAAATTGGTCACCAAGTATCGGGCAGTCGAATTTGATGGAGTACCTCTTCAATCATATAGTGAACATTTGTAGAAGTTGTTTCGCCTTTATATGTAAAAGGTTAAAAGCAACAAGTTGTGTGTATAATAAATATAGAATAATAAGTCATCTAGCATGTAAAATTAAAATTAAATGAATATAGCCCATAAATAGTTGAGTTGAATTTTATAATTTATTAATTGATCCTTCAAGCCTCCGAGATGATGCACGTGTTTATTTCTATATAATAAAAATATGTTATCAACACTCACCAACACTAATTAATTATTAATAAATAAGCTGTTGCAATATCAGTTTGAATTAATTAATTAATTAACGTGCTGCTAAACCATAAAACCTTTGATGATTTGGATTAATAATAACTACCGAAATAATATCCTTGCCAAACCACATCCACTTACTGAAATTAAAGGACCTAATATAAACATAACATAAATAGACAGAAAAAATGTGAAGATTAAGCGACAACCTTGGGCATGAAGGGAAACTTAATGAATTATAAAACGTATTGTTCAAAGAAATTAATTTTTAATGTAAAAAATATTAGCAAAATACATGCAAGCACCTAATAATAGAAATGAAATGTTAGAAAAACTATCACAAATTATTTTACTTTCTTATAGGCATCAGAAGTTGTGGAAATCGAAATTGAAGTAATGGAAATTAAATTAAATTAACGATGAAGTTAGTTCTTCGTGAACAGACATACTGGAAAAAATATCCAAGAGAGCATTGTAGGAACATTATAAAAATAAAATAATGAAAAACATCAAATTAGATAATTGCTTCCTTTAAACACTATATTCTTAATATCATTCTTATGTCAATGTAAATTTTAGTTCATTATATATTGATTAACGTTAATTCTAGATCAAAACTAAATCAACACTTTTCTATATATATTACTATATGTTATTGTTATCTAAACAAAAAGATCAAAATTATTATTTTTCCTATACGAGAATTTATACTAAGTCAGTCAAGGATCTTTATCGCTTTAAATGTTAGAAATTTCACTTCGAATTTCATAAGATTACGACCCGTAAAGGTAATTATTTTATTCACATTCAGATTCCTTTTACGAGCTGATATATTTCTATCCATTAATGCGTATTAACTGAAGATATATTCTTCTCAAGAGTTCACGCATTTAGATTCACGATCTAGGTTGCTTAGATTTCATGAAAGTAAAACATATTACATCAGAATAGGGAATACGATCTAGCCAGCTATTTTTTCAGAACAACAGAAATATAATTTTTACTCAAAACATCTCAACGAAAATATGTAAGAATTATGTATGTTACATCCACAATTTTTGTTTACAATTAGGTGATATACTAAAATTTTTCCCAAAATAGTCTTTATATGTAAAATATAAAACAAAGTTATGTACATGAGTTTCTTACATAGACAATACTTGTGTAGCTGTAATAACATTACGTATGGAAAATAGCGAGAAATTATGCAACATTTAAATAATATAAGTTTGTCTTTTAATTTTAAGATATTATCATCGAAAAAAAATTGCTTCGACGAGGATGGGATTCGAACCCACGCGGGCAGAGCCCATTGGATTAGCAGTCCAACGCCTTAACCACTCGGCCACCTCGTCAGTAGAAATTCTGCTTGAAAACATGCTTAAACACTGGGTAGTACATAATATTGTAATAAAAATATTAAAGTATTATCGGTATTTCTACGTCAATATTAATTTAAGATAATATGCCTGAATTTAAGTTATTTCTATTTTACTACAAAAAAAAGGATATGCTGTCATCCTAAACAATTATTAAATCTGACAGGTAAAAAATATCTGGTCATTCTTGATGGTCCTAAACCGGATTAACGATTGTAATGAAACTTCGTAAATTATACAATTATACAAAGGCCCAAAAAGGTTATATAAATATGTTTTTTTTTTATTTGAACCAGGTACTATAACGAAAACGGTATTTGATATTTCTTACGTAGACTAAGGGGACGACGTCATCTGATATATTAAATGTTTTGTTTTTCTTCTAAGCGTTCATAAACCGTTAATCGGACTGTAATGAAACTTTGGTGGATTGTTCTAGATATCACTAAGAAAATTCCTATCCAAAAAGATGTATAAAAAAGCATTTTTAAGATCATACATTCATTACCTATCTAATTAAATATCATTAAACTGACTGAGTTACCTGAATGAGTTTTATAATGAGTAAATAAAAATGACACGTGAAGAAAATTTTTGTTTGTTTGTTTGCATAACCTATTTAGTGAAATTAGGTTTGTGCACATTATTGTTTGTGTCGCCTGGTGCGCAAACGATTACATAATATGGTATTCTGACATGTGAGGAAGTTTCACACAAATATATTTACATATTTAGTAATACCCAATCTACATGTTTCATTTCAAATTCTTTCAAATTACCTTATTGATCAGAGTTATTTCATATATTTCTATTGTTGTCTGTGTTTCCCGCAGAACTTACTTTCGATTACAGTAACTAAAAAAGCCTCACATTCACAACGTTTTCATTATCATCTCATAATTATTCGCTATAAATACCACTGATAATGCACAACTATGTTCAAGTATTATCAATATTTGAATGTTTTACGTCCATTTGCCTTTGCGGAAGTTCGGCTGCGTGTATACACATCATTAAAACACACGAAAGCATGAATAGCTTCTGACCAAAACACAGTACGTTTGACAAAAGAATAACATTGTTATTTCATTAACAGTTATAAAATCGGCCCAGTAAAAACTTCAAAAATCAATATGTATATGTATAAAGGTTTCCCATTACTACTGTAATGTGTAAGCAGCTTCGCCAATACCTTCTAATATGTTATATGTCGTTACCTATCTGTTCTTCCTTAGGTCACTTTTTGTTTAATTATCTGCGCTATTTCACAAAATGACGCACAAGTAATAAAAAATACAAAAAGGCCTCTAGCAGAATGGTTATAAAGTATAAAAACTTGTAAAACTTTGATTATACTTCAGTGACACACCATACAATTTTCCAGCTTTTCACTTTTCCATGTCGTATATATACAATTTAAACTTACATTCTACGTAAGGAGGAGCGTTTTGAGGAGCTGTTTCATCGTAACTAATGATATATTAATTACTTATTAATTATATTAGCTATACCAACAATTAAAGATTCTCTTAAGGTCTACACATTTTGTATCCAATATATTGGTGTTCGCTTCACTATTCTACAAACGAATAAATAAAGAGTTGGTGGTAAATCTACATTGATGACCAAGCAGGGACATTTTTACCAATTTGAAATCAGTAGAAACTGTCATTTTAATAATTTTTTTTGTAGAATCAATTTAAATATAGTTCTTTAAGTATTATTAAAATGTAATGTATCTTGAAATGTGATGTGATGAAGTTATGAAATGTGAAGAGGTAGAGAGTTATTAGTTATTAGGTAGGTGTTATTTTATAGAAAGAAGAGACGACTTCTTGAACGGCGATAAAAAACGACACTGGATATTTTATCTATTAGAAAACAGACCAAAACCTTCTTACTCGTTACAGACACACCGTTCAGTGTGTTTTAAAACACATAACCCTTGCGCGTTGCTTCGATAGCCAGGACTGTAATAGAATATATAATACACGCTAACATTATAAAAACCAGATTCAGTGCGTTCGTGAATATATTCGAGAATATATAATTCTGGAAATATCCAGGGTAATAATTTTTGTTGTTGTTGAACTGTGCTATCAATTGTCACGGCCTACTTATGATCGTCGCAATAGTCATGTTGTGTTCTAATGAGAAAGTAAAAGTAAATATTGTATCGTAAAATTCTTGTTAAAATATTAGTAGACAATAATTTGAAAAATATTCCATCCAATTTAGCACGATAAAGCTTTGATATATTTTAAAAATCTCCTTTTTACCAACGAGGGTTTATCTCGACTAACATTATTATTATTTTAAACTAATTAGGAATATCGTACTTTAAAACCGCATTTTAAAATTACACAGGTGGAAAAAACAACTTCTAGATAATTTAAAATGACATGAAGATAAATCCATGTTATTCTCACATTGTGCAAGTGGCATTTTAAAGAAAAACTTGTCCGCTTTATTATAACATTCAGTTTTAACTCGCCTTTCTCTTCTACCATTAGCTTTTAAATTGCGCAAGTCGGTTTTGCTATTCGATATGTTGCGGCCTATTATATTTATTTACCATACAGAAATAAATAAAAGAACTCAACGGCGAAAAAAAATATTTTTGTTGGTACCTGCTCATTAAATACCGTATTTTCATTATCATTTAATTTACTTTCACGGTACCTTAGACTCTTAGAATATTATCAGATGATGCAGCAAAATTTTATTTTGATTATAAAATTTCCTTTTGTACGAAATGCAATTAATTAACACCTTGTTATTAAAATTGTTAGCAACTGACTTCGAAAAAGGAATATCATATAGCTTTAAAAGAACATTTGTCAAATTAGTTACGCTAGGTAGCGAATTTCAGGGCCTGAAGCGCTCCTTATTTCCAGTCATTGTTACTTTATTCCGATTTTTCCTCATAGGGGCTGCAACGTTACTTGGCCTACCTATTGTAATATTAAATAAGGTAACTGCGTAATTTATTGAGTAAATATTTAACACTAAAAAGAGAGAAATAAAATAATTTGAACAAACAAATTGAACCGACTTCAAAAAATAAATAATGAACTCACTAAAAATTAAAACTTCAAAATAATTAGACGGTAGTAGTTAAAATAATATTGTAAATAGAAAAATAGGTTTTGGTATGTAATAAGCCAAATTGTATGTATATAGTAGAATGTAAAATACGTGTAGTAGGTAGGTTAAAAAAGGTTTCTGTTTACTTTTATTTAATTATAAACACGATTATAAGGTACATATTTTATTTTAAAATGTTTTTTTTTGTGTTGAAAATCTAAGTTTGATAATTTTTTTATTTTTAGTTAGTTCCTCATTTATTTTTTGAAGTCGGTTCAAATTTTTGTTAAAAATATTTTATAGGCAAGAAGTTCTAGTGCGTACAGTGTACATAAATGACTATTAGTACCATAAAGAACTTCTATTAAATAAAATTATTCAATTTTTTTTTTTGGAAATACCCATTATTATATATAATTCTCGTTGAGGATATTAAAACTAAACCAGAAAAGCCTGTTTGAAAGCTAAGATCAACGGGTGAGGCGAAAGAAACTAAGATTGAAATATAATACGAAGATTTCCCATTATAGTTTAATCAGTAGAAAAGTGTTACTGAAGGACAACGCAATCTCGTTGAAACGTATGATTCCATTGATAACAAAATACCGTAATCTTTAATTGTTCCATTTCACCAACCGTTTCATACAGATATTGTTCCATTAAACTTAACTTGATCACCAGTTTCGAACAACAGTTCCGTCTACCTAGATAGTATTTGTAGTCTTATTAAAAGGCAGAAAAATAAGTCAAGGATGGTATTGCTTAGTACAATTATCATCTTTTACAATAAGTCCATATATTTATAGAAAAATTAGAGAATGTAACAGTAAAAATTCTTATTATAACGGCAACTAAATGTAGTTATCACTGATATGTAATATAATTTTATAACTAACAAGAATTTCCATTTGTTTATGGAAAGATGATAAAGAGTACTATAATAGTAAATGTTCTGATTTCCGTAAACATTATCTTATTATAATTTTAATTGAGATTTAATAAATTTTTATTTTTATTTTAAACATCTGAATTAACTGGTTTGCAAAAATTGGAAGGAGTGGTGAACTGCGATTCAAAATAATAATGTCATCTCAAATTTGTTGTAATATAAAAGAAACCGGTATGTCTAGACGCCTCAGTTATTACACCACTTAGTGTTAGCATAAATACACCATCTCGTTTATTCGAATACACAGAATCATATCAGTCGCGAGTTATAACATTCAATAAAACAGTGAACTCACGTTATATAATGTATAATAATCATTTATATTCTGAACAATTACTCTCATATTTATACAAATCTTTCACACTCAACAATAATATTTCCCACAGTTATCCTAAATTAATTATATACTCACCTTTAGTTGTTTTCACATTCATCTTCCTGCATGGGTGTTTGTCAGCATTGGATCATAATACATCCCAAAGATATCATTCAGTCACTGCCAGTTACTACAGTTATTGCTTATACATCCTTCTTGACCTGTATGACCATTTTATTAGTGCGTTGCCACAATTGGATTGAATATGCCTATTACCTGAGAGGAAGACTCTCTACTCTCTAGCTATATTATTCAGCCATCTGATCTACAGTGCAAATTTGAAACATTCGAGCAACAATTTGAAATAATTCAGTCTTTGATATGGTATCTTCATAACATAAGTTATGTTTTACAAGTCATTCATTACTTAAAGCCTTTGTCGATTCACTTATTACAATTTTTTCCACCGACATGCTACTATATGATGCATTATGCATAGCAATTGTCCTTTAACAACATTTTTTGTATGAAATACTGATGTCCCACAGTAAAATTATTCCTGTTTCCAGTATGAAGAACGATATATCAGCAATAAATTATTAAAAAGTATTATGACAAACAATTAATTAACTAATTAATTTAGCATTAAGTTTAATCAAATGTTATTCTAAACATCAAATTTTGTTTTCCTTACGTTCCATTGTGAAATATCTATAGCTCATATAGGTACACAAATTAAAATAACAAATCTTCATTAATTTTATTATATGCTTTTAAAAATTGCCAGGAAGATTCATTACACCATTTAAATCCTATGTTTCCCAACAGTGTATAAACTCAAACAGCTTTATATCTCTAATTTTTCTCTGGATACCTTCCCGACTAATAGTTTGAGCTGAAATAATTGTATTAAATTATGTTTGTACTGAAATACTACTTACTGTGTTTATACATTTCATAAATCAGATCTGAGTAACGTTAACATCAAGATATTTTGATTTTGAACCGCTTCGCTTGTGGATGCCTTCTTTTCAGTTAATCCATCGTTTAAGGTATGTTATATGGCTCAGTGAATAGTTTACCGGTAGACGAGTGAGTCGATGGTGACACGTCTGAACTGAACTATTGTCAGTGACTGAATGATCGAAAGTACCCTTCAATAATCTCAGTGCGTATACCAATATTCAGTGCAATGTAACATGCTAAACATATTTCCAATAAAACCGCTTCAACTTAATATTTATTAGTATCAATACTTACCTTTTTAATGCATTTTACTGGTAAGAGGGGTCCCCATTATCGTTCCCATTCGAAGTAATAAATTAGAGACGCAATCTGTTTCTGACTGACTATTTATTGACTTCTGAATTTTCATTCAGAGTAATCTCAAATATTAAAATGCGACTTGAAAAGTGCCAAAGCAAGATCTGCAGACATTTAACAGTTGAGCGAATTTTATAGGCCAATTTGATTACATGTTCGGATGCACCAGACACCATTGTATCTCTTTTTAACTAGAACAAAATGAGAAGGAAAAATACTGTCTGATTTATATCGAATTTAAAAACTGCGATAGGCAATACATTCGACACCGTGATGACGTGAGTTCAATGTTATTTTGAAAAGACTATTCAAAAATTACATACACTAGTAATATTAATATAATCATATATTATATATACCTATATAGGAATCGCTACTTTACCTACATCATAATATAACAATATTGATAGCAACAAAATTTACAAAAAGGCTATAAAATTTAAACTGTAAAATTTAACTGATAATACAATTCTAGCTACTTTGTCATTTCCACGTGTATCGTACAATAAAACTTGGTGACCTTTTGATTATTTTCTATTGCAGAATTTTTCTACTTTTGTTATTATTAATAACACATAAATCGTTAACACTTTCATCGATGGAGAAGCCTAGTCAAATAAAGCCCAAGTTCAAAACGACTCAATATGTGTGATATGCTTAAAACAAAGTGCAGATATATATATTCACTGCATTAATATTATTATTATTACTGTTTTCTAGGACTTCACCTGGGTTAATGGGTTATGAATACAAAGATAACGATGGTTCAACAAAATGTACCTAATATACTAAATGTACTATATACGTTAAAAATGTAAGCGTCAGCCGAATAAAATTGTTTTCACAGACGCACCAATATTTGTCGTTAATTTTGCGAAATTCCACCAGCTGGGCATTTTAACTAATCAAATCTATAAATAGCATTATTAAATACTTGGTCAAAATACGGTGTAGGAGTATAAAAAAATATAAGTATTTGATCTTTAGAAATAAACTATAGATATAGTTATTATATATTTTATTCTTATTATTATTATTATCTACTATTATCTATAAACTCCTCTTTTCAATTAATTGTATTATTCTTTATCTGATCTCTTATTTTCTGCTCTATAATAATTGACATCTGTATTTTCAAGTAGTCGATGGTATCATAATCTTCTGGGATATCTATAAGAAAAACCCGACATAAATGTTATGATAGATTTTTCTAGTAATACTTATTACTACTTGATATTTTTGCCAGGTTTATTAAAGGAAAAAATATTTGTATATTATACCTTTAATTTGAATTTACTATTGTTCTTCCATTAATTTATCAACTATTTAAAATATCAATTGAAAATATTTGAAAGTACAAATTATTCAACACCATTGCAAAACATTCACACGTTACTTTTTAAAAGTTATATCTCTATCAATTACAAATCACCTCGTCTATTATTAAGTCATATATGGAATTAATTACTTTACACGAATGCACCACTTCACTTATTTTCGCTCGTATACAACTAAAATAACTATATCGTGTAAATTTCTCAATTTGTTCCATTTCAATTATATTGAACACAATGTTTTGTATCGCCGTATTGAATATACATTAATTAGCTAAATGAAAAACTTAATGTTAATTTATGAAACATATGTAAAGTGCATTAGACAAACATATAATTTTCATATTGAATTTAAATTACTGTTTTCGTTAATGCATCGGTTGATTTAATATATGTTTATAGATATACTCAAATAAAAATATACATATAGGCTATGAAATAAAAGAGTAACCTGACGTCGTGTAAATTTATGCCGT
This sequence comes from Rhynchophorus ferrugineus, assembly GCF_030347505.1. Classification (NCBI taxonomy): domain Eukaryota; kingdom Metazoa; phylum Arthropoda; class Insecta; order Coleoptera; family Curculionidae; genus Rhynchophorus; species Rhynchophorus ferrugineus. The sequence continues at coordinate 39,073,378 of NW_027472580.1, read as the reverse complement.
TAAAACTTCCCAATGTTGCCGCATTTAAATTTGACTTTCGGTTTGACTTAAACTAAAATTAACTAAACAGCCCCAATAACTTTTAGGTGAGAGTTGTTTTATTATATTTACCTTTAACTCTTTTCTAAACTTCCTATGATAACCCCAGGAGGTCTAATCCACCTAATTAACAACAGGTATATTCAACTAATGTACTTTACTTTCATTAAAGAGCATGTTTACCTTTTTATACATATTTCTTGTTGCCTCATTGCTATGTTCTTTAACAATTCATGTGACTACTACGATTTCATCAATATCACCATTCATCGATGTATTTCATTTGCTATCACTCTATTTCTCCTTCCGTGACTATCTATCTACATCTATCTTGACAAAATTTGATTTAGTTATTGTATTCTCTCTAATGCATTTCTCATATCAGCATAAAAGTTAGTATTCACTCTTTCCTCATATTTATGATGGCTCTGATCCAAAATACCGGGGATAATAAATAATCAGTACATTATACACACATAGGCAATGCATCTTACATCGTGATGATGACCTGGTTCCCTGTTATTTTGGACAGACTATTTTGAAATACAAAAAATATAAATAATTTATATTTAATATATAAGCAGGTAATAGTTTCATCATCGGTGATGATTATTACAATTCCAAAGCCAAAGCTCGATGAAATCATAGATTCATTTTAGCGATTCATTCAGCATTTCTTCCATATATTTATTTATTGTTATTTCAATATCAATATTGTTTCATTGTCCCAATGCCTAGGATTAATTTGTTGTTATAACTTTGAATCCCTGGTTATTGATGTTTTGGATTCCTCAGATATCTCCTGTTGCTTTTAACAGTAGATGACTCTTTATTTTGCTCTTTAGAGTCATAGTCGAACTCATGTGTAGAGACAGCCGACTTCCTTTTAAGCCGTTTAAGGGAGTTTAATCAATGTAGATTAATTGGGAAGTTGGGTGTGTGGAATAGACGAAGTAGATCTTCCAGAAGTTCCAAAATGGGAAAGTTTAGTTCGGTTTAGTGAGAAAAGCCGATAAAACGTACTAAAACGTCTGTAGATATTAGTTTAGGCGTTTAATGTATTTGTATTTGGTTTTATTTATGTCATATTTACTTATGACAACAAAAATGCATGAAACACATCCACATGTGCAGTTTGGAACATATAGATAATCTAATTTCTAAGAAGTAGAACCTGTAAGAGTTATAAAAATTAGATGTGTAATCAGTTTTGTGAAATAAGGAGAGTGCGGACGCCAAAAGCCAAGCGGAATACGTTAACATTTCAGCTTCTTGAAAGACATCTGATGGTGTAAATAAGTAGATATATATCTAGAAGCGTATTGACCTTGGAAACCTGTGGGAAAGGTGATTATCAGGGTATTTATGGGCGTATAGCTTTATCGAGACAAGAAAATCCTCATAGGTAAAGACCTATGACCCTCCTCCCTAAAAATAATTACTAATCCCACCTCCTAAGTTAGCTTCTTGAAGCCAGTTCTTGAAGTATTCACAAATTTTCAAGAACATTTAAATATCTAGTTGAGGGTGCACACTGTTGAGGTCAATTCAACAGTATGAAGTTTGTTTTGAAGTTTTTCTAAATCAAACTATATTTTTTAAATTATTATTTAGTCAGCTCTAACTTAATTAAGTATTAGAATTTATATTAGAAAAAGTTCGTTATAAAATAATTAATAAATGATTTATAAATAAAATTATCTATAAAATGCAGACAACATTTATGTAAGAATTGTTTTATAAAGAATTATATAACTATATGCAGATATCTATTAATTTAAAACTGCTGTACTTTGTATTTATCAAAATTAGTTTCGCTTAATAGACTGATGTAATATAAAGGAACCGCATCATTAATTAGACTTCAGTCAACTCATTGTATAATTACAATATAGCAGCTGATATGATTTAGTTTTGCTAAATCATTCCAATTTAGCCATTATTGCGCATTCTACCTACGATTAACAAGATATTAGTTTAGAATGTTTCCTTCGGCTTGTAAGCTACTCATTACTCGAAAATAGGAGAAATAAAAATATTTAGATTAGAGACACTATATTTTGTGGAATGATGTTGTTTCACGACGACAGTCAAAACCCAAAGTTAGTTGACAGAGACCGGGATTATCACAAGTCCACAAATCTAACATTAGTAGCTTCGAAAAAGTGGTAAACGATTATAAAACCTAGTTACTTGATGGTTGGAAGAATGTGGTATGATTTGATGAATTATCGTTTACATTGTTTCCTACAAACGACCGAGTTTCTATAAGAAGAACCCCAAAAAAGCCTATTATCCATATTACCTACTTCCTACGCTCAAGCTTTTGAAGGTTTCGTTATGTTTAGTGTGGTAATATTGCGTTATTCAGCTAGTCCTCACACATACACATAGCCAAATAGATTCAGCCTTGATTTGATGAGCGTTAGAATAAGTTATTCGTATAATAAGTAATCAAACTTTAAAAAAATCCTCAATGTACCTATTTTAGGTTCATTTGAAATACAGGGCAAATCATAAAGATTGAATCATAACTAATAATTGCTCTTTTGTTTGCGATTTACCTCTGGTTTCTTTTCGATCTACTTAGGGTTCCAATTCTATTTAGTCAAAACCCATGACGTTGTAATATATCAATCCTTATGTTATATGGTGATATATAAATATGATATGATATAATCAATGTAATCGACCGATCAATACCGTAATGATGTGGAGTTCTCCGATCGAGCTAGTCGATATGATCTTCTAGTTGTATGATCATAGAACATATACATTGGTTAATACTGCCAAGAAAAGTATTAAGAAAATATAAAGCTCGTAAAATCGCAGGTTTCACAGCCATGATTCTATTGAATTGTTTATGTCATAATTTAAATATTAGGTCCGCGATGAGAAATCAACATATTTGACCTAAATATAAATAAGACTGAGCAATTAAGTTGACAAAAGTGTATTATATTGACATATACCTAAGGTTTAATTATTTAAAAAGTTATTAAACTTTAATTTACTTAGTTAACTAACTACTTAGCTTCCAGAAGCAGGTGAGAATATTTGATACCTTTAATGCGTAGTGCACAGATCTAACGGTGACATAATATATACATTAAATCGAGCTTAATCTATCTTCATATTGAACAAATAAAGTCAATTTCCCTCAGCAATAAGTAAGTCAGCAATAAGGTTTCGTATGAACAATCAGTCTGTCAAATATCTGTCAAGCATATTATGTTCTCAAAACAGAAATTCGGTACTAGACATTCTAAACTTTTGTGTTAAATCTTCTACCTTTCATATCTAGGCATATTCTGAGAAGATCGTACGGCTCTTCTATTTAGAAATAGCTGCAATCAACTTACACAACAAGAACATACATTCATTAAGAATAAAGGCATATTATCCTTTATATCTTCGTTTCTATGTTTATTAAAAACCGCAATTTCAATTAAATCGATAGTACTTGAAATCATATGATTAATCTTCTTGTGTATCTACAAGGAAAATGTTACGTACATATAATTAGCAGGAGTTTTTTCTTACCTCTTTAATTTATAGACTATACAATACTCTGACTTTTTATACTATACTATAAGTTTAACCGGTTAAATAAAGGAACCAGTAAAGTATACCTAAGATTTTAAATTTGAACTTACAACAACAACTTTTATTCTGCCATTAAGTTATCAATGTAACAGTAAAAGTGCAATGAAAGATTGCAGAGAACCGTACAGTGCATATATCGAAATCTTGTTAAGCAATTCGACCCTCTCATAGTAAGTTTTTACGGGTTCTGTAATAAATAGCTGAGTTTGTAAACAGTTCTGAAAAAGTGTACGACAGCCGAAATTAACATACCTAACAAGAACAGAAACAATGTTCTAAAAAAGACAGAGTCCAATCGTTCCGCAATCGTAGACGACTCATTCCTTGATATATTATATTAGAGTGGAGTTAAAGCAAAAGATGAATAAAAGGTGGTAAAAATCTAAGACCCATTGTAGTAGCTCAGTTTCTGCAGACTATTAGAATTTGGAGACACTAACAATTACAATTATCAATTACAATCAATACCAATTACAAACAATAGTACGAGAGCTAAAAACAGTGGACACTGAACAATGACCACGTCAATCGCTTGGCAATTTTTGCAAGAGGGAGGTCTTTTATAACCCGATGAATGCCGCCCTGGCTGTAAGAAAAACGGTTTGGTGTCTGGTGATGTTTTTACATTATTAGGGTTCTTATTTATAGTATACTAATATTTATAGTATATAGTTTATAGGAATAGATGTCTTCTAACAATTTGCGCAACATCTCTTGAAGTAAAGTAGTTTTTAAAGAAAATAATAGGGTGTTCTAATCTATCGTTTCATATATTATATGCTCCACTCTATTTAAATATTTATCTATAAAACTAACAATACATTTTTATTAACGGGAGAAACAGTACTATTAATCTAATAAAAAGCACTTGAAATGAAATTTTTAATTCGTCAAATTTAAAAAGTATACCTTTAGAGTCATCGTGAAGAGTAGAAACGTTACAATTATCCACTTATCTCTTGACAATCTGTAGAGAGAGCAAACAATAATAATGCTCTGCGTAAATATAATTATCAACAAGGAACGAAAAAACTGGTTTCACGAATGCAACGCTTAAAAATTACTTGAATACTAACGAACAATTTTTGGGTTTTTCAAGGTACCAATTATTAAGCTTATGATGGACAGCGATCGAGACATTAACTTGCTGACCTTTTAATACCGTTATTGCTTTCACCAGAACGGATATTTATTAGCCAGAGGTAACAAAATGTATATTAAAAAAATCAGTATATTGTCTAGCCATACAATATTTCCAATTAAACCTAGAATAATATTAATAAAACACCTTAAGTAGTGTATTGTGAAATTTACTTGTTAATTTAATCTTCTAACATAATAAGTAACCTTAATGACCTTGTAGTACACCATCGTTCAACTGCAGACTAACAAAATTAATAACATTAACAATTGCCAAGTACATGTATAGCCAGTTAAAAAGCGTACTATAAAAAATGGCAACATTAATTTAAAAAAACTACCCAAAAGTGTAACATTTGACTATTATTACATTTAAATTTTTTTTTTAAGTTAACATTATTTCGCATTTTTTATTAACCCATTCATTATAACCCAACTCGTATTCTCACATTTTAGTCCTTTAGTATTTGGAGTATTTTGGAATAACTAGGTTAATTTTGTTATATTTTTATTTGCCACTCGTATAATAAGCTGCGATTGGTAAACTATTTGCAGTTATGTTTTCTATCAACTTATGGCAGACATTACTTAGGTTCTTCTCTGTAATTTTGTATCTTACTTTGTGAAAAATTCATCAAAAAATATTCATTGTTCCTTGGTATTTTTTTCATAATCACCTTTTTGTGCCATGACCTGAAAATCAAATTCAACTGCTGGAATAAGATGAAATATCATTACCATACGCTTCCACGAATGGTCGGTAGGAGTAAAACATTAACAATGGCGAACAAAATATCATTCGCAGTTTCGAAGTTGTAACGAATTTGACAGTATAGGATATCGCAGTCCCTCACAATATTAAAATATCGACCAATCAGATTTACTTCATAATCCTAATATATCTTCCCAGGTTTTGTTAAAAGCAGTATGCAAATGACGTACCAATAGACTCTGAAATACATATATTTAAAATAGCGAAAAATTAGCGATATTTTTAAAAGTCCAGGATATTATGTGTACATAAATTGAAGTAAAAAGGAAACAACGAAAAGGTGCTAAACAATTATAGCTGGAGATAGATACAAACAGAAAGGTATGTGAAAAGTGACTTGTTAATGATCGTCTAGATATTGTAAAATGTGTGAAAACTTATTTATAAAACTTATTTATAAAACTATTTCTTACACGCTGCTATTACCAGCATATTCTTCAAATGTATAGTCGTTTTTCATTGTTGAATTGCGTTCAAGACTGACTGGAAATGAAGAGGATACTACATTGAATAAAGGATACAGAAGGGTGCCCATCAAACACAACAACAGTGAGCACGATACTATGAGATTGAATTATTGCGTAAACAATACATAATAGTTATTTTCAAATTATGTCGCTTGACAAGGCGCAGTTTATACAGGACATCATTCATTCCATGTCCACACTCGATGTGTTATGCCATAAAATGATTTTAGTAACGTTTACATTTGTCAGATAAGTTAACAAAATCTTAAACAATAGAAATAACAAACATCAAGCATTAGCATATAAGCAATTGCAAATGCTGATCATGAATCCTTACAAGCGCATTTTATGGATCCGGATGCAGAAATTAATAGGAGCAGTGCTCATAATCGAACAGTGAAGCGAAGTATTGTCAGATAACTATAAATGTTTCTTCGTCCGAAGAACGATTTTCAACAATTTTTTAACAACTCAGACAAGACGCATACCTGTGAGTACACATAGAGGTGTCTATTGTTATTGCCGGATTCGTATAAAAAATAATCTCATATTGTAGAATACTTATATTAGCAAGAAATATAAAAGCCCAAACATACGGGTATGAATATGAACCGAATTATATAATTAATAGATAATATACAACATACGTAATACATGCAGAAATAAAAATCATTTTGAAGTACTTTGTCAAAATACTTAGTAATTAAGGAATGATTTATTAATATGTAAATGAACCAATATATTCAAATTACACATTACCATGATAATAAATTATCTATAATGTTAGGCATCTAGAGCGTATGGTTAATTTTGATTTAAAATAAGCAGCACCGGTAGAATTATAACAGTCGCTGTCCTACAACGATTATATTATGTGTTATTAGGGTAAACTGCTTCAGCAGTTTAATTGCTAAGCGGCAAATTTGAACTGTTGTGATCTATCACATATCAAACCGGACTTGATACAATAAACGGCTATTTCTTAAGGAAAATGTGTTAACTATAATCCTTCATATGTTATACAGTGCTAACTAACCTATATTGTATGGCACATAATTGAAGGAATAATTCTTAAAACTATGAATTAAAGCTCCAAAAACTATTTCCATATAATATTAATATTAGGTAAACTGAAGATAATGAGTCATAAGTCATTTTGTAATGTGTAATTTTATACTTATTTCACATTTTTATTCACAGAAATTAGTTATTAACCTATAAGGTTAATATAATTATTATTACATAAACAATTTTTGTCATCTGGTGTGAGCAAAGCTCGGGCTTACCAGTACTATTCACTAAACAGTTATTAATTTAATATAATATATTTAAATCGCTAATTACCGTATGACAGAAACACATAAACAACAAATAATGCCATTTTATGTTTGAAACTTTATGTACCAGAAATAATGTAATTACCATGTCCAATGCTGTTCAATATTTGAAATTACAACTCATCATATAGCTATTATTAACGGAATATCATTTACTTAACATATTCAGACTGAAACGCAACACTATTTTAGACGTGTTGAAATGAGCACCGAAGACGGTCAACGCAGTCGACGCCCAAAAAAGTTTGTTACTGATAAAAACATTTAAAAAATCCACGAAATGATTTTGAATGACCATAAATTGAAATTGAATGAAATAGCAGACCCTAGAAAGATGTCAACTGAACGTGTACGTCATATCATTCACGAATATTTGGGAATGGGAAAGCTCTATGAAAAGTGGGTGCCGCGCGAGCTCACTTTTGGCCGAAAACAACGACGAGTTGATTCGGAGCAGTATCTGAAGATGATCAAGCGTAACAAACCCGGGTTTTTGCGTCGATATGTGACAATGGATCTGAGATAATCTGAGTGGACTGCACACGCTGAACCCGTTCCAAAGTGTGGGAAAACGCAACAGTCGGCTGGCAAGGTTATGGCGTCTGTATATTGGGATGCACCTGAAATAATTTTCATTGACTACCTTGGAAAAGGAAGGACCATCAACAGCGACTATCACATAGCGTTATTGGACCGTTTGAGGGACGAAATCGCCGAATAACGGCCGCATTTCAAGAAAAAGAAAGTGCTGCTTTACCAAGACTGTGCACCGTGTCACAAGTTGGTGAAAATGATGGCAAAAATCCATGAATTATTCTTCGAATTCCTACATTATCTACCGTATTCTCCAGAACTTGCCTCCAGCGACTACTTCCTGTTCTCAGATCTCAAAAGAATGCCCGCTGGGAAGAAATTTTCGTCGAATGAAGAAGTGATCGCCGAAACTGAGGCCTATTTTGAAGCAAAGGCAAATCATTCTACAAAAATATTATCGAAATGTTGGAGAGTTCCCTTCAAGGAATTATGTTGATTAAAAAAACTAATTTTGCCAAAAAATGTGTTTCAATTGACCTATTATATAGTGTACACAAAGATACAAAATATCACAACAACATTATAGATATTTATTATTAAAATAAGGCACAAGATGTATTATTGGAGGGGACTCTAATGTTAAATACACAGTCTGGGGATCACGATTGAATTGCAAACCCGAAATATAACTGAACAAGTTCGGTCTGCTGCAAAAGAACCTACCCTAATATCAAGAAAGAAATCAGAATATAAGGTAAATTACTCCCTTGAAATTAGAGAATTGTTGAAAGAAAGACAAAATGCTAGACCAGTATGGCATAGATTATAGAATAAGAAATTCTGTAGATAAAACAATATTTAATAGAAATAGTAATCAAACAAATCAAAGGATTATAGAACATAAACAGAGCTGCTTCGGAAAATATTTGAGTGAATTAAGCCCGGGCAGAGACAAAGATTACTCTCTATGGACAAAGCAACTCAGATATTTCAAACACCAATTATTAGAGTATCGCCTATTAAAAATGATCAAAAAGAATGGGTTCTACAGTAGATATAAATCTTATTTATCTGCTCGAAGTAACTGTAAATCTAGTTTCGCCAATGGACCACATTTCCCACAAAAATTGACAGCAACCTCAACACTAAGAGGGCTTCTGGAGCTAATGATATTTTACCTGCCTGTTTAATTAATTTAATAACTAATATGCCAATTTAATGCCTGTTTGAGACTGAAGTATATTCCGGAATGCCTTAAGGTTGCTCCAATAAGTATGCTTGAAAAACCTGACAAACTGGCAGAAATAGTTGGATATTATAGGCGTATTTCGCTTCAATATGCTATACAAAAATTATTTAACGAACTACTGTTAAAACGTATTACACATTTATCGAAACACCATATTTCCAGTTTGGATTTCGAAATCACCACTCGACAATGGACCAAGTGCGCAAGAGATTAATCTACTAAATGAGCAAATTGCACGAAGGGGCATTCTCAACACGTAAACCTACTTCGGCTGGAGTTCCACAGGGTAGTATCTTGGAACCACTCATACCTGCTCTATACTGTTGATATCCCAACAACAAAAGAATCATTATATGGAACATTTGCTGACGAAACAACTATAAAAGCAAAAATGTATCCTTGTCTAAAGCTATAGAGAAAGTACAAACAGCGGTCAACAAGAGCTGCAAGTGGAGTAGAGACTGGAAAATACAGCTTAATAGCTCCAAATCTGTCCATGTTAATTTTGCGTTGCGGCGAAATGACAAAAACCTAATTATATCCCTTAACGGATGCTCGATTCCTCAAGCAGCATCAGCGAACTACCTTGGAATATATCTCGATGGTCGGTTAAAACATCATATTAGACAAAAAGCAGAACAGATTAGACTTAAAGTCAAGCAACTGTACTGGTTTCTCGGAAGATACTCTCAACTTGACACAAAATCACTGAGGTTGGTTTATAAGACAATAAAAAGCCAATTTGGACCAATGGGGCTCAAGTATGGGGCTGCGCTAAAACATCAAACCAACTAGCTACCCAACGCACCCAAAACAAAGTTCTACGATTAATTACTGATGCTTATTACTATGTACCCAGCGTAGAGCTGTATGATGACCTGAAAATCAAATATTTACGAAGTGATTCAAGATTTCGCCTTAAAACATGAAATAAGTTTACTAAATCACAGCAACGTGGTAGCAATAATTGGAATTAATTGAGAAGTGAGTGCAGGCGGTGTTGGAGTTACATAGAATAAGCTTCAGTTTATGAAGATACATTCAGATCAACTCGTCCATGGTCCTTTACTGTTCACTGTAAATTATGAATAACACTCGATGACTTTCAGCGATATTATAATTAAGGCAAATACATTTTTGTTGACTTGTAATTAAATTCTTCTGGGATGAGATAAATATGTTGTTTCCATTTCTGAAAAATCACGTGTATAACCTTAGATCTTCAACTTCAAAACATAAAGGTTTCATACAGTATATTATTTTTAATAGATATATTTTGATAATCGATATAATTCAAATTTAGAAAATTTCAATTGTTTCCTGTATATGCAATCAATAATTCTAATGATAAAATATTGGGATATTAAAATATAATTTATAATCTTAAAAATATACATATAACTGTAAAATATACATAAAACTAATAACGTATTATGTTGGTGTTACACCATATAATATGATACTTGATAAAAGTAACAGATCCAGATTTATATCTACAATTGATACAATGGTGATCTATTATAAAAAAATGTAGCCGTTCGATTATCGCTAATTGAGTACTTTCTATATTAAAATTTTTAAAATTAAAAACCTTTAAATAATAAATCAATATGATGAAATATAAGTTATAATATAAAAATACATAAACATGAAAAGCAGATACTAGAAATTACAGAAGATAGCTGTAATCTTTAATAGTTTAAAAATCGGAAAGGCTGAAGTGAAGATGGTCATGAAAATAGAGAAGCTAGAATCGTCTCGAAGCGAACATACATAAAAATAATCAAAATATCGAAGAAGAATTGGTGAGAGTCTCTAAAAATATATCTAATTGAAGGTGAAAGAAATGAAAATAGGGAAAAGGAGCAGAAAAAAATAAAATTAATGACAAATAGGAGACAATAATGAAAAAGGGCCTAAAGAAGAAATGAAGCAGAGCCAAGAGAAATGAAGGAGAAAAAACTGTACTGGAGATTTAAAAAAATCTTAAAAGTTTTTTTGGAAGCTAACTTATTTGCTAGAAAAGGAGATAATCTAGATAACTAAAAAACAAATTAATACAATTAATAGACTTAGAAAGGAAGGAAAATAAGGGAAACGGACAGGAATAATAAGATCGAACCCATAGATCAGATTCAATTAGAATCTAGGTAAGTAAAGAAACAGGTAAATTTAAAAAGCTAGAATTAGACGCTAACTCATATAAGTACTCAGTGTTATTTTAGTTTAAGGTCATAGTTTAAGGTATTTGAGTATTATTCTGTTACCCAATTTTCCTAATACTTAAAATCTTTCTCTTGTTATTATTATTAAAATAAAACCATTAATGCTACCCGACAAATGATTCGCGTTATCACGTAATACAAAACACAATAAAAAGAAAGTAATTTTCAATTGCATAGGTAATATTACATGAACAAATTGCTCATAAAATTATTCCCGGGAAAAGTAAAAGTCACTTTATATTTCTATGCCTTTCCCTTTCAATAGCGAATCATGAAATAAACGCAAATAGATTTAGCTTTTACGCAAGAACGGGCCGAATAGGCATTGCCTATTTCAAAACGATTTTAAATAAACGTTTTTCATTTCCGAAAAAAGGAAGTTTTACAACACGCTTTTGTGAACATAAAAAAATATTCCTTTATTTAACGTTTAACTTTTTATATGGTCGTAAAATTGTTTCGACTACCATAAACATATTTGAAGAGTGTTGCTTTAGGATAGAATTGTTAAATTTTATTTTTTTACTGTTTCAGAGTAATAAAAATGATGTTAAATTTAATTTTGATTTTATCTTGCGTAATACTATCATCACATTTTTATATATTTAACAGATTAACGAATTTAATACTCGGATTAATGAAAGCTTTAAATACTACCTAAATTAGCACAACGTTTAATTCTGGATTTTCCTAAGACTGTGTTCAAATTTTTAGTAAATCTTGAGAATATTAAGTAATCTGACACATTTATTACCTAATGTATAAACATTGCTTGTGTGTTCGTTGAGGCTTGCCCCAACTGAATGTTGAATGATGTGTGGCCGCGAAGTTCCTAGGCAAATATAGTTTTTTGAAATTGATTAATTTCTTAAAATTAGTGCGCAACTAAAAATTGAGTTTTCATTCTTAACATACTAACAAATAACTACAATTAAAATATTATCCACTGAATCACTTAGTGTTCAGACGTGGTTCGTTCTGGTTCATATCTCTTGATAGTGTCCGTGACTCTTTAAATTTAATCAGAACTTTATCAAACAATTATGACTTTATTTGGAACCTTTGATTTACTAGGACTTAGTGGCGCAGCCCTACGGCTGAATTCCAAGCTTCACACCCGCCTTAGTAAATCGTTATATAAAATAAGCTTGTTAATTGATATCTGCGAGTTCCAGTCAAACAAAAATAAAAAGTAAATTTTCATTTGTCATACTTGAAGGGAATTCAATATAATGCCCCACAATACTACGTAAAATAAAAGTATTTGGTTGTACCACCTATTTACTCAAATTGGTTATGGGACATAATATTGGAACTTTTTCATTGTATGTAGTTATCCATTTTATGGAGAACATATATTAGCAATACATATATAGGTGTATAATAGTTCCAATTCAGAACGTGTTAGTTTTATATTGCATGGGCATTTGACTATGAGAAAGCTTTGTTCAAAGTGGATGCCGCGGTTTTCTCACTGTTGGCCGTTTGTGTTGATGATTCTGAGCAGTGTTTGGCCATGTTTAAACGTTACACATCGAAATATTTACATCGATATGTGACAACGGACCCATCACTTTACTCCAGAAACAAAATGATCGTCATATGTGTGGATATCAACTGATGACAGGCCTCTTTTGGGGCGAAAGTAGTTATTCGATATAATTCGAAACATTTATTGATTCAAAGCATTAGCCATTTGATTCATTTAATTTCAAATTTCCCATCTTTTAGGCGACTTATGGATGCTATCCCAAAAAAATTGTTTGTCCTTTGAGCAAAACCATTCATCGAAGCATTTTTTAACTTCTTTGTAATTGGCGAATTGTTCCTCTGCAAGCGCGTGTCCTATTGAAGCGAATAGTTAGATAGATAGTTGATAGTCGGAGGAGGCAAGGTCTGGAGGCATCCATGTGCTTTCATCCCTTCTTTGACCGGTTTTGGTTTATGAGATGGCGCCTTATAATGCTGTAAAATCACTTTACCGTGTCTTCGAGCCCATTCTGGATTCCATTTTTTTTTATCAATGGATCCTTCAAATTGATTATTTATTGTCGGTAGCGATCACTATTAACTGTTTCACGATGTTTCAATAGTTTGTAATGCACTACGCCATTCTGGTATCACCAAACACAGATCATTGATATTAATATCTTGTCGATCAGGTGATAACCATGACTTCTTGCATTTAAGGTTTTAAGAATAAATGTACTCTTCATCACCCGTCGGTATTCGATGCAGAAATGACTTCCGTTCTATCTTTATGCCATTATACATTTTACCATTATACATTTGAAACAGAATCTCACAGACGATTTTTTGGTTTTCCGTTTGCCTATTATTCAATTGAACTGGTTGCAATCTTCCTATCTTTTGAATTTTATACATTACTCATAATCGACCGCTAATCGTTTCTAGTGCTTCTTCTAATTATTTTTGAGTTTGGGTTTGATCTTCATCAAATAACTCTTGCAGTTTCACATCATCGAACTCAATCATCGAACTGTGCAAGACAAAGAACCAGCAGAACGTTCTTTGTCTTGCACATCGAAATTACAACTTTTGAATTTTTGAAACCTCACATGTTTTTAAGATTTGAGCATGCTCATAGTAAGTTTCTTCTGGCAAACGCTGACTTTCAGCGGCTTTGTACGTTAGATTAAATAAGAAAAGTCATACGTGGCGCAAATATTCGTTTTTAGCCAGGAAATTTGATATTTTTAAAAAGACATTTATCTACGATGGTGTTACTTTCGCAAAATAAAATATGTATAGCTTTGAAACTGTATGTCAGTAGAATAAAATTTTATATGCATCAAATCATAACATTGGATACTTTAGCCTAGCGAGACTTGTTAGAAAAATCGGTAATGACTTTCCTGTACACCTAGTATTAATCTACGCTCCCTATTACCATTGTTTTGCAATTAAACTCAAAAAGCAATACTTTTTGCAAATGGCGCTTGTTGGGCTCAAAACTAGGTACGTTTATTCACTTGCATTGATGCATATTACGCTCTATCTAATTTGCAAATGTGATTATGAGGAACTGCGGACAAACGTTTTATTATAATCAAATATTCATTCACCAATCCTCTCTTATGCTACTTTCTTTTGGAAAACGGGTTTTAAGATTATTAAAGCTTGCTAAGATCGCTGCCCACCGCGATCAAATCACAACATAAATTATCAAGGCCAGTGGTTAAACATTGTTTCAACCGCTTCAGGTGCTGCTAACACAAATTTGGCGATCGGATAGACGTTTTTTTAAAAAAACAACCAGATCTAATAGTTACTGATGATATCGCAATATTTGCTGAGCCTCTAGCCTCTAGCATTCTTAGTGGTATAGTTCGCACTACAGAGCTATAAAGCTTGAGAATTAATGAATAAAAGACGACGAATGTAGTAGAAAATATTGACAACAGACGGATCGCCTGTTATTGTAAATCTCAACTGTATAAAATTAGAGCAAGTAAAAGAGTTCAGGTATTTGGGTACATACGAATACAGACGAAGAAAGTGAAAAAATATTACAAATTAGATTATTCAGCTAGTGAATATATTCTCAAGAATCATGCATCATTTATGCCAATCTATTTGTTTTTTTATCACTTGGGATGGCGAAAATATGCATATTGATAATTTTAGATATTTAAAAAAAAATTAAAGATATTTCTTAAACATTATAAAAACCTTTTAATTATGTTTAATAAATCTTTGAAATTGGTACTTAATTTTAAAAGTTTAGTGCATTTGGGTACTTAATTTTAAAAGCTACTTTTAAAGGGGAAAAAAGTGTTAAGTTTAAGGAATATCGATATTATTTTGGGCCAATATTTAACTTTATTTCTTAAAAATATCGCAATATCCTTTGCAAAATATCGATAATTTTGTCTCCGGTATATCGATATTTTTTGCGGCGGCCGACACCCTATGTTACACTAACGGTATAAACTGTAGTTGATCCATATAAACAAGTGATCCATATATTCAAATACTGTTCATTTAAAATGGAATTTCATTAAACTCACGCACCGCAAAAAAGAATTGAATTAAATCTACAACCGAAATAACAGCAGCAATATAAAATCCCAGCATAAGTCGAGCCATTTCATGAATATAAAGTGATAATATATGCAATTGTAGATAAACTTGACCTTTAGAATATCATATTTATTTCATTCTTATTAAAAAATAAACTGGTTATTATACCGGTTTGGAACAATATGTGATACTCACTAGCCTAACAGATATTCAATTAATTCAACAGCAAGGTTGAGCCTAACTATTTTTAGAATTCGATGAACAGTTAAAAATGAATCGTCTTTAATTAAAAGATAGACATAATACCCAAGAACATAAAAGGTGTTTTTCGAAAGATTTTAATTACTCCATTTTTATCTTTAAATTTCTATAACACTATTTATAAATCGGCAATTACCCTTTTAATTATATTTTAATACAAATTCTTTGAATTTTTACAATTTATGTAATTTTTTATAACCAATTTAAAAATGTACGAAGTATAAATGTATGTAAATATGGCGGTTTTACTAAGTACACCAAAAATAATTGCTTCTCAATGTAGATAGAATGGAAGAACACACGAGGATGCGTTGCTAACAGAGAAGTCAAACAATTTAAATCAAAAAGGAATCTGATCTTTGAAATAAGCGTATATGAAGATAAAATGGTAATATCATGCGAATTATATTGTCCTTTTAATGTATAAATGTCATGATGGATTTTCATTAAATAAATATATAAATTTTCTTCATTTGGATAAGCAAGCATTCGGGTTACATTTAAATATTTCCTTAAAATGTATTTAGACATTTGACATAATCATACGTATAGGAAATAGAAATGAAGAAACCGATTTATAGTTATATAAAAAATATTAATGTTGTTATATTTATAGCTTTAGCACACTTATAGAGTATAAGAAGTATAAGAAGCATCAGAATCATCAGTAAGAGATTCATTCACTGATTATAGAGAGTAGGTTTAGAGCTGCGAAACAGGAAGCAAGATAGAATTATCACTTATTTCAAGACAGTATTATATAAGTTGTATACTTAGACGTTTAGTAAGTTACTAACTTAACTACCTATCTAAATAACGTTAATAACTTAATGAGTTAACTACTTATAAGTAAAGGCTATATTTAAATAATTAGTAACAGAAAATGAAAAGACAAGACAAGAAAAAAGTTATTATTTTCGAAACAATCTCCTTTTCTATGTCTATATTTATAGTGTATATAAAAAAAGTCCAGTGATATGAAAAATTAGGATAATATTGACCATAGTAGAAACTCACTCTTTCCTATGTTAGCTTATGTCTAAAAATTGTTTAGTGTTGAATATTATAAGCAATAAACAGTTAGCTCGATAATAATTATTAACAGGTCAATTGAAAAGTCCCCGGCCTGACACATAGATGGCGCTACTAGAATTAGATTCATATGTTTTTTAGTTAACCCTCAAAAAGTGCATGTATAAATTTGACAGCTGTTGGATCACTAGTTTGCGAATTATAGCATTTTGAGGGAAGCAATTTTTGTTATTGTGGAACTAATGGATCAAAAGGAATTTCGTGTATTGATAGAACATTGCTTTTTGAAAAGAAGAAATACAGTTGAAGCAAAAACTGAAACCGGACAGTGCCCCAGGAAAATCAACCATTAAGGATTGGTATGCTAAGTTTAGACGTGGTGAAATGAGCACCGAAGACGGTGAACGCAGTGGACGCACAAAAGAGGATGTTACCGTCGAAAACATTTCAAAAACCCATAAAATGATTTTGAATGACCGTAAATTGAAACTGAATGACACTCTAAATAGATATTCTCACACTTGATTATCATTCACGAATATTTGGGTATGAGAAAGTTCTATGGAAAGTGGGTGCCGCGCGAGCTCACTTTTGACCAAAAACAACGACGAGTTGATGATTTGGAGCGGTGTTTGAAGATGATCAAGCGTAATAAACCCGAGTTTTTGCCTCGATATGTGACAATGGATGAAACATGTCTCCATCATTTCACTCCGAAGTCCAATCGACGGTCATCCAAGTGGACTGCACACGAAGAATCTGCTCCAAAGCGTGGGAAAACGCAACAGTCGGTTGGCAAGGTTATGGCGTCTGCATCTTGTGATGGGCATGGAACAATTTCCATTGACTACCTTGAAATAGGAAGGACCATTAACAACGACTAATACATAGCGTTATTGGGTCGTTTGAAGGACGATATCGCCGAAAAACGGCCGCATTTGAAGAAAAAGAAAGTGCTGCTTCACCAAGACAACGCACCGTGTCACAGGTCAGTGAAAACCATGGCAAAAATCCATGAATTGGGCTTCGAATTGCTTCCTTATCCACCGTATCTTCCAGATCTGGCACCCAGCGACTATTTTCAGTTCTCAGATCTCAAAAGAATGCTCGCTGGGAAGAAACTTTCGTCGGATGAAGAGGTGATTGCCGAAACTGAGGCCTATTTTGAGGCAAAGGGCAAATCTTACTACAAAAATGTTATCAAAAAGCCGGAGGGTCGCTATAACCAGTGTATCACCTTTGAAGGGAATTATGTTGAATAGAAAAACTAATTTTGCCAAAAAAATTTGTTTTACTATGGTAGGCCGGGGACTTTTCAATTGACCTATTAGTTTACGTTAAATCGACATATTCAGGTTTCCCTTAGGACTGAATTCTATATAATCAATTTAGTGGCAAAAAAGCTAAATTTAACAATCTAAGATCTGTTTAGGTTTTTGGAGGTAATATTTATGTTTTTGGGCTGAGTCCGAAAATAACCTTTTTTTTATTCAGGACGATAAGTTTGTTGGCAATTTGGATTACTATGTTAAACAAGTTATTACATTAAAATAAAAGCCAATAAATATGAAAAAAATTGTTATTATTTACAAACTATTAACGATATATTTTTTATCAAAGTGGGAATAAAGAAATGTCCTTTTAAACTAATTAAATATCCTAAAGCTTGACATGCTTTTAGCATTCTTTCGACGATTTTTTTTATAATTAGGGTCTTAATATTTCCTAACAATATCTCTATGATCTCCCTAAAAGCAAGAGACTCTTCTTTTTTACTATCCCTCATGATCCTCAGTGGGATTGACCATTTAACTGTGCGTCAACCAGACGCCGTCGAGTGCTTGATCAGAAGCACCTTCCTTCGCCTTAGCTTCTGAGAGTTTTGCAAATTTAGAAAGTATGTATTTAATATAATCTTCATATATGAGGAGTTATGTTACAAATTGTTAACTTTATATAAAGGTACCAATTGTTTCTTGAAAGACGTGTTCTCTCTGCAGTCTGTTTTTTTTTTTCATTAAACCCATTCCAAGTTCTTGTAAGTTTCTTTTGTGGTACATGGAGTATCAAAAATGGAAGCATAAAAACTGCTATCGCCAAGTAGAACTGCTTGAAAGCTTCTTTTTTATGAATCAATAAAAAAAACTCCATTTTACTGTATAGTATTGAATCTTGAAGATATATTTTAAAAAATCCTGGCGTTCTGCAATTATTTCATATTATTTTCATTTTCACTATGCCAAAATAGATAGATTTTTTTTGCAGACTTGTGATATATATATATATATATATATATATATATATATATATATATATATATATATATATATATAATATATATATTTATATAAATTTTAATTTACTTCGTTAATAGACTAAATTTTAAATTATATGTAAAACTTCAGTCCAAATGTATTCTTAAGAATATCGTAATAAAATTTGTTGGTTATAAAAAGTGTATCGGAGTAGGTACTTTCTGTTAAAAATTTCTTGTTTTAGGACTTTTAGTTATCTCCAAACTCCTATAGTTCTAACACAGATACTTTAGGTACTTAAAACAGATATTTCGTCGATTTATTTGCACTAACATTTTCTAACCTAACAATAGAATTTATTGCATATACCCAGATGAGATAATATAAACACAGACAAGCATAAGTACATATCAAATTGTGTCGATCTATGTGTGGCCGCAAAGTTCAGATACATAGGGAATAATAGAGGTGTGGTGAGAGGATAAAGAGGTGAGGTAAAATTTACAACTGTAACGATCTTGAGGCATGTCGAATTTTACATTTTGGAATAGCAGCCTACAAAATAATCAGAAAATAATATCTTAAACACCTTCGGGGTGTCAGCAGCCGTGTCCAGTAAATGATGGAACAGCGAGACGTTTGTCTGGGATATTATTGGTAAAACCAGCGTCGCTCCTTTTTATCAAATTTATATTATATTATTATTCAAATTTATATATTATTGTTTTTTATATAACGTCACTCCATAACGAGCATATAATGCAACCATCATAGTTTGATTTCGTTCCACCTCCATTCACCGACTCATATAATTCCCTAAACAACATAAATCTTAGAGTTTTTGTCTTTCATAAACATATTTAAACTTCACAGGAAGCTCTCTATAGAAAGAATAATAATTTTTAATATGGATCTTTAAACTATAAATAAATAACAGCCATACACTTTTCTAGAGTTATTATATACGAGTATATGCCTACTAAACCTATAAAATATGACGACAATACCAGACTATTATCAGAAAATCAATACCCAATCGTCTAATAACAATAAAAACACGCCAGCGCCAAATTATTTGATATTTTCGCGCGTATAGGAAATGGGTTAATATCGATTTTTATTCACTATTGTTATTTCTCTAGCTATATAAAAACCAGAAAGGTATCAAATAAAATACAATGAAATATTTAGCAAAATTATGAATTCACAAGTTTTCTTCTATATAAAATTGTAGGTAGTCTTACCATTGACTAAGTTAAAGAGCATTCCATAAAACATCCGGTATTACCCAGCCTGGTTACTGGCGTGACTGAAATCGTTATTCCTAGTCGATTTTTCTATATTCCTGTCGATATTATTTTCTAGGGAGATTCATAATTACAGATTCGAATGCAAGATTCGACTATAAAATTAGCCGAAGATTCAGGGTAAATATCGAGGCCTGATAATAAAAGAGATCCATGGTTCTGAACACGCTAACAGTATTATAGAGCAGTATATAGCAATGGATATAGTTTAAATCGTCTAGGATGCCTTATCAACTAGCTAAATATATTATTTTCCACTGTATTTAAATAATTCGTTAATTTTCAGCATTTGAAAAAACCCACGCGGAAAAACCAACCTGGATTTCAAAGACCATAAATGTTATTAACAATATCATAATCACAGATATAAAATAGCACGCTTATCATGTCCATATGATATACGATCAGTAATATTAAGCATATAAAATGTCTGCTATTGTGTACACGGTTTCAAAATGTTATTAAAAGATATAACTGGATGACTTGTAAACTTTAATATTTTAATAACGATATCAGCTAAATTATGTTCTTTCTTCATTTTCCGTTCAGTAGTGTTACAGTCGTTAAATTGAATTATACGGCAGGAGATGTATTTTGTTGAAATTCTCCATCAAAATTGCTTATTTGCTACCTGCTAATTTCTGAAAAGACCTTATCATTACTGTAATATTCGTCATCAAAAGCCGCCGCTGAAACACCTAATGTAATTTCGTGTCCTCAAATGTAGATTCTGACATTTTACCTCTTGAATATATTATTTTTGGGGCAATTTTATTTACGTAGTGTTACAAAGTGAGAATTTCTGAAAATTAATGGCATCTTCATAAGAAAATATTGAATTGGATATTGGATTGATACATACTATAATTTTTTAATTTAATTTTTATTTATTATAAACACTTTGATTGAGGTCAAAATTTAGTATCTATACAGGGTACCATGAAATAACGACGTGTAAGGCACGAAGACTTCTCTTCACACAGACTTCTTTAGAGTATTTAAATCACATGTTTCCTAACAATACTTGAAGACCATACTAACAGTTGTCTCTGCAATATTTGTATTAAATATATATTAGTAAATTACTCACCGTTTTTATAGACTTATATATTATAAATTTAATCTTGAATTAAACCAGCAACAAGGAATGTAAATACTTTCTCTCCTGTGAATTCAATTGTATTATTTTTTAGAGATTTTATTTGTAGTGCCCTTACTAATATTTTGTGCAGCTGCAAGACGACAAAAATATTTCCAATAAAAACTCTAAAAACTTAATATTTAATAATATTAATAACTGTTGGAAGAAATTATGAGTTACCTGATTTATTGAAGGATGTGTTCTTATATTAAAACCTAATAAAATTGTTTGATTTGCTCAAAGAAATTGGTCTGTATTTTAAAGTCTAACTTTAACCTGTACATAGCCTTATTTTACGATGACTTTTATCTATATAATTTTTTTATTTGTTTGTCCATATATTTTTTGTCTCTTTGTTTGTTGTGTAGATTTGGTTGTTGATTAATTTATTTTTTTTTAATTCTACATACTGTAACTCTTAATTAGATTATTGTTATGAAATTCCTTGTAACGCGCAATTATTGGAGGGTATTTATTAGATTTGATTGTCGTTAATAATTCTTTTTTTGGTATATTTTAAAGTCTCCTTTTACCAACTATTGGTTTATCTGAACTGGGCCTAAAGTTTAACGTGGGCTCCGAACCACGGTCCTCAGCATTAAGCCTACCGACTGGCGAGTGACCAACTTTAGAAATCACCCCAGAAGACATCCGGTCTTATACAGCCTGACCTGGGTACTGGCGTGACTGGGATCATTTTCCTTGTCGGATTTTACAACTCTTGCCTAGAACATTCACAAATTTTAAACAATCGCAAACATAAATTAACGACCATGGCCGAGCAGGATACGAACCCGCGGCTATCGCAACAGTCGGAGGGCCGTCCCATCGCCTTTACCACTGCACCACCAAGCCGGCTGTTAAGAGTTCTTGGTTTGTGCTGATAGTCCCTATAGCACTCTAGAGCGTTGGAAAACCTATAATGTGAATCAATGAACCTTGTCACACTACTTTACGACAGACAACTTCTTTTAATTAATTAAGTCACTACATAGGCATCTGTTGAAATGATGTACTCACGTAATAATAGAAGAAAAACATATAAAATTTATTATAATATATAAATTTAATATTTTTTGATATATAATTTAACATTATATAATTATAAGCATATCATATAATTTAATTAAAAAGAAAACCCTTACTGTTGCTTACTACGACATAAATCATATACGCTCCCTCTAACTCTGTCAAATTAAACCTTTTCAATCTCTAATTTGGATATTATTCGAAACGATCCAACGTTTCCATTTGTTAAAGGAAAATCGGATCGTTAAATCTCGTTTTATGCCTGCCCCAAACGGAATATCTTATTTTCCCTCTCTCTTAATGGCTGCCAGTGTCTAATGTTCGGAGACAGACAATGTTGCCGAATATCCTTCTAATTTTATGCGCAAAATTAAATGCCCGTAAAGGTGGATAAATTCTAAACAGCAAAAGTTTGAAACAATTTAAATTTAATGGAACAACTGCGAAAAAGATTTTTTAGCATGGGATTTATCGACTGAAAACAATCGAAACATTCGATAGTCCAAAAACTAGCTCAAAAATATAGTAATCACTATTTTCAGTCATATGCGCGGTTCTACTATTTCTACATTTTCAACTTTTTTTTATATTATATATCAGTCGAAGTTGATAAACATGCAATGAATAATTTAATTTTAAAGGAAGTAGAATTAGTTTTATATTTGAGGTACAATAAGAATAAGTACTAAATAAAAATTAAACATATACCTAATCATAAAAAGAAAAACTAATTACTTAAACTACTAGAGCTTTTTTAAATTATATAAATACTTTATTATTAAACGGATATATTTTTCAACCACCATTCAAAAATATAATTCAGCTTTTCTCCCGCGATTAGATTTCTTCGATTGTTAATAATTTGGACATATTTAAAAAAAAAATTCTCGTCTCATTATGAGGGGATAGACGTTCCAGGTATAGCAGTATATATTAAAAGTAGCTGATATATATGTCTAGTAAAATCATTTTATGGTCATGCCAAAAATCTGAGTTTTCTAAACCCCAATAAATGCCATCTCCAAATACTGCTTATTTTGTAAAGATGTTGTATCATCTGGTGTAATTATTCCTTTCATTCTAAATAGTTTTTTATCAAAATATCTTCAGACGAAATACATTCTTCGTCAGTATTTGTGTCTTGAATTTCGACTTGTAGTACTGTAATTTTATTTTTTGAAGTAAGAATAGAATATACATATATTTTGTGATAATTTCTTTTATGGTCTCAGCATTATTTGTAATACCAAATACTAATTCTTTAAATCGAGGATTGCAGATAGCAGATGCTGAGGATTATCTTTCAAAATATTCTCAAACTTTAGAACGTTTAGCTGAATGCATAATTCTACTGAAAAGCTATAAAATAATAAAAATACTTTGTAAAAAAGATTTCTCCGCCTTACCTGCTTATAAAATAAATTTGAACTGAGAGGTGATTATTATTATTTTCTTGTATTTTATAATAGCCCAGAGAATAAATTGTTGAATATTAAAAAAGAATTTTCCTATCAGAAGATTTATTTATTGGAAACATTTAGTATAAATATTGAATGTAGTTTATCACCTCTTTACGGTTAATATTTTTTTATGAAATTTAACTGCTACTGTAAAATCATTTTCAATCGACTCAATTTTTAGAACATTTCGAATCTAAATTTTATTAAAATTATTAATTAAAAATCACTACTCAAGTGAATATCCTTCTCGATCTGAATGTCTATTTTAATAATTCTTTGCAATAGCCCTTATCAGCTAAATTGGATTAAATATGCAGTGGAAGACGTAATACTATGTGACGATAAAGTTGACCATTCTGATCTACCATGTGTCTTTTTGCAGGCTTATTTTTAAAAAAGTGAATTACATCAAATTAAATATTTCTTTTATATTTACCAAGTACAAATTTGAAATAGTTCAAAGCCATTCCTTAATTGTAGCCTTTGTTGATGCACTTGTTGGGATCTTCTCTTCCTATGATGATCCTTCCTACTATGATGCATTGTCCATAACAATAACGCATTGGGCCTCCAAGTTCTTTAAGAGCTGATTTTAAAACCATTGCAAAACAAGTTATTGGTCATTACTTCATGGTAGTAATCCTTGGACATTAATTCTACACCAAGAATAAAACTATTCCTGTCTCCAGCACACATAACTATACGTCTGCAATGAACTATTAATAAATGTTATGACTAACAAAACTTCATCCATAATTATTCCAACATGTACCTTTTTCCATCAAATGTTGTTATCTTTATGCTATATTTATTATCATCTTGCCATGAGTGACCCAACGTACCATTCTGAAATATCCGTGTCTTTTCTAAATATACAAATTGATTTTATAATTCTTCCTTGATTTTGTTATATGTTTTTTAAAATTGTATTATTTTAAAATCAATGTCTAGAAGTTCCATTAAACCCCTTCGTGGGTTACACCACTTAAATATTATATTACCCAACAGTGTACGAAGGGATGTTCTACATCCCTCAAATATTTGCATATCTTTCAGCTTTTTATGGATACTTTTCAGACTAAGAATTGTATCTGAAATAATTGTATTAAATTATGCTGCGATTGAAAAAAAGTACTTACTGTTTTTATTAATTTCGCAATTTTTATCTTGATACAGCTAACATCAAGCTGATCTTGATTCGTCACCAGTTTTGTATAAAGACGGTTTCATTTTGGTGAATTTAAAGTTATATTGTTTTTTATTTTTTTCAGATATTTTAGTGACCGTGCCTGTACTAATATTTAGTGCAGCTGAAATACGCTAAAAATATTTTCAATATAAACCGCAGCAACTAATATTTAACAGCAAAAATGCTTACCTCGCTAAAACATTGTACTGGCAAAGAGGGGTCCACTATTATATCGTTCCGTTTCGAAACAATTGATTACAGACGCAATCAGTTTTTGACTCTGACTGTGTAACGTTTTCGGCATTTTCAACCGGGGTAATAATAAGCGGTGATTTGGACTTTATTAAAACAAACAATTAAAACAAAAAATTATTTTGAAGATTTTTGCAGACGTTTGACAAACGGTCGAATTTTGCAGGCTCATTTGGTTACATGATCTAACTTGTCAAAAAACATTCTATCTCTTTTTAAAAATAATAAAATGAGAAGGAAAATATTGTCTGACTGTAAAACGAATTTGCAACTTTCGACAGGCACATATTGATGACGTGGAACACTGCTGATTTTGAATAGACTTTAGTTTTTATTTACGTCATGAAAACATCTTTATTTCACTTTATTTTTTATCAATTTTATTTGATGAATAAGTGATGGCGACATATTGGATCCATCAAAGTCCATTCATCCGCTAAGATTAATAAAAATATAAACACTTACCACCACTTATAATGGGATATAATCCTAAGGGATTATGTCCCATTATAATTATAATTAATTATAATTATAACTACCAGAGGCCTACTAGTCGCACGACAGAACAGATTTTTGTTTACAGAACGATATGTTTTCCAAAACATTACTCAAACTTACTCACATAATCAAGAAATAATTACCTCAAATGATTTACTTAAATTATATACAGATACTAAAGCCATAGTGTTAACTGAGATAATATTTAATTTTCACAATCAATTCAAGTATTTCTTCATTAAAGTTTTTTATTGAAACTAGTTTAACTTAGTTTAATATAGAGGGTGAACTATTTCTTGTCTTCAGAGAATATTATCCATTATTATTTATTTATCTACGTAATTAAAATATAATAGAGCTTTTTAAGATCATTCTTCACTGGAAGTCGAAGAATAAGGTTCTAATAATCTAATTTTAAGAAATTTTTGGAATTTTCACAATTTTCATTCTAATTTCTACAATATAACAAAAGGTAGCGGTGAAACTTTCATATTTTTTTTATGAATAATTGTCAATGAAACATTGTTGGAATTTATTCCGATACAATTATTTTAAAATATTACCGAGTAATACTTAGTGTTTATTGCTTAATAAAGAAAAATATATTTTTTTATATTACCAAAAAACCCATAAAATTATATTGTTAATATAATAAATCGCATTCCACCTGAACACAATTATCAATAATAACAGCCAATTATCTTTATCGCCATTTTTCCTTTTACATTCGTCGTCCCAAATTCGGTATCTCGTTGCTGCAAATATACTTGACATTAAGATTCCAGTGAAAGTAAATAATTTAAATTACGTTTTGCTACTTCGCCTTTAAGGTGCGACTCTCAAACCATTTCTATTTCACAATTAACATCATCGATAAGCATGTGTTGAAATGATTGAAATTGTAACGATTACCTTTTATATTTAATCATTAAGAATGACAGTATAATAAAGGTTTTTTCTAAGTTAAAATATATTTTCTCAGGAAATGGGTGAATCAAAGCGTATTTAAATAGGAAATAGTGATAGGATATAATAGGCAATGGATTCAGTCGATAACTAATGGCATTATACTAATACTATATTCTAATGTTAATATGGCAGTATTCAATTAGTGGCACGTTTATTTTGATTTATGATAGATACATTTTGATCTTTAATATATTTTCATCAAGATAATAAGTTAATTACCGATCAATATTTTTTGCGGTGGATCAGAATTTTAAATGAAAATTTCTAGACTCAATTGAAGTAAGAAATAACACGATATAGACTTACATGGCAAAACATAATTAACAATAATTAAAGATAAACAGAGTTTTGGAGGGAAGTCCAAGTTTCATAACGCTATGTGTTCAACTTAAACTTTCAATTTTTATTTGAATATTTGAACAAAAATGTCGGTGGATATACAGATATTATAGAGTAACCCACAGGCTTTAGATTTTCCATTTCAGTAAAAGAGCTATTGTTCAATAACACTATTCCAACAATTCCATAAATATTAATATCATTCTGATAACTACTATATATGGAGAAAATGTCTATAAAATTTATTATTTGTGCATCTGCAAATTCAAATAAGATAACCAACACTATTACTTTCCTATTGTTAAATATTTTTAAATTAACTGAATTGTAATCCAATTTTATCAGTTACTAATAATGGTGTAATAATGGCAATAATCAGTTACTAATAAACATATTTCTATGTTTAAGAATAATACAATCTTTGGTTTAAAAAGCAAGTGTTTATTATTTTTATAAATTTCTTCTGTGGATGGCTACGTTATGATGGCGAAATATGATTTTCCTCTTCAAGTATATAAGAGTGTATCAAATAATTATATAATGATATAGTAAATATGAAATAACGGACATATTTATTAGTAATTACAATCATAATAATAATCTATATATACAAAAATGAATCGTTGTTCGATAGCCTCGCTAAAACTCGAGAACGGCTGGACCCATTTTGGATGATTTTGGTCTTGATTTATTTGTGGAAGTCCAGGGAAGGCTTAAAAGGTGAATAAATATGAAAATGCTCGAAATTAAATACAAACAACAATTTTGTTTTTTCTTTGATGTCGAGGATCGAATCCGACAATCTACGTGCGCGAGAAATTTCTTAACGGTGATCCTTTGTGATAGTGGTGGCATTTCAAATTATGTGCTTTTTTTGTTGATTTTTTGTGATAGTGAAACTTTACTGCTAAGTGCGCCAGAACTTTTCTCACTTTGATTAATTACAATTTACGATGCCTAGGAGAAGACGACCTGACTTAGGTCGTCGCAGTCAATCAAATGTGCGAAGAGATACCTCACGTGCTAACCGCACTGATGACCAGAGCGATACAGATCAAGAAAATAGTCGCATTTCTATGTCAGAATTGCGTTTTTTAGACAGTCACAATAAAGTGATAGGCTTAGAATGCAACGAGTTTGTAGACATCAAACACAATAACAGCGATCACGACATAATGAATTCGAGCGATTCCGCAGACACAGTACTCCTGTGATTCTGGAATGAGTTGCATTCCACTATGATGCGGCAATAGATTATTGTACCGACAAATCGGTAACAATTGGGGAAATGACAATAATTTGTAAATATTGCAAGGCGTTAAAATACAGTGGTGAATCTATTGGATTATGTTGTGCTGGAGGCAAAGTAAAATTGCCACAATTGTTTCCGCCACCAGATCCTTTACGCTCTTTAGTTTCTAGGATTGGAAATGATTCTAAGCAATTCTTGGCCAACATTCAGAAATATAAGACCTGTTTCCGGATGAGAACATTTGGCGCTACACATATTATATAAGACAATTTCATGCCCACTTTCCCACAGTTGACCGAAAATTGTATGCAGTAGTTACCAAACACATGATACATGGACTTTGCGGTGTTTTGAACTACAATTCACACTGTATGGTTGACGGCAAGTGTTCCAAGCAATACCCAAGAGACCTGATTGCTGAAACCATAACGGGAAATGATGGATACCCGTTGTATCGTCGGCGATTACTTGCGGACAATGGCCTGGATTACCACCTCACAATTTGAAGTTAAAAATAGGATCAGTTGCCATCATTCTGCGTAACATTAATCAACCTAGACTGTGCAATGGAACTGACTGTTAAAAAGATGATAAATAACGTCATTGAGGCACAATCATAAAGGGAAAATATAAAGGAGAGGATGTCTTGATCCCGCGTATACCGATGATTCCAACGGATTTACCATTCGGTTTTAAACATTTACAGTTTCCAGTACATCTGGCCTTTGCGATGACCATAAATAAATCTCAAGGTCAGTCGTTTGAAGTTTGCGAAATCAACTTGGAGTTTCCCTGTTTCCAGCATGGACAATTATATGTTGCGTGTTCACGCGTCGGAAAACCTTCATTTTTGTTTATTTACGCACCATAAAACAAAACAAAAAATATAGTTTATCAGAAAACTTTAAATTGATTAACAAGCTGTATCATAACTGGGTGTGTCTGTAAATATAATATTGAAACAATATAAATAGCCAGTATTTCAGGAAAACTCTGTTTTTTAAGTATGAAACATTATGTGTAATTAATCGAAAATAATAATAAAAATTCATCCATACCGAGCATTTTTTTATTAATTACGGATTATTAGGTCTTTTATTTATCGATTGAGGCAGTACGAAGTCTGCAGTGTCAGCTAATATGTAATGAAAAGTCTAAAAGTTAAAACCTTCAAATCAAAGATTTCCTACTGTATGACAGTAATCTTCCCAACAGGTTCCTACTTATCTATCTATATACTTATCTTACGTCTATATTCCTTCTTTCGTCCAATTACAGCGACAGCGTATAATTATACACGAAAGTCCGAAACAAGATTAAAGACACGAAACAGTTGCTTTTGTTGATGTATTGTGAAAAGGGATCCATAAATGAATGTAGAATGTGTATTATAATGTTAGAAATCTAGGAGAGGAAATATCCTGACTGATCCCCAATATAGAGAAAAATTTTGATTTTAATTCTTTTAACTATCTGAGATAAGTTAATAATCCCTTTACAAGGAGTTACAAAACCTTGCTAAAAAATATGTAATATTATATTTGTAAATAAATGTGGCAATTGATTGTTTTAGTTTGATTCTCGAAGATTCTTGGAATGTAATTAATTCTAAAACAAATAAATCGGATTATTGAAAATCAATAACCTGCTACTTGATTTAAAAGTTCATTTAAGAAATCTGCTGCAGAGGCCTAAGAAACTTAAGTTTAACAGTTGGTGAATACATAAGAGCGCTGTGTAGATGTGGTGAAATTAGCAAGTTGTAGTATATTACAAGTTACTAAAACCGAACTATTACTGCAGATGTCTACTGATGTAAATTGAATAAATTGAATGACATATTATATCTTCCAAATATTCGGCAATATTGATTTATCCTCTCGGATGACAACGCTGGACCACACACTGCAAAAGCCGTGAACATTATACTTTTGCAACAATAGGAGATTTTGTCGTACCTCGAAATGTTAAAGAAACGGATCACTGTTTGTTACAGTATTGTCAATTTTCCACAAAGCTAGAAAAATGGAAAGTAAATGATAAAAAAATGTTGATTAATCTATATTATGTTTTCGGTTTCGGCATTATGGCCCAATTTTAGATCTAATTCGCAGTCTTGATCAAAATAATTTTCATGCTTTTAAAATTAATTTGCACTTGCTATATATAAGGAAAATCTAAAATTGGTACAGAAGTATTAGTTTTAAAAGTCGTGATTATTTTGTTGCCAATTGGTTTTATTAATATGGATAGGTCCTTGAATAAATAATTTTAATGTAAATATTTTGAAAGTAGGTATTAATTCAATTAAAATATAATAAATTCTGTTAGTACTGTGTCTCTCATGGATCAATTTAAAATTATTTAATTGGGTTGTTTTAATAATATTTATATTAATTGATTTGGAAGAGATCTGGTATTGTACTTGAATTAAATTATGGTATCGAAAAAAACCTATACCGTACAATAGCTGGTGCTTAAAATGTAGGTAAATTACTGTTGTTGACGCAACAGAGATAATGCCTACATAGTACGATGCATTATTTTGAAAAATCGTGATCTGAATTTCTAATTAATATAGGTAGGTAACCTGTTATCGGTGGTTTGGGGCGCCCAATGTACAAAATTATAATTTCCACCTGTACAACGGTAGGAGTCATTGACATGGAATTAACATATTCAAGGTAGACATAATTTGATACCTTTCCTATGCTAATACAATATGTAAGTGCTTGCTGATATATATTACTTACATATTTACACATTCATGTCATATTAATATTATATATTAATTCAAGTTATATTTTAATCAATAATAAAATCGACAAAGCCCTTAATATTTAACTAATTTGTTAATATTCGATAAAATATATAATTTCAAATTGATATATTTATATTTTTATATTAATTCATATATTAATTGATTTTATAAACATTTAAATAAGGTTAAATAAAACATTAAATGGAGAGTTTGATAATGAATTAATTTGGTATCCTTCGTTACTAACAAATTTTATATTTATGCATTCATTGAAATTTCGGCCGTTTTTCTATAAAACTCTTCAAAGATTATCTTGTCTTATCTTGTCTCTTCACTAGCTATAAACTAAATCGATACTATTTTACGTAAAACAGGTTTCTTTCGAATTCACTAAATGTTTGTACGCGATTTGGAGAATTATCTACGGTAGTGTTATAATCGTTGCTACAAAGTTTAAACTGAAATGTCACCAGCGGTATGTATTAATTAATTTTTCAAATTTTTTCAATTAGAAATGTCACTTTTGGGACTTTTTTATCGATAATATATATACTGAATGGCTTACATGGATAGTTTAAATTTCAGTCATCTTTAGACAAATCAGCGAACCTGAAAAGTGGCGACTATCAACAGCTTTTCAGTAATACTGTCTTGTTTTAAATGTTTTTTAAGAGCTAGATAGCTACTGTTTGTAAGGTTGCTCGATAGATGAAAATTTCAGTTAGACTTGGATGTTAGCAATAAAACGCTCTGTGTACTTATGCTCTGTCGGCAGGCGTTGAGGACGTACTGGGTGAAAATATAACGGAAAACATTCATGTTTGAGAGATCGAATTAGAAAGACCAAATTAAAAATAATATAAAAAAATTTAAATAAAAAAAAAAATGAGCAGTAAGTACAGAGAGCGGTTAATTGCTAACATCCAAGTCTAGCTGAAATTTTCAATTGTAGGCTATGTTTCAGCTGTGTCAAAGTCAGTTTGCGTAACCGTGGCTCTAATAATACAAAGTAAAAGGCTCTAAACGGCCGTTTACGCTAAGAATCCTAAGAGATCCTCCAATAGCAGCCGGATAAAGAATTTTAGAAAAAAAACATTTACATCATCACCAAGAAATAAATAGTTTTTATTAACTTAATATTAAACTTAAATATTGGTAGAAAACATTCAAGAAAGTTTTTATAAGCAAATAATTGTTAGAGAACATAACTTAACTGTTAACTTAGTAATCACTGATAAAGAGCACCTTGGAAGAGCAAAAAAGCAATGGGTCACTTTTTATTTAGATTTTATATTCGATATGATTAGTACAAGCTTAATATACGAGTGGGAGATAAATACATCAATATATAAATGTATTAAAAAACAATGAATTGCAAACTGAACTTTTTGGATGAAAATCCGATTTACTCTTAAAGAACTTAAATTCTTTTTCCAGGCGTTTACATGCGATGAGAAAGATTCAAAAGTAGGAAAAATGTTATGGAACAGCATTCTCAAAAAGGGGAAAGTGCCTAAAAAGAAACAAATTGTGACTGCTTGACAATTAGAAATCTGATAAAACGTACATATACCACAATGAATATTTATTATAAGCTTAGGTAGACATAACCGAAAATAAATATCACTATAAACCCAAGTACTCTCCACGGTAACACGTTCCTCTAAAATACTTCACTCCAAACACAACTAGCACCAGTACATATAATATACAGTTTTTTTTAGAACAATCTAATAATATATTCAAGAATAAAAGATAGACGCCTCCTGAGAAAGGCAAAGGAAGCCGTAAAAAACGCTATAAAAAAGGAGACACGTTGCTGCTTTAACTACGCGCTTTACATAGAAACAAATTGGAAACAGCTAACAAATATCTGGGAAAAGAAAACTAGAAATTTCGATTATGAATACAAATAAAAACATTCGCCTTTTTGCAGCGGACAATCTACTTTTGTTATACATTTCTTCGGCTAGTTTATAAAATTCAATTTCACGATTCATTACGCATTTGTGAACATCCCATATTGAGTGATCTAGTTTCGAGTTTGCTTTGCAGATGATGGATTCAGGAACAATATTAATATTAAATAGAGGTAATTGGCAAGTAGATTACTACTTTATACAATTTTGCCATAGTATTAATTATATGAAACTTTTATATAAATAAAATTATATTATTATTTTTGTATTGATTGAGAGCTCGGCATCGACTTCAAACTTATTTTTGTTTAGTTATTACAACTATGACGTACATACTTTATTTTAAAAGTTTTTTTTTGTGATAAAAGTTTAACTTTAATTATTTTTTACATTTTAGTGAGTTCCTTATTTATTTTTTGAAGTCGGTTCAATTTTTTTTTATTATCCTCTTTTTAGTGTGTGATATTTACTCAATAAATTACGTAGTTATTTCAAATAAACCTAGATCCCGTATGATGCAAAATAGGAATAAATAAACATTGATTGAAAATAAGGAATGTTTTAGACACTGGGGCCCGCTGCCTAATCTAGATGATTTGGCAAATGTTCCAACTAAACTAGAAAAAAGAATGTTGCTGCTCTGCTTAACGTTCTACCTATTACACTATAGAAACAGTTGCCTACAACTTTTCTACGACTTCTCATATGATGTAGGTAGTGCTTAAAAGCAAACTGAATGGCTTTTACACTGTTCAACTTCTAATTTTTCGTCACATCAGTTCAGCAGTAACATTATATCCAAATATCTGATTACTGTAGATAAAAAATATGTGAAAACATTGTACGTGCTTTTGAAGCATGAGGTTTTCCCTCGATCTCGGAGTACGTTTAAAACTACCACGGTCGTTCAATATACGATATA
This sequence comes from Rhynchophorus ferrugineus, assembly GCF_030347505.1. NCBI lineage: Eukaryota > Metazoa > Arthropoda > Insecta > Coleoptera > Curculionidae > Rhynchophorus > Rhynchophorus ferrugineus. Next base: position 39,039,379 of record NW_027472580.1, on the reverse strand, counting down.
ATTGCTGCTTCAAAGGGCAATTATTGACCATATTAAAACGTTACTTTAAATTTAGGGAACTGGAAATAGAGATAAATCTTTTGGTATTACCGAAAGTAACCCTTTGGGTGTCTAAAATTTTGAGGTGAGAAGAACTAGAATTCCGAGAGACTTCAATCCGTAAAACAAGATGACTTTTTTATTATGTGTTGAAGTCAATTGTCTAAGTTTATTGTTTTACTTGAAGATAAATCAGGAACGAATTTCATTTTGTATTTCAATAAATTGGTCCTAACACTTAATTTTTCTATTTCTGAACATGAAGCAGTTTTCGTCTCCGAAGTTTAAGAATGAATTAACAGTCATTTTAATTTTTTATTTTGGTTTTAGTTATTTTCTTCGTACATAACACTATAACTTTAACCTTAGTATATATTCTCATGCATATCTCCGCTGATCATGTGAAACTTAATAATAAATATATAGGCGCCTAACCTGGATAAGACCTAGATCTTCAAATACTCCTAACTGAAGTCGGTTCCGCATTCCCCTAGCAGTTCCTGGACTACTAACTCTGTGATACAAGTATGTCATTAGAAGAAGATTTAAATAATCAAAAACACGTTCCTCATGTTCCCGATCTATACCCAAAACTTACCAAAATAGATAAAACGTGTTCCTATCCTTTAAAAACAACAATGAGTAGAATTTATTAAAATCAAGTAAACACAAGACGAAACAAATGAACCAATTAGGATTGAATTTTAAATATAGTAATTCAGCCAATATTTGCTTTCACCGTTTAAAAACTTTCAGTTAGCTTTAAGAATACTATTTAAATACGATCTAATATTGGTAACTTACTACATAAGAGCAACATCCCTTAGGACCATATTAAGTATTAGATGGCTTAGTATCTCGAAATTTTACTGTCATTTTATGTTGCGGCGAAATAACAAAAACATAATTATAATTCTTGAGAAATGCCTCCGCATCCATATCGATTAATTTAAAACATTAAATTTGAAACATCTTGTTAGATAAAAAACTAAACAGATCTGACTTAAAGCCAATTAACTCTATCGGATGGTCGAAAAATACTCCCAATTTAGCCTAAAATTAAATATGTTGATTTATCAATCGATTATAAAGCCCATCTAGACATATAGAATGCAAATATGGGGTTGTAATAAAGCATCGAACGGAGTAGTCTTCCAGTACTTCCAAAACAAAGATTTCTAATTAACTACCAATGCTCATCATTACATAACCAACGAAGCGTTACTTATACAACTCTAATTGTGCTCGTATCGCATATATAACTAGATATTCTCCATAATTATCCATAATTAACAGTTGTATATATAAATATTATAAACAGTATTCAATCAATGTCTTTATAACTAGCGCTATGTTTGCTTGATTATTGTATAATCGCTTTGGGCAAAATGGGACAAATAACTAGGATCAAAAACAAATCCAACTTTTCATTTTCTTTATCGACAATAAAACTTTGAAATCCCGCGTAAGTTATTTCTTTCAGTTTCATTTCAAATAGAATCCATATCGTATACTCCTACCTTGGACTTTGGAACGAAATAATTTAAAACACAAAATTTTATTTTACTTTAAATCATTTATATTTTAACGAGGAGAAGTGACATATCCTTATAAGAACACAAATAACCTTTCCAGAACACGTTACTCCTCAGTCATCTCCGGTTTAATCGCATGGCCACTATTCTGCATAGAATAAACCATATTGTCTTCTTTTTCTATTGGTGGAACATTCTTTTCGAGTCGATCGGTACAGTCGATCAAGTCAAAACAACAACAAAATCTAGGATATTTGGATTTTGTGTTATATTAATAATTCTATAGTAATAATAATTAAATTCTTGTGTTATTCTTGGTGGTTTAACATACACTGGTTTTAAAATATGTAAGAACGAGGGTAAGTGCAGAATGTAAGGCTATATTTTTAAAAGTTATAAAATCGAAACAGCTTCAATTTTATTTATAGTGGGAATGTTAGCTGCTAAATTTCTAATAAATCATTTTCAACGACATCAAATAGGTATACTAATACATATACTAAAATTTAGTGATAACAAGAACAGGGAAGAAAATGATTCTTGTTGTGTTGGAAGTAGTCAAGTCATAAATGAGGTTTGTCCAGCAGCATCAGTTATTTTAAACATAATATATTTAAGTAATGATGTAGCTAGAATTTATTGAGAGTGGAAGTTGAAGAATGTGAAATTCAGAGAAGAAGAAATTAGACAGCAATATGCTAAGATGTAAGAACAGTGCACAGTGATACTATGAAATAATTAAATTTGCTAACAAAAGGAGACCTGGATCAAATAACCAAAATATTAAACTGTCAGCAATAACCACCCTAATGACCTTATGACAAGGAAAATACAATGCGTTATTATATAAGAGTATAATAAGACTGAGATATCTTCCAGCTTAAAAGTTCGATAATCCATACATTTTAGGCTAGTAAATGTACATACGTTAATCGAAAGCTCGAGGTAGTCAATTAATTCATGAGATTTGTTGATCAAGAATAGTAGCCATCATAGTTGATGATAATTGGAAATTTCTAGAAGAATTTCGGTGCTTTCGTATATAGTAATGGCTGTTTCATTTGATTTTAACTATATTGGCTGGATTTCATCTAAACGATTTTGGTCATTTTTATATATACAAATTATTTTTATTATTTTGTTTTACGCAATACTTTTTTAAATAAAATGTGTTATATAATGAATATAAAATGTATTTCCAGTAAACGAAGCCATTAAAAATAGTTTAGAAATTCTTTACTCATCACATCTCACCAAGTGACATAAGCACACCGTTTTTGTTGTCTCGGACAAACAATTATAAGTCGAGTGAAATAACACCCCAATGCTATGCGTGGTCATTCCATCTAGATGGCTTTTAGTTGTATTGAAATAATTCGCGAATATTGTTTAACCTTCCGAATTGTGTGCATTTTGTGATTTCTGTGCCAAATTACATGTTATACTGCAATATGACTTTAACTGCCATATACTGCAAATATTTGTCCAAATTCTAATAGACCTCGATCACCATCAATGTTTACGGCATAAATTGTGATACTTTTACATAAACTCCATCAAATTATGCCAAAGAATGCTTCGAGTAAATTTCAGACCGATATATCTGGTTAAAGTAATATATTGATTGAACAATTGAATGACTAAAACTATTTTCCTAAGATAACTTATTTAATTGCCGTGCCAGATATTTGAAAGAAGATTTAAAACCTCGTTTAAGCAGACAGTGCTGCAGTGTAACAACATATCGTAATGGGTATATTGTATTCAATAATATATTGTATTAAATTTTAAAATAAGCAACAAGGAAACGTTACACATTTCTCCAATCTATTTATAAAATTCAATTTCACGATCCACTACGCATTCAATAGTCGAGGACTGGTTTAGTTTCAACTTCTTTTACAGAACGCGACGCTAGTTGTATAACGAGAATTAGATGCAGATAACTCATCTTGTTAAATTAAATTACCACTAGGTTTTATATCTCCAGAACCATCGTCATGGCTGTTATATAAAAACAGTGAAGCTATTCCACTTTCAGTTCGATTTATAAATCATTGGAGATAAATAGGATTTGTTTTATTAAATTATGGAACTATAAATAATTAATAATCAAATAATCAATGAAATATAAAATATATTTGGTTTTGTATATAATAGATCATAATGTTATATGATATAACCATGCGTTATATAACTAGTAATATAAAATTTAATAAATCATAAAATTAATACAAAATAATTAAAAAGTCACCGGCCAGACACATGGATGGTGCTATTATAATTAAATCCATATTTTTTTTTAGTTAGCGCTAACCCTCAAAATATGCGATTATAAATTTGACAGCTGTCGCATTATTAGTTTGTGAATTATAGCATTTTGAGTGAAGCAACTTTTTTTATTGTGAAAAAGCTGGATAAAAAGACTTTCGCATGTTGATAAAATATTGATTTTTGAAGGGAAAAAATACAGTTGAGGCAAAAGCTTGATGCCGAGTTTTCGGACACTGCCCCAGGAAAATCAACCATCAAGGATTGGTATGCTAAGTCTAGACGTGGTAAAATGAGCATGGAAAATGGTGAACGCAATGGACGCCCAAAAGAGGTTGTTATCGACGAAAACATTTAAAAAATCCACAAAATGATTTTTATGACCGAAAATTGAAATTGAATGAAATAGCAGACACTCTAAAGATATCAACTGAACGTCTACATCATATCATTCACGAATATTTGGGTATGACAAAGCTCTGTACAAAGTGACGAGTTGATCATTCGGTGCAGTGTTTGAAGATGATCAGGCATAATATACCCGAGTTTTTCGGGTATATTATGTAACATTCGTCGATATGTAACAATGGATGAAATATGGATCCATCATTTTACTCCGAAGTCCAATCTACAGTCATCCGAGTAGACTGGACGATGGACCCGCTCCAATGCGTGGGAAAATGCAACATTAATCTGGCAAGGTTATGGGTCTTTATTTTGGGATGCGCATGGAATAATTTTCCTTGACTACCTTGAAAGAGGAAGGACCTTCAACAGTGACTATTACATAACGTTATTTGACCACTTGAAGGACGAAATCGCCGAAAAACGGCCATATTTGAAGAAAAAGAAAGTGTTGCTTCATCAAGACAATGCACCGTGTCACAAGTTGGTGAAAAAGGCAGGAAAATCCATGCATTGGACTTCGAATTGCTTCCTCATCCACCGTATTCTAAAGATTTGGCCTCCAACGACTATTTCCTGTTCTCAGACTTCAAAAGCTGAGAAGAAATTTTCGCCGAATGAGTGATCGCCGAAACTAAGGCCTATATTGAAGCAAAGGACAAATCGCTCTACAAAAATGGTCACTGTATGGTCTTCGAAGGGAATAATGTTGAATAAAAAAAATAATTATGCCAAAAATTGTGCTTTATCATGGTAGGCCGGGAACTTTTCAGTTGTCGTGTTTTGGTTTATATGGATTGTTATATTTATTCCTCAAATTATAAAATATTAATGCAAACAACTCTTAAACACACTACCTGCCTGTTAAATTCACTGGATTTGATTTATTTATGGGAAAACGAATTAACAACAGTTTTGCATTTAGTATTGTTGAATTATTTGGAACATATATGTTGAATTACATCCCTTATAGCAAATGTTAGCGGGCCTTTAGGGATAAAAAGCAGTGCAGTGCTTCGAGGGGAACTATACCAAATGAGTCCCAAGAGTGTTAATTATTACTAGATTAATCAGGTTGAGATTGAATAACTAATAAACATTTAATTTTATTTGTAACTAATGACCGCCCACCCTTAATTCTCACATATAATTGCTATTCATTTTATTCAAAATGATGTTTTCGACATTCATTACTTGATGTATTACCTTGTTGTTTAACCTTACATAATTCTGACGAATTCAATGAAACATTTTAGAAAATTATGATGAAGCTGTTCGGTCATATACTAATTGACAGTTTTGGTTTTAACTCTCTGACTGAAAGTACTGACTTTGATGTTAATAGGAAAGAACTGTTCAGAGGACCGAAAAGTTCCAAAATGATTGAAATATTTTTAAAGAAAGAAGTCATTAAATTTTGGACTTTTACTAACTAAAACAGCTACCAACGCCTTGTTATATTTTGTTACAGCTGGAGCTTTTCTATTAGCCTATTGGATTATTTTATTCTCCTTAACGAAACATCTTCCAATAAAACCACCTGCTTGCTTAAATAATCTTTCTGTGGCTCATCTCCACAATTTTCATCTTAAATTAGTTCATAATACATAGATCCTAGATCTTATTTCTATATGAAACCTTATTTCTGATGAAAAACTTATTTCTGATGAAAACTATCTAGATAAGACCATAGATAGTCTTCATTACCTGCTTTAAATGTTCCCAAAAATAAACTTTAAGAAAGAGGAAACATTAGATATGTATTCACAATAAGAGAATTGATAATAGAACGAAAAGTAATTAAAATAAAAAATAGAGTTAGGTGTTACAAACTATAATAATACACGTAAGTATAGTTCTCTTCAACCTTGATCTCTATTTAAATTTTAACTAACTGAAATCGTGTCTTATAATTAATCTTTTTTTACAAATGACTATATTAAGAATACTAACGCTAAATTATTAGTTGTTTATATATTCACCGTATTTCATACTGATAATTATTTCAATTTATATTTTTCAATGAAACATTCCTTCATATTAATATCCATAATAAATACTTCATTATTACTAGCTATATTCTAAATCTATATTTAATATATACTAAAACAGTGGTACTCTAATACATTCAAACAAAGATTTAAACAGTCTATATTCGATTTTGTTAAAAATAGTTGCAAGTGAAATATATTTCACTAATAATTTAGGTACAGGTGGTCGCTTTATAAGTGATATTACTGTAAATACCCCATTCCAAATACGGACAATGACTTGAACGCTTTTGCAAAATTATTTATTAATTTTGATATTTCAATAAAGATATAAATAAAGAAAATACTCTTAACGTACTAAAATCTCAACTAAATATTTTATGAATTAAAAATATCGGGTTAAGGCAATATTACTTTAAAGTTAGTCTAAAAAGTTTTAGTCTAAAGTCTAAGTAAAGTTTTACAATTCCGATAAATAAACAATAGAAATTGTATTAAGCCAACAAGTGAGTATTAGAATAAAATTAATTCTGATGAAATTGCTCTCTTACTATTGACGTTATCTATCAACATAACTCTAAATATTGGTTATGTTTTGTTTATTTTCAAAATCCAGTTCTACGACTTCCATCAGTTGTAACTAATGATACTGTTAACTGCTAGCGAATTAACTGCCGTCATCGTCGTGAAACTGTTGTCAAACTCAACTTAGACAGTTTCTCAAAGCACTTCACCGCAGCCATTTGGTAACCAGACGAATGAAACAACTGGCATCTAAAATGCTTACTGGCCACCTCTGAATACCTATATCAAGAAACTCTGGGAGACAAGTCCTGGATGAAGGCCATGGCCCAACCCAGCCTACTCTTGTGCTAGAATTCATTAAGACATTGACTTACTAAACTTAGAAAAATCTAACTAGAAATAAATGGGCATTTAAATTTTGCCTTCCTTGTTACTTTCCAGTTCTGGAAATTAGTAACCGAAAAGAAAAGAAATTATGTCGACCAAATTTCAAAAGTTATGCTCCCAATTTAACATGGCTCACCTCTGTACCGCCGCCGAAATATTACCCCGAACATCAACTAAGAAGTTGGTAAAGGCAACCAAGAAAAACGATCTTGACTCTTCAGTCTACCTCGACAATTTATCAACTGTCTGACTCTAGCTGAACGCTTCTTGCTCTTCTTCTGTTCTTCTACTGTTATAATACAAAGTAGGGATGCTGACCGCAAAGAAAAATATCATAAATATCGACACTTTAAAAAATATCGTCAAGCATTACTTATTTTAACAATATCCATATTTTTGCAATTCTACCCTACTTTTTCACGCAAAATTCACTTCATATCCAAGGGAAATACCAAAATAAAAGTTCAGTACTCTCATTCGAAAACTCTAGATTTTACTATCGATATTTAAGTTTAATACTCTCATTTACAACTATCGACATATTATTCAAAGATATATCGGCACAAAAGGCTATCGATACATCGAAAAAAAATATCGGCGAAAAATATCGAGCACTCCACCAAGGACTTCCAGCACAGCACCTGGTAGCTAAAACTCTCTCTCAATACCGCTACGTCTCAGAAGAAACTGTCAGAGAAAGGAAGAATGTTTGGTACAAAACCCAACCGGTCGACTGTATTGTGCGAGTTAAAATTAATATTATAGTTTTATCTGAGCGTGATGTCATTATTCTTTATTAATAGAATTATTTTATGGTTAAAGCTCATCAAGTTCTTTGAAAATATTCGCTCTATGTTGGAAACTAAGTGGGTAAGACCTATTTGGAAAGAAAAAGTCCTATTCCACCCATCGTGTTGTACTTCTTATGTTCCGAAAAAAAAACACACAAAATAAAGCACATCCATTAAAATTAATCTACTAATCCAATTCGACTAATCAATTATTGAAATATAAAATTTACTATAAAAATCTTACATAACATAACTAAAACCGACCATATAATTATACTAATTTAAGATATTATTCCGAATAAAAATAGTCAAGAGCTGTTATTTACCGAACAATCACTTTAAGCTTATTTGGTTTATTAGAAAAACACTTAAGCAAATTGTTTCTTAAAAAGCAATTTGAATGCAAAATCTTATACATTTTCTGTGTAATTGGCCGCAAAAAAAGTGAATAACTAATCAGCTTGAGTCGCGAAAGGAAAACAACAATAATGAAAAACACCGTTGAAAATCGAAGATGTTTTTAATTTAGCTGTAATCTGACGCGATGCTAAATTCTAAGAAAATATCGTAATATTTATGAGTTTAAGTTAATTGGAATGGATCCATCAATAAGTATAATTGTTTCATAAATATCTTTTGATTGTATTGGGGGTTTTATTTTATTTTAACTACTGTTATTAGTATAATTCGTGGAAAGATAAGTACGAGAAATCAAAGATGTCTCCCTGGGTTTCCGCATGTTGAATACACTAAAAAAAGTTTTTTGTTCAAGTTGTTGTAATCAATACCCAGTTGAATAATCTGTAATATATTAGGATCATAAAAATTACAAAAATGCAAAACACTTTTATAATCTTCGTTTTAGTAATTTTAATATCAATAAAAAAAATTATACAATTAATTTTATTGTAAATAATATTATAAGTAGATAAATAGGTATAAGTAAATATTAAGCTAAATTGTGCATATATAGTAGTATATTAAATAGTTATAGTAGATAGGTTAAGTAAATTTTTTGTTTATTTTTATTTAGTTAATACAAGGATTATGTACATATTTTATTTTAAAATTTATATTTTGTGTTAAAATCTAAAAAGTTTAAAATAAAAAAGGTGTTCCTTTTTTGCATTTTGAAATATGCAAAAAATGGTTTTTGTTTATTTTTATTTCTTATATATATATATATATATATATATATATATATATATATATATATATATATATATCTTTAAATATAATATATATCTTTTAAAGTCTCCTTTACCTCCTCTTTTACCAACTATACCTTTAGACCTAAAGTTTAAGGTGGGCCCCGAACCACGGTTCTCAGCATTAAGCCTACCGACTGGCGAATGACCAACTTTAGAAATCATCCCAGACGACATCCGGTCTTACCCAGCCTGGGTACTGGCGTGACATTTAACTTGTCGGATTTTACACTCTTGCTTAGAACAATCACAAGTATTAAACAATCACAAACATACATTTACGACTGTGCCCCAGCAGGATTCGAACCCGCGGCTATTGCAACAGTAGGAGGACCGTCCTATCGCCTTTATCACTACGCCACCAAGCCGGCAATTTGTTTTTATTTGGTTATTACAACTATTATTATGTACATATTTCATTTCTTATTAATTTTTTGGAGTCGGTTCAATTTTTTGTTAAAATATTTTATTTTTCTCTTTTTTGTGTTACATATACACTCAATAAATTACGCAGTTATTTTAGCTAATATTACAATGGGTAGGCCAAGTAAAGCCCTTATGAGGAAAAATAGGAATAAAGAAACTATAATTGAAGATAAAACGCACTTCAGGCTCCGGGGACCGCTACCTAACCTAGGTGATTGACAAATGTTCTAACGAATCAAAGAAATCTCTACCCCCACCGGGAATCAAACTCGCTACTTCTGTTATGGAGTTAAATGTCTTAACCATTACTCTATAGAAGTGCTCTTCGCAATATTTCTACAAGGTTTTATATACCAGAGCTAGTGCTTAAAAAACAAATTTAATGACTTTTGCACTGAACGACTTCCGAATTTATTACATATATATATATATATATATATATATATATATATATATATATATATATATATATATATATATAAATGAATTTGTTGTTTATAAATGTAGTTGTAATAAAAATATAGTTGTCATCGTCAGGAAATCATTCATTGATCTGCGGCAGGAACGGGGTTTCTAATACTCGCTTATATTGATCTCGTTTCATTATCCCTTTTACAATGTTAATGTTTAATTACAAACTAACCGAGTGTTTAGCCCTCTCTACAAAGCAATCTGTGTGGAATTTTCCGGTAGGTTGTCGTCTTACAAAAGAACTTTTGTCAATCAAAATATGGAAGTTTGATTCGTCGAGAAAGCACACCTGTAAATTAATATAATTAATTCTAGAAAATCGTTATTGACCAATTGTATTGTTCAATAAAGTAATACAGTCGACGGTTAGGTGCATTCGCATTTTCCTCTCCAAAATGTTTACACCATCGTCGTTTATTATCGTAGCGAAATGAGCAACAGACTTAGTTTGAAACTCCAGAAATAGCTGCTATCTCCCTCGGGGAATGTGTGGAGTGTAGTAACAAGGTTTGTATGCCTATACATTTTCTTGAATAAGCGCGCTAAGCCGTATCCATTCCGAAATGTTGAAAACGCGTTGAACTGTTGAAAACGTTGAGACGCCTATACTATGTTGCCACTTTACAAAAACAATTATAATGATATCAGTAATTGTAAATATCAAGCAGTCATTTAACCAAAACAAACAAAACGCTAAAACAGTGTTTACCGGTTTATAACATCTAATTATATATTATCCATAATATTTTAAAGAATTTGGCAGACATTTGACTTGATTATTTGTTTGGGCGCATCAGAGAGCATTGTATCAATATTTAATTTTTTTACTTTTATTTTAAAATTAGAAAGAAAAATACGGTCAATTTACAAACTGCAATAGGCAATACATTCGACTTTATGATGACGTGAGTCTGCTGTTATTTTGGATGAACTATAGCTTACTGATAATATATATTAAAAATGAATATTTAGCTAATAAAACAAATTCACATTTTTAAATTATTTTGAAAGTGTTAAAATTAGCGCACCTGAGGATTACATTTTGGTTTTTTACATATTTTTCTATTTCATTTATTATTATTTTTATATATCTATATGTTTTATTTCTTTAAATTTCCTTATAACATCTCTAGATTCATAATCAGCTGTATAGTATTTCCAGAAAGGCAACAGGAGGGTTCTCCTATTGTCGCGATAAGTAATCCGATCACTAAAAAATAGAAGAGGTTAATGTGACTAAAATAAATCAACAAACTTAGCACTCAAAAATTTAAACTCAGAGAGGGAGATTAATTAATTAATTTAATAAAAGTTCAAAAAATGTATTAATGTAATGTAGTATTAAAGTACATGAATAATTTTTATAGACAATAGAGTAAAATCGGAAATGGAGTGATCATAAATTATAAACAATGGATTGGATAATGCCGAAATGCAGACGGTTCTCTTTATTAGAATCCCCATATATGTAATAATAAGTAAATATTTTTCAAATATCTCTTTCAAATTATCAAGTAGTCTTTATATTACTTGCATGTATTTTGATCAGAGATAACTTATTAGTGAAAATGCGAAGTATTGTTATTTTCTATATTAATATTGAAGAATTCAAGGTATCCATAACGAGATTATATTTTTCACAATCATAACTTTTGTTTTTTGATTTACCAAGTCTGATACCCGAGGTCCATCCTCACTATGGTTTCAATGATTTAAAAGTGGGAATATTGATGTCAATAACAACAACAACCCAGAGAACCAAAAAAAAAAAGTTTGAAGAAAATACACTGCAAATCATGGATGAAAAACCAACTCATATAATTATTAGGCAACGGCACTAGATGAATCATATGTGTTTATTTTTACATGCAAAAATTCAAGAGGAGTAAAAATTCCCTTTACTCGCTTCTTGCCAATCCAATATTGAAGGGCTTTCTGTACCGTATTATAACTGGCAATAAAAAGTGGATCTGATACGTCAATCTCAAATTTAAAAAGTCATTGACTAATCCAGGAAATCCATCCACATCGACACCGAAGCAGAATAGCCATACAGTCATGTGAATATAAAAGGAAATATAGTAAATAGTGAATATTGAGCAGTTAAAACCGAACGAAAATTTTACTGCAAACGTCTATCGACGTCACTTCAACTAATTGAATGACATCTTATTGCAAAAAAGAGCAGTAATAGAGAGTAACAGACTCAAGTCATCCTCTTCATGATATTGCTAGGCCATGCATTATTAGAGTGTGGGGACACTGTTGAGCTAACACGAATGAGAACTTCTGCGGCACTCAGCGTACTCATCAGATAAAACGTCTTCTGATTACTATTTGTGCTTTTTTAAAAGATTAATTTGGTAATAATTACATGCAAGAACATAATAATTAACAAACCATATATTAGATATTTATTTGATTCACTCATTATTTCAATTTTTTAGAGGCATTTAGCAATTCTCTTTACACATCACAAATATTTATACCGACAAAAAAACGTATATAACTATGCCTTCGTCTACGATAAAAACCAGTTTTCAAATACCAATTTCGAGATATAACAGATTCACACGAGCAGAAACTGTAAATTTTTTCATCAGACACGACTAGTCCGGCCTCATAGCCGAAATTGAATCATCGAAAAGAAATCATAACTGTCGCACAAAAATGATTTTAATAAGTTGAAAACAGATCTGATGAAACGACCACATCCATCAGGGAATACAGTTATGTAACCGAAACAACATCGAGAAGAAAAAGCGCACGGTCGAGTCAAAGCGGTGATATTTAGCAGGCCGAGAAAAATTTCGTTTATCAGGTTGAATTTCATGCTCTACAACGTCGAAAGAAGTTTGTTTAAAAACGACTCTGATCTTATTTGGAACATTGTGGAAAAAAAGGTTATTCTTTTATGTGTAACTTGGTATATTAATATGTAAGAAAAACCGCATAATATATTATAACTGTACAGTCGATTTATATTTTAGATACACCCGATTTTTCATTGTATATGTAGCTACGGAAACAAAATAGAAGCTACCATATTTGACATTTGATATGGAGAAATAAAACGTATTGTATAATGAGTATTTTATACAATTTAATTATTTTATTTTACCATCATAATATAGACGGAGATCCAGTCACAGGCCTTGCAATAAAACAACTAATACACATCCTAGATAGCCTCGAATATACTGCCAAATGCAATTTGTAAATATGTTAAATTCGTCTCGTCATTCTCATTTTACTCTACTTAAAAAGGGACAGAATATTGTCTTATGTATAGGAACATGTATGATGGAACATGGCTATCAACTTATATAATTGCATTTATTTTGGTACTGGTCTACTTTGTCGTCAAATTTCTAATATATTCTTCAAGACGTTAGTTATTATAACTAAAGTATAGGCTATAATAAACAAAATGTTGTAAACCAAAAGTCCAATTTGATGCGGCAACATTGCAGTCAGCTGACGTCCTAAATTCTGAAAACGTGCATTGGCTCTTTTACTGGATATACTATATACATTATTCACTGTATTCATTTAGTGCAATATTTACTACACAAAATTCATCAATTATTAAAATTTTATTTTAAAGCTATTTTATTTTTCTTGATTCCTCTTGAAGGTTTATTACCATGCGTACAAGAAGACTTTTTTTCACTTATTTAGGATTATTTTAACTTATCGAGGATAACGTCTACAGTGACTGTCTACAGAGAATATATTTTGTGAAGTCGGTGTTCTAGTGAACAGGTATGAATTCTAGGTATAATTCAGTGAAAAAAAAATTTAAACATTCTTTTTAGTACAGACTTTTGCCTAGATAGTTCTTAAGGACTAAAGAATACATAAAATAAAAATTTGAAAATATAAATATTCAAGAACTTAAAGGTTAATGAAATAGGCTGGTTAAAAGGTCTTGTCTCACAGAATTGTTATTTGAATAAACGAGAGATTTTTTATCATTTTTTACCTTATCATTTTCAAAAATAGTAAAGGTCTGTTAAATTTACAATTTTGCTTTCTGAACATTGCATAAAAAATGCTTATACTAATCATACTAATCATGTTAACGGCTTCGAGAAAGTAGTTTCGGACTTCGGAAAAATGTTAGTTTTTTTCGCGATTAAAGTTTCAGGTAAAGTTACGCACAGTTTAATCACTTTATACTTACATCTTTTCAATTTTCGATTCCAGCTCCATTCATTGAATCTTCCTCTATATCAGGAAAGAGTCTAATCTTCTTTCTTTCTTTCAATCGAGCGGTTTTGGCCGACTTTGAAGCGCCAGAAGTTCGTATTTCGGTATTGTAGTGTTTAAAGAAGAATCTATAGTATCCTGGGCTAAAAGTTATTCTCATAATTATCGTCATTTTTAAAATGGAAATGAAGCCTTCCTTAAAACTTCAATTGTGTGAATTTCAGCATGTATATGTTTAGGTGCAAAAGTCCATATAAATGAATTCCGACATTCATTATTGTTTTGTGTTTTTAAACCTAAACATCGAGTCAGTCATATCTCAGACGATAAACTGTAATTTGTAAATCGGCTTGATAATTTTCAAAGCATCATCGCATAAAGGAGGGTTTTACATAAATCTGTTAAATTTATTATAAAAAAATCAGGAATAATCGAAATATATGAAATTAGCTAGAGTTATTACTATTAAAAACCAAGGGATGTCATTATATCTGATACTGAACTATAGCAACTTATTACTTATTTATATTTTTAAGGATAGTCTTAATTAGATCTTGTTAAAGTCACAGCAAACAATTGTTATACAACATTACCTAACTGTTAAACTTAATGCTCTTGGTACTACTTTACATAAAAACAGTTTTCCAATTAGTATTATTGAATTATTCAATGTATATAGACGCTAGTCATTGCTCATTATAATATATAGGACACAATGAATTGAAAGACTTGTACAGCAAAACTCAGCTCAAAGTCTCAATGAAATTTCAGACGTTAAGCTGTCTTTGATTGATGAATCAACTGTTTTTAAACGCTTATATGCGATGGAAAAGATCCAAAAGGAGGATAACTAACTACCGAACGGATTGCCTAGAAATGTAGTTTCGAACCTTTTCATCATTGCGTCTCTGGAGAGTCTCAAGTCCTGTAATGTGAGATGAAAAAGTTTATCTACTATAACAATCGCAAACGCAAACAGTCATCAATTAGTCCAGAAGAGCCATCCATATCTACACCGCAGCGGATCGGAAGAACGACACTCCAGATATAGTTCCTTCCGACTATGATTTAACAATGCTGAAGAAATGCGAAAATGGATCCATGAATTGATGGCTACCAATTCAATATCGTTCCATCGTTACGGTAGCAGTATATTGCCAGAAACATGGAAAATAGTTCTAAAATATAATGAAAATTTTGATTTAAGTAAGTAATAAGGAGTAATAACGCTCTTCAATAAATAGCTATTTAAAGTGAAAAATTATCCTAATACTTTATATGAAACTGATTATAAACTCACCTCAATTTTATAAAATATCAGAGTTAATAAAACCGTTGAGGTATATGTTAGACTATAGTTCAAAAACCGCCTGAAGCTCGAATGTTTGTGTTTGTTAATCTGGCCATTGACGTTTGTTTGTAAAGTAATCCCAAGCCGAACGCCAGCAACTTCCTGAACGGTATAACGTATTTATGTCCTAAGCTATGAAAATTGATATATTTAATAATAATGTTTGTTTTGTGTTTTGTAATTTACATTGCCTACATAAAATATATAACAGGACCAAATATTTTCATTTATAATTTATCATATTTAGCCGTTTGATTAGGTGTATTCCAATAAAAATTAGATTAAGGTCAATGAAATTATTTTATATTTTATCTTTTTTATTTTCGTTTACTTTTGCATATTGTGTAGTGGTCCGAATATATGATGCATGGATCTGAAAAACTTAACAGATCTATTGAAAAGTCCCCATCCTGACATATAGATGGCGCTACTAGAATTAAATCGATATGTTTTTTAGTTAGCCCTAGCTCCCTCAAAAGATGTGTGTATAAATTTTACAGCTGTCGGATCATTAGTTTGTGAATTATAGCATTTTGAGAGAAGCATTTTTGTTATTATGAAAAAAATGGTTAAAAAGGAATTTCGCGTGCTGATAAAATATTGCTTTTTGATGGGAAAAAATACAGTTGAAGCAATAATTTGGTTTGATGACGAGTTTCTGGACACTGCCACAGAAAAATCAACCATCAAGGATTGGTATGCTAAGTTTAGACATGGTGAAATAAGCACCGAAGACGGTGAATGCAGTGGACGCCCAAAAGAGGTTGTTACCGACGAAAACATTAGAAAAATCCATAAAATGATTTTGAATGACCGTAAATTGAAATTGAGTAAAATAGCAGACACTCTAAAGATATCAACTAAACGTGTACATCATATCATTCAGTAATATTTGGGTATGAGAAAGCTTTATGCAAAGTGGGTGCAGCGCGAGCTCACCTTTGACTAAAAACAACGACGAGTTGATGATTCGGAGTAGTGTTTGAACATGATCAAGTATAATAAACCCGAGTTTTGCGTCGATATGTGACAATGAAACATGTCTCCATTATTTCACTCTGAAGTCCAATCGACAGTCTTCCGAGTAGACTGCACAGGATTAACCCGCTCCAAAGCCTGTGAAAACGGAACACTCGGCTAGCAAGATTATGGCGTCTGTATTTTGGGATGCGCTTGGGACAATTTTCATTGACTACCTTGAAAAGGGTAGCATCAACAGGGACATACGTAATTGGCGTTATTGGAACGTTTCAAGGACAAAATGATTTTGAGGATATATATATCCTCAAAATGCTTAGAATATGTGAAAATAATGCCTTGCTGTATGATGTAACAATTAAAAAAATTAAAAAATAAAATGTATTTCAAAAAAATATAACTGAAAAGATAATAATTTTGTTAACCATATAAATATAAATAGGTAAAAGTTATCAACTACGATCAAATTTCGTTCGAACAAACAACAGCTATAATTAAAACTGTTGAACAATATAGAAACACATATTTACCGTTCATAAATTACGTAATTCTTTTTTCATTATTTACATAAGCGGTCTCTATTGATTACCTTGTAAGTTAATCCTGGTCAACTTTAAACTCGTATATTACGGGTACGTCCGAAGGTGATCCAGTTTTTACGACGTCAATAGAAAATGATATTCGATTTAAGTGTACCGTAAGAAAAATGGGTTCGGTTTAGAAATGTATATCAATATGATTAAAAAAACAGGTTATTTAGCGATTCGGGTACAGTTAATCAAGTTGATTAAGAGCCTTGATCTGAATATGCATAAAGTATATTGTTAGTGGTGAAATTTAAGTATTTGGAAGTAATTTAGAGACTTTGCCGAGTCTATGATTAGAAGCAGCGATTTAATTACCGATATTTCAGCATGAACGGGGATGTATTGCGTCTACTTTGTCATCGTTGTACTAGAGAGGAAGCTAAGATCTGCGATGGTTAATTTGTTTACTAGTTATAAGGTTGTAGCTAGAAAAATATTTTACTAGTTTGCTAAATATATAATGTAGGGCTAATTTTAAACTCGGGACGTAAAATAATGATTATGTGAGAGATCTTGATTCTCGAGGTGGTCGGGAGTTCTGAAAACCCAATGAAAACCTACCTGAGCATCCAATTTTCAATCACCCGGTCGAAATTAATATATACATGAAATATAATGAAATTATCGGTGATTATTACGATAGAGATATAGATACTTCTAAAATGAGATAGAGATACTTCTCTTGTCAGGTAATATTGAAATATATCGGTAATGATTTAATATACTATATACTATAGTTAATTTAGTTAGCTTAGTTTAGTTATTTTATATACTATAGTTAATATACTGGCATCTAAATATGCGAGTTATGCTGGCAGATATTAATAATGGATGGTATTGATAATATCATTAAAAGACGGTGACAATGGCAGGTAATAACAATGATAGAATAATCTGGATGGTTTTCAATAATCTTAGTCCATAGTAGTAAAATACATAGTAGACGGAGAATCATTATAAAACAGACAATAATGGCAACTGATAGCAATGATAAATTGAGGTTGGATAAAATATGTCATGTGCACACGGTACGTAGGGAAAATAACGCACGACGTACCAGCTAATACCCTAACACTAAAAATAATGGACTTGCAATGAAATTAAGAGAAGCAGACTCACTAGATACAGTTAGTAGTTCCAGCTTATGTCCTAACACTAACAAAAATGACATACAATGACGTCAAGTGAAGAAACACGCGAGATCCTGCCACTAGTCAAGTCAATAGGCCCCGCAAAGGTTAAGGTAAATTTTCAAATATACAAATAAATAAACAGTACTGTTTATATTGTGCACTCACTTCTCCAGATCGTACAATGGAGAATTCCAAATGACACCATTCTAGATACGCTGTCATCAAGAGCCAGCAAAAACCACTTTCGGTCGAGTTTATGAATGCTTTAAGTAATCCATAGATCATAACTACACATCAGTAACTCTGGCCATTTTAGCCTTAGTTTCTTGCTTATAAACTAGTTATAATATTACTATTTACAGTTAAAACAATAGTATTATTAATTCTTATCTTTGATTTAAAATAATTTAATAATTATGGAGAATATACGACGATTCGAAGAAATAATAAAATGGAGTAGAATAAAATTGATAACAATAAATGGATAAACAAATAAATAAGTAGACGACAATGAATAGAGAATAGCAAATATAAAATGACAAATAGAGAATATTAAATGAACAATAATAAATGGAAAATAGTAAATATTGGTCCAATAACGCTCTGTAATAGTTGCTGTTAATGGCTCTACCTTTTTCAAGGCAGCCAATGAAAATTATTCCATGCGCATACCAAAATACACACGCCATAATCTTGCCAGCCGATTGTTGCGTTTTCCCACGCCTTGGAGAGGGTTCATCGTATGCAGTCCACTCGGATGACTGTCGATTGGACTTCGGATTGAAATGATGGAACCATATTTCATCCATTGTCACTATCGACGAAATAACTGGGGTTAATTACGCTTGATCATCTTCAAACACTGCTTCGAATCATCAACTCGTCGTTGTTTTTGGTCAAAAGTCAGCACGCGCGGCACTCACTTTGCACAGAGCTTTCTCATACCCAAATATTAATAAAGGATATGATGCACATGTTCAGCTGCTATGTTTAGAGTATCTGCTATTTCATTCAATTTCAATTTACGGTCATTCAAAATCATTTTGTGGATTTTTTAAATGTTCTCGTCGGTCTCGTCTTCGGTGCTCATTTCACCACGTCTAAACTTAACATACCAATTATTGATGGTTGCTTTTCCTGGGCGGTTTCCGGAAACTCGGCATCAAGCCAAGTTTTTGCTTCAACTGTATTTTTTCTCTTCAAAAAGCAATATTTTATCATCATGCGAAGTTCCTTTTTATAATTTTTTTTTCACAATAACAACAGTTGCTTCACTCAAAATGCTATAATTTATAAACTAATGATCCGACAGCTGTAATTCTAATTAATTCTAGTAGAGCCATCTATCTACCATCTACCGACAGCACTAAAAACGAACGAATAAATGGAACGGGGTTATCAATGCATATAACCCAAATTACCTCAGAATCGATTGGTCGATGATAACTGCATTCTTTATTTATATTACTTTTCTCTATTTATTTTACTTCCTTTATATTAACATCCTCATAACTGATGTATACGTATGCCCATACAGGTTTCAATAGTTGCTTGTATGATAAGAGTTGATTACGTACTGATAATTGTAATTTTCGATCAATGTAGCAGTTTATTTTCCTTTATTTTAACTACAGTCCTATCCTTTTCTTCTTTACATGTTCGTTCCAGCGAAGTCTTGCAAGATATATTTGGATGGGCTACTAAAAAATTAATTACAGATAATGTAACTAAACAGCAAGTAACTACAGCACAAAAAAATTAAATAATATACATTTGATAGTGGAAGGCCCATTTTCTTGAACTTGTCTGGTGTGTGGAAGAAAAATTGTTATCTATTTTTATCAACTATGTCAACTTTTTGACTCTAGGGACGAGGGTTTTTCTATAAAAGTGGTATAATACAACACCTTTTAAACATATAAAGATTATGATCTTATAGCCCAGCAAAAGAATCATGATATATTATCATAATTCATTTTACCTACCACGCGCAATGGTAACTCTAGTAATCTAAAGCGCACTTATAGAATATTTTCTTTACTCGCTAAAATTATCAATTTAAATTTGTAGCGGAAAACGTTGCTGTAAAAAATAATGACGTTAAATAAAGCGATAATTTCTTAAACATATTCATAATAAATATTCCATAAAGTCTTCAAGCAAAACAATGTTCTGTTGTCATATTCTCAATAAAAATTATAAACCAAACTTTTTCCTTTATTTAACTGTATAGTCAGGTCAGTTTCTAATAATAAGTCAAAAAACAACGGAAAAAAAAAACAATAATACGTAGAAAATCACTAAAGCAGAAACAAACTATAATGCTGTCTATATAATGCATACAAAGCAGGAACTATTTAAAAAGCAGCTATTGTAATGACGGTTCACTAACACATCTAGCCACCCTCAAGGACGAATTGTCGTTTTATTATTTCTTGCGGAACGAACTAATATTGCGATTTAATTTTTCTTCAAGTTCAGTACACAGTATAGTAAATAAGAGTATTTTTATGTCCGTCTGTCGTCTATATATTATATAAATTATATTCATATTCATAGAAATAAATCATATTTAGCCAATTCGGATTTTAGAGATTTTTCAGTAAACTAAAAAATACAGCGAAAATCAGCCGAGCATAAAGCAATTATAAATAACGTCCATATAATGCACAGAAAACAGGAAGCTTTTTAAAAATCGGCCTTTGTCATTCTGGTTCACTAACACATTTTGATTTGTCTGCATCAAGGTCGAATTCTCAAAATTATGTCCCGCTGATCTACTCTAGAATAATTGGAATTTATTTTTACTGTTTGTTAAACTTTTGAGCTAAATTTTATAATCTACATCTAAGAGTTAGTAGTAGTAGTAGTATGTATTGTTGCAAATATTAATCCGTTCTCAGTAACTTTTTGAAGCAAAAGCGTCATAGTTTAAGGTAATAGGCCAGCAGATGTAGAGAGTTACCATGAATTATCCCAGTATATTATATTTTAGGCAAAATTCTGAGGTTCGGGCCTTAAGGTTTCTAAATATGGATTTTAGTTGCTCAGTTGGAGACTGTTGGAGTTAGGAGAAACAAAACTTGCGAAAGCGGTCCTTAAAATCAGGAAAATTATTGTAAATACAGTGCAACGCAGGAGCAATCCATTCATAGGCAACCTGGTGGAGTAAGATGCATCCACTTCTCACACATAATTTTGTTATGACTGTTGTTCAAAGATGTCCTAAAACGACTGGTTATTAGAAAAAAATATGTATTTGATCCAACTGTCAGATGTGATGAATAAGATATATGTTTGAAATTAATAATTTCTTTTATATGAAAATAGAATTAAACCAGTAGTATTGTCTGTAAAGCCGTTCCAATAACTCGCCTCTTATAAGTTATAAGTTAAAAGTTATACAAGTTAAAATAAAATAAATTTGCTTTTAAATTAAGCAACATTTTTTGTACCAGACAAGCTAACAAAAATCTAGAGGAGCATGAAGTTCCACCATTTAAGTTTACAAGCTTGAGCTTTGTCAGTTTGAGCTGAAAATTTTACCTTTTAAATATGTGTTAGTTTACATACACAAATTATATTCATTGAAATATATTATTTAATGTTGCGTTAACCGTAGACCGTAAAATAATATTATTAATTTTTACTCTGATTACGGTATGTATAAAACTTTAATTTAAACTAAAAGTAAAAACATTATTACCTAGTTGCCAGGGATAATTTAAATGTCTTTAGCGTATATATGAAAAAATTCTATAATTATATGAATTGTATTCAGGGGATGTCTGGGTACTATATATTAAATTGTTTTTTAATGAAGAATATTTGAAAACGCTTAACCGACAAAATGTATATAATAAAAGTCCAGTTGTAATATCTAAAAATACAGTACAGTATTTAAAATTCTTAACGAAAGCCCACAAGTTTTTAAAAATGTACAATGTTTGTTTTATATTTGACGTTATATAAATTTGGGAAAAACATGATCGGTTTATCCCAATAGATGGCAATAATTTTTTTATCCATTAAAAGCCATTATTTTGTTAGTATAGATATAGTATTAGAGGCGTTGTCTTCACGGCAACGCTAGAGTACACATATTAACAGACTCGACATTGACGATACTGATGCATCACACATGCTTTATCCAGATAATTTGTAACGTTTAACAAAATCAACGCTTTGTTTCAAATTATTTAGATAGGACCGGAAACTTTTTAAAAAAAAAACGATGTCTTATCTCTTTGCTTTATGTATATCACTTCTTAGATATGGGACACAATATAACTAATTAATCTTAATTATAACATATTCACAAAATGTTTTAAAAAAGCCTAAACGTCCTCTTTTCTATGTCATACACATTAAAAATGCCACCGAAAACAAACCAATAAACGCACCATAGAAATAAATTTCAAATAAAATACACTTTATTTATGTCCCCGTCTGCTTTATATCAACAATATACTGATAGTGGCGAAATGACGACAATCATTCAAACACAACTTGCTCATTCCATTTCAACATGCTTTTATTGAAAAAGATGTATAACTAAAACAAGTCCTGTTATCAGGATAAACTTTTTAGAGAGAGAGGTTTTAAAGAATCGAAATTTTAGGCACTATCAAAGCTTAATCGGAGATATTATTATTTTAGCGATACGACATCTATCAAAACTACATTTTTCGAGACGGTTTATGCTGCGTAAAGACCGGGCCAACGAAAGCCAACGTCTGTTTAAACGGTTTGACGATGACCAACGGATTGTTGGCATTCGCTTGCAATTCATTGTAAGCGAATGTCGGTAATATCAAAAGTAAGGAATGGAATCCACGAATGCGGAAAAATACGGATTCACAGACTAACCGATTTACTTGAAATTTGACGTCAGGCTTTTCTATATATTCTCTTATAGTTTATCGTACGAAATAATGCTATAACAAAATTTGGATTTTTAATATTAAAAAAAAAGTTGTTCAACCAGACGTGATCAGATCGTGTCAAGGGGGGTGCGCTATTTTTTCGAGACCCCCCCCTACTACACCAATCTATAACGTTTTGGATATTTAATTTCCTAACTCTTTTTCTTTAAACGCTGATATAAAAAATTTAGTAATAAATTGATTGTAAAACTACTGATTGTTTCCTTTATTTCACTTGAAGAGATAGATGATCTGCTTAACATAAACCGATCAAATTCAATTCAAAATACCTTATTTATGATATTGTAACAATTTATCACTTATAATTAGCAATGATATGTATCTGCGCTAAAAATACTTTAATAACAGCAAAAATTAAAATAATGACACTTTTTATAGAACGTATAAAATCGACAACCGATGAACTTTCATTTTAGTAATTACATCTTGTACGATAACATAATGCGGGGATCGAAGCAACTGGCTCCAACGAAATGAACAAAACGCAAGGCCGTCTAATACATTCCACGCCCGGTCGCTATCGACGCTTTGCTCAAGCTTTTACGTACCGCTAACTTTCTTTTCACGCTAACATAAAGGTTACCGTATGTCTCGACTATTATCAGTCGAGATTGTAAAAAACATTCGCTCCGAAATCCACCGCTAACACTAGCGAGACAAATTACGGTACTTTTTGATCAACATAGAATGTAGGTTTTATAAAAAAAAAAGTTATTGATGACAATTTGATAGCTGTGTAGTATAATAAAACATATTTTTATTTATATACTTGGGCCTTCAACTTGCATAAAAATCCACATATGTATGTTAATATTCTAAGGAATTTTAAAGATATCCTGTTTACACAATTATTTAATTGTTACTAGTCGTTTCCATCTAACCTACAATTTGTCTTTATAATAACTTAAATCTAGGTATATAACTAGCAAGACCCATCGGCCCTATGTCAGTATCTGGTGAAATAATGTTTATACATTCCACTGCTGTATTTTTTATTATATGCACCTCAATACACAACACTACACAAAATCAGATGGTTTCATTCTTTTGAGTCTGTGTCCTGTTCTGGTGGTATTCAAAAGCTGCAATACCTCAATATTCTCATGAGAATGGAGTCTTTCCTCATGCCCCCTTGCAATTCTCTCGATTTCGTGACTGACTATGGGTATCTGAACGTCTCGATGTAGGTAATCAGTCCTATAGTACTTCGGTGCGCCCACAATACCTCTCAAGACTTATGTTACTCTTTGCAGAACATCCCCGTAATTGAACTCCGTATGTCCATATAGGTTTCAGTATTTGATTATATAATACTAATTTATCATGAACTGATAATTGTGATTTTCTTCCAATTAGCCAGTATATTTTCCTTTATTTTAATTCCAGTTCTTTTCTCTTCTTCTCTATATGTTCCTTCCAGAGAAGTTTTGCCATCAAGATTCATTCCGAGATATTTAGCGTTGTTTGATATATGGACTGGTAATATTATTTAATGTTATTCGTGCTTGTACAGTGTCTTTATAGGTGAACTGCACATGTACAGATTTACTTTCATTAATTCTTATTTTCCAAACTTATGTCCAATTATTTATATTGTCACTTGCTTGTTTTAATTTTAGTGAGGCTTCTTCACTATTGCCTCCGACAGCTATAATCGCAGTATTATCAGCAAATGTAACCATTGTAATATTCTCCATTTGTGGTATAACACAAGTGTAGAGCAGATAAACCATTGGTGCCAGTATACTTCCTTGTGGTACACTTGCTTTAGCTTCTTTTATTGTAGAGTAAGCTTCTTCTTGTTTGACTCTAAACATTCCGGTTGCAATATACGATTTTAATAGTTTAGTGTGTTGTTTTGGTGGCATTTTCTGTAATTTATGAACAAGGCATTCATGCCAACCCTTATCGAAGGCTTGAGCTACATCTAAGAATATAGCTGAGCATAAATTTTTACTTTCGTAGGCTTTTTCAATAACATCTGTTATTTTGTGGACTTGGTTAATTGTTGAGTGCTTGTTAATAAACCGAAACTGGTGTGTTGGTGTTACGTTTTTTCTGTCTGTTTACACAAATGATGATACACGGGTACTTAGCCCATACTCAAATGACGTAAAATTCCATCTTTGATCTATTGATATCGTGTCTGTTTTAATAAGACTGAGATATGTTCAAAAGTGGCTAGAAATAGAAACTTAACTCGTGTACATTATTTTTTGCTCTAATTGCTTCAGTATTTGAGTTGAAAATCTTCTGCTCATTCTCTGCACTAAAGTCCTAATAACGATTTATTTAAGTTGAGGTTTGGAGATTGAGCTAACCATGGAAAATATTTGATAATATTCTGATGCTCCTTTAACCAAGCCTGATTCTTTTTGACTCTGTGTATGGGCGTGAATCACCTTGGAATATACCACAGTGTTTCCTGGCAATATGCTAGTTGTTGCAAAAATTTCATAAGAATGCCAGTTTATTACCGAAATAATGCTGCCCATCTCATAACGGGGCCTGCTCCATGCTCGACTATAGAAAACAAGCAGTCCGTATCGTAGGGTTATTTCGGGGTTCTGCATACATAAAATCAGACAATCCACATTGTGTAATCATAATCATTTTGGTAGGTCTATAAAAGGTTTCGCACAGCCTTTCCATAAATGTTAGTTTTGTGGAGCTTCTGTTGTACTGTTTTTCTCGAAACAGTGTAACTCAATCGAATTTGAGCTCTTCTTTTGCAGCAGAAGTTACGGGTGGCCTGGCTACTATTAATTTTAATGTCTATCGGTCTATGTCAGTTAACTTTAAGTTTCGACCACTCTTCCTGTTCTCAGCGATTATGTTTTGTGTTACAATGTTACCGCGGACACGAGCGACATTAGCTTGTGAAACGTCAAGCAACATCTGAGAGATGATACACTGCACAAAGCATAACCTACAAAACTTGGCATGTAAACTGAGCAATACTTAATTATTGGAGAGCATGTTACCAACATGCAACAAGATGTGCATCAAACTAACTCTTACTATTTCCTTTATTCCTATCAGTATTGGAATCCCATATTAACAAAAGGACACATTTTTATGTGTAATAGAATTTAATTTATGTGTAATTTAGGTATAATAGAAATTATGGGGGGATATATGTTATATAAGACAGATACTTCTCTAGATTTTCGAAAGAAAATAGGTGTGTCGATGCGAATTGGTTGTTGAAAACAACATACTGTGTATTTATGTTTTGTTGTGAGGTGTGATGAGAGGTGTGTTGCAAATTTAGAATCAAGGGCTACTTCCATATTAGAAGGAAATTAAATCGGCAGTATCAGACGTACTATCATTTTAATGAATTTATTCAATTAACCGAAATCATCCTACAAATGAATACAAAAAACCGTTTATCAAGGATTGAACAATTTCACGTCATTAAGATAGTTTAATAAAGTTAGAGCAAAAATATCCCAGTTCAGGCTGCAAAGTATAAAAGTACATAATGAAAGGAAAATGGGTAATTCGAGATGACTATTTAAAAACCGTGAGGATTATAAATGAATCAAAGACATAAATTAGTGGAGTGAAATAAATCATAAATCGATTAATAAAGAATATTTTACATACAGCTCTAAGGTTATATTATTTTACTTCTCGTTGGATATACGTTCTAAATTAATACGCTAAGCCATTTAGATCCTATTCTATGTATAGCTCCAAACAAAAGCTTGTAAGTGTATGTTCTTAACAGCAGAATAACTTTGCATGACTATATATTGTATGAAGTGATTTCAGGTTTAGCTAGCAATATCTAAAATATTGCTGAAGGATTAATATATTAAGCGTTCAAAAGACCATTATATCTTATGGCAATATATGAAAAGCAATCAGATAATAGAATATTACCGCAAATTAGTTAAACAAACTTCATATTGTTCTTGTTGCATAAATTAAGAAATGATATGCGTGTATCCAGCACGTAGCCAACTAACATAAAATTCCGTTTCTTATCTGTAGACCTCTGTTACCCCTGTTTTAATAACAGTAAATTTTATACACTGAAGATTTAGAAGAATGAGAAGAAGAAGATTATTTTTTGTAGAAATACCACAGATTCAAAGGAGTTATGCCTATTAATTATAATATTACCTTTTAAGATATATTCTGAGTTTTCTACAAAAAAAAAACTACCTGCTCAATATATATTTGTTATACGGACAAGTGATACGGCCTTATCAAAGTTATTCAAGAAAAATCGGTGTTCACTGAATGAACTGATATCTGAAAAATTGAGATATCTTATATGTTAGCATTGGGTTCCATTCATAATATAATAAGATAAGTTTGGCCTAAGTGTCGTTTAGGATCTAATATAAAATGGTTTCTGTATATACATTTTGTTGCTTTACACCCATCACTTTTTATAATTGTCGCAGTCGATAGGTTTCCGAGGAAATCATGCTGTAAGGTCGCAAAATAATAATTAAAGAATATTGATTAAAGATGCCCAAGATAAACTATTTCAATTAGGACACATCCATGCTTTGAAGAAACCTCGCTAGCTTGTAGATTCTTGGCACATCCATCGAAGTTCGGGGTGTAAGCTCACTAGGGATGGACCGAAATGGCTCACATTTCATAACTTATTAGTCGATTTAGCAAGCAAACAATAAGTTTTGGTGTGCAGCTCTGCAAATTTTAGCCGACAAAATGTATATAATAAAAGTCCAGTTGAAATATCTAAAAATGCAGTACAGTATTTAAAATTCTTAACGAAAGCCCACAAGTTTTTAAAAATGTACAATGTTTGTTTCATATTTGACGTTATATAAATTTGGGAAAAACATGATCGGTTTATCCCAATAGATGGCAATAATTTTTTTATCCATTAAAAGCCATTATTTTGTTAGTATAGATATAGTATTAGAGGCGTTGTCTTCACGGCAACGCTAGAGCACACATATTAACAGACGCGACATTGACGATACATGCATCACACATGCTTTATCCAGATAATTTGTAAGGTTTAACAAAATCAACGCTTTGTTTCAAATACTTTAGATAGGACCGGAAACTTTTTAAAGAAAAACGATGTCTTATCTCTTTGCTTTATGTACTTCACATTTTGTATTATTTTTTCTTCTTTCGCTTTATCCACTTCTTAGATATGGGACACAATATAACTAATTAATCTTAATTATAACATATTCACAAAATGTTTTAAAAAAGCCTAAACGTCCTCTTTTCTATGTCATACACATTAAAAATGCCACCGAAAACAAACCAATAAATGCACCATAGAAATAAATTACAAGTAAAATAAACTTTATTTATGTCCCCGCCCACTTTATATCAACAATGTACTGATAGTGGCGAAATGACGACAATCATTCACACATAACTTGCTCATTCCATTTCAACATGCCCTTATTGAAAAAGATGCATAACTAAAACAAGTCCTGTTATCAGGATAAACTTTTTAGAGAGAGAGGTTTTAAAGAATCGAAATTTTAGGCACTATCAAAGCTTAACACTTTAAAAATATGCCCTTAAAAGTGTTTTTTCGGAGATATTATTATTTTAGCGATACGACATCTAAACTGTGGTTCCTAAAATAGAAGAATTAGACGCGTTTTTCTCAAAACTACATTTTTCGAGACGGTTTATGCTGCGTAAAGACCGGGCCAACGAAAGCCAACGAATGGATTTATTGGGATATTTTGAGTTCTGTTTAAACGGTTTGACGATGACCAACGGATTGTTGGCATTCGCTTGCAATTCATTGTAAGCGAATGTCGGTAATATCAAAAGTAAGGAATGGAATCCACGAATGCGGAAAAATACGGATTCACAGACTAACAACAAATGGAATATGTACATTTCATCGAAGGCCACCGAATATTCGATATCCAACATTTAACGATTTACTTGAAATTTGACGTCAGCCTTTTCTATATATTCTCTTATAGTTTGTTGTACAAAATCATGCTATAACAAAATTTAGATTTTTAATATAAAAAAAAATTGTTCAGCCAGATGGGATCAGATCATATCAAGGGGTGTGCGTTATTTTTTCGAGACCCTCCCCCCTACTACACCAATCTATAACGTTTTGGATATTTAATTTCCTAACTCTTTTTCTTTAAACGCTGATATAAAAAATTTAGTAATAAATTGATTGTAAAACTACTGATTGTTTCCTTTATTTCACTTGAAGAGATAGATGATCTGCTTAACATAAACCGATCAAATTCAATTCAAAATACCTTATTTATGATATTGTAACAATTTATCACTTATAATTAGCAATGATATGTATCTGCGCTAAAAATACTTTAATAACAGCAAAAATTAAAATAATGACACTTTTTATAGAACGTATAAAATCGACAACCGATGAACTTTCATTTTAGTAATTACATCTTGTACGATAACATAATGCGGGGATCGAAGCAACTGGCTCCAACGAAATGAACAAAACGCAAGGCCGTCTAATACATTCCACGCCCGGTCGCTATCGACGCTTTGCTCAAGCTTTTACGTACCGCTAACTTTCTTTTCACGCTAACATAAAGGTTACCGTATGTCTCGACTATTATCAGTCGAGATTGTAAAAAACATTCGCTCCGAAATCGACCGCTAAGACTAGCGCGACAAATTACGGTACATTTTGATCAACTTGCAATGTAGGTTTTATAAAAAAAATGTTATTGATGACAATTTGATAGCTGTGTAGTATAATAAAACATATTTTTATTTATATACTTGGGCCTTCAACTTGCATAAAAATCCACATATGTATGTTAATATTCTAAGGAATTTTAAAGAGCTCCTTTTTGCTCATCTTATTTATTATTTAATTGTTACATTGTTATTAGTCGTTTCCATCTAACCTACAATTTGTCTTTATAATAACTTAAATCTAGGTATATAACTAGCAAGACCCATCGGCCCTATGTCAGTATCTGGTGAAATAATGTTTATACATTCCACTGCTGTATTTTTTATTATATGCACCTCAATACACAACACTACACAAAATCAGATGGTTTCATTCTTTTGAGTCTGTGTCCTGTTCTGGTGGTATTCAAAAGCTGCAATACCTCAATATTCTCATGAGAATGGAGTCTTTCCTCATGCCCCCTTGCAATTCTCTCGATTTCGTGACTGACTATGGGTATCTGAACGTCTCGATGTAGGTAATCAGTCCTATAGTACTTCGGTGCGCCCACAATACCTCTCAAGACTTATGTTACTCTTTGCAGAACATCCCCGTAATTGAACTCCGTATGTCCATATAGGTTTCAGTATTTGATTATATAATACTAATTTATCATGAACTGATAATTGTGATTTTCTTCCAATTAGCCAGTACATTTTCCTTTATTTCAATTCCAGTTCTTTTCTCTTCTTCTCTATATGTTCCTTCCAGCAAAGTTTTTTTTCTGTCTGTTTACACAAATGATGATACACGGGTAGTTAGCCCATACTCAAATGACGTAAAATTCCATCTTTGATCTATTGATATCGTGTCTGTTATAATAAGACTGAGATATGTTCAAAAGTGTCTAGAAATAGAAACTTAACTCGTGTACATTATTTTTTGCTCTAATTGCTTCAGTATTTGAGTTGAAAATCTTCTGCTCATTCTCTGCACTAAAGTCCTAATAACGATTTATTTAAGTTGAGGTTTGGAGATTGAGCTAACCATGGAAAATATTTGATAATATTCTGATGCTCCTTTAACCAAGCCTGATTCTTTTTGACTCTGTGTATGGGCGTGAATCACCTTGGAATATACCACAGTGTTTCCTGGCAATATGCTAGTTGTTGCAAAAATTTCATAAGAATGCCAGTTTATTACCGAAATAATGCTGCCCATCTCATAACGGGGCCTGCTCCATGCTCGACTATAGAAAACAAGCAGTCCGTATCGTAGGGTTATTTCGGGGTTCTGCATACATAAAATCAGACAATCCACATTGTGTAATCATAATCATTTTGGTAGGTCTATAAAAGGTTTCGCACAGCCTTTCCATAAATGTTAGTTTTGTGGAGCTTCTGTTGTACTGTTTTTCTCGAAACAGTGTAACTCAATCGAATTTGAGCTCTTCTTTTGCAGCAGAAGTTACGGGTGGCCTGGCTACTATTAATTTTAATGTCTATCGGTCTATGTCAGTTAACTTTAAGTTTCGACCACTCTTCCTGTTCTCAGCGATTATGTTTTGTGTTACAATGTTACCGCGGACACGAGCGACATTAGCTTGTGAAACGTCAAGCAACATCTGAGAGATGATACACTGCACAAAGCATAACCTACAAAACTTGGCATGTAAACTGAGCAATACTTAATTATTGGAGAGCATGTTACCAACATGCAACAAGATGTGCATCAAACTAACTCTTACTATTTCCTTTATTCCTATCAGTATTGGAATCCCATATTAACAAAAGGACACATTTTTATGTGTAATAGAATTTAATTTATGTGTAATTTAAGTATAATAGAAATTATGAGGGGATATATGTTATATAAGACAGACACATCTCTAGATTTTCGAAAGAAAATAGGTGTGTCGATGCGAATTGGTTGTTGAAAACAACATACTGTGTATTTATGTTTTGTTGTGAGGTGTGATGAGAGGTGTGTTGCAAATTTAGAATCAAGGGCTACTTCCATATTAGAAGGAAATTAAATCGGCAGTATCAGACGTACTATCATTTTAATGAATTTATTCAATTAACCGAAATCATCCTACAAATGAATACAAAAAACCGTTTATCAAGGATTGAACAATTTCACGTCATTAAGATAGTTTAATAAAGTTAGAGCAAAAATATCCCAGTTCAGGCTGCAAAGTATAAAAGTACATAATGAAAGGAAAATGGGTAATTCGAGATGACTATTTAAAAACCGTGAGGATTATAAATGAATCAAAGACATAAATTAGTGGAGTGAAATAAATCATAAATCGATTAATAAAGAATATTTTACATACAGCTCTAAGGTTATATTATTTTACTTCTCGTTGGATATACGTTCTAAATTAATACGCTAAGCCATTTAGATCCTATTCTATGTATAGCTCCAAACAAAAGCTTGTAAGTGTATGTTCTTAACAGCAGAATAACTTTGCATGACTATATATTGTATGAAGTGATTTCAGGTTTAGCTAGCAATATCTAAAATATTGCTGAAGGATTAATATATTAAGCGTTCAAAAGACCATTATATCTTATGGCAATATATGAAAAGCAATCAGATAATAGAATATTATCGCAAATTAGTTAAACAAACTTCGTATTGTTCTTGAAATTCAATTAAACTTTTGGTCTTCAACCTGCATATACAAAATACACATGTTAACACATCATTAATAGCTTAAGAGGTTTTAATAAAGCTTCTTCTTGCATAAATTAAGAAATGATATGCGTGTATCCAGCACGTAGCCAACTAACATAAAATTCCGTTTCTTATCTGTAGACCTCTGTTACCCCTGTTTTAATAACAGTAAATTTTATACACTGAAGATTTAGAAGAATGAGAAGAAGAAGATTATTTTTTGTAGAAATACCACAGATTCAAAGGAGTTATGCCTATTAATTATAATATTACCTTTTAAGACATATTCTGAGTTTTCTACAAAAAAAAACTACCTGCTCAATATATATTTGTTATACGGACAAGTGATACGGCCTTATCAAAGTTATTCAAGAAAAATCGGTGTTCACTGAATGAACTGATATCTGAAAAATTGAGATATCTTATATGTTAGCATTGGGTTCCATTCATAATATAATAAGATAAGTTTGGCCTAAGTGTCGTTTAGGATCTAATATAAAATGGTTTCTGTATATACATTTTGTTGCTTTACACCCATCACTTTTTATAATTGTCGCAGTCGATAGGTTTCCGAGGAAATCATGCTGTAAGGTCGCAAAATAATAATTAAAGAATATTGATTAAAGATGCCCAAGATA
This sequence comes from Rhynchophorus ferrugineus, assembly GCF_030347505.1. Lineage (NCBI taxonomy): Eukaryota > Metazoa > Arthropoda > Insecta > Coleoptera > Curculionidae > Rhynchophorus > Rhynchophorus ferrugineus. The sequence continues at coordinate 39,006,157 of NW_027472580.1, read as the reverse complement.
AACTATTTCAATTAGGACACATCCATGCTTTGAAGAAACCTCGCTAGCTTGTAGATTCTTGGCACATCCATCGAAGTTCGGGGTGTAAGCTCACTAGGGGTGGACCGAAATGGCTCACATTTCATAACTTATTAGTCGATTTAGCAAGCAAACAATAAGTTTTGGTGTGCAGCTCTGCAAATTTTAGCCGACAAAATGTATATAATAAAAGTCCAGTTGTAATATCTAAAAATACAGTACAGTATTTAAAATTCTTAACGAAAGCCCACAAGTTTTTAAAAATGTACAATGTTTGTTTTATATTTGACGTTATATAAATTTGGGAAAAACATGATCGGTTTATCCCAATAGATGGCAATAATTTTTTTATCCATTAAAAGCCATTATTTTGTTAGTATAGATATAGTATTAGAGGCGTTGTCTTCACGGCAACGCTAGAGTACACATATTAACAGACTCGACATTGACGATACTGATGCATCACACATGCTTTATCCAGATAATTTGTAACGTTTAACAAAATCAACGCTTTGTTTCAAATTATTTAGATAGGACCGGAAACTTTTTAAAAAAAAAACGATGTCTTATCTCTTTGCTTTATGTATATCACTTCTTAGATATGGGACACAATATAACTAATTAATCTTAATTATAACATATTCACAAAATGTTTTAAAAAAGCCTAAACGTCCTCTTTTCTATGTCATACACATTAAAAATGCCACCGAAAACAAACCAATAAACGCACCATAGAAATAAATTTCAAATAAAATACACTTTATTTATGTCCCCGTCTGCTTTATATCAACAATATACTGATAGTGGCGAAATGACGACAATCATTCAAACACAACTTGCTCATTCCATTTCAACATGCTTTTATTGAAAAAGATGTATAACTAAAACAAGTCCTGTTATCAGGATAAACTTTTTAGAGAGAGAGGTTTTAAAGAATCGAAATTTTAGGCACTATCAAAGCTTAACACTTTAAAAATATGCCCTTAAAAGTGTTTTTTCGGAGATATTATTATTTTAGCGATACGACATCTAAACTGTGGTTCCTAAAATAGAAGAATTAGACGCGTTTTTCTCAAAACTACATTTTTCGAGACGGTTTATGCTGCGTAAAGACCGGGCCAACGAAAGCCAACGAATGGATTTATTGGGATATTTTGAGTTCTGTTTAAACGGTTTGACGATGACCAACGGATTGTTGGCATTCGCTTGCAATTCGTTGTAAGCGAATGTCGGTAATATCAAAAGTAAGGAATGGAATCCACGAATGCGGAAAAATACGGATTCACAGACTAACAACAAATGGAATATATTTCATCGAAGGCCACCGAATATTCGATATCCAACATTTAACGATTTACTTGAAATTTGACGTCAGCCTTTTCTATATATTCTCTTATAGTTTATCGTACGAAATAATGCTATAACAAAATTTGGATTTTTAATATTAAAAAAAAAGTTGTTCAACCAGACGTGATCAGATCGTGTCAAGGGGTGTGCGTTATTTTTTCGAGACCCTCCCCCCTACTGCACTAATCTATAACTTTTTGGATATCTAATTTTCTAACCCTTTTTCTTTAAACGCTGATATAAAAAATTTAGTAATAAATTGATTGTAAAACTACTGATTGTTTCCTTTATTTCACTTGAAGAGATAGATGATCTGCTTAACATAAACCGATCAAATTCAATTCAAAATACCTTATTTATGATATTGTAACAATTTATCACTTATAATTAGCAATGATATGTATCTGCGCTAAAAATACTTTAATAACAGCAAAAATTAAAATAATGACACTTTTTATAGAACGTATAAAATCGACAACCGATGAACTTTCATTTTAGTAATTACATCTTGTACGATAACATAATGCGGGGATCGAAGCAACTGGCTCCAACGAAATGAACAAAACGCAAGGCCGTCTAATACATTCCACGCCCGGTCGCTATCGACGCTTTGCTCAAGCTTTTACGTACCGCTAACTTTCTTTTCACGCTAACATAAAGGTTACCGTATGTCTCGACTATTATCAGTCGAGATTGTAAAAAACATTCGCTCCGAAATCCACCGCTAACACTAGCGAGACAAATTACGGTACTTTTTGATCAACATAAAATGTAGGTTTTATAAAAAAAATGTTATTGATGACATATTGATATCTGTGTAGTATAATAAAACATATTTTTATTTATATACTTGGGCCTTCAACTTGCATAAAAATCCACATATGTATGTTAATATTCTAAGGAATTTTAAAGAGCTCCTTTTTGCTCATCTTATTTATTATTTAATTGTTACTAGTCGTTTCCATCTAACCTACAATTTGTCTTTATAATAACTTAAATCTAGGTATATAACTAGCAAGACCCATCGGCCCTATGTCAGTATCTGGTGAAATAATGTTTATACATTCCACTGCTGTATTTTTTATTATATGCACCTCAATACACAACACTACACAAAATCAGATGGTTTCATTCTTTTGAGTCTGTGTCCTGTTCTGGTGGTATTCAAAAGCTGCAATACCTCAATATTCTCATGAGAATGGAGTCTTTCCTCATGCCCCCTTGCAATTCTCTCGATTTCGTGACTGACTATGGGTATCTGAACGTCTCGATGTAGGTAATCAGTCCTATAGTACTTCGGTGCGCCCACAATACCTCTCAAGACTTATGTTACTCTTTGCAGAACATCCCCGTAATTGAACTCCGTATGTCCATATAGGTTTCAGTATTTGATTATATAATACTAATTTATCATGAACTGATAATTGTGATTTTCTTCCAATTAGCCAGTATATTTTCCTTTATTTTAATTCCAGTTCTTTTCTCTTCTTCTCTATATGTTCCTTCCAGAGAAGTTTTGCCATCAAGATTCATTCCGAGATATTTAGCGTTGTTTGATATATGGACTGGTAATATTATTTAATGTTATTCGTGCTTGTACAGTGTCTTTATAGGTGAACTGCACATGTACAGATTTACTTTCATTAATTCTTATTTTCCAAACTTATGTCCAATTATTTATATTGTCACTTGCTTGTTTTAATTTTAGTGAGGCTTCTTCACTATTGCCTCCGACAGCTATAATCGCAGTATTATCAGCAAATGTAACCATTGTAATATTCTCCATTTGTGGTATAACACAAGTGTAGAGCAGATAAACCATTGGTGCCAGTATACTTCCTTGTGGTACACTTGCTTTAGCTTCTTTTATTGTAGAGTAAGCTTCTTCTTGTTTGACTCTAAACATTCCGGTTGTAATATACGATTTTAATAGTTTAGTGTGTTGTTTTGGTGGCATTTTCTGTAATTTATGAACAAGGCATTCATGCCAACCCTTATCGAAGGCTTGTGCTACATCTAAGAATATAGCTGAGCATAAATTTTTACTTTCGTAGGCTTTTTCAATAACATCTGTTATTTTGTGGACTTGGTCAATTGTTGAGTGCTTGTTAATAAACCGAAACTGGTGTGTTGGTGTTACGTTTTTTCTGTCTGTTTACACAAATGATGATACACGGGTAGTTAGCCCATACTCAAATGACGTAAAATTCCATCTTTGATCTATTGATATCGTGTTTATTTTAATAAGACTGAGATATGTTCAAAAGTGTCTAGAAATAGAAACTTAACTCGTGTACATTATTTTTTGCTCTAATTGCTTCAGTATTTGAGTTGAAAATCTTCTGCTCATTCTCTGCACTAAAGTCCTAATAACGATTTATTTAAGTTGAGGTTTGGAGATTGAGCTAACCAGGGAAAATATTTGATAATATTCTGATGCTCCTTTAACCAAGCCTGATTCTTTTTGACTCTGTGTATGGGCGTGAATCACCTTGGAATATACCACAGTGTTTCCTGGCAATATGCTAGTTGTTGCAAAAATTTCATAAGAATGCCAGTTTATTACCGAAATAATGCTGCCCATCTCATAACGGGGCCTGCTCCATGCTCGACTATAGAAAACAAGCAGTCCGTATCGTAGGGTTATTTCGGGGTTCTGCATACATAAAATCAGACAATCCACATTGTGTAATCATAATCATTTTGGTAGGTCTATAAAAGGTTTCGCACAGCCTTTCCATAAATGTTAGTTTTGTGGAGCTTCTGTTGTACTGTTTTTCTCGAAACAGTGTAACTCAATCGAATTTGAGCTCTTCTTTTGCAGCAGAAGTTACGGGTGGCCTGGCTACTATTAATTTTAATGTCTATCGGTCTATGTCAGTTAACTTTAAGTTTCGACCACTCTTCCTGTTCTCAGCGATTATGTTTTGTGTTACAATGTTACCGCGGACACGAGCGACATTAGCTTGTGAAACGTCAAGCAACATCTGAGAGATGATACACTGCACAAAGCATAACCTACAAAACTTGGCATGTAAACTGAGCAATACTTAATTATTGGAGAGCATGTTACCAACATGCAACAAGATGTGCATCAAACTAACTCTTACTATTTCCTTTATTCCTATCAGTATTGGAATCCCATATTAACAAAAGGACACATTTTTATGTGTAATAGAATTTAATTTATGTGTAATTTAGGTATAATAGAAATTATGGGGGGATATATGTTATATAAGACAGATACTTCTCTAGATTTTCGAAAGAAAATAGGTGTGTCGATGCGAATTGGTTGTTGAAAACAACATACTGTGTATTTATGTTTTGTTGTGAGGTGTGATGAGAGGTGTGTTGCAAATTTAGAATCAAGGGCTACTTCCATATTAGAAGGAAATTAAATCGGCAGTATCAGACGTACTATCATTTTAATGAATTTATTCAATTAACCGAAATCATCCTACAAATGAATACAAAAAACCGTTTATCAAGGATTGAACAATTTCACGTCATTAAGATAGTTTAATAAAGTTAGAGCAAAAATATCCCAGTTCAGGCTGCAAAGTATAAAAGTACATAATGAAAGGAAAATGGGTAATTCGAGATGACTATTTAAAAACCGTGAGGATTATAAATGAATCAAAGACATAAATTAGTGGAGTGAAATAAATCATAAATCGATTAATAAAGAATATTTTACATACAGCTCTAAGGTTATATTATTTTACTTCTCGTTGGATATACGTTCTAAATTAATACGCTAAGCCATTTAGATCCTATTCTATGTATAGCTCCAAACAAAAGCTTGTAAGTGTATGTTCTTAACAGCAGAATAACTTTGCATGACTATATATTGTATGAAGTGATTTCAGGTTTAGCTAGCAATATCTAAAATATTGCTGAAGGATTAATATATTAAGCGTTCAAAAGACCATTATATCTTATGGCAATATATGAAAAGCAATCAGATAATAGAATATTACCGCAAATTAGTTAAACAAACTTCATATTGTTCTTGTTGCATAAATTAAGAAATGATATGCGTGTATCCAGCACGTAGCCAACTAACATAAAATTCCGTTTCTTATCTGTAGACTTCTGTTACCCCTGTTTTAATAACAGTAAATTTTATACACTGAAGATTTAGAAGAATGAGAAGAAGAAGATTATTTTTTGTAGAAATACCACAGATTCAAAGGAGTTATGCCTATTAATTATAATATTACCTTTTAAGATATATTCTGAGTTTTCTACAAAAAAAAAACTACCTGCTCAATATATATTTGTTATACGGACAAGTGATACGGCCTTATCAAAGTTATTCAAGAAAAATCGGTGTTCACTGAATGAACTGATATCTGAAAAATTGAGATATCTTATATGTTAGCATTGGGTTCCATTCATAATATAATAAGATAAGTTTGGCCTAAGTGTCGTTTAGGATCTAATATAAAATGGTTTCTGTATATACATTTTGTTGCTTTACACCCATCACTTTTTATAATTGTCGCAGTCGATAGGTTTCCGAGGAAATCATGCTGTAAGGTCGCAAAATAATAATTAAAGAATATTGATTAAAGATGCCCAAGATAAACTATTTCAATTAGGACACATCCATGCTTTGAAGAAACCTCGCTAGCTTGTAGATTCTTGGCACATCCATCGAAGTTCGGGGTGTAAGCTAACTAGGGGTGGACCGAAATGGCTCACATTTCATAACTTATTAGTCGATTTAGCAAGCAAACAATAAGTTTTGGTGTGCAGCTCTGCAAATTTTATTTTCTTTTCCATTTTCTATATCTGTAAATTCCGATTTACTGATATCCAGTAGTCATTATTATACTTATTAAAAAAGTGTTTGCTTTTATTCATAGTGGTTCCCCTTATTACGTTTATTGTAGTACCTTAATTATAATTATAAATTACCGGTTGAACAAACTGTCTCGAACGACGAATACTAAAATAGACAATCATTAATTTTCCATTAAAACTTATGAGTTATTTATTCTGCGAAATCATAGTAAACCACGTCAATATAAATGCAGAATGACACATAATCATAGGGTGAGACAGTTTCACTTTCATTTAACGATTAGCATTGCAAATTAAATTGTTAACACCCATTGCACAGCCCCTTTACCAGATTTGCAAGCGCAAGGTCGTTTGTTATTGGATTATGCAAAAAGGAACAGATTTCAGCGCTCAGCTCGATATTGACAGAATGATTTCTTTGTCTTTGTTGTTGTCGACATATATCTAGAAATATATCACAAATCGCCATTTTAATTTTTACAAAGTAAACACGGAAGACTGGCGGAAATCTGATAAAACATGTTTAATACTTGCATACCCTGAGATTAGTCAAAATCAAAATTGTATTCATTCAACAAATGTCAATGTTATATTAAAACTATCTGCACGTAATAGTATTCATCAGGTAGAAACTCCTTTCTTTCTCGTACTATTACTGAAATTTTTTGAGGTAGGCAAAGGAATTTTAATTATCACGAAATGATGAAATAAGAAAATCGTAAAATAATCATAAATTTTGTATGCATGTATGTGAGATTGAACCTTGAGGTCTATGTGACTATAAAATAAATGAGAAAGCTAACATTAGTTGAAGATAAAGAGGAATACTGTATTACAAATGTCGCCGATAAACGGATATACTAACTTTCTTTTTATTGTCTTATGGTTTAATTTTACATTTTTCATATGTTCACTTTCCTTACTTTAATGCTTATATACCAATATAATAGCTGTATGAATATATATCAAATGTGTGACGTTTTATTTAATAACTCATCATTTTGTAATACCTGTATACCTCTTTTACATAAACCGTTGCCCTTATAGTCAACAAAATGCGGACAATATATTTTCTGAGTAAAATTTTTCAACAAAAAATAATCGCCATAGTTAGCAACAACCTATAAGATTCAGTCCATATGAATACCAGGCCCAGATTGCAATATGTATGCATAATAACCTCCGAAACTTTTGCAGAATTTGCTCGCTATCGATATATGGCCTGGTGCTGTCTTAATGAAAAATGTCTATTCCAGTGGCCAAAGCTGGCCGTTTCTGAGCAATTGAAATTGCTTTGTATCAGCTCGTAGCATATATATCCTTGTCAATCCCACCAAACTATGGGTTTGGCCACCATTCTCAAAGGCTCATCATACATCGTCCACGAAAATTTCTTACTTCACCTTGTCATAAATACACCTTTTGTCGCCAATCACCATCCACTTTAGAAATGAATCGATGTTGTTGCAATTCAGCAGCAATTCAGAGATAAAAATTCAGTTCACGATGCTTTTTTTACTTTTGCAACAGCCAAACATTTAGTTCCTTTTTGTATCTAGCCTCTTCCTAGTGATTCTCAACGATTGTGTGTTCAATGTTCAGTTCCTGAGTAATAGAAACCGCATATATGGAGGTCGAACTCGACCGTTCCCATGATTTTATAAAACATTTCGACAATTGCTGCTTGGTGAATCTTTAATGTCTAAATTATAGGAACAAAATCAACGAAAAGAAATACTTGGTTGACTGTTACAATATCAATACCGTAAAAACTATTCATATCTTAGCCGCATTTTTATCGTCATTAAAGAAACACTGTAAAATATAAACTACGACCAATTTTCTGTTGTACATTTTTTAAGTAAATTGAAACAAAATTAGGTCATCCATTCGCAAAACTGCCAAATAGGTATTTTAATAGAAAATGTCAGCTTTTTAACGCAATCTAGTGAAAGTCAATTACAGGGAGATGTATAATTTTTTAATCCCATCTATTGGAAAACGTATTTTGAGGTTTGAGTGAATGTTATTTAAATTGTATAAAACTATAGCTATGGTTTCCCATTACAGTCTGTTTCGATAAATGGCCAGTGGTCGATACTAGAAGATAACATTTGAGAACTCCATTTATGAAGTGCTTTTACGACAGTTTTAAGATATGAGAAAAGTATTAACTATCCTATACAATAGTTCCTTTAAAAAAATATATGTCTACTATAAATATCTAATTAAAGAACTTGGAATAACTTAATTGTACAACCAATTTTGTATATACAAATTAATTAGTGACCTAAGGTTATTAAGCATCTTAAATATCAATAATAGTATCAGTTTTATGAATTTTATCAATTAAAACGGTAAACTAAATAAATGATATAGTATTTTATCTAATAAGTTTAATTGCAGAAATAAAAATTAAGCACCATTTCAATATCTCATCTTTCATAACTACATAACCATATTTTTGTGGAACAAATATCGTAGGACACATAGTATTAAACAAGAGGATCCTCAAAATCACAATCTAAGGATATAATATAATGCAAATGTGTAATTCACAAACCCACCAAGAATGTGTACCGTCATTTTTTATATGTAACAAGTGAATTCGACATTGCATTATAGAACAAAATAAAATAATTTCATATCATACGTGCTTATAATTCATCGCAAAAATCAATGACACAAACCATGAGTTGTTTCAATAAAAAAACTTACTCACCAGATTTAAATATTTCTAAAGAGAATTATTGAATAGTCTTGTTTCTCAAACCAACGGGTAATAGCTGCCATAAAGAGAACTAGGATGGGATTTAAAAAATGGAGTATCATTTGAATAAGCATTGAAACAGTAAGACATTTGGCCTATTTGGTTGGCGAAATGTCCAAAGCAATGGATCTCCTACTGTTGCGGCAGTCGCAGGTTCGGTTCCTGCTGCAACATGATTGTACATTTATGTTTTAGTTGTTTAAAATTCATTATGATTCTCCATAAGGCAAGAGTGCAAAATGCAACCAGGAAAAGCCACTCACTAAAAAATACCAGTCACGCCAGTAACCGGGATGTCTTCTGGGACGGTCTCTAAGTTGGACACTCGCTAGTCCATAGGGTTAATACCGAGGACCGTGGTTCGATGTCTACGTTAAGCCGTAGATCCAATAGAGATAAAGAGTAATTCGTATAAAATAGACTCTAAAATATTAAAAAAAGAAGAAAAGTACACCAAAAACCTAATTTTTTTTTAGGATTTCATTACGTTTCTGCAAATATATGGAACAACCTCGGAGATATGTAAAGTCAATAAAAACTTCTACAGAAATATTTATTTTCTAGTACATACACTATAATTATACGTCACATAATCGTGATTACGTGATATAACCATCATAAAACAATAAGTACTATTAAGAACAACATTAATTAGTATTAATTTCTTGCAAGAAAATGCAATATCTTGATTTTAAAACATTCAGAATTTACTAGCATACTAAACACATTTTTCATATGCATATTTAAAATTTTTAATAGTTTAATAAAAGTAAAATAATCAACATATGAATAATATATATAAAGATAAACAAGGTTCTTGTTTTCCTCATTAATTTTGCGATTTGAAATTAAATTCGAATATAATTTTTTTTATAAGTATTTGTATATATCTTGATATATATAACTCAAAAGTTAATTATGATCGCCTTTTCTTAAATTTTAATCGAATTATATGCGAAAATGTTATTAAATAAGTTAAGAAAGTACGTCAATTAAGATTAATTTCAACCGCTTCCAAATTTTATTATCGTTCAATTATTACGGTTACAAAGAGAGAGGAAGTGTCAACAACAACACCCATAATATCTCACTAATTATAAGACAAGGTTGTTTATTGTCGGTTATATCGGAGCTCTCTAGAATCTTAGATCTACAAATGAAAGTTGTTATATCATATTCTGATATTTCATTTCATTTGCGGTTAGCATTTTATTATATGTACAATATTATTTCAATGGTATTTCATGCAATCAATTTAAGATTTAGTGTTCCGATCGGTGGGAAATTCGTGGAGCACTTTGTGATAGATGATAAGTTTGATGAATTCTCAGAGAATTATTTCAACTTTCTCAGAAGTACATAAATTAAAATGTAATTCGAATTCTTTAACAACAGAAGAAAATCTACAAGGGGCTTTAAAAGAAATCTGTGATGATCTCCAGTTATTACTATAGATAATGGAACTAATGATAAGCCATATTTTGTTCGAAGATCGAGAAGAAAGTTTTTTATTAGATATAAATAAAATCCTATTCTTGGATTATCTTCTAACTGATAAAATAAAGGCCTCAAATTATTATTCGAACAATTTATTTGTGAGATATAAAATGTTATCAACTTTAATTTTTTGTTTTATTTTTTATTTGTTTTGGATGCCCATGTAGGTCTATAAAAGGTTTCGCAATCGCAGCCCTTCTATAAATGTTAGTTTTGTGGAGCTCCTGTTATACTGTTTTTCTCGAAATAGTGTAACCCAATCGAATTTGAGTTCTTCTTTTGCACCAGAAGTTACGGGTGGCCTGAGTTTCGACTACTCTTCCTGTTCTCAGCGATTATGTTTTGTGTTACAATGTTACCACGGACACAAGCGACATTACCTTGTGAGACATCAAACAACATCTGGGAGATCATACACTGCGCAAAGTATAACCTACAAAACTTGGCATATAAACTGAGCAATACATAATTATTGGAGAGCTTGTTGCCACCATGCAACAAGATGTGCTATATTGCATGATGTTATATATTCAAACTAACTCTTACTATTTCCTTTATTCCTATCAGTACTGGAATCCCATATTAACAAAAAGACACATTTTTCGGCATAATAGACATAATGAGAGGATATATGTTTTATAGGACAGATATTTCTCTAGATTTTCGAAAAAAAAGGTGTGTCGATGAGAATTGGTTGTTAGAAAACAAAATACTGTGTATTTCTGTTTTGTTGTGAGGTGTGACGAGTGAGTGTTGCAAATTTAGAATCCAGGGCTACTTCCATATTAGAAGGTAATTAAATCGGAAGTATCAGACGTACTATCATTTTAACTCGTTCTCACTTCTTTCCGTTAATATAAAATAGTTTTCGAGATGTCAAAATGCTGTTCTATTTTGAATTTATTCAGTTAACCGAAATCATCCTACTAACGAATAAAAAAACAGTTTATCAAGGATAGAACAATTTCACGTCATTAAGGTAGTTTAATAAGGTTAGAGCAAAAATATCATAGTTCTGGCTGCAAGGTATAAAAATACATAAAGAAAGAGACATTGGTAATTCAAGATGACTATTTAAAAACCGTGAGGATTAGAAATGAATCAAAGACATAAATTAATGGAGTGAAATAAATCATAAATCGATGAATAAAGTATATTTTACACACATCTCTAAGATTATATTATTTTACTTCTCGTTGGAGATACGTTCTAAATTAATACGCTAAACCATTTAGATCCTATTCTAGATAGAGTTCGAATAGCTTGATATATATAACTCAAAAGTTAATTATGATCGCCTTTTCTTAAATTTTAATGGAATTATATGCGAAAATTTTGTTAAATAAGTTAAGAAAGTATGTTAATTAAGATTAATTTCAACCTCTTCCAAATTTCCAAAGAGACAGGAGTGTCAACAACAACTCCCATGATATCTCACCAATTATAAGACAAGGTTGTTTATTGTCGGTTATATCCGAGCTCTCTAGAATCTTAGGCCTACAACTGAAAGTTGTTATATATATATTCTGATATTTAATTTTATTTCGGTTAGCATTTTATTATATATACAATACTATTTTAATGGAATTTCATGCAAACAATTTACGATTTAATGTTCCGATCGGTGGGAAATTCGTGGAGCACTTTGTGATAGATGATAAGTTAGATGAATTCTCACAGAATTATTTCACCTTTCTCACAAGAATACAGAAGAAAAACTACAAGGGGCTTTAAAGGAAATCTATGATGATCTCCAGTTAATAATATGTTAAGGCATATTTTGTTCGAAGATCGAGAACACAGTTTCTTTTTAGACACAAATAAAATTCTATTTTTGGATTATTTTTCTAACTGATAAAATAATAACCTCAAATTATTATTCAGACAATTTATTTGTGAGACAAGGAATGTTATCAACTTTATTTTTTTTTGTTTTATTTGTTATTTGTTTTACCCATGGATACAAGCATATTATTTATTTGGTATTCATGTTTTCTGGTCACTATTCTTAACGAGCGAATGGTACTTTATTGGATCGTAATTCCATATTCTGAATTCAAAAGCATTGCAGTTACAAAATATCCGACAATTCCTCATTGTACATTGCAAATAAATAAATTGCTTAAAGCAGCCATACTGCAAACACATAACTTATAAATAATTAACAATAGAAAAGTACAATAGTTAGGCAACCAATTCAAGCTTCGATTTTTACAAATTCCTCATCATTTAAATTATTCGTTTATCTCAGGAGTAAGTACACTGTTTGAATATTTCAATTCAATCAATAACAAGTTCTTGACTTCCTAAATTAGCTGAGCGAAAATAATATTCATCGGATGTTCATAAATGTGTTGGCTCCAATTTGTGGTGTAGTAACTCTCAAAGAGTATAAAAATATATCCCATTTGAAGAACTTAAAACTACAATTAATTATACAGCCATAATAATTTGTAAGTTAGAGTTGTTTTATTATATTTACATTGTAATTTTTTTTAACACTAGTATAGGTAGAATTCTAGATGCAGTTTCTATCCCCCGATGGCCTAATCCACCTAATTAATAATTATATATCTGAGTAATGTATTTTACTTGAAATTGTGAGCATATTTACCTTTTATGCTTAGATCTTCTTTCCTTCGATGCAATGTTTCCTTTTAAAATAATTTTTATATTAGTGTATTGTTCTGTTACTATCAATATACATCTTTCTTGATAAAACTAGATTTAATCACCGCATTCTCCTTAATGCTTTTGGCATATCTGCAAAACAGTGTTGTTTCTCTTCTCAAACATTTTAACCAAACGTTCATGTATATTCTGAACATTAACACACATTAATTAATTATAATATTTTGAAGAATTTTGCAAACGTTTGATAAATGAACAACTTTTACAGGATCATTCGATTACAAGTTCGAACGTCTCAAAGAGCATTCTATCTCTTTTTAAATAGAATAAAGTAAGAAAGAAAATATTGTTTGACTGTAAAACTAATTTACAACTTTCGACAGGCACATATTGATGACGTCCGTCACTGTTCTGTTGAATAGACTATATGTTATTAATTATCACATATATCTATAATAAAAAAAATTTAATTTTTTAATAATTCTTTATATGGTTAAATTAAAAATATTGGTTAATTATTAGATCGAATTTTCTTATTGGTTAGTCCCCAGTTTCTAAATATACTTTATTAACAGAAATAACAACATAATGTATTATGTTGATACTGTATCTGTGTACTAGACCTGGTGTCTAATCTTTCATTGTTAAACACATACTTAAGTTTAAAATATCCGTTATCTGGTATATGGCGTGGGAAACGAATTCCTGAGCAAGAGGGTAAGATTATTTTAAGTTATATTTTAAAATCTCCTTTTTACCAACCAACGTATTCGTTATCGGATTTTTCTCTGTTGCCTAGAGATATTTATATTTACAATCGCAAATATAGAGCATTTCCATGCCCTGCAGGATGCAAAATTTGTGATTGTCATCAACATCTAATTATTATCATTTTTATTAAATTGCCTTACTCACAATGTTGTACACAATTAATCGTTAAAAAAAACACCAATTGTGGACATAAAAGCTGATCGAAAAGTTCCATTAAATTGTTACATATATTACTCAATAAATAAAATAGCCTAGACAGAGCATCACGCTAAGATAATATAACATAATTACAATAGCAGAATAATAAAAATATATGTAACAGTTCTTGCTTGCAATATAACCACATGTATACCTTGTCTGGTTCTTATATACAGATCAGTTTCAGCAGTATCTGAGAAAAAACACGTGTTATAACTTTCAGTTTTAGAACCAACCAATTCACTTTTCTCTCAAAAAAAAAGATATTTGTACCTAATTTTAATTATTTTTGAAGATTCCAATGTGGGCTGAACGGCTGCTGATTGTTGATTTATAGCCATATTTTACTTTTCGATAGATCTTCTAATCGATTTACGATTACAAATTACAATTCAATAACATGTAGATTTTAAATCTATAATTGCATCTTCCTTTATAAGTAATTCCTTCTGTTTTCTGTTTGAGGCCATAATCTAATCCTCTAGTCTAAAATCCAAAGGATAAACCTTCCGGTCCAGAAGCTTGATGTAGGAGCCCATAAGAGATTCCTTTAAGTTTATTAATGTTTACTCTTTAAAACCGTTTCAGTGCTAGAATAGAATTCTGTGGAAGAATACACTTTTGTTCTGTTCATATTCAATCACATCATATTTACCTCAAATTCTATAAAATTAACGTGGTAATAAATATAACCTAAGGTGTTTTACAAAATTGATCTTGATGTCCTGATTATTGCGTTAATTAAATTTAAAATATAATAAAATATTATTTAAATTTGTATTTCATCAAGTCTAATCTACTGACAATTTTAAACCCATCATGTACCATTACAAAAATATATAATTTCAATAAACATATTGTCTTATATATAGTGACAACCTATTATTTTATTATGTACCATGCAAAGGATATTAGTAACTATATACATATATTAAGTACCATAGTAATTAGTATATTGCAACAAATATAGAACACGCTTGTTTGCTTTTATGTAATAATATGCATAGAATTGTTTCTATTAAATTCAAGTTCAAGTAATAATTCAAAAAAACTAACGATTTTTACAAATATATAATAATATCAATGCAAAATATATTTTTACTTTGACTATTTGAAAGGTCAATTTTAAAATGAGCTTATGCGGCTACAATGATTATTCATAAATTGGTATTTACTTTTTGTGTACACTAGCAACATTGAAACCGCGACCTTCGATGGTTTGTGTCTGTTGGTATTTAGTATATTAAGTCGATTGCTGGTTAATGCTTAGCAGTATAGTTACGACATACATTTCTTTTATTTTCACATGTCTTTTGTTCCGTCTCGAAGCTGATACCGCCTTGTATTAGCCTGATCTGATATTACTTTATAACGTAAAAATAAAATTAATATTTTGTGATATATCGTAATTTTGTCTTTTCTTTCATATATATATAATATATATATATATATATATATATATATATATATATATATATATATATATATATATATATATATATATATCCAAATTTTAAAGAATCACAAACATAAATTTACGACCATGCCCCAGAAAGATTCGAACCCGCGGCCACAGTAGGAGGACCGTCCTATCGCCTTTACCACTGCGCCACCAAGCCGGCAATTTTGTGTTTTTAACACGATATTACGTTTGATGACACCATACTATTTTGCCCATAAAATAATCAATAAAGCTTAGATGAGTCCATATAAGAATCTAATTTAGACATCTCTACAATAACTTAAATCTAATTATAATATATTATAAATAAATGAATTCATGCACAAATATATGGTGGATATACTAATTCATTGAAAATGCTAATGAAGTAACAACATTTACATAATAGTGCTTTTAAATGTTAGTGAAACACAAATCTACCACATTTACTCTATATTAAAATTCATGCCATAGTTGGTCGTTCTTATATACAACCTGAAAATTCTACGTTTTAGTAGGTACTCACATAAAGTATGTTACCTTGAGCATCATATATTCAGTTAATGTAGCAAGTGATTACAATGAAAATAGATTGGTCGGTATTTTCCAAAACTATTTTAAACTTCTTTCGTATTGATAAACAATCTGCATTCTTTTAAAAAGCAATTAAAAGAGATATTAGAAAAACCAAGAGCTTTTTTGGAATCCACAATAAACTGTGCAAATAAGTGTACAAGCAGTTACATTTACACAAATACATATATTAAATCTGATAACTAAAATTGTATCAGTTATGTGTTAATAATTAATAAGTAAAAAGTAGTTAATAAGTAGTTAATGTGTGATTATTTTAGTCCTGGCAAAGGAGATTATTATATATTCTTATATATTCGACGATATTTATGCTAATAACAGGTCAATTGAAAAATCCCCGGTCTACCATAGTAAAACACATTTTTTTGTCAAAACTTTTTTTTATTCAACATAATTCCCTTCAAGTGTGATACACTGATAATAGCTACCCTCCGACTTTTCGATAACATTTGTGTAGTACGATTTGTCATTTGCTTCAAAATAGACCTCAGTTTCGGCGATTACGTCTCCATTCGACGAAAATTTCTTCCCAATGAGCATTCTTTTGACATCTCAGAACAGGAAATAGTCGTCGGGGACTAGATCTGGATAATACGGTGGATGGATGGATTTTTGCCATAGTTTTCACTGATTTGTGGGTCGGTGCATTACCTTGGTGAAGCAGCACTTTCTATTTCTTCAGTCCGTTTTTCTCGAATTCGTCCTTCAAACGATCCAATAATGCTATGTAATAGTCGCTGTTAATGGTCTTTCCTCTTTCAAGGTAGTTAATGAAAATTATTCCATGCGCATCTCAAAATACCGACGCTATAATCTTGCCAGCCGACTTGTTGCGTTTTCCCACACTTTGGAGCGGGTTCATCGTATGCACTCCATTCAGATGACCGTCGATTGGACTACGAAGTGAAATGATGGAGCCACGTTTCATCCTTTGTCACATATCGATGCAAAAACTCGGGTTATTACGCCTGATCATCTTCAAACATAGCTCCGAACCATCAACTCGTCGTTGTTTTTGTTCAAAAGTTAGCTCGCGCGGCACCCACTTTGCACAGAGCTTTCTCATACCCAAATACTCGTGAATGATATGATGTATACGTTCAGTTGTTATCTTTAGAATGTGTGCTATTTCATTTAATTTCAATTTACGGTCATTCAAAATCATTTTGTGGATTTTTTAATGTTTTCATTGGTAACAACATCTTTTGAGAGTCCATTGCGTTCACCATTCTTCGGTACTCATTTCGCCACGTCTAAACTTAGCATACTAATCCTTGATGGTTTATTTTCCTGGGATAGTGTCCAGAAACTCAGCATCAAACCAAGCTTCTGCTTCAACTGAATTTTTTCCCGTCAATAAGCAATATTTTATTAGCACGCGGAATTCCTTTTTATCCATCTTTTTTCACAATAATAACGGTTGATTAATGATCCGACAGTTGTCAAATTTATACATGCTTCTTTTAAGGGTTAGGGATAACTAAAAAAACCTACAGATTTAATTCTACTAGCGCCATCTATATGTCAGGCTGGGGACTTATAAATTGACCTGTTACTTAATGATGGATGAGTGAGATGTCTAGGCATAGAGGTTTGGTTTATTTAGAATAATTAATTAATTAATTTTATTAATTAACATTACATAATTTTGACGACCTTGGGATCAACTGGACCCGTCTTAACTTTAAGAGTTATATTACCATGTAGAAACAAATATTCAGACTTTGATTTGTGTATCTCCAGCATTTAGTTAAAATATATTTAACTATTTGATATTTATATATAGCAACTGTTAGTGCTGTGTTCCGGGGGAGGTTCACCATTTAGTTGAAGCTCATGGGTTATCCCACAATGACTAATTTTAGTGGGGTATATACTGATAAACTTTTCCTTGGTACATCCTCTTTGTATAGTTGTTCGAAGTAAGTTGTTTTGATCTTCCATAGTTTATATTCATCCAACAAATCCCAGCGTAATTGGTGGAGACTTCTGTACAGTTCCAACTTACGAACATTTATGTCATTAAACCAAAACAAAGTATGCACTATTTTGGTCCACTTTATCCACTTCCACTTGATTTCTGTATCCTCCGTACAAGGTCTATTATACCATATCTATGCCAGTATGAAATGGTATCCATAGGAATGAAACAAATATGAGATTTAATTATTTAAATTTGTCAATCATGACCTCGGTCATAGGATGTGTCTGTGGCAACTACATAAAATGTGTATTTATCTTTGTAAATGAATTCTAGCATTTTAAAAACGGCAAACAGTTCCGCTGTGCGAAATTTCTTAAGTGTAATCCAATATAATCATGTCTCTTGTAACTATCAGTGAATATGAAGGGATTATTCCGCTATTTTCCTTGCCCTATTTGAATGAATATATTTCGAATTCTCTAGGACTTAAATTTATTCTTGGGATGTCTTTTCATAGATATATTAATATCAATACTTGGTCGAGCATATGAAGTGATTTGATTATTAGGGATAGAACTAGGGGCATAAGTCAGTTTTGGTATTTCTAATCTCCCGGATATGATCCTCTATGTTCATCAACCGAATGATAACATTTTTTAATGAAAAATATCTAATGTTTTGGTAGGCTTGGCTTAAATCAGAGTGAGTTAGCATACCTTGCAATGAGTTACAAATTCCTTCTGTTCTTTAAAGGGGATACGTCAGTCTATCAATACATACTCTCTACTGGACTCACTCATACACCCAGACACCCAGAGCTAGCCTTATAGACTTATCCTGAATAGTGTTCAATTTTTTATGACTCAGTAACAATCGCTCCCATATTTTATATTTGAGAGAGTTAATGCCTTATAAATATGCAGTGTATAATAAAAGCTATGATGTACTGTGGGCACCCCAACTGAGGTTAACCAAGGATGGAAGCCGACCAATATCCGCTAAACATTTGTTTTTAATATAATTAATATGAGGAAGCCAGCATGGAAAATATACTAACTTATCATGTAAAAATTTACACTACTCGATTTGCTAGGAACAAATGATAATCCATATTCTGCTGCCCATGATGGAAGCGAATCGAGACATCTCTGTATAAGAATCTGGCTAAACATTGATCATATACGCTGATATACGGACTTGGATTTGTTAGGGTATCATTCTTCTGGTTAGGAAGGGATATGATGATGATAATGTGCCGTTGACACTAAATGGCCGGCCTCGTAGGATTCTGAACTTCTGTTGGAGCTGTTTCTGATCAATTTATATTGAGAAGTTAAGTACATGGTACCCCTATATATATATATATCCTTCTCTGAAAATGCTCCTTTAGGCGACAGTTTAATAACCTATTGCTCTACTCATTTGGCCGACTGTCGAATGGCAATTTCAAATCCAAAATGAAAATCTCGTATATTAATATGTGGTTTAACACTTTTTAATAGTATTTTCAATA
This sequence comes from Rhynchophorus ferrugineus, assembly GCF_030347505.1. Taxonomy (NCBI): domain Eukaryota; kingdom Metazoa; phylum Arthropoda; class Insecta; order Coleoptera; family Curculionidae; genus Rhynchophorus; species Rhynchophorus ferrugineus. The sequence goes on along the minus strand of NW_027472580.1, from coordinate 38,986,644 downwards.
TGAATTATAACTCTATTCTGTTAATGAGGTCTTATATTTTAACGTTTTATATAGTTTATATGTTGTCTTACTGTTCCTTACGCTAGAATTTCCAAAATGTTTCTATTTCTACTTTCATTTATACATGACACTATATAACATATTTGTGTTACGACATGGTGTCTTAAAACATTTACCAATAGAAGGTCACCCAACCAATATTTACTGCAAAGAAAATGTATATTTCATATACCGATATTGTTACACTTTAACGTTTCGACTTTCTTTTCGACGAAAACGTATATTCGCTAAAGGTTAATCCGAAAATGTGAGGTAATTTATCGCATAGCCTATCGATAGAGTTTCGTAAACGATAGAAAAAAATGCAATTCTTTATTAGATCACTTGAAAGGTCGTTTCAAAAAGTTTTACCAATCATTAGGAATGATTATTCGAAGAACGGGTTTTGTGCGGTTACATTATCGTATGATTTGGGTTGGCCTTCGGAATCGGTTGCCATTTTATTTTTATTATTATTTTTTTAGCTTTAGTTTCACACCAGTTCAGTGCAACTATACTACCGAATAAAACTGCACTTGCTATTTACTATAGTTTGGCCCTGATTTCAGACGTCAGGATTAATGATAAATCAACTAAAAGATCTTTGGAACATTTTCGAACTAAATGGATTTCATCAAGTGTCAATCATTTTTACTGACCTTATTTTCAAATTATTAACTTTAAAAGCATGACTAATGGTTTTAATACCTTTTGTTAAGATTAATATATGTTATATGTTACTTTACACGAGTTGTACTGCATTGGCTAAGGCAGTGTGATGTGAGAGGTTTCTGTTTCCGTCTGTTTTGAATGGTGTTACGAGTAAGATATCTAGAAAAAGACGTAGGGATGATTTTCACCGGCTTTACCATTAATATCGCTTTGCATCGGCGTTCAACTAGTCGCCTTTTCATACCCTAAAATACATTCTATAACTCATACGTTATATATAACTTACGCGTTATATAATTTATATATCTTATATAACCTAATATTATTCTGCAATCACTGCTTCCATTATATGAAGTATCCCGTCAGTCACCTCTTCCCACACCAACTGTCTATTTGTTAATGATGGAACGAACAATTAATAACCTTTTAAATATTTCATCTTTCATAGAGAAAAGCCGATATTAAATGATTAAATCTAGTTTAATTTTAAAAATTCAGACACAGCTAACTATATAATGAAAACTTCTTAGAATTCGACGTTAAAATGGATTGTATACACTTTCTCATCATTATGAATAAGACCTGCACCTATCAGAAAATGTTAAGAATTTAAATATCCAAAAGTCTGAAAATGGATATTAAACGAATTGACTGAAAATATTGTTACTGGCTGAATCTGAGGGGTTTCCATCTGTTTTGAATGGTGTTACGAGTAAGATATCTAAAAATAATCGTGGGGATGATTTTTACCTGTTTTTACTACCATTGTCGCTTTGTTTCCCCGTTCAATTAGTCGTCTCTTCTTTCGATAAAATAATTTTTATAACATATATATATTATATTTTATATAACTTCTAATTATATTTTTGATACTTATACGTATATTATAGTATATATAAGATCAGCGGGTGTAACAAGAAATAGAACAGAAGTATACAAGATATGAAGATGGCCGATGAGATTCTGTCGAAACGTCGTTAAAATATTAAGAGTTTTTCTCAAAACCAAAAGTGGAGAGAAATCTGGAAAACTACGCCACTGCATTAAAACATGTTAACTTAACATAATCGATCTGGCAATTTCTTACAATACACTCTAGATATTATTCTGCACTGCTCTTGCATTATAGGAAATATTTCACATAAATATTAGTCACCTCTTCAAACATCAACTGCCTAATTGTTAATAATGGAATTAAAAATTGTTAACCATTTAAATATTTCATCTTCCATAAAGAATAATTATCTTATATACATTAATCTATAAATACATTAATCTTAAAAGTGCAGGCACTGCTAAATATATAATGATAATTTCATAGAATTCGACGTTAAAATGGATTTTATACACTTTCTCGTCATTATGAATAGGACACCTATCAGAAAAGACTAAAGACTAGAGCCGACCTGGTTTCTGCCTCAAAGGGTATTATAATGCTCAGAATTGGAATATTCAGAAGGAATGAAAATGGATATTACATGAGTTGATTGAAAATCCTGTTGTAACTGCCTGAATCTACCACCACGAAAATCCAAGGCGCAAAATGTCGTGGGTTACTAGAGAAAGCCTTCCAGATCGACACTGTTATGAATTATCTATGGCTACAAAATGCAACACCTTGTGATTACCACTTCATCAAATAGATGCAGCTATGTTTGACTGGCGCACGGCTTTGAAATTCTGAAGAAGTACGAAAATGGATTGATGATTAGAATCGATATCCAAACAGCATTCTTTGGATACTGTATATTGCCAGAAAGTTGAGAAACTTCAATCTGTTTAATAAATTAATCTTTAAAATAAATAACATGCAAGCATTCTAACAGTATAACACTAAAATATAGTTAGATAGAAATATCTAATTAAGCAATACTAACATTTTAACAGGTTGTTTGGAAGTTTTTAAGAAAATAAATCTTGTATGCATTTAAACTTACTTTCGAATAAATTCTACTTTAATTGAGGCAAATATATAATTTGATTGAAAGAGATATTTGGAAAACTTAAAAAAAAAACTTTAAAATTATAAAGCAGACTAGTGAAGGTGATGCAAGATAGGAGTAGAATATCAATGGAATAGAAGGAATGACCTAAAGACAAATTCTGATTAAAATGTCTCGAAAATATTTGAAACACAATTGGAAAGGGTACTCAAATGAACTAAGATAAGCAGATATGAGGAGACATTCCTGAAACGGCTTAGTTTCAACTTATTCATTGCAATGTAAATTTGATTTATTTTCCAATAATTCCAAAAGTTTCAATATCAATATTTCAACCATATCAATTCTATCAATTTCAATAAAAGCCATTGCTTAAAATTTTAAAAATTGCTTAAAAATATGACCAGTTCAAGACCAAACTGTAGAATGAATAACAGACGGAACAAAAAACAACTTAAAAGATATCACCTAGATACGATACAACAAATGGACAGAAAAATACTTCACATATTAAATTTAACGTGTGTATAAATGTGAATATAGTGTTAATATACTGAAAACAAAGGCACATACTAAATATTTTTTACTTAGGCCTAATAATTGGTTGTAGAAATATTGTGTTAGTTACTTCATATTTTTCAAGACTTCCAAACAGTAATCATTTTGAAAGCCTTTTAAGACTCACTATATTTTAATATGTTAATATACTAATCAATCATATATATGCCATTTTAATCGATGATATCATTTGGAATATAATTCCATCACTGAGGAGTTGATATATCCGAGCGAAAAAATGATTTTCACATGCCTTTTGAAGCCCGCGTTACAGCTTTAAAAATGTTTGCAGAGAATACATTGTAATTTAAAGAGGTAAGGTCTGAGCTATACGATGAATTCATTAAAACTTCCCAATGTCTCAATTTTTGCAGAGTCTCTAAAGGTTCAAGGATCTATTGTTCTGTCTGTGGATCACAACGCTTATCTTATTGATACATTTTGGTCTTTTTCTCATTCGCCATCTTCAATCGTATTTTAGATTGATATTACATAGTCGAATTAATAGTCTGACCAGATTCGAGAATCGCGTTATTCACAATTTCTTCCCTATCCCACCAATCACTTATCACTTGAAATTTATTCAGGCTTCGACCACCATCTTCTTGAAACGTTAATGTCGTACATATTTCACTTTTCTTGCACAAATATAAACTCAGCCTCTTCAGTTTTTCGCAGTTAATACATGTGGAAATTAAGTACAAACTCTTACATAAATTGGTGAAAATGTGAAATTGTTTTATAGTCTTTGTGTAACGCTGCAGCGATGTGGTGAGATCAAATATGTCAATCTAATTCAATACTTTAAAGAATTTCATCTACTTTAACAACTGGTCGATTAGAACGAGGCTCATTTACAACATTGGCATTCACCTGAGAGCTTATCATCCATCATATACACAACATAATTTTGACATATGTCAAAATTACCTGGAACCAACATTTTGTAATCATTTTAACTTTTGACTGAGTGGGGCAAACGAAATGTTTCATTATATATTACTACAATAATGTTCCAATCCACATCATTTTTTCTTTTCGATATAGCAGTAACCTTCAACGTTCATTTCCGTTGACATTTAACATATAACTAAGAAAGCATGTGAACTGGAAGATATTTATTGGTAATTTATTTTTTTTAAATGCATATTTCAACATAAATAGCACAGAACAGTACCTAGGCCGGACGTGCAAGCCTAGAAAGGAATTTCGTATATTTATGGGTGTTCTGTGTCACACCTAATCCAACAATAATACATCTAGAGGAAGATAATTCATTCCGTGAAGGTTTTAATTTCCTCACCATAAGAATGCATGTCTAGAATTAAAGATTAGTATAAAGAACAAGGTTTGTATTACTGTACGAGTTTTAACAGTAAATAAAAGTATTAGGTGTTTTATTTTGTCTAATATACGCCCGAAGTGTAGTCTTACTAGAAAATACACTAAAGGTCATCCTACAAGAGGTTGTTCCTTTTATATTTTACACCAGTATCACTCTCGAACTATACACAAGATTCCAATGTTTATTTATCTTTAATCAACAAAAGATCTGTTGTCCATCCAGTTGCTCCTAGCCGCGTTTTGTATTTTCCAATAAACCCGATTGATTGCTTCTTCATAATCGTAGAGATTCCTGATCCCAACGCATGTCTTTGTTGGGTACATACCAACATATTCTCACTGCGTTACGCATCAAATAGTTCTGAAATATTTTAATTTTACTTATATTACTATCCCGAGTGCAACCCTACAATAGTATATCACACAACCATAGTTGTTTCAGTTTTCAGTTCTGAAATATTTTTATTTTACTTATATTACTATCCCGAGTGCAACCCTACAATAGTATACCACACAACCATAGTTGTTTCAGTCTTGGAATGTATATCAGAATCTTATTAAATCTTTCAAGAAGTCAATGTTACTGTTTATATAGTATTTCCAGCTAGACTACTTAGTTTTAAATAATATTTATACCTATATATTTGGCGCCACTCTCATCATAAGCTACAGTAATACCATTTAACTTCAACACCTGTCGTAGTTTGTTGATCAAATTAATAGGAACAGACATGAGTTCGTTTATATTTGTTCGCCACTATTCACTCCAGCCCTTTATTTTATTGATAGAAATTTTTTTGTAAATAATTATTTGTTCTTACTCACTGATCATTCTAATATATCATCCGAAAATAAAGATCTTGTTCCCTTCCGTTTACTCATAGAGTTATTACTATTACTGTTGTACGAGAATTCTTATAAAAATAAAGTAAATGTTTCAGGATAAAATCAAAAAGAATCATGAATACACTTAAAAAATACCAATTCTCCAACTGTTATCAAGTAAATGAGAAACTAAAAATTGAAAAAAATTAAGAAAATCTCCATGCTCTTGCTATAACTCTCAGAAGAATATCGTGTTTTGATCTTGAGTCTTGAAAGTTGGATAAAGAATTGCATTTAAAAGAAAAATCACAGCAAATTCCTAATAAATACAAGTGTTAATTTTTAAAAATAGGCCTGGTGTTAATGCTTTATAAAACTAAACTAACAATATAATATTTCAATTATTTTAAAACTTTGAACTACTTTGCAGTTAAATATAGTCATATAAACATAATACATAACATATAACATAACGTATAACATATATAAAATAACACTAAATAAAGTCGAAATTAATTTCGAAAAACATAAAAGAGAAACTGTTGTTAGCTGAAGTTGTTATATCAATTAATTGAGATTTTAAGGCTTACAAACAAAACAAAAACTAATCATCGGTCCCATAGGAAAGGATATCTTGCGTCTGCATGTGAAAATTAATATAACAGAAACTTGTCTGAAGATTAAATATATTAAAGATCATTGCTTCTACCTCCATAAGCTCCTTCGATCTAAATAAAGTAGCCAAGTAAAGACACACAGTAAATAAATACATAGAGTGTAGTGGTAAACGCACCATTGTACCTTCCAAGAATGATTATTTGCTATTGATTTTATAATTCTAACGTCAAAATAATTACGGAATTAAATAGAGTGCACTATAAGTACATTTTGAATATATTTCTCGTGGCTGCAGTTAATTGATATGCGTTTCCACGCACATTTATTCCAATTTCGTGACGCAAGGTACCACAGCAGTCACAAAACAATCGATCTTTTACGCATTAAGTTCGATAGCCGTGTTATTATTCGTTAATTAGTTAGCATATAGCTGCGATTTGAGATTGTTAAACTTTTTTTAATGAGGATGTATTACGGATGGATATAGTACGACAGATATAAGATGTTGAGCAAAACTCAATTAAGAGGATTGATTATGTAAATTATTACGCTTCAGCCCTTAGTTGTATTCCATATATAAACCGAAAGTTCTTTAAAGCACCAATTGTTTGAATAACAATTACTACTATTATACTATTTTGACGTTGAATCCATTCATTTGGAATACGGTGTGCTGTTTTAACAAAAAAAATTTTTATGCGTCGGGATCAGAATATTAAATATTACTAATTGCAATTCAATCACTGCAGAACTTAAATTTCTGAGCGAAAATTAAACTAATTAACATTCATTAAGCTTCTTTCACAGCAAGCTTTACACCATTAAAATAGATTTGCAGATACTCGCACATATAGCAGTCAGGCAGTGGTGAGAATAAGGTTCCAGTTGAATGGTAAATTCACCAAATTTACTTAACTAACTATTTCTTAACTTTTGCCAGATTATACATAATCATTAAATATATTAACGTATATGGCTTAGCTATGTCATGATGGTGAAGAATATATTTCCTATTAAGAAATCAAGGACATTTTTTGAATCGAATTACTAATTCGGCCAAGTTTGATAATTCATGGTGAACAAGAATTTTATTAAGTTCCTCAACGATTGCTAGAACAGAGCAAGGTTTATTTTAAGTAACACAAAGACTAATACGATTAAAGTAATTGTGACATTTTTGACTTCACCATAAAGACCATATAATCTTGATCTTGACTCAAACAATGAACCTGCGCTGTATTTTCCCTTTCAGGATCTAAGACAACAAAATATGGCAGAAATAATATTCTAGAATATTTTTAAGGGCTGGTAACTTTTAACTAGTAAACTGGTAACTTTTGACTAGTTAAAAATGACTTTACCTGTATATCTAAAATATTCTATGGATTTTACTTTTCAATCGGACTATAGTAACAAGATTATATTATACCACCATTTGCTAAAAAGAGGATAATTACAACTAACTACACCTTTAAAACAAAATAAAAAAATTTAAAAAGCATTTTTATGATTTTTCATTGCAACATATCGTACAAAGTTGACTTCGGGCATAAAAATATAACTCCTAATATAAGATTTAAACGGATTTAATTTATTTACTCTTTTATATTAGTACTAATTGTGATTATACACATAGTATTTTATATTAATAACAATATAATTCCTAGCAGTAACCAAAAGTATATAATGAACTAATTATCAAATTGATAATATAAAAATATTTTAGTTTTTGGTTTGGAAGGGTGTTTGGTTCCATATATCAAATGTCAAATGTCAATTTTTGATCAACTACTTTATAACCAGTCTACGTATTTACGTCAACTGGAATAAAATTTGTATCTGCAAAAAAATGGTTTCGGAATAAAAATTAATGTTTGAAATATCATCATTTAAAATTCGCCCTAAAATGCTGGCGCAAAAATGGCGATGGATATTCTTTATGGAGGAATGGCGATGGCTGGAGTTATTACTTGTGAAACAAATGTTTCGTAGTATTTCTGATGTTTGACTTAACTTATTTTAAGATAAATCTGCTTTTAAAGATATTTCAATAGTATATCATTATTTATTATATTTATGTATATTTTATATAAAACAATATTATATGATTCTTTATTATAGTCATCTAACCTACTAAAGATGAGCCTCCACAATAATGCAATTCTTGATGAGTCACTACTCTTAGGTATTTTTATACCAACCCAAATAATACGTGTACCGTTAAAATTCTGATGACTACTGAGAATAAATGAAAGAAGACACGAAAACCGAAATAAAGGCCTTCTTGATATTTTTGTTATTTAAATTCTCTCATTTTTAAATAACTGGAAATTGTTTATTTATTAATCCTATACCATCTCTGCATAATCGCTAGACAAAACTTTTTATTGACACTTCCTATTATTACAAAATCCGCTAATCATGCAAATTATCCGACGTTTATACAAAATGTACGTTGGCTTTTATACTAAAAACGTATTGCAGAGGAAGATGATTAATTGATTATGACAGTCTTCGGAAGCACCAAGGTTGTCTAGTATAAGTGCATAAAAGCAGCTAATCTATGCAAAACTGCTTAATAAAAAATCACAGTTACAGACAATCATATTTCATATTATAATTTATTAACAACCACACCAGACTACAATATAAATTTATAATTAAACGATTCTAATTTAACACCATATTTATCGTCTAGTTAATACCTGTATCCGATACCATTTATCTTCAGTATATTATGAAACATATTTGAAAGTTAATTAATTAAATATCAAGTACTTTAAAATCGATCAAATAGCTTCGAGCCTTATGTTATCGCACTTCTGTTCTATTGGGCTTAAAGCAATAAGCTTTCATACCGAATATATGCTGACATATTCAAGGTAATGTCTGCAATAAAAAGTACACTTGATTTTTAAATGATGCAATTAATTGACTGATTGATAATAGATTAATTTCGCATTAGGTATTTCCGTAGTGAACGTAATAATGTAACATTAGTTGTTAGGTTGAGTAGCCACTGAAATAGTAAATGCTTTTATATGTTAAACGCATTTTCGTTTCCTATGAGTTATGAAACGTATAGCATCTAACACAGGAACTTTTAATATACTTGAAAACTGTTTTATTTTATCGAAAAGTTATGGTAACTTGTTGAAACGACTTTAAAAGTTACTTATTCTAAAATCCCGACACAAACATACCTTTTTTGTTTTCGTACAACAAATTCCTTATCAGCCGCACGATGTAACACCTTCGTCCTAATCTGTATCTCTGGACAGCTTGCACTTGCAATAAAATTATTTGTATCAATTGTACCGTCATCCGCCAGTTTAGCTTTGATTATCTTCTAAATTTTTACCCAAATTTACATGGTATAAGTTATCATGCAATAGCTTACCAAGATTTTTGGACTGCAAGTTTCTGCCCAATATTTAATAATATAAGTTAGTTCACAGCAACTTCAATCCAATCGGTAAACCTGCAACTAAAATTTTGATAGTTATGCCAGAAATCTATAGATTATGGTTGTTTTCTCATGGACTTATCATATTTCAAAAGTTTGCAATAGCTTACTAGGACACTTTGAGCCCCAACTGCATATTACAATATACATTGTTATGTTTTTACCATCCGCTCAACTAAGTCAAGGAATTATGTCTTCTTTTCTCGATAAAAAAAGTTGATTCCGATTAAATTAATGAAATCAAAACAGAGCAAGCTTTATTCCTACCAATGTTCAACATTTCACTCATCACCTCTCACAGTAGTTCTTTCGAATAACCAGGGTCGCATCAGTCACGTTATATAACATTTATAAAGCAACATGGTACATAATCATATGTAAATAGTGAGAAATAAAGAGAAAAAGAATGACCAGTGAGAAATAAAATATAGATTTGTACTATTGGAGGCTTTTCCTAACATACAGATCTAATATATTCCATAATTTATTAAAGCTAAATATTCATAAATAGAAACACTTGGCTATTATGAAAAGGAAATAGGCTCTTTATTGTGTGATATTTGCGCAAAAATTTTCCAACAATTTAGCTATATGAGGAATAGTTTCGAAGGTCCAAGACATACATTAAGATTAAATCCATTTTTTATATCTATATAGTTTTCCGGGTACTTTGTCCTTTTAAATTACATAATTTAGCCTTCAAAATGTCAAAATTCCCGTTAGCTATAAGCACCATTATTTTTCAATTTCATATCAGTGAAAAGTGATGCTTGAACTACTGCTGACGATATTTTGGTGTTTATATGAATGTGGTAAATGCAGCATCTAGTCTTGCTAAAGTTCTCCAGAGCTATTTCATTAATTGGACGCTACTTTAATACAAAAATGAACATATAAATCAGAGAAACCAGGTTATGGGCCAAAATAATAAAGAGTATTAAACATTAAAAAAAATCTAATGATAAAAAATGTTCGAATCAATTGTTGAATATGTTGACTGATTTTTTAGATATTTTGGGATGGACAGTCATTAAATAATTTATATCATAGTTAATAGTTACTATGATAATTGGTAATATTATTGTATACTTTACATTATATTCCGTTATTTTTAATTACTACTCCCATTTATTGCTCTCATCTATGTTACCTGACATATACACAACATGTGTTTATTAATGTTGAGAAACCATTTTTTTAGCTATACATTTTGGTGCCATAATAAGTCTGAATAATTTCCAACGGAATATTGTCCCATTATTATACCAAAATATCCGCTAGTTGCTTCAATGATATTAAAGATGAAAACATACTGCTCATTCTTTGCTCCAAAACTCTATATAACGATTCAATAATGTCAAGATATGGCGATTATACTAGCCAGGGAAGATATTTGTTGATAGTCCGACTCACAACCAACCTCAAACCAACACTGGACTATTAGCAATGTAACATATATAGGCGTATTATAATCTTGGAATGTGCTGTCAGCGTTTGGCAGTGTTTGTCAGAAAAATGCTAGTAATGATGATTGAAGTGTACAGGTTTTGTGCTCGTTATACAATTTCTTAGCATGCACCATTCGTAGCTTAACCTTGGTTTCCGTCATAAAGAGTTTTGCAATCTCAGCTCATAATGTTTTGTGGAACTTGTATCATACTGTTTCTGTCAAAATAGTTTTACCAAAGTGAATTTCGAATTCTGCTGTCACTTTTGCCGAGGTAATTTTATATTAGCTGGCTACAATCCATTTTAATGTTCGTCGGTTTGTGTGAATTAACTTTGAGTTTCTCCCACTGTTCCGCTTATTCGGTGATATTTTATTATATTTTATGTAATGCTAAACACCCATTCAGAGATCACAAATTTGTATGATCACTTGTTTTAACCATTGCAGAACAAAGCGTATAATATACTGAAATATAAGCTACAGGATTTGATATGAAAATTGGGCACTAAAAAGTTGTCAGCATGCAACAGTATGAAGTATATTGTAACATTGTAATACGAGTGTGGTCCGATCTCCTTCGGTGGCCATCGTCAAAAAATGGTTTATTAATAAGTTTCAACGTGTCACGTCGGTTTTTGATAACCCACGCCCAGATGCCCCGAAATGGCTACCACGGAAGATGACATAACAAGGATCCACGATCTCGTATCGACAGATCGCCGATTGAAGATTCTCGAGATAGCTGAGACAGTAGTAAATGACCGCGCGGGTCATATCCTGCATGAAATGTTAGGCATGAGAAAGCTGTTGGTGCGATGGGTGTCGCGTTTACTCAGAGCTCAGGAAAACAAGCTCTACCGTGTCATGATCGTCGAGAAAATTTACACTGGATACACTGGTGTACAACAGAGACCAAGGAACCATCTAAACAGTGTAGGTCACCCGGTTAAAGTGCTTCGAAGAAGGCGAAGACTGTCCTATCGACCGGAAAGGTGGGCGCCGTTTTCTAAGATTCACAAAGTTTTGATCTTCATTGACTACCTGGAGAAGGACAAAACGGTCACATGGCTGTACTATGCCGAATTATTGGGCCAATTCGATACCGAATAACAGAAAAAAGGGCCTCTTTGTCAAAGAACTGACACCGAATTCTCCACATTTGGCCCCGGTCGAATACATATTATTTCCGAACTGGCAAAAATCACTAGGGGGATAGAAATTTGAGTCCAATGAGATCATCACCGCCACGAAGGCCCACCTTACAGACCTCGAAAGAACGTATTTTTCAGATGCGTTAAAGAATTTGGAGCATCGATGGGTCAAATGTATCGAACTAAAAGGATGTTAAGAAATCAATCGCCACTTTTCCAAAATACTACAAGGCTAAATAATAATCGGCCCACCTTTGTAGCCTTTTCCTCTAGGGAAACGCAGAAATGCATTACAAACTTGTGCTAGGCTCTCATAGAGGTACACTAGTTTGTCAAATATCTCGACAATCCGTAAAATCTAGAAGTTATAATTTAGGAGTACCAATAATATAATGTTTTTTTTATAACATCTTTATTAGATACGCTTAGTAAAATTTTAATTATAAATTAATTTGTTACTGCATTTCATTTGTACTTGGATTAATTCACAAGCAAGGCGAGTGCCAGAAAATACATCAATATGTATTCCTCAATTATATAATTATAATAACTTATAGCTATAGTTTACAACAATAAAGGTATACACTTTATATAAGTTCGTATAATTTGGTTCTCTTCAATCTCCTGACATCCTGCGCGCTGTCCAGCAATTGTATTGCTTCCACGTTAGTATGGTTTAGTGATCTTCTTTCATGTTTCAATGCGATATCTTGGATAATCCCATACTTGCACCCCATAGGTCCAAATTGGCTTTATGATTGTCTTATAAATCAACCACTTTTATTTTAGATCAAGTTAAGTGTATCTTCCGACTAACCGGTATAATTGTTTTATTTTGGTTCTAATGTCTTTTGCTTTTTGTCCAACATAATGTTAATAATATAACATGATGCATAAAAATTTATTTAAATTAAATTCAAAATCGATTGGGATTCGATTATGTTCTAGATATACAAGTTCACACATTGAGCCAAACCTAAAATTGCTTTATTTATCGAAGAGTCACGTGCCTACCCTAATTCTCATATACAGAACTATGTATTTTATGTTTATTTATAATTCACCTCCAGTGTGCTAGTTTTATTTGTCATGATGGTTCATTCATGAATATTAACATTTCCTAGTTTCGTCAGTTCGTTTTTTCCTCATCGTTTTGATTAGTCCAGTTACAAGTCATGATTTAAATTTTAAAAAACAATCGAAATGTATTTAGAAAGGTAAATGTAATTGTATAGTTTGTTAGATATGCATCTGGTGATAATTTAACAACTATTAGAACATACCAAGCTCATTGTTATTTGAATGAGTTTCTCCGGTTTGTTAACGTTTAACTTTCCTTCTGCTTGCCTTTAAAATTCAAGACAATTTAAAATTTAAATATAAAATATAGAACTACAAAGTAAATATCGTACTTACGTTGCTCAACCTTACTACATTTATGTTAAATAATGCTGTAGTACCAAATAAACTGTTATTAATTGCAATAATATATAAATACTGGAAAAACAAAATATTCTCTATTAATCACGATAACCTCCCGGTTCTTTAGCAAGATGACCACGGTCTTCAGCCTTGAATCATCCGCTTTTGAGATATCATATATAACATAACATAAGAGAAAACAATTCGTAAAGCTTATCAACGTACAGGTAAGTAGCACAGCAACAATCAACTATAAACCCTACCCTATAAATATATATAGATAGACTATAAACAATCATACTCATAACTAGAATCTGCAATATTTTAGCTAGCTCCTTATCGTAAAGAACTTGCTACTTAAATATTAAAAGTATTTAAACTGTAGAATAAATTAAAATTATTGTATTTAGACATAAAGACAGATTGACGAATATTGTAACCTTCTACAAATCTGAAAAGTAAAACAGAATGATGAAAATACCCTCATAAGCTGCACCTCTGTATGGGACTAGGGAGATTAGCGAAATTTCAACAAAAATTCTAAAAAGTTGCAAAGATCAAAAAATAAATATAGAAAATAACAATTAAAATAACACAACACAACTGAAACTGAAGCAAATTAAATCATACACTAAAGCAAGTAACTAAAGCAAGCTTGGTGGCGCAGTGGTAAAGGCTATGGGATGGCCCTCCTACTGTTGCGATAGTCGCGGGTTCGAATCCTGCTGGGGCATAGTCGTAAATTTGTGTTTATGATTGTTTAAAATTTGTGAATGTTCTAGGCAAGAGTGTAAAATCCGACAAGGAAAATAATCCCAGTCATGTCAGTAATCAGGCTGGGTAAGACCGGATAACTTCTGGGATGATTTCTAAAGTTGGTCACTCGCCAGTCGGTCGTTAACTATTAACTACGAGAGTCATATAGATGACGTTATTTTGGAATTGTTGAATGATGAATATATTAGATTTGCTAGCGGTGCTCCATAATGGTTCGATTCCTTATGACCAAATAGGCTTGAGTATAGATCTAATATTACGATAGATCTAATGAAAACTTGAATTTGCGCCCGATGAGCCAATACATTTCATATAATTTAACTCCAAGTTGTTTTAGTTTTGAGTATGTGCTTCTCTCAGGTTAGGCGTCGATCTAAATACATACCTGCTTGGGGAGTTGACAATGATTGATATTCACTGGTGGGCATTTTCTTCTACGCAGGCTAAAATTTTATATGTGGATTTTCTTTTATTCGCTTTAATGCGCCATATCTAGAACCGCAGATGTATTTGCTCCAGGTGGGTTTGTAGATTCATTGATGCTGCGACTGTGTCTTCATAAAATGCTAACATAGCTGTGTCGTCTGCGATAAAAATATTAAAAATGGAAACGATGAAATATCTTGATTAAAATACATTGTATCAAATTTTCATAATGACACTTTTTAAAGTGAATAAAGTAGCTAATGCTTGAATAATCAAATAATAATTTTTGCAGTCGCTATATTTTGTGTTCCTGTTACTCGAAGTTGTTAAATCCAGTTATGTTACCTCTGTATGCATACAACCATAATTAGTATGCTGTAATAACTAATTTTACTTTATATAAAAAATAAAAATAACATAAATTAAAAATATATTGCTATGTAATGCTTATAATTACTCTTTATCATTATAACAAATCGATAAAATAGATACTTAACAACTACAGTACGTAGTAGAGCACAACAGATTGAAATCCTTATTGACATTGAAGTAATGCGTAAATCATTAAATCATTCATTTCATTTAAAAACCTATTTAAAATCGTCTTAAAAGCACATTAAAGGAAATGGTTAAGTTTCCGCAGTTCCCTGTAAACCATATAAGTATTTATTTAGCTTTATGTAATATTAATTTTTTTCGTAAGATATCTGTTACAAGATGGATTTCAATTTTCGATAGTGTTTATTAAGAATTGTTTATTTTATTTAATTTTGAGATTGAAATGATAACAAGAGACAAAGCTCTAAGATGGGATGGAAAATATTTTCTTTAAATACCTACTAGGAAACTACCTCTTCTTATTTATTAAAGATTATATTCTAATAACTATGCTTAATGTAGATTATAGCTTCCTATTATTCCTTGTTAATTTTCACTTGAGACTTCCGGATGTTCATATATTATATTATACAGTTTTCTTCAAAGCCTTATACAACGAAGTGTTCGAATTATTGCCCCTGTCGTATATTTTGGGACCATGGATATGTTGAAATATCCGATCCGAAAACAGGTTTTCTTGATAAATATCTTATTGATGGAACAATATGAATGAATGTTTCTTTTTCAAACGAAGACTTTTTACGAAATTAATTAGGTTTATATAAACATTTTATTGATGGAACAGAAAATTAAATATACAGGGATTTTATTTTTATGCCAACATTTTGAACCTTACACTATGAACCATGATGCATGTGCCGGGAATCCCCGAACTAGGAACGTTTTTCAACGCCTGAATGTTTCTTACTTGGAATAGTTTATGGCTAGGGGTCGTTATGTGACCTTACAAGTTTAGCTGTGATAGCTTTGCCCGAACTCGAATTAACTACACCAATAAACGCTTTGAATAACTAAGGAACGATTGCCAGTCTCTTTTCTTGATAATTAATTTGATTCCGGTTAATTAACTGAATTCAAAAAAGTGCAAACTTATGATCGTCCCGGATTGCTACCGACTATGTCAGTTACATTCCCAGAAAGTTTATTTTATAATATTTATATAATTTGAGAAGCTATCTAATTTTATGGAAATAGTAGGAGATTTGTTGATCGGCGATACAAAGCAACATTGGGGTCTATTAGAAAACAGACACCAATCCATCTCACTCTTTCACCATTCAGGTAGTTTCTTAAATCAAATTGATGAACAGTTAGGATCGTATTATCTAACGTATATACATATAGACGTATAAAATAGTTTTAAAGCTTTTGATTTATTTGATGCTTTATTGTTAAAAATCGCTCCAATGTATTTTATTCAAAGTATTATCAGTCGATAACAGCTACTTATTCCCATCTTTCAGGCACATCACGGATTCCATCTTGAAAGAACGATGGACATTAGGCTATCCACGAATCGATCCTTTTTTGATATTTAATTTGGTATAAAAAGTCAAGCGTTACTCAGACAACATAGGGTCGAGCATTGTCACGCGGAAGGATAACATTGTTGTCTCTGTATTTGTATGCTGATCATTTTTGGCTCAATGCTCGTCTCAAATGCATCAATTGTAATCAATAGCAATCACCACTGATTGTTTCATTAGGCTTTAGCAGCTCCTAATACACCACACCAAGCTTATCCCATCAAATATGGAATATTGGCTCAGTGCATGGCCAGGTAATCACTGTCAATTATAATGGAAATTTGAACTGTACATATATAATATAAAACCTGTAAACTGAATTGTATTTTATACAAAAAAGTTCAGGGGCAAGTATTAACAATCATACAACGGAATTAAATTAATAATTCAAACTGAGATTATTATAAAATAAAGATCTACAAGTTCTTCGAAACAAGAATACTTATGAAATTAAGAATATTGCTAATATTTGTCTTAGTAATAAAATATTAGACAGAGCGTGTTATAAGAGTTGACAAATTTAGGTTAACTATTACCTAAGAAATTAATACATTATATTTTATATAGAATAAATGTGATTAAAATATTAAGTTAATAAATAATTACAGGAACACTCATTGTAGCGACCTTGAGGCATGTCAAATTTTACGTCGTGGAATAACGGTCAACAAAGTACCCAGAAATATAATCCCAGATGTTGAACACGGGCGGGGGGGTCGCAGCAGCGACAACTAGCGAATAGCTAGTAACGAATAGCTGGCAACCCCGAGACGTTTATCTGGGATGTTATTGAAGGATATTTCCATGATTCAATAACCGACCATCTACCTACTGCCCAAGCCTCGTCTCCAGGTAACACCGCTGCCATCCGCTCTATCTATTTTGTATTTTCTACATTTTTTATATTGCCAATAAATAACGGAACACCACTATTTCATTTCGTTTTACCTCCATTCACCGAGCCATATAACTTACCTCAAATCATTTACGTGGTACTGAAGTCATAGCCCCTTTGAAGCATATATAGAGTCATTCCTAAAAACACGGCATCAGTGTTGATTTTCTACTTGTCCGTCCAGTGTCAGAAAAATTTAATTTATACAATAAAATTCATGTATATTAAATAACTTACCCCTTGGTTTTCCCCATAAAAGTTGTTCCCCTTTTATTATATATATATATATATATATATATATATATATATATATATATATATATATATATATATATATATATATATGTTGATGTAAAATATACAGTTAATTAAAAACAGCTATTGATTATTAAACAGTGATTAACGGTCGATGAAGGTGAAATCCGTCAACGAATGCATCGTTACCGTTAGAAGAACCGTCAACATCATCATCATCATCGTCGCCATCTAATACCGACCATCCAATAGCAATTTTAGGCGGTGACGTAAAACTAGCCCCAATTTAGTTTCGCATACCACTAAGAGGCCCAGGCCGAAGCCTTGGGGTACCCCAATCTACATATTCACGGCGACCTAGATTCTTGCGTTCGAGCCAGCCATTCACCGAGCTAACGGGAAAGCATCGATTCAGTTTCACTATTGGTGGTGGCGTGGCTAGGTGCTCGGTACAAACAAGCGCGCTGCCGAAATCTTAATCTGGGTTCCTCGTCGCTGTTACGTTCGCGATTTGCGAGTAGTGCACCAATTTCAATCGCTTAAACTCGCTACTTAGTGGATTTTAAGCGGATTTGTTGATGTTTTCTTTATTTTATTCGTTTTTTTAAATTGTACTGTGTCACTGTTTGTGTGAGTATAGAAAACATAATAGTTTGAATGCAGTCAGTGATTTTCTGATGTGAGTATTCTTGTACCAATCTACTACTAATATATAACTTTCTATGTATTTTAAATTAACAAAATTTATTATGATTTTAAAAAGTGTACCAATCTATCTACAATATTACATGAATAGTTTAAATATTTGAAATATAAATATAATATGTATTTATAGCTTTCCAATTATACATAACTAAAAGCAGTATAGTATCTGAAGTAATTTATGAATTATTTTATTCCTAATCGTTACAATTCATAAAATTTATATTGAAACAAATTTGATAAATTTGATATAATTATAAACAATATAAATGTTTCATGTTTCTAGTAATTGAACGTTAAAAACACAATTAATTACCAATAACTCATTGCATTCCTATAAATACAAGTGTAGTGTTTATTAAAATTATTATCTTCATTATTACAGGTAAGAAAGACAAATTTGTTGTGAGCTTGTCATCAAAGAATAATCAATCCAAATATTCCACATATTTTCAAAAATAATTGAAATATTTGTGATACAATTGATTCTAATATGTTTATATACTGATAAAAATGTAATAAAGCAATATATAAGTATAATTATATGAAAGTGAAAAATCAAGTAAGATAAACGACTACCTCATTCCGGTTTAACCAAACCTCCGTTTATATATCTTCGTCATTGTAATTTACAAGGTTACTAGATCTAAAAATATACTACCGCAAAATAAATGACAATCCGTACAGATGTATTTTTCTGTTATATATTTGAAAGTGTCTATTTTCAATCCACTATTGTATAACAACGTTAGAGAGGTTATCATTGGTCTGATGATGTAAACAGAAACGTCACATTACTTGGACTGTTGTTTGGAGATTAATAGTAATTAATAAGGTTTCAAAATAAATATGTCATTCATTAATAATCCGAAAATATATTAATTTTCAGAGACGCTAGTAATTCTTTTACTTAAAATAAATTAAAGAGAAATATGAAATAAAACCCAAAGCTCGAATAAAGTTTTAACTAAATAACTACACAGTTTATATTATATTATAATCTAAACATTGTTAGTTTATTCATTAGAATTTGACTAAATAATTAATAAAAATCCAGTGGAGAATCAAAGAGTTATATTTCTCTTATATATTAAATAACAAATCAAATATCGAAAAAAATATTTTACAAAGCTTTGCCAATATTTATTATAATAAAATGGAGGATATCGAATAGAAGACATATTTAAATAAAAAACAGTTATAATATATAGAACAATAATATTTCTTTAAATTAATAAAAATTAAAAACGAATAATAATAAATACATTTCTTCAGAACTAAGTAAAAGTAGTACTTAAATTTCTAAAATGGTTTAAAATTATTAGGAAATATGAAGTAGTGAAAAATTATTTTCTTGCAAAGTAAAATTGCAAATTTTAAAATTGCCACGTAATTTTAAAAAATGCGTTGGTTGGAATAATAAAAAATAGGTAATATTAACTTAAACATAGTACATATTTATTAAATACTTTTTTAGTCAATTATATAATATAAATTTGTTGCAATAGCATGATTATCGTAATCGCGATCAATGTAATACTTAAATAATTATCTAACGATGATATAAACTTCTATAAAAGTAATAAATAGGTTCGGCCGAATCTAACTGTAAAATTCATCAAGAAATTCGAGTGGATACCTTGATTTAATTTGTCGACAATTGAACACTTACTCTTCAGAGTCTAGCCCAAAAGAGTTCATTGAACCGGCGCTTTTACTTAACTGTTCAATAGGAATATTTTGTAACTATTTTTCTTTGATTTTTAGTTATATAATATATTTGTAGATAGAATGTTTGATGTAACAATGGCAAATTATTCTATTTGCGTAAATTGTTTCAGGTGAATAATACTGTTAAAGAAATTATTTTAAATTTCTTTGCTTACCTACGCTAGATAGTATACATAGATAGTCATTTTGGTAGATTTTTATAATGCTTTTGATTTATGTATCCAATTAATTCAACTTATTACGAATCGAAAGGTGCTATGATTTCTATGTAAAAATTCTTTACGCTTTTGGACTATTAATAATCATCAATATCGATATCTCTCAAGATTGTTTTTTACAATTAAGGATTCCAATTCCTATTACTCCAAATACACTATGAACACATCTTATCTGTATTAAACCTTTCGTTTAAAATTAGCAATAAATGATAACTGATTTTCTTGATGTTCTAAAACTATTGCCATGGCCACTGTTATTCGACTTAATTTTGATTGATTAATTAATTGATTTATGATTTAGCATTTTTTCCAATAAATGACAAAAGTTATTTAACCAAAACCACTATAACTTATAATCTAAGACCTTTTCATTTAATCGATAGTAATCTAAAAACCGTATGGGTTTTTCAATAATAGTGTCAGACCAGAGTGTCTTAATAATATGTTATTACGTATTACAATGGTCTCCGATATCATGATAAATTCTCCAAAATCAACCTTAAATTAAACCAGAAAACGAAGGCACGAATGCGTAAAAATATGGAAAGTACGTTTTAAATTACCAATAATTGCCAAAGTGAAACTCTCCCAAAGTATGCGTTAATAGCCCAAAATAATTGTTATAGCGGTAAGAGTACGTTGCACTAAAAATAATTAATCAAAAGAAATAATTTAGGTGCCTTCGCTAATTTGTAAATAATTACACTAATTGTTACGATATGAACACGAAATATTTTTATTTATTCTCCACACATTGTTTTAAAATATTCCGTAATCTTTAGATATTGAACAAAATAGGTCCGCATTATTATTCAGATGATATTTCTTCATTCTTAATTAATTTTATTATGCCAACTAATCGACAACAAATGTTACCTGAGTGTTATAAATCTACATGAAACTATTCCTCTGAATAAGCCAGAATTGTGGTCTGATAATTTTGATTCCTGCGTTACTATAATACATTTTCCCATATAACATCATATGGGTTCTTTACAAATGTAAATTAGATATTAAATAAAATCAAAAAACCACTTCGAATACATCGTTTACAACCAAAGAAGAATTCAAAAAAATTAATTCAGAAATCAATTTTCGCAAGTTCTTTGAATAGTAGAAGAAATGTTAGGTTACTACGTGAAGAGGTCAAAATAGAGTTAGAAAATATTGATAATTAAATAATCTTCATGCTTTATTTATTTCAGTTTTGACTATTTTTTGATCACAGTGTTATTTGGAGCTAAAACATTTTTGCGTATGTTTTCATAGTTACCTTAGATTTTGTAAAAATTGCAAAAATTTTCAATGTTTACAACAAATACTAACCATTATTAACAATATCGGGTACATAATAAACAAGGTCAAGACGTTTAACCTAGTATGTTGGACAATTGTAATATTACCACTGTATAATAATGCATCATAAACAGAATTTATATTAATACCGATCGAACCAATTTTTGCTTTAAAATTATTGTTGTGGCCTTATGAATATTTATAAAGTATATTAATATTTTTAAAAAAATATGGTCCAATGTTTTACTATTTCTGCTTGTTATAAGGGTAAATCTGACTTGAAAAAATTATGGGACTGAAACATCAATTCGTCATAGTCTTATCATTAATATTTCAGTATATAATAAATAGAAAAATATATTTAGATCTGTTTGTTTTACATTTATTTATTTTTAAGATAATCTTATGTTAATCAATATTCACAATAAAATAGTATCAACATTAACAGTTATAACACAACATAGCAACATTAACAACTTAAAAACAAATTAATAATAATTCACATTTATAAATGAAATAACAAACGTCTAATTAGATCATTAATTTATTTCGATACCCTAACTAACATTTTTCATATGACTTGTGGTTTGTCTTTTATTTCCGCAGTCATATGTTTCAATATCATATAGGCCCAATGGCACAGGCCTAGCTAAAGCACCCACGTCAATAATCTTATTCCTGTAATATCTTGAATCGGATTAAGTACAAACATAAGAGCTTAAAATAAAATTTGAACCATTATTTAATTAGTTCTTAGGAAGTGATGGCTTTTTTGATTTTAACCTAAGTCCTGGTACTTTTTAAAAATAGTTCCTATATTACTAAATATATTAGTATCCCTTCTCTTCTAATTGTCTTCATTTAAGTACCTTCCTTCATAAGTCTGATGATGTATGTTAGGTAGAACGACAAACCACTGTGTATTAATTTTTTATTATTTATTTTATCGCATTTTGGAGCGGTGAGAATTAGCCCAAACATTACGTGATCGAAAAGTTAAACTAAGAAAAAAGTGCAAAAACCTTTATCTCATATTAAATAATCTTCAATAATTTTTAGTAATTTGGTGTTTTGATTCCAAAAATAATAATAAAAAATCGAATAAGCTACCAATTTCTAACAATTTAATATGTATGTAGTAAGAATTTTGTAAATATTAATGTTGCGTAAAAGTATATTTCTAAGTTGGCAATATGGTAAAATACTTATTCAGACAATATGAAGGAAACTTCTTAATATAATTTTGCGGAAGGCTAACTATGCCGCTTATAATTGCTGTGTGGAAATTTAAAAGCTATCATCATTCTCTTTAATCAGCAGGATATATTAACAAAATTTCCATATTTTATATGGAAGTAAGAGAGCTAGTGATTCCTCATAAAAAAACTTTCCACATACTCACTCTACTTAAAGTGTTCGCTAAATATAGTGTTTATATAGCTACCAGACAAGTTCAAATGTTTTGAGACAACCACCTACCCATCTATAACATCTACTATATCTACAACCATATAAGACCAATAAGACTAATGTGTCTAAATACATACAACTACAATAAATATATTATTTTTTGTTAATTGTTATTAGTAATACACAATGTTTACTTAATTTTTTGATACATAGAAATAATTTTTTTTAATTGGGAACAAAAACAACTTAATGATGATCAATTAACCTATTAGTAGAAAATATATAACGCTATCTATAAATATACGCCATATTATCAGCTATTTTGTTTATCTAAAATCAATAAAAAGAACAACTACTTAGTTGGTGTTTACTTAAATCGTTACGAAAATATTTATGGATCATTTTTAATTACTAAGATGTTACCAAGTGCTGCACATGTGATTACAAATATATTTATTAAATAGTTAGTTTTAATGCAGATTTTACGAAGGTCAGATATTGGTGAACTTTCTAGTCGATTTACTACCGGTTTAACTCATTATTGGAATTATATTTGGAATTTAATATATTTAAAAAATTATCATATAAATATTACAAGCAGAGTTACAAATTTATGTTATAATTAGTTTTTCTCCAATATTCATTTGATAGATAGTAGGGTATAACGGAGTTAATAGACAATATATTCCATTAACATAACGCACCTGGTCAAAAAAACGCACATGTTCAACATTTAATTTGATTGATATATAAATCCTTGATATTTATAGCTCCTCCTATATAGCTACAAAATTATTTAATAAATTAATAACAATAACATTTTTTTCAAACATAAATTGAAGGATTAAGAATATTAGAGTTTGAGATAATTATACTAAAATATAAAGTTAATTTTACATATTACTCTTTTTTTTTTACATCTACTAAAATTTTCGGTGAATTCGACAATCTAGTAAGGAGCAGAAAATACTTATCCATTCTGGATTCTAACACCTGCAAAATATGTCCACTTAAATCCAACAGTCAGCAAAACTCACCTTTCACCCGGTGAACAAATACCTGATTAAAATCGAGAAAATGTGAATGTCATGTATTGTAATCGATAAACGATTATTTCATATAATACTTACGGCTATAAATAAATTGATAAATCTGAATAGTTTATCTTTATTGATCATATTATTATTATAATGCCAGTTTTTTTTTAATCAAATACATCAAAAGAAAGGTTTTATAAGAGAACACATACATATTATAATGGTGGCTCCCAATTCTTTTTAACAAGGTTCTATTAAAATAGCTTTACCAGGTCTTAACAACCCTTGAAACAATTTTCTCTACTAGTCTCACCAAAAGGACATCCTAATAATAATCGGTATCAATGGTTATGATTGGGCTTTTGTTGTAATTACATTTAGTGTAAAATTGAAATAATATGTCTTTGACCTGCTAGAATACAAACATTTCTTGTTTTTGAATGAAGCTCATGTTTATTTATGACATTAGCTGACACTAGGTGCTTATTAAATAAAACGTGTAATGTAATTCAAAATATAATATGATATTAAAATACACAAGATATGTATGAAATGACCTTCTGAAGGAATATTTAACAATAGTATAAAAATATAATAGGCTTCTGCACTAAAAATATTAACAAAAATTTGCCTCAGCTATTGAATATAATCGACTAACTGAGTTGTTATGGTACTGAGATATAACGTTAAGAGTAAATTACGTTTATTTATAGTAATAAAAAGCTGCTAATAAGTTTCAACAGATCGTCAATGAATTCTACGTATTAGATTTCCTGTCCAGTCTGTAATAATTACAGGAAAAACCCATATTAGATTTTTTTATTCTATTTTTATCTGGTCAACAATAATACAAAACTGATAGAGATCACAGATGTTAGTTAAACTTAAAGGGAAATAAAGCGTTATTTGATTATATGCTTGTATGTATTATGATAATTTTTTCTATTTAAAAAGATCCATAAATAAAAATGTTCTTCATTCTGTATACATTTTTTCAATTTTTCTGGCACCATAGCGATAATGTGTCAAGTGAATGACGTTGTTTTGGCAGCGGTCCAATTATCGATCGATTTTGCACTTGCTTAGAAATTTGAAACCATATTCTGGCCAAACCATGCTACATGGATATGAAAACATACCATTCAGAATGCATATTTCAAAACCCTTTCAACATGTAACTCAGACTTTTCCAAATGTTCAGACCCAAAGCTGTAGCTGAGCTCATACAAAGGTATGATTTCCAACTGTTTACTGTCAATTTTGCTACTTTTTCATTTGTTCATATGTTAAAACGGTTTCCAACTGATATTTTTAGTTAATTCCTCTGGATGTCATTTACTATTGTTTTGAATATTTCCTATTTTATGTAAACATAGGGAAACTTTGTCCTTGACATCAAATAATCCACTTTTAAAATGCAAGTGAAATATTCTAAAGGTGCTTTAAGGACTTCGGCACCAGATTTCTTCAATTTGAACCAAATAAATAATGGATGTTGAAAATGCAATTTTGACCCTGAATAACTCAATAATATTAAATGGAAACCTATTGTTTAATGTAGGGAAATATTAGAACAATCGAATTTAATAGTAAGTTTAGGTTGTTTAACAATTGTTTACATTTTTATTTTATATTTTAATCGCTAATCAAGCAATCAATCAAGTTATGCAAGCACCTCATATAATGAAACCCAAAAGGTTCAATATTCTATATTATATTGATGTTTTTATAATAATTATAATTTATTCTTGAACGCAAATTAGTTATATAATATATCACTCATAGAATTCTGGTAAAAATTAATACATCTGATTTTAATTATTTATTAAAACTATTGCATAAACAATATGCAATCTATAACAAATATGTTGCAGATATATTTGTATCGGCGGTAACAATTCGCAGGAGAAAGCTGCAGTTTATTGGCTAACGAACAGTGGTTCGGTCTGTAGCAATAGTCGATCAATTTGCCATCGAGCAAAAAAAAGAGTTAAGAGAAAGGAACGAGAAAACCAACTTAAAATCGAAGCGAAATGACCCCGGTTCATGAAGGATATAAAACCGGATTATACAGATATATTTTTTTAGAAGTAACGGCATTACAATGTTTTCCTTTACAGTAGTTTATTAGCTGATGGTTAATTAAGAACTAACAGTAACAAATATCTAAATATATAGTATTTTTTGAGATGATTAATTAAGGATTGTCAATTTTTCAAAATTTCTAATAAAATTATCGTTCACAATAATATCTAATTTTGGGAATAATATCAGAACAAGATTTTTTTTTTTGAATTTCATAAATTACTAGAAATCACATTGTTAAATTCGATTTTAGTTTACAACGTTTACCCGCTTGTAACCTATACTTATTTATACTTATGTTTTGAAGAATTTTGTAGGCATTTGACAACATAGTCGACCAGTATCAACACAAATCGAATTTTGTAGACTGATTTTGTTACATATCCGACGCATTATATGCATTCTGTATCTTTTTAACTCGTGTAAAATGTGAAAAGAAAATCCACGAGTTTATAACTAACTAGTTTTTACAAATTTCATTTCACAGTATATTCGGTATGATATATGGCGTCCATTGGCTGTGTTATTGGAAGTACTATATCAATATGCCGCAAGAAACTGTAATTAATCTGGCAACAATGAAAAACCGACATTCTAATGGTTTAAATTCGAAGTTTCAGTCAATCCGTTTCCCCTTTTTATATTTTTCCTTTTTTCCCCTGGTCATTCGTTGTCATTTACATCAAAATGGCCAGTTTTAAATAGTTGAAACCAAAACTAACATTTGAATATGATGAAAAATCATCACCATACGTTTCTAAACATTTTTGATGACAAATAATGATGTTTTGAATGTCAACAATACAATTTAGAATATTCCATGTTTAGCGCTCCTGTCGCCGCCTACACTGAATTAGACATTATAATATTAATGATGTAGTTATAGTGTGTAGATTAGCTTTTGTTCCACTTTTCTTAATCATTTTTATCATCAATATCCTCTCTGAATAATTGTTCTATTTCCCCTTCCAGCCCCTTATTTATCATACCAATCCTGCCGATGCTCACTTGTTTTATCAGGTCCACTACAAAAAAAAAGTTTCCACATTACACATTCTATAAACGCTAGATTATTTCCTTTAATTTTCGCTATGACTAGTATTTATAACTTAATTTGTTCAAATTCTCGCTCCGAAATTATTTCGTCTGTCCGTCAGTAATAGATATCGCTGATCAATATATGTGGAAGGACCTAATAATGTAACTTCCTTTCCGCGTGCTTTACATACATTTTCTTCTATCTACATATTTTTCATAGAGATTCCTCAGCTACATATACCTATACTCAAGGCCATTAGATCTAGGCCATTAGACCCAAAGTCAAGGAACTGTACTGGTTAATCGAAAGATACACTCAACTTGACCTAAAATTATAGAGGTTAGTTTATCAGTCAATCATAAAGATAATTTAGACCTATGGGGTGCAAATATGGGATTGCTCTAAAACATCAAAATCAATTGGTAATCCAATGCAGCCAAAACAAAGTTCTACGATTAATTATCAATGCTTATCGCTATTTAACCAACGAAAAGCTGCACATTATCTTCAACGTATATACGAAATCAACTTTATGTATGAAGTGATCCAAGCTTTCGCCTTAAAACATGAATTAAAGTCGTTAAATCACTGAAACGTTGAAGCAATACAGCTATTGGACAATGTGCAGGAAATCAGAATATTGAAGCGTACCACATGAACTTGTATCGGGTATAAATGTATTTTTAACTTTAGCTTAAGTAGTTTAGCTTTATTTACTATTATACAAGTACAACAGAACATTTGTAATAAATTAACTTGTAAGTTAAGATTATACTAAGCATATCTAATGCAATATGTAATTAATTGAAAAAATATATAAAGATATAGATACAGCTTTCTAACCATTCTCAAAAAGGTATATATTCATGATGGATTGGCATTGACACTAACAACGATTTTCTGAAAGCTTTTCGATGTACAATTTCATTTTTCCGAAAAAATTAATTTAATGAATAGTTTCTCAGCCACTAAAACTATTCGCAATAAATATATTAAAAAATTATTATAGTTGTACTTGGACATAATACATATATAGAGATAAATATAATATTTTACAGAATATAACCTTCTACTCTACGCACTATATTATTATTAATAAAATGCATTAGTTTTATCAAAACTGAATGTGTTTTGTATTTTTATAATTCCGACGGCTTCACAAGTCATTATCGTCAATGCCGTAAATTAAATAAAAACTATGGAAATATACTATAACTATACCAGCAATACAAATATTAAACAAGTTATTTGTGCCACTCTACGTGCTATTATCTTTTTCGATAATTTATGTGTTTTTCATATAAAAAAATATGCAGATTCTCAATCAACACGTAAATATAAATCAACCCGTTACATTCCTTTTATGTTAATTGGCCATACGAAAGTGAAAATCTTGAACTATTGACGACCAGATCCTCAACCAGAAACATTTATTTTTACGATTGTCGTGACACTATTAATTATTATACAGCAAAGTTGTTAACCTTTAAGATTGAGCTGAAGCCGGATTATATGGATACGTACTCGGATCTCGCTCTAGATAAACCACAAATTTGAAAGGTGAGCTCTTTCATTGGATGATCGCATAAAACATTCAACTTTTTACAACAGCATATTAGCCACAGGAATATATCGTCATAAAGAATTTGTCATCGGCTCGTCATATCATCAGTATTTTATTTGAAGTCAGTAGCTTTCTATAAATGTGTTCTTCAGCGTGCAGAATACTAATATAATTATAGAAAAGTGTTTATGCATCAATCATTGTTCTTAATTTGAAATTTTATTTTTTCTATGAAATACTCTCCAAATATTTTCCAACCATTATTATACGCGCGCCTGGAAAAATATCATGAAAAAGTGAAAATATATCTTCGGCACAAATTATTATTAAAACATCGCAATTTTTCCGTTATTTTACACTAAGTAGTAGATTTAGAAATTACTGAATGTTTATGTGGAGGACACTGTAGAACTACAATAAATAAATCATGCCTTGAACGCACATTATTTCTCCAATTTTGGTTCGTTGAACTCAATACCCTTACTCCACACAACACCAACCCATAACTATCTTATCCACTTTTTTAGCACGATATCTCGAATTCCTCGTTAATATACAATCCAAATTAAAAATATAAACTGTCCCAACGGATACTCTGTAATCGGTAATAATATTTTCTAATTAGAAATACACCATAAATCTCTTTTTCACTATTATTATTTTAGTAGAGCTAAACGGAACTCAAAATTCAATGATCTGTAAATAGGTTGAAATTAGAGAAATAACTAATATGCAGGTAATGTCAAATATTTAGGAACAATATTTGATAAATGTGTTTCTTCGAGGGTACATTTCAACAATTTCAATAACCGTTGTAATAGAGCCTTGTAATGAGTTACTCATGAGGTTTTGGAACTGGCCAGGATACCACCCTAAAAATGTATCAATATCATCATATTACCTAAAGTTGACCATGGATTGTCTTCTATTGCCGTAGTCGCTTCCATGCTTCAAGCTGTAGAAACTAATCAGATAAAACAGGATTCCTTTAGGTGCTTTCAAATCAACTCCTTCCGTTAATATGGGTAATATCCCAAAACCAATCTTAAGTAACGACTATCCCTCCATCTAGAGCAGAAGATTTATCAACAATAGTTAGTTACGTTCGTGCTGAGTTAACCAAAATTATTAATAAATATATAAAATAAAATGGATACGAAAAAAATAATAGGCTAATAGGATATTTTTTCTGATT
This sequence comes from Rhynchophorus ferrugineus, assembly GCF_030347505.1. Taxonomy (NCBI): domain Eukaryota; kingdom Metazoa; phylum Arthropoda; class Insecta; order Coleoptera; family Curculionidae; genus Rhynchophorus; species Rhynchophorus ferrugineus. The sequence continues at coordinate 38,956,601 of NW_027472580.1, read as the reverse complement.
ATGAAGCCCTCACTGCCTTAGCAAACAAATAGCATTATCATAAAAACTATTAAATAGAGTTTACGTATAAGAAATCAAATTTGAAGTTACATCTCTAACGTTTCCTCCGAATAAATGGCTTCCATTAGGCTTAAATTTGCAAGTTATTTTCCAGCACCACTTTGAAGTGAGTTGTATGAACATAGTCATTTTCTTTATGAACATTCAACTTAGATATTCAATATGCAAAACAATTGATCAAATAAAAGTTTAAACAGTTCAATAATACCTGGAAATATTAGAAATTATTTTAATAAAATTTTCAGCTTCTATGTCCGGAAAATTATGTTCAATATTTGCTTCGTTTGGTTTGAAAGCTTTTTCTAGATATTCAGCAAATGCTTCTGCTTTTTGTTACGTGCCCAATTCCCACATAGGTCTCTTATAGGTGGACTGTGTAGACATGAGCGCTTTAGATCTTTTGTGGCTTTCCAGAAAGAGTAATCAGTTTCTTTATCATCTGTTTAATTTCTCAGATAGTCATTTATGGTTTTGTTTTTAATTTCCAGTATTTCTCTTTTCAGTATTTGGGTTATATTGTTTAAACTATTGTTATTTTCAGGTGTTATTCTAGTTGGAATAAAAATAGATTTTGAAAGCATAATTAATTTGAACTTGTAAATACTAAACAATCACAGATTTACTTGATTAATATATTTGAGGCGATGGGGAAAGCACAAATATAACAATAATTAAAAATTCAAATAACTTTTGCAGTTACATTGCACTATCTGTTGAAACAACATTAAGCATTACTCGGTTATAAGTAACCATGATTTCTATTGTACGTACTACTGCTTTGGTTCAATTATTATATCCCTTTAATATAATAGTTTAAAAAAAATATTACCTACTAAAAATTCAGGAATAAACAATTCCTCTGTGCGTCAATTTATTTCCATGTATTGTATGTATATCTCCGTTGACGTAACAACTTGTAATCAATATAATAGCTATAGAAAGTTAACTTTTCGTATTTCCAATGTTATTATACATCGAATGTTTATAAATTCAAACAATATACAATTATTTTTCTAGACCAATTAAGGACTTAGAAAAATACATTATTTACCCGCTAAGTTGCCTTGAAATTAAAATCTAAAATAGTCTAGTTATAGGATTCCAATTATCATTGTCACAACTAAGATTTAACCGATTTTCTACAATTGTTAACAATACATTTATTCAAACAAGCTTATGAATAAAACTTAGATAAAAATATTCTGAATTATTTTTGTAAGAAAATATTTAACTCATAACGCATATATTAACAAAACTGTAAGATTATTTGATCAATATACAATGTGAAATATCAACGAACAAATATTTATTTCTAATTATATATCTACTCCTAGTTCATTCAACTCTTTTGTCTTTCAATATCTTAAGCTTTACATTTGTTCATTATATAAAGCTTTTTTTCGAAATGTTGAACCTAGTGACTTTCTGTAACAGGTCAATTCAGGCCAAAGTCCCCGGCCTGGCACATAGATGACGCTACTAGAATTAAATTCATATATTTTTTAGTTAGCTCTAAACCTCAAAAGATGCGTGTGTAAATTTGACAGTCATCCAAGTGGACTGCACAGGATGAACCCGCTGGAAAGAAATTTTCGTCGAATGAAGAACTGAGGCCTATTTTGAAGCAAAGGACAAATCGCCCTACAAAAATTTATCCAAAAGTTGGAGGGTCGCTATAATAATAATTACCCTTGAAGGGAATTATGTTGAATAAAAAAAACTAATTTTGCCAAAAAAACGTGTTTTACTATGGTAGGTCGGGGACTTTTCAACTGACCTATTATAATTGATTTTGGGGTATGATTGAGTCGCTGGCTGTTTAAACGAAAAATATATTTATCAGAAAAAAGCGCTTTGTTTCTCAATGTCTTCTAATTCCATACATTTAGTACACCGTTTTTCCAATTTTTTAACCCATTCGAAATTTTCTCGAATTAAATTTTATTATTTCGTAGTTTTCCTCAACGCCATCAAAATAAATGCGTATTTTGCCTGCTTCCTCTTTCTTCTTGTTCTGGTTTCTTCTCTTTATTCGACCCAAATCCCTTACTATAGAGTCACTTATTCAAGTTTGGAAACAGAATATAGTCACAGAGAGAAAGATCTAGAATCTATAAAATACGCCTATACGCGAATCTATAAAACAGACCGTAGATCAATGTATGAATTTTTACGATAGTGACTACTAATGTGATCACCGGTACATTATCTTAATGGATTTTCTTCACCAAATTCAGTTAATTTTCTTTAAACCAAAATTAAAATATGTCCAAATACGCGATTATTGTTTTACCCTTTCCAAAATAATCGACATAAATGATGCTTCCTATTTTTAATTCAAATAGTATAATTTATGGGAATTTGGCCACCTTATTTCATAGCATTCGTACATGCTGCACAAATCTTAAATTTGGACAAATACAGGGAGCTAACAAAACCACTTCTGACGTTAAACACGCAATGGGCCCTGATTGATGTTCAGCTTATCTTATAATAGTGGATAGCTCTATTTTCCGACTATATTTTATGAAATTCACTAAGGCTATTTCATTAGATAACCACAATATTTAGATGGTTGTTGATTATTTTCGCTATCCCACTTGCTACAACTTAGATTAAAGTAGTTTTATTATTTTGGTGTGTCCAATTACTGAAATGACGCAAAACTCGTTCAAATTGCAGTTGAACATCGCCAAGCATTTCTTTGAAGAGGTTACATTGCTCATAGAGTAGATATTTTATTCACATCCAAATATTGAAGCAACATGTATCAGCCCGATTGAAACAATTACAGTTTTAATTATCTCGTGAAGTATAATGAGATTAGTATATCACTATGTACTTCCCAAATTAAAATAAAGCTAATATACTTAAACCAAAGTTAGAATACGTTGTAGAAGTTGTAGTTTAGATCGCTCCAATCTTTGGATTTCCTTCATGTTGTCGAGTAGCTGTATTGCTTCCACGTTGATGTAATTTAGTGGTTTGTGATCTTCGTTGGTTACGTAACAATAAGCATTGGTAATTAATCGCAGAACTTTGTTTTGGGTGCGTTGGATTATTAGTTGGTTTTATATCTTAGTGCAACCCCATGTTAGCACCCAATAGATCCAAATTATCTTTATGATTGATTGATAAACCACTCTCTTTGATTTTAGGTCGAGTTGAGAGTATCTTGCTTGTACAGTTGCTTGACTTTGTTCTAATCTGTTCTGCTTTTTGTCTAACATGTTGTCTTCAGCTAATTCTACTTGAGATATCCGGTATCCATCAAGTGATAAGGTTTTTGTCATTACACCACAACGCAAAAGTATTATCTACATATTTCGAACTATTAAGCTGTATTTTCCAGTCTCTCATCCATTTGTAAATCTTGTTGACCGGTACTTGTATTTCTTATTGTTATGATAACTATGTCGTCGGCAAATGTTCCAATTACTGTTACTTTGGTTGTTGGAATATCAGCAGTATAGAGCAGATATAGGAGTGGCCCCGAGACACTACCCTGTGAAACTCCAGTAGAAATAGTTTTGAGTGTTGAGAATGCCCCTTCATGAGAGACGCTTAATTTTCTTTTGCAAAAGATATGGGTCCAGCAGTCGACAATAATTCCGCCTTAGCAATTTGCTAATTTTGTAGATTAATCCCAAATACCAAATGCCGGTCGAAACTTGTGAGAAATCAGCACATGAATATAACTTTTTCCCATTTTTATTAGAATTCTAGAGTTTGTCTTTTGCAAATGACTATCAAACACAAGCGAAACGATGAACTTCGCAAGTTCTCAGAATAGTCTATCAATATATGGCAGTCGAGAGCGTGATACGTTTCAAGTTATGCGGGTGAAATTCAAAAATTTCCTGGAATATCAAACTATCCATTTAATTGCAAAATATTAAAAACAAAATAATGGAAATAATTTGCAAACTATACAAAAATCGCCGTTGTCATATCAATATAACAAATTATAACACCGACAGAAAACCATCAAAACAATCAAGAAGAAGCTATAATATTATACGTATATCGAATCGATCGAACTCAGTGTTGTTTACGAAACAGAGTGGACTATAAACATCACCTACTTTATGATGTATTGTTATAAATAAATAGCGTTATTTACATAGTATAAAACAAACGGACATGGAATAATTACAATTTTCGCATGCACGTGTTTTTGTGTGGATGTTTTATCGCAAACCCATCACCTTGACACATCCCGTAAGTCTTGTTATGAGTTTGATGCGTGTTCTCGACTCAAGGTCAGATCAAATTGACAAAAACATAACTGTTATTTACATCGTTTTAGTATGTAGTGTGCTAATTTCAAGAATCACTTCTCGGGTTTTCCTCTAGCCCGGTATTTTACATTATAAATTCCTTTAATCGACCGGGAATGAGTGAAGATGAAGAATCACAACACAAATAAGGGGATTTTCATGCTTATGTCGAAACAGTTTGGATTTAATTAAAATTATCTGTGAACGATGAAGAGTAATTAATTCAGGACTTTTTGTAAATTCCCGGATTTATTTTCTCTATCGTGGTTTTTGCTTGATAAACATAAAATTATTAATATTTTGTAAACAATGGCATTAAAAAACTGCCATTTATATTAAAATATCTGAGTAATATACAGACCAATATATTAGTAAAATCTATCAATATATTACACATAATAACCTGGTATTTTTATTATAATTAACATAATATTCCTGCAATCACCAGGAAATAAATAAAACTATTGATCCAGAAATGAATCAATAAGAATAAAATTATTATCAGAATTGCTTTTAAATAAATTAAAATGCTAATGATATGTCACACAGTATCATGTAACAAGATAAACAATTAAAATGGCAAAAAGCAATACATTCTAGTTAAATTTGGTAAGTTATAAAAGTTTGTAAACGACAGAGAAAATGGGAAATTGAACCAAAAACGAGAATTTTCATAATTATATCTAAAATATTATATTTTAACTAATATTCGTTAATATGTGAGTTTGCAGTTTCCTTTGATTAAAATTAGTTTTCTATATGATACAGAGTACAGGGTATATGTATCTCATTGTTAATAATTAAATTATTCATAAATAATCAATTAACTAAATGTGTATCATCATAGAAGGTCAATATCAGAATGAATATAAAAATAATAAATTGTTTTATAAATTTGAAAATATAGAAATAAATATTTGAGTGAAAATGGTAAAATAGATCCAAAAACGATAATTATAACAGAGATAATCACGTAACAATAATTGACATAATTATTATTTAGTTATAATTAATCTTAAAAATTTAATATATGTTTACTTTATGATAATGAAAATTTTGAATCATTTCCTTGTAAAGGCAATGTATTTTAACCGCATAATATAAAATTACTAAAATGAAAAAATGATAAGAGGAACATCGTGAAATAAATGCCTTCTAAGTAAACTGGTAAGCCTTAGAAATTTGCATCAACCACTAAAAACCCAATACCACCAGCAGCTATGTTTTAATTAAACAGTTAGAGTTCAAAATAAATAGCATTTTCCAAATATTATACATAGTTAATCACCAAAAATAAGATGTTATACGTTAAGTTTTATGTATCGTTAACTAGCATGTTCCTTAATATGTTACAGAAATTCTCATAAATGTTAAAAAATAGGCAAAATTAATCCCAGTATTATTATAAATATCTATAATTTAGATGTTTTGTAGAATAATAACTCAATTATTAAATTTTTATATTAGGTTGAATTTACTGAAACTTTTTTATTTCTTTTTGGCTAATGGAATTATTATACTAAAATTACTATACGATCTGGATATTATAACGCTACAGTTAATCGAACAATATAGAACAATATAGGAGGGTGGGCAAGGTTAAATAAGGAGAGAGAAAGAGAGAAAGGGGAAGAGAAAGGAAGAGGAAGGAATAGAATAAGGAGAAAAATTTCCTTTTCTAACTGTCGATGTAATGTATTTTAAAAAATTGCACAAAGCCGAAATAAAGGAATACCTTAAATTACCTCTGAGAAAATGTGCCTACCATTGAAAAGGCTGCATCCTGAAGAGGTTTCAGATTATCTACGACACAATTGAATCCTCAACCTAGTGAAAATATTCAATTGCACAAGTCGCAATGGTACTCAAACCAGGTAAACTAGCACATAGAGACCTATAAACAACTGCTTCATTCCAAGTTGAATCCAATACAAATAACACCGAGAAATGATTTAACCAATAAAGAAAAAGGCAAGCCAAACCAAGTCCACATATTTCTTATACTCTGAGAAGAGAAACAAAAACATCTCACAAAAGGAACTGGAAAAATAATTGGACCTTTACTTCGTAGGTTAACTTGGCAGAAGCGCATCTAAACCAAGCGTTAGCTACTCAACAGCAGGCTGTGTAGTGTGTTTACTTATGTAGTGTGCATTACTCCCTCTTAAGCAATGAGGATAATGATGATGAGAATAAATACATCATCAAGCCAATCTTGACATGCAGGATTCAATTATGGGGTATAGCAGCAAATTATGAACAAAATATATATGTATCTGGCCCTCGGTGTGCAAACAGTAAACAAGGAAATAATATACATATGTTTACCGTATATAGACAGTATAGCGTAAAGTATCAGAAGAGACTTGAGCAACATACAAACAAGGCAGTGACGTTGTGTGGAATAGGAGAACAACAGTACGTGACGCTCAAGAAATGTGACATTACCAGTCTCAGAAAAATATTCATGCACAAAGTTCCATTACCCAGTTATTCCAGAAACATTCCTTATCATAGTGAAGTGAAGTTTAGTCAACAAAATGTATATTGAAGGTGCTCAAAGACAATAAACTGTTACAATAAGGAAACATCCATGTTTTGAAAAACGCCCTGTGGATTCCTCGTACAAGCAACGTAGTTTAGAGTGTAAAGCCACCAAAAGCGGAATGAAATTACTGTGAACTAACATAGTTTACTGAAATTGGAAACTAAGCCTACAGTCCGGAATCTACGAATTTGCAGTCACCACAACCTGAGCACCTATTCCATATGAAATATACCATGAACATTTAGTTAAAAACTGTGATATTTAAATAATCGTGATTAAATGCAAACAGACGAACAAAGATACATGGGACATTCACAAATAATTTTAGCTGTGTAAACCAGACAACGACCATGTCCATCCCTTTTGGTCGTTTCTTTAGGAGGGAGGTTCGGCCTCAGTTGTTCAAAAAAAAAACAAGTGGGTGAATTTATGAGCAGACTTAAAGATGTGATAATCTCACTAATATAAACCTAAAGCTAATCCATACACGATAAAAATCGTTAAAATTCGATTCAATGCATTAAACCATTATTATTGAACTTTCAACTTTTCATTGTTGGGCAGCGTACGTTTCTACGTACATACATACATTTCTCATCTTAGATTATAGTATAATCTCGATAATCCCCATTACGATATTAAAATATTTTCGAGAAATAAGTAACTATTTCCGCGAAATGTTTTCGCTATTTTTATACCTTGAAAAATAAACTCCTTATGCACCCGACTGATCTCTCCTGATAATATCTCGTGACGTAAACAGTTTGAATCGAGTCTCCTAAACAATTATCTTATCGCTCAAAGCAGATACTTCGTTATTGTAAAAGAACCGAGCCCGATACAAACCGTAATTTAGTAAACATTGATTAGGCATCGTATATGTTGAAAAATATTTGTGCGGTCTGGTCCAAGCTATCAGTTTTCTTGTTTTTCAGTCTGGCACTATGTTTTTTCTTGCGGTGGACAAATAAATCGAACCTGGCTCCGTGTGACGGCTTCCGTCTTTATCTGCTGGTGAGTTGCTTTAATTGTTGTAGAAACTAGCCTTATCGATTCACTGCTATAGGGTCTTTAACTGATACAACCGTGTTAATTAGTTGATTTGCGTTATTTTTCCACATATTAGCACTGATAAAAATGAAATTACAACATGTTTTATTACTGTTTAATTGTATTGCTTACACAATTACTACATTTGTTCGACAAAAATATCATTGCTGAACCTCGTTGAACTTGGCGCTACTTTTTTTATTGCTCTTATTTCACTGTCGTTTTTTTAAAATAATCAATCAATTAAGATAAAACAATATTAAACTGTAAATCCTTTTGATCGCTTAAAATTTCTATTTGTAATATTATTTATTGACGAATAATTGGGATGATAATACAATTTATTATTATTATTATTGTTCTTTCCAATATGTTAGCATGAAAAAATACAGGGTGTTCCAACAGTAAGGATATATTTTATTAGTTTACTACAAGAGTGTAACGAATTGTATATCAATCGGGAATTCAATCACCTAGGATCTCTTCTTACAGTTTGTTGCACTATCGCTTTCTGTGGCTGTAACGCCTAGAAGATTCCAGGTATTAATCATTTCTAACAAACATCGTTAAACATTCTACTCAATTTAAAATAGTAAAAAGGTTTGAAGAATCAACATCGTAATCAAAATACGGGTGATAAAAGTAATTTTTCAGTAGAGAGCTATATATAAACTTGCTTTTGGAATATTTTGAACAACGAAAAAACAATCGATATGTCTTATATGCAAATTTGTTAAAACAAAGTATACAAAATAATATACTAAAATACGATTGGAACAAAACATGCTGATACAAAATCGCTAATACTCGAGGATTATGTTTTTGACAAAATCAACGCATACAATCTTTTAAATTACTGATGACGTCCTTTTGAACATATAAAATTTAGTTGTGCACCTGGAATTAAACGAAATCTTCTGGAAACTTATTATGAAATGTGTAAGTGTTTTTATGTGTTAACAGCTGTGATTTGGAAACAATTGACAAGAAACGCCATTGACTTCCATAATGACATTTGCGCATTTGAGAATTGGACATTGAAATAAAATCTCCTGCTACACAATAATCGTAAATATAAATATAACAAGTTTTGCGAAAACAGGATGTAGCAGGATGTATGTAATTGAATTAAGTGTTTTCAGATAATATAAACCTTTATTACAGCTATTACCCTCTCAAGTATTTCTGATATTACAATATCATTTTTTACAAAATATAATACAATAATTCTATATTACATTGTCTAGGATAATAAAAAAGTGACTGAGTGGTATACAATAAAATATTAAATTAAACAATAATATATGTACCTTATTTTTCTTCTGGTATTGTAAAAATAAAGTTATATATTGTAATAAATAAACAAACAAAACAAAGTTTTAAAGTGATAAAGATTTCTTAATTCTAGAATTGACATTGAACCAGGTGGAACGAGAGCAAAATCAAGACAATAAGTATATTTTATATTGATTAGATAATAATATGCCGTGTGAAAAACAATATATAATAAAAGAAATTCATTACGAATTAAAATAAAAAAGCTGATGCAATATTTAAAAATGCAAAGTGTAGAAAGACGGCTTTGATTCTTAGTTAAGTTTGCTACTTATTATTAACAATAAACGCTCAAAATCAATTCATTACATTTCTGGTAAAATAAAATATTGATAGTTACAAATTTTTTGATTTAGATTCATCTCACTGTATGAAATACAATTTACAAAGAAGCCTATAATTGCAATTATACAATCAATAACAAATTGACAGTTAATTAATTCTTCATCATATTTTTTATGGAGCTTTTTCCTATTTCAGAATTCTCTCATTAATATTTCTATCAATTATCATTTCTTTGTTTTTGTTTAAACCTTTAAAATTTTTACGGTGAATGATGTGGCTCAGTGAATGTAGCTAAAACGAAATGAAACAGTGGTGTTTACATTATGTGACCGTTATTTATTGGCAATATAAAAAATGTAGAAAATACAAAATAGATAAAACGAATGGCAGCGGCGTTTCCTGGTGACGAGGCTTAGGCAGTCGATGATGGCACGCCTAACCAAACGATGGTCGGTTACTGAATGATCGAAATACCCTTAAATAACATCCCAGATAAACGTCTCGGGGTTTCCAGTTCGTTATCGTGGTCTAGTTGTCGCTGCTGGCACCCCACCCGTGTTCAACATCTGGGATTATATTTCTGGGTACTTTGTTGACCGTTATTCCGCGATATAAAATTCAACATGCCTTAAGGTCGCTATAATACTTCCCTGTCAGAATTTTACATACAAATATTTTAAACAACAAAAAAAATACATGAAAGGAGTTTTAAATACTTGAATATGCTAAATTAAAACCGTTGTAGTTGATACGGTTGCGATCGGGTACGGCTGTTAATATCTTTCGGTCCTAAAGATACCGTTGCTTCATCGTCGCTTTAGCACTTGAATGTGGTCTATCGGCGACGTTGAAAACAAGCTATTTTTCCAACAGGGCTCCCGTAATCGACGCTGAGGGTGGTGCGCTTCTTCGACGACGTGGTAGCTCATTTTCTTCGATGACGAGACGTTGGCAATTCTGGTGACTAATCTGTAGTCACATACGCTACGGTAATTGAGAAAAAATAAATAACGACGATATCCGACCGAAGCTGCCCAAAGCCTTTCAAATCAAAAGGTCTGCCATTATGACGGAGACGGCGAGCGAAGGAAGACATTATGATTTAAACATAGCGCCGAAAGAAATGTTTAGTCGAGACGTTGATGATTAAAAAGTGATGTAAAAATCTCTAAGAGTTCAAAAGATTGTGAAAGAAATAAAATTTGGACAAAAATTTTGAAAAAAAACATGAAATGGAAATAAAATTCCACGATATAAAATTCGACTTGCCTCAAGGTCCCTACAAATTATAAAATGTTTTAACTTTGGATGTAATTAATATTTGTATTATATCTGAAATCATTAAAATTCCACGTTTATTTATACTTTTATGATATCAGTCAATTGTTATTCTCGTCTTACTGATTAATAGTATTCATCAGAATATTCCATATACAATAAAACAAAAATATTAAAGCAATTTAACGATTTTCTCGATTATTAATACATGAATACATAATAGTTGTTAGCATTACCATTAAACTTTTGCTTAAACATATTTAAAAATTCTTAAAAATTACAAGTTTTATGGTAATTCATCAGTGTTCATTAAATTGGTTTATTATATTGTGTTTTCTAACAAAAACAATAATTTTTATAATATATTTTTTATATATATTTTTAAGTCTCCTTTTACCATCTATGGGTTTATCTGGACTGGAGCTTAACGTGGGCTCCAGGACCGTGGTTCGGCATTAAACCTACCAACTGGCGAGTGACCAAACTTTAGAAATCATCCCAGAAGTTATCCGGTCTTACCCAGCCTGGTTACTGGCGTGACTGGGATCATTTTCCCTTGTCGATTTTACACTCTTGCCTAGAACATTCACAAATTTTAAACAATCACAAACATAAATACCATACCCCAGCAGGATTCGAACCCGCGCCTATAGCAACAGTAGGAGGACTGTCCCATCGCCTTTACCACTGTGCCATCAAGCTGGCCTACATAATAATTTGAAATCGTTGTTAATTAATTTATTTATTTAGAATAACACAAAGACATATAAAATTATCCATTTGGCATCAGCATTGGTTAATTCGACGGTTCTCTCACTACTACTATAGCAATAGGTTCGAATCACTCACGTCATTTTTGTAATTTGAATGAATTAATGTGTGATTGTAATCCTAAATATGTATAACCATAAGCAATAACCATCCTGATTAATCCAGTAATTATACTGGGTGTCGCGTATATATACATATGTTATGTAGAATGAAGAAACCAGCATCTCTATTAAAATTATGTTTCTGGGTATAAATGATATTTATATTTAATAAAAATATTAATGAAATCATTCCAAATTCAGCACTACGCCTAATAGTATTTGAGACGTCGATTCTAATATCAAGCTGCAAGGGGTTATAAACTTCAATAGGCACTTTAATTAGCAAATATGAAAAGAATGCACAAAAACAGTTATCCGGGTCCCCAATATTTTATCTTTCAAACCTCTTTAACTACTACGGTACTTCTATAATATTGCTACTATAGAAATAATCATTAAGAAATGAGAAATGATACACTATCCCACGAAACTGTAATCTCAAATTTATATTCAAACCAGAATATATTGTACAAAAAATTTTAAAGGTCAAGTACACACTATTATCACGGTTATTGTAATTAAATGCAATTAAATTTACTTCATGCCATAAATCGTCCATTGCTCTTATCGCTAATTTATTTATTGAGAACCGAAAAAACAAATATTAGTTAATCGCTTTTTCCTCGCAACCCGTCACCAGCGGCAATCATATTATTTCGAAGATTAAAAATAAAACACTTTAAATGTTCCAAATACTTCGTGCAAATACTTACGTCGCTTTATCAGCATCCCCAGTAAGTAACGATTTCCTTGTTTCTAAATTTATTTACGATACGTTCGTCGTGTTTGATCGGTTAGAAATCTGGGTTTTTACATATCTACTAGATCGAGCCGGATTCAGTTCTGCAATTATTTACAATTCTCCGCAGTGGGTCGAATAGATGTTAAAAACCGGTTGGAATGAAAATTTAAGTGATGTTTAGAAACTAGCTGTTATAGATGGAAGTTGATTGGGCCTTCTGACTGAAAAATATCGAGCTTTTAGTCGACTCATTTGTCTGGTTCGGTTATATATAATACGAGATATGTATCAGTATTAAAATTAGTCTCTTTGTAAATTAAATGGGATTTCGTTAATTAAAAGAAAACCTCTATTAACTCATAGCAATTTTAAAAACTAACGACTATAATTTAATTAAATCTGAAATAATTTATTACTTTTTGTCTCGGCTTGAATAAACTGAAAAACTTTTTAAATATAAGAAGATACACTTCAAAATTTCATGGATTTCTTATTAAAAATCTATTATTATTGTTGTTCCCTTAAGAGTTTATGCAATATATACTCAAATCTTGAACCATAACTCTGCATATGCTACTAAATGCGATTTTATAAAGCAAAATATTTTTATTAGACCTGATGTCAAAAACAGTGATATAAGCCTGGTTACTGGTTTTACTGGGATCATTTTCTTTGATCCCTTTGATCATTTTTTCATTCACAATCACACATGTTAAACAGTTACAAACATAAATTAAAAACCATGGCCCAGCAAGATTCAAACCCGCGAATACAGCAACAGTAGGAGGACCGTCTTGTTGCCTTTACCACTGCCTCAATCAAACCGGCACAGTAATACAGTGATTATTTTCATGAATTTTTAAATATCACGAAAGCCAAAATTATCAGGTCAAGATGTGAAAAAAATTTAATGTCCCAATCACATTCAATTTTATTTCAACTAATTTTTAATGAATATTTTCATTTAAAATATTTGATGTTATACATGAAATTTCATACCAACAGTATTTAGAAAGTGTTTAAACAATTTTTTTGATATATTTTAAAGTCTCCTTTTACCAACTATGGGTTTATCTGGACTGGGCCTAAAGTTTAACGTGGGCTCCGGACTACGACCCTCAGCATTAAGCTTACCGACTGGTGAGTGACCAACTTTAGAAATCATCCCAGAAGACATCCGGTCTTACCCCCCTGGTTGCTGGCGTGACTGGGATCATTTTCCTTGTCGGATTTTACACTCTTGCCTAGAACAGTCACAGATTCTAAACAATCACAAACATGCATTCACGACCATGCCCCAGAGAGATTCGAACCCGCGGCTATCGTAACAGCAGGAAGACCGTCCCATCGCCTTTACCACAGCGCCACCAAGCCGGCAAATAAAAATTGAATGGAATTTAAAACAGATTTTAGGTCATTGTTAAATTTTTTATCACTTTAAAAGGTTATTTTCAAACACACCGTTAACATATCATGTTGAAAACCTAGCTATAGGGTCTCCTGTGATTTTATTATATATTATTGAAAGTTCAGGGATAGTCATTTTTAACATTTATTTAACATCATTGGTTGAAGCTTTCCTATTAAACAAGTTTGATAATTTAAAAAATATAATTAATTTATGAGTCTCTAATATAACTATAAGAAAGACATGAATGTGTAGAAATGAATTTATAACAATATATATCAATATCAATTAAAAATATTAAAAAACAATTTTATTATTCATTATTCAACAATCCTCTTACTTGTATAACCAAAGTATCTCCTTATAATTGGATAGTAAACGTATAAAATATGTTCTAAAACAATCATTTCTGTCATGTTAGTAATTAGACTGAGTAAAACTGGACGGTTTCTAAGTTAACGACTCGCCAATCCGTAAACTTAACTCCAAGGACAACGGCAATTTTATATGATAACATATATCCAATCCAGATATACCTTATCTGTTAAAAAGAGACACGAAAATATGTTAGTTAAATAATAGATGGAGATAAATAATAGATAGCAAATACGACAAGCTATAGAGGGCCATTCCATTCTAGCTCAACATACAGTGCTAAAACATGAAATAACTAAGACCAACACGTTATTTCATTATGTAGTCTTTTAAATATACAAATAATTTCTTGTTCAAGGGACAAAATCATTTGGATAAATGTCTAAATTAATACCCGGTCCAATATTATTATTTATTGTCTATTAAGGTTTAACTAAACAAAAAACAACTATAGTACTTACTTACTAGTACTTAAATTGTTCATAAATGTCATTGAGGCATGGCCAGCCATATCCTTCTTATTGTTAATACTCAAAGAATTTGCGATAATGTAACGTCATGTTGGGTAGGTCATGAATATCATTGTCAACAACATCATTCCACAGCAACATACAACAGAATTATATGTTGAAATGTATTCCATACTTCAAAAGTCACAATGCAACTATTTTCATTTAAAACTTATTATTATGTCATTTTATATTGTAAACAAAATTTTTCCTGAACAAATTACTAACTATTTCTCGTTAAAACCATACTGTTAGAAATCTTAATAGATTAAATATTCTGAGTCTCCATAAATCAACTGATCGTCTTACAAAAACAAACCTGCCATAAACACATATCAATTAGCTAGTATTTTGTCCTTCCCACAATATCATTTCTGTTCACTGTATTGTGTTCCGTTTTCGTCAATAGTGCTAATTTTTACGTAGCGTTAAGCCAGTTTCAATGAACAAGCAAACAATGTTTTCCGATATCAGAACACATCGTAGGGCTAATTAATTCTGATAGTTCTATTATGTGGAATACATAAAAATTAGCGAGGCGGAATGAATTGATTGATTCTGAACCGGGATAGTTTTAGCAAAGTCGACGTTAATTGTCTGGGGATATTAAACTTTCCAATTTTTTTTTAATAGAGGGCATGGAAAAAATACTATGAATACAATGCAAAATGGTGTATCTTGTTGCATATTGGCAACACTACCTCCGTGTTAATTATGTGACGCATATGTATTACAAGACAAATATTGTATTGTCTATCGAAAGTAGCACTGAACTCACATCATCTCATTTTATGATGTCAAAATTAGCAAACTAATCACCCACTATAGTTTTTAGGTTAGAATTATTTTATTACATTTACATTTAAATCTATTCTAAACTAACCTGGAGGCATAATCCAACTAATTAATAGTTGTACAACTAAGTAATATATTTTATTTTCATTAGAGAACATATTTACCCTTTTATGTTTGGTTTTTGTTTCCATAATTGCTGTGTTTTTTTGCCAAAGTAATGTATTCCATTAAATAAATGTCTGGAAGTTGAATTAAACCTCTACGTGGACATCTCTAAGTTTTCTATGGGTACTTTCAGTACTAACAGTTATCTTTCAAAGTATTGCTTTAAATTATGTTTATATTAAAAAACTACTAACCATTTTTAGACATTTCATAATTTAATCTGAATAGAATTGACATTAGGGTATATAGACACTTTCTATATTTGCAATAAAATCACCAGCAGCTTAATATTAAATAGTATCAAAACTTACCTCTCTAACGCATTTTACTGCTAAGAACGGGCTCCCATTACCTCATTGCGGTTCTGAGTTATTGATTAGAAACGTGATCTGTTTCTGACTGACTGACTACTTATTCCCCAGCATCTTCACCCAGAATCACATATGTTAAACAGCGATTTGAAATGTATCAAAACAAGCAGAGCTCTAGAATAATGTTTGCTAATTTATAACCTTTTATTATCATAATATATTCACCGATTCGGTGTTCGAATGTATCCGACAATATTGTATCTCATCTTAACCGGAATAAAATGAGAAGGGAAATATTGTATGGCATTAAAAAGAATGTACAAGCTGCAATAGGCAATATACTATACATATTGATGACGTGATTTTGCTGCTACTTTGTATAGACTGTAGGTTATATTTCAGTGTGTTATATAACTCGTTCTCTAACGGTTAAAGCAAGCGATCGATGAAATGTGTAATGTCTCGAGTTCAAGAGAGGATAAAAAGTAGGTGCTCAATTAGCGGAATCGCCTATGATGAAAGCAGCTGAATTTTTACTTTTTACGTTTTACAACTAATAGTATTCACAGTACTGACAGCACATACAACACATGGGAAAACATTATTGGTGAGGAGGAATATTAAAAGAGCAGGGGGCGGAACACAACACCAGGCAAAAGTGGCAGATGAACTCAACAGTCACTTGACAGTAAAACTATTTTGATAAAATTTAACGATCATTAAACCTGGACAGTTGATTATTAGAAGAATGTTATAAGGTCCGATGACTCATCATTTACATTGTCTCCTTCAAACAGCTGGCTTTATGTAGAGAAAAACCGCAAAGAAGCCTATGATCTGGACTGTCTGCTTCGTGTTGGATAACTGCTGGCTGGATCATATAGTATTAATAAAAATACTGATTTCAAGAAAGTTATATTTGAATGATATAATCTTAATACAAGCTGGCTTGGTCAACGCGGTGGTCAAGCGACCGGATAATCCATTTACAGTTATTTATAATTTTGATAATGCATAAGGTATGAGTGCAAAATCCGGCAAGGAAAATGAAATGAGGATGATGATAAAAGTGATTTAGAGACAGAGTGTTAAGCAATTAGTAAAGTGGAGGCTCTGAAATATAAAAAAAATATCTCAATATTAATATACAAATACAATATCATTAAGTACCATACGACGTTAGCTTGCTAACAACAAAATTATCAATTTTTAATTAAAAACTACTGTATGTTAATATGGTAGTATTGTATTTAAACTTACATGGGAATATTATAGTGCTTTCTAGATAATTATTATTACTATGGGTATATAAGTTTACGTGATCGCCACTAATGTATGCCAAACACCGCAAGTTATCTGAACAGCAATTGAATACTTACAATTTCTATTAGCATCATTAAATATATTAAGTTTGTACACATGATGGTATTGGACTCGATGAAGCATAAAGGCCATAAATTGAAATGCATTACCATGTCATTCTTTTTTGACGTACCGACAATAAATGCGCGTATAATCACTGCGATCGTCGTTGGTATGCATACAGCTTCCCATTTCTTGGCTCTACGATATTATCGACTTCGTAAATATTGAGTTTGTTTAGAAAGAGAATATTTACGTCGATGAAAAAAATCATTGGTATTGAGTAATAAAGTTTTATTGCCTTCAACAATCATATTTTTTTATGACTCGTATTATGATGTTACACATATAAAATAGCTAGCATAAATAATGTAATAAATCCAACAGAAAGGATTCTATCCTCCTTGGAAGACATCAAACCTTCTCTTCAAATGATCTTCTCAGCTCTATCTAGAAGATACTTGATGGGATTATAATATAAAAATACCTGCTAAAAATAAATTTGTCAAATCAAATTAAAGACTCCCAAATTAAAATATTGAAGTTATTTTAAAAAGTTACTACTTTTACTACATCTCTCAAATTCCATTTTATACAAATATATCTGTTCATAAAATTCAAAATGATATTCAAGTGCAAGTTCAATCTAAAAAGAAAGTTTAAGTTAAAATTTAATAACTGGAGCAGCCATATGTTATATAAGTCAACTTATCAAAGGATTCAGTAACTTGCATTCATCGAGTATACCATGCTGTTTCAGGGTTTATCTTTTAATTGTTCATTTCCGTCTTGTTGATGACTTGATTTTGCGTTTGTACTTGACATTGTTGCTAGTTTTTTTAACAATACTTCATTCAAGTTGTTTAACGGACATCTGCTGTAACAGTTTCATTCGGTTTTAGCAAATCGTACTACACTATATCTTATTGATATCCACAGCAAGACTTTTTGCATTACTTTTTCTGCTCGGTATTGCAATACATCCATTTTTCATCGGAAATCAAAATCACACTTCATCGGCAGAACTTTTCTTGTCTGACCAGCATTGAAATTCGAAAAACGATCTTTCAATTAATTGTCTTAGAATTGGTGGTGGAATATGACAAGTGGAATATGACCAATCAGCATTACTTTAATTTTCGAAAAGTTTCTCATATAGACATGATTAACCAACGGGTATCACCAATCAAAATAAAATCAAGCACCTAATATTTTATTGTTTACTAATTATGTAATAAGTATATAGTTACCATGCACCAGAGTCTGCTTTCTGTAATAAAAAATAAGAATTTTTAATCAATAAAATTAGATACAGGTGTACGGAAACCAATTTGTTCACGGTGGTCCTTAAAATTGTTAAACAATAAAACGTTTTAGTACAATATTTACTGATAAACATGTTGTTTTTAAAAATAGTCGAAGTGTAATACAAAATTTCTCCTTTGTCTCGGTTATTATCAGAAATATGATGTGTAATTTGTATTTCGAGTATATTTTAATTTCCTTGTTGGTTTTACATATAACAAATATGTTATAATAAAAATAAATATATGTTAAGAATTTAAAAAAAGTTAACATAGAGTAGAAATTTGTTTCATAATATATACATAAATGTAACTAAATTGTCACATTATTACTTTTAGCTGTATTTTTTAAATTATTTTGGCACAATTATTTGACTACAGTAGATAAAATTAATCTGCGTTGCTATATTAAACTTTTTTAGTACTTAATTATATATAAGAACGATATAGTTTTTACTTAGTTTACTGAGTATAAAATAAAAAAAGTGTAATTGGTAATACTTAGGATGTTACAACGACAAGCTGCTCTCTAACTCGCAAATATTGCAGACAAAGATGTTATGATTTTAAAAATGATATTTAAAAGATTATGGTATATTAGTTCGGAAGTAAGCAGAAAAAATAATTGCAAAAAACAAAAAATTCTTTATTTTTCTAAAATTTTAAAATCTCCTTTTAACTAACGAGGGTTTATCATCCCAGAAAACATCTGGTCTTACCCAGCTTAGTTACTAGCGTGACTGGGATCATTTTCCTTGTCGGATTTTTTATTCTTGTCTAAGGCGAATCGCAAATGTTAAACAATCACAAACATAAATTTACGATCATGCCCCAGCAAGATTCGAATCCGCCACTATCGCAAGAGTAGGTGGATTGTCCTGTCACCTTTACCACTGTACCAACCAAGCCGGCAAAAAACAAAATTGATATTAATCTACGAAATGTGTATATAGCCAAATTAAAAATATCACTATGTCTTGTATAAGATTTTTTTTTAATATTTACACTTCTTTGGTAGTAAGAGCTGAACTAAGTAATATAATAAAGCAAATTAAAATATAATTTGCTTAGTTATGCTGAAGTATTATTATTACATTAAGCAATAGATCCGACTATAAATGACGACAGTAGACAGGTTTCAACGAGCCTGTCTACACAATAACAAAACAACTATTTATGACTCCATTACGTAACGAATAAACATAAACAAAATAAAATACACTACACCTCACCTCAGTGCATTAACAAGATCAAACGGTTTATTGCTTTTATATTAGTATTTGAGCTGAAACATGGGCGTGATGAAGCATTTTGTCTTGTTATTTGCAAAAATAATGGACCGGCGTTTTAACAGATGTAACGGAGATGCTTTTGAAAGAATATTATTAAGAAAAAACTTTAGGCATGACTATAGCCTTCAGCAAAGATTTTTGTAAAAACTAAACATTTGAGTGAGTGTTTTCATATAATATTAAATAATTATATTGATGACTAATTTGAAAAACCATTCTGTTATATTCTAATATATAATATTTCTATTAAATTCTTATAAAAAATATATTATTTCTGCTATAAATCAAGATTTTCGCATATGATGTAAATTATTTTGAGTATTAATTTTTAATTAGTGGTATGGTCTGTAAGTGTGTGTGTGGCGTGTAAGTGTATATCTAGTTCTGCGTAGTACAATCAGATATCAAAAAACTCAGAAATCCTCGAAATTCGCTCAAGACAAAATAACGTTTATTTGTTCCTAAACTTGTTGCAAATATCTCGATTTATTTAGGATTTATATATAAATATTTTTATAATTTTCTCTGACTGTGTCTACCTTATCATGGCGCACTGTTGTATTTTCCGGTTATATTTTATCATATAAATTATCAGTATTGACCTAAATATGAACATAAACGTATTTTTCGATGTAAGTTCATTACTACAATTGCATTAAACAAATACAATATATTTGTGCTTGGTTACTATTAATAAGAAAAAACAAATAGCGACAATTTCAGATAGTGTTTAAATATCACTAAATGTGATATGACTATGACAGGATATATTATTGATAAGATTGAGTATCCAATATTTAAATGGGGTTGTTTATAGGACAACACGTCCAATAGCAACTTCCCAACATTGTTTGAGAGGAGACGAACATTAACAAATTATCGACTGTTCATTGCTTTGTAAGTAAATTGGACACAAAGTAATTAAGAAATAACTTTTAATAAATTAAATTAAATTAAAGTTTTTTAAATTTACTACTAGAAAACAGAGTAATTAATAAATGAAAGAAAATTATTTTTAGAGATTTTCCTATCATTAATTTGTTAAATAAATAAAAATGTTTCTGTAAAAAAAATATGTAGGGTTGTAAATCGTTCTTCTGTTGAATTGGTCCCATTATTGTGATAAAAAATTAGAATTAGAACAGCAAGGGGCTTTCCTGGGTGAGTATTTACTGTTTTTTCTTTTGTAAGGGCAGTTCATCTGAACATTGCCCAACACCTTCATATTTAGTGATATAATTTAAAGCCTCGTTTTAATAAATTAAAGCTAGCTATTACGACCCTCAGCTGAAATATAAAAATCAAACTAGTAAGAATCATCGACCATCCCAGAAGACATCCAGATAACTAAATATTACCAACATAAATTAAAAACTTAATAGCCCGAGTGGGATACGAACCATGTTCGTATTATCAAAAAAATGAAATTATTGAGCAAATTTTTAAGAAAAACAAGCGAATATTATATTTCTGGTGAACATTTTATCAAAAGAATTTTAAAACTCTTACTTTTTAATTATCATTTAATTAAGGTTGAAATTGTAGCCATAAAGGAATCATAACGTAATACAAAGTCCTTCTTGGGTCTTTTTGGACCACTTTAGTAAATAAAATGAAAAATGAATATTAAATAACCGAATATCTAAAGAAGTAAAAATCGATCATAATTTTATGTGTTTTAATAGTAAAAGAAAAAAAGACAGACAATTTAATCTCTTAATAGTATACCTACAGGACAGTCCTCCTGCTGTTGCAATAGTCGCGGGTTCGAATCCTACTAGGGCATGGTCGTAAAATTATGATTGTTTAAATTTATGTAAGAGTGCAAAATCCGATAAGGAAAATAATGCCAGTCACACCAGTAACCAGGCTGGAGAAGACGGATATCTTCTGGGATGATCTCCAAGTTGGTTACTCGCTAGTCGGTAGGCTTAATGCCGAGTCCACGTTAAACTGTAGGGCCAGTCCACATAAACCCATAGTTGGAAAAGTCTCCTTGACTATAAAATATATTTTTTTAATCGGATAATACTAACTAATATAAAATTTAATTAATTTATAACTTAAAAAGAAAATCAAAATACTAAAAGTAGAAAAGTTTACATTTCAAAGGAAAATATTTTGTCTTTAAAATTAATTTTAAGAAAGATGAAATTTTATGATTTAAAAACAAACTCTGAAAATAAGGTAAATAAAATAAAAACAAAGGTTTTTTAAGCGGGGATTTTAAAGGTCAAAGACTCTGCAATTTTGGTTAATTTAAGTATACATTTTTGTAATATTATAAAAATAACTAAAATGGGGCCAGCTTTCTCAGATTTCAAATGCAATTTTGGCGAATTATTATTTGGTAAACTACTTTAATAATATCATATCCAATAGAGATATAACATACCTGAGAACTGTACAAAGATACCCACAGTCTGAATAAACCACGAAATTCAAACTGATGAAAGCGGAAACGCAAAGAGTATTACAATGTGTTGCATCTACCAGCTAATATATTCCGTGCACATTTTTTTCGGGTTTTCGTGAGTTTGTCCGTCGCTTGTCGATTGTTATTCAGGCGGCAAAAATTCAAAACTTCACTAAATTATTCACCGGGTGTGTCGCTTTAATTGGACCTGTTTTCCAATTCTTAGAAATCGTTTCTATTAAATGGGCACGAAATAATAAAAAAGCTGCCCGTTAGCCATTCGATTCGTGTTCGATTACTAAATCAGAAAAAAGTCTTTCACCGCTGATGTATTTAAACAACTGAGACATTTTTTCGATTTTGAACTCGGCGAAAGCGCAAACAAGACAATTTTATGTCATTCGTATGACATCAGTTGGTATTCGTCGATTCCATATAGCATTGTATTAAATAATACCCAGCGAGATTACGAAATATCAATACAAAACATTATTTAAATTCTAAAATTATATTGCTACATACTAAAAGACCTTAAAATATTAATATTTATATAGTTAAATTTTAAGAACAATGATTGATAGATGGTAGAAACATTTGGATCTCTTTGCAGGATTATGCATAAAATGATTATAAATGCCAATAGCACTGATTTCGATATGTAAAATTTTTCATAAAAATTAAAAAATAAATTCGATTCTTGTGTAAAAGTAGTGTGTAGTCTTGTATAAATGCTGATAATTAAACAATGAAAAATCACAGAGAACTTCGAATTTTCCTCTCAACAAAATGACACTTCCATCTTAGATTTATTGAAAAAACACCCACATATCTAAAAAATCTACTATTTATATTTTTTTCTGAATATCGAAAAGGTATCAAAAACCGTATTTTTTCAACAAAGCGATATATCTTCCAGAACAAGAACATATTTTTAAATAACAGTCTATATATATTGACATTTTTCCTTAAATCCGTTACTCAATAAATGTATTTTTCAATCACCAGTTAAGGTTGTGTGACATTTCTTAAAATATTAGAAGAATGAATTTCTCAGATACATATGGATAGATTATTGCAAAATTTGAATATACGGTTCCCAAAGGAATATGGAATACAAAATTTTCCCCATAATTTTATTTAATTTATAATAATTTTCATATATTCAGTATGAGATATAGGTAGGATCATACATATTTACAATATAAATATATGTTAAGTTAAATTACACATTCACAGGCATCACTGTATTCCATTCATATATTCTATCTAGTACTTTAAACACGAAAGATTAATTTTTATTTGCACTCTTCCGACATTAACTTGTGATTATTAAATAATGTTAAAAAACCAGGAAAATTTTTTAATGCGATTATGCTTTTAAAATGAAATTACGTAAAAATGATAGATTACATTAAAAATTTTCGTTTTTTTTTGTTGCAGGTAAGTCGGCCAATCAAAAAAAATCTATAAAAAAGGTGTTACGTAAGTATTTTGTAATGATGTGAAAGTATACAACGAAGTTATCAACTATTTTATATTCGCTGCTACTTGGTGATAATGAAAGCGAATCATGATATTTAACCGTAACGACAAAAGTTGATTATCTGAAGATTGCTGTAGTAAAATGTTGAGGAACCTATAATATAAATGAGAAAGTGAAAGTATTCGAGTATTCGTGAAATGTGCATAACCATCTGCGATATTAACCACTTAATTAAAAAATATCTTACAAAATGCATTTTAAATGAATGCTCAATTAGTGATTTTAACAATAAAAATTAAAATTAATTAATATCTATATCAATTAAATGCTTTTTTTTATTTTACACACCTCATCGCATAACTGTGGACGTTTCATATATAGTCCATATTACATACAATTTATTCCATATTATATCATCCCATATTATATCATCCATAGCTGGCTCTCGGTAAGAATATCTACATCTCAACCTATTAATACGTTACTGTTGGGTCTCGAACAATCTTAGTCTCTGATTTTTCAGATCATTCTCAATAATTTATCCGTGTATTTTAGAAGCTACTCCTTGCGTCGTTCATCCACCAAGTGGATTTCACCACAGATTCAATCGACAAATATATCCATACTATTACAATCTGAGTCTCTGGACTTGCTTGGACACTGTACACAAATTTTGGACGGAATAAAGGTTCGAAAGAACCTGATTTTGGTATTGAATGTAACATTTTCTCTCTTCTACAAGCACCATCTTAGGGAAGCAAACGCTGTTACAGTTGGCCTATTCGGCTAATTACTTCAGGTGTAGATGTCACTTGTTCCTCCTTTATTATTAATTTCAAAAACTTAATCTTGTACACTTGTTCGTAAATTGCCAATACTTTGGTCAATGTTCATTCCGAAGTTATATGGGCAGCACTTCGATCTAAATCGTGTAGAATTCTGAAGCTCCATCATCAGCGAACAATCAGGTTGACCACGAATGTTGTAACAATATGATTATGCTATGAATTAACTGCTATTATGTTTCAAAACATTGTCGCACCAATACTCAACTATAATATGTATAAAGACACACAGGTGTATTTTCTGTTGTACCTATTTGAACCTTATTTATCCCCTCTGTGGTATATCTACTGTTTAACATGTATCTAATTGCCTCCAGTAATCTCAATATTATCAGAAATCATTTTTGTATTTTATTTATTTAGATAATTCATTTTCATAGTGTAAATATAAAATTAACAAGTATCTACAATTACAGGGACTTGATTAAACCGTTAAGAGACGTCTAATAATTTTCCCTTAAAAAATAATAAATTGGGGAAAACGTAGGCTTCAATGAAAAATGCAGATTTTAAACTTCTATATTATGTACAGAGGATACACAAAATAATATAAACAACAAGTAATATAGTATATATTGTTGCAAAGGGTACGTGTTGTTCAATTTGCATGTCAAGTTTTGTAAGTTATATTTCAGTCTAAAGTAGGCTTTGGGACGGTTAAAACAGTTGAAATATTTAACATTTTATGAACGACAGTATCCATGGTAATGACAGAATAGACATGGTAAGATATCATCGGCGAGGAGGCATAATGGGCGAAATCCATAGTTAACTGACAGAGAAACTATCACGGCAATAGTGACAGCGGAACTCAAAACTTGCTTGAGCAATACTATTTTGATTAAAACAGTACTGCAGGAGCTCGATAAAATGTCGGTAGATAGTGGAGAAGTGGTTCAGCTATCATAAACTTTGACAATTGATGATTGAAAGAATGTGGTATGTATCATCACTTATATTGTTCCCTAATATACTGCTGTATGAGTCTATACTCAAGCCCATTTGGACATATGGAATTCAACTATGGGGTACCGCTAGCAAATCTAATATATCCATCATTCAACGGTTCCAAAATAAGGTGTTGCGTGCCATTGTTGATGCTCCGTACTATATTTCAAATAAAGTGATACAACGCGATATTCCTCTAGAACCTATAACGAGTGTAATTCAATGTGTTTGTGTGAAGTACTTCGAAAGAGTGTCAGTGCATCCCAATGTACTCGCTAATCAGCTAAATATGCGACGTGATAGTGAAGTGCGTAGACTAAAACGTTTAACACCACCTGATCTGATTACTGGACATATGTAGAGTTTAGAATAAGCATTAGAATAAGACTAATTAATTAAGATAATATTTTATACAGAAAATTGCTTAATGAAGTGGTTTTCTACATGCCATGTATATATAATATAAACAGAAGAAATACTTATTGCCAATAGGGCAGATTGTGGACTCACGAAGAGTAATAAAAAAAAATTGTTTCCTACTAAATATCGGATGTATCCCAAAATAATACTACGATGCGAACTGCCTGCTGCATAGAGCGAACTTTCTCCATGATTGGGATAGTAATATCGAGGTATTTATCTGGTTCTCTCAGTCAAATCACTGTCCGGATGGCTGCTAATGACCATATCGACGTCCTTAATGATACATTTCTTAATATGACTAGCATATTTCCGCCAAACACTGCCAAATTCCAAGATAATAATGCGCCCATACACATAGCCAAAAGGATACAGTCTTGAGTTTAAGGAGCACCAGAATATCATCTTCACAACATCTTTCCTGGCGAGCACAATCGCCAGATTAAATCGTTATGGAGGTTTTAGAAGAGACAGTGACGCGGATGTTTTGATACAAAAATGGAACATTTCGTTTTAAACTATTCAGACTCTAATCCGCAAACAATTACAAATATTTTATAAGCAAATGATGGCTCAATACCTTATTAATAAATAGATATATTGTGAATATTTCAAGTGTTCATATTATTTTCTGCATTCCTTGTATATTTTTTATACAAGAATTAAATTTTTTTGTCAACTTCACATGCAAGTTACTGATAATAATATATATAAGTTAAAATGTGGATATAAAATTAAAAACTAACATACAGTAACAAATTTGAAAAAAGTAATAGACAGAAAATGAAAATATATAATGAAGTACGAGGAGCCTAAAAATGTAAACAAAACAGAAAAAGATATATAATACTGAAATGTAATCAGAACTGGCTCCAGCGTTTACGTTACAAATTCACCGAGTGTGGTAAAAATATTAATTTAAAATTGTACGTAAAAGGTAAAGCGTAAAACAGCGATGGTATAATACGCCCTCATGCTATTACATCCCACGCGTTGTTTTATGATTAATGCTAAACTTCAAAAAGTATAGTTAAAATTTTATAAAAGCGTTGTTGCATATTCAGTAGCGACGAACACTGCGAAATTTTCATTAAATGTTGGAATATAAAATCATTTGTTTTCGAGCTTAATTATAGTTTATGGATAAAAATATCAAATCTCGGGGATGTTATATTTATTTTATAGGGATATTATGTAGTTCTATAATTATTTTATTGAGTATATAAATTTATTACTTTGACCTACACATAGCATTAAAATATTAAGTGAGCTCTTGACCTAGCCTAAACAATATTTTTAGAAATTCTAGTTTCTCTTAGTTTAGTTATTACAACATACTTACTATCTTTCAATAATGACATGTTCATTTGAACGCTTCTAGTTATGCATTCTTCGATGCATTTTACGGAACACTTTGTTTTTTGGTCCCTTTGGTATTTTTTCACCGGTCGCATTGCGCTCAACTGACGATTGTTGCTACAAATGGATGTAAACATTTCTTTTTATTTCACTTGAATGGTTTCGGAGAGGGTTCTGGATTGAGTCCCCATTGTCAAAAATCCATGAATTGGGCTTCGAATTGCTTCCTTATCCATCGTATTCTCCAGATCTGGCCCTCAGCGACAATTTCCTGTTCTCAGATCTCAAGAGAATGCTCGCTGGGCAGAGATTTTCGTGGAATGAGGAGGTGATTGCCGAAATTGAGGCCTATTTTGAAGCAAAGGACAATCACCCTTGAAGGGAATTATGTTGAATAAAAACAACTAATTTTGCCAAAAAAATATGATCTACTATTGTAGGACGGGGACTTTTCAATTGACCTGTTAAAATATGCTTGTATAGTGACCTTGGGGCATGTGGAACGTTACATCTTACAATAGTGTCCCAGAAATTGAATACATGCAGGGTGCCAGCAGCGACGTCGATAACATAGCGTAAACGATAACAAAGACCGACCATCGACTGCCCAAGTGCCTCTTCAGGTAACATTGCGCCACTCCCCCTTTAACAACTTATATTTTCTATATTTTTTATAACGTCAATAAATAATGGTCATATCATGTAAAAGTACATCACCGTTTTATTTCGTACTACCCCCAACTTTACTGAGCCGTAATTCCAAAAATTATATTCATTTGGCACTTAAAAAAATCATTTATTGGGAAAAATTGATGTATTAAACATGACGATACCGATCTAGAAGAACGAAGTCCCAATCAACGATCTATTTGTATCTATTTCTTTTCATCAACTTCAGTGAGTGCGTTGAATGCGGCACTCTTGCAGTGCAACAATACATCGTTCATTCTCTTCAGTTCGATAAACATGTGCAGTAACACTTTCATTCTTCTTTTTTCTTTAGCAAATTGAAATGATAGCGAAGTTGAAACGGTTTACGGCGACCATTTTCTCTGATTGTTTTGATCTCTCCCGTTGCATGCAAACTGGAACAACATCAAGTGTTTTGCTGTCGGAGAGCTTGAGGTGAGTTTTTACCTTCAGGCCGTTCTTTGTCATTGACTTTAAATTCACCAGTTCAACACCATCACCATAAGTTTCAAAAAATACTTGATCGGCCTCCGTAGCAGATCAAACAACAAAAGTAATGAATGCAAATGCAATTTTGAGCGTTCCGTGATTAGCCTCTGTATACATTTAATACCCAATAATGCTAAATGTAAAACTACTATTTTATGTATAAATAAGATATGTTTGTCAAAAACCATCGAATTTAATGATTGTTCAATAGTAGCGTTGGGAACTCTCGACTGAAAATAGTCGAAACAGTCGATAGTCCCAAAACAGTCGAAACAGTCGATAGTCAAAAATATAGCGACTGAAAATAGTAATTACTATTTTCAGTCAAATGCACGGTTTGACTGTTTTTTTTATTCGTGATGTAGGTATTCTTGTCTGTATAAAATGTGAGATAGGGAAGGACGGACATAAATGCTTGGAGCAGATAATTTTAAATATGTTTATATTCTCCAATGATAGTATAACACTAGAGATGTATATATATATATATATATATTCATTCACGTAATAACTTAAAAAAAAAAGAAAAAAAACTTATTTCTATTAACATGTAATAAATAATATAATTTTAAAGGAAGTAGGATTTGGATGTAAAATGTGTGGATGTGGATTTGTAAAAAGGAATGGAATAATAACACCACAAATGTTCTATCGTGTTTTAATATATTAATTGCTATTTTTAAATAAAATAATATAATAAATATAAATAGTACAATACAACTTAAACAAAACCTAAAAATTAAAGATGTTCAATAACCATAACTACTAAATAAAACGTATACGTATACCTAATCAATGAAAAATCTAATCCATGACAAACCTAAAAATCTAAATAAAAGTTTTATTTATTCTTGAACAGAAATATTTTTAAATTACTGTTCAGGGATATTGTCATGTTCAACTTTTCTCCCGTGAGGCGATTTCTTCGATCCTTAATTATTTGCCCAGATTTTGAAAAAACTTGTTCTGAGGGGACAGATGTTGCGGGTATAGAGGAATATTTTACGTGTAACTGATATAATTCAGGTAGTGTTATTTTATGGGTTTGCCAAAAATCCAATGGGTTTTCTAAACGCCCAATAAATTGCATTTCCAAATACTGTAAAGTCTTAGTCAGTAGTTGTGTCTTGAATTTCGAGTTGTGGAACTATATTTATTTAAATAAGTATTACCTCTTATACCAGCCCAAAGTATTACCTATTATGCCGGTCAAAAGTTTCTACTATTTATCATTTACAATTTAATTTTTTTGCCCTCGAAAACTAGCGTTCCAAAATGCTGTTATATTAATTTACAATATATAGTTATTCACAAGCAAACTATAAAAAATCATAAAACCATATATATTACATGTAAATCTATATAAGCATAAATTCGGCGCACTACTTTGAAGGTCGCGGCTAGGACAAGGCCAGAACGTTAAAAATCAGTCGAATAAACTAGTAGAACCTAAAATAGTAACTAACAGTAAACGGCTGAAACAGTCGATAATAAATAGTAATAAAATCAGTCGGACCGAAAATAGCGACTGAAAACAGTCACTAGTAAAAACAGTCGAACCAAAAATAGCGACTGAAACAGTCGATAGTAAAAAGTAGTCAATTACTAAACAGTCGATAGTCGATTTTAATCGATTGTTCCCAACACTATTTAATAGTGTTTTACGTTAATATTTCGCATTTTCATCAATAGATATTGTCGATACATGCAAATTTATAATATCTTCTGATGTCTGTAAGGAGTCAACTCAAGTTGTGTCAACTTCACTTTATGATTTTTCTAAGTTATTTTGTGGATTTTTTAAAAAACTTTTAAAATTATTTTATGTTTGGCATCAGTATTTATCCGTATTTCGGATGATCCGCATTTAGATTTAATATACCAGTCAGTACTAGTTGATCTCTGTAGTGTAAAGTCTCCGAAATGTTTATCACGCCTCTATTTGCCATCAAAAGTTATTTCCCTGTTAAAGGACTATGTTTCGCCAGCAACTAAAATTTATTTTAATCCATTGTTTTGAAAATAACAAACATGCTATACTAAAAATAAATTTAAATCGATACATATCGTTTATTCGGAAGCAAGCCTGAAATAATTAGCAAGATTATTTTTGGCGTTAAGCCTCATTTTCTGTATTGTATAAATAATATATAATTTATAGTACAGTTAACTCGGTTTATAGAACGATAACATTTATTTCCGCTATAATTTTGTTTTATTTTTTGTTTTATAGTTTATATATTTTATTTCAATTTTATGTCTATACGCTATATTTTTTGACAACTCTGTTTCTTCTTTTGGATCAGTTACTTGCTTCGTATTACCGTTCTAAATACGTCAGAACCTTCTTTTATTTGATTTAGATTAACCACGTTCGTCAGATATCGCTCTTTCCGATTATCAAGTATTTTGTCAATAATCAATAAATGATCTTCTGTCATAATCATATCAACTTATCAATTTTAGTTTTATATTGATTACATTTTAAATTGCTTCAAACGATGTAAGGTTTTATTGCTGTTGAATAAATTTGATGTCGATTCGCGAGAAGATAACGGCAGTGACAATACGTATTTTCTAAACAACGTTAAAGATATTCAATTGCAACTCTTTGGGAGGTATTGATACTGTTTATATATGTACCTATTCTTCAGCACCAGGAAACTACCTGCAAATTTGTACAAACAGAAGATTCAAAAATGACATCAGTTACTATGGTTTTGTTTGATTCATCAATTTCAGTGTAAATAATTTAAAAAATATATAGAACTCACACCAGGTTGCTCATGTAACCCAGCAGACTCTCTTGAGCTTGAGATTGGTGGTTTTCCCACGCATTCCACGTTCCGGCAAAATTGGCATATTACCTGAGAAATGACGCCAAGTCAATGAAACTAATAAAGAAAATTTTCTTGGTTAAGTTCATTGTTATCAGTTTTATATAGAATAAATTAATTGTGAGTATTAATATATTAAAATACTTTCCAGTAAATCGACAAAATACGTTTTAAATGATATAACCAATACCAACCTTAAGAGGTCAAATATACTCTACTGTTGCCATACAATATTTAAACTTCAATTCAATATTTAAACTTCTACTGTACCTAATTTTTTTTCTTTTCAATCTTGTTCAGCCCTGGATCGTCCAAAAACATTTCATGTGACCTCAAATGTTAAGGTTCCTTTATGGTATCCTTGAACAAAATCAATCACAAGGTAACGTTATAAAGTAACAATATCGAAAACAATATCATAATATCAACATACTTTTCTCCGAAATATACATCTTGTTTGAGAGATTTAAATAACAATAACCTCGGCGTACATTTTCCGCACACCATTTAAAAATGTGTTTCTTTCATGGAACATTATTTTAACCTCTCACGCGAAGCAACGGTGACGGTTCTTTTGTTTTATAAAGGCCCTCGCCGATTTTATTACGGCATATTTTTGACGCCTGCTGGAAAATAAAAGCACAACAAAAGCTAGAAAATTTACGGAAACGCGAGCTTTTCGTCGTCTTCTGACGCTTTGTCCTTTGATCGATCGACAGTCTACCAAATTAGAATTTGCTTTCTTAAATATCAGTTATAATAAAACCTATCATAATAGAGATTATTACCGGATTAGCACATCGGTACTGCTTTATGTAAGAATTTCAACAAGTCATTACTACTCTGATTAGTACCGACGTTATATCTTCATTGTGATTAGCGTCTGTATACATTTAATACTCAATAATACTAAATGTAAAACTACTATTTTATGTAGAAATAACATATGTATGTCAAAAACCATCGAATTTAATGATTGTTCAATAGTAGCGTTGGGAACTCTCGACTGAAAATAGTCGAAACAGTCGATAGTCGCAAAACAGTCGAAACAGTCGATAGTCAAAAATATAGCGGTTCGACTGTTTTTTTTATTCGAGATGTAGGTATTCTTGTCTGTATAAAATGTGAGATAGGAAAGGACGGAGATAAATGCTTGGAACAGTTAATTTTAAATATGTTTATATTCTCCAAAGGTAGTATAACACTAGAGATGTATATATATTAATTCACGTACTAACTTTATCAACAAGTAATTACTACTGTGATTAGTACCGACGTTATATCTTCATTGTGATTTTAAAAGATGCTTTATTACAGACTCGTCAATCAATGACTGCCGAATAGCCAACGGAAATGACTGCCGAATAGCCAACGGAAGAGCAGTTTTCCCTCGTATTGCATCTTTACCTCACTTGCTTTGACGAGGTATTTAAGTTCTTTTCCGGCAAAACTCGTATATAAAATTCGTATTCGAAAATAATAAACAAAATTTCCTTGACATATATTTTTTAAATAAAATAAATTAGTTGAAAAATTTGTTATATTAAAAACATCCCAGGAAATCGACAAAACGTGTATCAACCTGAACAAACCAAATGTGCCATATAACAGGTCAATTGAAAAGTCCTCAGCCTACCATAGTAAAACACATTTTTTTAGCAAAATTAGTTTTTTTATTCAACATAATTCCCTTCAAGGGCATATACTGATTATAACGACCCTCCAGCTTTTCGATACCATTTTTGTAGTACGATTTGTCTTTTGCTTCAAAATAGACCTCAGTCTCGGCGATCACCTCTTCATTCGACGAAAAAGTCCCAGCGAACATTCTATTAAGAAATGAAAAAGGGATATAGTCGCTGGGGGCCAGATCTGTAGAATACGGTGAATGGATGGATTTTTGCCATCGTTCTCAATGATTTGCGGCACGTTGCATTATCTTGGTGAAGCAGCACTTTCTTTTTCTTCAAATGCGGCCATTTTTCAGCAATTTCGTCCTTCGGACTGTCTAATAACGCTATGTAATAGTCGCTGTTGACGATCCTTCCTTTTTCAAGGTAGCCAATGAAAATTATCCCATGCGCCTCCCCAAATACAGATGCCGTAACTTTGCCAGCCGACTGTTGCTTTTTTCCATGCTTTGGAGCGGATCTATCGGGTGCAGTTCACTCGAATTACTGTCGATTGGACTTCGGAGTGAAATGATGGAGACAGGTTTCACCCATTGTCACATGTCCAAGTAAAAACTCGGGTTTATTACGCTTGATCATCTTTAATCACTGCTCCGAATCATCAACTCGTCGTTATTTTTAGTCAAAAGTGAGCTCGCGCGGCACCCACTTGCACAGAGCTTTCTCATACCCAAATATTCGTGAATGATATTATGTACACGTTCAGTTGATTTCTTTAGAGTGTGCTATTTCATTCAATTTCAATTTACGGTCATTCAAAATCATTTTGTGGAATTTTTTAATATTTTCGTCGGTAACAACCACTTATGGGCGTCAACTGCGTTCACCGTCTTCGGTGCTGATTTCACCACGTCTAAACGTAGCTCATGAATACAAAAACATACAAATCCTTGATGGTTAATTTTCCTGGGGCAGTGTCCGGAAACTGGGCATCAACTTTTTGCTTCAACTGTATTTTTTCCCTTCAAAAGCAATATCATATCAACACGCAAAATTCCATTCTTTTTAACCTTTTTTTTTTTCACAATAATAAAAGTTTCTTCATTCAAAATGCTATAATTCACAAACTAATGATCCGACAGCTGTCAAATTTATACACGCGTCTTCTGAGGATTGGGGCTAACTAAAAAACATATGGTTTTAATTTTAGTAGCGCTATCTATGTGTCAGGCCGGGGATTTTTCAATTGACCTGTATTGTTATTGTTATTATACATCTTACAGATTCAAACTTCTAGATAACATTTTGGGTTCCTAACATGTATGTATGTAAATGTAAGACATAAGTTCGGTTGCATGATTTTTGAATTTTAATTCGAATTTCTTGACAAGTTCACAACACTTGCCTACAAACGGGTTATAACACAATTAATTCGGTTTAAAGGAGGATAACATTTGTTTCTGTTACATTTTGTATATTATTTCAACTCTGTTTCCCAGAAGCAGCTTTTTGACATCTGTGAACAAATAAAAGTCGTTGAAGAAGAAAGCAAATGCGAGAAGTAAGTGAATAATTAAAAAAATATAATGATAATTAATTCCTCTAATTTTAATTTTCAAGATCACCGATTCTTAAGTTCTCGTTATATATTTAAATAAAAACAACTTTTTTAATTTCTTCCTTTTTTCTGAAAACTCAATTATTTAATAGTGTATCAACTTTGACTAGTCAATGATTTTCTGATCACTGTGTCTTATCAAACCAATCCTTTGATAATAGATATATTTTCTTCGTATAATATATCAACACATAAACATTTCATTCTTAATTCATTGTTTTGGCAAAATTTGTATCATAGGGACTATTGTAAATATAGTCAAATCATAATAGCAGTGACACAAGAGAACTGTCAAAACGTCGCAATGTTGCCGCATCAACTCAAGTTTTAGTACATTTTGGCTCTGACATATAACAACATTTTAATATAAATTAAATAATGGAACAAATATTTTATTAAATATATTTTTTTAACATCATAGTACATCAATTGCATTAATTATCGAAGAACTTAAAACTACAATTAATTTTAAAGCTGCAATAATTTATAGGTTAGAGTTGTTTTATTATATATACATTGAGCTTTTTTCCGCACTACTATCGGTAGGGTTATAGGTGCCTTTTTGCATGTAGTGGTATCCCCCGAAGGCCTAATTCACATAATTAACAATTGTATATTTGAGTAATGTATTTTACTTTCATTAGAGAGAATATTTATGTTTCAAGCTTAGTTCTTGTTTCTTTCGATGCAATGTATCCTTATAAAGTCATTATGATATCACTATATTTCTCTTTAGTTTGTCCTATTACTATCTGTATACATCTTTCTTGATAAAACTACATTTAATCACTGCATTTGCCTTAATACATTTGCCATATATAGGGAGGAAGACGTAATACTCTGTGGCCATAGTAATCTGATCTACTATGTATCTTTTCTCAGACTTATTTCTAAAAAAGTAAATTACATAAAATGCAATTAAATATTTCATTTATATTTACCAAGTAACGGCATGAAGAACTATATGTCTGCAATGAATAAATGTTATAACTAACAAAAGCTAATCGATAGTTATTCCAACACTTACCTTTTTCCATCAGCTTTTTTTTTTCTTTAAAATATTTATTATCATCTTGCCATGAGCAACCCAATGTACCATTCTGAAATATTCATGTCT
The DNA here is from genome assembly GCF_030347505.1 of Rhynchophorus ferrugineus. NCBI lineage: Eukaryota > Metazoa > Arthropoda > Insecta > Coleoptera > Curculionidae > Rhynchophorus > Rhynchophorus ferrugineus. The sequence continues at coordinate 38,920,777 of NW_027472580.1, read as the reverse complement.
CGTTTAAATATATAAATTGATATATTTCTTCCTTGATTTTATTATTTGTTTTTAAAAATTGTATTCATTTAAAAGCAATCTCTGGAAGTTCCAACAAGGTATGAACAGATGTTCTACATATCTCATTTTATGGATACTTTCCAGACTAAAAATTTTCTCTGAAATTATTGTATTAAATTATGTTTCGATTGAAAAAACTACTTACTGTTTTTATACAAACACCAAGCTGAAACACGGTTTCTTTTAGGCGAATTTAAGGTTATATCGTTATTTTTTTTATTTTTTGAGATATGTTAATAACTGTATTCGTACTAATATACAGTGCAGCTGCATGGCGGAAAAAAATATTTTCAATAAAAAAAGCGGCGATTTCAAATTTATTAAAACAAAGAGTTAAAACATTTGCCGGTATATAACCCGTAATTATAATATTTTGAAGAATTTTGAGACGTTTGGCAAACGGACAACTTTTGCAGGCTCATTCCGTTACAAGTTCGAACTTATCTAATAGCATTCTAACTATTTTTAAATAGAATTCATATTCACATTAACATTTCAATCAAAATGTTAAACATATCGTACCTAATAAGAAAACATTAACCACTTTCAATATTAAAACATTTTTTTTTACTCTTTGTGATTCTACAATCTGCCCTATAGGCAATAAGTATTTCTTATGTCTATATTATATCTACATGGCATATAAAAATTACTTCATTAAGCGATCTCCTGTATAAAATATTATCTTAATTAATTAGTCTTATTCTAAAACTTATTCTGAAGTCTATATATGCCCAGTAACCAGATCAGGTGGTGTTAAACGTTTTAGTCTACGCACTTCAGTATCACATCGCATATTTAGCTAGTTAGCGAGTATCTTGGGATGCACTGACACTCTTTCGAAGTACTTGACACCAACACGTTGAATTACACTCATTATAGGTTCAAGAGGAATATCGCGTTGTATCACTTTATTTTAAATATAGTACCGAGTGCATACCAATATATTTAACATGCTCTACTTGGGGAAAATAAACATAATACGAATTTTCTTACATTAAATGTCAAGTATTTATAATCTGTAAATATTGTTCTGGAGATTTATCCTGTCTTTTATCCATAACGATTCACTTCGCAACATCCCTAAAATAATACTCGTCTCGTCATAAAAATACCCCATAAAATATGCATCGGCATTTTCTGACATAATCGAAAAGCAATTTCCAAGATTCGACACTACATATTTTATATTCATCGTTGTGGGCCGTTTTCCATCGCCTTCATAATATTATTAGACACTTGACTTTCCTCGGCAAGTGTTAGACTGCTTTTTCGGCATTTTCCACTTCCTTTATATTCAACAAGCATATGGTAAACATGGCGCTGAAAGCATAACAACATAGCTGGTGAATGTTGAGATGACACGACGAAAAGGAAGGTTTATGTTTAGAATGAAAAAGCTCTTAAAACATATATATCTTTAGGACGGGATAACTGACAGATATGTGAATGAATTTATTGTTAAAACTTCTGGAAAAGAACGAGTTCTCTGAATATCCGAGACGATATTACATCTTATGTAGAAAGAAAGAAATATATTAAAGTAATTTAATATTATGTAAATTAACCACATGTTTCCTATACAACACAAATTCTATTATTTAATTAATTATTGTTACTTTATCCATTTTAAAAAAATCTTTTTAATACTTAATATGGGTTCCAAATCAGGATTCCTCAGTATTAAGCCGGCTAGACTACTGGCGAGTGACCAACTTAGTAACATAGCTACCATCCCATTAGACATGCAGTCTTACACAGCCTAGTTACTGGCATATTTTGTCTTATTGGACTATGGACAGTAACATTTGAATTGATTTTAAAAAATTCCAACATAATTTATAACCATGCTATAATGGGATTCGAACTTGAGATTATCGCAACTATGACAGCCGGTAATTTTATCTAATTTTTTATCTAATTTTATAATTATATTCATATTTATTACCTTGGCGCAGTGGTAAAAGCAACAGAATGGTCCCCCTTCTTTTGCGCGTTCGAATCCTGCTGGGGCATGGTCGTAAATTTATGTTTGTGATTGTTTAACTTTTATGATTGTCCTTGGGCAAGATTGCAAAATCCGACAAAGAATATGATCACAGTCATGGCAATAACCACGATGGGTAAGGCCGGATTTCTTCTGGGATGATTTCTAAGTTGATCATTCGCCAGTCGATAGGTTTAATGCATAGGTTCGTGGTTCGGAGCCCACGTTAAGCAGTAGGTCCAGTCCAGATAAACCCTCGTTGGTAAAAGGATACTTTAAAATATAAAAAAAATCATTTCAATCAAATCATGTATAGTTTTATTGGCTTAAATTTCACAAGACATCTTTAGTTTTATAATTAAGTTCATATATGAATTTAAATCATAAATATTTTAAGAGTTAATTTTTCGGAAAATAAGTATTCCATACATATACTATACAGTTGATTTACAGCGACTGATCGTCAAACTACAGGTTTGAACAAGAGAGTATATGATTCGCCAGTTGAGCGCAGGTGCACTTAAATGAAATGAGTAACATTTCAATCTTTTTGGATATGTTTACATTACGTCTTTATTTTCAACATATTCATATTTCGTTGGGAAGTAAACTTTGTTACGGATATTACTTATTTTCGAGAAATAATTCATGACAATTCTATATAATGTTATACTGTTTGGGTTCCTTTTGTTATGTACAAAATCAAAATGAATATGTGCTGGAAGACAGTGTTTGAAATGTAATAACGGACCGTCGGTATTATTTTCTATTATGATTTAGTAAGTTTTTTTCTGCCAATGATGTTAATTTCATGATCGGTACATATATTTAGTGTAGCTTTAGTTGAAAAATTACCCAAAAAATTTAGGATTTTTATTCTGCAGATATAAGCCCTTCAAAGTATATAAATCCATAAACATATATTATACACTTTTGATAAATGATAACTACATTAATAATTAATTACGAATTACATCCATATGCTTTTAGTTAGCCCTCAAAAGCTGTGTATATAAATTTGACAGCTGTCGGATCATTAGTTTGTGAATTATAGCATTCTGAGTGAAAAAACTTTTGTTATTGTGAAAAAAATGGATAAAAGGGAATTTCGCGTGTTGATAAAATATTGCTATTTGAAGTGAAAAATACAGTTGAAGCAAAAACTTGAATTGATACCGAGTTCCCGGACACTGCTCCAGGAAAATCAACCATCAAGAATTGGTATGCTAAGTTTAGACGTGGTGAAATGAGCACCGAAGGCGGTGAACGCTGTGGACGCACAAAAGAGGTTATTACCGACGAAAACATTAAAACAATCCACAAAATGATTTTGAATTACCGTATTTTGAAATTGAATGAAATATCAGACACTCTAAAGATATCAATTGAACGTATACATCATATCATTCACGAATATTTGTGTATGAGAAAGCTCTGTGCAAAGTGGGTGCCGCGCGAGCTCACTTTCGACCAAAAACAACGACGAACTGATGATTCGGAGTAGTGTTTGAAGATGATCAAGCGTACTTAACCAGAGTTTTTGCGTGGATATGTAACAATGGATGAAATATGGCTCCATCATTTGACTCCGAAGTCTAATCGACAGTCATACGAGTGGACTGCTCCAAAGCACGGGAAAACGCAACAGTCGGCTGGCAGGTTTATGGCGTCTGTATTTTGGGATAAGCAAGGTATAATTTTCATTCACTAGCTTGAAAAAGAACCATCAACAACGACTATTATATAGCCATATTGGACCCTTTGAAGGATGAAATTGCAGAAAAACGGCCGCATTTGAAGAAAAAGAAAGTACTGCTTCACCAAGATAATGCACTGTGTCTCAAGCCAGTGAAAACGATGGCAAAAATCCATGAATTAGGCTTCGAATTACTTCCACGTCCACCGTAATCTACAGATCTGGCCCCCAAGGACTATTTCCTGTTCAAATCTCAAAAGAATGCTCGCTGGGAAGAAGGTTTCGTCAAATGAAGAGGTGATCGTCGAAACTGAGGCCTATTTTGAAGCAAAAGACAATTCGTACTACAAAAATGGTATCGAAAAGTTGGAGGGTCGCTATAATCAGAGTGTCACACTTGAAGGAAATTATGTTGAATAAAAAAACTAATTTTGCCAAGAAATGTGTTTTAATAGGGTAGGGAGGGGACTTTTCAATTGACTTGTTATATGATAAATACACTTTCTCAACCGATACTTAATTCTTCTTGTGTTTACATGTTAAAATCGCTTCACCGTAAATTGAAAAAAGCAATGATTTTGACATTTTCGATATAAAAAAATCCTTTTCGTCAAAGCTTTTATAATGTTGTGCGTTATCGATTATAAATAATCTAATATATAATATCGTGATATATAATATAAAATATTAGATATTAGATTATAAATAATCTAATATCTAATATATAATTGGTAAATATCAAGACGAAAATATGAGTTTTAAATAAACCTATTGATTCATTTTATACAAATTTAGTCATATTTTGATCAAATACTTCTTAACATTTCAATTATGTTTATCTGTAATTTTTACATCAGATATACTCATTTACTTTTAAAAAGATATGCTAATAATGATGTACATTATAATATATTTTGATACTATACTATTAATCGTTACCACACATCAGCTTCTCTAACTAAATATATATATAGTACTGGTGTCAGGTAATGTTTTCCCCATATAGGTATAAATAACTATTTACTTGAATTAATTAATTTTTTATGTAATTTTGTTCGAATACAAATATGAATATTTACAATGAACTTGTTCCATTGTCAATTTTATATTATTGACCTTGACACATCATCATATTTCCTATTTTCGTTCCAGTTGTTAGATAATACTGAAATAATAAACTTAATGAAAATATCAATACTATTATCTCGAATGTATAAATCCACCGAGAACTGATAAGAAATCCAATCGATCATAAGTGCCTAACGTTATGGCACGTAAAGTAAAATTATTCCGCTGTTCAGACTAGCTGTCCCCTTACCTATCTCTCGCGAGAGAGGAAAATTACATTTTTGCAAAACAACTTAACTTCCACGTTGAAATATTTCCTTTTTCTATTAAAGAAATGAAAAATTCTAAGCACGATCCTTCTAAATTAAAATCCAATCCCTTCCTATGCATAATAGAACTAAAACTGGAGCAAAAGCCATAGAAAAGGGCATTTTAATCCTGGTTTGCTTTCGCTTGTTTATTTTCATTTCATTCTGATTGAGTTTCAATTAATTTCTGTTCTTAAGATTGCTTGAGATAAGGCTGGAGCAAAAAGTTGATTTCTAAAATGAACGGTAATTAAAATAATTTTGTTTCTATTAAACCGTTTTCATAAAATGTGTGTTCCGTTCATCTGTCTCGTGATACACAAAGTCTTATTAGAATCACTGAAATATAATATCAACATATAATTCACCTTATTTTTATATTAAAACGTACGTCGCGTTTGAGTATTGAACGACCAGATTTTTTGCATATTTTTTTCATGAATATTAAATGGAAAACAACATCGCTCGGATTTATCAAAGTGTTTCGGGCGGCTTTGAAACTTCGCGCAAAATTCCATCATTTTTCGATAATTAATCAGCTCTTCTATGTGAAAGTTTTCCTATATTAAGTGAGCTAACATTTATAGAATATTTATAAAGTAACTCCAAGTGATAAAGTCGAGAAGCATACAATATATAGTGTAGACCAACTGTATGGGTTTCCTTTAAGTTATCCTTTTAAAACTAAACCATTAGATGTTCAAAAGATTACATCTCATTGCAAGATCTCATTGCTACTATAGCTGAGTTTACAGAAGATTGTCAACTACTTTTGGTTGCATTCCAAACATAATCCAAACAACAACATTTATGTAGAAGTTATAATATATCCAGATAGCATGGCTTGGAGATGGCGCCGCAATTATAAAAAAGCTTTAAGAAGAATTGCATTTAAATAAAAAAATGTACGCGGTTAACAGTATATGGAATTAAGCCAAAGTCAAGTACTGGAGATATAAACTAGCTACAAGTAAAAATAAATAACTAGCCTCTCATTATCTGGCTGTAATTACTACCAGTTAGGCATTCAAATTGTCCTCCAATTGTCCAAGATTTTGCTAAAACTTAACCTCAAAATAACGGAGACCATTAGAACAAGTTTAAAACAGGCTTATCAGAACAGCAGCATACAAGAACATCAAAGTGATTATATGATCAAAGATATAAACTATCTAGCAGAAATACGAGAGCAAGTCAAAGAAAAAAGAAAAGCTAGAAGAAGGTGGTAAAAAACGAAAAATCCTTCAAACAAAACATAAAATTCTTCTACCAAAGCTAAGGACATAGAAGGAGTTCGATCACTCACTCTAAAGGGCAACCAAGGCGATTAAGAAACATCTATCCCTCTCTATGAAGGTGCAATAGACCATCACCCCGAGACAATAAACAAAAAACAGAGCTTTTTGCTGTACATCTAGCTATATAATAGGTATATATTTTCAATAAAGGACAATCAAACTACTCCATAATTAATAGGGACATTAATGATAACTTATAACTTATCATCATAACTTAAGATTCTAAGCTTTAACACCAGATAATCACTGGAAAATGTTATAATAACATACCTGCATAGCAAACCTGTATTTTACTGTAAATTTTACCAATCCAATCTATTGAACGCAGTCAAGAATGGAACACATACTAAAAGTTTGCGGAAGTGTTTTGTGATACCAACCATTACAAAGCAAATAAAGGATTTTAAATCAGATCTACAGACCTATTTCACTATTAACAATCGTGTCAAAACTTTTTTTAAAAATCTTGCTTGAGACAATAAGGCCAAAAATAAAACAGAATAATCTAATCCAATATTATCAATTTATATTCTGACAAAAACACGAATAGGCCAGGCCCGCAGTAACGGACATATGTTTTATGTAGTCTATCCAATAAAACACTAATGCACTGAATCAAAATTTATGGGATCATCATATTGTAATGTTGCCGCATTAACTTAGCATTTGGATTTACGTTTGTAACCTCTAATTCTGTCTCTTTTTAACTAGGGTAAAATGAGAAGAAAAAATTCGCTCCGAGCTTATGTTATATTTTTACAAACTATAACGTGCATTGGCGTGCAGAACTATATGTTGTTTGCAGATGCAAAAACAAATATGATTTGTAGTTTTTTTCAGGCGTACCATAAACTTCTAACCACAAGCGAAGCCTAGTATATATAAACTGGACAAAATTCTTCCAAAGCAATTTGTATACCATATGTATGTCATGTATCCAACCAAGTATGTATACCAAGCAAATGAAAACCAATAAGGATGAATATTCCGAATTGAATGGAATAACATGCAGGAGTGAATAGGGAGGCATGCTGAAACTCATTATATATCTGCTCTATAGAATTGAAGTACCTATACAGGAGAGAATAACGATAGCCATATTCACAGATAATGCAGCGCATCAGACAAAACCCAAGAAGTAAATAAAATTAAACGAGCTTAAATATTTTCCTATCAAACTTATCACATTGTATGTTAAATTAAATTGAAACGAGTATGTTAAATTAATAGTAGTAACATATAGACAATTATATTGACTTCTTGGAAAAAATGCAAAATGCCAGTACATAAAAGATTTTAATTTATAGTCAAGTAACCAATATGGCTCTATTTTAGACAACTGTGAGGTTACACCAGGTATAGCAATTTAAGGAAAATTCAAAGTCGATTTCAGAACAAGGTGTTACATAACGCACTGAACCTCACCTTGGTATTGAATACATACATGAGAACTAGCATCAGAGCCTGGAAACTCCTATGCCAAAGATGAAGTCGAAAAACACAAATATATAACACCTCCCTAAGAACCTCAAAACCGTGCAGCTAATAAATGGACAACATATTTCCTTCGTAAACTAAATATGAGGAAAAATATATTTTCTATTATGTCTCTATAAACCAAAATGTATTTTGTCTAAAATTTAATTCTAAAATTATTCTTCTAAACCTATTCTTTTGTATATTTGAGTTAAAGAGGTATGTTATGTTTTGTTCATCTTTTTAGCGTTCGGTCAGGGTATATTGTTGTAACATATTTTTTCTTCTGTAAATAGGATAATAATAATTTGACCTTTACTCGTTTTCAAGTAATCTACGAACAACATTGTTTTTCATCCAAAGAACTTATTGAAGAATCTAGCACAAGCAAACCATCTTACTCGAAATGATTAGTGTTAAAGCGTAGCTTTACGGTTTTATTCCCAGTAGACTAGCCAAGATAACGCGATGATTCAATAGAAATCGATTATACAGACTAATTTAGAAAATTATGCTTGTCTACAAGCCACTTAATCAAATGAAATTTCTTTATACCAGATTGTAGATGAGAGCATCCATAGTCAACCTAATGTGTATACCGCAAAGAATAGACCAAAAAAATGTCCGAATAAATGAGAGAAGTGAAAGCCAACAAACATCGGTTCGTTTAATAGCGACGGCGAATGCCGACGTACAATTTAATTCAAGCGTGTGAAAAAGAACGTCGCCTAATTAGTAATATCTCAAAATAAAAGCGTAATGGCGCGCGGCCTATTGAAAGCAAAAAAAAGTAGTTTCAGCTCGTTACATATTTTTAATTGTCCCGTAGTGGTTTGGAAAGCCAAGAGGAAAGTATATCGGATGGAATTTATTACGAATAAAATAGAAACAGGATATTGCCAAGGTGTGTTTGTAGTTCCGATGAAAGTTATTACGAGGATCCGATACGGCCGCAGCAAAAATGGAATTCGTTAAACACAATTATGTCATTTCGACTACCATAACTGGTAATATGTATCGCTTTACGAATTCCTCGATAAATATAGACATTTTGTTGGTTTCCCTTTCTCTGCTAGCCATAGGAGGTGTAACAAAAACACAACTATACGTACTCTAAGAATATATTAGATATGCACTAAAAGTTACCAAGCAAACGGTTTTTTAGTGTATACCTCTTCATGTATCTCCTCTATCTGAAATATTTATCTAAACATAAACATCGTGTATATAATACAAGATCTTTATTTTTTAACCTCAAAATTTAAAATATTTCAGAATATCTATCTTAATTAAAGGTTAATGTAAACCTGTCAAAAATAACTACTAAAAGGTATAATTAAAGCAAAATAATCTTTGAGTGGTTTGAGAAATTCCAAGGTTATTTTTCAAAAATATTGTTTCAGACTGAAACCAAAATAAAATTTCATACAATTGATACTTTCAAAGGTCATTCGCATACTATTCTAGACTATGTTATTATTGCCTATTCGGATTATTGAGAGGAAAATCGTCATGAACGGGTTCATATATCTGGACTTTTAGCGTTCTTATGAATAAGACTAGTACTAGGGGTGTTTTCCATTTAAAAGCACCTCCATGTCCAACTCAATCTCGCGATCAAGTAGTACAAGTTCTGAGGATTGTATATTAGCCCGAGTAAAAATTATCCCCTTATTCTATACCATCTCAGGAGAGCGTTCCGTATGTACTGCCTCCAAATTGAAAATGAAAATCTCCTGACGTAAGAAAGATGCTTACCTCAGACCCCATTTGGACTGTAGTTTCCTGTGATCTATTTCCAAAATCCAACACGCCATTTTCAAAATAAATGGTGTATATATACTAAGCTACTTCCGCTACTCCACAGAAATAGCAAAGTGTCCATTCCCTTGAAGTCTGATACAAGTATGTCTAAGCAATGAAATTCCGCGAGCTACCCAATGCCCTGCGGTTTATAAGCAACATCAACATTTATCCTAGAGTCGAGTATTCCATTTGTGAAAAGTTTCACAAATATGCCGATACACAGATATGCCCTATTCTACATTATGTAGATTATAAGAGTATGTATACCTACATCAAACGATGTATGTAGGTACCTAGGGTCTCTGTTAACCTGTAACCCGTAAACCCCTTTATAACGAACATCAAGCAATACAAACCAAAGACCATTTGGTTGTATCTGGCCACTATAGTAATAGAAGACAAAAAGTGTTCTCCACAGCATGGATATTTTAATATGCATGACTGAGAGCACCTTTAATCCACCTTTTGAGATCTTAAAGCTTCAAATAAAATTCGATAAATTTGTCCAAAGTCCTCTTAGCTAATCTAGTAATTACGGAACAGTGGCCAATCCAACAATATCTTGTCTTCTTTTCTTGATAACTTGTTGGTTTTATCAATAAGTCCATTGTTAGTTGAATGAATTCAAACAACCTTATAATCCCCTAGGAATCCTACCGAGTGCGCCAGTTATGAAAAATGTATGGTTTAAAAACAGCAACTTTTGTTTCATGAAGAACTTTTCATTGTATTTTATTTTATTGGCTTATTTAAACGATGTTTCAAGCAATACAGACGGCTCAATCCTATTCTGATAAATGAAACCCTTATGCCTAGATATCTTACTCATCGCATATTTAAATTTACTATAAATATACCGTTTTGTTATTTGAGAAACCAGGGCCATATCAGTCGTGAAATAACATATTTAATACGAATAACTTAAATATGTATACATGTAACATCAGACTCATTATTTCAATACCACATGCATAATCACTAATTAATATTTAATTCATTTTCATTAAATATTTGTAGTCAATCTAGTTAGTAATGTTTCAAAGTGAAGAATGTAGGAAAGAGCCATATAGGTACTGGTAGTACCTTTGGGCTTTGGAAATGATATTTACCTAAGCCTGAACATCCAAAGAAGTTCGATGCTTAAGTTCCATATAAATTAACGGTGAAAAATATAATGGACCTACTTTCCATTTGTGAATAGTTGCTGAAACGAAACAAAATCAAGCGATAAAAAAAATAGTGTGGTCGAAGCCCGGAGAAGTTTTACAAACGGTTAAAGCTAGAATTAACGCTAAGGAGGGTGACCCTAAGAATTTTGTGTGTCTATTGGGAAGCTGTTCAAACTTGGCGGACTACTAACTGGACTCTATTATCAACAACTAATGGTGTCGAAATAGGTAATTAAAACAGTCAGAATTGATCAATAGCAAAGGGACCACAATTTTAATGACTAAGCAAGCAGTGTAAAATTGATTTCAAAAGAAACTTATGAAAATTACTTGATTTGGTGTGCTTTCCATCCAGATATATCATAAATGCTACAGTGACGAGCAGGACGAACAGTGGCAAAGAGTCACTAATAAAAAACGAAAATTATCATTAATTAGCATTTTAAACGTATATAAATAAATTTGCTTTGAAAATCACGAAAAGGCGAAATTATTTTTATCCGAAAACCAAAAGTATGATAAAAACAATATAATAAATATTGTACAAAACTGATAATAACCTAACAATATCTAAAATTAACTGAAGAAATACTGTCTTTTATTCGTACTTCTTAAGTTAAACTTGACCATTATTGTTTATATTAAATTAAAAAACATCATTAAATAAAAAACAGCATTAAAAATGTAGCATATTATAAAACCATATAATAGTCTGTTGTATAGTGGTCAATACTTTGGTTTAGAAACTGGATAACCTCAAGATTCAGCCTAACGGAGAATAGACGCCAACTATTTATTTCTAAGTTAAACACTTTAAGTTCGTAGTAGAAACAGTAGTATATAAACTATTATAGACAGTCTACATATTACAATATATGTCAAATAGGTAATTATTTTCACTTTGTATACTTAAATAGCTTTATGATTACATATATCGTAATGTAGATACGTTATTGCTTGATTAAAATAGAATTACAAAAAGTACAAAAATAGGTTGTACGGTGTTATTCCCATCAATGTTCAGTTCACTACATTAAACAGGTTTGCAACGTAAATGCTTTTTTTGCGGTATTAATGCTCACTCCAAAAATGGTTTAAATTATTTAAGTGCAATTGTATCGTTCCGAGCAGTTTAGGCGATAATATACATCATTTTTGAAATTGTTTAATAAATAAAGACATTAGTATTCCATATTTTATCCATTTCTGTTGAAACGTCTGTAAAACATGATTGTTGGATACATAATGGATTCTTCTTCTTCACGTAATACACTGTTTAAAAAAAAACTATAATTATATTTTTTAAGTATTAAAATATTGGGTTGTTAGAATAGATGCTTGAAAACTAGCGATTTCCACTTATTTCCAGAAAAATTATAGATAAATAAATATATAAAAAGTTGTTTTTATAAAAATAACATTTAAAATTCTAGGACGTACAGCAAATATTGATGTAGTTTCACACTATTCTACATACCGTCCTATTAGGAATTTTAAACACACCTGCAGATGTTAGAATAACAGACAGATGATTCTAATTAAACTACTAATCATAGTAGAGAGAATAACCAGAATCGATAAAACTAAACAGAAAAAGAGGAAAAGAAAGTTTATGTGTTATTCAAAAGCATAATGTCCAGATGTGGACTGTAATTGTTAGTAATTGCGCTTTTTCTTCCTATTCGATCTTCTATTGATTTTCTATAACACTCTCCTTATATTCGAAACTACATATTGCATCTGCGCTATGAATAAAAACAGATATGGGGAAATATTAAATAATATTTTTGATAAATTGACATTTCATAAATACGGTTTACACAGTAGAATGATTGAAGATTTATGCCTATAAACAAAATGACACAAACATATTTTCGTTCTATTTGGCTTTATTTTTACGATTTGTTTCTTAAAATAGATTGATTATCTGTTAAAAAATAAATGGAACAACAGGCTTAAAATAGGCTTAATGTTCTCATTATATGATGCAAGAATTGTATGTATATAGTCAATTATATATAACAACTACTTTTAAACACTTTCTGTAATAAAATATCATCCTCCTAGATAGTTCCAAAGATTATTTTAAACTCACTGAATGTTCTTCGAATTGTCGATGTACACTGTTATACCACCCTATGTCAATGATGGCTTTGGCATTTCTCTACATACAGTAACAGTTTTCCAGTTAGTACTATTGAGTTATTTAGAGTGAACTGAAATCCGCTGCCGAAACACATCAAACACTTTATGAAACATATGGTGATGCTGCTCCTTCAATCAAATTGTCGCTTTTGGTAACAATTATTTAAAAGTAGTGATTTTGATATCAGTGACAAAGCTCAAAGTAAAGTACTATATTTACCAGCGCCAATTAAACAAATTGCACAACGTATTGTTCTAAAAAAAACCAGCAAAGACAATAATAGATGCAAAGTTACTCTCTTGTAATGCCAACGCTAGGCCACACACTGTACAAGTTCTGAAGAATAAACTGGTGTAACTTAAATGCGAATTGATACCTCTCCAGCGTACTGATATAGCCACAAAATATAGAGAATTGAGAAGGGGATTTTAAATGGATGCGTGTAAAACAGTGTTTCAGTTTGTTCATATGCGGCTAGGTGGCTTGAGGCATAAATTTAACATATTCAGCTTTCAGAAGACTGTTCTAGAAGATAAGAACATGTAGAATATTTGTGTTTATATTTGGTTTATAATAATCAAGATGTTACTGGATATTTTGGACTTTTTTGGTAATTATATACTTCCTATAAAAACAATTTGATTTATACACAAAAAATTTCAGTTTTTTTCGACAAAGCTTTTATTGAAAGCGTCTCTTTCGAATTGGGTGCATTTTTCAACATGGCTGAAGACATCTCATAGGTGTTGCGTCCCAGGATGTAGTACTGTTTTAACTAAAGTGCACAGCTTTCCTAGGGATCCTGCTCTATGTCAGAAATGCCTTTTAGCAATATATAATGACAAACTGATGGGAATCCCTTGTGAGGTCTTAAATAAGAGCAGAAAGGGTTGCAGTACGCATTTGGCTCAGGCTAATTACAAACCGAAATATGGAAGAGCATTGCTTAACAGGAATGCCGTTCAGGTTAACAGGGTTGTAAATTAAAAAGTCTTATAATGTGCTATAATGTTAACTATATGTAATTGATTTGAAAAATATAACATGCTTCTATTTTAGTTGTGGCATTGAAAAAAGAAAACATTGATACAAATATGTCAGGAAACGTTATTGAATTGAACAACGAAGTTATTGAAGCCACACAGTACACATATCATATATAATTTGACAAAGCCAGGAACTGGTTATACTAAAAGTAAATGAGGCAATGCCTCGACAGTTCCATTTAATTCCCAGATTTTGCACAAAACTTAACTTAACAAGCAGTCTGTCCAATACTTTACTTTCAATTTTTACGATTACGAATTGTATTGAGCACTCTCAACGAGACGTGATTGGAAAGAGATGGATGTGAAAAGTGAACAAAATAGAAAAAGCAAAAACGAAACATTTTTTAATGCAATATCTAAATATAGCATAGCTTATATGGATGACGTACAGTTATATACTTACAATACATATTTGTCAAGAAAAAGACTTAAAAAGAGATTTAAAAATAAATAGGCTTCACCATATATATTGTACTGTACTCTATATTTGGCTCAGTAATAATTAAGATAATAACAAATATTCCATATTCAATATATTATTAAAGTTTGAATATTTAAAAGTATAAATTGTTTTGTGTCAATTTTTTTATATTACGTTTTAATATATTGTCAGTATAATATAGTCTCGTTAAACGTAGAAAATTCTATGAATTCTTCCTTTGAAATGATACTACGAATGTAAGTTTCACATATAACATACTTAAATAAAATGTGTTTTCAAACTTTTATTGCATTTTTACTATTATTATTATTATATTTTTAATTTCCCGCTACTCATATTATATGTTATCGCCTTCTGTTGAGAAATGGAAGTTAAACTTATTCACTTATTCATGGGAGATTCCCTTCTAATATCTCTATATTTTGTGTACATACTCCCTTCTGATTATCACTTGTTCAAATCGATGCAACATGACTTGACCAGCTCACAGTTTCGACACATTAAAGATGTGCGAAAATGAAGCGATCAAAATATGGGAAGAAATCATAGAAAATTCAAAAAAAATGTATTGATTAATATATATTGCACCAATTTTCAAACAGATCAGAGCATATGAAAGCAACAAATATATACGTTTTAATTAATAAAATCCGATTTTATGTGATCTGTTGTGAACATGATTGTATACTTCTTTGACGTTATTTGTATAGTTTTAGTTTGCCATTTAAAATAAAATTTACTTAGACTTTCATTAGAGGTATTTGACGGCATCGCAAACCGCAGCAATTATCAAGCGCAAGTTAACTGATCATAATCTAGACACGCGGAACTGGATAGAATGAATCGAATCGTGAAAGCGATTATGTGTTTTATTCATTATGTCGTCCAACTGTTACAATATATCTTTCACTTGGAAAGTAATCGTTCAGAAAACGAATGCAAAAAAATCAGCTGCAGGCGGATTTAATAAATAGTTATGTTCGCCGTAATGGGAGGTCGGGTTTGCTCTCTCGCGCATCCGGTTTTTCTGTCACGTAATTCGTTTTTTTTTTCTTCTAAATGTATGCTGATTGTCTATTATTTAATGAAATTAAATTTATTTTCATTATTATTACATCGTCACTACTCCTAGCAAAATAACCTTTAACAAATATCTACAATAACTTTAAAGTACATTTTAAGAACATTCTTATAATTTATCTGCTGATTACGATTCACTACATAACCTAAAACGTTTTAATTTCCATGAGTCTGCGTTTTACCTTAGTGTTATTCAGTCATTGGCACTTTTGTATATTCTAACTTAGTGTATTATAAGACTTTTTAATATGGAGAAAATCATTTCTAACATTTGTTTGTACAATAGTAACTTTGGTTCACGTACGTAGTCGTAAATTTAATGCAGTTTTTTTGTACACACAGAACTGTCCATTTATGATACGTCACATGAAAAATTAGAGGCCCAAGATCCATTTTATTACAAAAGCTTTAGTTTTTTCATTGGTGGATATCTTAAACGTATTTAACTATCTATTTAAAAAACCTATTTGGTAGTTTTTTGAATGGTTGGTTCGGTTTAATTTGAATTTACGTCAAATACGAAGAGATGCAAAGAGAAAATATTGCAAATTTGATAGTATTTCTTTAATAGTACTTGTGGTTTTCATATTTTAATAGCCTCTCCAGCGAGTTTTCGTTTCGTTAATCCTGTTCCGGTAATTTCCGATATAAAACGTCCACCATGCGAACTTTGAATTTCGAAAATGTAGAAAAAAATAGAGAAATAGGTGAATCCGATGGTTACACTGTAAATTTCTCAGAAAACTATTTAAAACGGCTGAACACAAGTGACTGAATTTTAGCCAAAAAAAGCTCATGTAGTTCATTTGTGAATCCCTGCTACTAAACTGCAACAAATCGACCCATTTCTGAAAGGGATATTTATTGAGGTGCAAAATGGATCTCTTATGACAATTTCAAGTGAAAACTTTTGTGGTTGAAGAGCGATGAACAGTAACTAAACAAGAATTCCAACCTATACTATGAAGAGTTCATCTGAAGGAAGAGATCACTCAATCATTGGCCACTACAACAGGAATTATGTTTCATCAAAGCAGTTCCAAACCACAAACACGGATAGCGACTTGTCAGAACCTCCAAAAGCCTGATGTGGAGGTTCTTATGCACTGCATCTACCTTACCATCCGAAAGTGAAATATTACTAAACTTAGTGTTTCACTCCCATAAGTCTTAGATATTTAGCACAACTGTTTATAATCAACACTTACTGCTATAAAAAAAGCTGTTCTTATGTTTATATACGCCTATTCATTTGCCAAAAGTTGTATATACAAAAACTAGTACTTAGAAATGTAAAGAAGCAAATTTCATTTTATTCTGACAACCTAATAAATATTATATTTCACATAAAAATGTAATCTGATATGTAGAAAACATTAATATATTTAATCATAAAGTAATTATAGATATCACTGTTTTAAACCTCCTTATTAATGTAACAATAATTATGATAGGTAAACAACCAAAGCATAATTTATCTAAATTGCTAATAAAAATATATGCCTATAAAAATTTATCGTTTTAATAACCAATATATCTATAGACATAGAACGCTATAGATAATTGTGAATTATATCCGGCAAAAGATAATCATTTTACTTAAAATAGGTTTCATATATAAACCTACTTTAAATATATATTATCCATCAAATGTTTCTACTAAAAACGTAGCATTTATTACTAAATATAGTGATTTCCCAAATTTATTTTATACTTCAAATACGAAACAAACTGATAGAATATTATATACTTTATATAGCAATGTATAGTGATATTGTGGTAAAACTAGTACGTTAAAACCATTTGCGTAAGTTAATATTAATATATATATTATCTAACACAATATATGAAATATTACGCTGTCCTTCCTACAAAACCAATCCTAATCTGGGTACAGGTGTGCGCGCATATTTATGTTAATGCTTCTGAAAATCCTGGTACAAATGTATCGAGACTTATTTTAATTTAAATCAGGGAAATACAACCTGACCAGACGACCTTCCGTTCTAGACGCTAATTAAATTAAAATACAGTGAGTCAAATTTAAGAGCATTGACACACAGAAGGCAGACTTACAGACTCTGAAATGAAATCACAGACAATATTTTATTATTCAATCTATTATGAAGTATGAATTATAGAACCAGCTATTTTGAAGAACAAATCCAGCGTTTAATACAATTTGCAAGAATTTTTAATATTACGCGTTTATCAATCAACCTTTATGCTATAATACACTAAATAAGGTTTTTGACAGCTTTTGAATTATTTTCAGTAGTTTCTTCCTACTTATTTAACGATGTTTTTAATTAATTTGTGCAATAGTGAATCAAAATTCCATAAAGTGCAACAGTTTCTGCATTTAATCCAGCGTAAGAACACAATCAATTTAATCCACAAGCTAACAAGAAAATCAAGTTAGCCATACAAAAATTGTCGAGGATATGTTAATTATAAAATACCGCCATTTAATATTTTTCAGAAACTTAGAATTTTCCAAAGCTATTTTGTGGACTATTTTATATTTTTTGAACAATTACGAATGTTTGACTAACTACAGCCTTCATTATCATCGATGTTTCTATAACCTCCTTTGAATTTAGTCTATCAGCTTTATTCCCTTGAAAAGTTTTCATAATACATATCGAGCCATTGGTTATATCGAGAGAAGTTTTCCCATCAAAAGACAATTTTTAGTCAAGGCACGAATGTATTTGTTATTTTTTGAAAATAACAAAAGTTATTTAACTAAAATTATTAAAATTTGTAAACTAATAATTAGAACTAAATAACATTTGCCACATATTCCGCATTAGTGGTGTCAAAAAATCATATATTTTTTCCACAATAGCGATTAAAAGGAAAAATACGAACATATCTGAAATAGTGTTGTTTTACTTTCCTCTAATTATATTATATGATGTATTTTTGAGGTAAAAATATTTCTAACTGTAGCAACAAATTAAGATATATTAAATGATTAAAATTAAATTAAAAGTATGATAATATCACAATAATTATAATAATATATTATGTACATACCATACATACATTCCATCAAGCACCTTTCGATTTTTTTAATTTATTTCATTGTTTAGTTTATATTCAAAAAAATGAGAGATTGTATTTTGTTTATAGTGGTGTTTTGATTATTTAATTTGTAAAAACGACCTTGATGATAATAAGGCAAATACACATTGAATTGTTTTCTTGTATTCCTTTCCCTTTTTCACTCAAAAAAAAGTTGCTATAATATATGTCAATCAAAATATTTTAACTAAATCTTTTTCTTATCCTTCCGGTAACCTGGATATACTGTGTCGAAATACGATATTGGTTTGGCACTGACCCCATAATCAATCTATTTTTGCACTTCTTCAACATCTTAAAACCGTGTAGAATCCAAAGCAAGTTGCATCAACCTGAACAAGTGCTAATAGTAATATGTAAAAAGCGCCATATCTAGTGAATGCACTGGATGCCGCAGAATTTTAGATCCGAGCTGCAACATTGTATCCTTCAAAACTATTGCCCACATTGTCATCAAAGATGATAACTTTCTAACTTCTAACTTTAATAACTTCTGCAATAATATGTCGCTTAGTTCATATCACATAAACTAAGTTTTAATTGGAAGGCATCTGCAGTAGCAGTTTCTTTCGAGTTTAGCATTAGTTTATATATTTATAAACTAATAAAAATACCACAACTTTACGTACCTAATATATGTTTTTGATAACTTTTGCGCTTTTTTGTCGCCTTTCTTAAATAATAATTATATATTACTCCTTTGTCTCATAATAATATCAAAATTGAAACATGATCAATAAAAGCAAACAGAAAACATTTCTCATAAAAATATTTTCTTATAAGGCATACAAGCATACTTTTTCTTAACTCCATTTGTATAATCTTCTTAATAAATATAATCTCTTTTCCTTCGTATAGTCTCTTTTTCTGTCAGTAGATGTATCTATTTCAAGCAATATATATAAATTTTACGTAAATTTCTCAGTCTCTTCTGGGGCTTTCATTAATTTACTATTTTCTACTTTGTCTTATGTTCCACTCACCAACAAATGTGGAATTAACATTGTATAAAGCAATTTATAATTGCTAATATTCTTTGCAATATTCATTTTAATTCTTGATGCACAAATTAACATATTTATTACCTGCAATATTCAGTTAATGCTTTTTGCTATAAAATGTATTAACTCATGCAACCTGAAATGAATTAAAAGTGAACACCGCTAAAATTCACAGCAAAATCATAATAAACTTTAGAATTACTCCTAGTACAATGATATATTGAATCTTTAATACTTAAACCGGAACTACCTAACACAAAAACTTCAGCGTCAGCCAGGTCCAATCAAATTGAAGACTAAAATATGTGTTTATATATTTTCTGTCACCGATATGACGGCAATTCCTGGTTGCTAGATATGACTGTATTTCGTTTTATTGAAATTTATTTATTTATAGCGCATATTACACCAAAATTGTAGTCCTAAAAATTCTTCATCGATTTAAGCCAAATTTCACGCCTCCAACTCTCGCCGTTTTCCTCAAGAAGAGAAGGGTGTGACAATAGTGAGGATCGGAAGTATCATCGGATCATCCAATATATTATATATAGTCTATTCAAAGTTTTTTTATACATGCGTCATCGAAATTTATGACGTCAAAAGGTTGCAACGTTGCCGTATCAAGTCTGAGTTTTAGTTCAGTTTGGCTTTCACATACAAAAAAAGTCTAATCTAAATAAAATAATTAAACAAAAATACTGTTTTCAAATATAATTTATTTTAATATTATGGTACATCTAATGCATATATTATCGAAGGACTTTAAACTACAATTAAGAAAGAAGGTATAATATTTTGTAGGTTAGAGTTGTTTTATTATATTTATATTGAACTCTTTTCCACACCACCCATGAAGTAGAGTTCTAAGCACATATTTTTAAGTAGTGGTGGAGGCCAAATCCACCTAATTAACAATTATATATCAAAGTAATGTCTTTTACTTTCATTCGAGAGCATATTTAACTTTTTACATTTAGGTCTAGTTTCCTTCGATAGTGTGTTTACTTGTCAAGTCATCTTGATATCAATGTATTTTTTATTTCTTCCGCTACTACTCGTATACACCACTCTTCTGCCTAATGCATAAACCATATCTACAAAACAGTTAGTATTCATTATCTCCTCATACATTCTAACCTAATGCTCATATTTAATTCTGAACAATTACAATCATATCTGTGAACACAAATCTTTCACGCCCTACAATTCCATTTTATACAGTTGTATTCTATTAATTATGTGCATACTTTTAGTTGTTTCCACTCTCATCACTCTGTCTCAAGAATTTCCAGCATGATCATATAACCTGAAAGTTTCCTTTAGTCACTTTCACTCTCTGAGTCACTGTCCAAGGTAATCACTAAACTGTTAACTTTCAATCTATCTAAAACATTTTCACGATCCACCATTTATCAATTATTTCCTCTGTATATCTTATCGAGTTCGAAATAATAACTTATAGTTCCTCCAGGTTTTTTAACAATTAATTTTGAAACTATAACAAAAACAGGTTATGATTCATTTCTCCATGGTAGTTGCCCTTAGATTTGGAGGAAAACACTAATTCTGCACCAGGAATAATACCATTCTTATCCTATGATCAACAAAACCTAATCAAATGCTAGCGTAAATTTTTCCATCAATTTTTGTTGTCTACACTTTTTTTGTTACTGTCTTGCCAAAAGTGCTCCAATGAACCATTTTGAAATATCCAGGTGTCATTAAGATACACAAATTACATTTGATATAATTTCAGTCGAAGTTGTTTTCGTTTATAGAGTATGTGCTTCTTCCAGGTTAGGCGTCGATCTAAGTGCATACCAAGATATCTAACTTGCTCACAAATATCCATGTCGCATATAAAAAAAAAATTTGAATAAACTTTACCTTTTCTGTATCGTAGTTGCCGTGTTCCATAAAATAGTGTAAAAAAATAAATTGTTAGTACACGGTACAATTAACAAAACTAAAACTCCATGTCTAATATAAACACATAATTTTGTCTTAATTAAAATCGCATTAGACCCAAAACAATAAATGTACTATACTCAACTATATGCAATTTAATAAGTATAACAATTTGATACACTCCCCACGTAAGAGAAAGCTGTTTTAAATCGATTTGCATCAATTTTAATCCGAATTTGTTTGCGTTCCTACCGCCGCTGTTATTTTAAATTTGTTCCGGTTAATGTTTTGCGCTCACTCCATCATATGTTAATGAATTTTTTTAGGTCATAAACGCCGTCTAACGTTTTTTCTTTTATTTTTCATCGTTTCTTCAATCTGTTGCAGAACGGAGGAAAGAATGCGATCGTTGGAAATGACGGCACCGTGGCAAGACGAAGAAGAAGACGTCGAAGTGGACGACATGGAACTAAGAAAACATAATCTGAACGGACGGACGGATGATCTCACCGAGTCGAGTAGCGACGAAACGTCGGGAAAAAAACGACGAAAACACGGAGGTAATTTTTCAAATAATATTTTAATTACTAAATCATTCTTTTCCAAATGTTGTGCAAATTCTAACTTTTTGATAATTAAATTCTTCTAATCCACATTATTATAATATGGATTCACTCCTTGTGTTCTCTTTAGACCTTACCTACTATATTTTTAACGATAATAAATTTTTCGATTGGTATTCTCTCTATGACAGTTTGTATTGCCAGGTTTTCTTTTACATACTCCCAAGATTAAAAGGAGAGCTGAAGATTTGGCGAATTCGTAGAAAATTTGGCGAATGGTAGTGCTTTCTTTCTATATTCAGAGCGATAATCACCTTTTCCCACCAGGAGAGGACCAATTCATTATACTAATTAGAACTTTCCTCGTCTTTTTTACTAATTTCTGTTCACTACATAATTTAAAATTATTTAATTCCCATGAGTGTGAATCCTACTTCAGCGTTATCCAATCATTCATTTATACATTCGTTTTATAGTATTTTAGTAAATCGACAATATATGTTAAAACTTTGATGTTAAGGTGAGTTTCAGATCAGTCAAGTCTTTAATCAGTTTTAACGCTTGTTATACTTACTGATATACTTTCGCCCATTTGATTATATTGTTGCTATTATTAATATTTTAATTTCTAAACAAATTTTTCCAAAATGTTATGACAATTTTAATATTTTATGATACTCAAATTTTGCTAAACTATATTATGAACATACATTCACTCTATTAACTATTATAACATAATTTCGTTCTATTCATACCTAAGATACAACTAAGCAAAATATTTCCGAAGCTGGCCAATTTTTTTCTATTGGTATTCTCTCCATAACCTTTTATATTTCCAGATTATCCTTTATCTTTTCCCAAGACTCAAGAGGGAGCCGTAGATCCAAAGAACTCTCTTCTAGCTCCTTTCTACATTACCAGCGATAATCGCCTACTTGGAATTTGTGTCCTAATATATATTTCTAAAATTGAGATTAGACAAACAAATCTATACCATTGCTTTGTTTTCGATGAACAATTTAGATAATGATAGAACAATAACCTAAAAAACTATATAGAGAAGAAAAATTCGTTGTGCAACTAAATATTCATATCATATCATTACATATGGCAAGAATTGCAAAAGTTATGAATTTATACATTGCCCTGAATGGTAAATTTATCACCAAAGAAGATATATCATATAAAACACAAAGGGAAATATACAAAACGATATATATCGACTTTCTATGTTAGGCTTAGTATATGGACTTACATATTTATTATCTTTTATTCGGAATACGTTCTAAAATTCTGCCAGTGCATTGTCTGTGGCAGACATCAAACGGTTCACATATTTGCAAAGCTGTCCAGAGCAGATTAATCCTTCTACGTTTATTACAGTCAGTTTTGTCTTGAAAAAATAAAGAACACCATATTATTTTTGACCACGCCTTGACAACCATGGCATTTCTATCAAGAAAAGCTTGTGATTTTCAGCCGAAATTTTCATGTAAGTTATTACTCAAACGATCCTTTATTATATATTAACTAGTTATGTTCATCTATTTCTCACATCATATTCCAAAATACTTTATTACGTTTTGATATAAGTACTTTTAATAGGTAAAAATTCCTATTTATATTTTGTTAAAAGTACCGGTAACAAACACTACAACATAATATTTAATTACTGATATTGCCGGCTTGCTCGGCCCAGTTCTAAAGGCGACAGGACGGTCTAACTACTGTTGCGATAGTCGCGGGTTCCAATCCTGCTGAGGGATGGTCGTAAATTTATATTTGTGAAATAATCACATAAATATTTGTGATTGTCCTAGGCAAAAGTGTAAAATCCGACAAGGAAAATGATCCCAGTCATGGCAGTAACCTGGCTGGATGATTTCTAAGTTGGTCGCCAGTCGGTAGGCTTAATGCCGAGGGCCGAAGTTCGGAGGCCAGGTTAAACCGACCAGTCCAGATAAACCTTTAGTTGATAAAAGAGACCTAAAAATATATATTAAAGAATACTGAAATTCTTAAATAGATAATCTAAATATAAGATCTTATATATATATATATATATATATATATATATATATATATATATATATATATATATACAATTTGTTGGTATTTTGAAAATGGCATTTGAAAGTATCATCTAAATACAAGCAGATAATACCAGAAAGTATAATATCGTAGATGAACTGACAATTCTTAAATTTATTGTTTGAGTGTATATTGATGTTAGTTTTCAAAATATCAACTCAAATTTTTCCACTAGAATATTTTTTAAATATATTGAATATTCAGACATGTTTAACAATTCACTTCTTGACCTTCATATGAAAGCAAAACCTGGATATAAAATTGTGCTCGCTGGGAATTTAATATCGTCGTATATTCGAAAGTAAAAATTATACTTTAATTTAGAATATAGTAATAAAATAAATAAAATAAAATAAAAATAGTTTTTTTTAGGTAAAACCAAAACGGTTAAAGACAGTTCTTCAATTTCATTTCTAGGATGCCTTTATATTTCTCTTTAATTGAGCTTTATTGAGCTCGATCTTCAGTTCTTATTTTGAGCCCCCTATTAGGAAGAGTTTTGCAAAATTCATATTATGTTCCTGTTAAGAATTCACAAAAGCACTAGAATTTTATATGTTACTATTTTTTGTTCATAATTGCAATAAATATTACCATCTATAGATAGATTGACTCGAATATAGATACAAAAATGACCGATACGTTATTATATGATTTATATTTGTATTATGATAACTGATATTCGTATAAAATATAAAGTTTTGAAATATTTCAATTAATCATCTCATAATAAGTTTCTGTATTTTATAATATTGTATAAAGCCGGCAAATATTATATAATCAAACGTTGAAACAGTCGATGAAATTATAACATAAACTTATTTAACCGATCATTGGTAAATAGTAAAAATGCATTTCGTGACGAAACTGAAAACAAATATTCATCGGCTTTCGATTATTTCTGCAATAATGCACATGTAATCAGCATTCAATCAGTTTCACGACTGATTATTTAATTGTGTTTGAGGAATTTCGAATTTTAGAGAAAATGTCTTCTAATTTAACATAAAACTAACGTTAAAAAATACATAAAAATGTTAAATAGACTACTAATTAACATTAAATTACTTATTTATTCACAGGTGCGATAGAGGATTATCATTAAGCAACACTGATATTTAGATTTTATTCATTTCTTTTTTAATGATTATTGTAATTTTATTAGCTCTCAATGTGGCCTATAGATATTATCTCTAAGAAGAAAAAATAATATTATATTTTGAGAATTCGGATTTCAAATGGAATTTGGAAACATATCCAGATAATCAAGTACATTAGTATCTTTTATCAAATTATGAGGGCAGTGTTAATTAGCCAGCGACTTTCTTAATTTACTACGCAGTAGACTTAAATTTATAAGATTAGTATATTCTTAAGTTACAAATTCAATTTATAAGATTAGTATATTCTTAAGTTACAAATTCATTTATTAGTACTGTTATGTTTTACTTGTATTAATGGACAAACAAGGAGAGTACGGCGTTAATACGTCAGTATATATTAATAATAGTAAACTACTAAAGTTAGAAATACACTTATATTACTTATCAGTTCAATCTTCTGATATTTTGAGTTATATAGTAGTTGTATTGCTTCCACTTGTTTGATATATTCAAGTGGGCTTTATGGTTAACTCATAAACCAATATCTTTGATTTTAGGTCAAGTTGAGAGTATCTTCCGACTAACCAGTACGGTTGCTTGACAGTGAGTCTAATCTGCCTTGCTTGTTGCCTAGTATGATGTTTCCAATTTAACCTATCATTGAGATGTATGCTGAAGTATTCAGCTGATTCTGCTTGAGGGAACTAGCATCCATCAAGTGATATAATTAAGTTTTTGTAATTTCGCCTCAACACAAAATTATAGATACATTTTGCCATGATAACTATATTGTCGACAAATGTTCCAAGTACTATTTCTTTAGTTTCTGGGGTATCAACAGTGTAGAAAAGATATAGGAATAATCTCAGTGAACCCGGGGGACTATAGCCAAAATAGGAGATTAATATGGAGATTACCCCTTCAATAAATCACGCCGAATAATCAAAAAAGTTCGTCGATGATCCGGGAATGAAAGTACGCGAGGCTGTTGAAGCTGTAGGCATCTCAACTGAGCAAATACATCACCTTTTACATGAGAATCTGAATAAGAAATAGTTATACGCATGGTGTGTGCCGCGATTGCTCACACATCGAACTATCATAAAACACCACGGAACCATTAAAACACTTAGTACATCCAAATTACAGTACACCAAAGAGGACAAATTGTGTCTATAGTCCAACAAGGTTATAACTCTTTGATGCCATTCATCTGGATTATCTTGTAAAGCATAAACCTACCATCGTCAAATATTATTCCGAGCTTTTCGGCAGATTTGATATTGATTTGAAGAAACCAATACGGCATTTGGCGAAGATAAAAGTGTTATTGTCTCAAGGCAATGCACAAGTGCACATTGTAGTCATCATGACAACAATCCATAAATTTGGCTACAAACTGCTCTCCCACCAAGCATATTCTCCAGATTTAGCCCCTGTGACTGAAGAGGTCATCACTGAAGCAGACGCCTATTAAGGGACTTGGGTGAAATAAGTTTATTATTTGGAAGGCATAAACAATTGGGCTGAATTAAAAGTATTTATTTAAAAAGAGCTTAAGTTGTGAAATAAAACGTTTTTTCTTAAAGTAAAATTTCATTCAAAAAGTCACTGACTTATCAAACAGTCGTCTTATAAAAAAGATCACATTTATGTGGCAATTTTAGTCTTACGTATATTAAACTCGCTCGCAACATTGGTCAATAATAATTGGTCAAAAACAATATTGTGCTAGCATGCTACGCTTTTTCTATATATTATCATCTGCATATTATTGTAATCCCACTATTTGTATTATTTTATGTTATATATTTCGACTTTAAATATTGTGCAAAACATCATTTATGTATTTAGAATATAATATATGAAATATATTACAGAAAGACTTTTCTATTATTGCTTCTACATATTATTGGCAGCATAGTTTTTAACAATTCATATCTTCTATCTGTATGTTTGGCATTGTTCTTTCATCTACTGAATGAGTCGAAAATACGATAATTAAACTTAATAACTAGTGAGCCTTCTATCTTATCATTTATGATAATAATTACTTAATCACTTTGCGTTTCTTAAACATACAAGTTATTTTATTAGGTATAAAATCCTTTTATCCAATCCATCAACAATAAAAACGCTTTTATCAAAAGTATTCCTAATATTTTATGATTGTTTGTTATCGTATCACTGTTTTGTTTTATTATAATCTTTAAAACAGCATGACTATCAATAATTTTCCAGTTTATTAATATTAGTGTTCCCTGAAACCGTGAAGAAATTTTCATTTTCATCACGGGTATAACTTAAAGGATCCTGAACTTTTAAACAACTAAAACATTTTAACTAATCGTATAATAAATATATGATAACATGGGTAATAATGTATGTGATGTTATTCAACCAATTCAAAATGTAACCTAAAGTTCCTTAAATTCCTTAAATTCCTTCCTTAAAACTTAAATAATAGGGTGCTTTGGTAAGTACCCTGATAACCATATACACTTATCACAGCAACTATATGATTGAATAATATTATTTTCTACCAAAGACACATTCTTCTTTTTCTAATAGTTTCTATTATGCTTCAGTATGGGTCAATAAAACGTAAAATATTTCAGTTTAGCAACAGTGTTGTTCTGAATAACATTGTAAGTGCTTGTAAAAAGTTGTTAATATGTTTAAGATCTTGACACCAAACTTAACTGTTACAAATTTATTGAAGAATAATTAAAGTTTCAAATATTAGCATTATAGTGCTTTATGCATTTATTATTACATGCCTATACATTCTTGAAAAAGATGTTCTTTCATGTCGTAATAAGATATCCTTAGTAGCTCCACAATGGGAGGAGCTAACTCTGGCAGCTATGGAGGATATGTGAAAAATTCTAACATGGAAACTTACGGTTTTTTCATAGGATTTGTGCCATATAACATCGAAGATGATTATTATTCGCGTTCAGTCATTATGCTGTGTAATATTAAATATTAATATTTTTTCCTACTTAGTGGAAAAGATTAAGATAAGCTTCCTTATCTATATTTGTATTTTGCAATTTTGAATAGAATCAGTACAAATATTTTGCAGATTATCTACATAATTTTTGCTAATTACGGCATGTATGAATGTATCTAGTTTTATCAAAAATAAATTAAAGAATACGTAATATTTGTTTTAAATTAATCAAAATCTACAAACAAATTTTAAAAACATAAAATCTTAACGCAACAGAAACGCCAATAACGACCACAAAACTCTCTAAATAACAAATTAAAAACCAATATGAATTAATATAAATTATCCAAATTGCGGAAACAAATTTAACGCAAATTTTACCGATACTAAATTGCCTAACTATATTGCTTAAAATCCGACGACAAATAAATTGCCTAGTTTTAACGAGATCATATTAATTACCCGGCAATGCGTAGGTTACAAATTAAACGATTATGAGCCTTATCTGAACACGAGTTTAACATATATATTTTTTGTATGTTTCATTGATAACATTGTGTTTACCACTATGTAGTTTATTTGATGGATTTTTACGAAATACGGCAATATTAGCGTTTCGGCGTTTTTGTCTTTATTATGATACTAATAACAACAATATTTATAGAAATACTAAAAATCTTATGTTGACTGAATAATAAACACCTTTTATACCAAGTACAGGAGTGTTATTTTTAGTGTCCGTTTTGTTCCATGTACAAATTCCGTCTATTTATTTATGTTTCCGCTCAGAGGATAAATTCTTGCTTAAGTCGGGGTTTTTCCTCTCTTCTGCGGTATTTCCTGGGTACTTTCATCCCATATTCTCTTTGGTCACCCTCTGGTTTCTCCTCTCCTCCTTTCCCAAATGAGTAATACTACTGAGTAAATTGAGTTGTCTCTTTTCTATATACTCTTCCACTAATTTAATATTGAAATATTTTCTTATATCTTTACGTCTCATTTTATAAATTTTTGTTACAACTCTAACCCTTCTGAGTTATTTCATTTATACCGCATATATCTTCCTTTTATATCCCCTCGAATGGTGGAGTTGATGTATGTATTGCTTTGTATACTTCCATTTTTGTTTTGCTTAATATTTATTTTTTGTTAATTATTTTATTGTTTATTGCGAACTTAAATTCATGGTTTTCCAATTCATTCGTTTGCTTCTCCTGGTTACATTATTCGACTAATATAGGTTTTAAATATATTATATGATATATTTAACAAATTCATACCATCAATTTTTTTTAAAACCTCTGCGATTTATATTTTTCAATACTCTTAGCATGAGCTTTAAGTCTTGTACCTGTGGAATTCAATTACTTTGTTTGTTGAATATCATATAAATATTTCATAAGTCAATAAATGGAGTATTTTCAAATTTCAACTACTTAAATTAGCTCCAATAATAATGTTTCATCCAATATAGCATCCATTTGAATTTTAGCAATTAGTTTAGCTGTAATCATATCTTTCTGTGATTTTAATATCATTCATCTCTCACTATTTGATACGCTCTTATGAATTCCTGATCGATTACGCTTAAATTTAGAAGTAGTAACATTTTTACCAAAATAGGAATAAATTAAAAAATCTTCAAGCGAGCCAAACTTCAATGTTTCTTATTTAATTTTAATGCTGTGGATTGACTATATGTATTGCTTTGTATACTTCCATTTTTGTTTTGCTTAATATATATTTTTTTAATGATTTTACTGTTTATTGCGAACTACAAATTCATGGTTATCCAATTCATTCATTTGCTTCTCCTGGTTACCTTATTCGACTAATATAGGTTTTAGATATATTACATGATATATTTAACAAATTCATACCATCAATTTTTTTAAACCTCTGCGATTTATATTTTTCAGGTTACAATATTAATTACTTAGATCTGGCGGATATATCTAATGAGTAAAAATTTGTACCTCAAAGGTTACAAAATTTTCATGACAACTATTTTTTAATTTCAGCTTTCATTTCCTTTTTTGTTTGCTTGAACTACAATAATTAACTTCAGTTTTTAAAATTATGTAAAAAGTGAATTAATTATTTATTTGTTTTGCTCTTGAATATGTTTATTTTAAATATGGAACATTTTTCCAGACTTGTTGGGAAACAAAAACGACTCTTCATCATTGTAATTGAAGACTAAAATAATATACGAAAAACCTACAGATCAGACAGAAAATCGTTAGAATTGTTTGATTATATCATCGATCTTAACCTTTTAACCTCACTTTATAAATAACAGTGGCAATAATGCCACAGCAAAACATTTTCATTAGTAGCTGACACTCCCTTCAGAATGTAAAAGTGGTATCTTTAGAACATATATCTTCTCTCATTTGAGTTTAAGTGGCATAACAAAATATCCATAAATATCATTCATCACGCTCAAGAATTGTATAAACGGCAATTAATAACAAGTAATATTAACTAAACTGGAATGTCCAATATTCTAGTATTAATAGATATCTTTGATGTTTGTAGAATAATTTACTGATCATTAAACATTTTTAGGTAGTGCCTCAAGCGGAAGCGCATCCAGCACAACAACCACATACAGGCGGCGGAAGACTTGTATCAGCGCGCGAGAGAGAAATTTACGAAGACTGGAAAGTAACGAGAGAGAAAGAATGAGAATGCACTCCTTAAATGATGCTTTCGAGGTAAATTTTCAAAATTCGAAATTGTTCCACAGCTAATTGTTAATACCTATATTTATTGAATTAATCAATATCTGCAATGGTGAATAGATTATTTCTTATAATTGAATGATATAACCACCTTTACTTATCCAAACTCTGCTGAAACAATAAACTTTTTTTGATTATTGTATTCGCGAATTTCCAGGAGATTAGGAATCTCGAAGCCCATAATGAAAAACTTATTATTAAAAATGGATAATACGGATGAAGATTAATATGCAATATTGGAGCGTTGTGTGACAGGTTCCTTATTAAAATTTTGATTATGTGATCATATTACATATTACAGTGTTCATTTCGCTTAAACAAAAGTTAAACCTTTTCTATCATTAATCATTAATAATTAATTTAATCCTAATCAAATCGAATGACGATGGTTCCATAGATTTTTATGCCCATTTCTTCTGGATATTATTTTCAAACTGATGCAACTTCGTGGATGTCTTTTATTTGTATATACCGAGTTGAATGTTACAAATTGATTTGTTTTAAGGTATTTCAATAATAGTGACGTAAGATTTTCGATTATATAACCAGACAATATTCATACACATTCCTAAATCCCATCCACACTTTCGCTTCTGAAATATTATCTCACTTGCTACAGAGAATTATGAAAGGTAGAGAATAAACTGAACTATACACAACATATTCAAGGTAGAGAATAAACTGAACTATACACAACATATTCAAGTGTTCCTCAAGGTAGTGCCCTTGGTCCTTGTAAGATCCAACGAGAATCCATTACCAGCCAAATATCCCCCTTATCTAAATAAAGTCAAGTTGTCGTTGAATATATGACATATATCCCCTTAATAGAAGAACATTCCCTTCAGTAAACGTTGAGGATTATCATCTCTTATGAGTAGATAAACTTAATTATATCTGCGAGTTATCTCGGATTGAACACCATTAATGATGTAATTCAAAGAGTTAGTTAAATTATAAGCATTTCATATTGTCCTTCATTTATTATGATTAACATAGTATCTCTGTACTTAAAGTAGAGTCGGCACTCATAAACTAAGATTGTGGCTTATTTCACACACATCCTGCTTTTTAACCTAATCTACCCTTGCTTCAAAGCCCATGGCATGAGCTTTTTTTGTACCTGTGTATATATATTTTTTGTACCTGTGTTGTTGTATATAAATCTTCATGTGTCAATAAATCGAGTATTTTCAAATTGCCACTACTTAAATTAGCTCCAATAATAATGTTTCACCCACTATAGCATCCATTTGATATCCATTTGAGATTTTAATAACATTCACCTCATATTCTTTAGAAGAGTAATATTTTCCTCAAAATAGGAAATCCCAACGTTAAAGAATCTTCAAGCGAGCCAAAATTTTCTTATTTAATTTTAATGCTATGGATTGACTACCTATATGATCAACGAGTTATGATTCTGATGAGATATACTCTCATAAAGAACATAGAGTCATATTTATCTGTACTTTTAGTTTCACAGAATCAACTATGCCTAAAATATAAGGAATTCGACGTTTACCGAATACGGCTAGGATTCTCCAGATTCTCCATAAAAAGTATAATTCAGTATATAACAGGCGCACCTCGAAAAAATAAGTCAAATCATCAAAACAAAGGACCTCGATTTTCCATAAATATGTAAAATAAATCTTGTTTGCATTGTTCTTGTACAAGATCATATTCTTCGAACAGACTAAGGCATATTCATCGAAAGGTCACGTCTGCCTTTAAACGAAACAACAATTTGAACAAGTTCCGAGAAATTAAAAGTTTAATTTAAAGGTTACCGTCGATCGCATTGAACATTTCCGCTGCTCAATACCTCCATTCATTTTTTTTTTCTGAATACATAACGTATTGGCAGCGTTATTTAAATGAACTTAGTTATACATTCCTTCAGTTCTTTCAGTGAATGTGCAGTTTAATTTATGCATTTATTTCAATGGCCGATTGTGTAATTAAATGTCGATTGGTTCTATAAACAGAATACTATTAGGTCGACGTGCTAATAGTCATTCAAAATGATTTGCAACTGAGTGATAATAATTACTTGGGAGAATTTGTAATTCAAGAACGTATTTCTGATTTTAACATGTCTTTTGTATATATTAATGTAATTTCATGTTATTTCTGAAATAGTGGGAGAATTTAGTCTAAACTTGTATTGAGCACAAATTAAATGAACTATAAGAAGTGATTTTCCACTCTTGATCACATTATGCCAGCCCACAATTTGCGTGATAATTTTGTTATAGAGAAACTCGCAATTCAATCACATTTAATTAGAAACATTTCTTTTATCTCTATTATCATTGTACAAAGCTTATCTTTTCCTCCGCTTTTTTCTTTTCTGTCTTATAGAAAGCTTGTTATATTTATATTGTTTTTTCTTAATGCATCTAGCAATTATCTTTCGTATGACGGTGAAATAAACAATGACCATTTAGCAGCCTCTCTGCCACTGCCAGCTAATTTCCTAAACACTATTTCTAGCACTGAATTGTTGGCCAACACTTTCGTTTTGTTCCGAAGACATACAGCTTATAAGGACCATAGAAATATTTGTAACACAGTGTTTATATAACGCAACATCTAGCGACTTTGTTTGAAACTGTAACTACACTGCAAAATTAAAGTTTTTTTTATTCTTATTGATTCTTGTGTAACAATTTAAATAATTCAAATCCTTGAACGATAAATTAATATTCACTTATTGTCTTTGAGCAAGATAAAATCGATAAAATAATATTTAATTGATTAGATCTTACGTAACTAATACGTCTTCTTTTAAAGCGAGATTATAAAATTTGTCTCATTTAATATTGACCAATGGTC
This sequence comes from Rhynchophorus ferrugineus, assembly GCF_030347505.1. NCBI lineage: Eukaryota > Metazoa > Arthropoda > Insecta > Coleoptera > Curculionidae > Rhynchophorus > Rhynchophorus ferrugineus. Next base: position 38,886,892 of record NW_027472580.1, on the reverse strand, counting down.
TCTCATGAATAAATATACCGGTGGGCCGGAGTTACCAATTTATGTTAAACTATAAATAAAAGTTGTGTGAAATCATTTATATTACTCTTATGCAATTTCTTTCTAAATACTTATTATTGGAATTTGTCGTATTTTTAATTTTTCTCTTGGTTGTGTTGAGTTAATTTTATTGATTTAATGATTTAATATTTTATATTTCATAAATCCCTGATGTGTATATTATACGTCAAACGGCGGAAAGAGGTCTTTTGATTTTAAACAATTACTTCAGAATAATTTCTAATAATCGAGTAGAATAGATCAATTATATTAATAGGTCAATTGAAAAGTCGCCGGCCTACCATAGGAAAACTCATTTTTTTGACAAAATTAATTTTTTTATTCAAAATAATTACCTTCAAGGGTGATTCACTGATTATAGCGACCCCCAACTGTAGTACGATTTGTTCTTTGCTTCAAAATAGGCCTCAGTTTCGGCGATCACATCTTCATTCGACGAAAATTTCTTCCCAGCCAGCATTCTTTTGAGATCTGAGAACAGGAAATAGTCGCTGGATTTTTGCCATCGTTTTTACTGACTTGTGACACAGTTCATTATCTTGGTGAAGCAGCATTTCCTTTTTCTTCAAATACGGCGGTTTTTCGCCTATTTCATCCTTCATACAGTCCAATAACACTATGTAATAATCACTTTTGATGGTCCTTCCTTTTTCAAGGTAGCCAATGAAAATTATTCCATGCGCATCCCAAAATACGGGCGCCATAACCTTGCTAGCCGACTGTTGCATTTTCCCACGATTTGGAGCGGTTTCATCGTGTGCAGTCCACTCGGATGACTGTCGATTTGACTACGGAGTGAAATGGATGAAGCCATGTTTCAACCATTGTCACAAAACGACGCAAAAACTCGGGTTTATTAGGCTTGAACATCTTCAAACACTGCTCCGAATCATCAACTCGTTGTTGTTTTTGGTCAAAAGTGGGGAGCTCACTCAACGGCACCCACTTTGCACAGAGCTTTCTCATACCCAAATATTTATGAATGATATGATGTACACGTTCAGTTGATATCCTTAGAATGTCCGCTATTTCATTCAATTTCAATTTACAGTCATTCAAAATCATTTTGTGTGTTTTTTATAAATGTTTTCATCGATAACAACCTCTTTTGGGCCTCCACTGCGTTCACCATCTTCAGTGCTCATTTCATCACGTCTATACTTAGTATACCAATCCTTGATGGTTGATTCTCCTGGGGCAGTGTCCAGAAACTCTGCATCAAGCCAAGTTTTTGCTTCAACCGTATTTTTTTCCTTCAAAAAGCAATATTTTATCAACACACGAAATTCCTTTTTATTAATTTTTCACAATAACAAAAGTTCACTCAAAATGCTATAATTCACAAACTAATGATCCGACAGCTGTCAAATTTATACCCACATCTTTTGAAGGTTAGAGTTAACTAAAAACATATGGATTTAATTCTAGTAGCGCCATCTATGTGTCAGGCCGGGAATTGACCTGTTATATTAGACATCTTACATTAGTTACACTTAGTACAATCTTAATTTACAAATTAATTTATTACTACTATTCTGTTGTACTTTCAGTAACAGACAAGCAAGGCAAGTACGGGTTTAATACTTCAGTATGTTTTTCCCTAAGTTCTAATCGATGACGACAAATAAATAGAAGAAAACCTAAAGGTGACATACCTGATTTTATCGAAACATATGAATTTAATTAAAAAAATAATTCTATACTTTTTATTACCAGTTGATTTAGTCATTACTTGATATACCTATAGGATATTTAATGAAAAACAAAAAAAAATATTTTTTATTGTGAGGTTTACTTATCAATGGAATAAAAAACAATTGATAAGACTTTAATCAGTTGAACTTGTATCAGCAGATATATGTTAATACCCTACGATTGATATACTATTCGTTATCCTCATTAATGAAATAAATAAATTTAAAAATGCAATAACCTTTATTAAATATTCATTGAACTTTGTTAGATTATTTAAAATAATTAATTTAATTGTAAAAAACAATTTTTGTTAAGAGATATTGCAATGTGAAAAGGTTATCTAATAGATTTTCTTCTGCCACTATACTACGTATAAGCAAAATAAAATTAAAAATGAAACATGCTGGTTCTGATGTATTAAAGAAATTAAATTCTTATCTGAATATTAGCTGAATGTGCATACAATATTTGATAAAAATTAAGCTTTTTCTAATGCTTTAACTTAAATTTTAGATAATTTAACCATTAATATACTATTCTTTCTGTAAGCTTTTCAATGTTTCTATTTTAACCACATTTTAATCAACAGGTTTTTATATTTACTTTCCTGTACAACACAATCATAAATAATATTACACAAACTACTGTTTAAAGAGATAACTCGAAAAAATCCCTTTTTTGTCTCGATGTTATGAATAATAACGTCATTACATATCTGTTTAAAAACATAATAAAAATGATTTTGAAGGTTGGTGTTATAAAAATTTAAGGGACTATGTATCTTTTATTTATATATTATTACTATTGGCTGGCGTTGGGAACTATCGACTGAAAACAGTCGAAACAGTCGATAGTCGAAAACAGCAGAAACAGTCGATAGTCAAGAAACTAGCGACTGAAAATAGTAATTACTGTTTTTAGTCAAATGCACAGTTCGACTCAATTCGTGATGTCAGACAAAGATGTACAAACCCTTGCCTGTATAAATTGTGAGAGAGGAAAGGACGGAGATAATTGCTTGGAGCAGTTAATTTAATAAATGACAATTAATGATAAATGATGATGATGATGAATATAATTAATAAATATAATGATAATTAATCTGCTAATATTTACCAACGTTAGTATAAGCGAGATGGAGATGTACATATTCCTTCACATACTAACTTTAAAAAAGAAAAGGAAAAAAGTGTGTAATTTATAACTTCATTTTAAAGGAAGTAAGAAGGAAGATATTCTGTAGATTTGTAAAAAGGAATGAAATTTTTCTATGAAGTGGAATAATACCCCACAAATGTTTTATCGTATTTTAATAGGTTAATTGCTATTTTTAAATAATATACTATAATAAATATAGACAATACAATAGAACTTAAACAAAATCTAAAAACTAAAGATATACAATAACGTACTACATAAATACTAAACAATTAAACATACACGTAATCATAGAAAAAAACTAATCCATGGCATAATAATTATCGTTCCCAATTTTAATCTTTTTACCCTATTGCATTAACAATCTTGAAAAATATCAAGCAAACTACCAAAAAATCTAAAACTACATATATTACATATACATTTATGTAAGTATAAATTGGATACATTTTTGTCAAGGTCGCGGCTAAGACGAAAGAGTTAGAACGCTAAAAATCAGTCGAATGAAACTGGTAGAACCAAAAATAGTAACTAAAAGTACATGACTGAAAGAGTCGATAGGTAACAAAATCAGTCGGACCGAAAATAGCAACTGAAAACAGTCGATTGAAACAGTCATTGGTAAAAAGTAGTAAAATCAATCGAACCAAAAACAGCGACTGAAATAGTCGGTAGTAAAAAGTAGTCAATTACTAAACAGTCGATAGTCAATTTCATTCGATAGTTCCCAACGCTACTGTTGGCCACTAATCTACGATTCTATAAATAACTTCAAACTAAGCATATATCTGGGGAACTTATCGTTTTTTTCTTAATCCCTACTGTTATTTACACAATACTCAAAATCAATTGGTTTGATTATTTTGAGCCTGAGATTATTTTGAGATGTTCTGCTGCAATGACAAGAGTTGCAATGCTTGGGCATTAACTCATGAGATTGAAGTCTCTCCGAGGAATGAAAAGTGAGTGCGTAACTAAAGGCCTGGATATCAGTAATTACTTCTATAGTCTAAGGTATATTTTAAGACTTTCTAAAATTTTGGAATATTCATTACTAGATTCCTTCGATTTTTAAAATATTTAGAGATTTTCTTTCAAATAACCAATAAATACTTTTTTGAAATTTCATATTTTCTTGTTTATGTGGTCCAAATGTGCTAAATGTAATAGTTAATACTGTTTGTATGTGAAGAAATAAAGCACTAAATACATGTTTTATCTTCTGTTTCAAAGAATGCATCTGCAAAAATATTAGTCAGTTTGCTACTCATAGGTCGGAACAAGTAGTTATCTGAAGATACAAGGTCTGGAGAAAACGGTGCGTGGGGTAGCACTTCCCATCTTAATGTTCCCATGTATGTTTTCACCGGTTTTGCAACATATGGTCGAACTTTATCATGCTAAAGAATAATATTGTTTATAGATAATATACACTTTACTCGTATTCTGACCTTTTTCGCACAGTGATCGACTCAAACGCATCTATTGTAGTCGATAGCGATCCCCATTGATGGTTTCATCGACTAATGCCTTGAAATCCTCGTCTTCAATTTTTCTTAGCTGCCCAGAACACTCTTTATCGACGGTGTCTTGTAATTTACCACTTTCAAAACATCAAAACAAGCACTGAAATATTGAAATCTATAGCACATGGTTGCCAAAAGTTTCATAGGGCATTCTATGACCTTCAGCCAACTTTTCTTCATATTCAAGAAAAAAAAAACAATTTACTCGCTATAAATTCAGACTTTCAATGTCTTAAAAAAAATATTCGCACTTTGACGAAATGACACACACTAAAAGTTAAGCCTATAATTAAGGCTGCACCATGAAGATGGTTACAAATGTACCCGATACCGATGTATATGATATTGTATATCCTTTTAAATTAAAATATAGGCCTAATAGTTTTCTACAAATACTTAAAAAAAGAAAATAAGTTTCACATCCAAACATTCCAACTCGAAATAATGAATCTTAAGAAACCTCCTATCTTCTGTGGTTTTAACAACAAATTTAACGGATATTTTGTTACAGCAACTCAGAGAGGTCATCCCACACATAAAAATGGAAAGGAAATTATCCAAAATAGAGACGCTAACGCTAGCGAAAAATTACATAATGGCACTCACGAACGTCATATGTGAAATGAGAGGAGAAGAAAAGCATTATACGTAAGTAAATTTAATGTTGACAGTCCATTATACGAAAGCAACGGATCAAGGAATTTATATTGTCTTCATTTCATCAAGAAAATACAGAAATACAAAATTACATTTAGTTCTGTCTTGTGTATTGTTACGTAATCCCTTGATAAAACATAAATATGGAGTAGAAAATGAGAAATAAGTTTATTTTGTAACAGAGAGAATAGCACTTACGTTTCATACACAAACACGATGTCTCTCGTACTAAAAAATTAAACCACTTTTATATATACCTAATTCATCAAAAGCCACTTCCGTGCATCTCTTATAGTCTATTCAAAGTTTATTTGTATATGTGTCATCACTATGTTTAATGTAATGCCTGCCGAAAATTGTAAATTTGTTTTTGAATCAGACAATATTTATCTTATCATTTTATTTTAGTCAAAAAGAGACACAATGTTGCCTGATTAGTTCGAACACCTAAACTAATGAGTTGACAGTCGTCCAGTTGTAAAACGTATGCAAATTTCTTGAAAGCAACAGTGATAAGAGGTTATAGCTCTAACCTATAAACTATTGTGGCTGTATAATTAACTGTAGTTTTTAGATGTACAATAATATTAAAATAAATTATATTTGATAACATTTTTATTCAATTATTTTATTTAGATTAGAATTTTGAATTTAGAAATTTGAAATTAGATTTAGAATGTCAAAGCCAAACTGAACTAAAACTCAGAGTTGATGCGACAACATTGTGACGTTTTGACGTCACAAGTTTCGATGACGCATATACAAATTAACTTTGAATAGACTATATAATTTCATTTAATCCATTAATATTTTTACTGTGTTTTTATATAAAAATAATATATAATATATTACCTGTGGGAACTAATTAATAATATTGGACAAACAATCGGGTAGGTAATATAACAATCCGTTGTTCTTTACAACAACCTATTTAGGCAACATCAGCTTCAAATCAAATCTGTGAATTTGACAGTGTAACTGAAGACCAGCTATAATTCATGCGCTTAAGCCGTGAATTGAAGTCAAAACAGCACGTAATAATCTAAACAAACTTAACGCAATCACAACAAAATATTTTAAGTGTCCTACAAAGAGAAGAAATGAAGGGCTGCCTAATCTGTCATAATCTCCAGATGTCGCTCAATATAAATACCGCCCTCTTTAATTAATGGTGCATAACACATCCGGTCAAGAATTCATTTGTAATTAATTGATTCACAGATTTAATTTAAAGAAGTTCCTTCAATGCATACCCTTTCGCCAATTTGAGCCTTCATTTCTGGCTGGAAATATCTCTTAATAATATGAGTAAAAGTAGTAAAGCGATGGAAATTTATTTAACAATAAATTTTCTCCATTTCATTTTAAATAAATTATATTTTGATGAAAAATACCTTAAAATAAACTTCATTATATTGATTACAAAACAATGAATTTATCTTATATAACCGGCAATAAAATACGATCCCATACCATTAATTATCAAATATTTAAGTAGTATTCATAACAAACATATGAATGTATGCGACATATGATATAAATATATATATATATATATATATATATATATATATATATATATATATATATATATATATGCGATATATTAAATATTAATATCCAGAATCAAAATTACTGAAAAATATTTGGACATATGTAAACTTATTTGTTGCACATCTGCAACCAACCAAACACGTCAAGATTTTTGCCAGTGGCAATGTTTAAACTTGAGAGTTTAATAAGTATTTATTTGAATTTCGATAGAACATGACACAACATTTATAATTCATTAGATTTATAACTAATATACATTTTTTTTTCTAGTTTCCAAGATGCTGAAAGCGACAGTAACATTGAAGTAGAAACGACTGAGGAAGCTAACAATAACAGCATGTACCAACAAAACTTAGAAACCTTTCCCGATAACGGAGTACTCAACTAGGTTACAAAGAAAAACCTGTGCGAAATACTGTTGTCTATTTCCAGAAGCTTTATCTAGAGCACATGTACCTTAGCTCGTTGTCTAGCAACATTTCTTCAGTGTATTTGTTTACGTCTTCGAAATGTTAGCCCTTTCGGGTGGCGTCTTTTACTTTCTTTAGGTTGTGAATTATATTTAAAGTATACATCTGTCATCCGATGTGACAAATCTCTTATGGTATTCTATATGTCTTCAAAACATTCCTCACTCTTGAATTTGTTATCGAAAAGACCATTCCATTTTATCGATAGTTAGTAGGTAATAAGTAGGTCAATTTAGATATATATATATACGTATATATATATAGAAAGAGAGGAAAATACTATGTATTAATGAATCAAATATGACATATATATTTTTTGAAGATAGAATATGCCCAAGCCCAATATAAAATATTAATTATTTAACAGGGTATATATGTATGAATACGACAAAAACAACCGCTTATGTACAATCATAATTGTTAAAATTTAAGGTTATAACGATATATATATATTTCGTGGCTTGGTTTATAAATTACCAATTTAGTAGTAATGAATATACATATATATAATACAGGATCGATAGTTAACAAATATGCCATAACCAAATTTATAATAATCAACAAGGTCCGCAGTTGATGTTATAAATGTAAAAGGAGATATTGCTTCCTACACTTGTTACTATTGAGCTTGTACTTCACATTATTAAAGCCCTTATAACGCATTATGTATGTGTGCTTCCTATACAGTTTCGAAAATGGTTTGTTCATCTGGTTTTTGGCTCGAAGTACTTATTAATAGTGCAATAATGTACATCATTAACTTAAAATGTAATGTACAATTTTAAAAACACATTACCTAATAACCAGATGGCGCAACTTATATCAAAGAATGCTTAAAATTGTTGACTAGGTTATGTATAAATGTATAAAAAGAATATATCCTTAAATGGTGTTTTCTATGGACCAGAAAAGTCATATCGCACAATATATTGAACGGTCACCTTGCCAAAAAATATACTGAGTAAAGTCTGACATAGTTGCAGGACAGTAGAGCTTAGATAAATTATATTTTACTAATTTTTTATGCTTCTCTTGTACAGAAAAGTATATTTTTAAAACCCTTACCAACATCAACAAACTTTACGTTTAAACAGAGTCCATATGGCATAAACTAAGTCATTTTTATAAAATGTAAGTTACATACACTTTGTACATAAATATATTAAATTTTATTAATGTCCTATGATTTGCGTTTTGTTAGAAAAATTTAAAAAGTTGGAAAAAAAACAAAATTTTTATTTATTTATTTTTATATATATATGTTATATCGCTTTTTGTTTTATGTTTATTTCGGTGCAGTTACAAGAGAGATTGTTAGAAACCAAAATACCGATTATATAACGTAAATTTGTATATAGACGTGGTTATATGCGGTATTTGTTTTAAGTAAAAATTAAAATAATTACGTTTTAGTTAGTAGTGACAAAAATGTATTTTAACGAGACATACCTAGTGAAGTTACCTGAAATGAAAAGTTGTAGGGTATCTTACGAATACTCAAATTCTAGCTCAACTTTAACTACGTATAGTAACAATATGTACCAAAAGATGATCAAAACGTTAATATTGTCTAAAAACAACGCAATTATGTCTTCTCTTATCGTTCGCTAGAAGAAATCTTCAGCATGTTTATTCAAAATCACCCTTGAAGACAATATCATAAATTATACGAAAACAACTTGTATATGTCCTTAGTACAATTAAGCTTAGAATAAAACAAAACAACGTCAAATCGCGAGTGCAAGAAATGTAAACGTTGTCAATTTTAAACAAGTCCTAAAAAAGCACTCAACAAATCGCACTTCAATTTTATGTTGGTAATATTCGGTGAAAAGTAATCTTTTGGTATGTTGGATAATAGTTCGAGATGAATCTTGGAAAGTTCCAAACAAAAATGTGATAGTAGTAAAAACTTTGAGAAGTTTTTTAGTTGATAAATTATATAAAGTATATATTTTATGACGTGTCTATTGCAGTTAAGCATTGTATTCTTATATTCAAAATATTATTGAAAATGTATACATTATATATTAATTACGGTAGAAAAGAAAAACTGTTAATGAATTCTTTTAAATTTGATGTATAAGATTATCTACTTAATAAATATAAAATTGTGAAATTGTTAGTAGCAAAGAACTTATTGTTTGATTTCAAAAAAGTCCCTTCACCATTTGTTCGAAAATGTTTTATTTGCTGTCTAGGAAAGCATATGAATGAAACTAATGATATGAATTAATATGAATCTTAAATAAAAAAACTAAAATGCCTGTAAACATTTCATAATTAATATTTTAGGCACATTAAATAAAGATTAAAAATATATTTGTTCTTTATACTAGTTTAATAATTCTTTTAAAAACAAAAAAAAGATTATTTTCTAATATAAAATAATATCCATATTTTTAAAGGTTTCCCACCTTAACCTTTCTTTCCCTTTCATTTGTATTATATTAGTCAAAATTATTAGCTGTATCAGTAAAAAAATTCAAGTGTGTGATTACCATTCAATTTTAAATTAGTCAAAGTTGAATAATATTATATGTTTGAGATATTAACTATTTAATTATATATACAAAACTTGCTATGTTCTATAGCGACAATTAATGATTAACTGGCTAAACCTGATTAACTGATAATCAAATAAGAAGTGCTTTAAAATTGGATAATTTCTCTCATATACATTGACTAAGGCTCATTTTCTTAATGTTATTTGTATTTTACAAAAACTATGTTAGGTAAAAACAATAAAAAAATTGTAATATTTGAAAAAATTAATAAACGATTATACAGACAAAAAATAAAACGAATTACGGCCAGGATTGAGAAATACACCAGGACTAGCCGTCGTTCTAATCAATTTCAGGTTTCATTAGTAAATGCATTTCGTAACAAAGCTGTAATGCACTATTACAAGTAATAAATACATTAATCTGTGCATAAAGAGTTAAAATGAATCTTTTTATTTCTCATATGTGGGTAAGTTTTTGGTCACATCTGTAACAAGGCAAGATAAGCAGTAGATTAACCAAAGCTATAGAAGACAAATGAGCTATTTCTAAAAGTAAGATACCAGAATATTACATAATACGATAAAATATTTAAAATAAATAAATTTACTGACAGAAAAAATATGTCAGCTATTCTTTTAAAAATTGAATAGTGAAATAAATAAGTAAAAAATGATGCAAATTTAATTAAAAATGTATCTAAAGAAATTATTCTTTTATCGAATAAGCCTCGTTTCTTATTAAATTTATTGTTTTTTAATATACATTTTAGGTGAAAAATATTATAAAAAATAAAAATGATATTAATACATAAAAAGAAATTATGAATTATTAACAGTAATTATGTAAATATTTTAAACCGCTTGTAAATATAAAGATGTTTAACCTTTTATCAATCATTTTAGTTACTTATTTTATAGATCTGAGTTTTGAGAAGACAATAGTTCATTTAATGATTATAAATATATTACTTTAATATACTTTCCATATTATAAAAAAGAAAGTGCCTCATTGTGTCCATTATTATTTTAATTAATATGCAAATATTTATTACTTCATTAATATCCCATGTTTACAATTATAACATAAAAGTGAATAAAAATATTACTCATGATACTTTTGTTATAATGTTTGGTGATACTTTGATTATTAAAACTTAATGGAGATTAGATTTAATTAAAGGCCATTTAAAAAAGGTTCGTGTTAGATCATGAGATAATTTGCATATATCTTAATACAGAGTAATTTGTTAGTGTAATTAATATATTGACTTATATTTAAAATATTGCCAAAACAGAAAAAAAAACAACAACTTTATTGTAACTTGTATAAAATCGCAAAAATTACATACAATACATAACATACATAACAATACTACATACATAACAAAAAACTGTATCACCTTACATGTTCTATTTGTTGAATTCAAAAGCATTTTCATCATCAGTTTTTAATACAGAATATACTGTGTAAGGCCTTTTCAATAGTTGGTGTACACCATGGTCACATTTTATTTTGATATTGTGCTTTTTATGATGTAGCATTTTCTGAACAAAAAATCTAAAAATTTGTGGTATTATGTGATATTTATAGATATAAACAATAATTAAAATATTGCTGACCTATTAAGTTCATGTACATGTGGATGATTTAAATATTCTTCAATATCCATCCACTTACATTCAGCTATTTCCTTCTCACATTTTTGTATGTCTTGGCTCAGAGCCTTCAAATTCATCACCACATATATATCAGTACAACCAAACATTTGTTGATGGGTCTGTCTTAAAGTAAGCAATGAATCAAACTCAGCCTGTATACCAGTCTCTTCAGCAACTTCCCTGATTGCAGCATCAACTAAATTTTCACCTAAAATATCAAAAGTTATATATTAGTAGTATATAACTTATATATTGATTAATTAAAAATAATAATGTTTAGTTAGAGGCTGAAAATAATGTAAAGTACTTACCTGGTTCAACATACCCCCCCGGCAATTTCCACATTGGAGCTGTGTAAAAATATTTTTCTTTTACTACTAACACTTGGTCACTTTCATTTAGAACCACTGCTCCTACACCTACCATAGTATGAGCATAACTAGGAACATTATCTGATTCATGCTGTGGTAACCAATAGTAAAGCATAACATATTCCTTCTTGGCATGATGGTAAGAAAATCCATTCTATGGCAAATATTAAATTTAATTGATAATTAATTGAATTATCCTTTTATGTACCTTGACTAAAATGGGAACCCAGTCACATTGATTTAAATGTACTTTAAACCATACACCTCGTTTTCCATCATTTTTCCAAGTATCCATAGAATCTGAAAATATATACTCATCATTTATATGAGATCAAATCGAACATAAATAAGCATATTATTATACTCATACTTTACTTTTAAGCTTATCAGTAAACTCCTCTACACTGCAAGACTCTTCTTCAGAAAATACAGTTATTCCTTGATACCTATCTGTTTTTCCTTGGAAAATACTTTGCTTGATTATAGTAGAACTCATTCTTAAAGTAAATTGGATGGGATATCTTAAACATATTTCAATATTTAAATTATCACAAATATTACGTAATCCTTTACCTCTGACTATGTAATTTTTTTACATATTTCTTTCCACTAAAGTACCTTTTATAAATTACATTGTATGAAGCTTGTAAAAGTTTTAAAGGACATAATTTATTCTTACCTATAAATAAAATATTTAATGTAGAAATCATTAAAATTACTATCTATTTAATTATCATCATTTAAAATCTAATTTGACAACTATTTTGAACATTTTAAAATATTTGATTTGTTTTGGGTATTATAACCAAACTTTTTAAAATGTATGTTCTTAAACCATGTATTGCAAAATCGAAAACCCTCGATAAATATAGTCATTAATTTAGAGTAATAACAATTTTTACATATAACTATGATTTAAATAATGACTTATTCTATTTAGTGTCAACTAGATCACTCCAAAAAAAGCCAAAATGATATTATAATAAAAAGGCCTAAGGCGTATCGATTTGAGATTAAGAAATTATTAAAATGATTTTAAGAAAGATTTTTTATTTAAATAATTTTTAATACAAATATTGTTATTGATATACATTATGGGCTAGTCTTATTTATTACAATTAATTTACAAATACTAATTGTTTTATAAACTATGTAGAACTTAACTCTTTAGGCCAAAAAAATACTTCTAAATAATTACACTTGGATTTATATTTACACAGTTTAACAAAATATTTTATTATCATGTAACCCTACATACAGTTTGCCTTACATTGATGTTGCCTAATATTGTATTGAATGAAAGTCAAAGAATTTAAATATTGTATTTTAAAATTTCAATACATAACATAAGGCAGGTGTACACAATTTAAAAATGTTCTTTGTACATTGCTGATTACGAAGAATAATTTTGTACGAGTTGCTTAACATTAATAGTGCTATAAACATATATTCCCTTTGGATCACAGTTAATTATCTTTTATTATCTTCCAATGAGTATACAAAGTTTATCAACAATCTTTGATCGGGATTTTAAGCTTCTTTCCATCAATTTTATTGATTTAAATTCTTTCCACTTTAGGTATATCCTGTTTCTCTTAGGAACCCAGTTTGAATGACCAAATAAGGCATCTTTAAGCTGAAATTATCAGAAAATAGAAAAATATAATTAATGACTTTGCTATAGTTACATTTGAGTCTGTTATCTTTGTTTTACGCATATATTTAAAGTATTCATAAATTAACCATATTATAGGCTGTATTACACCAGCAGCAAATAATATCCACCCCCAACCTAAAAATATATAAAACAGAGTTAAATTGCTCTAAAACTAATGATGTTACTGACTTATTATGTTAAGAGGATATGGCTTGCTCTCATAAGTTAGTGGCTCAAATGTAATAATGAAATAAATAAATACAATACTAAATATAATAGGTATCACAACAGCCCAGCATAGTCGCCAATAGATTCCAGGTTTTCTACCAGTCATAAACGCAATATCCAAGGATATATTTTCTAGACCTAAAATAATATGGAAAATTATAACGATTAAAAAACTATTAAAAGTTATTAAAAAACTGCTGAACATAATCAATGAATTGACAGGTCAAATGAAAAGTCCCCGGCTTACCATAGTAAAACACATTTTTATCGCAATTTTTTTTAATTCAACATAATTCACTTCAAGGTTGATACAATGATTATAGTGACCCTCCAACTTTTCGATACCATTTTTGCAGTATGATTTGTACATTGCCTCAAAATAGGCTTCAGCTTCGGCGGTCACCTGTTCATTCGACGAAAATTTCTTCCCAGCGAGCATTCTTTTGAGATCTGAGAACAGGAGATAGTCGCTGGGGCCCAGATCTGGAGAAAACGGTGGATGAGAAAGCAATTGGAAGCCCAATTCATGGATTTTTGCCATCGTTTTCACTGACTTCAAACGGTCCAATAACACTATGTAATAGTCGCTGTTGATGTTTTCCTTTTTCAAGATAGTCAATGAAATTTATTGTATACGCATCCCAAAATACATATGCCATAACCTTGCCAGCCGACTGTTGCTGTTTTTCCACGCTTTGGTTCATCGTGTGCAGTCCACTCGGATGACTGTCGATTGGACTTCGTGAAATGTGGAAAGTGATATGATTGAGGCATGTTTCATCCATTGTCACATATCGACGCAAAAACTCGGGTTTATTACCCTTGATCGTCTTCAAACACTGCTCTGAATCATCAACTCGATGTTGTTTTTGGCCAAAAGTGAGCTCGGGCGGCACCCACTTTGCACAGAGCTTCCTCATATCTAACTATTCGTGAATGATATGATGTACACGTTCAGCTGATATCTTTCATGATATTCATATTTTACGTTCTTATCTTCAGAGTATCTGCTATTTCACTCAATTTCAATTTACGGTCATTCAAAATCATTCTGTGGATTTCTTAAATGTTTTTGTCGGTAATAACTTCATTTGGGCATCGACTGCTTTCAACGTCTTCGGTGCTCATTTCATCACGTCTAAACTTAGCATACCAATCCTTGATGGTTGATTTTCCTGGGGCAGTGTCCGGAAACTCGGCATCAAGCCTAATTTTTGCTTCAACTGTATTTTTTTGCTTCAAAAAGCAATTCGTGAAATTCCTTTTTATCCATTTTTTCACAATAGCAAAAGTTGCTTCACTCAAAATGTTATAATTCACAAACTAATGATCCGACAGCTGTCAAATTTATACACGCATCTTTTGAGGGTTAGGGCTAACTAAAAACATATGGATTTAATTCTAGTAGCGCCATCTATGTCTCAGGCCGGTGCCATTTCAATTTACCTGTTTGGTTATTATAAAATATTCGATACTTACCGTACCAGTATATTATCAGAATTACTTCACAAATGTTTAAGACATAATATATTAAGGTACCACCAAAGAAATCTATCATAGTAAAAATCCATTGGCCACCCTAAGAAAGCTTTGGTATAATAATGTTTTAAACGATTTAATTATTCTTACTGGAGTTATATAAACCAAACTAATGATAAAACCCCCTAGAGCTGTTCCTAAGGAAACTTGCCACATTTTTAACTTGGGGAATGCATCCATTATAACAGTAAATGCGCAGGATTGAAGAGATACCAGGCTTCCCACTCCAAGTACGAACAACATCAGGAAAAAGAGTATAGCGAATAACTGGAAAAAGTAGAAGATAATAAAGCATTTTTTTTAAATATCTACTCACCCATGGAACAAAATCAAACCGAGCTATGGCTTCCGGATATGAAATAAATGCCAGACCAGTCCCACCTGATTTTATAACGTCTGGTACATCGAGTTGCATCTTTACAGCCAGATTTCCTAAAATTCCAAATATGATGGTCCCCGCCAAAAGTGATGTACATGTATCCAGTGTTGTGACAACCATTGCATCCCTTGGAATATTTAATTTTATTATTTATATACCAATTATTATTATTTGATTACCTGTAAACATTATGCTTGAAATTGTTGTATGATGCATACATTGATATGGATCCGAAACCGATATTTAATGAGAAGAAACATTGGGTAACTGCAGCGTACCATACCTGAGAGATATATGTCTCATTTATAATCATTACGAAAATGTAATTATCTAATTCTTTATAAGTTAATGGAGCTATTAAAAAATCAAGTATTCTTGAACATTCTCAGTTTTCAAAACTTTCCAAAGCCAGAACTCACTCCACATCAAACACGTTCTTCCATACACCATTATGATTGAGTTAGGACGAGAAGGCGTCCTCTTCTTAAGCTTTTTGAATTTTCATTTGTGTGATTTTCATAAACAATTGATAGTAGAATTATACTTCGACAGTTTTTACAAAGTTTACTTTCGCCTTTTTACATTATAGGAACAATTATTGCTTTTTTCCACGCTGATGGTAGTTTTTTATTCGCTAAATTGATGTTAGCAACATGTGAAACCGTTGAAACAATTTTTTCCTATCTGCTTGGATAATTTGTCTCGTCTCTTGAATGACTCTAGCGGTCTTACCTCGTTTTATGTTTTTATTGCCTTTCGTAAATCTTCTATCGTTCGCTCGTCATCAGGAAATGGAGTTTCTGGAATGTAAAAAACTGGCGAAGTTTCTAAAGCATGTGATGGGCCGTGATTGTAAAACTGCATAACGAATACCCTCCATTGTTCGAGACGCTCATAGTATAACTTTACAAAGGAATCATCTCCTTTTTCAAATTTGTCGTTAGTAGATTTACTGTTATCGCTCTTAAGCGTCTGGGACATCGTCCGAAATTCACGTTTCGATGTAATTACTTTCAAATCAGTAAAGTTATCTTTCTAGCTTTAGTTTATTGAAATTACTGATTATATGAAGTAAAGGATAGTTAAATATTATGAAATATGCATCTGTGTTGCTCTCTGTTTGAAAAAGTTATCCAACGAAATTTTTAAATTGAATACATTTTCAAAGTACTTCAATAGTTGTAAAGATTTTCAAAAATGTGTGGCCAGTAATGAAATATTTTTGACTAAATTGTTTTCATATAGTAATATATTTAAGTTAGTTAAGGGTTTTTTTTTATGAAAAATTGTATATAGGATCAGATATGTGACATTTTGTCGTCATTGTAGAGGACACTTTCTTAAGAAATATAAATTATTTCACAATTAAAAGTCAAAAACCCATATTACTTTTTCATAAACTTAATAAGGAAAAATGTTTATGTTACCTTTGCATTCAAGAGCATCTCCCACTTGGGTTTAATGAAGTAGTAAATGCCGGTACTAGCTCCATCTAACGTCACTGCACGTATTAACAGTGATATCAGGATGAGGTACGGGAACAGAGCTAGGAAGTAGGCGGCTTTTCCGGAACTTAAAACCCCTTTGGCGCATATGGCAAATGTTATCATCCAAGAAACGAACAGGCATATTGTCAATCGCCATTCTGGAGCTCCTATTCCATCTGTTATATCTTGTAATTCTTTAAGGATCTCCACTCTTAAAAAAGTTTTATTATTGTTTAATTATACGTGTTTTATTGACACAAAAATGTTGAGTTGAGTTGAAATACATACACTTTTTACGACTTGAGAGCCAAGGACATCGGAAATTGTTTTTTAATATCTTCTATGTATTAATTAGCTTAACGAAAATTTTGTCTCTCTTTTAGGCGAAAATGGAGACACCTGGAGGTGTGAAATTGGGCACGGATGGCAAGTTTATATCGAGGAAGAACTTTTAGGGTTAAAATGCTAGTGTAATATGCGTTACAAATAAATAAATTCCAATAAAACTAAAAACGAAATCAAGCAATCAGGAAGAGTTGTCAAGATCTATGATACAAAATATATAAACAATTATTTTAGGCAACCAGCAGGTAGCAATACAGGAGTTTAGATCGCCTATAATAATGTACTAGGATCAAATTTCGCTGGTGTTAAAGGTCATTTAAACAGGTTTATAATATAAAATAAAGGATAATGTTCGTAAAATTAAGGGACTGTCTGAAGTCGCTAAATAACACAACTGTCTTGGGGCAAGTATAAAATAAATAAATTAACCTTATACGGTTGATTATTCGTCCTTTCTGTATAAATGTTTCTGTATTTTTCTGTATGTTTACGTATAAATCAACTAGCGGTTTATCTGGACTGAACCTATAGTTTAACATGGGCTGTGAACCAACTTTAGAAATCATTCAAGAAGACATCCGGTCGTATCCAGCCTGGTTACTGGTGTGACTGAGATCATTTTCCTTGACGGATTTTAACACTCTTACCTAGGACAATTACGAATATTAAACAATCACAAACATACAGTTACGACATGCCCCAGCATGATTCGGACCCGCCGCTATCGCAACCGTAGGAGCAGTCCTATCGCCTTTACCACTGCGTCACCAAGCCGGCTAATTTGACTTTTGAAAGGATAATAAAACGTAAAGTGAGTGTGTTAAAACATTATTAAGTGAAATTGTTTAATTTTAAGCAGTGTTTTCTTCGGTTATTCCCGTATTAATGCAACTATAAAAGAGTTATGGCAAGTTTGGATAAAAAACGATTAAGAATACTATGATCATGTAAAATTATATGTATGTTTTTTTCGTAGAGAGCACTTATTAATGTGTCTTCTCTATCGGAAGGTATATACAGATGTGAAAGAGAAACCTAACATATGCGAAAATATCATCTCAACATAGATTAATATAATTCGAGAATAACATGAATCATCTGTCTGGATGTCTGGTGAATAGAGAACATTTAAGAAAAATTGTTTTTGCTTAAGAACTGATTTCTTGAGTCTCAATTGAAGATGGAGTACTGAAGACATAGTTGTATGAAGACTAGAGGTAATTTTAAGAGTTTATTAAGATTGTTCTGTAAATTTAAAATATATGTTTGAACTTTGTTTCAATTATTTTGATTATTTACTTTATATACCTGAGTTTTGAAAAAAACATTAATTAATTTAATTATTTTAAATAGATTGTTATAATTTTCAGTGGTATGGTAGTTTAAACGTATTGATATTTTGTTGATTATTGATATTCAATGAAAATTGGATTTAGTTATATAATAGTATTTTAATATACAGATATTTGTTATTTTAATTAATGTTATTGTTAATATTAAAATAATGTTACTCCGTTATGTGAGAAACATGATTAATTTAATAAATTGTGGTCTAATTTCTATAACAAGGCGATTCTTAATCTTGATTAAATTCTTTCAGTGTGAAAAAAGGAAGTGATTTTTGTATCGGATTGTAAATATGTGTAAAAATATATCTACAAATATAACAAGCGTAATACCTTGAGCCCGGGGAAACATCAATATTATTTAAAAATCTAAGAGATACGTATGTGATGAAATCAGAAGGAAGATATTATGATCTGATAAAATAAAATAAATCTTTAACATATATTGTGACATTCCTCACTAAATATCGCCACTGTTAAATATCGTCACTCTTTTTCTGTCTCCTGTTTATCAAATGATTCTTTATAACCTTGATCCATGTCCTTTCGAGCTGCTTACTGCGTTTCCTTTTAAAACTCTTTTTGTTTAACACTTATTTAGACTTTAATTTTTTATTATCATTATTATGTATATATTTTCTGACAGACGTGTTTAAACTATTCTCGCCTTTTAATCGAATAACTTAATTTCCAATATGATCTCAGAACAATTCACTTGGTTGAAATCATTTATTACTATGTTTACTATACTTGTTACAGATTTTGCTCGTCTACCCGCAAAATTTTATAGGAATATTTTGTATTGAAGAAAAAACGGGCGGAATATAGTGTGGTGCAAAAGACCCGCTACCATTGAGGCAATTTCCACTGAGTGGCAATAATGGAACGATTATTTTCAATAAATACTGTCACTATTTCTGCTCGTTGTTGTGTCGTATATTTATCCATAATAAAATTTGGACGTCTACACAACACAATGGCTTAAGTTAAACTGAACTAAAGGTCACATAACTAATATGGCGCGCAATCAAAATGGTAGAGGGACTTTTGCCCTACCCTAGACTAGTGAAGTTACTATAAAATCAGTTTTAAGCAGGTTACAAATAGTAAAATAGAAAATATAAGTTGAAGGATTTTTAGTAATCGATAATAAAAACATTTTATTTTAAAATATGAATTTTTGCTATATGGTTTATTTGTTGATCATAAAAATACTACAATTTAATTCCAGTTTTTAATAACATAATCATTATTGCATTATCCCCATTTTTGTATTTATTTCATCATAATATATACAAAGTGTTTCAAATTGTCAAATTCACAAATTGTCTGGAAATTGAATCGCTTTTGAGCATGCCTTTGTAACGGGAGTAAAACAGCAATTTGAGATTGAATTTCGAGGATTCTTTATATTCCCAAATAAATCAAAAAGCTGCAAATTGGTAAAACCTTGAAAAAAACAAGATTCGTCAACCAAGGGAATCGAGAACGACAGAAAATGGAGAGTCTTAATTAATCTGTTAATTACATGATATTAAATTATACTTTACCAGCTATTATCTATTATCAGCTTGTTAAACTAAGTATACCAGCCAGCGCCTTGATTTCATAAACCATGCAGATGAGTGATTCTCAACATCTACCAACGTTTTGCTTTCGACATAATAATTACCTGAAATATAGTTCAGCAGAACTTAATTGATTTCCAGTAAAGTTAAGGTTTTCGCTTGTTAGTTTTGACGGTACACATGTTACATTGCTTTCTTTTATCCAACTAA
The DNA here is from genome assembly GCF_030347505.1 of Rhynchophorus ferrugineus. Classification (NCBI taxonomy): domain Eukaryota; kingdom Metazoa; phylum Arthropoda; class Insecta; order Coleoptera; family Curculionidae; genus Rhynchophorus; species Rhynchophorus ferrugineus. The sequence goes on along the minus strand of NW_027472580.1, from coordinate 38,866,474 downwards.
TTTCATACCAGGCTGGATCGCATGAAGCCCATGGTAAATTCCAAGTGAAAGAGTTCACGAAATAAAGTAGAGTTATAGCCATTAAAGAACAATAGTAAGTTGCTACAGATACTGTTGCTAGTAATTGGCCGTAACCAATACCTGAAACATGGATATGAATGATTTAGTTGTGTTAATATAAATGTGCTGTATTAGATGTGTGAGAAAGTAACCTATATTTTTACGAAATAAGTTTCATTGATCTAACTTTTAACAGATGTTACACAAATAAGTAAAAAGACTGTTTGAATTTTGGTACTTAGATTGCTATGCATTTACAAATTAAAAATCAATCTCAGTTCATCAAAATTAAACCTTTTATAGCCCAAAAAGTTAGAAAATGATACATAATAATTGCAACACCTAGAGGATATCGTTGACGTAGTGAAACCTCCCATCTAGCATTCCGAAGTTTATTTAATTGCATTTTATTAAACAACTGTATAATATTAAGTTTGTAACGCTCACTTAATCGCTAATATTTGTAATGCCCTTGAGTTATCACCATTAGTGTCTAATTATTTGTTGTGGAACCCATCTTTCTAATTTATATAAAATAAAAATCATAAAATAAAATAAAAATCTGAATATTCCTAAAAATCGACGAATTCCGAAGTTCGAAGTTCTTCATCATTTTCTTTACATTTAGCCCATTTAAAATAACAGTGAACTCACGTCATCAATATGTTGAATGTATTGCCTGCCGCAATTTGTAAATTCGTTTTAGAATCAGACAATATTTTCCTTCTCATTTTATTCTAGTTAAAAAGAGATACAATGCTGTCTGATAAGTTCGAACATGTAACCGAAACAGCCTGCAAAAGTCGTCCGGCTTTTAAATGTCTGCAAAATTCTTCAATCGTTCGAACGCTTTGCTTGTTTTAATAAATTTCAAATCCCAGTTATTATTATTCTGATTGAAAATGCCGAAGCCAGACAGGAAAGACTGCATTTCTAATCAGTTACTTCGAAAAGGAATGAGATAATGGAGGCCTCTTCTTACTTTTTTAGCAAAATTCAGAAAAAAAAATTAAAAAAAAGTTTTTATTGAACATATTTTTTAGCGTGTTGCAGCTGCACCGAAAATTAGTATGGACGGTCATTGAAATATAAATATCAAACAAATTAAAAATATAATTTTAGATTCGCTGAAAGAAGCCGTCCTTATAACTATACGAATCAAGAACAGCTTGATGTTAACTCTATCAGACATCAAATATATGCAATTTATAAAAATATTAGTGGTTTTTTCCAATATAAACATAATTTAATACAATTATTTCAGAGGAAATTATTAGTCTGAAAAGTATCCACAGAAAAGTTAGAAATATGCTGCTCTTTGAGGGATGTAGAAGATCCTTTCATAAATTTTTGGGTAAAATACGATTTAAAAGGTGTAAAGAAAACCTACGAAGAGGTCTGATGGAACTTCAAGACATTGCTTTTAAAAGAATTTAATATTTAAAAGCTCATAATAAAATCAAGAAGGTCTTATTATTTCTATTTGTGTATTTAGATGAGGCATGGATATTTCAGAATGGGACCAATATACCCAATGGTCACTCAAGGTAAGACGATAATAAAAATAATACCATTATAACACAGATAACAAAAGATAATGGAAAAAGATGATATAAAAGTTACAAAGGAGGAAAAGGTTATAGGAAAAAGTTAAAGGTCATAACGTTTATTAATCATTCATTGCAGATATATTGTTCTTTATGCTGGAAACAGGAATGGTTAATAATATCTTCGGCTTGGACGAACTCGATCCGATACATCCAGAAAGAAATTAACAAATGATGGATTTATGAATAAATGTTACACAGATTGGAAATTAATAGATTAATAGATTCACTGGAATAAAACTTTTTGAATATGCGATTATGATTAAATGCTGACAATTTCCAAGACAGGATGATGAGAGTGGTAACAACTAAAGGGGAATATATAATTATTATACGAAATCTTATATTATACTTGGATTGGTACTCCTATACTGGTACTGTATCGATAACTGTTAGGTAGATTAGGCCTCCTTATAATCAAACACAACTCCAACCTACAAACTATTTTAACTGTGTGCTTCGTTGTAGCTCTAAGTTCTTCGATAATATATGTATTAGATGTACTTTAAGGTTAAAATAAATTATATTTGATGACATCATTATTGTTTAATTTTTTTATTTAGATTATAATTTTGTTGTATGTAGCCTTAATGAACTAAAACTCAGAGTTGGTATCGCAACGTTGTGACGTTTTGACGTCATCAATTCAGATGACGTAAGTTCACTGTTTTATTGAACGGATTATACCTATTATAATCGGTCTATATCCGCACTCGAGGAAATTGTATATCTACTTCTGAAACAATGCAGTGTTGTTGGTATCGCAGAACTTCAAATCAATCAAATATCAAATATAGTGTTTATACTTATTTTTCAGAACGATCTCTGATATGTGCCTTCCATTTAAAAGGTGACACTTACTGTAACAGACATGTCAAAAGCTTTGTAGTTTGCATATTTATCCCTCAACTGTGTACTGATTGTCACATCTTAAACGAATGACTTCATTTCTAATATACGAGAGAATGTAGAATTTGCTCTTTTGAAAACTTCAAGCTTACAGCTGTCAGGCTATAACAGTGTCCAAATTTTGCAGCCAAACAGAAATATTGACAAATTAAGTGTTCGACAGAGTTAGATTTTAGGCTTGTTTTTTTCTCTTTCCTCTTTTATAGATGCAGCATTAGTATATGCCACATGTTCTTCTATTCTGGCTTCTTCGCAAGCTTTTTGATAACTCATTTACATAATTTTCAAAATACCTTCTCCAGCTATTCACTCTGCTTTGCATACTATTGGACATACATTTCAATGAAATATGACAGAAATGTAAACTTTATTTTTTGTAATTAATATTTGGGAAATACCTTCTTCCTTTACATCCACCAAGAAAGCACATGTCTCATAGAAATGTAGGGTTTAGATGTAACAGGTTAATTGAAAAGTCATGACACATAGATGGTACTACTATAATTAAATCCATATGTTTTTTAGTTTTCTCTAACCAACAAAAATGCGTGTATAAATTAAACAGCTGTCGGATCATCAGTTTGTGAATTAGCATTTTGAGTGGAGCATCTTTGTTATTGTGAAAAAAATGGATAAAAAAGAATTTCGCGTGTTGGTAAAATATTGCTTTTTGAGGGGAAAAACTACAGTTGAAGCAAAAAGTTGGTTTCATGCCGAGTTTCCGGACAAGGCCCCAAGAAAATCAACCACCAAGGATTGATATGCTAAGTTTAGATGCGGTGAAATGAGCACCGAAGACGCAATCGATGCCAAATGAGGTTGTTACCGACAAAAACATTTCAAAAATCAACAAAATGATTTTGAATGGTCGTAAATTGAAATTGAATGAGATAGCAGACACTCTAAAAATATTAACTGAACGTGTACATCATATCATTCATGAATATTTGGATATGAGAAAGCTCTGTGCAAAGAGGGTGCCGCGCGAGCTCACTTTTGACCATACACAACGACGAATTGATGATGGAGCAGTATTTGAACATGATAAAGCATAATAAATCGGAGTTTTTGCGTCGATATATGAAAATGGATGAAGCATGTTTCCAACATTTCACTCCGAAGTCCAATCGACAGTCATCCGAGTGGACTGCACATGATGAATCCGCTCCAAAGCGTGGGAAAACGCAACAGTCGGCTGGCAAGGTCATTGTGTCTGTATTTTGGGATGCGCATGAAATAATTTTCGTTGACTACCTTGAAAAAGGAAGGACCATCAACAGCGACTATTACATAGCGTTGTTGGACCGTTTGAAGTGCTGCTTCACCAACCACAATGCAGCGTGTCACAAGTCAGTGAAAACGATGACAAAAATCCATGAATTAGGCTTTGAATTGCTTCTTCATCTACCTTATTTTCCAGATCTGGCCCCCAGCGACTATTTCCTGTTCTCAGATGTCAAACGAATGCTCGCTGGGAAGAAATATTCGTCGAATGAAGAGGTGATCTCCAAAACTGAGTCCTATTTTGAAGCAAAGACTAATTGTACTACAAGAATGGTATCGAAAAATTGGAGGGTCACTATAATCAGTGTATCATCCTTGAAGGGAATTATTTTGAATAAAAATAACTAATTTTGCCAAAAGAATGTGTTTTACTATGCTAGACCGGGGACTTTTCAATTAACCTGTTATATACTAATTATATATTGCGTATTCTAGAGTTGGCAAGCTAGACGTTATATATCTATATCTATACAGAAAGTTGAAGATCGAAAATATGGTATATATAAAAACATTATGATATTAAATATATTTGAAATGTGTGGCATTTTTCATTATAATTTTTAGAGGCGGAGTTCAAAGCAACTTGAAGTTCTGTATGGCTAGTTTATATATTTGATTTTATAATTTTTTACATATTCTTATGATTGAAGGGCAGCTACTTCTTGTTTATCAACCCTATGTATACCGAATACCCTATGTATTTAACATATTCTAAGGTCTACTAGTATCACATTCAAATGTAGTCTGGTAATATAATCGTAGCGACCTTGAGGCATGTCGAATTTTACATAGTGGAATAACGGTCTATAAATTACCCAGAAATATAATCCCAGATGTTGAACACGGGCGGGGTGCCAGCAGCGCAAACTAGAACTCTATAACGAATAGCTGGCAACCCCGAGACGTTTATCTGGGATGTTATTGAAGGGTATTTCCAATCATTCAGTAACCGGCCATCGTTTGGTTTAGACGTGCCACCATCGACTGCCCAAGCTTCGCCTACTGGTAATACCTCTTCCATCCGTTTTATCTATTTTGTATTTTCCACTTTTTTATATTACTTCAATAAATAACGGTCACACAGTGTAAACACCACTGTTTCATTCATTTCGTTTTACCTCCATTCACCGAGCCATATCAACTACCCTAAATAATAATAACCTCAAATAAAACAAATATTAGATAGTAGTGAAAGCTTTCAATTAGTAAATTTCAATAAAAGGTAAATAATTTTTTAATACACATTATTTTCACAAGACACTAGTTAAAAAATGTAGGTTACTTTTTCATATAGCGAACGAATATTGTTCCAAATAATTGCAAAATAAACATCATTAATATGCAACACTATAACAATTAACTGGTTTATAATTTAATTTGCTTGTTATGTTACGAACTCATAAATAACAAGCATATATTAGTTAATTATGATAACAACTTACTATTAGTTACTTCCATGTATTCTGATCAGCGACATCTATTGGTTAAAATGCAAAGTTTAAACAACTGTCATATAACGTTATTAAATGTTAAATGAAATCGTTATGATTAGATTAACTATTTATATAAGCAGTGTTGGTAGTTTTCTACATAAAGTAATAGTTTTCATTTGGTATATACTGACCATAACCATGTAGTGCTCGAAAAATGTAATTTAAATATTAATTGCTTTTGTTGTTTGAAGAAATTTGGAGCCAAAACCCATAAAGCACTTTTAAACATTTGTGATAAAGCTATTTAAACGATTTAATTACTAAATTTATTCAACAATTAAATCAGTAATGATATTGATGTTGATGAAAAAGGATGGCTTGTAGGACCAAAATTGTTCAAACAGTAAAAAGCATATCCCAAACAACATTCAGACTTTTAATAGTTGATGAATTAACTGTTTCTAGATATTTATATAAGTTGGGGAAGAAAAAAAAGTCTACTACATGTATTGAGTGAAAAGGTAATTACAAACCATTGCAACATCACGGTTTCATTGCTTGCTAAGCGAAAAAATGGTTTTCTGTAATAAATTGCTACTGACGATGAAAAGTGAATCTACTTCGACAATTTCAAGTGTAAAAAGATTATGCATATGAGGCCATCAGTAGGGTGGAGTGTATTATGTGTTGTTGAAATTGAATGAAATTGTTATTGCAGTAGATATCTGCATCAACTAAACTAAGTGAATGCCGTGTAGTTGCAAAGAAGGACCAGCAATAGTGACTAAAAAGCGCTACGCCATCCTTTGGCATGACAACTCTCGAGAAAGTGTGAAGGATAGTGTTGCGATGCAATTTTAGTTATTTATATTTAAGGAAGTCGTTTAAATTTAATCTTACGATAATTGTAATATTTTTTGTTTTTATACAGTTCAAGGGTCTAATTTATTAGACCATTTAACTAGTTTTCGTAATATTTATGACATGGGAAAATAATTATTATTTGGGACAAAATAAAATATCGCATGACATCGAATATCTAGTGATAACATGTCAACCAAGAAAGGGCACACATCGTTGTCGAGTGTTTCGGATAATAAGGTTTCAAATACAGAGGCTAGACGAAGCAATACCTTATGACGTCTATAAATATAAACATCAAGAAGATCCGAGATTATGAAATTCTTAAGAATTCCAACCGGAAGAGTCTTTCCCACCTCGATATTTTAAACGAATTGAAGTAGAGAAAAGGGTTACTTGGACCTGATTTGTCCAGCACCACCAAGAACACGAGGGACGAGCTTAAACGACGTTAAAACACGATGCATCGACAATGAGAATTAGAATTGATAAAATAATTTGTAAGAAGATGTAGTGAAGATAGAATTGACACGAAAATGTATCAGAATTACTAGATAGTTACAAGAACTGACAAGAAAGAATTACTGAGGAATTTAACCAGAAGCAGTAACAGTAAAATACCAAAAGACAAAAGAAATATCAGAATCAGTGTGTGTGTATAATAATCAGTTAGGTTCGGTTTTATTTTATTTACAATATTGTTTTCTATTCAACAACTCAACAGATACACTGTTACAGTTTTAATGGAAAATTCTCAAAGTGATCAGAATACATGCAAGTACCTCATAACTGTCATTAGTAATTTTGTGTTGCATATACGATATATATATATATATATATATATATATATATATATATATATAATTATTAATTTTTTTACAATACCATAACATGTTATATATAGTATTTTAGCTATGTCTAAATTCAATAGAAAAGCAGTTATATTTACCTTTTAAACCCAACGCCATACTCTCAAAAATTTTTACATTGCCTCTACTCATAAACTGACCCAAGCAAGCTTCCAGGTAGTACATTGGACGACCCAGAAATATTAACACCAGTATGTATGGTACAAGAAAAGCTCCTCCGCCATTTTCGTAGGCTACAAATGGAAATCTCCATATATTTCCTAAACCAACGTTCATCGATATGCAGGACATCAGAAATTCAATCGGTTTTGACCAGTTGACTCTATCATCTCCATCCTCATCTTGATCATCGCATGTGTCCTAAGAAAAAAAATTATTGTATTTAAATTATATTTACATAATTTACAATTCAAAAAAATTTAAAAAAAAGGTTAAGTTGATTTTTTTAAATGCTATACACTCGTCTCTTTTTGGAGACTTCAAAAAGAGTTCCAAAGTTCCAGTTTGAAAACGCAATAACTTTTGACTTAAAAGAAAGACACTACCTTTCTGCTTAGAGCATTATATGGGCTGTTAACTTTCTAATGCCCTATACCATAGTTTTATTGAATGACTATTGCTAGGGTAATGCGACTTCAAAGTCATCTATTAGAACAACATTACCAAAATTATTGTTAAACCTAAATTACTTGTTCTTAAACCTAATAGAATTATATCAGAATAAAATATTTAATGGAAATATACTAACAGTAAATACATCTGCTATTAGGCAATATTCTTTGAGATTAAGGCATAATCAAAGTTTTATTTTATCAGATTACGAATTCACATGGATTTTTAAATGAAATTATAATATTTGAGGTTTAGAAATTTCAACTAATAGTAACAATGTAATCAGATTTCCTATTTTTAACTTGTTTTCGTCAGTTGGTGCTATATATTTTAAATTATTCCTACATCTGATATCATATTTAAGTTAAGGGCGTATTCTAGTTTAGAGATATGAATTTTAGGTTTTTTTTTCAAGTGAAATAAAAAAACAGACAATATTTTAAAGTAAAAAGTGAAAAAATTGGGAATAATAGAAAATGGCGCGCCCTAGTAGACACGATTTTAATCTTCCTAGTAATCTGAATTCAAAAAAAAATTAATATAGGGAAGTGCTATTATACAAAGTACAAAAATTCAAGCGAATTTCTTTTTGCTAAATTGCGGTTTTTGAAAAGAACGAGAATTTTTTTTGACATCATATAAAAAAATAGTAAAAATCAGTTAAATTTTATTAAACTTTTATTTTGCACGACTGAAGAATGTATAGAGAAAGGTCTCGAAAGAAATAGTTTTAAAAAACGTGCGTTTCATTTTTTTTGCATCCCGTGGTTTACATGCCGTTTCACTAAAATCGTTAAAAGTCTTATAATAATTTAAATTTTGAAAAACCATCTTAAGGGCATATGCTTAAAGTTGACCTTTGAGAAAATGGAAAAAATCTTAACTACTAAGGTTACCCCCTAAGATTACATGTTACGAGCTGGTTTAAATGTCGCGTCATTAAAACATTTATACCACTGAAAATAATTAAAATGTTGTAATATCATTTTAAGGGATTAAGCTTTGAAAATATGAAAGAAATTCGATTTTTTTTAATATTCTATGTTAGAATCAACGCCTTAAGTTAAAGAGGTTTTAAGTTATACAACTAAATATTGAAGGTTTGAGAATAAATGAGCTTTATTCTGAGAAGTTGCTACAATGTATAGGGGTTTTCATTAAGAACGAGTCGAATTCTGTTATGAAATATGTTCAGAATATAACATGGTTCAGTGGTTATCATCATTGCAGGGGTGATAAATACGAACAAATGACACAGCCAGTTCCACACCCGTACCAAAAAGCAACTTTTTGTGGATAGATTTTGACTTGAGTCGTTCTTTTAAGGCACCAGCCTTGCTAAAGTTTATTTCTCTATCAAAATTGATTCAACATTGGATAAAATTCTGGCCTTATAAAACGCTATAAGTAATTTATCGAAAGTGGTAGTCGAAGATAGGAGAGGGCGACTAGGACACTAGTGAATGCGTTAGTTGAGGTAACGTTTTTAATACAGATTATCTATGTGGGCTTTTACAACTTTTATTGCTAAATAAATTGATAGCAGTTTTTTCTTCTATATATATAGTTTGTCGTTAATGCTTGACTAACATATAAATTTCACTTGGTAGTGATTTCCAATGATGATTTGCTTTGAACTTTCAATTCGAATTCTTGATACACTGGGAAATTTATACTACGTTTTTCTTATATTCAACGCCAAATTACCATCCTTTGGAACCATCCCAATCAATTTACGCCATTTAAGTGCGCATTATTATGTGTTTTCTCAAAACAATCGATATTTTACACTTGTAAATTCGTTCAATTAAAAAAATAAATTAAGTTTCGAAAATGAATCTTACTAGCTCGAACAGAGAAAATAAAAAAACGTGTCATGCTAATACAAATCTTACAATACATTTTAAGTTAGATAATTTTACATTACTGAACTAGTGGCGTCTTAACTTTTTGTTGAATGCAAGAGACATATTTGTACAGCTAATAAATATTTTATATAGACGTAGGATATGTCTCTCTGTCATTTACGACATCTTCGTAAGATTAGTTGCAAACTTAATTAAATATTTAATTTTTACAAAACAATGAACTTCCTAGTAACTTACCACTGATAATGTCGCAAGTCATGTTGTTTAATAATATTAAAATATCTGACGTCTCATAATTTTTCATTTTCATTTTATTTTGGTTAATAATAAACATTGACAATTCTCATAGATCTTTATACTTTTATACAAAGCAGAATACGTTATTATTGCATTTAAAGACATAACAGGTCAATTGAAAAATCCCCGGACGGACACTTAGATGGCGCTAGAATTAACTAGAATTAAATCCAAATATTTTTTAGTTAGCCAAAACCCTCAAAAGATGCGTGTATAAATTTGATAGTTGTCGGAATATTAGTTTGTGAATTATAGCATTTTGAGTAAAGTAACATGTTTTTGTGAAAAAAATGGATAAAAAGGAATTTCGCGTGTTAATAAAATATTGCTTTTTGAAGAGAAAAATACAGTTGAAGCAAGAACTTGGCTTGATGCCGTGTTTCCGGATACTGCCACAACCACTGAAAATCAACCATCAAGGATTGGTATGCTAAGTTTAGACGTGGCGAAATGACCACCGAAGACGGTGAACGCCGTGGATGCCCAAAAGAGGTTATTACCTACGGAAACATTCAAAATCCGCAAAATGATTTTCAATGACCGTAAATTGAAACTGAATGAAACAGCAGACACTCTAATTATATCAACTGAACGTGTTGATGATTCGGACCAGTATTTGAAGATGATCAAGCATAATAAACCCGAGTTTTTGCGTCGATATGTGACAATGGATGAAACATAGCTCCATAATTTCACTCCGAAGTCCAATCAACAGTAATCCGAGTGGACTGCACACGATGAACCCGCTGCAAATCGTGGGAAAACGCAACAGTCGGCTGGCAAGGTGATGGCGTCTGTATTTTGGGATGAGAATGGAATAATTTTCATTGACTACCTTGAAAAAGGAAGGACCATCAACAGCGACTGTTATAGCGTTATTGGACCATTTAAAGGACAAAATCGCTGAAAAACCGCCGTATTTAAAGAAAATCGATCGAAAAGAAAAGCTCATCGATGTATGTAAGTTGCAAAAATCATTGTATAAAAATGTTTGTGTGTTAAGACCATTTTTTCATTGAGACAACATTTTCAAGTCTTGCTAAAATGACAAAAACATGAAGAAAGTTATAAACGTAAAAAATAGAAATGTTTAATGGAGCCTAATAATATTTAGTATTGCCAAAGTTCAAAATATAAATAGCAACCCTCGTAGTTATGATAAGTGTAAGCTATTTTCTGTTTTCCCGACAATTACGTAATTAAGATAATTTTATGCAGTAAAATGAATCTGTTTGTTATATTTCAAATAAATAATTGAAGCTTTAAGACGTTTTCATATATACAATGAGTAATATATCTTAGAATAATGACATTGTGATATGCTACGCGTGAATTTTCCAATGTTTTAAAAGATTAGCTGTATATTTAATATAATATTTAATTTTTACAAAACAGTACACTTCCTGGTAGTTTGGCGGTAGCAGCGTATCAAGTCGGGTTATTTAACAACATTAACTCACCTGACGTCTTGCTAATTTTGATTTTGTTTAAAGATAAATATATAGATAATATTGTGTAGCTTTCAAAACCCTATCTAAACACTTCTGACAGCACATTAGTACTTCATGTTAATATTTGTCTGTATATTTCATAATATCACCGCTAATATATGCACATTTTTACTAAATAAACATTCTTTAAAATAAATCTTCATAAATTAGTGATTATAGTTAGGTTCAAGGCAGACACGCTCTATAAGCTATATGTAATAATTGTTAAACGGTATCGCCATATTGCCAAAAAGAAGGGAAACAGTCCTATAAAATGATTGATTAATATTATTATTTATTTTAGTAATATTTCTCAATAAATACGCTTTTGAAGTTAAAAAGGATAATTAGAATACATGCAAGCACCAACTATATTCTACCAAATGCACTACTATAGTTACTTATTGTTACTGATTGTTACACAACACTTAGTAGACATTTAAGTTTCTAATTTATAATCCTACAGATAACTAACTAATTCATATTTTTACAAGTTTTGTTAATTTCGCTATCTCAAATACTGAAATACATGATACTATGTTTGTTCTTACCAAGTTCAAGCATCAGGCTGTATACCAAATTATTACAATTTATCCCAAAAAGTATATCGTTATATGTTACTGTTATTTTCTTTTACATTTTGTTGCAAATAATGTATCTACGTATTTTTCTTTTATTGGTTGATTGTGTATAGAATATAGTTTTCAAAATAAAATTATTTATTTTGTAATTTGTATATAACGAAATTCGCTTTCAATTACTATCTTGAATATTTTCTTCTTGTAGCTTTAAATTCTGCGTTTCAAAAGTTCAATATCCTTTACAAAATAATTTCCTGATATCTTAACATCTTAGCCAATGCTCATCTGACAAATATAATTTTTAATTTCCCATATTTGAACTTTTTGGGTAACTGTTACATTCAGTTTTTTCTTTATACCAAAAGCATTAGTTTTAAAATACCTAAGACATTCAACAAGCTTTAAAAAATTCCTTTTGATTCACTGTTCTTGAATGCAAAGTAATAATTAAGTTTACAAGTAAAATGACAAAATGTGTTGTGTAAACAACAAACATTATAATGGTCACTATCATGATAATATACAAGGTGTTACAACAGTGATTACAATAACATTCGACTATTTATTACGCCAATAACATACTCTTCGAGAGACTGTAAGAAACTATGTTGTTGGAAACTATACGTCCTGAAAAAAGAAATTGTTAACGAAAGGTGATCCTGACAGTGTTAATTATTATTTGGTGATAATGGAAATACATTTACCGCAACGACTCTACGAAAATACTGCTAATACTGAATTTTGCAAGCAGTGAAACCAAAGTTACAGAATCATGTTTGTGTCCGACTATATAATAGACAAAATCGACGATTAAAGTGAGACAATACTGAATATGTTATACTGGGACGATAGACCACTTCAATGGATTGGAATTTCGAAATCATAGTATGAGAATATATTACATATTAGTGAAGCAGAAATAACGTTACGATGGGAAAAGAAAGTGAAATTTGTTGTATCCAAATGACGAGTACTGAAGCTACAGAGTAAAAAACTAGACAAGTGAAAATTGATTTAGAGGTTTAAAGGACAAATCAGATCATTGGATGAGAGTAAAATTTAGTGACCGAGATGAACTGGAACATCAAGATGAGAGATGCTATAGTTAATATGAACGTATGATGGTGAACAAATTGAAGATTGGATTACCACGACGACTATGATGATATCCTGAGGTCGTGAAGGTCATGTTATGTCAAAGGTCGCAAGGCGTTTAGGCTAGGAAAAATAACAACCGAGACCGATACTGCCTGCTTGTTGTTTGAGCCGAGACGTGTGATTTTGGTTACTAGTTACTGAGGTTTTGCATATGAAGATTTGGAGGGCAATGAATGAGACCGATACTGTCTAGTTATTGCACAAGTTGAATCATGGAAAATCTTAGTTCCCATAATCACAAGGAAAATCACAAGACGTTGGGCGAGGAGAATAACAGCCGAGACTGCTTGTTATTTGTGACAAGACTGGTGATGTTGATTATTAGAGTTCGAGAATGAAACATTTAAGAAGAATGAAAATTATAAAATGGAACAACGTGTGATATTCTTGTTCGTTAGTTTGTGACTGTCCGAATTTAGTTTCTAAAGAAATATGTTAAGATATCTGTTGATTCTAAACCTGCGCTGACCCTCCAGTTTGATGTTTTACGAAAAGCCGGAGAAGGAGCGATGTTTGTGGAGTTTGTGATCATTGTTCGAGTTGACGTTTCAAGAGAAAAATATAATGAGACTGAGATTTGTTACGTCGCGGTAAATCTACGTAAAAGTAAAAGTCTCTGTAAAAGAAGATCGATTGTTTGTTAAATTGTGAATACCAAAAAGGTCGAATTGGCATATAGTGAAATGACAAGTTGGAGTAGTTATTTGGCTGATAAGTAATTGGACGAATTCTGGACAAGTGCACTGCGAGACGCTTTTGTTTGTTGACGATCAATAAGTTGAAGGTGTATAAAAAGTATTTTTTACAATAGAGCATTCATAAAAAGCCTCGAAATTAATAAACATTTCTTATGTAATATTTCCACTACATTTAATAAATCATATAATTATTGATATAATAGCATTTGTATCATTAGATAATATTTTATTTCATAAATTACTAAAATAATAAAGTTTGGCTCTATTATTACCTTTTCTTTATCTGCATCTCTGGCGATTTCATCACCAATAAACCCGTTGTTTGTGTGACCATTTTCCTAACGAATAAAAAAACAAATAACTTACGCTGTCATTAAAATATATACGCACATAATTCGACTTACAACTGCCATTATTCATTTATAACATGGACCTTTTCTGTATAGCATCAAATTTGGGTTGGCCTCTATTCGTTAAATTGTACTTAACTATAAAACCCTTCCTGATACTGAAAAGGTATAATGACGGGGAATTTCTAAAATATCCAAACCAAAACAAATCTCAGATAATAAGCTTTTATTACTCGCTATATGGTTAGGCAGGGACGTAACGCTTTTATTGTAACCTTGACTTTGTTTTTATAAATTTATAAATTCATCATGAAAAATATTAATTAAACTGAATTTTTTAATTAAATTGACCTGTTGTTTTTAATTCCCTTTTTTTAACCTCTTGTAATTTTTACAATCTATGTCGTGGACATTATATATTTCTTGTGTTTCATTATCGTTTGCCTAACGTTCTTCGAAACGAAATTCAATTCATTCGAATTTCAATCATTACAAATGAAGAACTAAAAACATATAATAATTTCGCTTTCTGCAATTGCGGATTTTTTTTAAAATTTTTCTTTTCTTTTTTGAGTAAATAACTATAATTTTTGTCTACGTTTAACGGCTGAATTATACTGCACGTTTTAATATTTATTTTTTGAAATATATTTTAAAGTTTCTTTTTTACCAACGAGGGTCTATCTTGACTGGACCAACTGTTTAATGTGGTTCCGAACCATGGTTCTCGGCATTAAGTCTACCGATTGGCGAGTGGCCAACTTAGAAAACATCCCAGAGGACTTCCGGTTTTATCCAGTCTGGTTACTGGCGTGACTGGGATCATTTTCCTTGCCGGATTTTACACTCTTACCTAGAATATTCACAAATGACTTATGTCGAGATTACTGGTGAACGATCGTATAAGTTAGTCATTCCAATACATTTGGTTGACACATTAGTGGTGTTACAAAATGTATGGTGTTGGAAATGTGCTTCTATTAAAGGGCACATATCTTGGGTCTCTTATATTGAAGGTTATTATTGGTCTAAGTTCCCATTGAACTGAAATTCCTACTTGAGTTCCATGTTGGAAAAACGAAACAAATGAAAATACTGCTCAACAAATCACGCACCAATGAGCAAAATATGTTATAATGAAAATGACAATGTTTGATAAATTCGAGGATAATTTTAATTTTTTTTAAATTTAAATCAACCAGAAGTTATTCATGCTTTCTAATACAATTGTGCCGAATGTTGGTGTTCTTCTTTTTTTTTCCATATCTTTCGCTGATATCTATACTTGTTTCCTTCCTGTTAAGAAACTTTTTTTAATTCAATATTTTAGCATTGAAAATTATTTTACTTTTAATTTATACTTTTAACTAGGTTTTTACTTTGCAATTATATTATTCATTATTCACACCAAAGCCATAATTGGGGGTATATCAAAATTTGTTTAATAATTTCTAAGATATTATCTATCAGTGCATTAATAGATTATAAAAGATATGCCTAATACACATTTTATAATTCTTTTTAAATCCAGACTGTAATTTAATATATAGAACCTGAATCTTTGACACGTTAATCTTTTCGCTTTTTTATTAATTTATTTGGATAACCATTTATTTGGCAAAAAGTGCGGGTTCTCTTGATGTTTGAATAATTATACGTAATTTTAATTGTATTATACTATATTGGAGTAAAATATATGGAAAATATATTACAAAATTACCCTGTACATACGTGTTTCAGACCGTTAATTTAATCCAAGTTAATATGCTAAAAATATTTATTACTGGATTCAGACCCAAAATATTTCTGGTTTTATGTCATAGTCGTAGATCAATGCATGACCACTTGTTCGGCAGAGGATTAGTTGGAATAGCTAGGTTGTGCTAATTAAGCGTTGCTGAGTATGTTTTCATTGGCTCTTGGCTCAACACGTAATGGTTCAGCGTATATAAGTACTCTTGGTTAATATTATCAAATATAGAACAGAAATTCCAAACTATGCATATTTGATTAACGCGAGGGGTTATCGATATTATGTCGCATATTATTATTAAATTCCAGTTATCATATAGTTTTTTTAATTTTTAGTTTTATTTTAATTGTTGAGGTTCATGGTGATCATGATGCCTTTTTGAATTCATTCAGTAGCCAATATCTTTTTAGCTCAGTTAAAGTTTCAAAACTGTGATAAACACACTTTACAAGACCAACAACTGACCCCTCACCCTTCACTAAAAAAAATATTTGTTTTAATGACTATTTTATTTTATAGATCGTTTTTTAGAGTATACATTTTTTAGAATATGATTTTTGAATTATAGAATACAATTTCGTTATTTTTCGACTATAGTCAACGAAACAATTTTTTGAATATTCCATATAGAATTGTATTTTATATGCAATATAAAATATTGCATATAATGTAATAACCAACCAATGCAATGTAAACACCACAGTTTCATTTCTTTTTACCTCCGTTCGCCGAGCCACATCATTTACCCTAAAGTGGTGACCCCGACGTGATGTTTCGCAAAATTGGGTTTGGACTCGTGAATGGAGGGTACGTGGAACATGGTGTATTTTACGTGGCTGTTATATTTTCTGTTTTCAAAATTTTAAATATTTTTAATTCGATTCGTTTTCGATTTTACCTTCAATATTCATTTTCATTTTATTCCTATTCATTTCATTATTTCCAATTAATTTTTTTAAATTTTTTGTCAAAATTTTCTTTCACAATCTTTTGAATTCATAAATATTTTTACATCACTACTTAATTATCAGCGTCTCGGCTAAACATTTCTTTCGGCGCTATGTTTAAATCATAATGTCTTCCTTCGCACGCCGTCTCCGTCATAATGGCAGACATTTTGATTTGAAAGGCTTTGGGCAGCTTCGGTCGGATACCGTCGTTATTTGTTTTTTCTGAATTGCCATAACGTGTGTGACTACGGATTAGTCACAGAGCAGCTCCAGAAGCTAGGTACCGATTACAGTCACCGTAGACTCGTCATGTCTTCGCCGAGGTACCAGAATTGTTAACGTCTCGTCGTCGGAGAAAATAAGCTACTACGTCGTCGAACAATCGATCCTCCCACAGCGTCGATTACGGGAGCCCTGTACAACCATTTCAATTTACCATATTTTTCAAAGCCCTTTTCACACAGCACATTTTGTTTGGTATATTTTTTTTTGTATTTGAATTTTTTTTTCCATACATTTTTGTATTTTTGTTGCTTGGAGTAATTTTATGTAAAATTCTGGTAAGGGAGTATCGTAGCGATCTTGAGGCATCGAATTTTACATCGTGGAATAACGGCCTACAAAATACCCAGAAATATGATCCCAGATGTTGAACACGGGCGGGGTGCCAGCGGCGCCAACTAGAACCCGACAACGAATAGCTGGCGGCAACCCCGAGACGTTTATCTGGGATGTTATTGAAGGGTACTTCGGTCATTCAGTGCTGAACCCTAGTTTGGTTTAGACGTGCCACCATCGACTGCCCAAGCCTCGTCTCCAGGTAACACCGCTGCCATCCGTTTTATCATTTGTATTTTTCACATTTTTATATAGCTAATAAATAACGGTCACATAATGTAAACACCACTGTTTCATTTCGTTTTACCTCCATTCACCGAGCCAAATCATTTACCCTAAAATGCATATATATTATTTAGAATAAATGTTGTAGTATTTAAAAGGGAATATACAATCGTTGTTATAAATGTAATTTTGTAAAACATGATTTATTCAAGCCCGGACCAGAATTCAAAATAATAATGTCATAAAAATGTTAAAGTATTACAAAATCAGCTATATATGCTTAAATACTACAATGATAATGTAAACCGTTTAATATCAGGAGATGTATATACATATATAATACCTGCATAACATAACTATATACATACAATATTCATTAATTTACGGATTATGATTGAATTTTAAATCCATTAAAATTAAATATCATATATAATTCCTATGGGATGGGCTATTACTTCATATATAGCTATATATATATATATATATATATATATATATATATATATATATATTAATGGTGGCTCTGAGACCACTTTTTTGATTGGTTCATTTCTTTAACGCCATGGTTTGTTTCAGTTTGTTTGCGATGCCATTTTTGTGTGTCTGATATAAAGTACGATCAGCATTCCAGTGTCTTAAATATAATCACTATTATTCGATTTTAATGTATCTTCATTCCCAAAAGTTAGCAAAATTAAGGATGTGTGTGACTTAGCATTGCTTTTACCTGGTACGTGTACAATTATTTATATAAAACGTTTGTGATCATATATATTATTATTTACAGCAATACAACAGAAGCAATTATGAACATATTACCCACACTCTAAATCCAAAATGTGTCCAAATGAGGCAATGGTAAAATTACATTGAAGATAAATGTAATTATGCTACATGATAAGTTTTTGTTACCCTTTAAAAAGTTGTTTGTAAAGTGCTATCAATCAATTTAAATCTTTGAAGGGGTTCATTTACTTAAAACAAATGTATGTTGGTCAAAATACTTATAATTAATATTTTGGCTTAAAGCTCCTTAACCGAGATAACCTTTTCAACAAGAATGTTAATACATTACATTAATACAAAATAGTATAATACAATTTGCAAACCAACAAGCTGAGCTTGATTTTATAAACAAAAGGTTATCATGCTTGTTTTATTATATTGTTAATAGATGCTTAAGCTGTCTTTTTAACTCCTCGATTTTACTATAATAACAGCACAGTAATTTTGAAATACATCATATGTTTTAATTTTTTGTTGCTGTACTTTAAAGTATTACTGTTTGGAATTATTTCTCCATTCTGACTTATATCATATGATTTAACTGTTTTAATTATATATATATATGAAATGCTTCGCTTTTAAAATATATTCATTACAGGTGCCTGTAATGGTAATTTAAACTAACCAATGAAATTCAGCGAAATGACGTTCTCAGCGCCTTCCTGCGGGGATCACGCAAAACAATTCTGAATTAAGTTAACACTCTATATATTACTCTATGGTTTTAATGGCTATGCTAAGGTCTGCGACGGAATCGGATTTTCGACGGAAACACTCCGTTTCTATGGTGCGCTTATTGTTTATTTGTTTCAGACGCCATTTTCAGTGTGACTGACATAAGGAATGGTGTGTTTAGATATTTATAAGTTAAGAGATTAAATTTTTAGTTCATTAATAGAAATAACCTGATAGTACAATCCGTAAAGGGAATTATCGATCCAAGAAGTGTAGTATACTGGGATGCACAGACAGTAAATTAATGCAAAATAGTTTTCCTTCGAAGGAGTATTTGGATGTCTTTAAAAAATAATTGATAATGTTAAAAATTTCAAACTGACCTGATTAAGTATCAAAGACATTTATGATCACTGTGTCTTGTTATTGTAACTTGGGGTAAGTTTATTCATATTAATAATCACATAAAATATCAAATATTTATTTTTTAATATCAGAAATTAATCCCCTTCCGAAAAAAGCTATGCAAACGGCGATATACTTGTATTCTTGGATCAATTATCTTATAGTTGCAACTCCACCAAATAATAGCTACTGAATGCAAACCTTTTAAGAGAGGATTAACTGAAGTTTAATGCACTAGGAATTTTGATGCAAACCGATTCAGGACTTAAAAATAGTGCTTATATTTTATTGCCCAAGTATGAGCAAATTTGTTAAAGTCACATAGTAACAATTAAAAATATAATAACTATCTTGGGAATATTCATTTCATTAAATAAAAAAATGTATAATCATTCGAATAAATATATTGGCTTAGGGCTCCTTAACTAAGATAGTTTGGATTTTTCGGCTAGTATGTTTGAGGAATCATTTAAATCTTATAGTATCTACGAGGTTGTCGGTCGTGGGTCGGGCTTGACACATTGTTTCTTGAAAGTTATGTTCAATAGATGCCACGTGTTTCTTGGATATCTGCGGTATCCCTAATCACGAAGAGGAAACGAGATACTCTGTATAGTATTACTGAAAAGAGAGGCTGATCAATGAAAAATGATCTTTTAAGAAACAATATCTATATCAATTTATACCTGTATCAAATCGTAACCTAGACTAATAACCCCCTCTAACCTAATATTCTCGGACTCCAGTGCTGGAGGCCTAATATCTGACGAACGGGGCATGTAGAGGGCGAATCGGAATTTATGACTACAAAATATCCCGGTGCGAACAATGCTCTAGCATGAAAATTTTCTCGGTTCAAAAATATTTTCGTATTAAAGTGACAGTGAGGGTCTTTTAGACGCTTGAGTATAGCATGTACGTTCGTCCACCAGTTTGTCTTTGAAGACCTTTGAAATGGCACTGGTTCTACCCAAATTTCTATGGTATCCCTATATCGAATGGTTTCCAAGCTTTTATGACTCCAGATTCCTAGTCTACGCCTAAGAAACTGAGCTACTGCAATCCGCCTTTGCTAGCCGTTCACCCTGAACTGCTATCTTCTGTTCAAATTCCAGTAAACGATGTTAATTCATAGCAACTTCAGTCTGCTTTTGGTATATATATCTCTTATAGCCACAGATGCGATATTATTGCCCAAACTCCACCAAGAAAAGCTTTGAGTAACTACGGAATGGTTGCCAATCCATTATCAACCTGTCTTCTATTCTTGATAATCATCTTGGTTCCGGTTAATTGAATAAATCCAAAAAAAGAACAGCCTTATTTTCTCCCTAGAATTCTACTTACTGCGCCAGACACAAAATTAGAAAAGGTTTTAATCACAAAAAAATAATTTACTTTAAAAAACTGTTTAATTTTGTGGAAAGAGACGATTGATTGAACGGCGATACAATGCGACACTGAGGGTCTATTAGAAAACAGACCAACACATCTCACTGGTTCACCATTCAGGTAGTTTTAAAAGCAGATGGCAATCATGGCCGTATTACATAACATATATAAATCTTTGTATCTCATATATTTTGCGCTTACAAGGGTTTGTGCTTATACGAGGTCCCATGTTAAAAACAAAATTGCAATTATATAGTCACGAATTGACAATAAGATCAGTGAAAGCGATAAAAATGAGCCATTTTTAATTGTTGTTTCAACTATTTTGTGTCACACAATCAATATGCCACAAAATCGCTTAAAATTAATTAATAGTCCTATTATAGCAAAATCTTGATAAAGTGATGAAGGTACTGTTTTTACAATTTTTATCATTTTTTGTAAAAGTGAGTTAACAACTTATTTGTTTAACGTGTGTCGTAAGCATTTGTTTAATTCAAATTATACAGAAAATTGACTCATAGTTTACTGTTATCACTGTTGTTATCACGTGTATTAAAATATAATTTTGTGCCAATTATTTTTAAAATAATATAAATATTATCGCTGTTTCTATTCTCAGAAAATTTCTATAGTCTTAAAAAGGAATTAGATTTTTTAAGCGGGCGATATTTAAAATGTTTATTTAGCTATAAAGATATTATCGCACATCGACGGTAGAACGATTGCATTGAGCTGTTATCGATCAAATATTCAAAAAAAAGCCATCCTAAAAAGATCTCTTTTTTATGTAATGTTCTTACAGACAATTTGAAACGAAATAAAAAAGATTCATGTCAGCTTTCTCATCATGTCATATCATTTTACATTTTCGGTATATTTTTATTACAGAACGGGAGATTATTCCAAACCGCCATATTATCTTCTTTTACGAGATATGCGTAACATGTCATAAATATTTTATTAGGTGCCATTTCAAACTAAGATTGGAGAATTCAACATTTTTCATTTGGGCTCTTAAATACTTTCAAAGATAGTAATTAGCCGAAGGTACTTCACAACATTATGTTACATTGCCAAACTCATCAATATATTACTGGATTTTGGTTTATTTATAATTAAGCAATATTACATTGCATGTTCCTACAGTGACTATCTTTTTGATGAACTTTGAATAGTAATTTTTCAACCGATAACATTCCTGTGACGTATGTGTCATTCATGCTACTTAATTTCACTTATTTATTTGGCAAAGAATTCCAGTTATAGTTGCCAGAAGAATTAACAGAAAATACATTATTATAGATAAGTTGATAATAGAAAGATAGTGAAAGGCGTTATTTTATACTCTTTGACTACATTATAAGAATCAGGAATGTTGGAATAGTATTAGGTGGTAACAGAAAAATCTATTGGTAAAAATACAACTGTAAAACTACCTACCCTAATTATTAAATTCCACCGTTTTGACATTTCTCTATATACATTGATAGTTTTCAAGATTAGTTTTAACAAAGAACGGCGTGGAAGACCAAAATAAATTGAACGTAGAAAAAGGCTTACTGAATGATAATCCAGCTTTCCATGAACTTTCAAATAACTTATCAATTAATGAATCAATTGTTTCTAGATATTTACATGGCCACCACACTAATGAAACCATTGCAAGTTGTGTACATGATTTCGAAATGCTGAAAGTGTTATTTCAAATAGATAAAAAAATGCTATAGAAAAATATGGGAAATATATTCTCTCAATAAATACCTTTTTAAAGTGAAATAAATATTCAAACATATGCAAGCGAATATTTTTTAAAAATATATTTTAAAGTCTCCTTTAACCAACTATGGGTTTATCTAGACTGGACATCCGGTCTTACCCAGCCTTGTTACTGGCGTGACTGGGATCATTATTTTCCATCTCGGATTTTAGACTCTTGCCTAGAACAATCACAAATTTTAAAGAACTACAAACATAAAACATGCCTCAGCAGGATTCGAACCCACGGATATCGCAACAGTAAGAGTCCTATTGCCTTTACCACTGCGCCACTAAGCCAGCTGCAAATAATATTATTCAGGATTTAGATAGGGTCTTGATATGGATCATGTTTTTTTATAGTTTATGTACCTATATAAGATTTTTAAATAGTAGGAAAATACAAATGCGCAAGGATTTTACTTTGTGTATCATTTAGATTTACAATAAAATAATGGCTACCAATTTAATGTAAAGTGTTAACTGTGTACTTGAATACGTAAAAATTTACTTAAAATTAACAAAATGAATATTTTTTCAGCTGTATCATATTATTAGATTTAAACTTTACTCCAGTTCAAAATTATACAAGATTTTTCTATTTTATGTTTATATATATTTATCATTACGGATATCTGATATAAACATACTATTAATAGGTGGATTATCGTTAGCTTTGTTAAAATATATACTATAATGGTATAATAGTGTTTAACGCACATGTATTAATATCGAAATTCAATGCATCTTATTTGGGCTTCCATTATGGATCTCACCGCTCTATCTAATATCCCTACAAGCAGCTCGCCGAACTAGGTAATATCATCAACGCCATTCTGAGGCTGCAACACTTTCCATCCACATGGAAACATGCATTCATCGCAGTTATCCCCAAAAAAGGAGCTAAGTCATCACCTTCTGACTACAGACCTATCAGCCTACTAAGTTCCATTTCCAAACTTGAAATTTAAATTTGAATTTAAACATTGAAAAGTTACATAATCTGTTGCATTCATCATGTATTGTCTCTTCTGCAATTCAGAGAAAAAAGCATAAAAAAACATTGATTTTTGGTTAACATCAAACACGCAGAAAAACAATTAGGACTAACAATGGACAGAATGGAAAGGGCAATTAGTCAGCAACTCTGCTTGAGCAAATATTGAAAATATAGATGAAATCTGAATTGTAAAAGGTGAGTTCGGCCAACATTTACGACATGATTCGAATTATAAATTGATTGAATTAAATGGTAAGCTAACAACTTGAATACAAAAACGGTTCGATGTTGTGGTGCAACTTAGTTTGACCGCCAAAATATCCATGAATCACGTTTGATTACGAAAATGGAATAAAACAAAAATGTAATTTTGCGCGAAATGTAATTACACGAGTATTATATGTTAGTGCTTCAGTATATTATGAATATACTTTGTTACAAATAATTATTATGGAAGTAATTATAATTACATATATTCATTAACTTATTAACATATATTAATTCATTAACATAGAAAATTTTAATACAGTTTAATATTTAAAACATTAACTAATAATGGAATAAAAGCATATTCGAGTTTAAAAGTTTTACAAAATGTGTGTATGCTTTGTTTCATGTCTATAAATAAAACTTGAATGCTATTTTTATAACTATAAATCCGTTTTTGTAAATTATTTTACATATACTTTTGTGGATTTATTGGATATCCTAGAAGCTTTTTTGGAATTTGCAGGCCTTATTTTTCAAGTTACTGATAATCGATAGGTTGAAAATATACATCAATCAGAACTGGTACTATGGTGAGTTACAAGTTAATGTTGGCGATTAATTCATACATAGGTGTCAGGTGGTAATATTTATCAGAAGAGCAATTATTTATATACCTACTAAAACCACTAGAAAACGAGATTCTTTTCGATCGGTTTTGGTCTGTTTTAGCTTTAGGAAAACATCGGTTCACCTAATTTGGTGGTACAATTTGTACAGTTAGATCCATTTTTAATAGTTCCTGATAAATTTATTAAGATTTTCACCCACTATACTGTTATTGACTTGTACATCTATAAGAACTTCTTTAATAATTGGACGATTTTGCTTAAATGTTAAGCTTTTGGCATACTGGTTAGTTTTATATAAATATATAAAGCTTTATATAATATATAAATGTATATTTAAATAAATGTATAATAATAAATAAATATATGAAAATAAATAAATATATAAAAATAAATAAATATATAAAGCTTACTTTCTCATTATAAAATAATTTTTTTAGCAGTTGAGAAAGTTATGTAAAATAATTATAATATTGCAACAAGCAATACATTTACAAGTTAATGTGTCAATTTTGGTAAAACATATTCATCTGTTGCAAAAAGGAATCCGCATATACGAAAATTTTACCCTAAAGCAGCTGTAACAGAATTAAAACCAAAAACCAGAATAATTATTTGCCCTTTGTGTTCAAAATTAGAGAATTTTCCCACCCGTATAAATTTCAAGAAATACTTTTTGTGCAACTAATAATATAAATGTTAAAGTTTGAACTAGAAATTAGTAGAAGAATTACGAAAAAATGTTCTCAATAGTATTAAAAGAAGGTATTTTTTTCCAAAGGTCTTTATTGCTTATTTCAAAGTTGTTGATTCTTGCAATTAACTGTTCAATAATGTAACGGTAAAGGCAGTAAAATTGAAACCAAAAATGTATTATCGTTATAATTTCTTTTAGTAATATTTTGTATAAAATTGAAAGTATTAGTTTATATTATCTTTTATAAGAGAAGGTTTGGGTTGAGTTCATAATTAGGGTTCAATTAACAGTAGATGTTACATAATAAAAATAATAAAAATCTATAAAATGATAGATTAGTGGAGGATTTATGTAATATCATTTAAATGTCGCAGGTACAAATCCTGTTGGCAGTATGGTTATAAATTTGTGTTTATGATTTTTTTTACTTAAGTTTGTCCATAAAGCAAGAGTGTAAAAACTAACATCGATAATCATTTCAATCACGCCAGTAATCAGGCTGGGTAAAAGCGAATGTCTCCAGAGATGCTCTCTAAGGTTTTGGTTACTACTATGCCCACCGAATAAGCCACGGACCGTCAGTTCAGATTAATTTTAGTATATGGAAATATGGTTGTTGGACTGAAGTTTAGTGGGTAGGCAAATTAATTTGTTATTATTACTTAATTTTATGCAATAACATTTTACAATATAATATGTATAAATACATATTATTTATATATAAAATTATATAAATTAATATATTATATATATTAATTTTATGCAATAAAATTTTACAATATTTATATATATAATTATATAAATTATATATAAATTATAATATAAATATATATTATTTATACAATATAATATGTATAAATAATATATATTTTGCAATATATATTATTTAATTTCTTCTCAGTTGTTAATCACTATAACAGCCATAAGAAGTCAATGGAAACGTCCCCGGCCTGACACATAGATGGCATTACTAGAATTAAATCCATATGTTTTTTAGTTAGTCCTAACCCTCAAAAGATGCCTTGATAAAATATTGCTTTTTGAAGGGAAAACACAGTGGAAGCAAAAACTTGGCTTGATGCCGAGTTTCCGGACACGGTTCCACGAGAATCAACCATCAAGGATTGGTATGCTATGTTTAGACATGGTGAAATGAGAACCGAAGGCGGTGAACGTAGTAGACGCGCAAAAGAGGTTTTTACCGACGAAAACATAAAAAAATCCACATAATGATTTTGAATGATTACAGAAATATCAATAATTTGGAAGCAACATGTTCCAAAACATGTATTTTATGCAATTTCATTTAGATTTTATTTCACGTTGTTGTAAGTGAAGAATATGGAAACATGTTTTATCAATTTAAATATTTCTAAATTTACTTGGAATGAAGCTAAATTAAACGTAAAATGTTGAATGTTCCACTTGTAATAAAAAAGCCAATAGACAGCGATCTCAGATCTCATCTGTAAATTACTTCATTGTAGATCAATTCACCGGGTGCGTATTTTATCAAAAAATTATAATATAACTAAGAAAAGAGTCATGGTTTATGAGACAGTTTTAAAAGTTATTAGCATATATAACTAATATTTACGATATTGTTTAAAATGAAAAACCCCATCACATTTATATATCATTGTGTTGGATATTCAACATTGAACAGTACTCGTAATGCATTATTGTATGTCTTTACCAAGATTTTTGCCACCTGATGTCAGTTTTGGTGCTATTTATCAAATACTAACGGTCATATTGACATCAAATCATCGTTCCTTCAGCAGGTTATCGCCATATTTCTAGAAATATGATAAAAAGTAGAAAAATATTAAATATAATATAATATAAAAAATATAAGCACCTAATACTTCTTGCTAGAACATTTTCTATCGAATATGTCATTTAAACACTGACAAGTTTCCAATTTTTAATTGACAGTTTGAAAACTGATTTACGAATCTCGATTATTTAAACTGATCCAGATCGAAAAATTTAATTAGTCTAAAAATAAGACATCGTCGTTAATACGACACTGACTCTGTTTTGGAAATAAACTATACTTTATAATTAGTATCGATTCTCTGATAGGTAATTAGGAAAGCTTTCTGGCGAGCCGTAATGCCAACAAATAATAAATAATCCTGATCCATCTTTTGACTACCATTTTCCGGATATTTTATAGCAATCTACTAAGTATTTTGTATGGGGAAAAACAATATAAGGTTTAAGAAAAAAGTTTTATAAATGACATTTCATTTTTATCTTTGTATTAATTTGTTGTAATTAATATATAGTTTGTAAAAATTTTTTACTTTTAATTTTGTGCCTGTAAAGATAAGTTTTGCTATGGATACTATAAAACAGACACTGCATAATATATTTGATACCAATACCGTTAGAGTAACAATAAGAAACACAAAAGCATATAATATGACACGAATTATATTTTTTCAGATAGGTCAGTATATGTTAGTTGGTTAAGGTGGGAGACGCTTTCTAGGGTGACTTCTAAGTCGATGACTGACCAGTCAATAGACTTTACGAATTCGAAAATATTAACACTCGACGGAATAGGCAAAAAATGCCAATAATTAGAACACCTACATTGGTGTGAAAGTTTTGATTATTTCATATATTATAATAATCATTCTTATATACTTTTCCTACTCTTGTAATTCATTTTAGTTATCGCTTCTATAATCTTCTATAGCGCCATAAATTCTAATAGATTTACACAATAACAGCAGAAATATTCAGAAGATGTTTATATATTTTTATCACATTATAACTGGAACGACAGTAACGATTGCATTACATGGATCCGATAAATCATCGCTGCTTTAATAAACAATGTATATGTAAAAGTAAAAATGTATTTTAATATTATAAACATCAAAACTAACGTTGTAGCAAAAAATGAACTGAAATTCAACTCAAATTTTAACAACAGAATTAACTTTAGAAAAACACTGTCGTAAGCGTAATGCGATCATTCATATTTTTCAGCAAAGCGGGACGACTAAGAAGCAATTTTGTTATAAATTGAAAAGCTACATCTTAATTTTAAAGTAGGAATAAACGATCGCATTAATTGTTCTTTATTTTTTAAATATCTTAATGTTAGCTTTTTACCAACGAGGGTTTGTCTAGACTGGACGACCTACAGTCTTAATGTGGGCTTCGAAACACGGTCCAACTTAGAGGCCCTCCCAGAAGATATCCGGTCTTACCCAGGTTACTGGCGTGACCAGGCTGGTTATTCTTTGTCAGATTTTCTACTGTTGCCTATAAAGATATTTACAGTTACAATCAGAAACAGCGGGATTTGAACCCGCGACTTTCGCAACACTAGCAGGACCGTCCTATCGACTTTACCACTGCGCCAATGAAGCCCGGCAATTGTTCATATTAATATTGGTTAGTTATAAAGTTCACGTCTCCATTATTTATTCATCAATGAAAATACTTTTTCAACAAACGTTAATTTATATAGATATAGTAGATATAGTATTATATAGATATAGATATAGTAGATATAGTATTATATAGATAGGTAGATATATGGTCAATAGTTATATAACTAATAATACCATGGAGGTATTTATAGAACTCCACGAAAAGTCACCAACAGTAGCATCTCCCGTGTAGTAATTTATTTTTCTGTCTTGTACTTGGAAATAAGTGAAAACATATAAAAAATCTCGTATACTGGCTGCTTCTAAGACACACATGCGCTATCAAATATGAAATCACTGTTCTCACTCTTTCCTACTGGACACTTTTATTGATGTTGCCCATCCAAATATTTCTTGTTCCTTGTTGAACTGATAGTATACAGACAGTACATATCCAAACAGCAGTTAGTTGTTTTATATAATATATCCGTAGCAGTTTCTATATTCTCCAAGTTAATACCATTGTTTCTTGCATATTTTATTAGTACATGTGCTATTTTCCCTTATCTATTTTCTTTCTCAGTTTTTAACATAGTTTGAGGGAGTACCACAAGTACTTACTTGTGGTTGCATAAAATATAACCAAAATTCAGGATTTTAAAAAATGTTTTCGATAAAAAAATAGTTTTTCAGCTCTTCAATCATTTTCAGTTCTCTATCACGTTGAGTCAAATTATCTCAAGTGCTGATATGGACATAAGACACCTTATTTCAGAGTATCATAACAGCTTTTAATAATCTGTATCTGTTCAATTACAGAACTTTTTCATAGATTTTAATCGAACTCTGTTAATGTAGAAAAATGAAAAAATTTTCAAAATAATATATCGAAGCAAACAGGAAGACTGTTGTTTGCTGGAACTGCGAACTGGGACCATGCTGGCTCCTCACCTAATCTTGGCGAGTTGTCTTCGACGTGATAAGTTTAATTTTATAAAAAAACTTATTCCATTTTCCATGTTTTCCACAAAATTATAATTTTCCCCATAAAATGTTATAACAATTGCAATATAATAACATACTATTTCTAAATATTTGACCATAATATTCGATGTTTCGCCTGGTTGTTAACGGATCTTTAAAGCGGGATAGTAGCACTCAAATCTAATTCGGTAGATACATATTGGTAAGGATTTCTTTATATTTTGATTTATTGGTTAGAGTTGTACATTTTTGCCGTTATTAGGAACAGTTCAGCAGATGGCCAGAAAGTTGAACTGTCCCAATATAAGAAGGAACATCACAATATGGATTTACGTTTAGGTAGTATAGTGAAGTCACTGAAGACAATCCGGCGGACGAAGGTACTCATAAAGATTTACGTTATAAACGAAATCAACTCAAACCGAAGTATCACCTAGAATAACTATTCCTTTTGAGAAAGTAGCTGTTATTTCATGTAACTGCTACGCTGCTGTTAATTCAACAATTGTTAAATTAAGATTATATATTCATACATTATTTATTGTGTGTATTTGTTGCGGCAATTCGTTAAAACAGTTTAATTTTTACATTTTTAAAGCGATATAGTTGATTTTCAAATTCTTAAAGGACTTTAATTTTTTTCAGTAAGATAATACAAAAATTCGTACGTTTTCCTTTAAAATCGGTTAGTTACATTACGAAAAATGCTATTGTCCACTAAACAGCATTGAACAGGTTGTATAATAAGCAGCAAGACAATAATAATGTAAATATTTTAGCGGTATTTTTTTGTAGCCACGCTGACAAAATTATAATGGTTTGGACTTATTTTTAGATACTCACGTTACTTAACTAGTTAAAAAAACCGGTAAAAACCTGATTGGAAAGATTTTTTGTATTTATGTCGTATATTAACAGCGAAACTTGATTTACGTTCCATTGTTAATCGTTTCTAATTATCATTATGCAGAGATTAGCAATATTTAATTAAAAGATATGTGTTATTTTATCGCTTCATATAATTAGTAATTTTTATACAACAAAAACTTTATCGTTTAATGGTACTACGAAAACCTTTTTATAATTAAATTCCGAATAAAGCGCTTTTTAATATAAAAAGATGATGAGCTATGGACATATTAACATTTATGGAAAATTTAGAATATTGTGAAATATATCGAATATTAAATGGGCTAATAAATCCAGCTAAAATCAATGAATGAAGAAATTGGGAAACTCTCAGCCATTATCTTATATGGTATAAATATGCCTTAGCTTTAATTGAAGGCTTTTCACTAATTTTGGACCTCCCAGGAGACCATGTCTTTGTGATTGTATGACTATGTTTATACTTCTTTGTACAGTAGTAATGTATTAACTTCGATTAGAAATAATAGGGGGAATTGTGCTTTCGGTGATTTAATAAAAGTACTGTCAATATTAGCATCATTTATTAATTTAAATACTTATTATATTAAGAATTTTGCACGAATCCTTTCTAGTACATTGAGCCCTATAAGTGATAAAACGTATTTTTATGAAGGTTAAAATACAAGCTTAGTTATATACATTTATACATTATAGATTGAGAATAATTTTCATACCGGGACAGTTTTGACCATTGACAGTGAACCTAAAACAAGTCTATTTGGATGCAAGTTTTTATTTAGTATAAACAGTAGGGGGACGTTATGTCGTTAATTCAACTATTTATTTCAATTTTCGAAATAAAATTTATAGATGATAGGTGTTGTTTAGGCATTGACTTATTCGTGACGACTTGTGGTAAGAATAGCTATAGGAAATTTTAAAGATAAAATATTAAAATTTAAATTACTTTGGGTGATATAGTTGTTTTAATACGTAATGATAATGACATTTTTTAAAGAGTTAAAGTTGTTTTTTTCAAATTTACACCCTCTCAAGTTATATTTTTCGAAAGAACAGTCTAATGGATGAGTTAAGATGGAGGTGGTAATCACATATACAGTTAGTTAACTTATTAAAACATGTTTAAGTAAAATTTTTCTTAAACACTCTATTTGTTTCAGAAGGCTTGAAATGATCAGAAAGTTCCACGTGTGTACTTGAAATAAGACTGTACAACTTTCCCCGCCAATTATAATAGTTTAGATTCACACTTCTTGTAATATGTGGTCGAAAGTTGCAATGCAAGTGGAGGGATTTTTTCTGTAAGTTGCTTAATCTTGATTTTTATCTTAACAGTTCATTACAATTGTTTAATTAAAATCGGTAGACTTGAGAAGTAATGGTTTCGCCGATTTTAGAAGCGTATTGAACTCCATTCTTTAGAAAACCAGCATATGGCTTTATAAGATTATAAAATACTATGGTATAAAAGTGTCAAAAAGTATAATAAAATATAAACGGCATAATAATTATAATACGAATGTGATAACCTTATAGAACACAAGTTTTATGGAAGTTTTGCTATTGTATTAGAACAAAATTTTTAACCATGCTAATTAATATTAAGAAATATTTTCTACCACGTAATTTTTGGGACGTGAAAAGTGCAAAATGACAAAAGAAGATAAATGTGGCAACTATATGGTACTAGCTATGAACTACATAGTCGAGGAAACCAAGCTATGTGATTTAAGATTTTCTTAATGCCGTTCAACAATTTGCCTCTTCTTTTCTTAAAATTGAATAGTATTTTAAAGCAAATTAATAGTTTTTGTATATTAAGTCATTTCACAATTCATGACTGGCGCAGTCGGTATGATTCCGGAGAGATCAAAAGGCTTTTCTTTTTTGAATTAATTGAGTTACCAATAAAAGAAGGCAGGTTGATGTGGGATGGGAAATCATTCCACAATTATTCGACGCATTCTTCAGTATAGTTAATTGGAATTCCGGCAAAATTATTACAGCAAACATTGTAAGGCCATAAAGGGTAGATTGAAGGTGTTCAAATATTCCTAACAATAAACTATCACAATTTGGAAACACTCGAGCTTTGAAAAAGATCCGTAGTCCGTAGATTCCCGACACATGCATCACAGTTCAGGATGCAAGGTCACCTAAGACGATCTAAAGTTGCTGTGATCTAACATTTGAACAAAATTTTGAGTTCAGTGTGTGCGGCCACCAAGGCAGATAGCAGTAATTGCGTTTTTCATATGTAGAATATTGGAATCGTCAAAATTTGGGAAATCATTCTATAGATGGTTGGATGGATTTAATGGAAATTTGTGTAAACACAGTGTCATTTAGTGGAGTATTAAAGGCAAAGTGATGGGCGAAGGTATAGGCAATACCCAGAAATTATTTTGTTAGAACTATAAGGTTTCTAGATGAGGCCACGGCCACTTACACTTTTATGGTTGTTTCCTTAAGAGGGAGGAGTTGTATTTCGCAGCTATTACGACAATCCTCACGCATTGCGGATTTGAGCAATCGTGGTCATTTTTTTTAAGATTGAATGAAATATCGAGTGAGATCTTTAAAAAATAGACATTCAAAGGAGCTTGATTTGTTTCGCAATAGATAAAAACCTTTAGTATCATTTTGTATCGCCGTTTAAAAAGTCTCCCCTTTTTGCCTTAAAATAAAATAGTACTTCAAAGTAAATTATAATTATACATAATTCATATACCGGGTCTTTTAGAAATATTAAAATTTAATTTGTCCAAAATGTTGCAGTAATAATCCGATGCTCCTGCTACCATACCAGCGTATAGAACAACCTACTACGTGTATGGGAATTACAATAATTTAAAAAAATACAGTTGGCTAAAATCTATTTAAAATTTATACATTTGGCGGTATGAGAATTTTAAAGAACCCACAATAAAAATAAATCTGACATTTAAAGAATATTTTGTGCCTCGTAATTCATTTAGCAGCGAAGATTTTTTTGAATCACTTCATATTTCTCCTCTTCCCCGTCTACACGACGACTCGTCAGTTACAAAATTACTTTACCCGAGAGCGGATTTTATTTTCGGCTTTTCCCTTCATGAATAGAGGGTGGCGATAAAAAGAAAGAGAGGGAAAGAACACTTTGCCGACCTCGATCTTTTTTATCGTACTTTTAATATGCCAAATTTATATTAGAAGCAAGTGTGTCCGTAATAAATTTTGATTTATATTGTAACTACTGTATGTTAACGTTTGGAATTAGATTCGCATAACTCCTATATGTTAGGCGTATGTTATAAGCTGAAGGCGAGAGATGTTCAATGGCTATTTTCTACAGGGGATGGACAAAATAATATAAACACATAACATATACTAATAAATCAGCAGTTTATTTTAAATAGCTGCATTTGCACTGAGTATCTGTATAATTTGGAATGTTGTTTCATTACTTTACCATAACTATCATCCCATCTCATTATTATTATCATCATGTA
This sequence comes from Rhynchophorus ferrugineus, assembly GCF_030347505.1. Lineage (NCBI taxonomy): Eukaryota > Metazoa > Arthropoda > Insecta > Coleoptera > Curculionidae > Rhynchophorus > Rhynchophorus ferrugineus. The sequence goes on along the minus strand of NW_027472580.1, from coordinate 38,832,541 downwards.
CTACGGCAGTATTTGGCAGCCATATGGTAGTCGTAGTACGAACTGTATTATTGAGGAGGATGAGAGATTAATTCACAATGATCTGGTGAATGATGTAAATAAAAGGATCAGCTGATTACCGCAATATTGCTGCACAAATAAAAGCGGAGTCATATATCTGACTGCCGGAAGTAGGCAGTCCGGACCGTACGCTTCTTTAAGGGTTCTCTATATATCCCGACACTATCTTCACCCGACCGTGTGTAGAAAATAATGTAAATAATGCTTTATCAAATCATACCACTTCCTTCCAATCATCCAGAGTCCAGGTTTTATATCGTTGTCCAATTATTTGTTGCTTTTCTTTCGCAGCTTAGCGTTGGCTTCCGTTATAAATGATTTCGCAATCAATTCCCTCGACGTTCCATGAGTATTAGCTTTGTGGAGCTCCCCTTGTATTCTTTTTGTTGAAACAGCTTTACTCAAGTATTACTATAATGGATAACTCACGCAACTTCACTTTTCGATGTTTCAAAATGATTTTGTGGATATTTTTTGTTTTCCGATGTTACCACCTCATTTGGACGTCCACTACATTTTGCACTATGCGTGTCTCTACAACCGTGTTTTCAGTCATCAAACCAACATTTTATTATTGTGTCTGACCAGTGGAGTCCCTATAACACTTTAAAAGCTACTGCCTCGTTTGAGCGATAATTTTTCCAATCTAAAAACGGTGTAAAATTTAAAAAACGAAATTATTTTGATCCATTTTTTGAAAGTAATAAAAGTAGTGTCACTCTTAGCACAATAACTCACAAACTTACAAGTAGAATATAATGAAATAATTAAAGGTTAATACTAATCGAAAAAGTAGTGAATGCAATAAAACTAAGGCCATCTACGTACTACAAATACCAAAATATATAATAGGGTTCAGGTGATCATGTTCAGCTTATTTTTGAGAGATGAGAGAGTTCAAATTAAAATTGTAATTACTCTCTAAAGGAAAGTGTAATATAGGCTGAAAGGCAGAACGAGGCAAGGGACAGTATGTTTTATAATGGCTATAAGAAATGCCAAGACAATCCTGGTTAATGCAGGTATTCATCCAATAAGCACGCGATAATTTAAGTAGTCAAATTATCTCTCTCTTTCATTGTGATATACCTAATTTATAAGCTTGTTTCATTAAAATCCACGATCAATCATCACAAATTAATAAAACATTGCGTACAAACTTAGACATTTTTTTGCTATATCACGTAAACAGTGAGTTTGAGGAATTAGATAATAGAATAATTTTGCTAATCCGCGATACTATAAAATTTTACGTTATCAATATTAATTGATTAAATTGATGAGTAAAGCTGACAATTATTGTTATATTATGTTAGTTTTAGTACTAAGTATTTAATTGGCTTTAGATAAACTTTGGATCCGTGTTTCATTCAAAAATAATCTGCCAGTAAGCTTTTAATAAAGCATATTAATGAAAGATAAAAAATATGCTTTATACCAGAGCAAGACTAGTACCAGAGTTCCATTTTGAAGATGCAACTGTGACAATAGTCTAGATGATTATTTTTAAGAAACTACTTTATAACAATTCTACGTATTTACTTTAGCCGGAATAAACGTTATTTCTAAAAAAAAATGGAATTGTAAGAAAAAATGACGTTTAAAATCTGCGCGTGACGTAGTTGTTTTGGTCCTACTGGATGGTTTCTATGGGTAAAGATCTTATTTATACATTATTTTAATAATTTTATGTTATAATTATTATTATAATGTGTATCAATGGTGTGAGGGTCCCTAATGTAATTATACATCGGTAAAAATTCCAAGATATGTATTTTCATTCTAACGCGGAAAATGTGTTTAAATCTTACAAGGCAATTACTGTGACTAGCTTAGTCGTACAAGTGTGCATGAAGTGAGCATTGGTATCTACAAGAAAATGGATTTCTAACTGAACTCACTAAACGACCATATATTCTTTAAATAAAAACAAAAATATTAGTTAAATCCAGGACTTCAACAAGTGTCAACCAAATTTCATCAAGGTTAGATTACAAAAAGATCAAATATTTAGTTTCTTGTACATCAAATAGTTCAATGAGCTTCATCAGGTTAAGGGTAACTGACAAATATTTGATTAAACAATTTGGTTTTATCAACACACGTTTTTACAGTGTGTTGTGACAACCAGAAATTTCAAATATTTTGAACAATATTTACGTAGGGACAATGTATGAACCCAAATGTTGTCACTGAAGTTATATTATAAGAAACTAAGCAGAGATCTAGTGTAAATATTCATAGGAGTATTTAATAAGTTAAAACATACAAATTTTTTAAAGTACCTGATGTTAACTTAATTAGTATTGTAGTTGCACATGCTTATAAGATTGTAAGGCTGTTATTAAAAGGAATTTCAAAATTATAGTATGCGTATTTTATTTACTCAAATATTACAAGGTAATAAACACCGGATATGACTTTTCGTTCTACAGAACTACTAAAAGTTTAAGAAAATCAAGCATCCACCTTTGAATGTAGATTTTTTCTATTGTAGTTATCGTAGTTACTATCAACTATATAAAATTAATATTCAAGTAGCCCTGTTAAATACATTTGCACGTGTATCTTTAATTTATCATTATATATTCTTTCAGTAGATTTGCCATCGATACAATACATATTTGTCAAATATGGTAAATATAGGGCGTTTCATTTCGATGGTACTATTCTCACAGTTACCAAGAGGCGATTGTGTTATTATTGGGTACTATTTAAAGTTATTACCTGCATTTATTAATATATAATAACTAATAGTATTTTTACTTAATATTCTTCAATAATCTACAACATCTTATGGTTAATGTCTCGGAAAAATTTACTCATTTCAATTCTATAAAGGTTGTAGCATCCTTTGTGATTGTGGACAAATTTGGGTTATTTTCATTGCTACAGTTTTTTGACTGCGAAATATAAGAAAAATAATCCAAATAAGATCTGAGTGTGCTAAAAGTTTAAATGTCGGAATGTGGAAATAATTAGGTTTACTAAACGGTAAGTGGCGTCAATGTTTTGTGACGCTTCAGAGTGGTGTTAGACTTAACATGGCGAATTTCAAAATGTTATGTTTTTATTTCTAGTAGAGTCTTAGTACTCTCACTTCTAATCTTATATATAAAAATGAATCGCAAAATGTGTTGGTAAGCGCATAACTCAACAACGCCTGGACCAATTTGGCCAAATCTTTTTTTAAAATGTTCGTTGAAGTTCAAGGATGGTTTTTACGGCGAGAAAAATTAGAATTATTGCTAGAAAAACCCTAAAAATAGCCCTTTTATATATAAAAATGAATCGCAAAATGTGTTGGTAAGCGCATAACTCAACAACGCCTGGACCAATTTGGCCAAATCTTTTTTTAAAATGTTCGTTGAAGTTCAAGGATGGTTTTTACGGAGAGAATTTAATTAGAATTTAAAATTAGAATTATTGCTGGAAAAACCCTAAAAATAGCCCTTTTCTTTTTCCCATACAAATGATTTGTAACTAAAACGTAGTCAATTTGAGCTTTATTGCTATGGTATAAAGTTCATATTAAATTACAAGCACTCACTGTTGTCTAAGCAATGTAGGTCTGTTCCTAATGTCAAAGATCATATCTATCAAAACAATGTGCGTGTGTGCGTTGGAGCACAGAATACATAGTTGGAGGAGTTTAATGTCGCGTTCCGAAACTCGCGTTTCTTTTGTATTAGTTTCGGCACGCGAGATAAAATGCATCAGTTTCCACGTCATTACATCAGTCAAACAAAAATCGCGTTACCAACAGTGTTTTATTATTTTTAGTATCCAAATTTTAAATAAATAAAACAATTCGTAAGGCTTAAAAGGATTTGAGTTCAAGTCATATCAAATTAAAAAAAAAAAGTTGTCTGTTACAGATGACTTTTGACAGATGACAGATGAATTGTCAACTGACACACGAAACAAATTCGTATATCGTGTTTTGTGCAGAGTGTTTAGTTAGTTAATGTTTGTTTAGTTCTTGATTAGTGAAAAAATAATTTATATTTGATATGCCTCCTATAAGACGAAGCAATTTAGGTAGAAGAACCAGAAATGCTATAAACCAAGCTAATTACCGATCTAATCGTACTGCACAAGAACGTGACGACGGAAATGAACGTGAAAGAATTCGGATATCACAAACGCGTGAAGCGCGAGCGCGACATTCAACTAATAATCGCGCAAGTTTGAATCGAGCTGCTTTCAATCGAGCTGCCAATGTGTTGTTATTGGTTCTATGAACTTGGTTTGCTCACACTGTAAGGTATTAAAATACAAAAACGAAGCCAATGGATTGTGTTGCGCAAATGGTAAAGTGAAATTGATACCATTGGATCCACCACCAGAACCATTATACTCATTGGTTTCAGGAATAGGAACAGATTCTATACACTTTTTGACACATATCCAACAATATAACAATTGCTTTCAAATGACTTCATTTGGGGCAACAAATGCAGTTCGGGAAAATTTTATGCCAACTTTCAAGGTATGTATTATAGCAGTTACTCATAATTATTTTAGCGAACAAAATTTTCTGTCACCAAAGTTAAGATGTGTTACTAATCTTCAATTTCTTAATCATTACGAAATATATCACTTAGACATCATATTATATGGTGATTCAGTTTCAGTGACACTTTTATTATATTTTATATTTGATAGATATTAGTTAAAACTAAATATATACTTTTTAAAATCAAATATTATTTAAGTTTGATCACTGACAATCCATTAATTTATACCATACCATAATATTTTTTTTATTAACAGAGACAAGGGCTAATATATCACAGAGCAGGTTCACTGTTACCAGTGTCAGATAGCGACAACAAATTCCTGCAAATTTATTTTATGGGCAATTCACCACAAGAAATTGATCTGCGTTGTGCACGTAACAATTTAGTAAAGAGGTCTATTGTAGAACAACTACAAACTTTATTTCATCAACACAATCAATTGATTATATTGTTTAAAACTGCCCTGGATCTGATGCCATCCGATAATCACAAAATTGTAATCAGAGCTGATAAAACACCTGCAGGTCAACATACAAGACGTTTTAATGCACCAACTATTGATGAAGTTGCTATCGTTGTAGTTGGAGAAAATTTGGAATCCCGTGATATTGTTTTACATCGTCGGAATGATCAATTACAACGTATAAAGGAAACACACCGCTCATATGATGCACTGCAATATCCCATTATATTTTGGCAAGGTGAAGATGGCTACGATTTATCAATAAAAATGATAAATCCCATTACAGGTAACTAAAATATTAGTTTGGCTATGGCGATAATATCTCAGTCACTATATTATGTATTTGAATGTTATTAAAACAACTGTTTACAGGTTCTGAAACCAACAAAAAAGTTAGTTCAATGAACTATTATTCATACCGCCTAATGATTCGGGAAAATGAAGATAATCACATATTGAAATGTCGGCGATTATATCACAAATATGTTGTTGACATGTATGTTAAAATTGAAACGGAGAGATTAACATTCATCAGGTTGAATCAAACCAAACTCCGATCTGAAGAGTATATTCACCTTCGAGATGCGATAAATACTGATGGAAATGCACAGAATGTCGGTCGGATGACTATTCTTCCAGCAACATACATCGGAAGCCCTCGGCATATGCACGAATATGCTCAAGATGCCATGTCGTATGTTCGTCATTATGGTACAGCAGATTTGTTCATCACATTTACATGCAATCCGCAATGGATAGAAATTAAGCAGGAGTTATTCCCTGGGCAATCACCCATTGATCGTCATGATATTACAGCCAGAGTCTTTAGACAAAAGTTGAAATCTTTAATGAATTTCATCGTAAAACATAATGTGTTTGGTGAGACACGCTGCTGGATGTATTCTGTGGAGTGGCAGAAACGAGGATTGCCACATGCACACATTTTGATTTGGTTGGTTGAAAAGATAAGGCCAAATGAAGTTGATGCAGTGATATCAGCTGAAATCCCTAATGTACAAGTAGATCCTGGATTGCATGAGGTAGTTATCAAAAACATGATACATGGTCCCTGTGGAACTCTTAATCAAAATTCACCGTGTATGATGGATGGTAAATGTTCAAAACGATATCCACGGACATTAATATCGGAAACAATTACTGGTAATGACGGTTATCCATTGTATCGTCGCAGATCGACAGCAGACAACGGAAAATCAACAATTGTCAAATTAAATCAACAAGATATTGAAATAGATAATCGTTGGATTGTTCCATATTCACCCATTTTATCAAAGACATTCAAAGCACACATCAACGTTGAATCTTGCCATTCAGTGAAATCGATTAAATACATTTGCAAATATGTAACCAAAGGGAGTGATATGGCTGTGATTGGAATTGGTGCAGAGAATTCTAATGATGAAGTTACCCAATACCAAATGGGCCGCTATGTCAGTAGTAATGAAGCAGTTTGGCGAATATTTTCTTTTCCTATTCATGAGAGACACCCTTCTGTTGTTCACTTAGCTGTGCATTTAGAAAATGGACAAAGAGTGTATTTTACAGCACAGAACGCAGTACAAAGAGCTGCTCAGCCACCATCTACTACATTAACCAGTTTTTTTGAGACATGCCAAAACGATGATTTCGCACAAACATTGCTATATTCTGAAATGCCAAAATATTATACCTGGAATCAATCCTCAAGGAGATTTATACGACGGAAACAAGGAAAACCAGTTCCAGGATATACAGATGTATATTCCACCGATGCGATTGGCCGGATTTATTCAGTACATCCAAGCAATGATGAATGTTTTTATTTACGACTGCTATTAGTCAATGTACGTGGCCCAACATCATTCCAACAGTTACGAACTGTTGATGGTGAATTGTGTGGATCCTACAGAGAAGCCTGTCAACGTTTGCAATTGCTTGAAAATGACGCTCATTGGGATCAAACTCTCAATGATGCTGTAATATCATCACACGCTCATCAAATACGAACATTGTTTTCTATAATCATATCTACATGCTTCCCATCAAACCCAATTGATTTGTGGATGAAGTACAAAGATTATATGTGTGATGATATTTTGTATCAAATACGGAATAGAATGGGAAATCCAAATATACAAATCAGTGAAGAAATTTACAATGAAGCATTGATTTCAATTGAGGACATGTGCTTGATAATGTCGAACAAACTATTAATTCAATTAGGCCTGACCGCGCCCAATCGTCCAATGCATGACGCTTTTAACCAAGAGTTGCATCGAGAAAGACTGTATGATCTCAACGCTTTGAAAGAATTAATTCAAACAAATCTTCCACTGTTAAATGAACAACAGAAGTATGTATTTGAAACTCTTATGAAAGTAACAAATGATGGAACTGGAGGGATTTACTTCTTAGATGCACCTGGTGGTACAGGAAAAACTTTTTTGATTTCATTAATATTAGCAACAATTCGCTCACAAAATAAAATTGCACTTGCACTCGCTTCGTCGGGAATCGCAGCAACTTTGCTTGAAGGTGGTCGAACAGCCCATTCAGCACTAAAATTGCCATTAAACATGCAAAGCAATGAAACTCCAACCTGCAACGTTTCGAAGAACTCTGCAATGGCAAAGGTTTTGCAGCAATGTAAATTGATTGTTTGGGATGAATGCACGATGGCACATAAAAAATCTTTGGAGGCTTTAGACAGAACCTTAAAAGATCTACGTAGCAATAATAACCGATTTGGTGGTGCAATGATTTTATTAGCAATAGATTTTCGTTAAACATTGCCAGTGATTCCACGATCAACGCCAGCTGATGAACTCAATGCATGTCTAAAGTCCTCCAATTTGTGGAAACATGTCAAAGTACTTCATTTAAGCAAGAATATGCGTGTCGAGTTGCAAAATGACCAATCTGGAAACATATTCTCTAAACAACTCATTGACATTGGTAATGGCAAATTTCCTATAGACATGTTGACTGGCTGCATTAACTTTCCTCAAAGTTTTTGTCAGTTAACTCGATCAAAAGATGAACTTATTCAGAAGGTGCTTCCAGATGTTTCTCAAAATTACAGAAACCATGATTGGTTGAGCGAACGAGCTATACTGGCTGCAAAAAACATAGATGTAAATGAATTAAATTTCAAAATTCAAGAACAAATTACAGGCAAATTGAGGATATATAAATCAGTTGATTCGGCTACTAATCAAGATGATGTAGTCAACTATCCACCGGAATTTTTAAACTCGCTGGATTTGCCAGGATTGCCACCTCACAATCTTCAATTAAAGGTTGGATCAGTGGTTATAATGTTGCGAAATATCAACCAACCGCGTCTTTGCAACGGTACACGGTTAGCGATAAAAAATTACTAAACAATGTGATAGAAGCAACTATACTCAAAGGAAAGTATAAAGGAGAAGATGTTCTCATACCGCGCATCCCAATGATTCCGACTGATGTGCCATTTGAGTTTAAACGACTACAGTTTCCAGTGCGGCTTGCTTTTGCTATGACTATAAACAAGTCCCAGGGGCAATCATTAAGTGTTTGTGGTATTAATCTAGAAAACCCATGTTTCTCACATGATCAATTGTATGTTGCCTGTTCCCGTGCTGGAAAACCATCAGATTTGTTTATCTATGCGCCAGGTAATCAAACAAAAAACATTGTATACCACAAAGCACTACAATGATAATAATAATAATAATTATGATTCACATGATTAACAATAAAGCGATTACTTACTTTTCAATCCTTATATATGTTTTATTTAATTATTTTTTATTCACAACGCCCTATCACCAGGGTGATGGTTCTGTTCAGGAGAATTTTTTAAAATACGTAGGCACAAAAAATGCCACATTACAAATCTTTTTGACAGGACGAAGTCTGTCGGGTCAGCTAGTTTAAAAATAAATGTGTTTTTAATAATCTCTCTATAGTGTATTATTATTATAAATAAATATTTTTGTGATTGTTTATTACAGTTATCTAGACTACTGCGAAATGGTGGCTAGTTTTAATTAATAAACGTAGTTTGAACGTGGAAGCCACTAGTTCAACGACATGTACCTAGAGCAAGAGCAGCAGTTTAACAGCTTGGAATTATTAGTGTAGATGATTTTATTCGAAAGTTGGTACGAAAAAAATATATAGATCAATATCAAAAAGAAGGATCCGAAAAATAGTTAACTGACACTATAGAAATATTGAGATCGATTTTCAACAGTGGTTTGGTGTAGATTGTGCTTCAGTGCTGCAAATGCAGTATATTTGTTGAAAAGTAAATACATCCTCAAGCAGCAGCTGTGGACTGTTGATGAAGATGGGAATTATAAGCAAGGAAGATGGCTCCGTTGCAAATAGTAACTAGAAACCATTTTTAAATACAATATTATATGTAATGGTTTAAGATATCATAAATTGAGTTTAATTTAAAACACTACGCATATATACTGTATATATGCAGAAACGGCCTACATCAAATCACCTTTATTATATTATATATTATAAAGTTTGGTAACATTTTATCAATCATAGTTTTTTGTTGAATAATCTGTAAAATATCTAGTAAGCCAGATCCTCATAATCTCCTTTTATACGCGGTAGCTGCCTAGAAGCTCTTAACTGTATCGATAATCTAGAGTCTCACCTCATACCCTTTTTATAAGTATCGTATACAAGGTTTAAAAAGCCGCTTTTCTTTTCAGGAATCTCATATCTGGCGCCTTAACTATTGAGCCGCAGTAATGGAACAAGCACAGCATCTATATACTTTCGTTATCGACGAAGATATATGTAATATCGGCTGAAATTTCATTAGTATTAGTTGATTATTAGTTATTTAAAGCTCAATTTGTCATAATATTTTCGAAGTTTACTTTATCATTAGTAGATAGAGGTTAAGTTTGGAGCCTTTTGAATCTCCACTTTAGATTTTGGAATACGTTTTAAGTCCTTACTTTTTTTCTTACATTTTTTAAGTATGAGTAATTGTGTTCGAAAACCAAAAAATATGAAAAGAAACATTCCTTTGAGATATAAATTCAACAAGTGTCACAGTTATACATGAATATTAGTTGAATTCCTTTATATAAATGATTTTATAACAAATTCTGAATACAAATCATTCATTAAGTCAATTCTTGCATGAACAGTTTAATTATATTATATTTAATGATCATGTTCATAGGAAACCTTTAGCTAATTAACATGTGAAGTTATATTTTTCAATAAAATGTAAAAAATATAAATAATAAATATATACATATAAAATATAAATTTAAGTAATTTGAGTTTTAATAAATTTAAGTTAAAAAAGAAAAATAAATATTTTAATATCATATTTAGACAAGTACCAGGTCAATTGAAAAGCCACCGGCCTGACACATAGATGGTGTTACTAGAATCACATCCATATGTTTTTTAGTTAGCCCTAACACTCAAAAGATGCATGTATAAATTTGCGAGCTGTCGGATAATTAATTTGTGAATTATAGCATTTTGAGTGAAATAACTTTTGTTATTGTGAAAAAATGGGTAAAAAGGAATTTTGCGTGTTGATAAAATATTGCTTTTTGAAGGGAAAAAATAGAGTTGAAGCAAAAACTTGGCTTGATGCCGAGTTTCTGGACACTGCCCCAGGAAAATCAATCATCAAGGAATGGTGTGCTAAGTTTAGAGGTGGTGAAATGAGCACCGAAGACGGTGATCGCAGTGGACGCCCAAAAGAGTTTGTAACCGACGAAAACATTAAAAAAATTCACAAAATGATTTTGAATAACAGACACTCTGAAGATATTAACTGAACGTGTACATCATATCATTCATGTATATTTGGGTATGAGAAAGCTCTGTGCACAGTGGGTGCCGTCGAGCTTTTGACCATAAACAACAAACGAGTTGATGATTCGGAGCAGTGTTTGAAGATGATCAAGCGTAATAAACCCGAGTTTTTGCGTCGATATGTAACAATATATGAAACCTGGCTTCATCATTTCACTCCGAAGTCCAATCGACAGTCATCCGAGTGGACTGCACACAATGAACCCGCTCCAAAGTGTGGGAAAACGCAACAGTCGGCTGACAAGGTTATGGCGGTATTTTGGAATGCGCATGGAATAATTTTCATTGACTACCTTGAAAAAAGAAGGATTATCTAGAGCGACTATTACATAGCGTTATTGGGCTGTCTGATCGGACGACCCGAAAACGGTGACAAAATCGCCGAAAAACCGGCCGCATTTGAAGAAAAAGAACTACTTCACCAAGATAATGCACTGTGTCTTAAGTCAGTGAAAAGTGAATAAAATATCGCATTGATTGGGCTTTAAATTGCTTCTTCATCCACTGTATTCTCTAGATCTGGGGCCCCCAGCAACTATTTAATGTTCTCAGATCTCAAAAGAATGCTCGCTGGAAAGACATATTTGTCGAGTGAAGAGGTGAACGCCGAAACTGAGGGCTATTTTGAAGCAAAGGGCAAATCGTACTACAAAAATGATATCGAAAAGTTAGAAGTTCGCTATAATTAGTGTATCACCCTTGAAATGAATTATGTTGAATAAAAAAAACTAATTATAGCAAAAAATGTGTTTTACTATTGTAGGCCGGGGACTTTTCAATTGAGCTGTTACATATAATATTGGAGTTTATGGAAGGTGCCACTTGTAGGTCATATCGGGCTATTTTCGATCTCATACGTCTGAGATGTTAATTTAAATATTTGTTCAATTTCATTAATCTGTAGCTTTACATCGAACAATTGCTCATGATAACTGCATTTATTTTGACATTAATTACATAAGATACCCGTAATCTTAACCACTAAGTACGTATTAATTTATTTCAACACTTTTGTTTAGTTATATAAGGACTTATATAGATATTATTAAAGCTATGAAATTCACTGAATTTCATAGTGGTCGAAACTCCCAGATTTTGTAATACCGTAATCAAATTTAAATAAAAAAACATACCTAATATGTATATTGATATAATAAAGAAAATACTACGTCTTATTTATGTTTTGTTAAAGCAGACATAACAAAATATGTTTGGCTTCTATTTTATAGAATATTGGAATAATTTTGTATGATTTTTTTGATAAAACATATGCTTACATTATTAAAAATGGATTTACTTGTTTTTATTTCTTGAACAAGGAACTAATACACTGCCGGAAATCAACAGAAGCATTGCATCATTCACTGCCTTTATAAGAACTTATTTCGGTAGACCATGTAATCTTGATTGTACAATATGGGGCAAAAGCCTCGCTACCATTTCGATTGCCTATAACTTTGTTCAAAGAAAAGATAAGTAAGTTCGGTTTTCATAAAACGTTTATTTGGTCTTTTTTTCGTTATGATTGAATAATTATATCGGCTAAGTGGTGACCGCGATGCGCTATGCAACTTTCGGCTCTTTTTAAGGCATTTTTTATGATATCCTGCAAGATCTGAGGCTGAATTTTCTCAATTTTTTAATGAGTATTGCCTTTAAGATGTTGAGTCGTTTGGAGCTTATTTACATAAATTTTTGATTTCAAAAAAGCCCATAAGTAAAAGTCTGGTGGTGTTAAATCCGGAGATCTGGCTGGCCATGCTAAATCGTCACCTTGCGATATTAGTCTTCGTGAAAAGTCGTCATTCAATAATTGAATTTTTGAACGAACTGTGTGTGCTGTGGCCCCATCTTTCTGAAACCACATGTCCTCTAGTCCTTGCTCTTCCATTTCAGGTACAAGAACATTTCGAATCATGTCTTGGTACTTCTCAGTAGTAACTGGAACACTTTGGTCATTTTCAACAAAATAGAACAAAATAAAAATGATGTTTCCAGCATGAATAGCACATCGTATAGTTGTTTTCGGTGGCTGCAATAATGTTTAATTAATTAACGGTTATGTGTTGCCCAAAACCGACTGTTCTGTTTATTAGGGTGACCAATGAGAAAAAAAATGGACTTCATATCTCGTTATCAATTTAGACAAAAAATCTTCAATTTCACCAGACAGCCTTAGGTTTGCATTACTGTATTAAACTCGTTGATCATGATGTCTCTGTAGCAAATTTTGGACTAATTGAATTTTGTAGGGGAACATTTTCAAATCAGTTTTCATAATTCGCATTAAACTGCGTCCAGAAATGTATCACTGGGCACCACGTCTCCACATTTATGTTTGATAATTCTGGAGACTTTGCAAATCTATTACACACCAGAGCCACATTTTCAGCGTTACGAGACGTCCGTTGTCTTCCCAAAACGAGACCTGTCGGCTCTCGTACAATACTGTCGACAATTCGCATGTAAATGATAAATTGTGATTTTGTGAGGCACTGGACGATTAGGATATTTTTGAAGCAATTTCCGCTGAGTGGCAATAATAGAACGATTATTTTCAATAAATATTGTCACTATTTCTGGTCATTCTTGTGGCGTATATTTATCGATAATAAAATTTGGAATTTTACACAACGCAATGGTTAAAGCGAAACTGAGCTAAACGTCACATAACCAAGATTGCGCGCAAACAAAATAGTTGTGGGGCTTTTGCCCCACCTGTTAGTAAATAAGTGATAGTCGGGCAATATCTGCAAAATACGTCGGATAGAATAAAACTCTATTTAAATTTTTGCACTGTGTGTCTACAATGTGTCCAAATGATTTTTTATCTTTAGTGAATTGATTAAAAAAGTAATTCTGCTGACGATTTTAGCATCATTTATGGTTTAACATGGCTAATTAAGCAAGCTTATATTATTTTAGATGCTTTTTATGATTTTACCCACTATTTTTGATAGTTTCTATTTTCAATCTTTATTTGTTGTCTTCGGAAATTGTTGAAATTGGCATAATCCTTCTTCGCGGGCATTTAGAAGGTCCTAAGAATAATTAAAAATATAATATGTTCAATAAAATATTGAACTAACATCACTAAAATTTATGACATCAAAAAAATTATCAAATTACTGTGTCATAAGGACTATATTAAAGTGAAAAATAATGATCAGAGTACATACAAGCGCTCAATTAGCTTCTTTTTCAATGGCATTTTCGTTCAGCAGGTAGCTAGATCTATTAAGAATTCATTAGTGGTGACATTTTTGCTCTTATTTCGTCACAATTGGTATATCGTAAAAAGTATATTCAAAAGTATATCGTATAAAGTAAAACATGCAACAATAACATATAAATTAGAACTATAAATTAAATTTGTGTCTGTAACACAAAATTATATTATTATTTTTGTATTGTTTGGGCTCGGCACCGACTTAAAAATAAGGAACGCTTGAGGTCCTGGGGTCCGATACCTGGTTAGGTTCCAATAGCACCAGCTCGGAAGTGGAATTTCCATTCAGAAGAAGTAGTATTTCGAATAAAAAAAGAAAATTTGAAAATCGGTCCATATTTGACGGAGAAATCGGTAAACATACTTAAAAAATATATATAGTCGAACATAGAACCCCCTCCTTTTTTGAAGTCGGTTAAAAATAAGATGCAATTAGTTTAATTAAGATGAAAATGAATTGGTTTTGGTACAACATTGATACACAAATTATGATAGCTCTATAACATTGTAGAAAATTTTCTGAAGTCACTATCGTCGCTCATGAGACATTTTAATATAATTCATTGTTTGTTGATAAAACATTAACATAGAATAAGTAGATAGAACTGAATTCTTTTTCATTGTTTTTTTGTTTCTATGTGGATTTTAAACTAATGCTAACGTGATATATGACCATTTACAAGAAATAGTTTATTGGCATGGTTTTTTTGAGAAATCCTTAATGTTTAATTGTAATAGATGTACCAGTATTAACTTTTCTTAACTTATAAGGACTTAAATTATCTTTTATCGTTCAAAACTTAATAACTTGGAATAAAATAATTTAATAAATAAAATTATATTTCTTTCTTTTTTTTAATGCACATTTTCCAATTTGTGAGTGTTTCTCAAGGCAATTTTGAAATCGATATTGTTCTAATGTACCAAAATAAAATGACTGCAAAGTGAAAAAATTGAACATCGTACAACATTTCGAATTCTTTATAATCATTTTGAATTCATATTGATTTGTCAAGGTTGGTTTGACTATTTCTGGCATTGGTTAGAATACTCCGGTTACAAAAGAAGCAAATATATTTTTAGCAAGATAATTTATTTAGAGCAGATTGTATCTATACTCTGCCAGAAGTGTTTGAACATCCCGGTAAATTTTCACTTTTATCTATTAATCTTGCCTTTTTCACACATAAAAAAATATTTTCTTAGTTACCAGATGTAATACTGTGACGAAGTCGATACATTTGGGGATTTTTGGAATTATATTATTAAGGTTTAGGGACATTATATTAACCGTTCGGTCAATGACCGGGCACCCGGGTATCCATTTCAATTTATGGCCGTCTGGATCCCCAAAATTGAAGCAATTTCACACCCATTTTTCGTCAAATTTTTTAACAATCAATTAATTAATAAAAGTTATTAACTATCAAACTTGATTTATACACACTTCAGAGACTGTTTATTAAAGTATTTAGTTAATTTGACTTTTAAATTGATAATAGACAATACACTTTATAATTTTTTTTAACAACAAAACAGATATTTTTAACTAAAATAGTAAGTAAGAAATACATAATTCCGTTTTATTTTATTTTATTAATATCGTTTTCCATTCTTTTAGTACTTATTTATTTACATTATTTTATTTATTATGATACAGCTCCATATACAAATTGAAGTACATTAAATTATTTCGTCGACATCCTTCACATGTCGTGGTTGTAATACAGTGTTCGTCACAAATAAGATTCTCAGATACCGAGCAAATTTTTCTAATTTATTGCGCCGTTTCTTACATTCACTTTGGAGACATTCATAGCATACGCCAGTAATCTTTTTCCTCCCAGTTGAATCGAGCTGCGTCTGAGGTGTCAATGATACAGATGATGTTCGCTGATGCGCATTCGGATTGATAGCTCGACCAAGAAGAGATTCAATTGCCACTTTTATTGAGAAATGCCTCATAATTTATGCATTATTCGAACGACTTTCAACGAGTGGAGTACATAGCTCTCTGCCCAATTACCGATAAAATAATCGTCATTCATACGATTTTTTAACAATCATTTTATTATTCTCATAATACAGAATATGTGATGCAAGGCAGGCAATATCGGGAATATTGTAAAAAAGTGCTAAAGGCCACCTTTCAGTTGATCTTTTGGTAGTATATCTACCAAGCGTTTTATCCATCGTGTCTACTCCAGCTTTAGACCAGTTATAAAACTCAATAATTTCGGATTTTTTCTTTGTACTACCACTAATTTTAGCTTCATGATAGCATAATTACTACCTTTTTTTTTTTGGCACCTAACTACATAGGGTAACTTTTTCATGAAAGCCAAACACAGTGGATAATTCTTCTCGCGTTTTTGATACAGCCTACATACAGCCAGATATTGCTGGTGGAATGTATGCTTTATTTTTCTTCAAGGTGCCAACAATTGTCAAGTTCCAAGATAGTAAAAATTTTGCCCGTGGAAGAGTAGTGAAGAAATTATCCATTGTAATATTTCTACCGGATTCTCTATACGGTGCCACCAAGTCTTTGACAACTCTTTCACCAACGTTTTTCTCACGACCATCTTTCGAATTTCCAGTGTAAAGCTGTCCAGTAAGTGGACACGAATTTTTAGCATCCCATATCCACCACACTTTAATTCCATATTTAGCTGGCTTTGACGGAATATACTGAGTGATTCTAGTTCGACCTCGATATGGATAAAGTTGCTCGCCAATTTTCAGGTATTCTGTAGGCTTATAATGTTTGGCTAAATTACTATTCAACATTGTCCAAATGTCTCGTATTGGAGCAGCTTTATCATTCTCCAAGCGCTGAGCTCGAGTATTGGCATCATCAAATCGAATAAAGGGAATAATATTCCAGAAGCGATTGATACTCATTGCTGCATGATACAATGGATTTTTTAACAATAATTTTATTATTCTCGTAATACAAAATATATTATGCAAGGCAGCGATTATATATTAGATACTCATTGCTGCACTATACAATGGATATGAATACGGCTGTCATATTTCCCTTGCATTGTCAGTATTGGAGTTATTAGCAGGGACATCTCAGGTACCTAAATATCGATTGGTTTGGCATTCCGCTATTGTTATTTCTATGAGAACTATAAACTGTGTCTCTATAGCTATTTCATATGCCACATAGCCAGCTTACACGGAAATCATTTTTTTACACTAATAGTAGTTGCATAGGTACCCAGGTACTCGGTAATTGAACGAATGGTGAAAGTTTGGGCAGAAACCGGACGGTTAAACACATACAGTGGTTTTTCAATATTAGATCTTATAAAATAGCCGTAAGTTTTATTTGATGGTTTCAATCAATTTAATATAGATCAGATAGCGTGGAAAATATCCATTGTCGTTACTGGTTTTATTTAATTCAGGACTGGGTTTTAAGATAAACGCAGTCTTGGATGCATCGTATTTGTTTGTGATAATTGTGTTAGAGTTTTGGGATAAATTCCACCCCTACCATGCATCCAATATTTCCATAAAATATTCTATACAATAGGTATGTATTTTATGTAACTTAAATTGCAGGTAACAATTATATCCGTTCATTCATCCGTTATTCGTCCAATAGGCCAAAGAAATACGTACAGATTTTAACGTATATACGGATTGTAGAGATTTTAAAGACGGGATTTCATCTAGGATAGTGCCACTAATTCAATATTTGTAACCATATTGTAAATATGTATGTAAAAATTAAAATTGATCAGGGATCATTAGAAAACTATAATTAATGCACCTAAACTTTTCTTGTATGCTAGTAATAGTTTTGATGACATATAGTTAAATGAGCGTCTCCCTGAAGTAGAGAGATATCTTGGCAGTTTCACCGATATAAGTAGTTAGATTATCTCCATCACCAATACATATTTTTCTCGTTTTTCTGCTGAATCTTATTTTAGTGGTTCATTCACATTATATATATAAATTTGTTATGGCATATTTCATTATATATTCTAATCAACAACGTACTTTTCTATTTTGTCCATTTTAATTCAACACGCGCTCGCGCGTTATGCGGCCATCGGCAATAAAAATGACCTCAGGGCCGAATGACCTGGCGCGTGACACAAAAAAAAATTGTCAAAAAATATTAAAATCTAGGCTGGACACACGTTAAAAAATGTTATTAGGAACAGTTTATTGTTGTAATCAGAAAAAACGTAGTCGGCCTATAGGCTAAGTATTTGATCTCAGATTGGCAGGGAACGTGTTAAGAGTTTAGATGAGTTTAAAAAAGCATATTCTTTTTAATATATTAAATGAAATATTTATTTCAAACAATTTAGTAAATCAAGGAAGCATATTTGACAATTATTTTCTGAAATATGCTCTTTTAAAAATTCAGCCAAGTTCCTTCTCTTTTAGCTTCTCAAAGATCGCAAAAATCTTGCAAATAGGCGTGGTTAGAATAAATCGTGAATAGTTCATCTGATTTTAATAAAGAAATATGTTTTTTTGCTAGGTCTATAAAGCTCGTACTTCAACGAAGGAAAAAAAATTAAAGTAGAATTTTTGGTGAAATTGTCAACAAAAAGTCCGATTTTTTGGTCAATGTCCGTTACGTGTTACCTCGTAAAATAAGTTAATATCCAATAATTACCAAATAATGGTATTTTGATGTGCGCAAAATTTGAATAGGATCGGTTCATACCTTTTTGAGAAATTAAGTTCCGATTTCCGCAAAAATGCGATTAAATATTAAGGTTGATATAATATGCAGATTTTTTAAAACCTACATACAACCATCGATTCCGGCCCCATCGGCTCTTCTCTGTAACAAATTCTTTCTTCTCGGGTCCTAGTATCACTTTTCGAGCTTCTTGGCCGAAGGGCTGGTGAAAGATTCATTATTAATCTATGCACTTTTCGGATTAAACGATTGTTTCTTGTTTTTGACTTATCTTTTCACTAAGCACCTGCTACCAGATCGGACCTAGTAATTTTACTCATTTTTAAAATAAATAAATATATTCCTCTCCCAAGTAGCAACAATTAACTAAAGCATTTAAAACTAGTTATTCTTACAAAGAGAACGCTAGCGAGGAAGGCAGACAAATAATAGCTAAGTAACTGTTTTAAAATATACCTGCTATATACCAGAAATCTCAAACTCTCCTAAAACCTTAATAGATGTCCTAGTCTGATTCCCTTATACACAGTTTCCGGGGATTCAATAAAACGCACAGCTGAATTTTTTATGATTAAAAGCTTTGAAGTTATTAGCTTCCTATTAATCAGTCATTTTTTCATTTTATCAAATTTTCCAAATATATGCAATACAATATATATATATATATATATATATATATATATATATATATATATATATATATATATAAATCATCTAATAAATCAAAACCTATTATAACACTTATAATTTAATATTTTAATATTACTGATAAAATCTACAGACTATAGCTAAAGACTAATGCAAATATTATTTGTGTAATATGTTATCTTTAAAGATGTTTTAAATCTGCTTATATTTGACATATTAGTACCATAGTTACATACTGGAAAAGTCTAGATATAAATACAGCGTCATTAATTTGCTCAATGAAAAGTCATAAATGAAGAAATAGAAAATGAATAATCTAAATTCCTTAATTTTTATCATATTTTGCTTTCTTAAATCAAAAAGTGAAAAATGTGGGAATCTAATACAACATTAATTACTCCAATCCATTATATCATGTATTTATTCCCAAGAATATGACCAATTTTTCATGTTGTGTCTATTGATACTTCATTTGCCGACAATAGAACAAATATATGCGTATTCTAAGTAAGTGTTATAGATAATTTATTAACATGCAAGGATATTTTACCTTTAAATATGCAACAAAATAAACTAAAATATTTTCTTAACTCTTTTGGGTCAATTGGATGCAAAATTTTGCGTAGAAAATAATGGTTTAAGAAAAGAAAAAAACTAGAATAAAAACATTTATTTCATCAAGGTCCATCAAGATATATGAATATATCGCTCAAAATAACCATAAATGAAATCACAAAGATTGAATTATTTTATGATAGTAACATTAAAATTATTTTTAATAAGATATAGTTATTGACAAATAAGTGAACTAAAGAAGCCTCAAGTTGAATAGGTGTGTGATACACTAGATGGGTACCATCAGTGCATATATTATAATAAGTTTTTACATCGAAACAATATATATATATATATATATATATATATATATATATATATATATATATATATTAACCAAAATATTTTCCTCTTAATAAACAGCTATTGCTCGTCTTCCTAGCGGTATCATAATACCGTGTCGAAAGACTCCCTTTTGGTTTGGCAGCGATCCAATTATCCACTCAACTTTGCAATTCCTGGAAACTGTATGCCAGTGCCAGCATTTATCTGAACATACGGTATTCAGAAGATTCATTCCAGTTGCAGCAGTGAATCCCTCATAACACACTACACTGATTGCTTGTTCTGTTGATTCTGCCATTTGCATAACAAAACTTAATGGCCATGAGTATTCTCCTTCTGTGTCGATATCTATGGTTCTTCCTGAATAAACTATGGTTTATTTTGCTTAGGATTGTCGTAGTGTAATTCACTGTTTATCTCAAGTCACAAAACCCTACAGAACATTCCTGTTTTTTGACTGTCATTCATTGAATCCGTAATGTTCGAACGTTTGAAATGAGATTGTCATTGATACCAATGTTTCTTCCTTCTGGCTTTATCTCAGCATGTAATTATCTGGAAATAGTTGATTTATCAACTGTAAATTTATATGAACATTCTTTGGGCCTGAGCTTGTTTTTAGTCCAAATAAACTTGCCTTGTCTTTAAAACCATCACTTAGGATATGAGAGCGCAGCATGACCATAAGTTTCTAAAAGTGATTGATAAACCGCAGAAGCCGATTTCTTGACGTCAAACAACAAAACAAATGAATGTTGAAAACGCAAATTTGATTTGAAATAACTAATGCTGATGAAATGTATTTTTTTTGTAAATTTGGGAATGGGGGAGAACAGCTAAGATATTTAGAAAAAGCAATACAAAATCTTACTTTCTAATAAATCTATTATATTCTGAGATTTATTTGTTGATGTTCAGCAAGTAATCTTGTGGACCCTTATATTTCAAGTACCCTTATATAGTATTTCTCATTGTTTGATATATTGTATACGTTCTTAATTCAAATTTCTATAGTGATGGATCCTGTAGACTAACGGATCATCGGAATAAGTATATAGAAGGTTTACACTGTAAATACTTTAACACTAATGACATGGTAATCTAGTGATATATACTTAAAGTTCAAGGTAGGGAGACTGATGGTACGTTGTTAAAACAAGATAGTGCTGTATCCCATATATATTATTATTATATTTATTACGATACACTTTATTACGATAATTTTCAAATGGCTATGTTTATTTTATTATCGATTATCAATGGAAAAATATAAATGTTGCTATAAAATGTGCGTGACAAAAAATAATAACTTAATTCTTTCACAAATATAATAACCTTTTCATTCTATTTATTACTCTTAACATACATTTCTCATCACCATTTTCTTTTATCAATGAGTTGTTGCCATATAATATTAATTACAATATATCAGATATTACCAGGCGCCCATATCTAAAACATAAATGATTTTCCTTTATCTGTGTACCTATTTGTACTATAATAACAAGTCTTAAACCTAAAATGTGTTCTGTTACCTTTCTTTTTCTATCGTTTGTATGTACTTCGCGTGGTTATAGATATACATTTATGTTTGTAACATCCTTATGACTGTTCAGAAGCAAAAGTATAAAATTCAACAAAGAGCAACTATAGCAACTACATTAACAACCAGCCTAGAGCTGTAGGACCGGATCCTAAGGAAAGGTATCTAATTTGGTCACTTACCAGAAAGAATGAATATAGTAGCTTGGAGCATATTTTAAGCTATGAACTCGCTGATTACTTTTTTGTTGTATTCATTATGGCCAGGAAGAGGTTTGCACAAAAATACTAAAAAAGGTGACGGATTTTTTACATTTAAATCTCATAATATAAAAGGAGTGACGTGGAAGACTTGTTAAATCAAAATAGTGATGAACGTGTGCAACTCAATTAATATATTCATCCAAGAGCAAAAAGAAGATGTAAGGATGAACAATCAAAACAAGTTAATTCAAAATATCATCAATGTTACACTGAAGAACCTAGAGAAGCTGAAGCTAGAAGATATAGAGTCATCATCATAAAGTGCATAGAGGAGCTCTTAGAAAATATAGTCAAAATCATCCTGAACTTTTAAGGCATCTCTTTATTCATCAGCATCTACTCTTAGAATATATTCTATATATGATTCGTAAATATATTGTATGCTTTCCAATAACGTCTCTCGGCACAAAAAAGTAAATATTTTTAATTCCAAACTTATAATTCAGGAGTAATGCTTTATTTATGTTTTGCCCAGCCTAAGTTTTGCTAAATTAAAATTTTAAATTTATCTTTATTATTATTTTGATATTAAGATATTTTAATATTTCGATATTTTTCAAATTTTGCAGCTAAATTCCACAATCATCTTTTATCATGTTCATTTGGCATAATTTGGTATCATTAAAAGTTCTGTAAATTATAAAATATTTGTATGTGATGTAAGATATTTAAAATATGTTAACTTATCAGTAATACATTGTGCTATAACTAATATATTGTGCTATAACTAACTAATAAATGCTATAACAATAAAGTTACGGATGATGATTAATTTGATTTTAGTAGTTTTTCATTCCATTATTTCGCGGTATTAATAAATCATTGTTGACGCTTGTTATAAAGAAAATTAAATTAATAACAGTGTCGGTACTCAGGATATTGTAAATTATTTACTAAATAGGAGAGAAGAATTATATGGTGAGTGATTTATAATTAAAGAGCAAAAGCTTACAGCATTTTATTTTTTAGCGAAAAAGATGTTATATTAATATGTGTTGCTTGCTGAGGCGATTTTGTTTGGTAACACAAAAACTCTAAACAGAATGTTTTAATGAAAATTAAGGTCAAATGGTAACCTAAAATAATTATAATTAATAAGATTGTAATAATAGCATAGAACTTTCACGAAAGTAACAGTAAAATGCCTGTAGGTATTATTAAGGAAAAAATTTCAAGATTTAATTTAGGTATAAATAAGTTTTCAATTTTAAAATCTACTTTATAACAAAGGCAGAAATTTTATATAG
Source organism: Rhynchophorus ferrugineus (assembly GCF_030347505.1). NCBI lineage: Eukaryota > Metazoa > Arthropoda > Insecta > Coleoptera > Curculionidae > Rhynchophorus > Rhynchophorus ferrugineus. Next base: position 38,809,128 of record NW_027472580.1, on the reverse strand, counting down.
TGGGTTGAAGAAGCAATTTCGTTTTGTTATGTCGTCACTAATCAGCATCAACCAACTAATCAACGGTTTAATCGATCAATGGCTTCGATGAGTTCGATTATTTGCCACCTGTCTGATGAAACCATCTATATGCAATTTCTGTTATTTCTGGATTGAACCAAGTGATTTTCGCAAGCCTCTTTTGAAACCAGCTTTGCATCATTAAGCCGGAAGATTTTATGAAGACCGGAACAAATCGTAGTCATGTGGGTTAAGATCCGGGCTATTAGATACATGTATTAAAACATATCCACAAAATTGGCGTGAGAGCGCCTTTCAGGAGTTAATTAATTCTATAGCTCGTTTAATAAAACAGTGAGCACACGTCATCTAAATTTATGACGTCAAAACGTAACAGTTTTGTCGCATGAAATTTGAGTTTTAATTCATTTTGACTTTAACATATAAAAAGATTCTAATCTAAATACACTTATGAAACAAAAATAGTGTTATGAAATATAATTTATTTTAATATTATAGTACATCTAATATATATTATCAAAAGACTTAAACTACAGTTACAATAATTTGTAGCTTAGAGTTGTGTTTTATTATATCTACATTATATTATTTTCTATACCAACTATAAGGTAGATTTGTAGGAGCGCTTTTCAATGTGATATACCCTTGAGGCCTAATCTACCTAATTAATAATTGTATATCCAAGTAATGTGTTTTACTTTTATTAGAGAGCCTATTTACCTTTTACTTTTAGTTCTTGTTTCCTTCGTTGAAGTGTTTCCTTGTCAAATCATTTTGATATCATTGTTACTAATTGTGTATATTTTTCTTGATAAAATTGTATATATTCAGTGCATTCTCCCTCATACATTTGCCGTATTTGTAAAAGAATTCCTTAAACAAGTATTCCTTCTCTTCTCATATATTTTAACTGAATTCTCATCTCTTTTCTGAAAAATTACGTACAGTTACAAAATAGTTATCCTATAAATTAATTATAAAATTACCTTTAGTTATTTCCACTCTCACTGCCCTGTCTCATTAATTATGAGCACTAGATCATAATATCACCTCTGGAATGTTTTATTCAGTCACTGTAATTTTCTGAGTTGCTATTCAAATCAATACCTAAGGTGCTAATTTCCAATCTATCTAACACTTGTTGCCTATGTAAACTATGTAACATTATTCCATCTTTTGTCAATATAAGTCAATTTTTTTCAATTTAGTTTGATGAAGTTCATCCAAATCAAAGGTGTTATTATAGATAATGTTCCTTTCCACATATATAGACAGTTCTCTCTTGTATATTATATCATACTTGATCTGCATGTTTAATGCTGTTTAAAGCCATTGGTATGTTAACACTCTGTGACCATATTGTTCAGACATCTACCAGGTATCTTTTTTCAGGTCTATTTATAAAAGAGTAAATTACACAAAATGCAATTACATATTTTATTTATATTTACCGAGTAACAATTTCAAATAGTTCACCCTTTGACATGATTTATCTAAGACTTAATTTATATATGGGGATGGAATTTTTTAATTATAGATTTTGTCGATACACTTGTTGAGATTATTTCAACCATAGTCGTCTACTATGGTATGGTACATTGTTCATAGCAAGAAGTAATGGTTCCTCCTTCTCTAATAGCTGATTCTTAAACCAGTGCAAAAACATATGAACGCTAACTCTGCACCAAGAATAAAACCATTCTTGTTTCGTGTACAAAGAACAATATGTCTGTAATGAATTATTAATAGATAAGGCGATTAACAAAATCTAATCAATTGTTATTCTAACATTAATTTTTTTCCGTTAACTTTTGTTGTCTATACTATTTTTGTTATCATCTTGTCTTGACTGACCTTGATATGACCCCCTTTGATATCCCATTTAACAACAAGTCTTCCTGGATTTTATTGTATGCTTTTAAAAATTGTAATCTTCTAAAAGCAATATCTGGAAGTTTCATTAGGCCTCTTCACGTGTTATCTTTACACCATTTAAATATTCTGTTTCTTAACAATGTATGAAGCGATGTTCTACAAGTATTCTATGGATACCTTCCAGACCAACAGTTTGCTCTGAGATGATTGTATTAAATTATGTTTATATTGAAAAAGTACTCACTGTTTTTATACTTCTCCTAAATTTTATCGCTGATGGAGCTCGTCAATGTGATCTTGATCTTTTTTCTTCCCGCTTCGTATGAGGACGGTTTCATTTCGATGAATCCAATAAAATATATTTTTCATATTTTGAGATATTTATTTCACAGTGCCCATACTAATATTCAATGAAGGTGTATTACGCTAAAATATTTCCAATATAAACTGCAGCAACTTAGTGTTTAACATTATTGATACTTACGTCTCTGACGCAATTTACTGCCAATAGCTCTCTCATTAACCATCTCATTCCTGTTCGAAGTAAATTATTAGAGACGTATCAGATAGATATACAAATTGGGATAGGCCATACATTAAACATCTTGATGGCGTGACTTTACTATTATTTTGAATAGACTAGACACTTTTTCAAGAATTGACTATTTTATTCGCATTAGTTGATGATAACAAAGTGTGATTAATGGCTGGTTTGGTGAAGCTTATTTAGAAACAATCCCACCGATTATACGGGTTTTTTCGTTGGTACGAATGAGGGTTTTATAACAATTTATGAAGATCATCCTGATTTCAAAGCCGACAAACCAAACCAAGCAAAGTCTTCCATAATAAACTTATTTTAATCTTCTAATATAACAATCGTTGTTGAAATATCTACAGTGGTTTTGACTTTAAGTAAATTGATATTAGTAATTATATAATCATATGTATCATAAAAAATTATCTCAGAGACACTTTATAGCTGACGCTTTAAGGAATGATTAATTGCAGACAATGAAACAAGATACCACTACAGAAACAAATGTTATAATTTTATTACAATTTACAGCCTTTCATTAAGTCCTATCTTACTAGAAAAATAATAATTAGCTATAAAAGGTGATATATTTTATATATGTAGTTTAGAGTACATCTTTTTATAACATTTAGATAATCGTGTTCATTAAAATTGTTCAGATTATAAATGAGATATATATCTATAAATGGATATGCATGATATAATATTTATATTTCAACTAATGGAGATTTAGCATTAGCACATTTGGCGATTCGGCTAAGACATTAGGTCTCTCACTTCAACACTAAGATCAATATCTGATAATAGGCTGAATTGCATTATTTATTTAGTCAGGCTAGTGAATGAACTGGATACAGTTAGATTGTTTTGATAATGATGCTGGTAGGATTTTAACAATTATCTTACCAATAATATATATATATATATATATATATATATATATATATATATATATATATTGATTTGATATATAAAAGTATTTCAAACTATTTAGTAAATAAAAGATGCATAGTTAATAAATACTTTGACAAATGTCATGCTGTTTTTGAAAGTAGGAACTGGAAACTCACCTCCCTTGAGCTTTCAAGAAAAAGGTTCTGTCAGCGGGGCCAGGATAACTCGTGACTAATTAATCTTACATAAACGTATAAATTGTGATAAAAATACTTTTCTCAAATACTGGATAACTTTACATTAATTACATTTAATTAATTATATTTACAATAATACATGAATCGATTCCATCCATAAAATAGAGAACCTACTACAGCGGCAATACGCAGAACATCCTATGACTTTTACATGTGATTAATGTGGCAGTAGCTTGCCTAGAAATAGTTTTAAATTTATTTTTCCCGATTTAGTTGTTTTTCTTCAACAGATTTTTTAACCAAACTAAAGCATTTGTACGCACTATTTTTTGTTAATAACAAAAGTTTCAATATAAGGTATATATACGATTTAGATTCTCCTTCACCAATTTAATTTGTATACTTGTGGCTTCCATATTACCATCTGCTGTGTTTAGTTCTTTTCAAAGCTTTACAAAATTTACAATAAACGTCTTTTACAAAAACATCTAAAAATTTTCCGAGATAGTAACCATTTGACGTAACACACCTTATAAAGATGGATTTTTTTTTCTTCATCTAGAAACAACAAAAAGTCTTTCGGCAACCGTGCCAACATTTTTGTGACTTAAAAATCGTACGTTACGTTATTCAAAAAAGGATGAATTATATTTATTAAGTTACAATTTTTATTACATTCGGCAAGTTATACATCTAATATTCATATTTCAAGAATTAGCCTGCGAGTTATTTCATACGATTTACCAATTTCTTGATACGATGAAATGTTGATATTATATATTTCACGCTCCACCAGAATTTTGAAACCAAGATCAAATTTTACACACTGCTTAAAATTTACCCTACCATTACACGCTTTCTCCTCTTCATGTATTATATTAGTAGACTTTGCAAAAGTAACTGGTGTTGAAAAAACAAAAAAAAAAACAGAATATTTAAGAGTAATTTCTGAAGAGTCTTCTGGCAGTCTATTCAAAATAACAGTGAACTTTGACACAATGGTTTGTTAGGTGAAATTAATAGTTAGGTAATGTTAGGTTAAGTTAATAGTGACTCCAGGGGTAAATATCACTACATAAACCTGCCTAGAAGTCTGCCTCATAAGTGGTGTGGAAAATAGTTTAATGTAACTACAATAAAACACAGCTCTACCATCCAAACTATTATAACTGTATAATTAACTATAGTTTAAGTCCTTTGATAATATATACTTTAAATGTACTATAATATTAAAATAAATTATATTTCATAACTTGACTGAACTGAAAATAGTTTACTGTAACTGTAATAAAACACAACTCTACCATACAAACTATTATGACTGTATAATTAACTAGTTTAAGTCCTTTGATAATATATACTTTAAATGTACTATAATATTAAAATAAATTATATTTCATAACGTCGTTTTTGTTTCAATGTTTTTTAGATCAGAATTCTATTGCATCTCAAAGCCAAAATAGAGTAAAATTAAAGTCGATGCGGCAACATTACGACGGTTTGACGTACATTTAGATGACGTGAGTTAACGGTTTTATTGAACGAGCTATGGTATACTTTGATTGTTTAGAGTTTGTGCCCTGTTCTAGTGATATCCAAGAGTTGTAATACTTCAATATTAACACGAAAATGGAGTCTAAACATATCTTCTTGCGATTGACAGTTGGTATCTGAGAATTCCGGTTTAAACACTTGCTATGCTCCTTAGCACATTATTCCGGAAAAATAGTATTATATTTACATAGTTTTTTTGAGAATCATTGCCAAAATTGAATTCCGTTTTTATGTACTGATAATTATGATTTTTTTTCCAATTAACCAATATATTTTCCTATTTTTGAAAACCCTTTATTTTCCTTTTTTTGTATCAATAGTCATTCCAAATTATTTATTGGTGTTTGTACAGTCTGATTATAGGTGAACTGTACATTGCACTTTGTTTACATTACACTGCACATTTACTTTGGTTAATTTTATTTTCCAGTTTTGGAAAGTTTTGAGGTTGTTTCTCCGGTTTTGTCTCCGACAGCAAGAATTGCAGTGTCATCAGCAAATGTAGTCATCGTTATATTCTCCATTTGTGGTATATCACATCTGCAAAATTGGGTAAAGAATTGGCAACAAAACTCTTCCTTATTGTACACCTACTTAAGCCTTTTTATGCTTTGGGTCTCTTGTTTTTCTGTCAAGATAATGTGTTTCTGTAGCTTATGACCAGCGTGCCAAACCTTATCGAAGTATTGTGCAACATCTAATAATATATTTAAACCTACTGTTTTATCTTCATAGGCTTTTTTAATTTTATATTCACTCTATGCACCTTATCAATTGTTGAATGCTTATTAATATACCCAAAGTGATGTGTTGGTATTAGCATTTTTCCTTCTATAATCCAATAATTAAATAACGCAAGTAATAATAAATAAAACATGTATATTCATATGTATAATATAATATTTAACATTAAATATAATTCCCTTCTTTGCTCTACGTAATTATTAAAACAATATTTTAAATAAAATACTGCATTGTGAACTCACATCATTAATGAAAGCTGATGGAAAGCTACTAAAGTAATATTTATTTGTTCTTAATTTTTATATATAATAAAATAAATAATTCACTGGCAACTCTACGAGCATTTCATAACATATAGAAAATATATGCATTCAATATACGCAATCACTCAACTTATAATTTATTTCATTGTAGTTTCAATGATGGTAATAAAATTATTATTGCTTAATAATAACGGATAATAACATAAGCAATTAGACATTAAAATAACTGGGTTTTATGACACGGCATTAGACAAGTGCTAATTTACGTACCGGGTGATAGCAGATTATTGTTGTTACTTGTTTATGTTTTAAATAAGTTTTTTTACATCGACATAAAAATATTTATTTAAAAAAAAATTCCATCTTAACACAAAGGATATACATCGGATAAGTACTCTTTATAATAGTCAATTCATTGTTTTTAACAACAACACAACACAAAAAGAGTATATTTTAAAAGTTGACCTTGATAGAGAATAGGAATTTAACTAGTTTACATTTTGTGTTTTGTTTCTTTTGTAGTTCAACCAAAACTACATTGCTCGAGTGAACCGCTTGATAGAGACGAGACGAGATACCATTTTTTTTAAACAAAAATACACATAAAGAATAATTTGGGCGATAAAATAAAAGGTGTTTTACGACTGGAATTTAAAACCAATTTAGCGCAATTATTAATCAACCAAGCATTATCCCCCCACCATCACATCCCAGCGTATTACCTTATATTAGTAAAATACAGGTGTAAAGATCTCAAATTGTTAATGTGTATATCCGTTGTGCGCGACGTGTGTAATCAAGGGACCATAGATGCGGTGATATCGACAGATACCTTGCGAAATATTTAACTAAAACCGAGGATAATTAATAGGCGTTATGGATACTAACCATAAGGTAAGTGTATATATATGGAACAAAAAAGAAAGGTGGTATTGTTATTTGTTTGTATCGATCTGATTTGTATAGTACGTTATAAAATACAGTTGTCCTACTTTACCCAGTAAATGTGGTTCTTTTTGTAGTCTTGTTCTTTGTGTAGAATTATGCAGTAGTTAATGACTTTGACAGGAAATTCTTATAATTATTGCAAGAATAAGTCAAAATTATTTTAGAAATATCAAATAGAAATAAATGTCAATCTTTACATCACCTTTATGACATATTTTTATTGCAATAAAAAATCAAATATTTTAATTCTCATTAAGAAAAGCATAATGATTCGAAATAAAATATGATATTTTCATTGCAGGTATGGCATATACATAACTTTAAAGTTCTTTTTTTATTAATATATCGTTGGATTAATAATAATAAATTTATACTAATCCTAGCGTTAATATTGTCTGTTTTTTTATTGGCCACAACATCAATTTCATAGTGATCATATGTATATAATTGACCATATCCAATTCTTAATTTAACTACCTTATAACATGTCTGATGAATAAGGTCCGTAAGAGAACGCAAAGAAACCCTTTCAACATATCTTTATTAAATTTTTCAAATTCAACAGACCATAAAATAACATGTCATTATTTTTGTTGAAGGAATATTTGATTTTGGTGTCAATGTTGATATAGATTATAGTAGGTCAATTTTTATCCTGTATAATACTGTAATTAAACATATTAACTAACAAATTTTATATCTACTCATAAATATTTTTGTTTCATCCTTTTTTCTGTTATATCAGCCGATGTCGATTATTTTCGTGAATGAATGAATTTGTTTTGATTATTTGATGTTTATTTATATCTTTCTAATAGATTTTTCGTGTTTGATCTTTTTGACTTTGGCATGGATCATCAGCTAGCAATTAGTTCAGCTGCTTTTTACATTTCACACGAAAATTACTTTAAAACTAAACTTGGTCGGCTTAGTTGGCGCAGTGGTAAGGGTGACAGGACGGTCCGCCTTCTGTTACGATAGCCGCGGGTTCGAATTCTACTGGGGTATGGTCCTAAATTTATGTTTGTGATTGTCCGTAGGCACAACAAAATCAACGAAAATGGGCTGGATAAGACCGGATGTTTTCTGAGACGATCTCCAAAGGAGGTCACTTGCCAGTCGGTAGTCTTAATGTCGAGAACCGTGGTTCGGAGGCCACGTTAAACACTAGGACCAGCCCAGATAAAACCTACTGGTAAAAAGGAGACTTCAAAATATCCAAAAAAACTTTTTGAGATAATAGAGGGATACAACTATTTCAAGAATTTTCAAATAATTATCAAACACTCATACCACTCCCAGAAAATTAAATTAATACTTAGATTAACGCTAAAGTAAATTCATTAGGTTTACGTATAATAAAAAATATAGCTTTTTTAAACCTGTAACTTAATCCCTAGTGATTGAAATGCCCAAGATATCTTCAGTAGATTAGCATATTTGTACATCACATGGTCAGATTTTTTTAAGGTGCTATAGAGTATTAGCATCAGGTTAACTGATGTGTTGGGTTTATAAGGTCTTCAGAAAAGTTTAACCATTTTATATATCGAACAACACAACCAATAATACAAAATAATTAAAATAGCAACAGTAATTTAAAGAAAAACAAATTATTATTATAATAAAATGTATTTTATGTTCTAAATTTAACCAAAAATATAACATAAGACTCTTTAACTCATTAAATATAATGATTAAATTAAGAACATGCTGTTCCAATGAATGGCGTTGCATCATATCCATCATATTAGTTCTGAAGAATTACTTTCACCTTATTTGTTGACCTAAAAGATTATCGTAGCAATTTTGATACACAGAAGTTTATATAACGGCTTCATGTATCTAGCTAACGTAACTGTTAATAAATAGCTTAGCAAATTTAATATTAGCAAATATCAAATTCTTAAGGCTTGTTTAAGATTTTTAACAAACATTTCTTCATAAGTGTATTTTTTATACTTAAGGTCAGACATTTATTTTTAGAGAAATCACTTATTTATACTGATGGATATCTTTATGGTGTAAAAAACAGAAACTAGGTATTTGCGCGCTTTTAGCTCGGCAACAGTAATTTTTATGGATTCCTAAAACATATCATAATGTCGATTTCAACAACACATCGTTATCCTTGCAAATAATTTTATAACAGGACATATAAAATTGAATGTCTTATCTTTCTTATCTTACAATTTATAACATTAATATATGATGGTATTGACCAATACAAGCTTATAGAGTTTTATGAAATATACGTCATATTAAAAACATAAATAGGAAACACCTAAACCAGAATGTGAACTTGGAGTTATTTTGTTATGAGGTTGGCCACTGACATTACGTTTGACTATATCTAATTTTAAATTCAATAATATAAAAAAATAAGCTAATTGGCTGTTCTTGATATGGCTGCATTTATAAATAATACAGATTTTATAAATTAAGACAGGTAGTTGTCCATCTATTTGACTTATCAAGGTTACGGTTAAATATGTTTTTGAGACAAGAGATATACAAATGCTATTTAAAAAAACAAAAGTTACAAGTCCCGTGATGATATCAATACTTCATATATCAATATCTCTTCGATAAATAGGTGGAGATTTTAGTAGCATATTTTAGAGAATGGAATAATATAAGTAAAGTAACAAAAAAATAATATTTTGTGATATTCTTGTGTCCCCTTTTTACTAATTAAGAGTCTTGATGTACTGGACTTACTATTTGATGTGGACTCTGAACCACGGTCATCATTATCATCACCTACTGTCTGACGAATTTCTAAGTTGGTCAGAAATCATCTTGGAATATTTCTGGTCTTAACCAGCCTAATTTATGATATGATTGTGATTGTTTTTCTTATCGGATCTTGCACTATTGCCTATGAACAATCACAAGCATAAATTTATAACCATGCTCTAGCAGCATTCAAACCCGCGACTATTGCTGAAGTGAGAGGACCATCCTGTCGCCTTGGAACGTATCTACATCGGCTATTCAACTGAAAAAAGCTATTTTATTGGTATACTGAATTTTAAATACCCTATTGTTTATGGATAATACATCGGAAAATTGTCCCATAAGGTGACTTATAAGTCATAGAGAATTGGTAATAAATCTGGCGAATAAAACCTTTTTTTTCTTTTGAAATTTACAATACTGTTTTCATTTATAATCCGAAGGTTTTTCACGAATCTTTTCAATCAATTCAAAAAAAAAATGCAATTATAACCTCAGTTTGTTGTTTCACCAACTTGGTCTTATGCTTTTTGTCTACACTCTAGACAGTAACCCTTACAGCTTTAGAGTAGGAATATTAATTCCATCATCAAAACAGTCGACTGACGTCATAAACGACGTAGAATTTTTGTCAATTTTAATTTATAAAAATGCCGATTTTTCTTTCTCATTTTATCCTAGTTAGAGATAGAATGTTGTCTAATATGCCGGATCAAGTAACCCAATCTGTTGGTACTGGTGGGGCATGTTGCCAAATGTCTGAAAAATTCTTCAAAACATTATTGATGATAATTAGATATTATAAAAGAGCAAACATTCTTTTGGCGCTACATTTGTTTTAATTGTATCCATTTGGCAACATTGCGATGTTGGTGAAGTTATGGTCTTTCCTGAATCTTGAATTGAATTTCCACTTGAAATATCGCGTACTATCGTGTAGTTAGCTGGGTTCATCGACAATCTTCCGAAACTATATCCGGTGACGATTTCTGGTGTTATTGTCGGTTTTGAACATGCTTCAGTTAGATTTTCAAGGTTTATAGAACTAGTTAAAAGAACCAACTGTGAAAAAAATTTACCAACCATTATTTTTGTTTGACTCACACAATACCTTTAAATAAAACTAATTTCATTTAATGAAAAAGTAAAGTAAATTTTACTAACACGTTAACTTAATTTTTTATTTCATATAGTTTCCTTTTTACCAAGTACAATTCAACTTCTAATGACTTGTAGATAAAGAATGTATTGACCATAGATTAATAGACATGCAACTCTAGGGGACTCTGGCGCAAAGTTTTGCTGTGCCCAACGTCCAGACGGCGCCATAATGGGCCATTCAAGTAATTTGATTGGTCAGTTTAAATCTCTATTATAGACACCTGTACCTGTAACCGGGCCAGCAGGCTTCCTCTATCTATAAAATCTCTCCTGTACAAGATGCTGGTTCGATCAGTAGCCAGGCGGAACGTCTTCAAGTGTTTCAAAACAAAATTCTCAGGAGAATAATCAATGCCGCCTGGTTCGTCAGGAACAATCAAATTCATAGAGAAACAGACGTCCCCCAAGTTCACGATTTTATATCCGAGGTTTACTCGAGATATTTCTCCACTCTTCGTATCTCGGACAATAGATGTATTACCGAGCTGGCCGATATTTTAGGCCAATAACTCATTCGGCTCTTCGTAGCCTTATTCTATCACAGCCGACACTACCCCGTCGTGCTCTAACCCCAAATTGTCTCGACCTTTTCCGGCGAGCGATTAACTCATGTACCGCAAGCTGCGTGGTGTGATAACGACGCCACGTCCTTGCCTGGCCCTTGTGCCTCTTAACGGTGTTACCGGTTACGGGCACCCTTCTTACTAACAGTAAGAAGTATCAGTTAGGGTCATTGGATCAGCTGATAGGGTGGGGTTTAGTGGGTAGCACAGAGGTAGTTTCCACATAACCAGTCCTACTCGCTTATTCCTGCGGGTCTTCCCAACCAGGTATCCGTAACAGGATTCCCCTACCCGGTTCCAGGCCAAAAAATAATTATAAAAGAAGCAATCAGATCCTGTTGCGGCTCTCAGCCTAGCGAATAAAACAAGTATTATGTTAAAAGTAGCGACATCTACATGTTGGACGTCGCGAAACATTTCCCGAAAATTTCCTATAATGTTAAATCTCTATTTCTCTATGATATTGACGGATCAAAATGAATTTTCTGAGTGATGACACTTTTGAGAAATGACATATTAAAATGACGTTGTTGATGAGTTTTACATTGATAAAGAAACGGCATTCCACGAACTCATTGAGTAAATTAGTATTGTACTAGGGTATTTTAAAATAATTTAGAAAGATATAGATAAAATTATATAGAAATAAGTAACTGTCTCGACTACATAATTTCAGATTTATTAAAATTATAATATATTGATTTATAGCTTAAAATAAACCGTAAAACAAATATATTACCCAGATAATCTTATAATACACCATAAATTCAAAGATAACAAGAAACCTGTTATCCGCAATATCGAAATGAAAAGTTTTCGTTCAATAACAGTGAGCATGTAATTGTACCAAGGCCGTCGTAAAATGTATATTATTTTCGAATATCCTTAGGAAGTGTCTAATTGATTTCTATCTGTATTATTACAGCAATATTGCAAGCACTGGCTCAACATTTAACTTATATGGAATTTGCCTCGTGGTATGCATGAAATTATTTTATAAATGTTCTTTTTGAATATAGATTTACATTACTGTAAATTATTTTTGTGGAATTTGACTTATGATGAATATTTCAATAAATAATTTAAATGTTTTTATATTGGTTAGTTTATGCTATTGTTTATATCAGTTTAATTCAATTTCATCTTCAATTTCAATCTTAAATAGGTCATCCAAATATTTATATACTATTTTGGAATATATTTGAAATTATTAAGAACTAAATTTCATACAGTAATTAAAATAATAAGCAATAGGAAGAGCTTTTGAAAAAGCTGTTCATATTTCATAATAGACCATAATAAGAATTACCGGTTTGGTTGGCACAGTGGTCAAGGCGACAGGTCGGTACTCCTACTCTTGCAATATTCGCGGATTCAATTATGTTTCTTGTGGCTTATAATTATGATTGTCCATAAGACAAGAGAGAAAAATAATGATCCGCCAAGGAAAAAAAATTCAATAACAAAGCCGGGTGAGACCGGATATCTTTATGTTGGTCACTGGCCAGTCATTCTTTCAGAGCCTAATTTAAGCAGTAGGTCTAGTATAGATGCATAAATCCTAGTTGGTAAAAAAGAGACTCTATAATATTTGAAAAAATGTATTTAGTTTGATACTTTTGTTTACACTTTGGCTAGCACCATATTTTATTTTTAAAATTAAAGTCTCGATAATACATTTTTAAAAGTAATAAAATTGATGTTATTTTTTTTTGTATAATTTGAAGTCTCTTTTACCAATGAGGGTTTATCTGGGCTGGACATACAGTTTAACGTAGTCACCGAACCACGGTCCTCGGCATTGAGCATACTGACTGGTGAGTGACCAACTTAGAAATCATCTTAGAAGACATCCAGCCTGATTACTGGCGTGACAGTGGTCATTTTCCTTGTTGTATTTTGCACTCTTAGCTAAGGATAATCACAAATGTTAAAGAATCACAAATATAAATTTACAACCCGGGGCAGGATTCGAACTCGCGACTATCGCAACAGTAGGTGGACCGTCTTGTCGCCTTTACTACTGCGCCAGCTAAGCCGGCAGTTTACATTATTGTTATTATTATTATTGTTCTTTACGAATATTTTTTATCGTTCAGATAGCATTTTTAAAATTTTATCAGCAAAATTTCTTTACAGATTATAACGGTAATATCTCTTTAGATGCATTGTCAATAAACTTAACAATTATTCCCATCTCTTTACAATATTTCGGTGTTGCAAAATCAACATCCAGCTATTTAACAACTTTGTCTCTTATTTAACATATATTTTGTTCAAGGAATGCTTCCAGTTAATTTATTACATTTTAAAACTGTAAATGTATCGAAATTACTTTCAAAACATTGGTACCGATATGCATACTTGAAGCATTTCCGCGACGGTTTCCAACAACATTTGCATTAAACCATTGGGTCTAAAAAGTCAAGAAAGCTTTTCGCACATATGTCGCAAACAAAAAAATGCAGGCGCAAGCAGGTAGGCGATGTTCACTTATTTGGAGCAATTTTTATTTAATTAGTCACGTCTTTTGATGCATTCTTAATGTTATTCGGATCATTGAATTTAAGAATAAATAGCGGGTTAGTATCTCTTAAGAGTGTGCTTATTTCAGTTTTATTTAAGTTCACAAAGAGGTTCACCTGGAGTACATGGATATTAATGCAAACATTAAAATGCGCTTGGCATGAATATATGAATTTTGGCGATTATAAACTTTTTGATTAAGAATTACCTACTTTCAAATAAATGATAATCTAATAACAGCTTTGCTTATTGATAATATATGCGTGTAAGCTATTATTAGATAATATAAATCCATAGAATAACAATTGAACCATGCTATACTGATATTTGATTTTTAATAAGCATTTTAAGATGTTTTGAATAAATCACAGAAGAGACGGGCGTAAAATGCGATCTTTCATGTACAAAATTGTATTCATCTAAACCCCTACTGGCGCACCATGTGAGTTTATTAAATACTGGGGGAAATTAAAAATGTGATTAAAAGTTCTTGTATTATGGGAGGGAATTGAAAAATATATTTTGTTGAAATATGTTATTTAAATACTACTTAACATTTGTATAAAACAAAATTCTTAAAATACATCAAAAATATTATCGAATCTGACAATTTGTTATTGACTTAAATATTATGAAGTGAAAATTATAAATTAAATAATAATTTGTCCCTAACTAATACATTATTTGAATTTACTGAATATAGTAATTATATATTATAATTTTGATTACGAAACCTCTTTTTTCATATGTTTATTATGGGTACTTTAATTCGACACTATACATATTATATGTAGCCATGCAAAATTTTTCAATTTTGCTCTTTGCAATCCTATTTTTTTTTCATCCACCAGTGCAAGTCTAATTATTATATTTCTTGTTATATTGCCTTTGCTCAGCATGTAAACAAATACTCATTTAAAAAATATTTTGAACAAAAAAATTGAACCGACATCAAAAAATGAATAAGAAATTCACTAAGAATTAAAAAAGAATCAAACTTAGATTTTTAACACAAATGTTTTAAAATAAAATATGTACATAATAATCGTTGTAATAACTAAATAAAAATAAACAAAAAAAATTATTTAGCCTGTTTACTACACGTATTTTATATTCTACTATATACATAGAATTATATGCAATTGTATTATATGAGTTCTTAGTCTTTTAGGTGTTGTACTGTCTGGTTATTTCCAGCACGAAGTTTGCGGCGCATATTTATCTGTTTGAAAAACGTCTGCTTAGAAACTTCTGTTCTAATTTTTAGTTTTCAATTATCGAAGCCGTCAATTATTTTACTTCCTTCCTTTCGTTTTACTGTTCCTGTAGTGATTCAGAAGTGTAATGAAGAAGTTATGGTTGTGGTCATTTCAGTTACCATTCTATATTTTTATATTTTGTGGAGTAAACTAGGTGGTCGCTTTGCTAGGCATTTTTATTATTTATGTTAGTATTATTTAATGTTCTTGATTAATATGTTAGTTTCAAACACTTATTTATAAAAATTAGCATTAATTTAAAATCAAAACTCTGAATCACAATATAAAGAATCATTACAACAACGAAAAAGAAGTCAAATCAAAAATATTTGTAATATCTGATTGTGATATATTAATACATGAATTTTGGAAAGATCGCGTTCAAGGCAAGGTAAACGATCACGAATGATAAACAAGTTCTAAATAGCTTTTTAAGAACTGCACTTGTTTGCATTCATCATATCTGCATATGTCGGATGAATGTAGCAGTTGTGACCTACGATTTGAAGGTTGTTTTATGATCAGCCTATCCAGGTGGTAAGATTTATATACCCGGTTCATCCTACCTTTCGTTGCTATATATACTTCCGTCGATATATTAACATGAAATGGAGGCCTGTCGTTTTTTAAATAAATTTACTAAAATAGTTGGACAATTTTGATGGCCGTTTTTCTTTCTTTATGCTGAATACCCTATGATAATATAGTTGTTTTGTTGAAATATATAAATACTTGCAACCTAACCGTGCTTTTGCCTATGTAAGGATTGTTCTCCTTTCACATGAAATGCATTTTTTAGTTAATAGACGGTTTTTATTTATGAAATAGACTCTTCAAACACTGCAGTTCTTTGGACATTTTACCATTTATTTATAGATTGAATTGTATTTATGTGTATTGTTAAATGATTCAAAGTGTAGAGCAATGCCTGAGAGAAAACAGTTGTTGTTATGTAAAACCAGTGGTTACTAGTACATTTTTGATGTGGTTTCAGATATAGAAGTTTTCGAATAAGGATAAAATATAAGCCCTATGTTGTTAAATCTGCAAAATGGTTTCACAGTAATTAATAGTAATTAGATTTGAAATTAATCATACTCAAATTTACCTTTGTCTTGACTAAATGTCATCAATAATAATTTATTTATTCACCTAGTTTAACTCAGAAATGCTTCAGTTAGATCAATAATTCTCCCATTTACGCTCTCACACATAAGTATGCACTTTCGATAGAGTTTCTTTAGATTAACAAAATATTTTTTCCGAAATAATTTTTTGAGGTAAAATTATCGCTAGGATCTGTAGAATAGAACTGGTACATAATTAATAGACATCTAATCAATTTAAGATTAAGTTTATGGCATTTTTCAACGAATTTATTGATTTTTTTGTCATATGCAAATTGTATATTTTATTTTTATTTAGCCACTTTTTACACTAATTATTCCGTTTTGAAATTAATTTTTGTTTGAATATTATGCGCCTTTACACTCAATTATGTTATTCTAAGTACTAAAACACGCTCCAAATAATAAAGACATAGACCTATCGGCATAATATTAGTCTTTAGGGCGTAAAATATACTTCGTATAATTTTTTTAAATAAAAGTTAATCTTCATAAATTTTATATTAAACTATATATATACCATACATATGTATATATAGTATGTTCTAAGTTATTTTGTACATACGTCATTTAAATTTGTGACATCAAAACGTCGCAATGTTGCCGCATCAACTCTGAGTTATAGATCAGTATGGAATTGACATACAACAAAATTCTAATCTAAATAAAATAATTGACCAAAAATGTTATTAAGTTAAATATTTTTTTAAAATTATAGTACATCTAGAAGCTGCAGTAAATTATACGGCCACAATAGTTTGTAGGTTAGATTTATAACCTCTTATTACTATTGCTTTCAAGAATTTTGCATACGCATGGCTACCGGACGATAACAGGCTCATTCGTTTACGTGTTCGAACTAATCAGATAGCATTGTGTCTCTTTTTAACTAGAATAAAATGAGAAGGAATATATTGTCCGATTTTAAAACGAATTTATAAATTGCGGCAGGCAATACATTAAACATATTGATAACGTATGCACAAAAAAGCTTTGAAATTTTATTACAACTTCCTTGTAGATACATTAATTTATACTTTTCTCACTAATTACTAATTATTTACAATATAATAAAAGTTGCTATAAAACATTTTCCCAAATAAAGGCAAGGTTAATATATTTCATCCAAAAAGGGCTTACCCACTAAAAACCCACCACCATATTTAATGTAATCAAGGACTGTATCTAAACACTCAATGATATTAATTTTTTTTAAATATATTTATAGTATTTAATTTTCAAGTATTATCCTTTGTTTCTTCTTAGGTCTGCTTTTCTCTTCTTTGATATTTTGGCAGATTACTCTTCCTTATCAACAAATCATACAGCTGTTGCGTTTTTTAATACTTTCCCAAATAGCTACTTTTTTAGGATTCATTGTATTCAATCTTTTCCTTCATTTCTGCAATCTTCTTCTTCTTCCTCTTCTTCTTCATACCTTGTCAAAATTAAATTTTGGGATATTATTCTGGGATTCATATTGTCTACTTGTATTTGCTTCATTATAAAGTCTTAGAGTATTCTTAACAAAAAAAAAATATTTATCTCAAATTAGACAGACTCAAATTAATATTTTGCCAATAACTCTTCTGGCTTATCGTACCCTACCTAACATTTATTCTTTAGATCACAATCACATCGATACTTTTCGGGAAATTACTACTTTGACGGTTACTCCTTATACAGTCAGCTTCTTAACTTCTTGAAACTTCTTAACTACATGTTTTCTGAAAAAGTCTTTAAATCATAATTTTTTTCTTTATCGTCATGTGGCTTCCATCTTTCAAGCCTTACAAATTCTTAAAATATAGATTAGATTGTTTAACATCTGTATTATGGATCCGAAAAAGATAGTGCCGAAATTCAGTATGTATGGATACTAAAATCACTAAGTTGAGGACAGAGAGGGCAAATGATTCTTGATTTTTGTCTTTAAAAAGTCTTTAAACCTTAATTTTTTTCTTTGTCGTCCTGTGGCTTCCATCTTTCAAGCCTTACAAATTCTTAAAATATAGATTAGATTGTTTAACATCTATATTATGGATCCGAAAAAGATAGTGCCGAAATTCAGTATGTATGGATACTAAAATAATTAAGTTGAGGACACAGAGAAGACAGATGATTCTTGATTTTTGTCATCTGCTTTAGTTGTGCAGTTAGCTCATGGTGAAATTTTCGCATATGTCTGCTTCTTAATCTTGCTGCTAAGTATGTTTTATTCCAAACTTGCCATATTAATTTACTTTCACTGCAAAATTTTAATCAGTTAGTTAAGTCATTTCATTAATTTATTTTATTTGTAATAACTGAAACTAAACTTACCTTTGATTCTCCATATTTGTAATGCTGTTAAAGCGCTGATGTTAAATTAAAAGGCGTTCATTTGAAGTAAAAAGGAACGTCAAGAAATAACTGTATAAAAAGTCATACCAAACGCTTTAATAGTTAAGCAAATAAATGCACAACATTAAATCAGAGCAATACTGTTTACCGTCATTTCTTTTGAGGAAGGCTTAGATTGCAGTACTCTACTGTGTTGCCAAATCTAAAAACAAGAACTACATATATGTTGTAGTAAATAGTAAAAAATGTATTTAGCTAGTAACGAGTATATTGCTCCGACCAATCTACGAATAGTGCCGGAAGTAGCTGCTCGTGTATTCACCGTTAGTTGTTTTGTCAGGCCTGATGACGATATTTTGACTGCCAGATGCCATCCAATGCTATTTTGAATATTTTTACTTAATCTTTGTTCTGATGAAGGAAAATTTGTAGTTCTGAGACAATATCTTGCTTAACTGTTAAATTGTGAGCACACATCCGGATTATACCCATACCATAAAATCAACTTCTAATAATTGGTTATCTGCATATGGTAGAGATAACAGCGCTCTTGGTAACTGACAAATGTGTCCTGGTATATGTAATTTTTTATGATTTTGTTAAACTATTTCTGATACAAATATATGTAACAAAAAATCTTTTATGGTATAACATCTTAAATTGTCCCATACAATATGCATTGCGTAAAACTTCGTTAGCTGGAAACAACTATTATATATTTGAATGTTGTTCAAGAAGTAAAGAAACCAATTAGCGTAATTGATGTGATGGTGGGAGCAGTTTTTTAAATTTTGGTTTTCAAACAGACATAATCCAGTAGGTTAACCGCTGTATACTTACAACATTAAAAAATGTCATTTCCTCAACAATATATTTTCGGACCATAGTGGAATGCGGCTTGTTTCTGGATAACAAGAGCACTGCTTCTGCGGAATCGCTCAATTTCATTATATCGTGCTTGCTCTTACAAAGTATGCTTGCTTTATAGGCAAATATTTACTCGACAGCGATACTTTTCGAAATTACAGGCAGCATATAGTTTTAGCACATTTGACGTATAAGTTATTATTTTTCATTTGAATTTCACCTTATAGGATTAACGTTCCTAACAACAAATACCTACCTTTGTATGAAATATAGATCATGGTAAAGTGTGAAACGCTAAGTGACGATAAATGATCCTCAATGTTTATTTATATATATTCTAATCGTAAAGTACAGCAATCGTTAGTCTACAGACCCTGTGCGTTGGGGTATAATCGCAATTGCCCTTCGATACTGACTAAATTGGTAGAATTAAATTTAAGTAAATGTATGCTATATAATATCAAAACAGTGAATTTGAATGTTATGGCGAAAGTAACATCTTAATTTGTTTTTATTTAAATATGTTTTTGATTTAAATATTGATCTGATTACCTATAAATTTGTCAAATTGTAAACATATATGAAAATGTATTAAAGTGATATGTATGTTGACTTGATTGTTATTTTAATATTGCTTGATTGATATATACACTTTTATAGTTTACAAATCAATGACATTTTTGTTATTATTCTTGACGGACAAACTCTATTAATGAATTGACTACCTCTAGCTGGCAGCTGACGTACTTTAGATGTATTTCATAATGTTAGTTGAAGCCGGGTTGGTGGCGTAGTGGCAAAGGCGATGGGACGGTCTTCTGCAGAATCGCTCAATTTAATTGTATCGTGCTTGGTCTTACAAAGTATGCTTGCTTTATAGTCAAATATTTATTCGATAGGAATTAGAATACTATTCGAAATTACCGGTAGCATATAGTTTGTCACATTTGACGTAGAAGTTATTATTTTTTACCTGATTTTCACGATATAGGATTAACGTTCCTAACAAAAAATACCTACATTTGTACGAAATATAGATCATGGTAAAGTGTTAAACGCTCAGTGACAATAAATGATCTTCAATGTTTATTTATATGTATTCTAATCGTAAAGTACAGAAATCGTTAGTTTGCAGACCCTGTGCGTTCGGGTATAATCCGGTATATATATAAATGCCCTGCGATACTGACTAAATTGGTAGAATTAAATGTAAGAAAATGTATGCTGTATAAAATCAATACAGCGTATTTGAATGTGATGGCGAAACTAACATCTAAATCTGTTTTTATTTAAATATGTTTTTGATTTGATGAGACATTGACATGACTACCAATAAATTTGTCAAAATGTAAACACAGATGGAGATGTATTAAAGTAATTTAAGTTATTTTTTAAATTTTAATATTGTTTGATTGATACATACACTTTTTGTAGTTTACAAGTCAATGCAATTTTTGTTATTATTCTTGGCGGACTCCATTAATGAATTGACTACCTCGAGCTGGTGGCTGTAGTACTCTAGACGTTTTTTCATAATGTTAGTTAAAATAATGGATTATGCCCAGGAATGTTTTCTTGCAGAATTGACACTCTAAATTCTCTCTATAAATGTAATATTTATATTAATAAATTATTCAAAATAATTTAAATAAAATCAATCAAAAAATCAAACGATGCTTACTTTTGGACTTCCATTTTTAAAACCAATTGTTGGCTTTTATTAATAAAAATATGCCCTCAGCGATCTAACCCACTCACAGGCAGCGTCAGAAATGGCGACCGTTCGGCGACTATTTCTGATTGCAAATTCCGCTTTTACCCGAACGCACAGGGTCTACAGATTAACGAATACTGCAAAGTACATTTCTAAACGTACCTATGGATATTTGACTATCAACAAAAATGTGAATGTGAATGTGACAGTGAGATTTTTTATGGGAAACAACATTATCCCTTTTACCATTTCTCTTTCAATTACTTCGTGTTTTCTCATTATACGAACCTTTCCTAGACCTCCACATATATTTACAAAACAAACATTTTTTAAATTGGTCCAACCGTTCTCTAGCGAGACTAACGAATAGCTATTCAGTTATATATCAATGCATCAATTTCAAACAAGATCTCCTTTGATGTATTGAATAAACTACAGGGTAATCAACTCTAATCCATATTACATATAGTCTATTCAATGTTTATTTGTATTTGAGTAATCATGATGTTTAATGTATTGCCTGCCGCAATTTGTAAATTCGTTTTAAAATCAGACAATACTTTCCTTCTCATTTTATTTTAGTTAAAAAGAGACACAGAGCTGTGTGATTAGAACACGCCAGCGAATGAGCCTGTCAAAGTCGTCCAGTTGTCAGACGTATATAAAAATTTTTGAAAGCAATAGTGATAAGATGTTATAACTCTGACCTATAAACTATTGTGGCTTTATAATTAACTGTAGTTTTTAGATGCACTATAATGTTAAATAAATTATATTTGAGAAAATTTTTGTTCAATTATTTTATTTGGATTAGAATTTCTAAAATGTTGAAAATGTCAAAGATAAAGTGAACTAAAACTTAGAGTTGATGCGGCAACATTGCGATGTTTTGACGTCACAAAATTTGATGACTCATATACAAATAAACTTTGAATGGACTATCGTTATATTCATCGGCCTTTCATGACCTTACATTAGTAATATTATAAGATTATTTATTTTATTTTTGGTATAATAAAATCTTCCTCTAGCATTATGTGGTTTTAGCAAAATTTTTTAAATTATATTTTTACAACTGTGCAATAATGTAATTCGTACTTGGCACGTTTTTGTAAACGAGCTGGCTTATTAGACAACTATGCGGGGCTTATGGGATATAATGAGATATAAATTAATTTAAGTAATAATAAAAAATAATAAACAAAGATAGATATGACTAAAATTAGTCAACTCTACGATCATATTATGGTGTAGGACTATAACGGTAACTTGGTTTTTCCATGTTTTGAGACAAACTTGGTGGTAAAGAAATAGACGTAGAAAAGTAGACGAAATAATGAACTACGAAATTTTATATGGAACGATAATTATAAAATCAAAATCTTTTTTAATTAAGTTTGACGTAATATAAAATAAATAATGTGAAAAACAGATAACAAGGAAAACACATACTAATTAATATCGCGTTTCAAACACCTTTTATTGAAAACATGTATACCCTACCGACTTCATTTAGTTTTTATTACTGTAATTTTATTCGTTATTGTTTGCTCCGCAATACGCGCGAATGCAGAGGTTACTTATCTTTTTTTATTAGGATTTTCTAATTTATGATTTAATTGAAGGGATTAGTTTTATTCCGCCATAATTTACTATTTTTTTCTCTCTTTATCGAGTGCGTCAGTCGAAAATGACACGTCTGGCAAAACCCTATAAATTGTTTTACAACTAGATAGAAAAATCAGCCGGCCCTTGAGTGAACCTAAACGTGTGAATTATTAACCTTTCTTTTCAATAGAATTAGTCGTAGATGTATATAAATAAAAGTGAATTATATTGAGATAACATTAAGCTGTTTAGAGTTTAGCAAGTTTACAATAAATTTTGTTATAAAAAAGTATAAATTAATTTATCTGAATGTGAATTAAGTTTGATAGATTTACGACATATGGAATTTTATCAAGTCATGCTGTACATATAGCACACGGTAGACCAATTGATTATTTATTTTTGTGTTTGCATTTTCGTTGTACTCTTATTTACTTTTAGTACATCAACCATCTTAAAACTGTTTTGCTCGTCGTATCAACTCAGATGTTTTTATCTCGTCCCTCATCATCTCAGCTCAGACTCCAAAATATTACAAAAAATCTACTATTTAGTGTTAGTTATGTAAAAAAAAGAAAAATGTGATAAAAGTTATCTTCTGGAATTTTTACTTTCAAAATTCAATAACTTTCGACAGAGTAAGCGAATAACGGTACGAAAGTATTATCAGTAAGTTACCAATTAACTATTAAACAAAATTACTTTTCCTTCAGTCATAGAAACAATTTCAAACTGATTATCGGCAGAAATAAGAAAATTACCGTTAAATATTAAAAAAAGTGGTTAAATAAGTATTTGTCTTGTTAAAAAAAAACTCTGCTTCAATAAAAGTATTCTCAACATTAGTTTCAGAGTACCTAAAACAGGAAGCAATCTTGATTGTAAGTTGTTCGAAGGTCTGCTAACAATGCAGCTTGATTTATTTACAATAGCTTGATAATTGATGGTTTTATTGTTCTTTTGATATTTTCTCGTTGTTATAACTAGCATATATCTTATGCTTTTGCAGATTTTATAAGGTTATATATACAAAGAATTGTTATATAAATATCTATGCAAGCTATTTTTCAAAATACAGTATTTGGACACCAGTATTTATAGATGTTAATCTTAAGATATTAATAGGTGTACAGTATGACATATATCACATTAGAAATCATATTCCGTTAAAAAATTTGGTACTATGGTATGGTACGGTAGTTTTTCCGTTTTATTAATTTATTAAGAATAACTAAGGAGTATATTATTTCAGAAAAAAAGAAGATATTGAAGAGCATTTTAATGAAATGTTGATTCAAAGATTTTATAGCGAGTAAAAATCTATTTTAATATGTCCATATAATAAAAAATCGCCTTTATTGTTAACCTAATTATTTATGAGGAAAGTAAACATTTCTCAGTCTTCAAGTCTTTTTTTAGCAACCAGGGTTTATCTGGACTGGGCCTACAGCTTAACCGAGCTGGGCTCCGAACCATGGTTCCCGGCATTAAGGCTACCGACTGGCCAGAGACCAATTTAGAGACCATCACAGATACATCCGGTCTTACCCAGCCTGGTTAATGGCGTGACTGAGTTATTCCTTGTCGAATTTTCCACTGTTGCCTATAAAAAACATTTCCAATTACAGTCCCATTAAGTAAATCATGCCCGAGCAGGATACGAACCCGCGAAAAGTATATATTAACGAAACGAGAAAAGAAACGTATGAAAATAGAGAGATAATAATGTAGTATTTAGATAGACAATAATGTTCTTTTGATCGCAACTTGAAATAAACAATTGAAACATCATGATAATTATAAGCTTAAAAATCGCTATCTTATGATTGGTGCGTTAGGGTAGAATATTAGAAGACAAACCAATTCTGAAGAAAAACGTCCCCGAAACGATGACAGTTTGCAGATAGAACATGAAAAATACTAGTATACTAAATATTAATGCGTGAAAAATATAATTATAAATGTAAGAGGAATTATATGGTGATATATGCGGTTTTGATGTTAAAAATAATTAGTTCGAATTAGTGAGCTTTCAGTTATACAAAATGGGTTGACAAAGAGCTATTATATAGAATTTGTAATTTGTAAATGTGGAAATTTTATTGCATATACAAATTTTATAGATATTTTACAAATTATTTATGGTTATTTAAGCGGCACTGCCATGCTAATAGCTGTTTGAAATATTAATTACTACTGCTGCTATCAATATCACGTCCTTCACATTCTATAATTGCGAAATATATCAATTTAAATAACATAAAAATGGTATTATTATTATAACGTTTATGCAAGTGTCAATATTTTGATATATATATATATATATATATATATATATATATATATAAATATATTTATATATATAAATGTATTTATTGCATTGATATTAATCGTTACCAACTAACCTACAATTTTTTCTTTCTTTTTGATTATTTTGAGTCTGTGTACTGTTCTGGTATTATTCAACAGTCGTATTACTTCGATATTGTTATAAAAATGGAGTCCTCATGTCTCTGTAATTTTTTGGTTTTCCTGAGTGACAGTCGGTATCTGAAGTCGGTTTCGGTGTGACTAATCAATCCTGTAGTTTTAATGTAAATTTGTTGTATTGTATTTATATTACTTTTCGCGAACATCCCCATAATTGAATTCCGTATGCCATATAGGTTTCAACACTTGCTTGTATAATAGCAACTTATTATGTACTGATAATTGTGATTTTGTTCAAATAACCAATACATTTTCTTATATGTTAACTCCAGTTCTTTCCTTTTGTTTTTTATCTATTCTTTCCAACGAAATTTTGCATCAAGATTCATTTCAACATAATGCCATGGCCTTGCTTTATAGTGTTATTTATTGTTATTGGTACTTGCGCAGTCTGATTATACGTGAAATGCACATGCACAGATATACCTTCATTAATATTTATTTTCCAGGTTTGGGCCGAATTATTATTTATATTGTCACTTGATTGTTGTAATTTCCATGTGATTTATTTCTCTTCGGCAGCAAGAATAGCAGTGTCATCAGCAAATGTAGCTAACGTGATATTTTCGATTTATGGTATATTATATTTGTAGAGTAGGTAAATAATTGGTTCTAATGCACTTCCTTGCAGTACACCTGATATTGTAGAGTAGGCTTCCTCTTGTTTGACACTAAATATTCTGGCTGTAATGTTAGATTAGTTTAGTGTGTTGTTTCGCTAACATTTTCTGTAGCTTATGAACAAAGCCGTCATGCCATACCTTATTGAAGACTTGTCCTACATCAATATACCTAGCTGAATATACCTTCATAAATCTTTTCAATTACATCTGTTATTCTATGCACCAGGTCAATCATCAATCTATATTATAATATTTGTTAACAAAACCAAACTGATGTTATATGTGTAGAATTTTTTTTCGCTTTGTAATTGGATTTATTCTTTTCAACGCCAGTTTTTCGAATACGTTAGATATTACTAGTGGCAGTGAAATAAGTCTGCGTGATAGTTAATCACATTTGGTTTTATAATTTTTTCTCAACCTATTTGATTATTAAGAAATTAATGAAGTACTGGTCTTTGATAATAGAACGAAACCTATCTAGTGCTTTAAGTTCAATGAGTTTTTAAGAAAATATGCGTTAGGAATAGTTTACTCTGAAGGGTGCGAAATAAATTTGGATTGAAAAGAAACCGGTGCTCGATTTACTTGAGAAATCTATGCCGGTGCATTTTCAGTTACACAGTCTTGAAACTTTTCGGTTGCCTTCACCGCAAAATGTAATTCTGGCTATTTTATGTATGTTTATAATTATATTTTTAATTTGTTTCAGTTTGATGGTAGGGATAACCCCGCCTTTACTGCCGAATTGGGAGATTTAGATAAAACGAAGAATGGAAACAATATCCCTTACAAAGTAAGTACCAATAAATTTTTTAAATATATTAGTTGATTTTTTGCATTGTCTTCAATCTGTATTTATCTTAATATAATTTTGGCCAGTTCATTTTAAAATAAGAATTGAAAATGTATTGAGGAGTGGAACTTTATGTCTTACTCAAAATATTATTTTCCGTATTTTTGATGTCCTACGTATATCATGACCGATGAGTGATCTAATTATTGATATTATGCAGTGGCCATATGTTTTTGTATTAAATAATTAGTGCCTAGGAGAAAATAGCCGGAAAATGTAGTGGGTATAATAAGATGAAAATTTCTATATAGATAGATATTTGGTGTTGCAAAATTAGTTCACGTTTATACTAAGCAAACCTATGCTTTCTTTCAACAACCAACTGAAATAATCACTTAAAATCTATCAGTGTAATAAATCCATACAACTCTGTTGCCTTCATAGTTAAACTCACTGATCACATTTTGAAACCACTCATAACTTCTCCCTCTTAGATCTACCCAATTACAACTAATTATGCTCAGTGGCCCTAGATTACATCATATCAAAAATTACCTATTCGACATTAATTTCTAAAAATATATAAAATTAATAATATTTCAAAGTTGCGTTTTCATAATTTCGAGTATTTTTATCGAGTATTTTTATCGAGTATTTTTATCATGTTTTCCAAGGCGAACATATTAAAATGCTTTTTAAACTCAAATCAGACTCAATCATCAAGCTTCGAGCTATTCTGTAAGAACATCAAAACTTTAATTTTTTTTTTCATTCAGTCAGTCTTTTCCAATTTTTCTGAAGTCACTAAAAATTTGTTTGAGCCAACATGGTGATCAATTCTGGACGTTTTTTAAGTCGTCTGCTTCAATCATATTAGTCGTTGGTAACTGAAAGCTTACTTGATTGCTTTGGCCTTATTTACTCAAAACGATATGATTTATGATAAAAACAAATTGATTTTCAAACCCAAACTATTAACATCACCTTTCTTGGTGTTAAGGCAGATTCTGAAACCGTTTATGAAGAAGTTCTCCGGACTTCGAGTACGACTTTGTCATGTGTAATATTTCGTTTTAAAAATGGCTCGACTTGATTTCGTTTTAGTAGCGACTTATAAATGAAATCTAGGTCTACTAAATTTTTTACTGTCAATTAATGTGAAACCAATATATCGAGCTTCTTTTGGAATACAGTGTTATATAAACGGTTCATAACTATTTTATGGTTAATATTTAATAATTTAATTAGCGATGTCTCGAGATGAAATATATCAGTGGCTTGGTGTTATTAAAAAAATTTCGACTCTTTCAACAATTTGATGACCAGCGCGAGATTAATCTTTAGTATCGAAACTTGAGGAATAAAAATAGGAAAACCAACTGATTATTGGTAAGGAAAAACCAAAATATTCGAAAAATGATTATTTATTTTTTTTACAGGTTTCAATTTTATAATTGGTAAAACAAATATATATTTGAATTCATAGTCACGAAATAATGATTAGAAATTTTACTACTAATAGTTAAGTGACTTTGCAACTTGATCGTAAAAATATCATTGTTATGGATAACATATTGATGCAAAATGATAAACAAACACGGTATCTTTATTATTACGGACTTAATTGGGTTTAGAGCCATAAATCAAATATTATATTATTGTGTTTTTGTGGAATAAAAACGTAAATTTATTGTTGAAATAGGTTTTATAAATACAAATATAGATATAATTGCTCGTTTCTATAAAACTAAAAATGCCTACACCATCAACCACACCACCATCGATTTTTTTAATCAAAATATTGACTTGAATTGTATTATAACGTTTATATATTTTGAAGTTGTACATCTGATAATTAAAAACATGAGTCTGTTATTAATAGAGCATCATAAAATATATATACCGCGAGTTCAAATTCTTGATTTGACATTTTTTTAAAAAATTAAATTCAATCAATAAATTTTAATCACAAAACATGTGAGCGCATGTTAATAAAAATAACACGATCTATTGACAATAACTCTGTTCTGTAAAGCTTATTTTCCAACTATAGTCTAAGTAACAATAGTTATTGTAGGAGATCAGTACAATCTATAGATATTCTTGTTCATGGGGGACAAAAACTTATAGAAGTTATCATGTTCTGTAAATTAAAATAAACATTTGAAGAGTTGGCGGTGTCGGTGAAAATCTTAAGAATTGCAATTAATTATCTTTCATGCCAGTAACGATATATGAATGAGGTTGGATGTGAATGTATATTATGTATGTGTATATAAAAATACAAAAAGTATTATATAAAAATTGTTTAATAAATGTATAAAAATTGAGCTTATATAATTAGAAAGTCGAAAAATAATTAGTAGCTCTTGTATTATTTGATCGCTCTGAATATATCTAGAAACTTGTTATTGTCCTGGTTCTAATACAAATTCATCGAAACTTGCGAAACATATAAATTCTATTTTTCTAGATTATGATACAAATATGTTTTTGCTACATACCTTTCTTATTACCCGAAAAGAACAAATATTGAAATTCAATTAACGAGATCATGGCTTATAGCAAATAGAAATGTTGTTAAACAAGATTAGCATGTTTGTTTGAAAATTACCAGGAAGTTTGAAATGAATTTTGATGCGTGGCATTGTTTAAGTAAATCATTATCAATATCTGGTACATAAAAGTCAAAAAACTCTGCTAATAATAGAAATGTGAACTGGTTTTAAGGAATTAAATTCATTAATTATCTTGGTCCCCATACATCCCGTATTTAAGAAATAATATTTTTAATGAAGGCATAGCTTCAAATTACCTTGAGTCCATTTTTCTATTCAAGGTATGATCAAACTAATATGAATGACCTGACATTCCTGACATATACACAATATTCATTTATTAATAATTTGTTGGGCCACCATTTGCTTTTAAACAGCTGCTGTTCTTCGCGTAATAATTTCGTGGAGCGTTTGAATGGTTTCCAATAGAATGTTGTCTCATTCTTGTACCAAAACGTCGACCAACCGCTTCTATGTGGTTAGAGATGGAAATCTATTCATCACATTCTGCTAAAAAACTCTATAACGATTCAATTCTGTTGAGGTCTGGAGATTTTGGTGGCCAGAGACGATATTTGTTGATATTCTCAACAGAGATTGAACATTTGTGGCCGTATGTATGGACGCATCATCGTATTGGAATATGGTTGTTTTTTGGCAACAATATAATGGTCATAGTAAGAACTTCATCATTGTGGCTCTTGATATATTGATTCGCAGTATTTCAGCCAGTGACTTTAAACAGTTCAGCTGCTTTCATCACAGACGCTGCTACTAAACGAATACCAACGATTTGCCCAGTTTGGAAGTGCGATGGATGACATATTTCACCTATCTTTTGGTTCAACCGTCACATAACAAAGTAGGTAGTACATTGAAGTATAATCTACAATACTTAACATGTAAACTGAACAATACTCACGCGTCGTGTTATTTACACGGAAGTAATTTTTCCAGCATTAAACAAGATGTGCTATATTGCATGGTATTCATATTATTTTGTCTATTGCCTGTTTTTTTATGATTATTCATGCAGATGTTGTAGCTTAACTAAATCTTGAAGTTGAATGAAGAAAGTTATTTCTTCAAATGCACCTTTTGGCTAAATATACTCAATAACAACCTATTTTAACAATAAGCATCTTAATTTAAGAAATTTATTAAGTTTCTTGATTACAAGAATTTCTGATAAAACATGCAACGTAAAAGTTTATCGTAAATATAATTTACAACTGCAACACAGACAAAATAAGCATATGATAGTTAACTATACCAAACATTAATGTATTTTTAACATTAATGAGTTTATAGATAGTATAGTTCATCCAAGGTAACCTGAAGTTATGTTATCACTTTAGACCCCCTTTTGCCTCTGCACTACTGTAAATGTTCTCAGGGTTTGACCCTCTTTACTCTGCTAACGATATGTTGTCCATCCAGTAGCTATAAAACATGTGAGTCTGGCTTCGTGTTTTCCAGCGAATCTTTTGATTTGTTCTTTGACCACCCGCATTCTTAGGTCTCAATGGAATTTTTTTGCGCACATTGCGTGCATGTCAAGATTTATTCAAAGCGTTAAGCTGCACCTTGTTCTCAAATACTTGAAAGTTCTTTATATAGGTGTCCCGGGTGCAACCTCACATTTATATACCATGTAGCCATGTTTGATTTTAACACATCTGTCTATATTTTATTTTCTGCTCCTCAAATTTCATTGCAATATGCTCGTTTGGTTACAATTTAACATTCACTGACATACCTAAATATATTGTATTATTCTCATATGCTTTATTGTATAGTTTAAGGCCGGTGTTGTAAGAGTTTAGTCTATTGTTGATAAAGTTGGTAGTATTAACTAGCATATTTCTATTTTAGCATATAGCATATTTTAATTTCAGTCTATTACTTTATCGTTAGCTGCCTGAAATTCCTTTATGGATACTTCTACAATAATTAGCGAATTTAGCTATCGTAATTTCCTTCAGTTTTGGCATATCACTGTTGCAGAGCATATATATCAAACTTTGTTAAAGGCTTGTGTCACGTCTACGAAAACTGCAAAATGTGTTTGTTGGTTTTCAAAGAATTGTTGGTTAAAAAGAATGTTCAGTTTATTACACCAATTACCACTATTCTATGATCTAGTCGACTCGAATCGGATTCGTTGTATGCTGATAGCTCTTCTAGATAGGAGTACATTAACTCTTTTTTTGGCTTCTAATTTTGCATCCACTTTCATCTGGATTTTCATTTTTCTCTGACTTCTTTTCGCATCTCTATTGGAACACTGTTGATTAGATTGTAATATCTTCGGACGTAAATATACTGTTTATATTTATTTTCGGTATATATATTTGTCATTTAGCATTTTATACAAAATTGTAGGTATTGATTTTTAGACTATGCTCGCAGCCGAATACAAACAAGGGATTGAATTGAAAATATTATAGCGATTAAATAACATTAGCCATCATTTGTACGTGTATTAATGAACCTTATCGCTCACGTAGACATTAGTTTAATTGGATTTATTTCACCAATAAACAATTCACGGGTTTTGTTTATCTAAACTAATGTCATATATGATCTATTGCCTTATAAGTCACTATTAATCAACGTAGTTGAGGTGTCAAATAATATTTCTGCAAAATGCAAAGTAAATATAAAGTACATATGAGCAAAAGTTAACTACTTTTACCCATAGATAAAAACGTACATTTGGTTAGTTCAAAACCGAAAAAATAATCTAAACAGTATAGTTCTCATTGTCGTTTTTAGGCTGATGAAGCTGGTGAGGAAGAGACCGAAAATCGTGCACAATGGGGACACGGATTGGAATTTCTTATGTCCTGTATCGCCATGTCAGTGGGCTTAGGCAATATCTGGAGGTTTCCGTTTACAGCTAAAGAAAATGGCGGCGCGGCATTCTTGATTCCTTATCTAATCGTGCTGACTGTTATAGGTCGGCCTCTTTACTACATGGAGATGGCATTAGGCCAGTTTTCTAGTAGGGGAAATGTGAAAATGTACGAGAAAATGTCTCCCGTTTTGAAATGTAAGTAAAAACCTATATATGCATATCCATGTATAATGCATATGACAAAAATAACGTTATCAAATATAATATATTTTAACATTGTAGAAGATGAAGAATTTCCGAAAAACTTTAACTACAGTTCATTAAACAGCCACAATTGTTTGTAGGTTAGAGTTGTTTTGTTATACGTATATTGAACTATTTATCCTCACCATCTATGAGGTGGAATTCTAAGCCTGATGCCAGTTTAAACCATGGACAATAATATATCTGCATTGTATTACTAAAAATATTATAAGTAACAAATCCTATGTTATTCTAACATTTACATGATTCAAAAATATCCTGCATATGCTTAAGTTTTTTTATGGATGATTCCCAGATGGATAATGTAGATATGCATTAGACAGAATTCAGTGATTAATTTTATGAAGAGACCTCCAGGGGGATAAAACTACATAAAAAACGCGCCTAGAAACTCTACCTAATGGGAGGTGTGGAAAGGAGTTCAATGTAAATAAAACAACTCTACCTACAAACTATTATACCTGTGTTCTTAATTGTAGTTTTAAATCCTTCGATAATATATGTATTAGATGTACTATAATGTTAAAATAAATTATATTTGATAACATTATTGTTCAATTATTTTATTTAGATTACAATTTTCTTGTATGTCAAAGCCAAACTGAACTAAAACTTAGAGTTGATGCGGTAACATTGCTATGTTTTATTGGCAAGAGGGGACCCCCATTATCTTTTTCTTGTTCGAGGTAACTGATTAGAGATGCAATGAATTCCTGACTCTGACGGTTTAGTGGCTTTGTCATTTTTAATCAAAATTTTCACAACTTATAAACACATTAGCAACAATTAAAACACCAATAACAATTAAAAATGTATCAAAAGAAGCATAAAAAAAATTGCTTTGTTTATAACCTCCGCTAACTCTGATTGTTATCATTAATGTTTTGAATAATTTTGCAGAAATATGATAACCAGTGCCAACACAAACCGAATTTCATAGACCGATTCGGTTATATGTTTGGATGTATCAGATTTTAGTCTGTCTCTTTTAAACTAGAGTAATGCTAATTAGTAAAAACTTTTATCACAGAGATATTATAATTAACAGATAGTTAATATTTAATACATATTCTTATGTATATGACATATTATAATTAATATATTATTTACAGGTATTGGTTTTGGACAGTTGATTGGTTCTATATGTGTGGCCACCTACTATTGCTCCTTAATGGCAATAACTCTAGTGTATTTAGGTAACTCATTCACGAGCAATTTGCCTTGGATAAACTGTAACGATGGATGGAATGACCATGAGCTGCTTGAGGGGAGAGAATGCGTGTCCGCTTCGAGTAATCAATCTGGGGGCGGAAATGTTATAAGTTCATCGGAATTATTCTTTAGGTATAGTTAAAATTTTATGACTATTAAAGAAATGGAAACATTCTATTATATGACCACTTTAATCGCCTTAACCAATGACTTTGTTATTGCAGAATTGATGTTCTTCGACAAAGACTTAACATTGACGATGGCATAGGCCTTCCGGATCTTAAACTCAGTCTCTGTTTACTCGCATCCTGGATAGTAACATTACTTGTGTCTATAAAAGGAGTAAAAAGCTCGGGAAAAGCTTCATATTTCCTTGCATTATTCCCGTATGTTATAATGATAACGCTCCTTATTAAAGCAGCTACTTTAGAAGGCGCTGGTGATGGTATAAAGCATTTTTTTAGCGCAGAATGGTCGAAACTTTTAGAGGCGGATGTTAGTGAACCAATAATTGAACAGGTTTTCACATAAATTTGTCTTATTAATTTTCTGTTTTAGGTATGGTACGCGGCAGTATCTCAATGCTTTTTCTCTTTAAATGTTGGATTTGGATCTATTATCATGTTTTCATCATTTAATTCATTTGATCATAAAATAAACAGGCAAGTTTATGTAATGAAGTGATATTATTTCATGTTAGATTGTTTTAGTAACGGTACTGTCAAAGTATCAAAGTGGCTGTTTATGAACGTTAGAAATGATAATTAAATAATTGCTTTGTTACTTAAAAGGTGTAGTGAATGGCTAAAAAGACTCATTTCTTCCCAGAAATAAAAATTATGAAATATTATGGTATTATGTCTCCAATTTCACCTTAAAATAATTTAAATAATATCATAAATATTAAAAACTAGCAGTATGTGTTGCCATATGTATCAAATATAATGTTGCGCTGGTGCAACGCTTGGAGTGTCCTGGTAAAAATTAAGAAATTTTTGATATTTCCGTCACATACTTTTCTTAGCTCAGAATGTACAAAAATGTTGATTATATGAAAAAACTTCGCTTATGACATCTGGACAAACACTCTGTGTGAAGGTGAACCTGATATTTCTTGCATGTGTAGATCGTCTGGCTTTTGCAAATCTAGCATCTCTTCTCTCTAATTCGAAATTCAGTACTCCTTCAGTGTTCATGGCAATATGTTTCTAATGGGGCGTCCAAGGTTGGTGTTTTTTCTCTGCGGTTGGTGGTTTCAATCCAATTCAGATTTTTTTCATTTTTCAATAAACTTAATGCAATCTGGGGTCTGAAATAGTTTTGACTAATGGTAAAACATATTGCCAGTTGGTACATTTTCCAGGCGTTGACAACAGCACTACCAATTCCATTGGAGAATAAGTGCCACCACCATTTTTTGCCTATAATTCTGATTCTATAGTTTGCAATGGCATTGTTATGCAAATCTAGCTACACCTCCCATGCCTTGGTTGCACTGGTGGATAACATTTGGTTGAGGGACTATGACAAGAGTACCAAAGTTGGTATCGACTATTACATCAAAATTGTCATTTCACTTAACAGCCAATACTTTGTTTTTACAATTAAATCTATGATAAAAGCTCCGCGTTGGTTTTTTCGCTAAGACTTTTGTTGTTTGAAGTGGAGAGGAACCCACTCGGCTTTCTCTCAATGTACCAGCTCCAAAGAATTTCAGACCAACAAAGTAAGTAGGTAATGGCTTGCTAGAAGTTATCGAAAAATATGGTGTGATTTTTAGGATCATGAACAAATTTCAACAAGTTTGTTATTACTCTTTCATCTAAACCCAGGATTTTATTAGTCTTCTGTGAAGCTCCACCATGAGGGTCAATCTGATATACATATGTTTCATCTTCCAGCTGAAGAAATGCGCCACAGCTTGAATGCAAACCTTACTGGTTTCCCTCATATGAACATCTTGGGTTACAACATATGGTACCAGCTCTCCATCAATCGATATTTAATGGGAAAATAAATCGAACTGTATGAAGTCAGTACGTGACATAGCAAATATATTATTTAATCCAAAATTGGTAGTCTAAGAAAAGTTTATACATTTGTACTCATGTGAAATTTCCAAACTTATTCTTTATTTATTCCACACATTTGACTTCACACTTTTTAGGAGTCTGATTGTAATTTTGCCATTTTGTTCTTTTTTTGTTTTGTTTTTTTTTCAAGTATTTTGTGTAGTTTCAGGTACTGTTTTGTCGTCTATAGTAGCATGAATTTCAAATGTGCCTACCACATTTACTGTAATTCATCACCCCGTCATTGATAATAATACGTCCATCTTCTATTTCTTCGCCGTAAGTAAGTTCGTCTACTTCCGGAGGTGTGATGACTGTATCAATGGTTTCTTCTGTGTTTAATACCCCAAAGAACAGCTATTATTGCCTCCGTTTTTAGTAATTTATATTTGTAAAAACCCATTTATTTGTTCTATAATCCGAAAATAGGACAAATAATAAAATAATAATAAGATAGATTACAAAATAAATACAGTAGAATATTATAATACGATGAACTTAAAACGGAGGTCCGATCCTTCAAAGGTGAGACAAACCCAGATATAGTTTTTACTTATTGGATTTTCGATTACAGAACACTTAATTAGCACAAACATAGAATTCGAGTTCTTATGTTTGAGCGCACAGTTCACGACTTGTAACTATACGAAACTGAGCCTCCCAACGTTGCGTCAGCGGAACGGATGTATGAATCATTCGCTGCAGTGTCATAGGTCAAATATGTTCAAGAAAAAAATATACATGTGTGTTCCACATATATAAAATTCGAGAATATGCACATAAAAGTTGAAATATATATATTTTGATACTTGAAATAAATCATTGAAAAATATTGAAAAAACTTTTTTTCAGTGATTAATTTTTTTTTCACGAAGTGTTAGAGTAATTAGGAAATATAAACACATAAAAAGAGAGCTTGTGAATGAATTTTAATACATGCATGATGACTTGTATATTTAGTTCATTTTGGCTGCATTTTGTGAAGTTAAACTTCGTGTTGCGTACACGAAGCACCGGGAAGAAATGAGTTAATAAGAAAATTACTTGGTTTCAATCATTTCAATTCAGATTATTATTATATTTAAATATAAATATATATTTTAATGATGAACGATATAAATTTCATACATAAGAATTTATTTGAATTTGAAGAGGACATTGTGTTTGAGAAATAACTCAACAAATAAGTATATGTTATTTATTGAACTGAGTTGTGACGAGAAGAATAGTAGTTTAGTATGAGGTCGGGTCAGACATAAGGCAGTGAGTGAGCCTAAACGAACGAAAATCGAAATCAATCGAAAATCGTGAACAAAAACTAAAATGAAAATACACTAGCTTCTAAAATATTTGAAATTGATATTTGTTCCATTAATATATACGTTATAGTTATCATATAAAATTTGCAACTCAGGTATACACTAAAAGAAGCCGATTGTCTAAAACTATACACATATTCCTAAACTTCTTTATAATATCATGAAATATTTTACTCAATCGCGCCAAAGTGCTTTCTGATAATAAGAACTTAAGTTATGGGGAGAAGAAAACTTACAGAATAGTATTCAAATTATGTTTAATTAGATAGCCATGTACCAGATGAGATCTGTAAGGTGCAGCATTCTAACAGAAAACCATAATTTTACTTCAATAAGTGCTTTACTTTAAGGAGAGAAGAGGCGACTTGTTGAATGGCGATACAAAGCGATACTTCTTAGGGGAGTTCTTATCTCACTCACTTTGCACATTCACCATTCAGGTAGTTTTGAAACAGGTAACCGGATAGTCAGGGCCGAGTTATTTAACAACTCCCTCTTCAAGAAACGCCCACTATGATGTATGTGGTTTTTGTTCCATCTGGAAATCTTATCGTTGTTATGAAAATTGTTTTTGAGTATCAATTGTACTTTTTTTCACCCGTTTGAGTTTCAAGATCTTTGAAATAGCACTGTTTGCGACTCCTCTACGGAATGGTTCTCCAAATTTTGGTGATTCCAGATTCCAAAAGTTTACTGTTAAGAAACTGAGCTCCTTCAATTGGTGGTCTTAGACCTTGAACTGTGATGCATGTGCCGGGATCCACGGACTAGGGATGATTTTCAAAGCTTTAATGTTTCTTACTTGGAATATTTTA
Organism: Rhynchophorus ferrugineus; assembly: GCF_030347505.1. Classification (NCBI taxonomy): domain Eukaryota; kingdom Metazoa; phylum Arthropoda; class Insecta; order Coleoptera; family Curculionidae; genus Rhynchophorus; species Rhynchophorus ferrugineus. The sequence continues at coordinate 38,771,178 of NW_027472580.1, read as the reverse complement.
TGGCTAGGGGTCGTTCAGCATCTTCAATCGACCTTTTGCGATCTTCTATCTTCAGCTGCTATAGTTTTGGCTGAAGTTCACTTAACTACACCAAGAAAAGCTTTGAGTAAATGCCGAACAATTGCCAACTCAGCGTCAACCTGTCTTCTTTTCTAGGTAATTAATTTGAATGAATTAATTGAGTGAAATCAAAAGATAACAGCATTTGCAGCTTCCCGTTAGTAACTGAGTAAAGATAGGTTAACTTTTTGCAGACAAACTATATATGTTACAATGTTATATGTTATAAACAAAAATTTACTAATACCGGATAAAACCAATTCTGAGTCAAAAACACATACATATGCACATATTCAATCCAGTTAGATTGGGATCTTTCGACGCAAAATGGTATCATATTTTTTAAAAAATTTTGTATATCCGAGTACACGATACCACTTAGATCGAGATGCATTATAAGAAACTGATATAGGTTATGATAGAGTCGCAAAATATGCTATCCTCTTTATCACATACAAAAGGTTGTGTTGAAAACAAACAAATAAACTTGCTATAAACAAGAACAAATCAAAAGATTTAAGGTCTTAACATAGCAGTTATTTGCTATGAAGTTAAATCTCTATTTACTTTATATTTTGTTGCATACTATCTGGCTATTGCACCCAAGAATGATATGTAAAGGACTACAAAAATGTATAAAAAATACATAAAATTTTCAACATATAATAAAAGATACAAGTGAAATAAACATAAATTAAATTAAAATTATATTTTTAGAGACGCATTTGTGATAACGACATTGGATACATTTACATCTCTTTTATCTGGAACTACTATTTTCGGTATACTTGGAAACTTAGCTAAAGAATTAAATGTTGATGTTTCGGAAGTAGTCAGTGGTGGAGGCACAGCCCTAGCATTTATCTCCTATCCAGATGCAATTGCTAAATTCAACAATGTCCCATGGGTAAATCATATATACTTTAGAATTTATAATAATTACAATTTATGTTTTTTTATTATAGTTATTTGCCATACTTTTCTTTTTTATGCTGTTCGTATTGGGTATAGGCAGTTTGGCGGCGCTGCAAGCATCAGCTAACACTGTTATTCATGATGCTTTTCCAAAGTTAAAACCATGGATAATATCATGTACTACAGCAACTGTGATGTTCTTCATTGGTTTAATGTATGTTACACCGGTAAGCTAAAATGTTATAATTATATGTTCTTTTGAACACACATTTTACTTATATATCGGCTATATATAAGATAATTTAAAAATTTAAGATAAAGCCCTTATTAATACTACTCGCCATAACTGTTAAATTATGGTGAGGTTTCAGTAATATATGTTTAAGATATTGTACAGGCCATGCTAGATATTTTGATGACCCCTTAATCTAGTATTTAACCTTTTTGACTGTGTTTTTCCTGCTGTGCAAGAGTGTATTATATCTCCGAAGATACTTGTATGCATTTTGATCAGTGACATTTGTTAATGAAAATGCGAAGTATTAATGTAAGCCATTATAAAACAACCTGACCGAATGATGATGAATGGTTTTGATATTTCTATACATAAAATAACAGTTTTCCATTTAACATTATTCAGTTATTCAGTGTATACAGAAGCTAATCATGGAAAGTTTTGATATCGAGGATAAAGAATAGTCTAGAGCATCAAAAAAGTTCGAAGATAATGAACTGCAAATTTTATTGAACAAAAATCCATTTCAAATTAAATAAACTTTCAGACAGTTTAGCAGTTAATCAACCAACTGTTTTCAGATGATCGCCATTTCATTTTTTGCCAGACAAAAAAAAAGAAGAGTTTTCTGTGGACTTCTGTGATTGACGATGAAAACTGGTACTACTGCAACAATTTGAAATGCAAGAAGTTACGAGTTAGTCTTTTTCTTGTACAACGTTTTGCCACACGTCGCAGACTTGCGAAAAATACACTTGTATGTGAAACCGGAAATTATGCCGCACTCGGCGTACTCACGAGGCATAGCACGTTCTAATTATCACTTGTTCAGAGGGATGTTTACTTGCCACATTGTTTTAAAATTAAGAAGAACTGAGAAAATGTATCAGTGATTGGATCGATGGCAATATCGGCACTTTGGCATGATAAGGCCTTATTGCCAAAAATATTTTTATAATATATATTGTACCAATTTTTCCCATTAAACATCTTTTTAAAGTGAAAAAATAATCAGAATACACGCATATAATAATATTTAAATATGATGATAGAACACAATGATATTACGTATGGTGATCGTATTAACTGATGCTATATTTTATTTTAGGGTGGACAGTATATGCTTGAACTCGTCGATCATTTTGGTGGTACCTTTATTATTTATGTTTTTGTCATAATGGAAGTATTAGCTGTAGTTTTCCTACACGGTAAGTTAAACAATAAGTAATTTTGTAATTGAAGTATATTATAAATATAATGATCAGTATTAGTAAATATTTCATTTCTCGATTTTTAGGACTACGACAGTTTTGTTTGGATGTGGAGTTTATGACAAAAAGTAAAGTAAATTTGTATTTTAGACTTTGCTGGGGAGTAATTATGCCAGTACTTCTTATCTCAATCTTCATCTACTTTCTCTACGCAATGGAAACTCCTACATATGGAGAAAATAGAGATCCATACCCACCGGGAATATTAGGTATATCAGACATTTTATTCAGAATGTTTTATTAAAAAAAACCGATTTACAAAAAATGTAAAAAAGTAATTGGTAAGAATATGTAATTGACGTATTTATACATAATGATACGTTGGCTGAAATATTTTCTTGCATGGCTCTAATTTAAATCAAGAATCTAAAGAGAAAATAAAATTGTATCTACCAAATTTCGATGGATGGATTGGGTTAGAAAAGATGTATGTTAGTTGTTAATATATCAGAAAGCTTCCTGTATTTCCTGTATTGAATGAATGAAATTATTAAGTTCAGTGTGAAACGTAGGTTATCCATTCAGCAATTCACAATCTACTGACCAATTCACGTCATCTCTGGGAGATGTCCGTACCAAATAGTATTTTTTGGGGCTATAATTATGTTTGTTAACACAACCATTCATCCTAAAGTATGTATTGTGACTGAATCTTATATTTTGCTTGTTCTCTTCCAAATTATTCGATTAACCGCGAGCGAGGGATCTTTGAGTGAGTCTGTTGGACCTAGTCCGAGCGCATACCTAAGTCCTGATGTAAATTGCATGAAATATTTCGGGTATTTTTGTACCACGTATTGTGTTTGTTATTGGTCATCTCGAATTTGACCACTAAAACACCGAACAACTTACTATGATGATATGACGTCAGTGCATAATAAGCAATAGTTTAAATGGATGTTGTCTTGGCAACATGGCCACCTCGGTATCCCACCCCACATGGATCTGTTTAAACTGAATGATTATTATTGCATGAATGTAAGATCGGTAAATGTTTATTTTAAACTTTTTTCTACAGCAGATAAAATACATATTGTATATTTGCAGATTGTTTCTATTCAGTGGCTTCTTTAAATTTCTAATCGTTTTCCCAGTGTTTTATCTTAGTAAGCAATAATTATATTACACAAAACTTACACGTTCAGGAAGAAGTAGCTTTATCAGAGATATTAATACATTCCCTTATTCATTTGTAATATAGCTCAATCGATGTAAATACATATGATAAAAAGGTTTACATTATGAAACAATTAACTCTTGTTTTTATATATACATATTTAAGGTTGAGTATTTTCGATAGTACAGTAATATTATATCAAGTTTAGGCGAAGTTGAACTTATTCTTAATATATGACATAATTATTCCTACTCAAGAAATCGTTAGTTGTAACCCAAACGAATATTAAGCGAAACTTATTTCTTTAAAATAATGTAGTCTAAATACAAAACCTCTAAATAACTTGTGATGACATCACAGTCCGTGTAGTAACTTTAGGCGAAAGAAGTTTCTGATGCTTGGATTTAGGATTTTATGCGCACGACGTGTAATAGTTCTGCTATTGCGTATTTATTAAGATGAATAAGCTTAATCAGATAACAAGGTTTAGATAAACATTACAAATCGTTGAATTTTCTGGCTGAGGAAGTCAAGCTTTTGACTGCGTGTCATTTAAGTAACGAAACAGTTGTCAAGTTAGTGTATTTAGTAAAACTCGACGATGAACGACCTTGATATTCATTCTCCTTATGTAGTAAGTTAAACAAATATTAACTTTTTTTTGTGACCCTTGAATATTGCTTACGGTTACGGCTAATTATATTTGTTTGATATAATGAATATTTAGCAATATATATATAGCCAAAATTTATTTTCTTTTTAATTATAACATAGTTTCTTATTACAAGACAGAACGAAAAAATCTGAATACCAAGGAATTGGGATGCCGCGTGAATTAAATACGAGACATCTTGAAAAGTAGTTGCGTATGCTCTAAATGTTATTTTATTGTCAGAAAAAAGCAGTAATTTTTGTGCACTTAATGTTTATATCATGGCTAGTGAATAGTAAATAGAGTACGATTATACGAAACGAGAATTTGTCGATTTATTAAATTCATCATGTGTCTCACATAATGGGGCACACAGAATAGAGAATAATATAAAAATGATACGTTATGCCACTAAAATTTGCTTGACAATAATCAACAGATCAGAAATATATTTGATATACAATATAATTAATTTAAATAATTTATGTCCGTATATTAAAACATTAAAATATATGCAAAATATCTCAAGAACTAACAGTCACTAACCTTTTTAAATTGCATTTAATTAAATCCAATTTAAATTAAGTTTCAATAATCAACAAAGTATTTACAAATTTAAATTACTACACCACTAAATAATATAACTGTAAATATAAAAAGTATCATAAGTAAGATAATTTTCAGGACATAATAACATAATAATAATAACATCAGAGCATCAACTATAAGTATATATGACCTTTCGTTACTTTTTTCTTAAAAACATAAATATAGAATAATAAGTAAAGTAACTCATGTTTGTTTATTTAAACAGGGCATGTATGAATAAAACAATTTTAAGTTGATATATGATTATAGTGTGTATATTAAAGCAATAACAAACACAAATAGGTAATTTATTTTTTACAATTTAGAATCCTATATTAAAAGAATTTTATATAAAATATAAAAATGTAAAACAATTAAAATATGGATGTTACTTGTTACCATATTCATATATATATTCTTTAAATAATTGTATAAATATCATCACTGCATAACTCGTACTTATTTACTCTATTTCAGCGTTTGGATGGTCAATATTGGGTATTGGTATCCTTCAAGCCATATTTTGGCTTTGTTACTATCTGTATGCTAATCGCGAATATCCTGCCAGAAAGGTAACGGCATATCTTCCCGTCAATAATATTTAGTCTAATTTAGCATGTTTTTCAGATCATTCCGAAAACTTTTTCAACAAAAACGTGGTCACCTGTTGGCGCCAAACGAACTTACGAATGGAGGCAGTTCAAAAATGATAGACTACTTCAAGATAGATGCAAAGAAGGAAACATCATTGTACAAAAAATACGCTTCATATTTTTAGGCCGATAGTGATCAAATATAAAATTTATTATTAGTATTGTAAAATCAAACACAATCACAGTCGTATAATTTCCAATCTGCTTTCGTTTTAACAATTTTAAATTGTTTTGGCAATAATTACCTTGTATTTGTTAGTATTGTCGAAGGCATTGTCCATTTTATAAACTTAATCAATACTGTGATAATATATAGTATTAATTAGTCGACATTAGTCGGTGAACTAAATAATATCTGTGCGGTTGAAAGTAGAAATACTCCCTACAGATTACATGTTTATTACATGACTATATTTTCGCTGTATTAAGAATAATGCTATACATTGCATGTTAATGTTACAGTTTTTACATAAATAGAGAATATCATAATTTAAAAACGATTTGGTTTTACTTGATTCCTTAACTATATTGTAATATTATACGTACAATGTGTATTTAAATATTTATCAAATCATTATATTTAATTTAGCCCCCTTTTCACATGACAAAGGTTTGTCAAGGTCAACCTACCTAAAGAGGCCAATACACTATGCAATCTATAGCAGGAATAAGTTGTACAACTGCAACACGACCATTAACTATGTGTTCATAATATAGAAATTTTTTTCTTATGTAAATATGTTTTGCCCTTTTCTATGAGATATTATGTAATATACAACATAACAGGTCAATTGAAAAGTCCCCGACCTGACTAGACTGACTAATCCATATGTTTTTAGTTAACCTTAACACTCAAAAGATGCGTGTATAAATTTGACAGCTGTTGGATAACCAGTTTGTGAATTATAGTATTTTTAGTAAAGCAACTCTTGTTATTGTGAAAAAATGGATAAAAAGTAATTTTTCGTGTTGATAACATATTGCTTATTGAATGGAAAAAATACAGTTGAAGTAAGAACTTGGCTTTATGTTGAATTACCGGACACCGCCCCATGAAAACCAACCACCAAGGATTGGTATGCTAAGTTTAGACGTGGTGAAATGAGCACTGGAGACGGTGAATGCCCAAAAGAGGTTGTTACCGACGAAAACATTAAAAAAACCCACAAAATTACTTTGAATGACCGTAAATTGAAATTGAATGAAATAGCAGATACACTAAAGATACCAACTGAACATGTACATCATATAATTCATGAATTGTTGGGTATGAGAAAGCTCTCAAAGTGGGTGCCGCGCAAGCTCACGACCAAAAACAACGACCAGTTGATGATTCGGAGCAGTGTTTGAAGATGATCAAGCGTACTAAACCCGAGATTTGCATCGATATGTGACGTAAATCCGAGTGGACTGCACACGATAAACTCGCTCCAAAGCGTGGGAAAACGCAACAGTCGGCTGGCAAGGTTGCTATTTCTCTAATGAAGGAATACAATACAATATCCCCTTAGATTCCCTAACGAGGGTAATTTGGAGTATTTGTGTTAAGTATTTTGAAAGAGTATAACAACACTCCAATGCGCTTGCTAATCAGCTAAATGTGCTATATACTAGTGAAATGTGTAGACTAAATCGTTTAAAGTAATAATATTTGATTAACATGTATAGACTTTGAAGTAAGATTTAGAATAAAATATTTTATTTAGTGTTAAATTTTTTTAATAAAATTTTATGTTTTATGTTATTTTCTACATATTATGTGTATATTTGTTATCATAAAAATATGTATTGCCTATAGGGCACAACCGCTAAAGGCAATATTTTAAAAATGTAATTATGAAGAAACTAACTTTAGACTTTTATATACGAAGAAGCTTTTATTTATTTTTCTCTTTCGTAATGTTATAATTATTTACATAAGGTAAAAAAAATTTAAAACCTTTATTATATTATAATATTACCGTTTTCCTGTCCAATTATGCCTACAAATAATTATAGGTTATATTTATTTCTTGCTTTATCGACGATACCACGTTCGTCAATAAACATCCTATTTTTAAACAGAATCTTCTATTCAAGAGCTTTCTATTGAAACCTGCTTTTATCTAAGGTATCATTAATCTTGTTATCGTATCTTATAAAAGCTAATCTTCGCTTGCCCCATTTTATGTAGAATACAAATTTGCGAGGTCCAATATTGAATTTATTAAAAAAAAACATATTTTCATAGTAGACTATTTAATCTAGAACAAATATATTTAGTTATTTATTTATTTATTTAGATCATTTTAGTTTTATTATATAAAATGAAAATATGTTTTTTATATATATTTGTATATATATATATATATATATATATATATATATATATATATATATATGCATATTTAAGATATGGTAAATGTATAAAAAATGTAATCTATTTTCAATTTTCCCACATCATTACCTCTGGCGATTTTATATTTTTATTGGGAGCATTTTATTAAACTATCAATCTGGAAAAATGACATGTTTAACGTTTACTTTTTGGTCCATTAGTCTCCTACGACCGTATACATGGGATAGAAATCTGGACATAAATCATTCTGGTTGTCTATCACTTGATGTGTGTATAATCACATTATATGTTACGATATATATTCATGCTGTTACACATACAATCACGTTATTACATTTGAAAAATATTTAGTTTTATTATATAGACTTTTTTTAAGATTTAATATATCAGGTGCTCGATTGTATTTTGATCAACAAATCAGGTGTATTGGTAAAAAGTATCAGTGGAAACTATTTTTAAATGAGTTAACCTAATTATGAAGCTCGACAGCCTTAACATTTCTCTACATAAAATAGTAATTTTGCATTTAGTATTATATAGTCATAATAAATATAGTCATAATAGATTTTATAAAAATCACAATGCCATAAAGTTTGTATTTATGGTGGAATCAGCAACAATCTACTAAAACGGAATGAAACCGTTGTGAAGTTGAACGACGTTTTGTTGCAATACAGATTAGCAATGAACATCTGAAAAGTACACTGCCGCAATCTGAATTGGAAGTTTGTTCAACAAGTGCTCTCTCCAGCTGTAGTGTCTTCTGAATACCACTTGTTCAGAGCCATACAAGTCTGGCACGTGATTTAAAGAATTCTGAAGAAGTGAGAAAATATTTCAGTTATTACATATTGTAACAAGTTTTTGAATCATTGTGTTTTAAAAGCGAAAGAACGATCAGAATACACCTAATAATATAATTAAGAATACTAATACATATTCTAGTAACAATAACTACTGAAAATATGATTAATTAGAAAGATCATTTCAGTTATTGTAATGAAATGCTTAAAATATATAATTTTAAATTAAATGAGATGTCATTAAAGATAAATTATTTGAATATTATGTCAGTTACTAGATAAAGAAAATTTTATACACGAAATACCACGTTTTTAAAAATAATGACTGTAGAAGAGTATAATTTTCGAGAAAATAGATATCTGTAACTTCTTACAAGACATTTGAGTCTATCGCGTATTTGGCAGAGCAGCGTCTACTTCGGAGCATCCGTCTCTAGGTCAAAGGTCAGTGCACTAGCGACGCCAACGATCGGCAGGTGGTGAATATAACAACTCGGATGCAGCCGTAGTATTTATTCAAGAAGGAGTTGTCCGAATAGCAAAAATATACCGATTGTATGATGTTGCTTTTTTGTGAGATTTTTCAACAATTTCAGATAAATATTTCTTACTGTATTTCACAAATAATAATATAATAATAACAGCGAATAATATTCTATATAACTAATGACATATTACGAATGGGTTTTTTAATTATTCTCTTAGAATTCCACAGTTTGCCCAATGAACAATAAGTATTGGATGGAATATATGTTATACAAAGACATGTAGAAGATCGCTTCAATACGTGATCTTCTGTAAAAACTTATAAACTTTATATTAATTTATATAAATTTAATAAAATTTATATAAATTTTATATAAAAAATTTATATAAAATGTTATTATAAAAACTATTCTGTATCTATTAAGCAAGTCGGGTGGTAGTAAACATTTTAACCTATTCAATTAACTACTTCACTGACATCGTGCACATTTAATTCTTCGGTAGTACTTTTGGGTGCACCGACAATCTCAGAGTGCTTTACGTCGGCACCTCGGTTCAAACTCGTTATGGTTTCCAGGGGAAAGCGCGCTGAATTAAGCTGTTGTTAGCATAATATAGGGCGTCGACATATGACACCTCGGATTTTATTTTGGAATATCTGAAGGATGGCTATGTTGGATTTGGTTGTAGTACTACCTACAGTTTGATACCAAACGTGCGTATGGGCCTAAGCACTGACTTATACATCATTAGCCTATGGCTCCATTTAATTTTAAAATAGAGAATGATACGAGTTTGGTGCATGCGTATATATAGCTTTATTTACTTATTTTTTATAGTGATTATTATATTTAATGTCGAATATATCAAACAGGTAAATAGGTTCAGGTAGTAAATAAATATGGTAAAACTTTGGAAATAACACATTTTATTTAAATAAGTATCGAATTAGACGAAATAATAAAAATATAATTTATATATGTCCAGCTATTCTATCTTTATATGTTTATAATTTTGTTCATAATATAAAGGTAAGTATCTAATATTCCAAAATTTAATGATAACAAGAATGGAGAAAAAATTATTCTTGTTGTGTTGGAGGTAGTCAAGATATTAATGAGGCTTGTCTGTCAAGAATAGTAGCAAAAACTGTAGTAACTGCTAATAATTAACAATTTATTTTAAATATAATATATTGGTAATTATTTAAATTTTATTATATAGTTAAGATGTAGCTAGAATTTATTGAGAGTAATAGTCGAAAAATGTGAAATTCAGAGAATCAGAGAAAAATAAATTAGGCATAATTTTGCTAAGATATAGGAACAGTGTATAGTGATACTTCGAAATAATTAAATTTGCTAACAAAAGACAAAAGTAGACTGGGATCAAATAAACAAAATATAGAAGCTATCAATGACACCTTGATCAATGATCAAATGACAAGGAAAATACAATGCATTATTATATAAGAGTATATATAAATACATTATTGTTTTATAAATATAATAATGTATTGATATAAACATCTTTTAGTTTTAATGTAGGATCATCCATTTGTTTTAAGCTAGTAAATGTACAATATGTTAATCGCAAGCTCGAGGTAGTCAATTCATTAATGGGGTTTGTGTAAAGAATTATAGCCATTATATTTGGAGATATTTAGGAAATTTTAGTTTTTTAGTATTTAGTGGTAGGTTTTTCGTTTGGTTTTAACTATATTGGCTGTGGTTGATCTAAACGATTTTGGACTTTTTTATGGTAATGTTTATTTAAATGGTTCTTGGAGTTCTTGTTAATTGTTCAAATATATAAAATTAATTAAATATTGTTTGTATAAAATATTATTGAATATTGTTTGTCAAAAATTGTTTTTATAAAAATAGAAAGGCATATAGAAATTATTTTTATTATTTTATTTTAGTCAATAGTTTTTTAATACAATGTGTTATTTCAAAAAATTTTCAATATTTATTTCTCTCCTTATATACAGTTTAAACACTAAATCAATTATTTATCATATTTGTGTATTTTTATTTATAAAAATAATGGTAATGTGTAATATAATGTTTTTATAAAGATAGAATAACTGGACATATATTAATTATATTTTTATTATTTCGTCTTATTCGATACTTATTTAAATAAAATGTTTTTTTTCCAAAATTTTACCATATTTATTTACTTCCTAAACCTATTTACCTGTTTAATATATTCGACATTAAATATAATAATCACTGGAAGTATGAGGAACGGCTTAATAACCACGAGAACGTCGGAGCAATACAGCTGATAGACCAAAGTGGAATAGTGAGAAGACTTAAAAAGACCAAACCTTTTGAGCTAAAGTCGTACAGTGGGTTAAAAACACAGCAGAGTGCGCATTGAGTGGTATAACCAAGAACAAAACTTGGGCATCTTAGCTTTAAGATTTTACTCGAAAAATATATTTTGTTAATCTTATTCCAGATTAGTTGTAATGAAAATTTTTCATTTGGGGAATAACAATTTATTACGCGCAATAAAGTAATAAAATGAAGTAACTTATTATAACAAATTGATTATCAGAGGTGGTATAAATTCTAATACTCTCTGATTTTTTATTGTTTTGCCCACGTTTCTAGAGTTCTGGGTGGTGTCTAAATGACAAGTAGTTTAGTATTCAAATTATCAACTAATTGACTACAAAGACTTTTCTTCAGGAGAATTTAGTATTTAGAAAACATAAGATCCATGCAAAATTATATGCAGTGATTTTGATAGTGAATAAAGCTGTTAAACCACCATAATACCATGACAGCTTCCCAAAGACATCTCATACATGTGTTATTTCTCACATGAGTTTATCCCTTTTAATTTTTGTCATTTTCGTGGACCAGATAATTTTTAAAAAAGCCGATAAAATTGAAATGGAACTAAAAATGTTACGCTATTACTGGTGTTTTATGCAAAAATCTATTTTTCTTCAGATATCTGCAGTAATAATATCATACGCTTTTAGCATCTGGTAATGTGCTACAACTTTATGATTTCTCCGTATGCATAGCAATCTATATGTACATGAATATATCCTTTCAATATTGATATAGATGGCTCTCTTCAACTAAGCCATAACTTTTTGCATTTGTGATTGTCGTAATAGATCCACTTCTGATGGCCAGTAACAGCACGCCATAGAAAATTCTTCATTAGGCCTGTAAAATGCAAATTGTGAAAAAATATACCTGTGGAATAATTCAATAATACTAAACAAAACGAAATACTGTTATTTTATAAGATACGTGTTAATACCATTGAGTTTAAGAGTTAGGTTAGGTTGTTTAAGAGTTGTTAATATTGAAACTTCGCCTTTTCATAAGTATATATCGCTGATCAAGTTATATGCAAGCACCTAATACAAGGATGTGAAATCCAACAATGAACCACTATTCCAGTCATTCAAGCATCCGGGCTATATAAGATTTATAAGAAAAAATTAAATACATTATAATTAAAAAGGTAAAATTATTTAATTAATGATTTTAATCATAGCCACTCGTTTACTATGCTGGACTGGCAAAGACTGCATTTTTATAAAAATGGCAGTCAGCCATTGGCGCCGTAAGTACACCGAACTTTGACCTAGCGACTGATGGAAACAGCATATCGAAAACAATAATGTCACGTTTCATTACCCGTAACGTATTTCTGGGTTTAATAAAGATATGGACGTAGATTGTAAATATACGCTAAAATTTAGATTAAATTTATTGAACGATGTGAATATACAATTTTATAATAAAAATATTTTTAAGAAAAAAATTGAACCGACTTCAAAAAATAAATTAGAAACTCACTAAAAAATAAAAAATACTCAAACTATAAATATAAATCTATAACAACTACAAACTATAAATCTATAACACAGAAAACTATTTTAAAACAAAATATCTACATAATAGTCGTTGTAATGACTAAATAAAAATAAACAAAAGCCTTATTTAACCTGTATACTACACGTATTTTAAATTCTACTATATACACACAAGTTAGCTTAATACCTACCTAAACCTATTTATCTACTTGCAATATTATTTTAACCACTACCAACTACCTTGACGTCGGTTAGAGTTTCCTTGTTACTGATATTAGATCCTTGAGATATCATAAAATCTCCGTGCCATCAAAATATAGGACACATTACTTCGAAACGTCTCCGGATTTGGCCTATGGGTCCATTTAATTTTAAAATAGAGAATGATACGAGTTTGGTGCATGCGTATATATAGCTTATATAGCGTATATATAGCGTAAATTTAGATTAAATTTATTGAACGATGTGAATATACAATTTTATAATAAAAATATTTTTAAGAAAAAAATTGAACCGACTTCAAAAAATAAATTAGAAACTCACTAAAAAATAAAAAATACTCAAACTATAAATATAAATCTATAACAACTACAAACTATAAATCTATAACACAGAAAACTATTTTAAAACAAAATATCTACATAATAGTCGTTGTAATGACTAAATAAAAATAAACAAAAGCCTTATTTAACCTGTATACTACACGTATTTTAAATTCTACTATATACACACAAGTTAGCTTAATACCTACCTAAACCTATTTATCTACTTGCAATATTATTTTAACCACTACCAACTACCTTGAAGTCGGTGCCGAAACCAAACACCATTATTAATTTAGATTTGTTTTGTTGGTAATTTAATTTTTTGTATATGTCACAAAATCATATTGTTAATTTTGTATTTTTTGGGCTCGACACCGACTTCAAAGTTATCAGTTGGTAGTAGTTAAAATAATATTGTAAATAGACAAATAGGTTTAGATAATAATAGACAAATAGGTTAAAATTAATTTACGTAAATGTTTTTAATTTTTAGAGAGTTCCTTATTTATTTTTTAAAGTCGGCTGATTTTATTAAAACATATTTTCTATTTCTCTTTTTGGTATTTTTTTTTGATATTTACTCAATAATTATGCCGTTATTTTATTTAATATTACAGTGGGAACGCCAAGTAAAATTCAGCTCGTATGATTAAAAATAGGAATAAAGAATCAACTATTGAAAATAAGGAGCGCTTCAGGCCCCAGGGTCCGCTACTTAGCTTAGGTGATTTGATAAATTTTCTAACTAAAAAACAAAAAGTTACCATACCGCCGGGAATCGAACCCGCTTTGGGAGCTAAACACTCTAGCCATTACACCATAGAAGCTTTTGTCTACAACATTTTTAGGAAGTTTTATATGCTATAGTTAAAGCTTGAAAAGCATACAATGGCTTTTGCAATGAACGACGTCCGATTTTCCGCAAAATTAGCTTAGCAATAACATTATACCTAAATATCTGATTATTTTAGGTAAAAAGTATGTGAAAACTTTGTACGTGCCTTCGTATTTTCTCTTCAATTAAACAGAGAAATTGGTATTGATATTTTTTGTTAATTGAATTTGTATTTTTGCTTCATACACTTTAAACTAAAAGTACAATTTTTATGAACTATAATAATTTTTAATCTTAAATCAACATATTATGCTTAATGGACAAACTCAATATCCTAGTTTATCATCATATAAAATTTAGTTCAGCCATACATTCTACCTCAAAGTTTTAATAAAATACGTAGTTCTCTGTTGTAGATTAAACTTGTTCTGGGTGATTTTAATTGCATTGAAGCAGATGAGTAGTTCAGTAATTGCTAGGTAGTCTATTATTGGCTTTAAGTTTAATCAACTGTTAACGTAAAATTATTTAATTCTAAAGGATTTCACTAAACTGTAATTGTCAAAAAGTTTGCATAATCTCTTAAAAGTTTAAAATTGTATTATTCAATTGCTACTTGATTTTTTAAAATATTCAAACTGCGTAACTGGGATGGTTATTCCTTGTCGGATTTTCCGCTGTTGCTTATAAATAGATTGGCATAGATTGTACATATATCTCCTAGCAGGATTCGAACCCACGACTATTGCGGCACTAGGAGGACCGTTCTGTCGCCTTAACTACTGCGCCAACGAAGCCGGCTGCTACTAGATCTGATATGAAATGAAGAAATCGACTCTCGCCTTGTTTAAAGGCTTATTAGTATCAGTTTTGATGATAATGAAACGTATAAAACAGATTATAATACTTGAAGACAACAAATTGTAAGTATCTTTGAATATAAAACATATTTTATCGAGCAACTAAAATTAATAAACCACTTGTCTGATTTCGGATTGATCCGAATTCATTAAAAATGTTATCGCCTACCAGTTTAAAATTCTGGTATGTTACGACTAGATTGAACAAATAAATCTGGAGGTAATTAGGTGATAATGAGTGAAAACACAGTGGTAATCAAATTAGTGTTATTAATGGGAAACTGTTGCAGAAAAGGCCAGAAAGAATGAATAAAAAACGTAGTCATCCTTTTACATAATTACTTTCGGTTACACGTTTCAGAAAATAAATGTTCTGATAATAATTTTTCAAATTGTATCTCTGTAGGATACTCAGAATTATGAAATTTTGAAGAAGTGTGATTTTTTAAAAATTAATCTCTTAGAATGTCAACGATCTGCCCGTGGGCAATATGTATTATTGTATGATTTTTGTTATATAATATAACAATCCTAATATGTAGAAGATCACTTCATTAAGTGATCTGCTGTACAGTTTATAATCTAAATCTTATTCTAGATACTATTGTAACTTATTATAAAGTCTATCATAACTTATTCTAGCTTATTCTAGAAATTATTAAATTTCACTCTTTGTCTGTATTAATCAGTTCGTATGGTAGTTTGCGTTTGAGCCTACGCACTTCACTGTCATCGCGCACATTTAACTGTTTGGCGAGTGCATTGGGATGCACTAATAGTCTTTTAGAGTACTTCGCAATAGCACTTCGAATAACACTCGTTATGGGTTCTAAGGAGATATCGCATTGAATCAGTTTGTGGGACATAAAATATGGGGCATCGACGATGACTCGCAACACTTTATTCTAGAACCTCTGGAGATGTTAGATTTGCTAGTAGTACCCCACAGTTCAATACCATAAGGCCAGATGGGCCTAAGTATTGATTTATATAGCAAAACCTTGTTATGTACTGATAATTTAGTTTTACGCCCCATCAGCCAATACATTTGGTTTAGTTTAAGCCCAAGCTTTTTGCATTTTGCCACTATATGTTTTTTCCATGTCAGACGTGGATCAAAATGTTTTCACAGATATTTAACGTTGTCTGCTTGCGGAAGTTCATGGTTATTCAATTTTACTGAGGGACATGTTCTTCTACAAAGGGTGAATGTCATATGGAAGTATGAAAATAGGTAGATTAATAGAATAGACTCAAAATAGAGATTTATAAAACAAATAATAAGAGAAATCTATAAAAAGTAATGTAAAATTTTGCGAATACAAATTAGTCCAGCCTATACATTTTTTAAGCAAATACAGAAATTTATGAAAGTAGAAGTTTCCAAATTATTTAAAAAATTCTTATCATTATACCTAATTTTTTTCCATTGTTCTTCTGGCATGCGGGTACTATGTTGAAAGAATCCTTTGTTATTTTAGACTACTCACTAATACAGTTAGTTTTTTTTGTCGGCATATCATGTAAAGTCCTTAGACAGGTCATGCGTTCATTTACATCGGGTCGAGTCTCAATTTTGCGATTCATATACTTCTGTCACTCCAATATGTTTTCTATCTTTGACACAAAATTTATCATTTTTAAAGGTTTGAAACCACTAAAACATATTATATGTATCTTATTTAATCCATCTGAAACCAACAACGTTTTTCGTTTGCCTAATTATTCTTATTAAATAGGGAAAACAAATAAATATCCAATCCTATCAAAACTCGAAGAAAAAAAGTAAAGTATCTATAATACTTAAGTATATATCCAATTTTACAATTTTATACTTTTCATCTAAATATGTTAACATTAATTCCTTACGGAGATTTTAATGAATGCGACAGATATCAAAAATAATGAGAAATATTATCTTTGTGTTATTTTACATGAAACAATTCACCTAATTACGCTGGAATAACAAGATTTGATAAGTTCAGATTTTTCTTCCAAATAATACTAGTTCTTTGCAACTTTTTTGTTAAAACTTACAGATTAAATATGTTGCTTGTGTTACATATAGTCTATCTAAAGTTTTTTTGTAGATCATCAAGATGCACATGTACGTCATCAAGATGTTTAAGATCAAGATATTGCCTGTCGCAATTTGTAAATTCGTTTTAGAAACTGACAATATTTTCCTTCTCATTTTATTCTAAGTAAAAAGAGACACAATGCTGTCTGATAAGTTGTCGAACGTGTAACCGAACTAGCCTGTCAAAGTCGGCCGGTTGTCAAACGTGGACAAAATTTTTTAAAACAATAGTGATAAGAGGTTATAAACTGATAAACGTTATTTTAATGCTTTGCTTGTTCTGATGAATTTCAAATTGCTGCTTATTATTACTCTGATTGAGGATTCCGAAGCCAGTCAGAACAGATTTCGTCTCTACTCAGTTACCTTGAACAGGAACGAGATAATAGAGACCCCCTCCTGCCAGTAAAATACGTTAGAAAGGTGAGAATTTTTACTGTTAAATATAAATTTTCTGCGATTTTTATTGAAAATATTTTTAGTGTGTTGCAGCGTGATACGGTCACTTAAATATCTCTAAAAATGAAAAATATGGTTTTGAATTCATCGAAAAAAAAAAACCGTCCTCATAGGAAGCGGGTGACAAATAAAAAACAGCTTGATGTTAGCTGTATCAGGAAATAAATATATCAAACGTATAAAAACAGTGAGTAGTTTTTCGATACAAACATAATTTAATACAATTAATTCAAAGGAAACTGTCAGTCTGAAAAGTATCGAATAGGTCAAATGGAACTTTTAATTTAATAAAACCGAACATTGATTTTAAATGAACAAAGTTTTTAAAAGCATATAATAAAATAAAAGAAGATTTATTATTTATTTATTCAGAACGGGACCAATATACCTAGCGGTCACTCATGGAAAGATATTAATAAAAATAGTGTTTTGACAACAAGAGTTGATGGGAAAATGGAAGAATCGTAAATGGAGTAAATCATGGAATAACAATTGATTAAGTTTAATTAGTCATAAATTCATTAATAATGCATTGTAGATATATTGTACTTCGTGCTGGAAACAGGAATCATTAATAACTTTAAATTTTCTGCAAATGATATAATTCAATGCTGCGTATTCAAGGTGAGTATATTATTAATATGTGATAACTGTAGGAAATCTTATATGATATGTGTGTAATTATTCAGAATATACATCAGCATTTGGTTAATATGTAGGAGATAAAGAATAGTAACTGATTTGCAAATATGGCAAATGCATTAAGGAGAGCTCAGTGATTAAATCTACATTTATCAATAAATGCAGATGTATGCAGGTATTAACAGAATAAACGAAGGAGAAATGCGGCGATATCAAAATGTCTTTACAAGGAAGCACTGTATCGAAGGACACAAAAACTATGCGTAAAAGGCAAGTAAGCTCTCTAATGAAAGAAAAATATATTACTTGAATATACAATTGTTAAATAGATGTATTAGACCCATAGGGGCAACCACAATAAACGCTCCTAGTACTCATAGGTGGTATGGAAAAGAGTTCAATATAAATGTAATCAAACACAGCCCTAACCTACAAACTAACATAACTGTGTACTTAATTGTAGTTTTAGGTCCTTTGATAATATATATGCATTAAATTTATTATAATATTAAAATAAATTATATTTGATAGCACTAATTTTGTTGTCAAAGTCAAACTGAATTAAAACTTAGAGTTGACACAATGCGACGTTTTGATGTCACAAGTTTAGATGACGTGTGTACAAAGTAACTTTAGATAGACTATATGATGCTAGTGTGCATTTTTGTTAACTTACTGGTAAAAATAATTAAAGTAAGCTTTTGTTAAATAAACTAAACTAAGTATTAATTGTATTTACAATAATTTATAGTAATGTTGCTCTGTCATATTCCAATTATCGGTTTCCTTATTAACGATTTTAATGTGGTGATTTTGATATTAATGACCAAGAAGGGTTTAGAGACAAAGAACTGGAAGGTTTATTGGACAAAAATCCAGCTCAAACATTCAAAGAATTTTTAGATAGTTTATCAGTTAATATTTTAACTATTTCAGCGCGTTCAGATCCAAAGGAAAAGATCCAATAGGACGGATCCAATAAACAATAATACAAAAAAATTACACGAATTCATTGAAAGTACCACTTCAAACGTCAGGAATAAAAGAAGAATTTTCTGTAACGTATTAGGACTCGCGATGGCGATAAATTCTTTATCATCAAGTTGAACTGTACTACTAGCTGCTAAAACCGAATGAACTATAACTGTGGATACAAAGAGTATCAGCTAAATAAATTGAACGACATTTTTGCAGAAAAGATCAGCGATACTATGCACTAACCGATACAAGGTCAATGTGTTTATAAGATACATCAGAAAAAACACACCACAGTTTGAATCAGAAGTTTTGCAGCATCTATTGTACACCAAATATAGTGCCTTCTGATTACCATTCGTTCAGATCGATGCAACATGGCTTTGCTCGTACGCGGTTTGGATGCGCGGCTATGATGCTGTGTACAGACCTGGCCAACGGAGGACAACGAAAGAGATTCGGCATTGGATACCGAACATTATTGCATTTGTTGTTAGGACTGAATGTTCGTTGGGCGTGAACTCGTATTTTTCAACGGCCGAGGCGATTGTAGTGTATATACTTACCGACCACACCGCACTCGTCGATTCCATTCATTTCTTTTGATGTTACTGACACTCTACGGATTGCTAGCGAATGCCAACAAGCCTTTGTTGGCCGTCGCCAAACCGTCCAAATAGAACTAAAAATATCCCTACAAACCCTTTCGTTGTCTATTGTTGGCTCAGTCTTTACGCAGCATGACTGGACAGCTGACAAACGAACATCAGAAACAGAAAGGTGCGAAAATGATATAGAAAACTATGGAACCTACTTTGACTTGGCTTAACTTTTGGCGAATATTTATTGCTACCTTTCATTTTAAGTGCAGTTAAGTTAAGTTTTTTATCTATCACTGCGTTTACCCTTCACTGCACTGTTACGATGCGCTGCAAAAAATATTTGCTTTATACGCGAAAAAATCTACTGAAACATTTAGCACTAAAACTGGACGCTTTATGCTAATGACATGTCATTTGTCATTACGCGGGGAAAACTTTAAAATTTCAAGTACGCCCGCCGTATTTTCATTTTAATGCGACGTTATTTCTGACAGACAAAAATTGCTATCTCGCTGTGAGGCGTGTGTGCTATTCCTGATAAAAAATTAAATTATGTTTCTTATACGCTCTTACAATTTTACGAATGTGCAGGGTCTGAATAAACAGGCTCAATTTTTTTTTCTCTTGATGACGTTAGTTAGGACCTTTAGAGTCCATATAAAATTATTGGAGAAAAAATTGCTGAGTCCTTATAAGCTAGTGAATTTCATAATAAATATATCGTAGATGATTAATTACTCTATTCAATTGTAAAATACGTTTTATCGCTCTATTACAAATTATTAGAAATACAGGGTATTGACAAAATATTATGAATATCATGAAATATAGTCCATCATGTTGTATGTTGCACGCAGTGTCTTCGTCTAAATAATGCGACGTTTATGTATTGCTTAGTTTTCCTGCGAAATATTGTAGACTATATCTCAGTATTTTATACATATTGTCTTGCGACGGTTAAGATAAGCGACCGGTAAGATGTGTTATTGCTTAATCTTCGAAAGAAGGCAAATAGTTGGTCTGTGACGAAACGGCTCAAACATTTCACAAGTGGCAATATTCACGGCAGTGATACCATATATATAAAATGGTAAAACATAATAGGCGAAGAGGAATAATTAACTGGCAGTGACCGACGAGTGTTAAAAAGGCTTGTGTGGGAAACTCAACATTCACTTGAGTAATACTGTTTCCATAGAAACAGTACGACGGGAGTTCCACAAAGCTTATATTTATGGAAGAGCTTAGATTGCGAAACTATTTATAACGAAACCCAATGCAAAATCTGAACGCTTGATTGTGGTACGATCATTGTCTACATTGTTTCCTAAAAACGGTCATGAGAAATCTATGTTCCAGATTGACTGCTTCCTGCAGTCAAGTATGAGGAAAGTTGTGTTGTGATTTGGGTAGCAATATCGTGGCATTCAGCTGGTCCACACATTCACACCACTAGTGTGACTACTGTGAATAAATTTCTCAACTTCCTCATTAATAGAGTCCTTACTAACAGGTCAATTGAAAAGTCCCCGGCCTATAATAGTAAAACCCATTTTTTCGGCAAAATTAGTTTTTCATTCAACATAATTCCTTTCAAGAATGATACACAGATTGTAACAACCCTCCAACTTTTCGATACCCTTTTTGTAGTGAGATTTATCCTATGCTTCAAAATAGGCCTCAGTTTCGGCTATCACCTCTTCATTCGATGAAAATTTCTTCCCAGCCATTATTTTGAGATTTGAAAACCGGAAATAGTAGCTGGAGGCCAGATCTGCACAATACGGTGGATGAGGAAGCATTTGGGTTTCTAATTCATGGATTTTTGCCGTCGTTTTCACTGACTTGTGACACGGTGCATTTTTTTGGTGAAGCAGCACATTCTTTTTCTTCAAATGCGGCGTTTTTCGGGGATTTCATCCTTCAAACGGTCCAATAACGCTATGTAATAGTCGCTCTTGATGGTAGATCCATTTCAAGGCATTCAATGAGAATTATTCCATGCGCATTCCAAAATACACACGGTATAAACTTGCTAAACGATTGTTACGTTTTCCTACGTTTTGGAGCGGTTTCATCGTCTGCAGTCCACTCGGCTGACTGTCGATTCAACTTCGGAGTGAAAAGATGAAGACATGTTTCATCCTTATCATATATCGAAGCAAAAACTCGGGTTTAATATGTTTGATCATCTTCAAACACTGGTCCGAATCGAAAACTCGTCGTTGTTTTTGGTCAAAAGTGAGCTCGCGCGGCACCCACTTTGCACAGAGCTTTCTCATACACAATTAGTGAATAATATGATGTACACGTTCAGTTGATATATTTAGACTATTTCATTCAATTTCAATTTACGGTCATTCAAAATCATTTTATGAATTTTTTTAATGTTCGTTGGTAACAACCTCTTTTGGTCGTCCATTGTGTTCATCACCTTCGACGTTCATTTCACCACGTCTAAACTTAGCATACCAATACTTAATGGTTGAAATTTCTGGGGCAATGTCCGGAAACTCGGCATCAACCCAAGCTATTGCTTCAACTGTATTTTTTCCTTTTAAAAAGCAATATTTCATCAAAACGCGAAATTTCTGTTTATCCATTTCTTTTCACAATAACAAAAGTTGCTTCAAATTGCTATAATTCACAAACTAATGACCCGACAGATGTCAAATTTATACATGCGTCTTTTGAGTGTATTTTTTAACTAAAGATATAACTAAATCTAACTAAAGATATGCGGATTTATTTCTAGTAGGGCCATCTATGTGTCAGGCCGGGGACTTTTCAATTGACCTGTTATGACTAGCATATTGTTGGCAACAGCGATAATCAAATCAGATTATCATGAATCAAATATCTTCTCCGCCCACCACAATCGCCAGACTTAGACAAAACTGGGCCGTAATGGTGAATTTTGAAACTAGAGAGTGAGGAGTAGATTTCCATCTCCAACATTATTGAAGAAATTAGTTTATGATTTGGTAGGAATAGTAGAATATTTTGCTGGAAACTAGTGAAACACAATATGAATCTATTCCGTGAAGAATATGGGTTGTATTAACATCAAGTGGTGACTCAACACATTTACGCGCCAATAAATAAATAGTGTGTATATGTTAGGTGTTTAAATTATTTTGTCCATCTCCAGTACATTTAATTATTTGGTAAAATCTGCCAATATTTTAATATGTTTGCTCTAGGAATAGTCTATATCAAGCTAAAACACTCAAAAATCTGTTTAATAAATCGTTCACGCAATGGTTTTTGATAAATACATTGTCTTGGTAAATATTTGTAGTTTCTTCTCTAGACTATGTAGTTACTTTACGAGAATAGTATGGTGATCTAAACTTATAGTTTTGCTAGTTTGAAGGTAATAGTACTTGAACAACATTGGATCCTAGAACACCACAACTAGCCTTTCCTATTGCTCAACATCATGAGGCGTGTGTATCACCTTTAAGTACCGCCAAATTGAGTGGTCAAAAGATAATCATCAATTCTTAGTTGGCAATGATTCTCAACAAATACGCTGCTGTTGGTGTCATCGGATTTTCAAGATTTGAACAATTATTGCTTTTTTTTATGCTGGCGGTGGCTTAGCCCGAACGCATAACCAGATAATGAAACCATTAAAATGATTTTATTGTTGTTCATAATTCGACTATTATTGCCACATCATCAAGAAATGTAGTTTCTGGAATATGAAGCATTGGCGGAGTTGTTAAACCCCTTATGTGTATTATGAGCTGCATAAAAAACTACCTTCATCGCTTTTCCGTTCCACTCATTTTTTAGTTGATTTAGTCTTGTAGCTCAATCTGCTAAATGTTTGATGCAGCGTCCTCTAAGTATATTTCAACACCGAGTTATGTTTTATATCAGCTGTGCTGAATAACGTACAACAGTACACTCAAGAATTGTTACAAATATTTGCTTACCTGTAGCCTCAGAATCTGTATCGTTTACCTTTTTCTTTACGTGATATTACTTTGTTGTTTTACCTTAACACCCCTTCTAACGATTTAGATTCCGCAAATACCTGCCATCGCGATTGATTGAAATTTAGATTTTTAATAATTCACCCATAGAATGAGCTAAATTTGGAGTTAATCAAAATAAATCTACGGTTAGTATACGGTTCTAGATAAGCTGGCATAATTGGTAATGGGGGTTTAAAAGTTTTTATTTTTAGTGTCGTACCTAACTATTTTTATTATAATAACTCTTTTTTATCGCTATAAAATTATATACAAAATTCTCTAGCCATTCTAAAAGCAATATTAGAACATTTTTTTCTCCATAGTTAGCGAATGCGACAAACATTATGAACATA
Organism: Rhynchophorus ferrugineus; assembly: GCF_030347505.1. Classification (NCBI taxonomy): domain Eukaryota; kingdom Metazoa; phylum Arthropoda; class Insecta; order Coleoptera; family Curculionidae; genus Rhynchophorus; species Rhynchophorus ferrugineus. Next base: position 38,746,870 of record NW_027472580.1, on the reverse strand, counting down.
AGTTTGGGAAATCGTTTACTAAATTTTATCTTATTTTATCAACGATCAACGATGTCAACCAAAGAGTATCATTTCTAACTAAAGAAAATACTTAACCGAAGAGCATATTAAATCGCATAGTTATACTCAAATATAATAGTAGAGTAATTAGAAAATGAGAAAAACGACTTACTTATAATTATGAAATTCTAGATGTGAAATTTTTACCCAGTGTATATTCGCAGACAAACTATCATTTATATTACAGAAATATTTGAAATTTTGCCTAAACAAAGAGACCCGGGTTAAAATACTAGGGGTAATTGGAAGTTCTGGTGGAACTTTAATACCAATCGTTAAAAATCCAATATGTCAACGTAATTATAAAGGGCTTTATGTATTCATTATACAAATAAATAAACTTCATTCATTAATTCAAATTCTAGTATAAAATTGCACGAAAATGAAAAAAAAACTGGCTAAGCTCTCTGCTTATAAAAGCCTGGAAGGTCAGGATGTATAACATTCGTTTTCCCGATACCTTTTTAAAATACAAGGGTGGTTTAAATATAATGGAGACAAACGCTGTAGATGGCACGCATATATGTTTAGAAGGTCGTAGCTTGAGTATGTGATAGCTGGATCTCTTACGAACAGTGTGGCGTGGTTTTCGTCGGAAGCGCATGTTGCATGCGCGTGCTACGACCATGAGTGAACATCAAGTACCGACCGCCGTAGCGCAACGTATTGTCATTGTTTTTTAGTGTGGGAATGCGTTAAAAAGACGGAAATTTTTCAGTTCGGTAGTGAGTGCCTAAATAAGGCTGCCGTGTTTAAATGGGCCAAAGCATTTATGGATAGCCGCCAAAACCATCACATCAGACAACATTCGCCGCGTAAAACAACTCATTTTGGAAGACCTTATAATGAATGTTCGAGACATTTCGGCTGAACTCGGCATCATTATTGGTGGTGTATAGTCTATTATCCACGGGCACCTTCAATATCTCAAAATAACGGCGAACGTGAAGATGGGTTCCTAAACTGTTGAACATCGAGCAAAAATTTACGTGGTTGAAAGTCTGTCGCCACTTGCTAACGCTATACGGGAAGGGAACGGTTTTTTAACGCCAATCTTTACTACATACGAGACATAGGTACACTATTACACTCCCTAAAGCAACATGTAGTCTAAAGAGAGGAGGAAGAAAGAGGAAGGGGCGGCAGTCAAAGAGAAGACAACTAGGTTCGCGGATAAGGTACTGTGTACGGTGTTCTGGAACCGGCGGGGCGTACTGTACGTTGACTTCCTGCACACCCAATGTACCATAAATGCTGCATACTTTTCTAAGCTTCTGAAAACACACGTCTCACGCTCGATACAATATCGGAATTAGGGTGGGAGGTACTGGAACACCCCCTACAGTATAGATTTTCACCCTGTGACTACCACATAATTGGACCATTGAAAGAAGCCCTCGGTGGTCGAAGATTCAACACCGACGACGATGTAGAGGGGTTCATGCGCACATGGCTGTCCGATTTGCCTAAGACATTATTCTATACCGGCATCAAAAAACTTCCAGAAAGATGATCTAAATACGTAACTAGTGAGGAGAAATACCTAGAAAAACTTTAAATTTTTCAATAATAAACAGTGTCAGAGTGAGTATTTGTCTCGATCATACTTGAACCACCCTCATATATACGATATATTTAAAACTTCTTATTATTTAAAGCGATTTTTCAATTAAGTACTATGAAAATAATATAAAAATATTGAAGTAAATTAAAACTGATATTACAGCATTTATTTTAAGGCATTTTAAGTTATAAATCTCAACGATATCCTGATTCAAATATTTGTTTCCTAAGAAATTATTCAACAACGTTTCGTAAATTAAAAATAAATTAAGAAGACCCTAACAGTCTTTTCCCTAAATAAAAACATTTTAATTGTGCTTTAATTGGTATATAGTCCTGCAATAAATATCTTGAGCTCATCGTTCCTAACAAAATAAATAGTCCTAATGTAATCTTGGGGTAAACAAGGAAGACACTTTAATTAAATTAAACCATTTAGTAGAGAATAGATATTGAGAATATACCTATAAATTGATATATGTCAGTATTGTATATGGATTTGTATCTACACTACACCCTGAAAGAGTTAGGTGGTTGCATGTATTTTAATTAGCCATATCTATTAACGCTAATCCGAACTATTAACGTAAACAAATGTTAAATAACCCATTCTAATTTTTGACAATTTTTCTATAGTTTAATTTTTCAATATGAAATAACAATTTTCCAATTAGTATTATGGGGTTATGCCAACGGTTGTGTATTAATATATGGGGTAAACAGGCGCCATTCATGGAACGATCAGAATTGCATTTTCTATGTTAATTAATTATGTTGACTGTTTTCAAAAACACTTTTAAAAGTTGATGATGGTGCCTCGTCATATCACAATTGTCGGTTTTGATATCAAGGGACTAAAAGATCAATAATGGTGTGAAGCATCAAAAACTTTCGAAAACGATTAATTGTAAGTATTATTTTAAGGAAACATAACTGAAACCTTTAAAGAACTTTAGGTTAGCTGAGCAATTGACGAATCAAAGGAGTGATGAATAGATGCCACACTAATTGAATTAAAATACTATTTGGGCCATTTGGAGCAAATGGTAGTTTCAATGCTTACCATCGAAGATGGAATATTTATCTGTAGCGTAGTATGACTAGCGATAAAAGGTGCATTTACTACGGTAACCCAAACACAAGGAGTTATGTGTTACTCCAGAAGAGCCCTCCAAATCGTCGCTTAAGTGGAATTCAAACTCGTGACCGTAAAGTTTTAATGTGAATATGGTGAGATCATGTATTACGAACAATGGAGTGCATTACAAACAGCTAAAAGTGAATTAAACTGTAGACTGTAGATATCTACCGATGCTAGTTGTTAAAATAGCAAGTAACAAGTCCAGTCATCATTTCGCACAACATCATTTGGCCCATTGTAAGAGTTTGCAAAGCCTGATATTCTCTCGAGCCATAACGACTTCTGACCACTACTACTTCTTACGACACACGGTCTCGTAATGTCGAAGAAGCGCGAAAATAGATAGATATATTATAGAAAGTATTTTGGTTAAGATATATCCTATTAACATTTCACAATAAAGTCACTCTTAGACCTGAAAGTCTTCAAAGACACACGCGTTCTACTTCCTATTCCATTAATTTGAGATTATATCAAGTTAATTACTCCGAATTATATAGTAATAATTTTAAAGGAAGTTTTAGTTTAAATACAAAAGTAATAAATGTTTTGATTGTTTTCCGATTTTTAATTTTTAGAACGAGAGAGTTCTATTCTATTTTATTTGAACTTTGCAGCTGTTTACGTAAACATAATAGATACATTTTTCAAACGTCATTCCAGAAATGGAAATCAATAACTTTTTTGAAGATATAAACATGTCTTTATTTTTTAGCTTTTTTCCTTAACTGGATGAATAAGACTATTTTATTTACAGAAATTCACTTTTATGGTTTCATTTACATATTGAAGGTAAATTTAACTTTTATTTCTTGACCAATCCTTCTTCACTGAAATTTGTGGAATATACAAGTGATTTGAGCAATTATTAATATTAAAAGGGATTAAGGCCCATAAAAGGGATTAACTTGTTTTTGCTAGCACAGCTATTGCTTAATTTAGTATTAAGTTAGTACACTAAAAAATTAATCATTAAATTTTTTGTATGATTTTTAAATTGTGTATATATTTTCTCTCCTCCACACACATTATATTAAAGAAGAAAAAGCTCCTTCAGCTTGGCCGCTTCTATTTATTACCTCAGCGATGCTATTCTCTTCTTTATAATTGATCCGAAGTATCTGCGTAATTGAACACCTGTATTTGCTCCAACTGGATCCCATTGAGATTTAGAAAAGCACGTAATTCATCAACTGACAATAACTGTCAATACTTTGGCCATTTCTTTAATAACTATTAAGCAATATGATACTATCACTTTACAATGCAAACTATACCATAAAGAATCTTAGGAGCCTCAACATCTGTATCTGCGCCCGTATATTTGCAGCGACATATAGATTTCATCAGATCGATCAAGGAGTTTGTAACACTATATTGAACATGTCTATTTTTTAAATTTTTTTACATAAGTGGATCCTTCAATATGTTGTTATATTGATGTTATTTTCAATAACCGCTTTTACATTTACATTAAGTGATATGTCATTAGATACTTTTGAACTTACAATGCAGTAAAGTAGGAGATATAGTTGAGACACTATTTTTTTTAATATAAGTTAAGTTATATAAGTTTCAATAAAATATTTTAACCAGAGAAAAATTAATAAATTGATTTACAAACTGTTTTTATTTAAAATAAAGAAGGGGCGACTTGTTAAACGGCGACACAAAGAGGCACTGATTTTTTAATATATTAGAAAACAGACCAAACCGTCTTAATTGTTTGTCTCATTATTTTACACCAGATAGGACCATATTTAATAACACCTCCCTCCTAAAGAAACGACCACAAGGGTATATGTAGTTGTCCAGACGTAAGGACAGCTTATAGTTGATATAAAAATTATTTTGGAGCATCAATTATACCTTCTTCCGTCAGCTTACCTTTGAAGATCCTAGAAATGATATTGCTTCTGTTCAAATTTCCATGGAATGGTTTTCCAAATTATAGTGACTCCAATAATATACGGCTACGAAAATGAGAAAACTGTAATCCTTACTAATACGTTGGTGGCCGTTCATCTTAAATTGCAAGATTCTGTCCTATTTTCAGTAGACTATGTTAATTCGCAGCAATTTCAGTCGGCCTTTGGTGGCCTTACGCCTTGAACTGATAGATACATGTGTCGGTAATCCACGGGTGGAACAAATTATGGCTAGGGGTCTTTGAACACATTCAATCCATATTTTGTGACATTACAGCTTCAACTGCGATAATTTTGTCCGAACTCCACTTACCCACACCAAGAAACGCTTTGAGTAATTTCGAAACGATTGCCGATCCAACGTCAACCTGTCTTTTTTTCTTGATAATTACACCAGTTATGGAATGTGAAATAGTTTTAAACATAGATAATCTAATAATATATTTTATAAACTGTTCTTATTTAAAAGATGCGACTTGTTGAACGGGATACAAAGCGACACTGAGGGTTCTATCTATTGGACAACAGAGCAACCGCTCTCACTTGTTCACCATTCAGGTAGTTTTAAACTAGATGGCTAGATAGTCGGGGCCGTGTTACATAACATGTATACATTTGGTGTTTATAAAAGAATCATAATCTTTAAATTAGGACTATATTAGTAGGGGAACCTTTAGAATCAGCCGATAAACCATCGAACTCACATATGTTGTATGATCACGTCTTAAAGCAATTGTCGTGTAGCATTCTGGCAACTTCCTCGGTATCCGATAAGGTTTTAGTTGGCGTTATTGTAGCTCGCGACTTTCTTATTATCAAACAAAACTATAAATTTCACCGGCCACTTCCGACACCTCCAGCCACCTCCAGCAATCCGCTTCCCGTCCAGACGTAGTTGTGGAAACTTCAGCGACGCTCTCCGTCTAGACGACCGTTCGTCCTTGTCGCACCCGCATGTCTGCGCGTTCACCCGGGTCCAGAACTCGACGGGCTCCCGATATCAAAACTGTGCCGGGCCAGTGCTCCCCCGGCCTCTGGTTCGATCGCGTATCTGTCGCCCCGAACGGTCCCGTATCGGCCAAGAAGCGACATTCTCACGATTCGTCGTCGGGAGTTCGAAAGTTTCGCAGAAAGGCACCGGCAGGTTGTCTCGTTTCTCGCTCGTCTCCAGCTACAGCAGCAGGTGTTTCGGTATTAGTCGTTACAATTATTGACCTGTTGAGCTCGCTTTTTAATAAAACCGTGGATCTACGGCAGATTTATCCGGTAAAGTAAATTGTCAATGTATTTCATTATTAATTGTGCTTATTAAAATTTGCATAAGGGAAAACGCTCCCAACATGGGCAATTTTGAAGTCCAACTTACATCAGAGTCATCTATAACCAAAAAACATATGTTGCTATCATACCATTAATAAGTATATTAAATCATATACACACTAGTATTGAATATGCAAACAAAATTTTTAATTAGGATGTCATTTCATAAGGGATGACTGCATTAAATATATATTTATAATTATTTAAACTGGAATAAAATTCAGATTAAATATTCAATTACTAACTAAATTAATATTTTATTAAAATCATTGCATATTGATCTTACAATGTTATTATATTTTATCAAAATATATTTATTATTATAAATTAAGTCATATGAGAATGTAGGTTGCGTTCTATTTAATACAATTAAAAATTAACCTTATATTAGAACATTTTTAGCAGATAAATTCAAAAATTATTAACGAGATATAGTAAGCTAATATTTTAAATTAATTTTTTTTCTGCAAAATAAAAACTAAGTATTATAATCATTTTATAATGATCATTAAAGGATAAATAGTTCTGTAAGTATATGAATAGTTCATATCTGTATGAAATGTCATATGAAGTGTCAATTTATAATATCTTACAAAACAAATATTAATAGATTTATCTGGTGAAGTAAATTGTTCTTGTATTTCATTAATAAGTGCCTTTATTAAAATGTGTTTAAGGGAAGTCTAATTTACGTCATAATATTGCTATGATATCATTAGTTTTATTAAATTATATACACTAGTATTGAATACGCGAACAAAATTTTCAATTAGGATATCATTTCGTAAGTGTTGACTGCATTAAATAAACATTTGTAATTAACTTAACTGGTTAATTAAATTAATAATGTATTAAAATCACTGAATATTGATTTTACAATGCTGCTACTCAACAACATTATATTTATCAAAATATATACAGTATTATATGTTAAATTACATAAAAAATTTTGTTGCATTCTATTTAATACAATTTAATACTTATATTTAGAATATTTTTTAGCAGATACATTCAAAAATTATTAACGAGATAGAGTACGTTAATATTTTAAATTAATTTTATTTTAAAGCAAAATAAAACGAAGTATTATAATCATTTATTTATTATTTAATATCTTATTATAATATCTTACAAAACAAATATTAATAGATTTATCTGGTGAAGTAAATTGTCCATGTATTTCATTAATAAGTGTGTTTATTAAAATGTGTCTAAGGAAAGTCTAATTTACATCATTATATTGCTATCATATCATTAGTTTTATTAAAATATATACACTAATATTGAATACGCGAACAAAATTTTAAATTAGGATATCATTTCCTAAGTGATAACTGCATTAAATAAACATTTTTAATTAACTTAACTGGTTAATTAAATTAATAATGTATTAAAATCATTGAATATTGATTTTACAATGTTAGTACTTATAACATATTTTATTTATCAAAACATATCTATTATTATAAATCAAATAACATGAGTATGTATATTCGCTTCTATTAAGTATAATATTCCCTTTTAATATAATTAATATTTTTTTTATAAGTTTTAAATTAACTATGGCCGATAAATTAAAAAATTGATCAATTTATAATATTTTTCAAAATAATTATTTTGCCAAAAATATTCTTACTGAAACAGTTAAGCTAATTGTTAATGGCACCTATTTGTTTATGTTAATTTCTAATAGAGTATTAACGATTTATGATATACGGAACATATTACTTGATCTTGTAAATAATTATTGTAATATTTATGATCTAAATAACGATTTAATTTCATAATAAAAAATAATTACTTATCAGTAATAAAACAGCATAATCCGTTATATTAACAATATTAAACAACATTAACAATAAATTCACAAACATAAATGTAGTTATTAAAATTACTATTAAATGTAACATAACTTTTACATTGTAATTGTACGTGATCAGGGATATGACAATCATTTATACTTGAAAGACAGTATCTGTCAAATAATCACAATGTATTGCTCCTCAGATATTCACTCCTATTGCCAAAATATTGTTTTTTAGCATAACTATGCAAGCTTTTTGGTCGGAGATTTTTCTTACTGTATTCCTGCGCTATCTATAGAAAACAGGAGGATAACAGAGGGTTATAAGTTATAGGAGGAGTTTTTATGTAGACTGGTTAGGTGAATATCTCCAATCCAGTTGGATCATTGCAAGTTTACCTCCTCAAGGATAGAACAGTAGAACATATCGCGGTTGAACCCAGTATGTATCAATAAATTCGACAACACAGAGTTAATTGGTAGTCTCTGACCATGTCTACGATAAATATTTAAAACTGGTCTTCTTTTCTCATGCAACAGAATTCCTCAAATAAATTTAAATTTATTATGTTAACCTCTCAAACTTCTACATAATTTTGTTGTATATATTTATATTTTTTGTATGAATTTTGTGTTACGGATATTTGTGTTTATCTTTATTTTAAACAAATTATAATTTTCTATTGTTCTAGATATTTTACTGATGATTCTTAAAGTTTTATATATATATATATATATATATAACTTCCATTTTATTAATTTAATTAATTTTGCCAATGCTCCGATGAGGATCAACTGATTAGGTGGCTCTCTACGAGTATTTAGTGTATTTTTGTATTGTGTACATTGTAGTTATATACATAATATACACGTGCTTAACTAGCTCTTGTTGGTCACTATTGAAAAAGAAAGTAGGGAAGTAATATAATATTATGATAAAATAGCAGAGGATCGTTTTGATTGAACTACAACGATCGACCCCTAAAATAAACTAAATTCTCGTAGAGAGCCACCTAAACAGTTGGTTTTCATCGGCAAAATCAAAAAGGTTCTTTAAAATATTGTAACTATAGAATTCTTACAAAAAAGCTAGATAAATAGTCATACTGGTGTGTATTCAAAACAAGAGTTTTAATTTTTCACATCATTCGAAAGTTTGAAACATTTTGTGCGTTGATAATTAAATTTGCTTTCGTTAGTTTAAAAACTCTGTATCTTCTTTTATTTACATGTTTAAATCTTGTAAATTACGTTTAATCCAAAACTTATATTTAGATTATATTGCGGTTATGAGGGGAGTTCTATGATGATAAGATTACCTTAAATATTATTACTGCTTCTATCATCATACACGTTTTATAATTTGCATTAAAATATTCCGCAGATTCTAATTTCGTTGTGTAATTATCTTGAATTATATATTGTAAAATGGTGAATAAAAAAACAGACGAATTAAATTATTGAAACGCTGTGGCGTCTATTCTGATCCAAATTAATGATCAATGCGTATAAATAAAATTTAAAACATTCTGAAGCTCTAGTATAGCCAGTCTTCACCCTTCTAACATTATTTACCATTCTAAAATTATCTAATCACTACTTTTATCGGCAATACGATCTGATGCACATTATCGTAAATAGTTTAGTCTATTATGGCTGACCATTGCTCGGTAGCTTCATACTCATAGCGTCCGTCTTCTCATACTCACAGCACTCTCCGCGCTTTTCTTTCACAATGCTTAGTAGAACTTGGCACTCAATTATATTCTTATAAAACTTGTAAACCGTCTAATAATTATAAATTCATAAATTTCGACATAGTAACATCTTATTTTAACACTAGGAGAAACACGAGTCACGTGGTGGGAACTCATTCAATATATTATCATTAAAATTATGTATTTCATTGTCAGAAGAATTTAGTAAGCTCTATTTATCTGCGTGGAGTTAGAAAATTAAATGGCTAGTTCTTCATAGACGCCCTTTAAGCATATTGTAACAAAGTAATGAATAAAATTTAATAAATAATAATTAATAAATAAATTTAACACTAAAATTTTATAGTTAGACTTTGTAGACTTATTCGTTGCTCGATAAAGAAAATATAACAAATAATTACATTTAAATATAACACAAACTATTAATACATCTTCGTTTTTTTCTTTCCAAATCGATTAAATAACTTTTTCTTTGTTGATTTTTATCTTTTTTCACATTTTTGACGTACCCAAGTACGCATACTTAAAGATTAAAATAAAGTAATTGTTAATAATTTTAATTAAATTATGGGGCCTATAAAATAGTTTTACAATACCTTTTAAAGTATAATTTATTTTATTCAAAACTTTCTTCGTCAAGAGATGGTACTTTTTCTGGTTCTTCAGGTAATATAGGGATTTCACGAACCAAACTATTTTTTGGTATTTTTGTAAAAAGCGAAGCGCTGCCGAAGGAGAGAAGCCTGGAGAATATGGCGGGTATTGTTGCATTTCGCGTTTTAATGTTTCTAAATATAATTTCCCGATATTGATACCACCGATATCCAATGCAATTTATTAGACACTAACATCAATTGTTGTAAATCTTTTAAAATTAATTGATACGTCTTATAATACAAAAAATATTTTTTTCCTATGCGTATAATTATGTAGGGGCAAACTGATGTTTTATGGTTTAAAAAATGATCTTAGAATTGTCGCGTCGATTTTTCTTTATTCTCTGTCTAACCTGAAATGTTAGAAAGGGACAAAAATACAAATAATTTTACTAACAAGACAAATGTTAATTAATTTTTGTACCAATTCCATTCTTCTTGATAATTGTCTCACATTTAATATAAAAAAAGGAATAAAATTTAATTATTATCGAGCTGTTTTAACATCAAGGGATATTTCAACATTTAACTTAATACCTTACAATTATTTATAAATACCTGAGCTGCAGTTATTTTGATTCAAACAAATCTCATTTAGAAATAAATTTGGTTCTGGTTCTGTGCTGCATATATATTCGCAACAAAATGTGGGGAAATGTACCCAACCGCGACTAATCCGAAATAAAACGTTATTTCAAAACGCAAAGCAGCATTAGGTCTACACAACCTATTTTGGTTTAGCAACAGTTTAAAATAATATTTCCGAGTCGTGTATTTTTTAACTCGAACTAGTATTAAATAATTTAATGATATGATTTAATGGTATATCCGATTATAGCAATAGGGTATGTATAAATGATTAATTAATTATAATTATCGGACAATATTTTATAGCTATAAAAGGAAAAAAGTGAAATATAGAAGAAAAAGGCCATTAAATCGTTTAGTTTTATCGGTTAGACAGCCTTTAAATTAAATAAATTTTTAACTAACATATAGTTATATGATTTCCTTTTTTTATATATTTTAAAGTCTCCTTTTACTAACTATGGGTTTATCTAGACTGGGCCTACAGTTTAACGTGGGCTCCGAACCACGGTCCTCAGCATTAAGCCTACCGACTGGCGAGTGACCGACCAACTTTAGAAATCATCCCAGAAGACATCCGGTCTTACCCAGCCTGGTTACTGGCGTGACTGGGATCAATTTCCTTGTCGGATTTTACACTCTTTCCTAGAACATTCACAAATTTTAAACACATCACAAATATAAATATACGACCATGTCCCAGCAGGATCCGAACCCGCGGCTATAGCAACAGTAGGAGGACTGTCCCATCGCCTTTACAACTGCGCCAAGCCGGCTATTTGGTTTCTGTTTAATAATAAGTAATTTATCTAAATCTAGTGTAATTTAAGTTAATTGTTGAAATTATTGAAACTATATGCATAATGTAATCACTACTAACAATTTAACCTAACTATTTAAGCTTATGGTTTTGACATTTCTCTACATAAAATTGTAATTTTCCATTTAGTATCCTTGAGTTATTCAGTACATTATGGGATGCACTAAACTGCATGTTCGCCAATCTTTACTTTTATTGTTATTCTATGTCTAACCTGAAATGTTAGAAAGGGACAGAAATAAAAATAATTTTACTAACAAGACAAATGTTAATTAATTATTGTACCAATTCCATCCTTCTTGATAATTGTCTCACATTTAATATAAAAAAAATAAAAAAGGAATAAAATTTAATTATTATCAAGCTATTTTAACATCAAGGGTTATTTCAACATTTAACTGAATACCTTACAATTATTTATAAATACCTGAGCTGCAGTTATTTTGATTCAAACAAATCTCATTTAGAAATAAATTTGGTTCTGGTTCTGTGCTGCATATATATTCGTAACAAAATGTGGGGAAATGTACCCAACCGCGACTAATCCGAAATAAAACGTTATTTCAAAACGCAAAGCAGCATTAGGTCTATACAACCTATTTTGGTTTAGCAACAGTTTAAAATAATATTTCCGAGTCGTGTATTTTTTAACTCGAACTAGTATTAGATAATTTAATGATATTATTTAATGGTATATATGATTATAGCAATAGAGTGTGTATAAATGATTAATTAATTATAATTATGGGACAATATTTTATAGCTATAAAACGAAAAAAGTGAAATATAGAAGAAAAAGGCCATTAAATCGTTTAGTTTTATCGGTTAGACAGCCTTTAAATTAAGTAAATTTTTAACTAACATATAGTTATTTGATTTCTTTTTTATATATTTTAAAGTCTCCTTTTACCAACTATGGGTTTATCTGGACTGGGCCTACAGTTTAAAGTGGGCTCCGAACCACGGTCCTCAGCATTAAGCCTACCGACTGGCGAGTGACCAACTTTAGAAATCATCCCAGAAGACATCCGGTCTTACCCAGCCTGGTTACTGGCGTGACTGGGATCATTTTCCTTGTCGGATTTTACACTCTTGTCTAGAACATTCACAAATTTTAAACAATCACAAACATAAATATACGACCATATCCCAGCAGGATTCGAACCCGCGGCTATCGCAACAGTAGGAGGACTGTCCCATCGCCTTTACCACTGCGCCACCACGCCGGTTATTTTATTTCTGTTTAATAATAAATAATTTATCTAAATCTAGTGTAATTTAAGTTAATTGTTGAAATTATTGAAGCTATATATATAATGTAATCACTGCTAACATTTTTGCTTAACTATTTAAGCTTATTGTTTTGACATTTCTCTACATAAAATTGTAATTTTCCAGTTAGTATCCTTGAGTTATTCAGTACATCATGGGTTGCACTAAACTGCATGTTCGACAATCTTTAATTTTATTGTTCGATCTAAATAAATTAGAATTATAATAAATTAGAAATAATACATTTTAAACACTTTTGAAATTTTATGACTCTGATCCACCATATCCCCATTATCGGTTTTGATTCCAACGATTGAAAACTGATAATTTTGATATCATAGACAAAAAGCTGTCTAGAGTACTAAACAAGTTGCAATACAACGAATTGCAAAACTTATTAGCGAAAACCCATCTGAAACTTAATAAACTTTCGAACAGCTTACCAGATGATTAATCCAGGTCAAACTAAAAGAGAGGGTTGGATGGTTACTACGCCAAATGACTGATTATACCACTTAAACGTCGCGGTTTTATTGCATGAATATGCAATATTCAAATTAAAAGCAGCATAAGAGTTTTCTGACGCTTGTTATGACTGGCGATGTAAATAAATTTGCTGCGACAATCCCAAGCGTAAAAAGTCAAGAGTCCAGGAGTCCCATCTACATCGACACCGAAGAGGAACATTTACGGCCATAAGGTCTTGCTGTGTATATGATGGCAAGTTATAGTGCATTACGAGTCGATGAAGCCGAACGAAACTGCAGATATTTACCAACATGAATTGAAAACATTGAATGACCAATTCTTGCAAAAAAGAAACAGTAATATTGAGTAACAAACGCAAAACGTGATCTTACACTATAACGTTGTATGAATTCTGAAGGCAGCGTTGTTGCATTTCAATGGGAGATAAAGGAGTTGGTAAAGTAATGCGAAAAAGTTTTAGAATATGATGGATAATATTTTGATTAATATATATCGTACCCATTTTTCTCAATATATATATTTTTAAAGTGAAAAAATAATCAGCAATGTATGCAAGGAACTAATAACGCACCTAGAACTAAGAACGAGGACCTAAATGCATGGTTAGAACATTCTGCTGTTCATGTAGACAGTGTATAAAACAATTCAAGTTATATATAACACTAATATACGTGGAAATAGGAAGTGCATCTAGGCAGTAGGAGGCGATAAGTCTTTCTAAAGCGTTATTTATAGTTGTTGCAGGTAGATTTTCAGAAAACTTAAAATTATCCAACCCCTACGTAGAACTTGTCTATAAAAATATTTCTATTAGAGTCTAAAGAAATCGTTTTAATGAGGATTTAAAAAGTGTTGGAAATTTATAGTTGAATGTAACATGTGATTCTATTTCTATTAAAGAACTATTCCTTTAAGCATTAAATAGAAGGCGCAAGTCGATACTAGAATAATAAGATTATTGCTAATAAGGTTATTATCTATTGTATATAATTGGCCGTATTGTGTTAAAAAATTAATATAAGAGAATGTTATTCCTTTATATTTGTAATAATATCAAGGAATCGGTATAAAAAGTTAATATAAGATAAAATCTAGGCCTAAAATTTGTAATAAGTCAATGCTATACCAATGTATTAAACAATATTAAAATACTAGTATAAAAAACTTAATAAACAAACTTCAAGTGAGATAATGCTATACGCAGCTAGTTGTTATAATTATCAGAGTACGTATATATAGCATAACTCAGAGTAACAACAATAATGTTAAATAAATATTAAGAGCTTATAACTACGGTTCAGTTATGTAAGTTCTCCAACACGACGGCTTCCGATTGTCAGGTCTCGCGTATTCGGTTGCGCTACATAATGCCCCAACAGGTTGGGGTATATGGAGTCCCAAATCCTACGGTTCAGCTTTGGAAGATCTCCAGTATTACGTTAGGACACGGTGAAGTATGAAATTACTGGAGTCTTACGGCAATTTCTCATAATAAATATATCGTTTTCAGTTGTGTAAACTGATCTTTAATTTACTGAGTGGTGAAAGCCATGTGAGTTTTCCAAAATTCTTTCTTATTTTCTCATGATTTTCTACAGAAGAGCCGCTTTTTAGTTTATGTAGTCCAATATTATTATTTTATTATTAACACATATTTTTTGTCAGTCCAACAAGATATAAAAGAAGTAGAGATAGATTTAGATAGTAAATTTCGTAATCAGATATCATATTGTGGATTAAGGACAAGAAATTTAAGGGTGTCAGATAGTATTTCCTAGCTGGGCAAGTGTGATAAACAGTGAGGGGTATTAAATTTGACTCTCAATCTGGCCAAAGGGTGGTGTTATAAGAGTATATAACATATTATGTGTGAAGATTCACAGCGGGAGCATTATGGAGGGGGTTTCTATTTAAAAATTGAGAACGGAGCCTAGTAAACCTACTGGTAAACACACCACTGTGTGTTAGTGTTCTAGTGGTGGTCTAAACCATTACATAACCGGTTTGATATCCCACTACTTATCAATGTAGTAGCAATGCAAAATGTAGAGACAAGAATAAACGCATGGGACCTGTCGTTAATAATAATTTATATATAAGCTAAAAAACATGTAAGGTCTAAAAACAAGAGCTATTTTACTTTAAAATTATTTCATTGTACGAAAAGAGATGGCGACTATTTAATTTTTTGTTCTATTTATTTATTTATTTTGTTTATTTATTATTTTTGAGTATCACCTATACCTCCGTCCGCAATCTCACCATTAACCAAAATTAACCCTCTGGACTCTCTTTCTCAATCTTTAATAAGTCGAAATTCCAGCAGCCTACAATGGAGCTATTGCAATACGCTTTTAATGGTCTTTCTGAACTGCAAGATACTGTTTAAATTCCAGTAAACTTTATCGTTTGCTGGTAGAACCTTACGATGAGCATTCTATAACGTTAAAAACATACGAGGCGTGGTTTCGAAAATTCAAAAGTGGTGTTATAGGTGACAAAGAACTGCAAGAGTTATTGGATGGGGACCCGACCCAAACTCAAAAGAAATTGGCAGAAAAAGAAACATTAAATGTGGTCCAAGAAATGATTAACGACCAATTACGAGCAATGGGGAAAACTCAAAAGATGTTAAGATGGGTGCCGTATCAATTAAATGACAGCCTGTGATATGCTGCTTCAAAGGTATGATCGGAAGTCATTCCTGCATCAAATAGTGACGGGTGATAAAAAGTGGATTAATTTTGAAAATTCTAAGTGCAAAAAATCATGATTATCATCTAGAGAAGCCGGCCGATCGACTCCGAGGCTAACTCGTTTTGGCCGCTATATAATGCTCTGTGTTTGGTAGGATCAAAGTGGCGTGGTGTATTACGAAATATTCAAACCTTGTGAAACTGTTAAAAGTGATCGCTACGGATAACAAATGATCAATTTGAATCATGCATTAATCGAAAAAAAAAAACATCCAGAATGTGAGAGACGGTAAAGTGATTTTAGAGCACGATAACGCGCCGTCTGATAACGCAAAACGCAAAACAAGGTAAGAGAGCACTTCGCCATGTTCGAAGAAAATGGCTCGATTAATTGTTTTGCGCAAAGATCAAACAGTTTTTTGTGATGGCATTCATACATTTCCTGAAAGATTATATGTATAGAATAATATGGAAAATTATTTAAATAAATACATTTTTACATTTTCTTGAATATGTTTTTTCTGTGTAAAAATACTGGTAATTACGTTCCGCTACTTCAGGAGTATATGTATAAATATATAACGGGTAGATTTACTATAAATACCTAGCTATGAAGCCGAAGTTTGTTTTCAAACTTCTAATTAGGATGTATATTTTGTTTAGCATGACTATACCTATAAAAACAAATGGATGGAAACATAATTCGCTGGAACTGTTATATTGCAACTATTTCTTATTATTATAATTAAACTAAATTAATTAAATGTTTTCTCAAAATAATTGGTTTGATACTAGTTCACATTGTTTAATTAGGATGCAGACCCCGGTAAACTTTGTTTGGCTTGGGGCGTATTTATCATAAATATTTAAATGTTGAGTGTTTTCTATCTATGTAAATTGTTCTATACTGAACTTTTTCTAATTCAAAGGAAACTGAGTGGCCACCTTTGCCGGAACAAAATGAATATTGCCAAAGAATAAGACGAAACAAAATTGAGAGTAATTGAGTTTTGCACGCTTCCGTTTTACGAATTGCCTCTAGTTTATTTAACAAATTGTCTAAAGATCTCGACTTATTTATAAGAGGAATTCTGAATTATCAACCGCGCAAACAGAACTAATTGGAGCAATTTTTGGTCCCGAAGATTTACAGACTATATTGACACATCTGTAAACTGTTTATGTTTCTAATAAACTACACATTCATTCTAAATTTAGACAGAATAACTACACTCCTAATTTGTATTAGCAACTTGAACTTAATTAATCAGGTACGTATAAATACTCTAAGCTAAAACTTCCGTTCTTTTAAAAATATGAAAATATTGGGTGCACTAAGGACACAACATATTGAGAATTTAGAAGGGTATCTTAAATGACCGTATGCGAAACAGTGTTTTAGTATGTTCATTTGCTGCTAGGTGGCTCGAGATATAAATTCGGTAGCAAAGCCGAAAAATTTGATACTTATTAAAAATCTATTCTTAATTAAAGTCTATTCCAGGAAATAAGAAGGCGTAAAGTAGGTGCATTTATATTTGGTGGAAATATTCAAGAAATTTATATAAAAAGGGTTTCGGTTTAATTTTTTTCGACAAAGCTTTTGTTGAAAGTGTCTCTTTAGAATTGGAGCCTTTTTCAACATGGCTGATAAAACAAACCTAAAAAACTTATAAACGTAGATGTTAAATATTCTTATTTTGTTAACAGTGTTAACATAGTTCGTTTTTAGATAACATTTTTTGTTTAAATCTGAAGACATCTCAGGTGTTGCGACCCAGGATGTAGTACCGTTTCAAATAGAATACACAGCTTCCCTAGCGATCTCTGTGTCAGAAATGGTTTTTAGCAATAAATAATGAAAACCTGATAGGAATTTCTTGTGAGAGCTTAAATAAGAGCAAAAGGCTTCGTAATGTATATTTTACATAGGTTGACTACTGCAAACCGATATGTGGAATAGTATTACTTAAAAGACATACGGTTTTCAATTGTTATTTAAATTATAAGTCTTTTATAATTCATGTAATTTCACAAAGCCAGGGTTTTTTTTACTTAGTTGGTAAATGGTGTTTCGACTGTTCCATTTAATTCTCAGATTATGCACGAGACCTAACTTAACAGTAAGTCTGTCCAATATTTTATCACCAAATCACCAAATGCCTGTATTTTTCAAAGTGATTAACTGTATTGAGTATTCTCAAAGAGGGGTGATGAAAAGAATAACAGTTAGGTGTTGTTTGTTTGGTGGATGAGAATAGTGAATAAAATATCAAATGGCAAAAATGAAACATTTTTTATTGTAACATCTAAATATAACACAGCTTATATGGATGATGTAGAATTAAAAAAAAAATATTTAAAAGACATTTCAAAATAGTCATCAACATATATATTGTGCTGTACATTTTAATTGGCCGAGTTATATTTAATAGTTTTTTAAACTTTGTATATGTAAAATCATAAATTTGTTATATTACGTTTTAATGTATTGTTAGTATAATATATTGTCATTAACAAAGAAAATTCTAAGAACTCTCCTCTAAAATAATATTTCAAACGTAAATTTTATATATTTATATATTAATATATTTTATATTAATATAAATATAGTTTAAACTTTTTCTGCATTTCTATTTTTATTATTTTTATTTCTGCTATTATTATTAATAAAATGTTTTAAATTTCCTGCAACTCATATTATCAGTCTTCTGGTGGCAAATGAATGCTAAAGTCGTTCACAGGTAATATATGGGAGATACACTTTTAATTCCTCTGTGTTGTGTCTAACGTAGTAATGGACGTAAATCAATTTCAAATGAAAAAGGAGGATATAATGGTTTGCAGCTTTTGTGTTACTTCTGATTATTCCACTAGTTTTGGAACTGTGGAGGAAGAAATGTTCAAAGTCCAAACAAGAAAATATTATATATACTCTTAAACCGTAAAACACATTTTACATTTTTGTAGAGCCAACAAATTAATGTACCCGTTTTGTCGAAAGACATATCACTACATAGTATAAAACAAAGTCGCCTTTTCTGTCCCTATATCCCTATGTGCGCTTAAATCTTTAAAACTACGCAACGGATTTTGATGCGGTTTTTTTCAATAGATAGAGTGATTCAAGAGGAAGGTTTATATGTATAATACATGCATAATATACTAAGGCAACATTGCTAATTTTAGAGGTTTCTAACGTGATGTCGTAAATTAACCTATTTTTTAGGCTTATTTAGCAATTAGCAAAAACGCTGCTTAACCCTACGAATTAGATCAAATTAATGTACTACAGTATTGTACACCATAAGAAGGTCTACAAAAAAGTCCGCGATGGTATATGTTAATCTTTTAGGGATAACCCACATTAACCATTTTTATTGTTTACTTTTTACGTGAGAAAATGGCTTATTTACGAAGCTATTTTAAGCAATACGGCATTAATCCTTATCGAATTAAGTACCTTAAATACAGTGTGCAATTAATATAGATCAATATGGTTCCTTACAGCATGTAAATTAAACAAATATTTTCGGAGATATTACAAATTTAAAATTTGCGTTTAAAAATGTGTAATGTAATAAAAATTGTATGAATTTAGATATTCCAAAGATAGCAGGAAATCTTCATAGTGAGTATAGGGGAAGAGGAATTGTTTTACTCCAAATTTAATGCGTGCAGGCCAAGGGCAGTAATGAATGAACCAAAAATACTGGATCGATTTTAATCATGTTTTCATTGAGTGACATAGGCATATATATTTTATGCCCGTGCAAAGTCGGAGCGGGCCGCTATGTTTTTATATACAACGTTCATATTTTTTCTGTAGTGTATTTAATTTCGTATCAGCATTGTACCCGTGCGAAGCCGGGGCGGGTCGCTAGTTCAGCAACAAAAGGAAAAAATACAAACACTAAAATTTCATTTCGAAATCAATAATGATCTCCCTCCTCTCTCCAAAAGACGAGACCTTTCTCACCAATTTAAGTTTCCGAAAACATCCATTTCAGATTCATAATTTAAATATTAAGTCTAATTCTTGTATGTAAAATGGATATTCTAACGTATGTAAAAATTCTTGCTTGTCAGTGTTGTACTAGACGAAATTTTACAGGTTATTAAAATTTGTTGGTAATTTATTTCGGATTATGGATATTTCTTTTTTCCTAACTAAAAGCACGAAGCAGTAATCAAATATTGCAGGTACAAAATACAATAATTTGATAAATTTCAAAAGTAAAGGCGATTTAAAATACTTGACATGTGATATGTAACAATAAAAGGTTTTATTCTTTCAGAATTTTATCACTTAACATTTTAGTTATTTCCGTGATAAAAATAATTGCATGTATATAAATTTAATGAATTTTACAATTTGTAATGCTGTTTATGATACAACTATATATACAAATATATTTACGATTATCGGGATTGGATTTGAAATTTATCGTCAATTTTCAACAATAATCAGCTGTGCTAAATAATCACACAAAAATAATATGATGTTATTTTATAAAAAGCTTTTCTAAAAATATATTTCGAAAATAAATACGCAAAGTATGTATCATGTAAAAAATATCATCCAATTTAAAGAGGTTAATGAGCGTTGATGCTTGTAATCATGATTCTTTTGATAATGATTAGATAATACTAACACTTGCTTCAGTAATACTTCATTGAAGTTCAGCTATGTTAGTTACATTTTATATTGTTACACAAATTAGATAGTTAAAATATAACCGTCAGAAGTTCAGCTATGTTAGTTACATTTTATATTGTTACACAAATTTCAAGTTGTATAGATAGTTAAAATATAACCGTCAGACGTCGTTACATATCAATAATTTAAAATGGTCATAAAAACTATTTTAAAATCTGTAAATGGTATATATTTTCGCTTTCTTTACAGTTATTGTAGCGAATAAAAATTGAAATATTCTACAAAAAGTTCTAGGTACCCTTAAAAGAGGCATATTCTTTTGGACAATATCTAGATGAAGAGTGTTAACATAGTAGCGTCAACTTAATGATGCTATAACGAATTCGAGATCCTAATAGATAGTTTGTAGTAACATTACTTTCATCTAGTTATTTTTGGCAAAAAGGAACAATAACAGAGCCATAAATTATTTAAAACGTAAAAACATCAAAAAATTTAGATTATATATTTATAACATAAATATGGTATCAAACATCTTCAGAATTTCTTCCGAATAATATTTGGAAAATATTTCTTTTAATTACTACATACCGTAATTCCATTTATATGTCTACGTATAGAAGAGTTTCAGTTGCTTCTCTTCGCTTTACTCTTTTACAAAAGAAACATAATTAACTTAATGAACTACCGTCGAATTTCGACTATTGTTCGAGCACTAATAACCAGTATTTAAGAATATACCTATATAGGAATCGGCAAGGATTAAAAAAAAAGTTTGTTGATTTAATTCTCTTATTTATAATAATTAGATACTTGGCTAAAATATGTATTTGATTTAAAATTAGAAACTTATTTTGATTGTAACTATTTCATTTTAGAAAATTTATTTACTTCAATGGGCCTTCGTCTGATGTCTGAACCGAAAAAACAATAATAATTAGATACAACTTTTTCCATTATGATAAAAGTAATAATTACTTTGAGACTAGACGTTTATGTTTTTGGCGAAACAAAATATTATATTCGTCCATTCATTCTCTCCAAAAATATTGGAGCCGTCAATTAACATTAGGACAAGAGTATCCAAACATAAGAGATGATATCATCATTTATAACTTGCTGATTATATTTCATGTTTAATTATTTTTACCGGATTTTCCAAAGTTAGGAGCATATATTAACATTAATACGTTCAGTAGCAATAATTTGTAATAATTTTGCAGATCATATTTGTTTTATCATAACTAGCATTTTTGATTTAAGAACTATAATATAATTCTTGATAGCATTATCATTGATCAAACAGACTAGTATTATATCAAGTTATATGTTGACTAAATAAGTTCTCACTGGACTAATCAATAAGAAAAATTTTTATATAACATAAATAAGAAAAAGACACACCCTTTCGATCGAAATATTCTATACCACTACGGGAAATATATTATTAATAATTAAATTTTAATAATAAATTAAATCAATTCAACTTTTTTTATGAACCAAATTTATTTTAATATAATTACAATTACTATAATAATTCTCTATGTTCAATTCAAAAAATTCACTCTAATAAACTATACCTCTAAAAGCCACGTTATATTTTTCCAAATCTACTTAATTCAGCATACAATGATAACCCGATATTATAATAATACTTAGAGCTTGTCCTTGTATTCCCACTAAGCTTTATTCGACAGGTTGTTTTGATCCCTTGTCTTAGATCGTTTGCCTATGGGATTATGAAGTTATTATAACTTACGCAAAATTTACGAGAAATTATACAACTGTTTGCAATTAGTCTTAGTGATGTTAGACATAAAAGGCCCGTAACTTAATTAAATTATAGTAAACTAATATACACTATACCGGTTTTAATCATGATTTGATTGTTTAGAGCTGAATATATTTGAAACATATTCATGTTAATGCTAAATATAATTTTGGCTATATATTTACCTATTTCCCTTGCGATTTTCAGCGGGCAATGCACTTAAATTCCGAAATAATTGATTTATTCTATCTTTCATTTCTCGCTCTCATACTCTCATTCACTCACTATTTACAAAATTTCATTTTATACTCTTGTCATTTCGTCGAAATTTTTTTTTCATATTATATACCAATTTTAATCATATTTTGTAAAATGGACTATATTATATAGTTATCTTAATATCCATAATATCTCTGTCATTTCCGATATCATGTCTATATACATTAAGTATAAAAAAAATTATGCGATTTATATTATATAATGATATAACCATAACTTCGGTAGTTGTATTCTCCTGTACATAATTGCAGCCAGAGAATATCGTATGAAACGTATGTATGCGAGAGGTCAAATTAAATAAACCTAAACACAACAATCGCCTTGATTTATTTTGTTGTTGATAGTTCAATTAATAAATTAGTTGTAAACTAATACAGTGAGTGCTTTAATTTACATGCAAGTCTAGCTGAAATCGCCAGCTGTCAGCAATTGTGGTAAATCGAGGTGAGTGGCGACGGTTTGTAAGTTACTGGTAGTAGTAATACAAAGAAAAGGGCTCGAACGGCAGTTTCCACGACGAGAACTATCGAAGGTGTGATTCAATGTCAGTAGGAAAGTACAAGTTCATGTCTATTTTAGTTTTATTGAACCGAAATTAGAATTAGAGAATAATGTTGCATATACATCTATAATGTTTGAAAATTATACTATATATTTATCATTCAGTTCGGATTGTAGTAAACGTTTCAGCTTAAGCACTTCACTAACATTTAATTGCTTGGCAACTGAATTTGGGTGCACTTAAACTCTTTCAGAGCACTCTGCACTGCAACTTTGGATCACAATCGTTATGGATTCCAGGAGGATATCGCGCTGGTCTTTTAGAGACGTAACACGGGGAGTCAATAGAATGGATGCATTGTCGATGGATTTTGGAATTGTCAACTGAATAACAATCAAGTGAACTATTGTTTGGAATAAAAGGTTGTAAAAAAAATAGTTGTTGTTTTTTTCCGGAAGAATCTTTTGAAAATTATCATATTTGAGGGTATAATAAGGATATATAATATAAGGAGATCAAGGATTTCATAACTAAAGAAGATTTTTTACGCTAAAAAGTAAAAAGAAAGTATAAACACAATATCATAATGTGAAGTTTTAAAACAAATAGCATAAAGCAAGGAACACTGAACATTTTACAAGATTTTTTACAAGAATAGGTCATAAAAGTTTTAAAAAAAGCCAATACCAGCTGTTGCTTTATAGACACTTTGCCAATTGTCATTGTGTAGAAATGTTTCTTAATGATATGTGTCAGAGACTTTTTAGTAACATTAAAAAATATTATTTTAGTCTACATAAAGCACGTGTACATTTATGGATTATGTACAAACCAACCAAATGTATTATTTAATCAATATCTAACTTAATAATTTGATATTGCATGATATTTCTAATAGAAGACAAAGTCATATATTAATATATTTGAAAATTGATGGAATATTAGTCAGCATATTCTTTTAACTTAATGTAATATAGATAAATGTTTAACATCCGAATAGTCATGTTATTTTTATATATATTACCGTCTAACTTGTATGTCATGAATATATTTTAACAAAATTATTAGGCAGCAGTAAATCATTTTGCTTTATCACCAGAATTTCGTGCACATCTCAAGTTTTCATGGGGATATTATGCTTTAAAGTTATGAGAAATAGCAACTAAAATGTGCTTTAGGGAAATATTATACGGCCATACGAAATTAATGAATGGTGTATAAAACCATGTTATATAGGAAGAATACACTTTTATTAAGTAATATATATATTTTATGTTATAATTATGGGCAATCGTAAAATATCCGCAGTAAACTATACGATATTAAAAATGTAAATTTCAATTTTATTCATAATATGTAATGAAAATCAGTAATTTTATTGAATATTTTAAAATAATGCCTGTAAAATAATTTAATTTCATACAGTGTACTATTAAATATTAATTAAGTAATATGGGATATTAGAGTTTATATTGTACAAAAAGTTAAAAACATTTTACATTCATTATATTGTAATATAAATAGTGTATGTTAAAAATTACGTAATATGTATTTCTAAACTAATATTTACTAATTTAAAATAAGTTAAAACATTTTACTTGGATTTAAATTTTTTGGATTTGAAACAATAGGGTGGCTCTGTAGCAACTTTTAATTGCACATATATAAAATGGATAGTATACAAATACAAAAACTTTAAACCTTAGAGCAGTGCATAATTCGCAAGAGAAAATGTAAATTAATTGCTGTTGAAAAGCTAGTATCTGGGGAATCGCAAAACTATTTCAGCACGATAGTCTCGTTAACAAGCTAAGTAGCAAATCGCTCAAAAAAATTAAAGTTAATGAAAGACTACAGCATGCGTTGTAATCGCTGTTTGATGATAGAAGTCCATATATTTAATCAGTGTTTTTAGTCCTAAAATAAATTTAGAAACATAAATTTTTAAATTTAAGAAAACAAAATTGTTGCTTTTACTATTTTCGTCACAATTATTTCTTATTTTACACCATACACAGTGTTGCTATTTTTTTTTAATTCCAAAATGTTTTTAATTAGTAGCTAATACTATATATCAAATAAAAATCATTTTATTTTGTTAAATATATTTAAGTTGTAACGTATTCAGTTAGTCCAATTCATATGAAAATAGCATTCCTATCTAAAATATAATTTTCTTCAAATTATAATATATATTTGGTAGAAGATACTTTTTGTTATTTGTGTATTTTCTAAGAAGGTATGGTAATAGGTAAACCTTTATTTTTTGGATGCAAATTTTAGTAAAGTTTGCACATTACGTTTCCAGAAAGTTAAGTAGTTTGGCGTAAGAGAGGCTATTTATTTAGCAACCAGAGAAATGTTTGTTTGGTTTTTCCATTTTATATTCATAGTTTGAAAGTCAAGGTTTTGTGCTCGCTTGTTATATTATATTATGCGATTATTTGGATTAATGTGTGCATACAAAATATATTCCGGTCAAATATTACAGAACAATAATAAATTAACATTGGGTATATTGGGACAGATTGCGTAATATGTTATATAGAGACGGTTACTCTATCAGTATTTGTAAACGCTGGATTGTGCAACCAAGAGAACGAAAAACGAATTGAAAATACTGAAACAGGGTTATATTAAGGCAAATAACTCAAATTTCCACCCAACAGACTTGTCGATAATAACTGCGTTATTTGCATCAAACAGTAACTTTTGGTTGGCTGAATATGGAAATATTTAAACATCTAAGTAAGTATTGCCAATATTTCATAATTAACAAAAAATTTATAATGAATTATGTATTTCACCTTTGTTATTTTATGTGTTATGCTTTTTTATAATATGTGATAAAAGAAATGTTTTATATGTTCCATTCCATTTTTGTTTATTTCAGATTTATTCACGACCACCACATACTTTAGTTATTGTTAGTAAATAATAATTTTAATACCACGAAATGTGGTAGAATATTGAAGAGAGTGAAGTACAATATACAATCAGCAAAAAAAATGAATAAGTGCAGGTTCATAATGACTGAGTACCCAATGGTCACTCGACAGGAACTGTAAGAATAGCATTTTAATATAAAGCTACACAATTCAATATGTATCAAAGTCATATACTTGGTGAAACATTTTATGACTATAATTTAAAGATGAAAATGGAAAAGTATTTGACAGGGCTACCAAAAAGATAATTTTATATAAGTAGTAGTAACTACAACTGAAATAATAAAGTTTAAATTACATTTGGTGTTTGATGTATGATTTTCTTCAGCTATTATATGAAAAGAAATACTGTATCCAGTACTGCGTCAAAATATCTTTGAGTCCATAAATTGCACAGATTGTAAATTTCAAGAATTATTTTGATTTTTTACCATTTACCCTTACCTTGATGAAGCAGAGAACTATTTGATGTAGATAACACTAAAGATTTCTTTATACTGTCTAGATTAGAAAAAAACAAGATATTGTTTTTAGCGATGTATTATACCATTGAGGAAGTGCATGTCGTCGTAAACGCAAAAATGCCCCGGAGTAGTTTTTCAAAACTAGTCATTATTCCTATTACAAAGGCTTAAAGCTTCATATAATATGCAAGATATGAAATTACAAGTTTCAATTCAATGGCTCGGTCGTTTCCAAGCGCGAAAGTTTCGGTATTAAATCTGACAAATCCAAAAAGTTCCGAAATTAAAAATTTTGTTACTGTTAAAATAATGCCTATACCTTAATTTAATATGATATTTTGCCGAGCATCTTGTTTTACATTTATTATTATGATTTATGTTTATTGATTTAATTTCTCCCTTTATTTATTTTTAAAAATGTATTTCTTGCTTGTTTGTATTTTGTGTATGTTGCAGCATACGAACAAATTTGAAGTAAAATATCATAATATTAAAACGTACAAATAAAACGTTTAATGTAAATGTTAATCAACATTGCTAGAATAGTTGTAGAATACTATATTGTAGAGTACTTAAGATTTTTGTGCATAACTATGTCTGTAGCGGTCCAGAGTATACGATAAAGAATACTTTGTATAAGGCCCAAGAAAATGGGTATTAATTCTTTTGTAGATGATACAGCAAGTACCCTAGGAGATAGTGCAGTGGTTAAATTGCTAGATTAGAATGAATTGAATGAGAGATTAAGAAGATAATTAAACAGATAATTATAAAAAAATATTTAAGAAAAATACACACAGGCAATAGCGGACGAACTAAATAAGCAGAATGACATTGGTAACAGAGTAGACATTTTTTATAAAATTTTGAAACCAATCGATCAAAAATGTTAAATTGAAATAGTTAAGAACAGAGAAAGCGTAAGATGGAAACGTATCAAAACTTTCAGACAAGCAAAGGTAGAATTATAAAGATGTTAAACACAAAAAGTGCAATATATTACGTCATAGTTTTCCTCACTTTCAGGAGTAAATATCAGTAAGGAAAATTTCAAAAAAACTTACAGAAGGTGCATTAGAGCTTCAGTGTAAACCATAAAATGAAAAATGTACAAGTCGCCTAGAACTCATATGTGGTGTAGAGGTTTCATTGTAAATACAATGAGGATATAACAACAACCCAACAACCTGCTGTCGATCAATATTTGTGTATGTTGTCTTCTTTTATAAAAATTGTGTTAGATATAAACGCTATGCCAAAATAGATTTTATTTATTCTAATAGTTGTCTTAATATTTTCTTTATATTGTTTGTGTGTACGTGTGTCTAATTGTGCCCTACTTAGATCAGTTTTTCGTATTGTTCCATTTATTGCAATTAAATATGTTATATAATTAATAATTTCAATTTTTCTGCATTATTTATATGCTTTGGAAAGTTATATAAAAGAATCAAATCTTATGTTAATTTATTTCACACTTCATTTTATATTTACACTATTCAAAAATTCATGATACTTCATTTAAACATCCACACTTTGGTAGTCTTCTGAAATATCCTCCATATCAACAAACCATAGGTACAAGTATACAAATAAATCCTGTTTTCACATTATTTAACATAGATATCTCTTGTTTTATAGCACTTTACAAAATCAATGGTGCAAAATTAGGATATTTTAGTAATAATTTACACCTTATGCATTTATTTTCGTATTGTGTATTGCTGCTAATTGTTTTTATTAAATTATAAATAGTTATATTACCTCAACAAAACGTGTAGACGTAAAACTAATCTAAAAATATTTCCTAACCACAACACTTGTAAATATCAACGCATAACTATGAAATCAGTCAGACTGCTTTGTAATAAATACGTATGAGCAGTGCGCACGTATTTAGCCTTTTACTGTCGTTTTGCGAAAAAAGAGCCATAGTTAGATCGCTGCCAAAGCAACATCTTTCGGTCGTCATGTTATTAGAAAGATAAAAAAAGTTTTAGGAAATAATGGGATATATTTTAATTAATATATGCCGTATCAATTTTTCTGAATTTTCAGAGTTGTCTATGTTTGGTAATTTTAATTAATCAATAAACTATAAAATCAAGAAATATATATATAATAAAAAATATATAAGACACTAAATAAAATGATATTATTTTAAAACTATGTCGCAGAATCTCAGGAAACTAAAGAGTTACTTCTTTCATTGTCGAACCATATACTTTTAAACTCGACTAATATGAGTGTAACAAATCAAGTAGCAGTATGGTTTCTTTCACTGCTGTGGCCCAAGCTAAGCTGGATAGAACTTGGACGCGTTCTTGAAACTCTTTCTAAATTTTTCCCGGTTGGAAATCCGCGACGTAAAATTAAACTTTTTCTCGTTGGTCACGCCGAAATTATTAAGTAACTTCAAAAGTGATCAAACTTCTTCGTGTTTCTCGTGGAACATCCAAGCTGGTCCTTTCAAAACTTTCCTTTCGCGAAGAAGAGAAACTTTTATTTCGCTTTATTGTGGACTTCTTTCGACTTTAATGCAACATCTGAAAATAATACAGCCATTACCGAAACCAGCCTCAAAATAGCCTCATATAATAGACTAAATAAAACTGATGCAAAATTGTTGTTATTCATTATATACAGGCGCTAATTATTGAAAGGTCAAAGTTGCATTTTCGAGATATAATATAATTGACGCAATTTCTGCTGAGTGCCAATAATGGAACGATTATTTTCAACAAATATTGCCACAATTTCTGCTCGTTCTTGTGGCGTATATTGATCCATAATAAAATATGGATGCCAACGCACAACACAATGGCAAACACAGAAGCGTTGGCTCACAGTCAAAATGGTAGCGGGACTTTTGCCATACCCTATATACATTTTTATATTAATAACAATTATAGCCTGGAGGGCGAGAAAAGTTTAGAGACCACCACCTGCAAAACTTATTGGATGAAAATCCGAGTCAAGATAAAATTCCAAAGATCCTTTAGTTTAGCTGTTATTTAATCAACTATTTTCAGACGTTTACCTGTCATGGGAATCATCCCAATAAAGCTTTCTCCAAAAATAACGAAATGCTATAATATGAATTCACTGAAAAAAAAAACTAACAAAAAAGAGCTATGGCATATTGTGACTGGAAATGATGAATAGTTGATATACTAGCACGATCAAAAACGCAAAAGTAATGACAAAGTTCAGAAGAGCTATCCACATGTACATCGAAGCGAAAAAATATTTTTGAATAGCACTTGTTCAGATATATGCAGCTCTGCTGGGTTGGCACACAGTTTTGAGAAGTGAAAAAAAGGTCGGATGATTAAATTGATGATAAAGAAACATCGTTCTTTCGACAAAGTATCACATTACTATCACATTACACAAATGTCGAAAATAGTTGTACGCGGGTCACTATTATTATTTCGGGTATAGAAAAAAAAAACAAATAGTTAAGCTGCGAATATATTTTTATTGTTTTTCAAAGTACTCGCCACGATAATAGATACACTTTTGCATACGCTTAAACCAATTTTCAAAGATTTTATTCCATTCCGAATGAAGTATCTTCAAAATATGATTTTTGAACGCTTCAATAGCTTCTTCGGGCGATTAAAATCGTTGATGCAGTTTATTCTTCACGGATGGGAACAAAAAGAAGTCACTGGAAGAAATCAGGGCTGTATGGTGGATGATTCATGAATTCGATGTTTTGAGTGCTCAAATAGTCTCTTGTTGATATCTGTCGTGTGTTGTGTGTGTTGATCAAATAGTCTCTTATCGCAGAATTGACTATTGTACGATCTTCTAGAGGCACTGTTGCAATATGACCACTTTACCCGAAGAAACAAGCCACTATTTTCTTTAAAGTGCTTCGTGCGAGAACAACTTTTGTTGGATTTGGTTCATTTTGGAACACCCATTCAGTCGACTGTTGATTCATTTCGGGCTCATACGAATATATTCATGACTGATAAAATTGCTTATATATTGATGGAACTAATGCTTAGAGATGACTCAATCTCACGATAGGTGACATGACGGTCTTGCTTATCATTTCACACACGGCATTGATGTTTTATGGCACAACAGCCGATTTTGGACGACCTTCACGAAATTGGTCGGACAGCGAACTACGGCCATAATTGAATTCACTAAACCAGCGATCCGCGGTGGTTTTTGATGGAACTTCATCACCAAATGTCAAATTAATTTAATTGATACACTCTTGTTGTGATAATCCACGTCAAAAATCGTAAAAAATCATCGCACGAAACTGTTCACGATTCAGTTCCATTTCTTGCCAAGATGAAACTTTCAACCAATTCAAATATAAAATAAACAAATAGCGTCCGTGTGACAAAATGTTCTGAGTACGTATATCGTCAAAACTATCAAACTTTACGATGGAACCGTCAGATGGACCCACATGTCAACAGTGTGGCCAATTCCCGAAATACAAATAGTGACCCTCGTAGATGACGAAAAATAATCAGTTTAATATATAATTTATAATTTTTTTCTTAGTAAATGTCTTTAAAAGTAAACATTTATATATGGCAAGAACCTATATGCTGAACAGATTTTTTTATGTGCTATCTTCTTTTTGTACATGATCTTAACATTTTTGTAAATATTTTGAACTACTGTTATCCACAATTTCGTCAGGGTCTCCTACTCGTTCTGTACACTTGTTTACTTTTCCGACGTTATTTCAAGAGTGCTCGACAATGATTGAAGCCGGTTATGCTGATGCATCAGAATGTTCAGGCAACTGTTAATATCATTATGAATTATATACTGTATAATTAATACTCAATTTGAACCTTGAATATATCTGGATTATATAATCGCTGGATTTTAACAATAATTTTATAGGTTATTTCTGTAAAAATAGACGTTAGTTACTTTCAGTGGAATATTCTAATAGTCAACTGAAAGCGTGCACTAACGAAAGCACTTACGACGAAATAAATGAAAATGTGCTTTGATGTCGCGCCGTGGTTAGAGTGGGAAAGAACCCCACGCCGTCTGTAATTACTAGCGAGATATCCGACTTTTAGTTAGAAGCATTTACGGTTTTATAGCTTTGACTTTATTGATTGTGTTAATGCCGCCATTCGCTGCATTTAACAATAGCCCACATCTGTCTAATTAGACCTTTATATTATATATGTTATTTTAAAAATACATGTAGTAATCATTTTAGCAATCATTAAAGATTTAACTTAAAGAGTGCTTCGGTTAATGATTAACGAGGATTCTAGAAACTATTGTCGCAATTTCATCAGGAAACAATTTACTACATCCATTTGGAAGAGCGAGTTTTTTCCTCAATAATTTAGAAAATAAATTTCTCATATCTTCAGTGGCCATGTTTTGTATTTTAGGCAGTTAACTATATTTATGAAGGTAGTTTCGTAAGCTCATCAGGGGTGTGCAACCCCAATGGTAAGTAGTGGGGCAAATTTTTCCTTAGTTCAATCATTGGCGGCGCTGACAACGTGAATTGGATTGGTTAGTTTAAAATAGTTATGTAGAAACCTGTAACGAAAATACCTTGCTTTGATAGGTCTGCCTCTGCAATAGATTTAAATGAAAATCAAATTTAATTTTTAAAATTAATTTATTAAAATAAAATCCTATACAAATATACATAAGTGTAAATAATATAAATATATATAAACAAAAAGCAAAAAAAAAAACAATTATGAACTCTGTTCTAGGCAAAATTAAAATATCTATAATTCTATAACATCTTCCCATATTTGTTTAGTGCTATCAATTTTATGGGATCTATTAGAGTTCTAACTTATCTTGATATATTGAAGGCAAACTTTAAATCCTTCTTTATTGATATTGCATTAACTTCATTAAACCAAAAATATAATCACACGTCATAATAACTTTTAAAATTTGGTCTTGAAAATCATTATGGATTGGATAGTTGAAACACTAAAAATTTATATGTTTTTTAAGCATATTTAGATTTTAGAGTATTTTGTTAAATAACCTGAAATAAAACTAAAATATAATATTAGACTCGTCTTTTTCTAAGAGCAAAGTTCTCTGGAACTGAAAATGTACTCAACTGGTGATTTAACAACCTCAAGTGATACGTTAAAAAAGAACATGTTCATCTTCTTCACAATTTTCTCCGGGAGAATCATGTGAAAAAATTAAAGTCATAATGTGCCCTTTTAAAGATTCCCGAACATACTAGGTGAAGGATGCTGTTTCTACCTCCATGACCTCTAATAGGTCCAACAAAATTCTTTAAGCAATCTTGGTTAAGATTTCTTAAACAAATGTAGTTATTTGTAAATTTAGACAAAATAGATTTCTTCATGGAAATAAATCCCCTAAAAGTAGCAATTCAATTTTTAATTGATGGCACCGTAACAAATATTTTCTTAACAAGGCAATCAAATTTAAATATACAATAGCTCTACTATAAAATTATTGAACACTGATTGTTCTAAAAAGTTAAAGTATTACAACTATTTTAGGGATATCTTACAACTAAAAGTAGTATTTATTACTACTAATTAACCAGTTATCTTAATTATTACCTTCTTGTAAGACTTCTTTATGTAGAGACATCACACTGACAGCATACGAACAATTTGGTAGATTAATTGAATTTTATTACTACTAACATCTTCATAAGTAGGTTTTGATTTTCTGTAAACAAACAATATATAAGCAGACATGTAGTAGATAGATAATTTTATATGTACCTGATAAAAACAATGTTGGATATGCACTTAACCCAATACCTGTTCGTGAATGACGGGTAATTCTAAATTTTTCACTAAAATGTCCGTGACACACACCATGACGTTGATATATTTGCATTGTGGTTTATCCAGCTAACTTACTACTATTTACTTGATCAACCCATTTTTGGAAAGGAGCGAGATCATTCTTTGGGAAACGGTGACTAATTTTCGTAGTAGATTTTTACCCCGGTACACTACATCTTTTACTACACTGACGCATTGTCATTAATTTTTATATTATTACTCCATAATAATTGATGTAAATCTGGAAATACGCACAACATAAGAAATGATCTAAACAAAAAGCAAAATCTTCAAACAACAAACTTAAAAATGGAAAAAATGCTGACTTCACACAATTTAATCGACCAATCCGGTCCATGTTAGTGGAGGCACCAGGAATTTAAACTAGCCAATCACAATTTGCGATCGCAGCTCTACCGTTGATTGAACTAAACAAAACATTTCCCCAAGGTCGCCTATACCGTGAAATTTCTATTTTTTCTATGAAGCTCATACAACTTATATTGCGTAACATGGTGCAAGTTTATAGTCATAATTCCAACTTTGGTACTTACACTAAAAATTCATTTTTCGGAAAGGATTTGTTCACTTTTATTTAACGCCAATAAAAATTTGACGACTCAAAATACGACTTTACATTGTAAAATTTATAAGGTATTTTGAACCAACTAAAAAACCTTGTAAATACATGTAAATATTTTAAATTATTAATATCATTTCGGCACTTATATATGAATTAACTATTAATTTTATGATTTTCGTTTATTAAATAAACTAATTATATAAATAGAATAAAATATGAACTAAAATGAATTAATTACTAATTCTTATCTCAGTAAATATATAAAATTTATTAAAAACGTATAAATATTAAGCTCATTTAAGTATTTCCTTTTTTCTCGTTTACAAGTTTAAACTTAATTGTTCTTTATGATGTATTCTTGAAAATCAAAGAGATTCGCGGCTTCATTCAAGAGCTGACCCCCTTCAATTTAATTCTTTTAATAAAAAAATATGACTAGTTGTCCCATAACAAAGTCTAAAGTGAATATTCCGAATATTGGATAGTACAAGTAAAGTAAAATATGTGTTATAATTTACTTGCATTTACATTCTTGACGTTTACATCATCTGGTGATAAAAAACACCATATAATAAAGATTGTCAGCGAAGCAACTAAATCTAAGGAGGAAAAAAACACATTCATGACGAGAAATGAGTCATATTACATGATTTTTTATATGTTTTTACATTATTTATTTATTACGGAAGATTGTTTTATTTTTTGACAAAGGGAAGCAGTAATAATGTTTATATTAAATAAAAGCACGATAATAAGTTAATGCTACATTTTCAAAAAACTAGATAAAATCCAATTCTTCGTATTTATGATACAACAAAATTAATTGAATATGTTTATTTAAAAATACAAATCATGTATTAATTTATTTCGTCAAATATATTGATAATAGTTGTCAACAGTTGATATAGTAGCATTGTGTGAACTAATAATAAATGCTTTCAAACTATTGAACTAGAGAAATTTTAAGCATATCATTGCGAATAGCATGTATTTAAATTTGTAAAGAAGTTTCTATTCTCATTAATTATAGTAAATATTGAAAATAAGTATATATGAATGATGCTTAGAAGTAATTGTTATTAAATTATTTGGTAAATTATTCAATCTAGATTTAATACTTTCTGTGTACTTTCCATGATCAAATTTTTTGTGAACATGTTGCCTATGACTTAACTGGCTAACTATAAAGAGATAAAGCGCTCTCTCATTAGTCGAAACATGTATCGAATCGGTCTATAAAATTATATTTGGGTTGAGACTGGTGAGTTTATGTTGCCAGTTATAAGAAAGTTATAATGAATTTTGTTGCATATCGCTTTGTAACATATGGATTGCATTTGCTTGTTAAATTTATGCTTAAGTGATATATATATTTTAGCTTAAATTTCGAGCTTTCAGTCTATCTTTGCAATTTAATCATTATATCTACTGATTTGAGCCTTATTGATTCCTAGTGAACCGTAATATTACCATTTTCAAAATATGAAAACCAAATCCGGCATTTTTGTAATCATCTTTTCGTACATTATTTGAAAAATTGCCTTAGTTTTAACAGGTGATGCTTTAAGAGTAATAAAGGAGAGAAAAAAAAAAAAATATATATATATATATATATATATATATATATATATATATATAGTTATATATATATATACTTTAGAGAAAATTGATAATTGAGGTGTTATTAAAGTGATATAGGAAAACATATTTGCTAACGAATAAAGTTCTTTTGTTAATTATAGCAAATAATAAAAAAGTTAATATAAAATCTGGTAACAGTAACTTCAGTAGCGGAACGATGATTATTATTTTGACTTGATATTTTTATTGGGAGCTTGATTGGCATTATTGAGACTGACCTTCAAAAAACTTCAAATTAAGAGCGATTTATGTTGTTTATGGGTGAATGAATTATTTTAATGAAATAAGCATTAAAAACTAAGTGAATAAATTCGTTCAAAAATTAAGTTATCTGGTAATCCATGTCATAAGATAAGATTAGTTTTCATAACTGTTAACGTGGATTATCAAAAAAAAGGTATATCGATGAGCATAATTCTTTAGACAATGATAATTTTATTTATGCTATGTTGTTATTTAACAACACTATAAAAAAACCGGTATAACGAATTATATTGTCGTTAATGTTCACTTCGCAGAGGACGAACTTTATAAGAAATCATCATAATAAGATATTTCTTAACGATATATGACTATTTGCTTCCCATGAGAAATTCAGTAAATGTCAAATAAGAGGCGATTCATTATTCACCATGTCGGTGCCTTTATGCATTATCTCAAAGAATTACCCGGTTAAATTCCGAATAAATGGGCTATACGCCGTATAGTCCTGATTTGACACTATATAATTTTATTTGTTCCCGCAAATAAAACCAATAACGTAGTGAACGAATTACCTGGATGATTTGCGACACCCGAATAAGCAGTTTATGTATTTAAACCTGCTTTCAAGTTTTCTCAATAGGAGGGGAAAAGGTACTACAAACATTCCATGTATCACACGGAAAAAGTACATTAATTTTTACGGAGAACGTTTTGAAAAACAATACATTAAATTTAGATCAACAATATTTATTCGGTCCGTACTCCTCTCTACGGATCTAATGCTTTCTTCAGGTTTGTTACACCCAACTAGGTGAAACGGCTTCAAGTTTTCCAAAATAAGCTCCTCAGGAGAATCTTAGATGCTCTATGGTTTGTCAGAAATAATCAAATTAATAGCGAAGCTGACGCTCCAGAAATCAAGCACTTCATATCTCAATGATTCTACAAACAACTCAGCAAAATCCTTCTGAAAACGCGCTTGTTCGCAAGCTGGTCGATATGATGGAAGCTTAGCACCACGTCACCGCTAACCTCCTCCTTTTTCATGCTGAAACGACCTCATCCGTCACTGCAGTCATACCTTTTGCAGACGAGTTTTAACTCAAGTTCGCGAATAAATAGAATCGCCGGGAATTTAATGAAGTAGCAGTAGCGATCCACAGGGGTCAACTGTAAGGCGGTTTTAGTTTAGTGTATTGGTAACCCCAGAGCCAGTCCCACATAACGCGGTTCAACTTGTCACTCCAGGGCAAGTCTCCGTGACCAGGCGTACGTCATGCATTCAACCGCCTGCTTTTAGGCCAGAACAAAGAAAAACAATGTTTGCTTTTCATTATTTATCCAAAAATATAAACAACAACCCTTATAGCAACTAGAGCGAGTTTGTCATTAAAAGTATTATATATAACTCCACATAATTTCAATATCATTTCTTTATTAATAGGCATCTAGAATTTGATATTTAAATATTTTAAAAGATACTCCAATTATTGAAGCTCATACTTTACGTGATCGTTATTGATTCCATTTAAATAACCTGAAATAACATAATTTAAAGTCCTTCGGTTTTCATATAACAGTAAATATTTTCCTTAATTTTCTGACATAGCCGTAGAATTTGTGATAACGTATTTGCTTATATTACTCGAAAGATATTTGCCTAAAAGGTCAAATTCAATTCAATTCAGTGCTCTTTAACAATTTAAATTATCAATATTATAAGAAAATGAATAGCTCTGTTGTAATATTGAGTGGGTGAAGGTATCTTACCTAAGTGTATTCTGAAAATGTTCTCAGATAATTGGATTAATATCCAGATAACCTTTGTCGGGAGAAAATTAGGTGTAGTAATATTTTAATTAAATTACCCAACAAAATGTTAATTTCATTTCAAATATGTAATGCTAGAATAAGCAATGTTTAAAAAAATAACTTAATCTATTGATACATTTTATTCTAAATTTGTATCAAGCGTTTCTGATATTTAATTATTATTATCGAATCTATATTTACATATTATATATATATAAAATATATATATATATATATATATATATATATATATATATATATATATATATATATATATATATATACCTAAAAGAATTATCAATAAAATTAACTGAAATATGTTCAGAATAAAATCATAATTACATAATGGCTTCGAGGCCTGTGGAGGATCCAGGCATTTGAACGTTCAGCTCTAAACTCTATCACGTTCACAAAACTTGCGCCATTATAATTTTATTTTATTGAAGAATACATTCTACTATAGGTTCATTCTAAGGAGAGTTGTTTCATTGAAATTGTAATGTAAGCAAACGTTTTAAACTGATTTTTCTAATGTGAATTTGTATATGAATTTGCTATTCATATTTTAATATTCATATTTCATATTGATGTTATCAATAGTGAGTATCTTATTCATTCTTTGTGAACCATACTAAAATCAATCTATCGGTTATTTTATAAATTTATAGCAATGAAAATTTTAAATTGCTTCTTATGAGCTGCGATATTAATAACATTATATTATTGTATTGTATTTGTTCAAAATGTATTTATGAGATATTCACTACATTATAATATATTTTTATTATTAGTGAATGTCATTTCTTGGTAATACGTATATAATAATATGTAATAGTATATAGAATAATAAGCATAAAAAATGTATGTCTGTAATATATTAAATAGTCCACTCGCTTTTATATTAATTTAGTTATTCTAAAATGGTGATTACATGTAACTAATTATTTTTGCACTTTAAATAGACACTTATTGAGAAAAATTGATAAAACATATATTAACCAAATTAATTTCCATAATTTTCTATGAATATTTCCCATATTCATCGGTACATACCGTGTCGAAAAAGCGATGTCGGTTTGGCACTTCAGCTTTTTCGCCAATTTTATTTCGAAATCGTGTGGTAGCCAAATCGTGCTCCATCAATCTAAACAAGAGGCAGTCAAAAGACGTTATGACGTGCGTACCCTAGGTCTGGCAAAAATCCATTGGAGCTGCTACAATGTATCTTTCATAACATTTGTAATGGTCGTACTATTGTTTCTTACTCGTTATTGCTGATCTTTTTGCAGCAATACTTTAGCAACTTATAACGCAGCGCATCTTGTTGATTGTGATATGCAGAGCAAGACAAGAATTTTTCGCTCGGTGTCGATGTGGATAAATCTACTGTGCTAATCGATGACTTTTTGAATTTGAGAGTGTCGTAGTAGATCTACTGTTTATCGTCAGTCTGAATACGTCTCAATTAGTAATTAGTAATTAGTAAGTCCGCGATGTTGAAACGGTTCGAAAGGGCATTTTAGTTAATTCGTGTGATTAACCCATTTTGCTTCTTTTAGACCTCTCCCATCGTATATAAACATCTGGAAACAATTGATTCATCAATTTCTAATTTTTGTCAAAACTTATTAAAAGATTGTAATTTATCGTCTTCTTAATTCTTTTGGTCCTTGAGGGAGTCGTTTGTCTTTGACATCAACATGTGTTGACCACTTGTTGTGACGTAATTACATTTATTTATATTTAAAAGATTCTTTAACTTTAAGTTTACTAAAATTATATTGTTTTTCCTTTTTAGTGTTTTTGTATAGTTTCGGGAACTAATTTATTAGACCATTAACGGTTTCTTGTGAAAGAGTTACGACTTTTCATCGGAATTAGCGAAAACAGAACTGTACAACAGAATTCAAATGCTGAATAACTCAATATTACTAAATAAAAAGTGGTTATTTCTTAGAGAAATGTCAAAACTATCGAATTTAACAGTTATATACATTTCCACCAAAAGATAACGTTGATGAAAATACATGAAAGCACTTTATATATATGTGGTGTAACACATTTTGTGTAACAATAAGGAATATAAACATTACTATAGGTTTTTAAATAATATTGGAAATATAAATAGTGTCTCAAAGTTTTGTGTTATATCTCAGGGTTTTGTACTTAGTGCTTTAGCAACAAATAAATTTGCGATGACAGAGTCAGTAAAACATAAAAATTTTCAAAGAACTTATGGTTACTAAGAAAAGCGTCAAACGGACAAGATTATATTGAAATGGCCTTGTTCGTTGTAAATACTTTCCGTCTTCTCACGAGGAATTGGTTCTTCACTATTATTCATAAATTTCATCTCGTGACTTGACGGAGCGAAATAACATTTCCTTTAGATTTTGGGTTTTATTTCAAAAGCTTCAATAATATGGCATCCAACCAAAATAATCACATCTATTCTTCATATCCAATTTTTTTTTCAATCTCTATGATGAGAAAATCAAAATCATAAATATAAGCTTGGGCATTAAGATATCCTATTTTGGCGCCTTGTAATATTGTTCTCCGTTAATTAGAAATCTGAAGCAAATTGCTTTGAGGCCTCTCACAGTTTACCTTTGCGAGAAAGGTATTCATTGGGGTATCATAGTTTTGGTAAAATCATTGTTTTATTTAAATCATTTTTTATCTTACACATTTATTAGCTCACAGTTGCTTCGATTTAAAACTATTTTTTAGAAAATTATTTTCAATTATAAATTATTATAAACCAGGGTAGTACTAATAAAAATATTTTAAATATTGTATGTTTCACAATTAAGCTTTTGTAGTATAGGATATAGGGCTAGCTGTTTTCTCTAATTTCATATGCATTATGATACATTATACGATGTCCATCACGTAACAGTCATATAACTGAAATGTTTTCGAAAATAAAATATTTTTAACAAAAAGATTGAACCTACCTCAAAAAATAAATAAGGAAATAAGTAAAAATTAGAAAATGAGCATTTCCTTCGATTTGCCACCGTTCCCCTCAACAGATTCAAAATGGGTCCATAATTGACGGAGAAATCGGCGGACATACATAAAAATTTATACAGTCGAACATAGAACCTCATCATTTTTCGAAGTCGGTTAAATAGTCGCTAAAACTGTTTTACCTTTGAATAATGTATAATATCGCATGTGAAATTAAAAAAAAACAGCTAGCGCTATATTATATTAAATCAATACTCTAACATATTCTCGATTTTCTTGTGGCCTTGTTGCTTCAATTATTTGGTGGTAGTAAATGTAATATTTTTTTATGAAAATAGTTAAACGTTAAATCGTAACTTTATGCTGTCCAGCAAATAATTCTCAGACGATTCATAAAACTTTCTCCAACTTAATAGGATCAACTATTTTACAGCTTGTAATACTAACAATGTATACAAGCATTTACATTAAACAGCCATGTGTTAAATCGATTAAAGACAAATAATTATTAAAAAGAAAATAGAAATAAAAGTGAGTGGAAATGATGAATGAAATGATATGAAATAATATGTATTCTGACGTCAAGATATAACATAATAAAATTTAATTCGACATACATGCGGGTGTGCCTTGTGATCTACTGTTTTGAGTGACATTTCCTGTATATTGTGCAATTTAAAAATCAGAGACGACCACTAAAAATATGAACGAAAAGTTGTTTTTACAAAGGCAAGAAGATGTATTTCCCATTCATGCCAGCAGGATAGAACGGAAATATAAATTCCGAAATATACTGCTTGTCAGTAGTTTTTCAGATTAAAATTTGATTTATTATTTCTCTCCATGATCCAACACGAACATGTAAAGAGTATTTTATTGCATTTATATTTAATTATATGATAGCTCTTATAATGTATTATGTATAATAGCTTTTTAATACGGCAATATTACTCTAGAAAATGTAAAATCCTTATAAAAAAGAATAAATCCCTGAAATTAGCCGGCTTGGTGGCTAAGTGGATGGCTTGGTGGTAAAGGCGAGTTAAAGGCGTGGGTTCGAATCCTGTTGGGGCATGGTCGTAAATTTATGTTTGTGATTTTGCAAAGTTTGTGAATGTTCTTGGCAAGAGTGTAAAATCCGACAAGGAAAATGATCCCAGTCACGCCAGTAACCAGGCTGAGTAAGACAGGATGTCTTCTGGGATGATTTATAAAGTTGGTCACTCGCTAGTCTGTAGGTTTTATGCCGAGGACCGTGGTTCGGAGCCCACGTCAAACTTTAGGCCCAGTCCAGATAAACCCATAGTTGGTAAAATGTGACTTTAAAATATAAAAAAAAATCCGCGAAATATAAATAATTTTCTCATTGCATTATGCGTTATTTTCTGCTAATCCACATAATTAACTATTGTATATCCGAGTAATGTATTTTACTTTCATTAGAGACCATAATAATGTTTTACGCTTAGTTTTTGTTTCTTTCAATGTAATGTATCCTTGTAAAGTCATTATGATGTTACTATATTTCTTTTTAGTTTGTCCTATAATATCTGTATATATTTCTTGATACAAAACCATTTAATCACTGCATTCTCCTTAATGCATTTGCCATATCTGCAAAACAGTTAGTGTTATTTCTCTGCTCATAAAGCTTTCACACTCTATAATACAATTCCCTACAACTAAAGTATATTAATTGTATACTGACCTTTAGTAGTTTCCTCTCTTATCACCCTGTCTTGGTAATCGTCAGCATTGAATCATAAACCAACATTCATGAGATTTTATTCAATCATTGTTACTTTCAGAAACACTAATCAAGTGAATAACTAAGCTGTTTATTTCCAATCTATCAAAAACTTGCTCAAGATTCTACCGTTTGTCAATATCTTCTTCAATGTGTCTGATCGAGCTCACACAAACTGAAGGTGCTATTTTCAACGATGCCTCTTTCCATAAATCCAGACCGTTCTGGTATGAATATCCTCCTCGACCTGAATATCTTATAATAATTCTTTGCAATATCTCGTAACAATTCAATTGTATTAAAAATGGTAACAAACAAAACCTAATCGATAGTTATCCCAACATTTACCTTTTTCCATCAACTTTTGTTGTCTTATACTATATTTATTATCATTTCGCCATTTGCAATCCAATGTAACATTCTGAAATATTCATATTTCATTTAAATATATAAATTGATTTTGTTATATGTTTTTAAAAATTGTATTCTTTTAAAAGCAATCTCTTTCAAAAAGTTCCATTAAACCCCTTTGAGGGTTATCTTTACACCATTTAAATCTTATATTATCCAACAATATAGGAACGGATGTTCCACATCTCTCAAATAGCTGAAAATTTTCTCTTTGAAATTTTCTCTAAAATAATTGTATTAAATTATGTTTCGATTGAAAAACTACTTACTGTTTTATACATGTCGTATATTTGATCTCTGAAACAATAAGATTGATCTTCTGAAACACGATTTCTTTTTGGCGAATTTAAGGTTATATTGTTTTTTATTTTTTGAGATGTTTTAGTGACTGTGTCCGTACTAATATACAGTGCAGCTGCAAGGGGCAAAAAAAATATTTTCGATAAAAATCAGGGCGATTTCATTCAAGAGTTAAAACAACTTTTGCCGGTTTAAAACCCGTAATTAAAATATTTTGAAGAATTTTTAGGCGTTTGGCAAACGGACAACTTTTGCTGATTCATTCCGTTACATGTTCGAGTTTATCTAACAGCATTCTATCTCTTTTTAAATAGAATAGCATGACAAGTAATATTGTCTGACTGTAAAACGAATTTACAGCTTTACGCAGACACATATTGACACTCGTGTCACTGCTATTTTGAATTGACTATAGCTATGATATTAGGCCAATACATTTGTATTAAAGTATTATTTACAACACGTGATGTTATTGTGTATTAATTGCATCGGGTACCTTCGTAACTTCATGTTAAAGCCTCATTAATAGGCTTCACTTTTTAGTATTTGTTATTACGTTGAAGTCTAAACAAAAAACCTTTTATGGATATCTGAATGATTTGAATCTATTATTAGTATTTAGGTAAGTTTAATTTTTTTATTTCAGTTTGAAGAAAAAGGTGGCTGAAGGCCATCTAATGTTGTGCGAAGCTCATGTCAACCATGCTCCACCGATTTTAAGATGTGAATATTGGTTTTGACGTTTTAGAACTGGTTATTTTTACACCTAAGACAAAGAGTGCCCTGAACAAAACAATGGAAAGACAATGATATGAAGGAATTACTCGATGAATTCGTCAATGGGGATCACTGTCGATTACAGTTCATGCGTTTCAGACAACACAATATTATTATTCAGCATGATAACGCTTGATCCCCCATTGTAAAATGCTTGATCTCAATTAATCCGCAGTATTCTCCGGCCCTTGTTCTTTCCAGTTATTACTTGTTCCGACATATGAGTCATGACCGGTCTGAGTAGCGCTTCTGTTCTCATGAAAATCCGAATAAGTCGATTCGTGAATAGCTTTAAATGATACATAATTCTTTCTAAATATAATTCGTGAATTGCCTAAAGTATGGAAAAGGTAGCAGCTAACGATGAACAATACTTTAAATAAAATATATTGCACACACATTGTAGCAGAAGAAGCGTTGCTGTCACTCTTGTTTACAATATGATATGGTTGCCCTGAGACACATACTGATATACTGAAGATCAGTATATCAGATTCAATACTATACCGATATTATCCCGCCTTTAGTTATACTTTAAATATGTTGCCCCGCAAGATTCGCCTTCCAACCTTTCCGACATATATGCTGCTCAAGTTTAAACAGTTGCAACATAAGATATGGTCCTAAAAAAAGTGCAGAGATAATCACTACAAGCATATGAATTAAATTAGGAAAATCCATGCCTCTCATATGAATAACTATACTTTATTATACATCGGCTTTGTCATACATAATAGTCAATTATAGGTATATCAGGTCAATTGTAAAGTCCCCGGCCTGAAACATAGATGGCGCTACTAGAAGTAAATCCATATATTTTTTAGTTAGTCCCAACTGTCAAAATATGCGTGTATAAATTTGACAGCTGCCAGATCGTTAGTTTGTGAATTATAAC
This sequence comes from Rhynchophorus ferrugineus, assembly GCF_030347505.1. Taxonomy (NCBI): domain Eukaryota; kingdom Metazoa; phylum Arthropoda; class Insecta; order Coleoptera; family Curculionidae; genus Rhynchophorus; species Rhynchophorus ferrugineus. The sequence goes on along the minus strand of NW_027472580.1, from coordinate 38,702,030 downwards.
ATTTTGAGTGAAGCAACTTTTGTAAATCTGAAAAAATGGATATAAAGGAATTTCGCGTGTTGATAAAATAGTGCTTTTTGAAGGGAAAGAATACAGTTTAAGCAAAAACTTCGCTTGATGCCGAGTTTCCCAAGGACACTGCCCGAGGAAAATCAACCATCAAGGAAATTGGTATGCTAAGTTTAGACGTGTTCAACCAAGCGCTGAAGACAGTGAACGCACTGGACGCTCAAAAGAGGTTGTTACCGACGAAAATATTACAAAAAATCCATAAAATGATTTTGAATGACCGTCAATTGAAATTGAATGAAATAGCAGACACTCTAAATATATCAACTGAACGTGTACATCATATGATTCAGGAATATTTGGGTACGAGGAAGTTCTGTGCAAAGTGGGTGCCGCGCGAGCTCACTATTGACCGAAAACAACAACGAAGTTGATGATTCGGAGCAGTGTTTGAAGATGATCAAGCGTAATATAAACGAGATAATTTTGTACTGATATGTGACAATTGATAAAACATGGCTCTATCATTTCACTCCGAAATCCAATCGTGAACAGTCAACCGAGAGGACTGCACACGATGAACCCGCTCAAACCGTGGGAAACAAAACAGTCGACTGGTATGTTTATGGCGTCAGTATTTTGGTATGTGCATGAAATAATTTTCATAGGCTACCTTGAAAAAGGAAGGACCATCAACCGCGACTATTGCATAGCGTTGTTATACAGCTTGAAGGACGAAATCGTCGAAAAATGGCCGCATATGAAGAAAAAGAAACTGCTGCTTCACCAAGACAAGAATGGCGATGGCAAAAATCCATGAATTGGGCTTCGAATTTCTTCCTTATCCACCGTATTCTCCAGATCTGCCCCCAGCGACTATTTCTTATTCTCAGATCTCAAAAGAATACTCGCTGGGAAGAACTTTCGTCGAACGAAGAGGTGATCGACCAAACTGAGGCCTATTTTGAAGCAAAGAACATATCGTACTACAAAAATGGTATCAAGAGGTTGAAGGGTCGCTATAATCAGTGTATCCCCCTTGAAGGGAAATATGTTGTTATAAATAATAAAAAATATTTTTGCCAAAAAAAAATTGTTTTACTATGGTAGGCCGGGGACTTTTCAATTGACCTGTTATGTTGTCTTTTTGTGAATGCACTATATAGAATATTCAAAAAACATTGTGTATTCAAGAACACACAAATAAATTTTGCAACCAAACTCACTTATATCACTTATTATATATATATATATATATATATATATATATATATATATATATATATATATATAAGGGTCGCTATAATTAGTGTATCACCCATGAAGGGAATTATGTTGAATAAAGAATCTATTTTTGGCAAAAAAATGTGTTTTACTGTGGTAGGCCGGGGACTTTTCAATTGACCTGTTATGTTGTCCTTTTGTGAATGCACTAGATGGAATGTTCAACATATACCGAGTATATCTAGTTTTATATAAATAAAATTTATATTAATTATATTAATGATTTATATATTATTTATATTAATTAAATCAATTTGTAAATACATTATAATTACGACTAATGGCATACAACAAATGCCTTTAAATGAGGAAAACATTAGGAAAAAATAAGCACGTATTTGAAACGATGTTTCGGCAGTTATACATTGAGTGGTTTTAAATTGCCAAGACGTGGAAGCGATGTAAATGAGTGTTAGGTTGGAAAAAATTTGGAGTGGCGCCAGAGTGGCGACAGAATAGTTCCTCCAATCTCTCTTAAGCCACACGTTACAGACGACCCGGAAAAAATATTCTCTCTGAAAAAGTTATTATTTATTTATATTTGAAACAATAAATATGCAAATAAAAACTAGAATAACTCGATGATGTATTCGAACATTAATGCTTTTTTTGTAGTATTACTTTGAATTGCCGAGCTACGATATTTAACGATTTTTCCATTGTTCCGCTATGATAAATTCGGATATATTTTCACGCTTTGTATTTAACGAACATAGATTTTAATTGAAACGGAAATATTCGCTAGTAAATTATAACAATTTGAAATTAAGAATACATATAAAATATAAATATTTTATCAAATATCTAATTACTGATATATCCAATAAAACATCTAAAGGAAGGTTAATTGAAGGGCAATTGATGGGTCTCAACTTTCTGTGGCATAATGTGATTTACTTGAATAATCTCAAGTGCAAAAAGTCGTGGGTTAGTTTGAGACACCTACCCCGAAGCCGTAGATAAATATATATTATATTTGCTGTGCAAATGATGAAATTAGCAAGTTGTACTATCTTACGAACTGTCAAAACTGAGTGAAAAGGTTACTGTAGATGTCCACCAATGTTCACTGAATAAATTGATCGAACAAAAATATTTGTTTCCAAAAATCACATTATCAAAGAATTAGTGGCCAATATCTCCTTTCTTGTGTGTTTCCCATTGCAAGTGAACGTCTGCAAAGAGTTTGTTGTTTGAAGGGCATTAACTGCTATGCTGTCTGAAGGTTATTGGATAATTTGACCCGTATTTTCGTTCAATAAGAATTGCCATTTATTACTTTCGAACTTTTTGATCCGCCAGGCCGTTCTTTGTCATTCCCATCAAAAGCATCACATTAAAATAGTTGAAATTAAAACCGACAATTGATATAAGGTGAAGCATCATCACTACATGTTGCTAAGATCGTTTGGTAGGCTTAAAAATGCACTTTTGATCATTCTATAATTATGTATACACTGAAAAAGATTAACCATTTTGGCGATATCAATGAAAAATTAACTTTAAATATAAGATAGAAGGTGTGTTTAATGAGGTATATTTCGTTATTTTTAAAACTTTTTGCCTTAGCATTTTTGACACATTATAAAAATAGTTGTATATTGATATTTCCAAGTGTAAAAATATTTGTGGACAAGAAAAGATAGATGAAACCAAACATACTTACTTAACAGGTAATTAGATAGCCACAAGTGTTAATCGGTGGATTCGAATTTGAAATTAATACAATGTTGCATACAACATATTTTTTCTTGCCTTTAGATGTATCTAAATCCGATATTCGGAATATATCTAAAGCAATAACGTTAGTAATAATACATAGCGATTATTATGATTAAAAATATTATTAGAAAACTTACAGCTTAGTTTCACTTAGTTTTTTTCATTTGCAATTATTTCACTATTAATTGTACTCTTTGACCGGACATGATTGATAAGGAATTATTTACTTCATGTGACATAAAATATGACAACAATATACATAGAGTAATAGAGATGTAACTCAATAGGGACCTCTGGCGCAAAGTTTTGCTTTGTCCTACATCGAAAGGGCGTCATAATTAGCCGTTCAAGTAATTTGAATGGCCAATTTAAATCTCAATTATAGGCACCTGTAAGAGAAATATTTTACTGTGAAGATATTTGATTGGCTCATTAGAAATGATTGGCTCGTGACAGCCTTATGAAATTTAAATAAGAAAACAATTTTGTTTATATATATATATTTTTATATATATATATAAACTATATATTATAGTTTATATATATATATATATATATATATATACCTCTATATATATATATAAATAAACTTGGTACATTGCAAATCAAAATTATCTCTTCCGTCTTTTTCCTTTTTCATATCTGTTATTTTTTTATATAGTTGTACTTTTAATAATTTATCTCAAAAATCATTATGGAATGTAAATTGAAATATTTTAAATTTACTTTTAAAAAAAACGTTTGACAAAAATTTTGATATAACATATTATCGACGTTGCAAAACCGCTAAATTAAATAAGAGAGAATAACAAGAGATAGCTCAAAGACCTACTGACTGTATTTTCATTTCATCCCCGGTTAGTATAGAATGAAAATATTTAGAGCCTTCATGTTCATCCTCTTCACAATTACCTAAAGGCCAATGAGGTGAAAAAATTAACTCATGTTGAGCTCTTCAAATGATTTCTAAAACATACTAGCCGAGGTATGTATATTATGTATATTCCCCAATCTATGACCTAAATTCAGAACAAACCATCTTAGTTAAGTAGCCTTAAACTGATATATTTATTTGGGCAATAACATTTTTTTTCTTTAATGAAATGATCTCCTCAAGGTAGTTATTAAATTGATGACACTTTAACAAATTTGTTCTTACTTGGGCAATAAATTTTACACCAAAATTCCTCGTGTATTGTATATCGGTTAATCTTTTCTTAATAGATTTGCATTCAGGAGCTTGTAGCGACCTTGAGCATGTCGAATTTTACATCGTGGAATAACGGTCTACAAAATACCCAGAAATATAATCCCAGATGTTGAACACGGGCGGGGTGCCAACTGGAACCCGACAACGAATAGCTGGCGGCAACCCCGAGACGTTTATCTGGGATATTATTGAAGGGTATTTCGGTCATTCAGTGCTCAACCCTCGTTTGGTTAAGACGTGCCACCATCGACTGCCCAAGCCTCGTCTTCAGGTAACTCCGCTGCCATCCGTTTTATTATTTGTATTTTCACATTTTTTTATATTGCCAATAAATAACGGTCACATCATGTAAACACCACTGTTTTATTTCGATTTACCTCCATTCACCGAGCCACATCATTTACCCTAAAGTGGTGACCCCGACGTGATCTTTCGCATAATTGGGTTTGGACTCGTGAATGGAGGGTACGTAGAAAATGGTGTATTTTACGTGACCGTTATATTTTTTTTGTTTCAAAATTTTAAATATTTTTAATTCGATTCCTTTTCAATTTTACCTTCAAGATTCATTTTCATTTTATTCCGATTAATTTCATTATTTCCAATTAATTTTTTAAAATTTTTTTTGTCAAAATTTTTATTTCACAATCTTTTGGAATATTTTTACATCACTGCTTAATCATCAGCGTCTCGGCTAAACATTTCTTTCGGCGCTATGTTTAAATCATAATGTCTTCCTTCGCTCGCCGTCTCCGTCATAATGGCAGATATTTTGATTTAAAAGGCTTTGGGCAGCTTCGGTCGGATACCGTCGTTATTTGTTTTTTTCTGAATTAACCTAACGTATGTGACTACGGATTAGTCACAGAGCAGCTCCAGAAGCTAGGTACCGATTGCAGTCACCGTAGACTCGTTATGTCTTCGCCGAAGTACCAGAATTGCTAACGTCTCGTCGTCGAAGAAAATAAGCTACCACGTCGTCGAACAGTCGATCCTCCCACAGCGTCGATTACGGGAGCCCTGTCTGAAGAATAGCTTGTTTTCAACGTCGTCGATGGACCACATTCAAGTGCCAAAGCGACGATGATGCAACGGTATCTGTAGGACCGGAAGATATCAACAGCCGTACCAGATCGCAACCGTACCAACCACAACCGTTTCAAACTATCATATTCTTCAAAGCCCATTTTACACAGCACATTTTGTTTGGTATATATTTTTTTGTATTGATATTTTTTTTTCAAACATTTTTGTATTTTTGTTACTTGAAATAATTTTATGTAAAATTCTGGCAGGGGAGTATTGTAGCGACCTTGAGCATGTCGAATTTTACATCGTGGAATAACGGTCTACAAAATACCCAGAAATATAATCCCAGATGTTGAACACGGGCGGGGTGCCAACTGGAACCCGACAACGAATAGCTGGCGGCAACCCCGAGACGTTTATCTGGGATATTATTGAAGGGTATTTCGGTCATTCAGTGCTCAACCCTCGTTTGGTTAAGACGTGCCACCATCGACTGCCCAAGCCTCGTCTTCAGGTAACTCCGCTGCCATCCGTTTTATTATTTGTATTTTCACATTTTTTTATATTGCCAATAAATAACGGTCACATCATGTAAACACCACTGTTTTATTTCGATTTACCTCCATTCACCGAGCCACATCATTTACCCTAAAAGCTATTATTTTATTGGAGCTGCAACAATTGATCCAAGAAGAAAAGTATATAACCATTTTCGTAGCGTTTTTCGGAAGGGGATTAATTTCTAAAATTAAAAAAATAAATATTTGATATTTATATAGATGAATAAACTTACTCCAACTTACAACAACAAAACATACTGTAACGATCATAAATTTTCTTTGATACTTAATCCAATCAGTTTGGTATTTTTAACATTATCAACCATTTTTTAATGACAGCCAAATACTTCTTCGAACGAAAACGATTCTGCATTTCTCTACTATCTATGCATCCAGGTACAGAACACTTTCTAGACCGATAATTTACCTTACTTTTTGCACTACCTGCTTTATATACTAATGAACTAATAAGTTAGTTTCTAAACGCACCATGCCATATGTCAGCAATACTGAAAATGGCGTTAAAAATAAATAAACAACAAAAGTGCCATAGAACCGAAGTAAGCCAATCAGATCCCATCGGGGCTTATAGCGTAGCGATTAAAGCAAGTAATAAGTTAAAAGTAGTGACATCTAGATATTGGACCTAGCAGAACATTTCTCCAAAATTTCCTATGAAGTTAAATCTCTATTTCTCTATGACTATATAAGGCTATCCTAAATACCAACAAAAAATATTTTTTAATTATTATGGCGTATTTGGGTGAAACTATTAGCAATACATTATTAGCTCCAATATCTAGCAGTTCTAGCTATCGTTTCAGTGAGTTGATGTTGTTTTTTGAAAAATTGGTTAAATGATTATTGAGTATTTTTAACCGAGTTCAAAAAAGGAGGAGGTTCTATGTTCGCTATGTTCGACTGTTTATATTTTTTAATGTATGTTTACCGATTTCTCCATCAATTATGGACTGATTTTCAAAAAAATTTTTTTATTCAAAATAGTGCACTTATGTGGTGCCATTGGAACCAAATCAGGTTCCGGTCAAGATGGTGGAGTCCGTGGAAATCGAGGGAAACGCTCAAATTTCAAAGGCACGTACAAAGTTTGCAGATGTTTTTTATCTAAATAATTATATCTAGATATTTGTGTATAATATTATTGCTAAACCTAAGACAGGAAGGTGTTGAGTGTAGTTAGAAGCACTAACCATAGCATATGAGGAGCCGTAGAAAAACACACGCGGAGGTCGAGTGTTCGTTTCCCAACGGGGGTCAACGACCTTTTGTTTTTCTAGTTGGGTTGGAACATTTACCTTATTTTCAATCATGGTATCTTCAATCTTATTTTTTCGCATACGGGATGTACCTTTAAGTGGCCTACCCATTGTAATACACTGTAGCACTAAAGAGATATATAAAATAGTTTTAACAAAAAAATTGAACCGTCTTCAAAAAATTAATAAGGAACTCATTATAAAGTAAAAAATAATCGAACTTAGATTTTAAATGCGCAAAGAAAACATTTTAAAACAAAATATGTACATAATTATCGTTGTAATAACTGAATAAAAATAAACAAAAACCTTATTTAACATATCTGCTACACGTAATTTATATTCTACTATACACACACTATTTTGTAATAACTACCTAAACCTATTTCTCTATTTGTAATATTATTTTATATAATACCAACTGATCACTTTGAAGTCGGTGCCGAGCCCAAACAATACAAAAATAATAATATAATTATGTGACATATATACAAAATTAAATTCCCCACATAAGAAATCTAAATGTTAATATTCTTATGTTAAAAAACTAAATGCATGTTTTACTTTTTAGTGAGTTCCTGAGTTATTTTTTAAAGTCAGTTGAATTTTTTTATTAAACATATTTTTCCTAAACAGAAATCAATAATCGCCATTATTTTTAATAATTTTTTATGGTAATTTCAATGAATTTTTAACATTATCATTTAATGAAATACAAGAAAGAAATATTTTAAATGTGATTTAATAACCGGTGTGATATCGATACAAGTTAAAAAACGACGTGAGGAATAAACGTTACCTTCTAAATTTATTATCTTTCACATTTAACAGACACAACAATATATATAAAAGTCTTCTATATGACACTTGACTGTTTTTTTATCTATAAAAGGAAAATAGAAAACAGAGAGTAAATACCTGTTCGTTATATAAATATAAACTATCATGTTAAGCTATTTTTATAAATATTTAATTTATTTGTTTATCACTTTAATGTATATCACTAATAATAATTAAATGCTGACTTAATAGCCGCAGCTTTTAAAGCGATAGGACGGTCTTCCTACTTTTGCGAGACTTGCGACATCGACTCCTGCTAGAACCTGGATGTATTTTATGTTTGTGATTATATATGTCTCTCGGCAACAGTGTAAAATCCGTTAAGAGAAATTACCCTAGTTACACCGATAACTGAGCTGTGTAAGACTGATTTCTGAGACAGTCTCTAGGTTATCCAGTGTAGGAATGCTTAAAAATATCGATATATTGATATTGAAAATCGTTTTTTTTGCAGATATATCATTATTTTTTTAAATATCGAAATCGAGCAAAATACCTGCTTCGCTTCAATTACAATATAAATTACAAAATAACACCTTGCATATATACAAAATAATACTGGCTTAGTGGCGCAATGGTAGAGGTGATAGGACGGTCCTCCTACTGTTGCGATAGATAGATAGTTATGTTTGTGATTGTTTAAAATTTTTTGTCAATGTTCTAGGCAAGAGTGTAAAATCCGACAAGGAAAATGATCCCAGTCACGCCAATGACCAGGCTGGGTAAGACCGGATGTTCTCTGGGATGATTTCTAAAGTTGGTCACTCGCCAGTCAGTAGGCTTAATGATGGACCGTGGTTCGGAGCCCATGTTAAACTGTAGGCCAAGTCCAGATAAACCCATAGTTGGTAAAACGAGACTTTAAAATATATATTAATAAAATACAAATTATAGTATTTTAACTATTTTTAAAAAATGTCATGTCATGGCTTTCTATCCAGTTCCTTCTTGTTTGTAAAAGACAGCATATTGTATTCCATTCCTTTACTTTCGTATGAATGGCTATTATTTCAATCTGACTCCTAATTTTGTTAATGTTGTGTTAATATTTTGTACAGATTTCCTAATAGCCTTTGGACATATTACAAATAATAAATATCCTTTTATATTATACTCCTAGCTATAAAATAAAAAAGTATAGGGTAACTTACTCTTAAATTATTAATCAAAACTTACCTAATTTTATTATTATCCTTACATACATAATTCACAAAGAAAAACTATCAAGTTATTAGATTCATAGTTAATGTTTCTATTACTAATCAAAATTTTCAGTCAATAACTTAATCATAAAAACCGCCATTCCAATCAGGTGGTGTTCTGTCAATTGTTCGCCCTGTGACGGATTTTTAAAAATTTCGTGCAGTGTGAACCAATGAAATTTTAGCCATTTGGTAAAGTGACCATGTAAGAATGAAAATGACAATTGATAAGACACTTGACAATTTTATATATAGTACAGTTGTAGAGGTACTCAAAAGCTTATTTTCGGGCAATATTTCCTATAGAAGGCACCCGTTAATAACATATGATCGTTAAAGGCATTTATACTCAAATGTATTTTTAAGCCGTACTTAAAATACCAATTACAACATACCTCATCATCAGGCATTTGAAATGCTAATTAGAAGTTATTATATTTAAGAAGTAATTAAATAATAAATACGACATTTGTATTTGTGCTGCTATTACGTATTTTAATTACAAGTAATTCTAATACTTCTCACACTTGTTAACGACCGTGGTTCGGCCTTAACCTTTTAGTTAAGCTGTAGGTCCGACCCAAATAAATCCTGGTTAAAAAAACTAACTTTTATTCAACTATATTTAAAAAAATGCCGAGATTCGTATCTCATAAACTTATTTTATAGAGAAGTAATGTTTCTATAAAATAGTTTTTCTACACTGCTTTTTCTGAGCATTATATATGCTGTATGGGCTTTTTATACTAACCTCAAATTTGAGATACAATATGATTTTTATTATAATCATATATTCTTTCTTATCACGAACACTGCAAGAAATAAAAGGAAACCGCATTACACATGGAAAATATATTTGAAACGATGGAAAATTTCTAATGGGCATAACTTGAGTGATTTCGAATTGTAGGGACGTGCCAGCCATAAAAACCTACTCAGAGCTCAGAGTATTCCTAAGTAGCGCCCGAATAGCGGACGCGAGAACGTTAAAAAACGCCCTCGTTTAATGTGATAGGCTATAGAAACAAATAAAGAACGATATGACGAATGTAGATTTAAATTAGAGCGAAGCCGGAAGCGGATATAACATATTATATGCTGAACGTGCATAAAATATGATGATACGAATCATAATGTGCACCAAAATGTACCCCTTCCCTAAAATAAATTACCCGTGATATAAAGCTTAATAGTGTCTTGCATAATAAATGTATCTAATTAAACTCCGAGGACTTTGTCTCTGATTGTTAAATGTACAAATAATTATTGTTTTACAGTTTGTAAATAGTTTATGTGTATTTTCTTATACAGGGTACTTGATACTAAGAATTTTCCAGGTGATAAGATAACAAATAACTGATTTTAACCCATACCAACCTTTCAAGAAGTTTGGATGAATGGCACTGAAGACTAAGATCGAGATATTTAGTATATTCGCGGAAGTCGTTAGAGAGGTCTGAAGATTCGTGAAGAATGAAGAAGGAGAATCTTTCTTCTGAATGACTTGAGTGATTACATACTTTGCATTTGAATATTGTCTTTGGTTAGGCGGCCAATTTCAGTTTATCTTTGTTTGGCCTAAGGAACAACTAGAAAGATTTTTTCCTTCTTTGAAGAAGGAGGGTTGACTGTAGAGTGGCTTTGCTAATCGAAGTGGTTAAAGAGTGTTAGGGAGTGACGGTGGGCTGAAGGGCGCTCCGCTTCTTACTTTTTCTTCTCTTTTCCCTTTACGGAAAATTTTGGGGCAAAGAGCAGATGGGTTTTCAGTCATTTTTAGTTCCTCTTTTTCTTCTCTTAGCAAGAACGGATCCAAAGTTCAACTCCTCTTGCATGTCTTCCTCAGCTTTAGACTCAGGTAGGGCCTGTTTTTGTTGGGTATTGTATGTTTTCAGCTATTCTATGATTGTATCTGTCTGGCGACTGGGAACCCACATTTCAAACATTAGATCGGTGACGGCAGTTTGTCTGGCATACGGAACGAGCACCTCACCATAAAGTGACATTGCAATACACAAACACTGTCACTTGTCTACACAGCACTACATGTTCACTAACACTGACAACACAAAAGGCAAAACCAATCACAACGAAGTTCTTCTTTACAAGTACATGTTATAAAAATGTAATCTATTAGATTAAGTATATTAGATTAAGTACATGTTATAAAAATGTAATCTATCAAATTCCTTAAATGGCAATCACATTATCATTTAATTAGTTATTACATGCTTTTCTCCAGAGACGCCTATTTTATTGCCTGTCTGTTACATGAAAATGCTCTTTGTGTTCAGACATTTTCCATAAGAAACTGGATTTTGAAAGGTCTTTCCAAGAAATGTACTCACTCGAAGTTGATTCCATTCTTTGTTGAACAGTGAACATTATTTATTGTAACCTCTGATTCTTGAAGTATACTCTATTTGTAAACTATTCTTTTAATTATATTAAGAATGCAATTTATTGTATTTGAAAGTATTTGGTTTTCAGCATATGTTCCCATTCGTAATTGAAAGTCTAGTGGTTATATTTTCTTAACTTGTCTATTTTATAGCTATGAAATTTCATGTTGAAGTGTAAACAACTTCGGTTCATAATAGCGGGAAATGTAATACTTTAACACAACAAATCTAAAATACACCAAAAATACTATATAATCTGTCATTTTCCATGTATAATATACGTGAAAATTTTCATTAGCCCATTAATATTATTTTAAATGATCATACAGATTGTTTTAATATTTAATTCAACATAAATCAAAATTTGTCTATATCTATAATACAATTTAATATGGTTTTTACACTATTATGTTTTCAGATATAACTTATATGTAACACAGCACAATAAATAATACAATCATATAAAATTCATTTCTATGTATAACAGATATGAAAATATTACAGAGTAAACTTTCAACTTTAAACTTATATAATTATAACATTACATTTTACATTAGTAGAATAATAAGTAATATGAAAACATTTTACCTGAAAACTCACTCGCGGAAGTACATTAACATGTCCAAAATAAAGATATTAAAAATACCACCTAGCCAATATTTTATAATACAATTTATATATTTAACAACTATGAGTCATTTTGTTGTGGCACAACTAATAGTACTTGAAATGTAGTTGAATCGATTTTTCTTTATAATATATTTCTTGTAAGTATATAATTTAATATTATCCATATTTTATATAGATTTAGCGTTGCAACTATTTTTAACTCTTGACCTTTGAAACTCTGTATTTGACTTATATAACCTACCAAAAACAACAACACTCAATTATTAACATTCTTATTACAACATCCTGTTGAGAATGCTCTACACACAACCTTATAAAAAAGGTATTGACATTTACTGGCATAAAATAGGCATGATAATTTTAGAATTTTATTTCTGCTCCGTCCAATGCTTAATTCATTTATTTCATTTACATATTATTTGATTTATATATTATTTATTTATATATTTTCCTTGATTTTTAGGGGTATACGATCTGTTAATAAGCACGTCATTCAATTTCTATTATGTGCTTCGACTATAAGGAAAAACTTACTATTAAAATAATAATTAGGATCTTTCCTATGAATTATGGGAAAAGATATAAAAAAGATATTAAAAAAATGTGTTCGTTGTTATGACTTTTATACACCAGGCGGTTGGTCATTTTCGAAAGTTCAAAAATGGTTATTCTACATATATGTAAGCTCCGCCTCTTCGTTTCATACATTTTGAACAAAATAATGCTTATATCCTCGGGATAACACATTAATATAACTTACTGAATAGTTCTCAGAACGAGTCATTTCAGGTGGAAGGTTTATTGGGTCTCGCATTTAAGAATTGAAATGGCGTAGTACGCGTTGATAACTTTTGGCGTAACATTTACGAATTAACACGATTTCGTTATATAATGATATTTTAATGATATTTTATGATATTTTAATTTAATTATATTTAACTATAGGTTAAGTCTACAATAAAATTTGATATTTTCAATGTGTTAGAAGTAGTATTTTACCCTTTGTATTAGTGTTTTATTTATTGTGCATATATTCTATAAATAACAACTTAAAATTATATTTTTGACATTAATATATAATTATTTCCCTACTAAATTTAAAATCACAGTTAAAAAATTGATATAAATGGTTTTTTTGGTGATTTTAATATCAAAGCTAATGCTATTAATTAAATATTTGTAAATTAGCATCAGGGACATATTTGACACAGCAGGCTAGTATAATACAATAATAAATATTATCATTATACGAAACATGTTTAGCATAAATATCGAAATATATTAATGGTTCTAAGATATATAAGAACTTAGTTCTTGTTGCCATTGTAAAAAATTAAAAGCCAGCTCTAATTTCTCGGTTTTCTACTTTGTTAAGAAGCATTGATTTCTTAGTTTCATTGGATCCATTTTAATTTACTGTAATGCGCCGTAGAGGCGGGAACAACAGAAAATATCGGATTACGTCTTCTCATTTTATTTGATTATTTGTAGAAATTGTTTCTTAGAAACTGGATACGCCGTATTATTTGCGTAGGATACTGCTAGCATCTTATTTACATATAAATGGATTTCACAGGCTTATTACGAAGTTTTGACAATGTACCATGTCAATAGCTCTGGTCAACTGAATTGCGTTCATGTTTATTGCGTAAATTGAGGGAAACGCTCAAATTTCAAAAGCATTTACAAAGTCTTCACATATTTTTTATATAAAATAATCAGATATTTATGTATAATGTTATTGCTGAGCTATAAATGATATGACGGAAAAACGGAAGTCGTTCAGTGCAAAAGTCATTTAGTTTGCTTTTTAAACACTAACTATAGCACATAAGACCTCGTAGAAATATTTGAGGCAACTGATTTGAGATCGCGGGTTAGATTTCCGGTGGGGACAATAACTTTTTGTTGTTTAGTTGGAACATTTATCAAATCATCTACACTAATTAGCGGACCCCGGGGTCTGAAGCGCTCCTAATTATCAGTCATTGTTTCTTTATTCCTATTTTTCCTCATACGGGCTGCACCTACCCATTGTAAACACCACATATTAAATAAAATAACTGAACAATTTATTGCGTAAATATCTAACATTGAACTGACTACTTTGAAGTCGGTGCCGAGCCGAATCAGTACAAAAATAAAAATATAATTTTGTGACATATACAAAAATTAACTTACCAACAAAACAAATCTACATTAATATAACAGTTCGGGTTCCGCACCGACTTCAAAGTAGCCACTTGGTAGTAGTTAAAATAATATTGTAAATAGATAAATAGGTTTAGGTAGGTATTAAACTAAATTGTGTGTTTATAGTAGAACATCAAATACGTATAGTAGATAGGTTAAATAAGGTTTTGATTATTTACAAAGATACAACAATTATTATGTACATTTTTTGATTTGAAAGGTTTTTTTTTTTTAAAAATCTTAGTTTGATTATTTTTTAATTTTTAGGAAGTTCCTTATTTGTTTTCAAAGTCGGTGAAGTCGGTTCAATTTTTTTTGATACAATATATTATTTTTAATTTTTTATTCACCTAAAATATTATTTTTTAGCAGAGTAATTGTTAAAGTCTATTCAAAGTTTTTTAGTAATGCATCATGGATATTTGTGACGTCTAAATATTGCAGTGTTGCCGAATTAACTGTGAGTTTTAGTTCAGTTGGACTTTGACCCAAGAAAATTCTAATCTAAATAAAATAATTGATCAAAAAATCACTAAACTGTTAATTTCTAATCTGTCTAAAACATGATCACGATTCTACCGTTTCATCAATTACATCCTTTGTATGTCTTATCGAATTCATCCAAACCGTATGTGTTATGATTGAAAATGCTTCCTTCCACATATCCAAACAGTTTTTGTATTCTAACTTTTCCCATCAATTTTTATTGTCTTTACACTTTTTTGTTACAGTCCTGCCAGGAGTTCCACAATGAACCATTTTGAAATATTCAAGTTTCTTATATTATTTTATGCCTTTAATTGAATTCTTTTTAAGGAAATGTCTGGAAGTTTCATCAAACCTCTCTGAGGGTTATCTTTACACCATTTAAACCCTATGCTCTGTAAGAGTGTACGAAAGGATGTTTTACATCCCTCAAAAAGCTGTATGTCCCTAATTCTTTTATGTATACTTTCGAGAAAGACAATTTTCTCTAAAATAATTTTATTAAATTAGGTTTATATCATACATTTCTTATATTTGGTCTCGAATAGAGCCAATATCAAGATGGCCAAGAATCCACTTTGGTCACCCACTTTGTATATAGACGGGTTTTCTTGGATGAATCAAATGTATTATTATTCATTTCGTAAGCGATGTTATTCACAGTACCTAAAATAATATTTAGCACGGCAGCAACCCACTAAAACATTTTTAATAAAATTGTAGGGACAAAAGGGGGCCTTTGTTACCTCGCTCCTTTTCGAAATAACCTATTAAAGTCGCACTCAATTTGTGACCCTGATTATCTATTGTTTTCGGCATTTTCAAACAAAGTAAAATTATATATAACTTGTAATAATTATCATAAATATTTAAAAATAATATTTCGAATAATTTAGGGTACATCTGATAACCGGACGGCGACCAGCTGTCAGACGTATGCAAAATTCTTGAAAGTAACAGTGATAATAGGTTTTAACTCTTACCTATAACTTATTGCGACTGTATAATTAACTGTAGATATAATATAATGCTAAAATAAATTATATTTGGTAACATTTTTATTTAATTATTTTATTTAGATTAGAATTTTTTAGTATGTCAAAGTTAAACTGAATTAAAACTCAAGGTTGATGTGGCAACATTGTGATGATTTAATCTCACAAATATCTACGAGGCATTACTAAAAAAACCGTGAATGTACTATATAATTTAATATTCTATAGGTAATGGTCATAAAAATATTTGAAATATAATTAATAAAGCGTTATTCATTCATCCATGGCAATACTATTCCGTACTAAATCGAATGTTACTTAAATATTAAATTTAATAAGAATTCTCGGTTATATGTCTTACATATTTGATGCTAAGTTTAAATGAAAAGAGAAAAATTGGTAGCGACAAATGCTTTTTTCTTGTATAGATGACGTGACTCCAGCCTTGCCGGATGTATTTTTTGCCACCAGTTCTTTTTAAAATTTCAGAAGCTAACAAACTGTAAGCTATAAAATTCACCACAGAGACATTGAAAAATATACAACGATGGTTTGCGGAAATTGTTTCATAAAATCTATAAAGTGCTTTAATATAGTATGTAGAATACAAGACAAAAATTACATAATTGTTTATTTAAATGACTATACATAATTATTGTATTATGTCATCAGTTAAAATTCCTATAGTATTTGTTTTTACTACTGTTGTTTTACGTATTATTTTGTTTTTATGACTATTTAATGTAATTCGAAACATTTCATTTTAATATTCAACTGTAAATTCAATCCAATATAATAACTCTTATTTGATCCAATCTATTATATCTTAAATTTAAATCTATTTTTACAGCAACTATTTTATCTTCTATAACAATCTATGGAATTTGAATAGGTATTGTTAGGTTTAGTACAAAGGAGTTCATTATTTTTCAAAAATACATACACTTTAATAAATTGTATCTTGAGCTGTAAATGTTCGATTTCGATTTATATTAGATTTCACTATAAAGTTTATATCTCCTAGTAATGAAAAACATATTTGATAATTTTGTGAATAGCTGGCTGGGCTTTGTTTGATTACAAAACAAAAAAGTTAAAATGCAAACCAGGCGACTGAAAATGTGAATATGGTTTCTGAGATAACATTGTAAAAGAACAGTTTGGACCATTTGGTAGGGGCTGGATAAAATTAGGAGTAGGAGGAAAAGGAGTTAAACCAATCAAATTTTTTAAAAAATCCATCGGAGAATCGTAATAAGAGCAACCCCTTTTCTAAAATTTTATATATATACAAATATTAAAAAATATTAAAATGAAAATTTAAGATTAAAAAAAAATTATTGTGAAAATTGTGAATCGGTTAATCAAAACTTGTTTAATTGTATCATTTGACATATATATGACAAAATGGAGAAAACTTAGCAATAATTAATTTTATAAAGAACAGCAACAAAAAATAAAGCATATGATAATAAGGCAATCGAAAAGTCCCCGGTCTACCATAGTAAAACACATTTTTTGGCAAAATGAGTTTTTTTTATTCAATATAGTTCCCTTCAAGGGTGATTATAGAGACCCTCCAACTTTTCGATACTATTGTTGTAGTTCGATTTGTCCTTTGATTCAAAATAGGCCTCCGTTTCGGCGATCACCACTTCATTCAACGAAAATGTCTTCCCAGCGAGCATTGTTTTGAGATCTGAGAACAGGAAATAGTCGCTGGGGGCCAGATCTGGAGAATACGGAGAATGAAGACGCAATTCGAAGCCCAATTCAGGGATTTTTGCCATTGTTTTCATTGACTTGTGACACGTTGCATTGTCTTGTGAAGCAGCACTTTCGTTTTCTTCAAATGCGGCCGTTTTTCGGCGATTTCGTCCTTTAAACGGTCCAAAAGCGCTATGTAATAGTCGCTGTAGATGATCTTTCCTCTTCAATGTAGTAATTTTTTTTTACTCATTATGATTCCACAATCTGCCCTATAGGCAATAAGTATTTCTTATGTCTATGTTATATTTACATGGCATGCAGAAAATCACTTCATTAAGCGATCTTCTTAAGCGATAAAATATCATTTGATTAGTCTTATTCTATAGCTTATTCTAAAGTTTATATATGTCCAGTAATCAGACCAGGTGGTGTTAAAATTCTAGTCTACACACTTCACTATCACGTCCATTGTACATCACGTACATTGGGATGCACTGACACTCTTTCGAAGTACTTCACACAAACACGTTGAATTACACTCGTTATAGGTTCTAGAGGAATAGCGCGTTGTATCACTGTATTTGAAATATAGTACAGAGCATCAACAATGGCACGCATCACTTTATTTTGGAACCCTTGAGTGATGGATATGTTAGATTTGCTACCGCGGTACTATGCGGTACCCCATAGTTGGATTCCATATGACCAATTAGGTTTGAGTATAGACTCATACAGCAACAACTTGTTATCTAATGATAACTTGGATTTGCGCCCGATAAGCCAATACATTTGATATAATTTCAGTCGAAGTAGTTTTCGATTATAGAGTATGTGCTTCTTCCAGGTTAGGCGTCGATCTAAGTGCATACCAAGATATTTAAGTTGCTCTGCTTGGGGGAGTTGACGATGATTGATATTCACTGGTGGACATGTTCTTCTACGCAGGGTAAACGTTACATGGGTCGATTTTGTTTCATTGACTTTAATGCGTCATGTCTTAAACCGTCCAAAGAAAATGTAATCTAAGCAATACACATTTAAATACATACATACAAACCATATAAATAATAAGCACTATATTTTTATAATTGTATAATTTATAAGCACCACCTCTATGTTATTAAAAATTTCGATTTGAGATTCTTGATTGATTGATTCCGAATCTGTAGATATATTTTCTATCCTGTTATCCATGCCATTTTCCTTATTTGCTACTTCTGCTTCTCACTATGTGCTTTTTTGTTATGATTTTTATAATTTTTTGTGTTGCAATTTAATCGGTGTCTTCTGTCCGCGAGCACAAGCTACATTATCTGCAAAAGAATTAGGTGTCCGTTATCTTCTCATACATATATACCAAATGCACATACTTGCACAGAATATTCTTTATCGTATAATCTGGACAGCTACAGACATATCTATACACACAAATCTTTCACACTCTACTATATAAAGTTTCACAATTATTCTTGCATATTTGAGTAATATGTACATTATACATTTTTTTATAATATTTGACTTCAAATTTACCTGAATTTTGTAAAATACATACAAATTTATACTTATTTTTTGTATGTTCTGGTCTCTTATGGGCCCTAATAATTTTTTTTCATATCAGATTATTTTACGAATATCAGTAAAATCAGAAAGGTGTAAGTATAATAACAAATAGACATAAAACATTTACAACCATGATGATACTTCATTCTTACCTTTACTATAATGTTCAAATAAGTTCGGTTACCATACTATTTAACATAAAAATATATCCTTTGTTCTACAAAATTAGTGTTATAAAATGATAATATTTTACTAATAATTCATACCTTAGACACTTATTTTCGCATTATCTGCCGCTAATTTTGCCAATTAAATAATTGTATGACCTCAACAAAATGTAAATACAAAGTTAACCTAAAAATGATTTCTAAGCACAACTGTGGTAAACATCAAAGCTTATATAGAAAAGGACGCGTAGTTGTGAAAACTCTCAGGTTAGATTAGATCAAGTGCGCTTGTGCAGTTCTAGCCAATCGAAACATGTTTAGGCATGAATGCATAGGCTTTATACTGTCGCCTATGATGTTTCATCCAGATAAGGTCCGGCCACATCTCTGGGAGCTTGATCTGTAATTTCTTATGCATCCACTTAATAGTCTACACTTACCGTTAAGTGTTTGCCATCTCTTTTTTTTTCGATGGAGACCTATTTTGTTGTTGAAAAATTAGTCTTAAGAGAGGATTCCAAAAATCGACTGTCCAGTTTCTTGTCAATATTCCTTCAAAATATTATCCATGATTGGTTGAGGACAGTTCGTGTTATGCTAATATTTTTTGGAGCCTGATCATTCTATTTCCTTTTCAATAAGTCGATTTCCTAACAAATATCTATGGACATGTCACCACATCATCATTGAATAAGTATTATTTATATAATCCTCTGAAATTTGCATGTACGAAGAACCGCATTATATATATAATATATAACCTGTTTTAAGATAGCATGTTATTTTTCACATATTTCCACGTAAATTTTTCATCAAAAAATTTATGGATATTTGTTAAAATATTAAGCAAATAAGTATAAAGAAAAAAATTGTTTCTCCTGTTTCCTTGCTTAGTTATTTAATATTTGATACCCTCTCTGAGTCGGAAAGAAAAATTGGTAGAGTAAAACAGTTTTTTTCTTGTGTAGAGGGTGTGATTTAAACCTCGGTGGATATATATTTTTGGGCAACAGTACGTTTTATATTTTCAGGAGCTTTAGCGTGCTTAACATTGTAAAATATACCGCGTACATTGAAAAACAGGTAATAATTTTCATCCCCAATGTAGGATGATTATGTACGTTTATTGCCCGTTGATAATCAATATTTCACTGTCTCTCCTTTACACTCCGGAAGCTAGTACAGATAAAAATGTGCAGCAAATGGTATTTAAAATTTGTAAATATATGCAACTCAAACCTAAAGAGATAAATTGAAATGATGATGATGACATTATTTTAATGAAATTAGTGAAATAATGATTATGATGATGAATAATGAAAATAACTTTGACAATTATATTAAGGTATATTCAGATTACAGTGAACCTTGTAAGAAGCAATTATTATTACTTTAGTTAAACTATTTAAACGAAACGACTATAACGATTATTAAGGTTATTTTAAAGCTAGCCTATTGCACTAATTGTTAACTGATGTGTTAGGTATATGACATAATTTTCTTGAACTTAAAATTATACTTCAAATAGAAAGACTCTTGGGCCTTGAAAACATTAAAACATGTATTTGATATGAATTAAAAATGCTGTAAAAGCACGGTGATCAATTTCCAGTTTTTTAATGCCGATATTGTGATATGATATATGACATAAATGTTTTAAAAATGGAGTTCAGTATTTGTAAACACCATAGACAGCATCGAATATTTGCAGGAAACATAGACGTATGCTCTTATTTATAAACACTCAATGCAAGTGCAACAAAACCATGCAGCTTAGATATTTTCAAACGTTTTGTACCAATTAGTAATCATTCAAAGGTTTGGAGGTTCGTACATATTAAAAATCGTTATGAATCGTTATGGTATGGTTCCGAGATGATCACGGAAAGCTAAAACTAATAAAGCAATAATCTGAGAAAATAATTGTTCTCTATAAGAAAGAAGGTAGCTGATACTACTGTGTGACAATACTCAGAATATTTTTTCCCTGTTAGATGAAAAGTCTCTCGTATGCTACCTATTAAGTAAACAAGAATGTCCCATTTATTAAATAAACAGAGTTGAACCTACAAATATGAAAAGTAAGTCATACACCTAATATGTTAGACATAAATATAATATTTTGCTTAATAGTATCTACTAGTACGAAAATTCCTGAATGTTATTATTAGAAGTAGACATTTATTGCTTTTAGTTGCAAAACTCGTTTAAATTATATAACTGGGACAACAAAAATTAAGGTCCCTCTAGGGCTCTAAATAATGTTTATTTTTAATGATTACATTTTACATTATATATGCTTAGTACAATCTTAATTTTAATAATCATTTATTACCACTGTTTCGTTGTACTTGCACTAATAGACAAGCAAGGTAAGTACAAGATTAAAACATTAATATGTATTCAATTAAAATAAAACGAAACTACTTAAGCCAAAGTTAAGAATACACTTATACACTAGATATGTGTGTGTTTTGTTTTGCTTCAACCTTCTGATTTCCTGCATGTTGTCCAGTTACGTTGCTGTCCAATTGTCATTATACCAATACGTCGCTAATTACTTATATACTAGTTCCGTTGAGCCAAAATAACAACATTATACATTTATAACATTTTGAAAATATCGATACGCATTACTTTTATTTCATCGAATGAAAAAGCCGCTGAATGTCATTGTTTGCAGGTAGTAACTTAAGGTGCGTCTGTTCCCTCATTAAGGATATATGAAATGTGATTTCAACATTTCAAATGTGGAGATTTCGGTGTTCAGGCAAGAAAGTCCCTAGTAGGTTAAAGACATTGGAAGATGCCAAATTGCACATTATACTAAAATACATTATAAGATGACATGCAGTGCCGTCTCATATAGTAAAACCAGCAAAAAAGACTTTGAAATCACTTGAATGGGATGTGTTATCGCACCCACAGTTCTCTTCGGATCTGACTCCATTCGACTAATGACCTATCGTTTTAATGGCATATGTGCTTGCAGAAAAGCTTTCCGCCGATTTCGAAGAAGTTAAAGAATTGCCCGATGAAGGATTTAGCTCAAAAGAGGAACTGAAACTTTTGGAATGGCATCCATAAATTGCCTGATGGATAGGAAAAATGTCAAAATGACGCAACACTTTGAATTAATATATATAATATATATTAATAATAAATTAGAAATGATTAGTGTTATCAACATTAGTTTTAATTAGTAATTTTCTAATCAATTTATTATTTTTTATATTAAATAATATTTTTCAAATCAAATTCAATTCAAATATTAGTTTTATAGTGTTTTCTTGTCATTCAATATGTATTTCAATAAATATTAAAATTAATTGAAATTATTGTATATAAGATTATATTGCTATTACGAGTATATAATTATTTCCTAATTTATACAGTGAATACTTAAAGAAGAACCAAATGAAGTATTATATTATTCTAATGTTCTCTTGGATATTTAGAAACAATTACTTAGCCGTGTTCACAGGAAAACTTCGCATATCATTATAAAATAAAAATCAATGATCAATTAAATAAAAAAAGACATGAATAGGTTTTATCGAAAATGTTTTTAGCAGAAAAAAGGTCAAGATGTTTTATGTTATGTTGATACAGCATAGTTATGAATACGGTTAGAAACGGCCTTCGAACTATAGCAAAGGCCGTTCAAGATGCGAAACTGCCTGAATAATAGATTGTTTGGCTTGTTTGTTTCTTCTGTGTTTTTTTTTATGTGAACTAGGTTTACGTAAGTGAAAAACAGATTTGACAGAGCTTTTTAAACAGTATGTTTAAAAATAAGTATGTGGTTCTTGACAGTATAAATTAATACAAAGTAATTTTTAATATTTGTTAGAATCACATTTTCCGACATTTACGAAATTTATTCATTTGTGCGTTTTTGTTATGTATACTCATTCTTCAATAGTTTTGGGTATTTTTAATAACAGTAGGAAAAAGTGACGAAGAGACTATAATTATGTAGTATTGAAAGTTTAAATGGAATGACCATTAGAAAAGTTCTATTAAAATCAATGACAAAGTTCACTTGCTGTATTATCCATATATTTATCTTTCTGACTATTACTTGTTTTAATAAACTGAGCGCCATCTCACATTATTTGCAAATACTAAAAAATGGATAAATTTGAACATAATTTTCAGAGATAAAGCACTCTTTCAATTCATACGAGATAGACAACATAATACGAACAAAATGCAATATAGTAGATATTTTTTAAGGTTGGTAATACCGCTTCTCTGTAAATAATACGGTATATATATTGCATATGGTCAGTTTACAAACCAAGTCTTATATTTCAGTGTAGTATACGCTTTGTTCTGTGACGGTTAAAATAAGCGATCTGTGAAATGCGTGATCTCTCAGATGTTGTTTAATGCTTTACGATCAATATAGCAACATAGTATAATATCACATAAATCTAATACAGAAAAGTTACAGCAGAACCCAATTCGGAAGCCCTTTATAACAGAAGCTAACACTATGCTGCAAAAGGTGTATTACAAGGATTTTAAAACCTAGGCACTTTATGATCGGAAAAATGTAGTATGGTGCTTTGTATTAAGAAACCTACAATCCTGTAGCCTGCTTCCTTCAGTTAAGCATGAAGGAAGTTCCATTATGCTTGGGGCGGCAATACCATTGCATTCAGCTAGTCCTCTCACTTACACCATTGACCAGAGTACTTCGAATTAATATCTTATCATCCTCAATAATAAGTACTTACTAAACACCGCGAAGAACTGAAACTGTTTTAATTATGCTACCAGAAAGATCAGAAATATCATTGGATATGTTGTATAAAACAAAAAAAATCATCTAATAATAACAGGTTATATTTACTAAAAAATGATTAATTTATAGCCCCAATAACATTCATAAATGAAATATTTTTGTAAACATTTTGAAACGTCATTTTAACACCTAAATATATTAATGTGTTTAATAAAATATTTAGATATTCATATTCCGTATACGTAATTTTTCATTTAAAGAATGTTCCCTGGAGCTCGGCAAAAATGATGATACACTGTAAACATTTAATGTAGCAGGAAAAATTTGGAAGTTTCCCTTTCGAAAATACGTGTGGGTGGATTCTTTATTATAGCTCAACATGGATTAATGAAGTCACGCCTCATTAAACTTTAATTTATATTTTAATAATTACATACATATAAGTTTGGCACTTTCCGAATCACAACCTTACGACCGATTATTCGATTATTTCATATGTTCCGTTTAGAATTGTTATATTCTTTTGCAGGAAAGCAGCCTTTCAGAACAATGTAAGTTTAAATGGGCTAGTAATTACATTTTACTCGGACAAAAGTCGTAAAGCAATTATTTCGGGACACAATGTACCAGTTAGCAGACACATTTCTCCGGCTTGTTTGGCATGTATAACTAGGATAGGTCTGAATGAATCTATTCTTCTAAATGTAGTTTAAATATGTATAGTAGTACAAAAAAGTAATATTTATTTTACATTTTGAAGAACTTAGCATAATAATTTATTTGGAAAGGAGCCCAAACATAACTACGTTAACATTGAGAATACTAAGACACGAGAAATTTACATGCCTATGCTCTTTAGAAAGACCAGAATATCGTTGGTAGATAAAAGTTGACGTACCCATCTGATCAGGATAGATACCATCACCATCACATCAAGCTATCAATTAGAGTCATTAAAACGAAGTAGCCATCAATATTTACAAAGTTTAAGCTCAGTGTCTGTTTTCTTAACTATCGATCGGGAATAATATTTGCTTTTAACCTAAATATAATTAAGCAGAGGTTATTTGAAACATAGAAAAAATGCAATAGACAAAAATATAAAAACAGCTCCTATCAAATACATATTCATAAAACTTTTTAACATCAGGCATAACCTTGAATAGTGTAGCACTAATTTCTTAATTGATAATATTATCTCTCATTGCAGGAACTACTGATATTAATATTACTGTTTCCTATTTTCTTCGCGTAAAATAAAAAGTTTCTATGACTATAAATTCACTAAAATCAGCAAAAAAAATCAAATTCTCCAGGAATTTGTCTAGCCGATATTTAAATGGCCTACTAACTTGGAAAATGTGAATATATTAAAACTAGTGTATTCACTTATTTTTTTTGACTTTTAATTTTTCGTCGAATTAATCTTCGAAAAGAAGTTATTTATCAAGTTATTTAATACATTATTCTTTTTTCACCTTTTGTAAAACATTATTAATTTATTTTATTAAAAAAATATGTATGCTATAACTTGGCGTTTTTGTAATTTTTGTAAATTATGGTAAAATCATAAAATATTTGAAAATATTTATAGTAGAGCGCCAGGTTGAGCTTAAATACGGTAAAACTAATGTAATTATGGGAAACTTGATAGAAACAATTCATCAGTATATAAATTATGCTTAACTGAAGTGATGATATTGCATGATAAACACTCGGCCACGATATCATAAAAACTGTGAAGAATACGCTGCTGCAGTTTGTCTAGTAAATTTTTCCGCACCCAGCATACTTACCAAACATGGCATGTTTTGATTTTCACTTGTCCAGATTGAGATGATCTCGAAATGCTCAAGAAATACGAAAATATGTATAGAAATGTTGATAGGAAGATGGTAAAATGTAGAAATCTATGGAAGTATTTTTATCAATATATACTTGCTTTAATTTTTCTCAATAAATGTATCTTCAAAGTTATCAAAATACACGCAAGGACAGTTTTTAATTATAATTTCAATGAAATTACTTAAAATGTAAAACATATCATTTAATGAATTGTTATGTATTTTATGCCAAAACATTGTGTATACTACATGTTAGAGCATTAGAAACTGTATCGATCTGAAAAATTAAAAAAGTTTCTTTGAAAAATACATACGCACGCAGTAGGACTAAAAAGGACACCTTTCCTGCGACAAAAAGTTTTCCAATGTATCAACTTATTTCCCTTTTAGTCGAGCTCCTGTATTAAATATTCAGTGGATAAGCAAACAAATGGACTAGCCAGTTTTGTACTTCTACATTTTTACTATTCCTTTAGAAAAACTTTATGGTCCAAAGGATGTGAAATGTAAATGATGCAATATTTTCTCTTATTTTACACACTAGTTTCTGAGGTTGTTCAACTCCAGTTTAGATACTGTCTTCATAAACTTGGCTCTATAAATGTCTGACGAAATAACACGAACTACCCTAATGAGACTAATGTAAGCTCGGAATACGCAGTTAAAAAACAGGCAGCATAGCGGAAAAATAATTATTGAGTTACATAGATTCTGAAGATTAACAGGCATATTTTTTTTAACGATAACAGAAAATTATTTTGTGAAATTTTAACTAAAAATTATTTTTAAAAAAATTGTTAGATTATTTTTAAAATTTTTGTTAAAATTAAACATTTGTTCTAAATGGTGTTTATTATAATATAAAAAGTGTAATATTGGCTTACATAAATATCGATATATCGGCCATAAATATCGATTTATTTTTCAAAAAATATCGGTATATCAATATTTTTTCGCCATCCCTAGTGTATGATATACCATGCTATCTTCTACATAATGTCAAAAAACCGACGAATAATAGAACAATTTTTAGTTTAACGTTTGTTATAGTTGATCTGTTAAAGCTTCCGTGAAAGATTTTTCATAATAAACATTTGTTGTTATTTAAAGTATTGTATTTGACATTTATAGAATATCAGATTACGATTATAGATAATAGATTACTTTTATTTAAGATCATTTAAATATTTCTTATTATTTAGTATTTCCAATCTCTTTTACTCTTACCAGTAGCTGGATTTTAGTCTTAATTATTTTAGTTTGATGATGTTTTTATTAATATAACTATAATATTGCAACATTTTCTCTTTTTTTTTAAATTACCATCTTCGATAATAAAAACTTCCTGCTCCTTGGCCGATTTCGATTATCAGTTCAGCAGTATTTCCTTTTCCTTTATTACTAATCCCGAGTACTTTGTAATGAGTATTTGTACGCATCTCTAACTAAATGTCATTGATAATTATAATAGTACCAGTGAGGTGTTAATAATTTGCTTTTTTTTACTAATCTCATGTTATTTTAATGAGAACTCATCATCAAATATCAGATCGATGAAGTAATTTGCAGAAGACTTCATGTGTCTTCAAATACATTTTTACATAACTTTATCTACTTCTATGATGGGAATAGGACATATCCTCGACGAGCACCAGGTAAGACCTCAAAAAAATTGTTTAATCTTTTATTTCTCGCATGCAGCTAATGCAAACAAAAATTATAAGATGCTTGAAGTTATTTAAGAAGTGTTAAGTGTTCGGCTATCCAAAGGTAGATGAACAGTCAATAAAAACGAAAATAACCAGCTTTAAATATATAATACGTTTCTGCATAAACTGGCGGGTTGGAAAAATCTTATTTATACGATCGCGTATTTGTCTAAATTTGCCTGCTCTTCACGGCTTGATTTTTGTAGGACTCTTGAAGTATTATTTGTACAATTTTCATAAACAACTAATTACTTTTTCCGATTTGCTATAATTTATTCCTATCATATATTATCGACTTTGTTCTTTTCCAGAATCCAATTTAAAATGTATGGTTGGGTAAGAATGCTACATCAGGCAGCTGATGCAATACTGTTTTTCCAGCAGATCGATGTGTTGGTGACTGGCGAGTGAACTATTTAATTTACAAGAGTTTTATTCATATTAAAATAATATTGAGTCAGATGTAATATTCGAACATCAATTAAACAGGTTGATTCTCGAAAATACATTCAAGCATATATACTAATATACTTCACTTAATAATATATTTAACTAGTAACCTCTGTAATATGTTACATTCAAATTTGTAGTTGGGCAGGCACTGTATGTTAGTTATATAATGGCTGATATTTTCTGGAATTCATAATTTTCTCTTCAGTGAAACTACCACGTATTATATCAACTTCCATGAATCATATTATTATCAACTCCGGTAATGTTATTTAGTGTATTAGCCTAATAGCATTCAAATTAAAATTATATATATATATATATATGTATATATATATATATATATATACAAATAAAATGAGTCACCAAAATGTATGTACACGAATAACTTATAACGCTTATAATTATTTTTTGTTGTGTTCAATATATAACATTCTTTGTTTTGTTTTGTGTTGAAAATTGTTTAAAAAAGTTTACGGAAAGGTATTTTTTAGATTTAGTTCTCTTAATATGAAGAAAGTGACACAGGAGATATTTGACAAAGCATTGACAGATTAACTTTTTTTAAATGGTTTGATTTAAATCAAAACAATGACGAACATGTGCAACTAAACTAACACTTCACTCAAGAGCAATAAAAGGAAGATATTTGCAAGTGCAGTTTGGAATAAACAATTAAAACAAATTATTTCAAAGTATTACCAAAGCCACCCTGAGCAACCTAGAGAACCTCCTGCTAGAAGATGTACCCTACAGAGATCAGGAAGTACATAGAAAACCTCTTAGAAAATAAAGTCAAAATCATCCTGAACTTCATAAAAAAGATATTGACTATTCAAATGACTGAGAAATGTGCTGTAGTGACGGTCAAACTTTTTAGCCGTACCCTGAACCTTTGATCTACTTATCCATCAGAATCTGCTCTCAGAACATTTTTATGGGGTTCGTAAATATGATACATATTTTCAAAAGGTTTCTCGAAACAAACGAATTAATTACTTTAAATTTCAAGTTTTTAAATTCTAAATTCTATAGAATACTAAATGTTCCCTGGTTCGTCGTGACATTACTTCTTTTATTTTCAAAACAATGAACAAAAACAATTTCGTGATTTAATTTTATACTGCTTATTGGTGGGAAAAAATGCCGTTCAAGCGAAGCAATGCCTTAAAATGTATTATAAGGTCTCCACTCCATCATACATAATTTGATGATGTATGATGGTAATTATTATGTATGATTACGTCATACATAATAATGAAACGTTGGTTGGCTGACTTCAAACGTGGTGGTAGAACATCGATGATGCAGAACGGAGTGGACGTCCATAAACATCAAATAAATCCACAAAATCATTTTGAATCATCGAAAAGTGAAGTTGCCTGAGTTAGCTAACATTGTAAAGATATTAAACAAAAACAACGTGTTGGTTTTATATATCATGAGCATTTAACTATGAGAAAGCTCGGTTCAAAATTGGTGCCGCGTTTGCTCACTATTGGCCAAAAACAATAACGTGTTGATGATTATGTGCAGTACTTGGTCATATTTAAACGTAATAAAACGGAATTTTTGCGTCGATATGTGACAATGGATGAAAGTAGACAGCAACTGAAGACAAGCCTATTTTGGGGCAAAAGATAAATCTTTCTATAAAAAGGTACATTGAAATGTTAGAGCGGCGCTGGAATGATTGTGTGGCTCTTGATGGAGATTACGCATTAAAAAAAACTCGTTTTCTTCGTTACTCCCGGGACTTTCCAGCCCATGTGCTACATGCAATCAGTATATTCTAATTTTAAATTTATCATTATTATTGTTTTGAAATTAAGAATATTATTCATATTTCACACCAGGATTCCAGAAGTTTAAAAATATATGTTCTCTTGATTCATTTGTTTACATAAGATTGCAGTGTCCCCTCGTGCCTCTCTCAGATTCTCCTAGTTTTTGAAGTGACAATTTGTATCTGAAGGTCTTTGTGTAAGTAATGTCCTATAATATCTGGGTGCAGTTACTTTGCTTCTTACAAATACAAACGTTAACATAAGGGTTAAATACAAACCAAAAAGACTATCTCCAATTAAAGGATATGGAAAAGATTTGAATATCCGCAATATATGTATATCAAATATGGATGGATATTAACTTTCTGATATTAAGTAGAATCTGATTTTAGAAATATTTGCATCGCAATAATGATTTGACGTATAAACAATTCAATGTTTTCAGCAGACGCTGCACAAGCAGAAGTATATCACCATTATTAAAATTCATGAGCTTTGCTATCATGGAAAAATCCGACCTAATTTTATATGTATATGTTTCTAAAAATATCAGGTATAATAGCAAAATTCAGAATCCTGAAATAAGCGTCAGGACCGTTCTCGCAGACTACGCCGATTCGCATAACAAAATTGCATGAACAATAGCCAGTTTTGCCTGTTTGTTTGTCTTTCCAATGAATTTTTCATATCTGCTCACTGTTAAAGGGAGAATAGGTTGCTACATCGATTTTTCCGAAAGAGATATATTTTATACCCCCGGCGAGACAGTTTTTCGTTAACAAAAGTACGTCTGTCCTTATTGTTTTCTGTTGTTGGCTTGGCATTTCAAAAGCATCCGCTAGTTATCCATTATTTTATATTTTAAAGTTTTTTGTTATCTCCAAACTAATTGCTACAGCGTACGTGAGATTCTGAATTTATAATAGCATATATCGAAGGTAGATTGATCTATTAACACTTTATTAACTTAAATTATTGGAAAATTTACTATTGTTCTGAACTAATGTAAATTTATATTTTAATATACAGCTCTATAGAGTAACAACATCTATTTATATACTAAAATTTTGTAAATTAATAAAAGTTATGAACAAAATATTATTCACATTTTAACAGTATTATTATTGCATTTTTACATTATTATAGGAACAATCTTTTTGAATGTTAATATCTTTGTGTTTGTCTCAAACTTTAGCTTACAATAAAATTCAAAAATTATTTTTGATTAAAGTGGCAAATATTAAGTAAACAATTTAGGTAAGAATATATATGCTTATATGCGACTTGCTTATTGGGTATGTTGATTCGGTAGCGCAAAAGTGACTGATACTACAGCTGCTGGTTTAGGAGTGTAAAATCTGATTAGAAAATATCAAAACAACAGAATTTTATTTTAATCATAACAGTGACATCAATAGTTAACTAGATAATATGTCTGGGATGATGTTCATAAATTAATCAATCGCCAATTAATAGATTAATGCCATTGGCCAAACTATCAACAGCGAACAAATTGGATGGTTGTTGTTTCACATGTTGTTTCAACACGACAATGTTAAACAAATAGCCAAATGCTCGATGGAAATTTTACATCAACGATTCGATGATATGAACTCGCAAATATGACGTAATATCTAAACAAAATTGTACGATTTACACTCATTACGATCATTGCGGTCACTTGAATTGCCCCATCATTGCAAATTAAATCAATAAAGATATTATGTGATATATAATGGCATACATGAACTTTTCATCCAAAGAAAACATTAATGTATCAGGTAAAACTTGTTTTAGTAAATTTGAACAGCAATCCGCCCTTATTGAAAAAGCCCTATATTATGATATTTCTTTTATTATACGTAAAGCTAGGGATACCGAAAACATATCGATTTTTTGAATATTGATATTTTTGTTAGCCAATATTAAAAAAAAAACAGATACATTTTAAAAAACTTTTTAATTATATTTAATAAACCTTTAATATTAGTATTTAATGTTTTGTTAAAAATTCCGCTAATTTTTAAAATTGTTAGAGAATATGTATATTTTTTGATCTATATTTTTTTGTTAAATATAACGGTAATTTTCAAAGCATCGAAATCGATATAGCGATATTTTTTAAAATATCGATATATCCGATATATTTCTCTGAGGGCCACATCCCTATTAGAGCGACTATTATTAGAATTATTCAGACATTTATTATATAATATTTATATTAAACGTTTTTTTTTTGATTCTGATGAAAACTATTCTTATATATAGTTTAATGAATATATGAAAATTATATTTCACAACATTTCCTAACTTGTCTATTGTTCATCATTAGCTAATATTCAAATGACAAAAAAAATCAGAAGTTAGCTTATTTACCCGAAAATGATAGAAATAATAGTGCTGGAGAGTAAAATTATATAATGAAACAAATAAGGCTTCCTCTATGGTTGCCACGGATAGGGGTAACGTAACTATTATTCACTTCCAAAATTTTCAAATTGTCTATACGAGTAACAAAACATGTATGGTTTACAAGAACTACTATATAACTATTAATTTATGATTTCTTCTATTATATTTGAACATAAATACATTTATTACTAAATCCAAATCATCTGAAGGCAACCAGATATCAATTAATATATCCCTGCTCACAACATGGGATCATATAGCTTATGAAAAGTAAATAAGAATTACAATTAAAAATTACTTATTTGATACTATTTTTTGGGCCATAGAACTAAAATACTTGGAAGAATTTATTGAGATATTGAAACCAATTATTACAGATTTTGATTAGATTTATGGCAACAATTATTACTATTGTAAATTTCAGTCTACTTTGATGTCAGAATATTTAAGAACCAGACTACATCGGATTAGATCACCTATATTGCATCACAACTAAAAGAGAACTTAGAAATAAAGTTTGAAAATTTTTTTAACTTGAGATAAATGCAATATACTAATGCAATGCAATAGAGCAATATACTACCATTGTAGTTACAAGATGCGTTAGTTTCCAGAAAGTATCACAACATACGAGAGCAATATAATTTAAAAATCTCGCAATTCATGCTTTAGAAGAAAATTACAAGAAAACCTGGTAGTCGCAGTTCTAGTAAAAAATATGATATGATAGTTTTTGCCAATAGGGACAGTGATCAGCCACATAGAGTAAATATACAATTAGTCATTTTCATAAACGATAAAAGATTTTTTTACCTAGAACGCTGTCTGAATATAAACATATATTCATACAATATCACACAACACAAAGTTCATGTAAACGAACTGTAAAAAGATTTTTTTCTTCAGCAAGTTTTATTCATTCATTAACAGGGGGCTGTTTGTCTGATAATAGATTTTCTAGTATAAGATTATTTTTTTACTGATTAATATGCTAAGTTGGATTAGTTCTATGATAAACTAAAATTGACTGTATTTTGTATTTAAAATAGAAATAGTTAAAATAGTGTATATTGTATATAGCCCAGCTCTGGTCCTAACCTCTAGTTAGACGCGTTTTTATGTCATACGTTTCAAAAATAGATTCTTTCTCCAATCCAATTCTTAATGATGGAATATGTGCTACGAATTTTCATTAACCCTCGGTAATAATCAATATTTTTCACCAATATACTAATTAATCAACATAATAACCAACATTGCTAAAATTGTGTCGACATAGATTAACATATTTTTAAAATAATTGGATATGTTACTTATTAAGTAGTAATAATTCCACAGTCAACAGTTTACAAATTATTATATCCGTGGTCATTAATAATTCAATGCCTGGAAATAACCCTTTCACTTCATTTATGTTTATGTTCATTTAGCTTCCAGATTATTTTTACGTTAAGTACGCCGTTTTAATTTATAATTATTTCCTCTCGCTTTAGTTTATCCACTATAATTTATGTAAAATTAATAACACACTTTTACTTATGAAATCATTATTTTCATATATAAAATATGTATATTTGATATATATATTTCATTATTTCTCATTTTATTTTATCATTACATTATTACTTGTTCTTCACATTTTAAATTATTTTCACATGAGTTTTATAGTAAAAATGCTAACTATAATTACAATTTAAAATATTTTATTTTATTTTTATATACACTTTATATAACATATAACAGCCTGGTTACTGGCGTGACTCGGATCATTTTCCTTGTCGGATTTTACACTCTTGCTTAGAACATTCACAAATAGATGACATTTCACCTGGATTATTGAAAGAACTGCCACGAAAAGCAATCATCATGTTGACATATATATTTAATGCCTGTTTAAGGCTGAAGCATGTCCCGGAATGCTTTAAAGTTGCACAAATAATTATGCTCAAAAAACCTGACAAACCTGCAAAACAAGTCGAATCTTACAGGCCTATTTCGCTACTACCTGCAATATCAAAGCTATTTGAGAAGCTGATATATAAACGTGTTAAACATTTGGTAACAATACCAGATTTCCAGTTTGGTTTTCGAAATCACCATTCAACTATCGATCAAGTGCACAGAGTAACTGCGGCTATTGAAGGAGCGTTTGAAGAAAAGAAATACTGCCCTGCAATATTCCTGGATGTGTAACAAGCTTTTGATCGGGTTTGGCATTTGGGTTTAATCTGTAAAATGAGCAAATTGTTACCGCGTAACTATTGTCAATTGCTGGAGTCATATTTATTCGGAAGAAAATTTAGAGTATCGCACGAAATGGCGTTCTCGACATTTAAAAATATCTCGGCTGGAGTTCCACAAGGTAGCGTCTTAGGACCTCTCCTGTATCTGCTCTACACTGCTGACATTCCAACCACAAAAGAAACACTTCTTGGAACCTTTGCTGATGACACAGTTATTATGGCAAAAGATATATCTCTGCCTCGGGCAATAGAAAAAGTGCAAGTGGCAGTCAACAAAATCTACAAATGGACAAAAGATTGGAAAATTCAACTTAATAGCTCCAAATCTATCCACGTTAATTTTGCATTAAGGAGAAATAATAAAAACTTAATTATATCACTCAATGGATGCCCGATTCCTCAAGCAGAATCAGCAAAATACCTTGGAATCCATCTTGACGGTAGATTAAATTGGAAGCATCACGTTAGACAAAAAGCAAAACACATTAGAACCAAAATAAAACAACTATACTGGTTAGTCGGAAGATACTCTCAACTTGATCTAAAATCAAAGAGGTTGATCTATAATACAATTATAAAGCCAATTTGGACCTATGGGGTGCAAATATGGGGTTGCACTAAAAATGCAAATCAGTTAGTCATACAGCGCTGTCAAAACAAGATTCTTCGATTGATTACCAATGCCTATCGCTATGTAACCAATGAAGAACAGCACGATGACCTGGAAATCAAATGGATTTGCGAAGTTGTGCAGGATTTCGCCTTGAAACACGAAAGAAGATTACTAAATCATTCTAACGTGGAAGCAATACAACTGCTGGACAGCGCACAGGATGTCAGGAGATTGAAACGAACAAAACCATACGAACTTGTGTGAACATTTAATGTGTATTATTAGTGTAAACTATAGCTATAAGTTAATAATTAATAAATAATTATAATTTTATAATTGAGGAATACATACTGATGTATTTTCTCGTACTCGTCTTGCTTGTTAATTAATCCAAGCACATAGGAAAAGTAGCAATAAATTAATTGTGATAATAATAATTAAGACTGTACTAAGCGTATCTAATAAAGATGTTATAAAAAAAATGTTTCTCTGTATTTTCAGTTATTGTTATGTATTAATTATTCCTCATCAGCTTAGCTTTCTCGTGTATATATTTGATTTGCAGCATTGGTTCTGCGAAGTTGGAAGGTCTAATTCGTGATATTTTTAAAAACCAATTTCAAATAAAAATAAAAAATACTGCCATAATTTTTCTGTATAAGTCTTATGAATCTATCAAACTTATTAAAACCCGGTGAACTAACTGCGATTAACAAAAAACTCATTCAGCAAACTCAAAACTGGATAACTTTCAGATGAAACGAATTGTGCACTTAGAAATTAAATACATTTTTTAATGATAAATACACTTTTTGATCAGTATATGTCGACCGATATAGATAAACAATATTTTTCAAAATGTCTGTTAAACGCGCTATGTTGAAGTACTCGTTAAGTTTTCTCAATTTTTCAGATTTTCTGGCCAATTTTTTTATTTTTTTTTCCTTCAAATTACTTAGTATTATCAAACGTAAAGGAACATGAATGAAATCTATAAAATTGTATGTTATTCCATTTTATTTATTTAATATTATTTTATGTTTGTTAGGAAAATCTAGCAACTAAAATAATGTAAATTTCACAATATGAAACCCTTTTACACGATTGCGGAGAACTGAACCGCTAACACAATGTAACTTTAAATGAGCTCGAAATAACATTGCGTCCGGCAATGGTCGTAAAATAATTATAGAGAACCGAAATAGGTAATTTTGAAAGTCCAATGTACTCCAGCTTTCTCTAAATGAATATCTGGTTTAGAAGCTTTTCGAGTCTTTAGTTCAGAGCTTTACCAAAGTTTTTTATGATACGACAAAATTTTTTTCTCGAATTTCTCGAAACCATTGCTTTTTTATATACAACTGATCTGATAAATGGTATTAGGAAAAATGTTAATTTTTCCAACTAGGAGGAAGAGATTTGGGAATTGATGCATAGAAACGTGAATGTAGGACTTTGTACTAAAGTCTGAAAAAATTGACCTAAAAGAGTATATTTATCACCGATTATATTCATAAAATATTTTTAACAAAGATATTGAACCGACTTCAAAAAATAAATAAGGAAATCACTAAAAATTAAGAAAAATAATTAAACTTATATTTT
The DNA here is from genome assembly GCF_030347505.1 of Rhynchophorus ferrugineus. Taxonomy (NCBI): domain Eukaryota; kingdom Metazoa; phylum Arthropoda; class Insecta; order Coleoptera; family Curculionidae; genus Rhynchophorus; species Rhynchophorus ferrugineus. Next base: position 38,665,341 of record NW_027472580.1, on the reverse strand, counting down.
TAACACAAGAAAAAATATTTTAAAATAGAATATGTACATAATAATCGTTGTAATAACTAAATTCAATTAATCAGAAACATTATTTAGCCTATCTACTACACGTACTTTATATTCTACTATATACGCACACACTTTTAGCTTAATACCTACTTAGTATTTACTAACTACTAACTTTTAGCTAAACGTATTTATCTATTTACAATATGATTTTAATTACTGCCAATTGACTACTTCAAAGTTGGTGCCGAACCCAACAAAAAAAAGATATTGTCCCTGCCGGGATTCGAAAACGCGACCTTCGTTTGGGAGCTAAACGATTTCTTCCGCTTCCGATTTTCTGTTCAGCAATAACATTAAAACAAATATTTGATCATTCTAGGTAAAAAATATGTGAAAACTTTGTACGTGCCTTTGAAATTGGAGTGTTTCCCTCGATTTCCCTCCCTTCCCCCAATAGAATCTGATTTGGTTCAAACTGGACCGCCTCGAAAGCGCACTCTTTCGAATAAAAAATAATTTTGAAAATCGACCCACAATTGACGGAGAAATCGGCGAACATATATTAAAAAACATATATACAGCGGATCATAGCACAACCTCCTTTTTGAAGTTGCTTATAAGGACGGGAGGAATTTTTTTAAAAGTAGCATAAATGTCTCGATGAAAGGCATCATTGCAAGGACAATTGTATTGTAAGGAAAAAATCAATATTGAATTGTCAGAATTTTATAATAAGAGTGTAGTAGGTTTATAATATAACATAATATAGGGGTTTATAGCATAATTTTGAAATTCTTACAAATAATACTTCAAAATGCTCGCAAAAGGATTAGTCGAGAAAAGCGGACGGGATTTAGACTGAATCGTGATTATGCTAGTAAGGTCTTCGAACTTCACCAGCTTAGAGATAGAGCCTACTACATATAAAAAGTATGATGCTCTCGTTATTATTGGCTTTCGTTCTGCTTTCCACTGCATACACTGACCCTCACTTAAGCTGTTTTAGATATCCTGTCGATAAGCCTGACATCTGTAATCTTGGTTTTCATATAAGATGATCATCGAAATCATTCGTTTAAGAGGTGAAAAAGCAGTGCATAGTTCAGTGCGTGATCAGAGCAACCAATCGAAAGATGAAAATGATACATGATTTAAAATAGCACTTATCAAATTTATCTAATGAAAGGTGATCATTAATTTTGGCGACGTTTGATGAAAATTATTCGAAATCATGCGGCATCAGCAGGAGCCTATTGGTTGAGAAGTACACTCTCTCCACAAGAGCCAACTATGGATAGATACTAGACATAATGGCATTATGTCTGCAAGAAAAACAGGGCAATGGTGTAGAAAAACGGAAGGAACCAAACTGGAAGTTGACAATTTTTATAGGTGATTATTATAAATGTGCGTCATATACATTAGACCGACCGTATACTAGCACATTAATTAAATATACAAATGTATTCTAAACGCTTACTATTAAATTTAACCAATATTAAATGGAAATAATTGATAAATCCACAATCTAAAATTAATAATTGCAATGCTCAAACAATATTGCTTATACAATATACATGTTTCCTGATTTCAATACATGCAAATTCCAACAAATCAGATTTATATTGGGCGTTTAGTAGTTTATTGACTGATTATAGGTATTGCTTTTAGGGTTGATTAAACGAAACTTGCATTTTTCACTCAATTTATTTCTATTCCATAACAATGCACTCATATGCTTAATTCAAGTTTTGGTTAAAAAGTTAGGTCATCTATATGCCTGGCCGAATTATTATGCTGAAATTGTCACTCAGCATCTTTATGTTTCGCTGCTGAAATCGCTTTCTATCTCAACTAAGCGTAGTTCTTATATTTTCGACCAATGTTCGAAAACACTTTCGATATCAATTATTCCTTAGACGTTCATTGACGTTATTCCTTAGATAATCATCCTAGACGTAAATTGACAAAGATTTGATGGACGTATAATGAGACCAGAAACCTGAAGCCATTGCAATTTGATAATGTTGTTCTTTAATAATCGAGAGCTGGATTGCACCTAAACGACAAACTTTGTGCGTTCAATAGCACACTAGATTATGCATTTATCGCTTCAGCGGTCGAATCGTTCTGGGTTATAAAATTTGTCGTAGTACAAATTGCATAGTGTATCTTATGGCGGGTACAAACCTGAGCATTCTGGACAAATGATCGCAGAATATTCAACATACGCATGAGCAGAAGTGAATGTGGCGAACGGAATCTTGTCTCAAGGGTCACGAATCAGGCCAACACATTTGGACGAGAGTGGAAAAAACTAGCTAGATTATGAATGACATAGGTTTTAGTTACGGGAAAATGACTCTATTTTTCAATACTAATAAACAAACATTTCATAGTCAAAACAATAATCAAATTACTGGAATATAACCATACACCATACAATAAATATAAATTCCTACCTGCCCCTATCCCTGATGTATATATTGATCTTGATGACTATTTATAGATTTTGTACCACTTGGTGAGAGGTAACATTTTTAATTTATGGTTTTATTATGATTGTCTTACAGTGAAATTTGCACATATGTACATAGTATAATTTCTCTTGCGACTGAATATATCTTCTGACTATTTTAGATTATGTTGTAGTCATTACAAAATTTTAAATGTTCATAATTTCTTCAAAAATGTATAAAAAGAATACTAGGTTGTATAAACCTAAAAGTTTTATGAGATATTCTTACTCTAATCTTCAAATGAGTTGGATGTCAGTCCTATTGATATTTCCTTCGTTATCATAATTTTATATTCTTTAAAAAACAGTGTATGGTACAGATTACTACACAGTATATTGTACATTGTGACATATTATTTTGTCATCATTATGAAAAATGTGCTTATAAACAAAAGAATATATACCTCCGAAAATGGTAGGTTCTAAAATTTATTACTTTGTTTTCAGCAAACAACAAAGTAAATTGTTTTCTATCGCACTACTACTAATAATAACCATAATAAACAATTGCCTACTAACGAAAGTTGTTTTAAACAATGTACTTTTCCATACGGGCTTTCACAACTTGTGTGCACAACTACAAACTCAGCATGGAGGTAATAAGCAAGTGATTTTAATTTATACAGTAGATGGACAAAATATAATATAATATATAAAATAATAATAATCTCTATATTAAACCTTTAATATTAAATTTTGGACATTTAATTTTAAAGGTCTGTTAAAACAGAGGTATTTTTTATAATATTGATATATCGCAATATCGATAGTTTTATCCGTGGCCGACATGACCTTAAAGATCAATGACTGAATGATCGAAAATACCCTTCAATGATATCTGAGATCAACGTGTGGGGTTCCCAGATCTTCGTATGATTACTGGTCGTCGCCGCTGGTATCCCGCATGTGTTCAGCATCTGAGAAAATTGAATATTAGTGAAAATAATGAAGTTAAACATTAAACAACAAACTACCTCAATTGCTTGATTTAACGATCGCAGAAGAGTGTTAATAATACCATGAAATATAATCTTGAAGACTAGGCGTTCAAAGTGACAATGCATACGCTTTGCAAAAAGATGATGATATAAGGTGGGGCAAAAGTCCCGTTACCATTTTGATTGCGCTCCATCTTGGTTATGTGACGTTTAGCTTAGTTTCACTTTAACCATTATATTGTGTGGACGTCCAAACTTTGTCAAACAAAAATATTGCGTAAATATACGCCATAAGAATGAGCAGAAATAGTGACAATATTTATTGAAAATAAACGTTCCATTATTGCCACTCAGCGAAAATTGTGTCAAAAATATACTAATCGTCCAGTGCCTCACAAACCACAATTTATCGTTTACATGCAAATTTTCAACTGTACGGTACGACAGCAGATAGACCTCATTCTGGAAAGACAACGGAGCCTCGTAAGGTTGAAAATGCGTCTCTGGTGTGCGATAGTGTTGCAGTCTGCAGAAACATCAATTCGAAGACGTCGCTCGCAGTTACAGAATTATGCACACAATTTAAGGTAAATTTTGAAAACTGTTTTGGAAATGTTCCCGTACAAAATTCAGTTAGTCCTAAAATTGTTACCGACATATGCTGATCGAGGAATTGAGTACATTAATGCAAGCCTAAGGATGCCTGGTGAAAATGAAGATTTTTCGTCTAAATTGATAATAAGCGATGGAGCCCATTTGCTTCTCAATGGCCACGTCAATAAACAGAACTGTCGTTTGGGGAATACAGAATCCTCACAGAAAAACTGTATGGTGGTATTCATGCATCATTGGTCCCTATTTTTTGAGAATGACCAAGGTGTTTCTGAACGGTACCAAGACATGATTCCAAGGACTAGAGGACATGTGATTTCAGCAAGATGGGGCCACAGCATACACAGCTCGTTCAAAAATTCAATTATTGAATGATGCTCTTCCGCGAAGACTAATTTCACGAAAGTGACGATTTAGTATGGCTAGCCAGATCTCCGGATTAAACAGCAAAAAACTTTGTCTTTTTGTTTTGTTTCGGGTTTTTAAAATTAAAATGTATGTGAATAAGTTCTAAATGATTTAACATCTTAAAGACAATATTCATCACGAAATTGAAGAAATTCAGCTTCAGATGTTGCAGAATGTCATGAAATTGCCTTAAAAAGAGCCGAAATTTTTATAGCGAATCGCAGTGACCATTTAGCCAATATAATTTTTCCATCATAACGAAAAAAAAGTAAAGACCAAATCAACTTTTTATGAAAACCAAATCTACTTATCTTTTCTTTGAGTATAGTTGTCGGAAATCCAAATGGTAGCGAGACGAGAAAAGGCATGGTGTTAATGTTATCTTTTCTAATACGTATATATATAGAGAGAGATTAGTTAGATATTACTTCACTAAAAACGGTTTGAGTTTAAAAGATAACAAGGAAAACCAACGTATATTTTTGTTCATCATGTTTTGTAATTATATCTCCTGAAACAATAAAATTTATTTTTGTAGCAACAAGTAGATGGTTTTGTTTTTAATCAAGCAAAATATTTGGTTGAAATTTTGCGAAATTGAATTTATCACATTAAAGGTGGTGTAACGAAAGAAACTCCGATATATAATTTATCGAACTAATGTTCCCTCAGGCATCCTGTTTTAGATATCTCATATATTCACTCCATCGTTTAAACATGATAAACAAATGTATTGTAGCGTACGACAATTGAAAACCAATTAAATAACATGTATGTTTAGATACCATGATTTTAAATTTACACGTCACTTTATACTGCTCTTTACATAGTTATTTATCAAAGTATAAAATTTTATTTAAAAAAGATATATAATTAAAATTGACTTAGTTTCCAAACAATTCCAATTAAAATTAGGCGTGTAGTCAAAATGTCTGTCAATCAATTAATTAGCCATTATATATAAAAAAATAAAATCGATATACCATTAAAATCCCATTTATATGGGGAATATCATCAAGTTGTTTTCGGAAAGGATTTTACGTCATGCTTTCACATCATTACGGGTGAATAGGAATCTTTTGTATATTTTATCCGAGAATTTTACGCGCTATGGTCCATTATGTGTTTTGGGGGTTTGTTTTGAAAGGCGTCAAATTATAACTTGGCGGAAAATTCGCTCCAGAAATGTCCCTGGGCCTGATAAATATTTTAGAGCTCGAAGGCAAACGGGAAGCTTTAATGTAGCCGTTGATTATTTTTAAATTAAAACGTTTCAGTCGAGTTTCATCGATAGACAAGACCGGCTGCCTTCTAGGCTTGGGAGATTGAAAGTAATTAACCAAAAAATAATGATAAAATGTTATAACTTTACAAGGGTAATATTTACAACCCAAATACTTGAAATTTAGGGTATAAATCTTCGGATTTGCTAATTTATAAAAATGATTGACTTATTATTTTAACATATTGTTTCAAACGAGGGCATTACTAAATCCAATTACTATCTTAATATTAGGTGTTTTCACATATTATAAAAGGCCCTAAATTGAATTTTCGACATTAATTATTTTCGTTGTTTGATTTTAAGAAATCTACTATCGAGGCCCATCAATCGCTTTTAGAAACTTATGGTGATGTTGTATCGTCATGGCCCAATTGAGTGTTTAAATTGAGATTTAATTGAGTGTAAAAAATGGTTTGAGGGACAAAAATAATCCAAGGACAATGAGCTTCAAAATATATTTGACTAGAGCAAAGCCTAAACTCTCAAAGTACCTTCAGATAGCTTAACAATAGATGAACAAACGTTTTTTACAGGCTATGGGAGAGATTCAAAAGAAGAAAGTTGTTTTTTCAGTAAATTCATACTTAAATTAAAAGTGAAAAAATGATCATAACACATGTAAGAAAGTTATATTATCAGAACACGTTATTTCTCAGACATCTCTGAATTTGGCTCATGTGCATATTGAGCTCCATTTAGTTTCAAAACAGAAAATAATTGATGTATCCAGCCATTCTATTTTTATAAAATCATACTTCACATCATTATTTTTTATAAATAAAAATACACAAATTTGATAAATAATTGATTTAATGTTGAAACTATATATAAGGAGGGAAATAAACATTAAATATATTTTGAAATAACAAATTTTATTTAAAAAATTAATGAATAAAATGAAATAATAAAAATAATTTCTCTATGGCCATATAAATAAACATTACCATCAAAAAGACCAAAATCGTTTAGATTAAACCCAGCCAGTACAGTTAAACCCAAATGAAAAAGTCACCACTCTACATGAAAGCAGTGAAATTCTAAAAATCTAGAAAAAAATGATAAAAAAAATTCTAGCTACATCTTACCTATAAAATAAAATTTAAATCATTATTAAAATATATTATGTTTAAAATAAATGTCTAATTATTACCAGTTACTACAATGTTTGCCATTACTTTTGATAGACAAACCTCATTAATGACTTGACTACTTCCAACACAACAAGAACAATTTTCTTCTCTGTTCTTGTCATTCGATGTCGTTAAAATTATATAAATTATAAGCTATAATGTAATGTAATATGATGTGTTATAAATTTGGCTGCTAACATTCCCACTGTAAGTAAAATTGATACTGTTTGGATTTTATATAAGTTTTAAAAATATAACCTTACATTCTACATTTACCCTCGTTCTTCCATATTTTAAAACCAATGTATGTTAAACTAAGAAGAATAACACAACAATTTAATTAGTATTACTATAGAATTATTAATATAACACAAAATCTAAATATCCTAGATTTTGTTGTTGTTTTGCTTGATCGACTGAATAAACCATATTGTCTTCCTTTTCTATGGTTTATTTTATGCAGGATAGCGCACATGCGCCAAAACTGGAGATGACTGAGAAGTAATGTATCCTAATATTATCACCTTTTACTAATTTCTAAACAGCGACACAAGAAGTATTTTATATTCAGGATCTAATAATAATAATACATTACAATAATTTGTTATTTCAATATGTATCATTTCGAAGGAAATGAAGAAAAATTTTCCATTCCCCTGCAAATTAAATATTGTAACACCTGTTGGAAAAAATTCCATTTAATTTAATTTAAATTACTATTCACTCAATTGATATTAAAAATTTTACGACCTATTATATTTGATTTTAAATGTCCCTATTTTGTATCTTAAGCAAATAAAAACAATCAATAGTTGGAGCATAAAAAAATATATGCGAGGTCTATCAAGAGTTAGCCTACTTCAGACCTAAATAATTCTATTCCAGAAATTAACGAGCGTAATGGATCTGTATGCACGCTTGCAAAATTCTATAGGTTTAACAATTATATATAAGTTTCAGAGTACTAGCCTAGAGACATAGAGTATAGACAGAGGTTTTACTTAAATAGGTTAAACCGAGGAAATGTTTTGCGTGGTTCGACCAATGCTGACTCTGAGACCAGTTTTTTGATTGGTTCATTTGAATTGGCCTATAAAGGCATTTGATTGGTTCATTCCTATAACCCGACTGTTTGTTTCTGTTTGTTTATGATGCCATATTTGATGCATGATAAATCATTCATGGTTTGTGTCTTAAATATAATCACTATAATTTGATGTATATTCATTCTCGAAATGAAAAAACAGACGTAGTTTTCCTTGGAATAAACAAACCAAGTTAGCTAGATTAAAGATGTGTGTGACTTAGCATTGCTTTTTCCTGGTAGATATACAGTTATTTATATAGAGCATTGCGATTACATAAAAAGTTGTTTGTAAATTGCCATAAATTTAAAACTTAGTTATTTTGAAGGAGTTCATTTACTTGAAACAAATGTAATTTGGTTAAGATACTTATAATTAATATTTTGGCTTAAGGCTCCTTAACCGAGATAACCTTTTCAACAAGGATGCTAATAAAATACATAAATATAAAATAATATACAATTAGTAGTAGACCAACAGGATTATCTTGGTTTTATAAATAAGAGATGATTATGCTTGTTTTATTATATTGTCAATAGATGCTAAAGCTGTCTTTTTAACTCCTCGATTTTACCATAATAAAACAACAACAGCTATTATTATATATATCATATATTTTAAATTTTTGTTACTGTCCTTTAAAGTATTACTTTTGGGTATATTTTCTTCATGCTGACGTATATCATACCATTTAACTGTTTTAATTATCCATTCCACAATTTTCATAATAAGATTGTAAAAATAATTATAACTTGACTCAATACATTTTTGTGTTCAACAAGTAAGTAAAATATTAATAGATGCAGACTTTCTGTGCTGCGCTGCTTTCAGTATGAGGAAACAAAAAGATAGAATCTGTAATACATCTTATAGACAATTTTGATTATATTTGCCACGAGATATGATATGTTTTTAATTATATTGCAGCCATTTTTATATCCATATTTAAAATTTTTTTATTTATACATTTATATTTCATTATTTTTTATTTATATACATTATATATATTCATTATATACTTATATTTTAACTTTGATATTTTATAATATTTGTATAATAATATATAATATTATATGTATAATATATAATATGAGATGTATATATAATATGTATAATAATATATTTGTATAATATTTATATATAATTTTATATCAATAAATGGTTATGAGAAATTACATTTTGGTTTTATATGAAATTTAGTTGGTCAGTAGAAAGTGACGTCAGATGTTAGTCACGTAATGCATATAAAATGGTAATTAAACTTAATTATTTATCGGTAGAATATCTTCAGTATATTTTGTCAGATATATATGGAATATTATTGCCATAAATTGTACCATATTACTTTGTAAATCGACATTTTCGAAGCCAAGAAAAAAATTATGTACACATTTCTTCAACATTCGACATAAAAGATAAAGCTTAATAAAACTTTTTTGAGTATGTGTGAGTTTTGATCGAGACATATAAGCGATATGGCACGATTTTGACCTATTTATTGTAAATATCTGTGTACACGCAGTATATAAAGCTAATGTTTATATGGTTTTTAAAATTGAGTATTAAAGGTAATCTAACCCCTTAAAATATAACAACCCCGCGTATCAAATATCATCAACCGCACTCATATATCAACACAACACCATTAATTTGCCTCAGTGATAAATTAGCGAGGAAAATAAATGGCAACAGCAAAGGCTCCTTCAAAGTTATTTACAAACTCAAGTCCATTAATAACGGTATCGTTAGTTGTAGCTATTAATTTTGCAGATGTTGAATTAACATTTTGACATAACACGAGGCTTCGTAATATTCGCTAGGGGTTCCGACGAAATATGGTTCATTTGATTTTTTGTAAACTTTCTCTAGCAAAAATATATTTTGTAGATAGTATTTCTTTTTATTAGAAATCTTCTTTATCTAATTATAAATATTATATTAAGAAAAAAGGATTAAGAGTTTATAAATAATCCATTAGCTTAAATAATACTTTGAATATAAAAGTAATGAGCTATAGCAGCCCGAAAAAAGGTTCAAGTTAATATATATCAAATTTAAAAAGTTAAATCTAATATGGCTCTACGAATTACAAAAATCTATAAACCTTCCGTGCCTATCGCCTTAAGTCTCAGCAATCAGGATGGTCCGCTTAAGTACTCAACAGGTAACAATCAATATCAAATTAAATATTCTTCCGAATAAATAAGAACCGAACCGAGCCAATTCCACTCCAATTAGTTTTGAGGTAGTCTCTCATGCCGTAATATTTATCACAGTCTCAATAGTAAAATTTTATAGAATTATCATAAATTAAAAAAAACACCAAACAGTCTCCTCCCCCAAAACGACTATCTTTGTATGAAATATTTACATTTCTTAGTCGTTTTAACTCGACTACGTCACACCTATCACACATCCACACATCTCCTACACACCATCTTCATCTCCGACCGAAATAGTCTACGGCCTGAATCAGGTTTCTCAGATGATAATTTTAATTCCCTATCAAAGCATTCAATAAGATAAAGTCGATTTTTTTCAGATCGATCGATTTTTCAGATCAGAAAATCAGATCGCATATTTATATCGCAATATAAAAAAATTTACATTCAAAACGCACACGGAGCTCTCTGGCAGGTGTATATATAAGTTCTCTTGCGGGCGTGGGAAACTGTACAGGTAAAAAAGTATGAGGATGCTAAATATACGAATGAAAGAATATTAATGATGGACGAGATATGGACATACGGAGCAATCAGCTTAACTAATGTTGATCCACTTGGATGGATACTGATCACAACTCTCATTCACTAGAGCCGCTCAGCACTCCACAAAGTTTTAGCCACTCCACAATTCTATTTTGAGAGAAAACATCTAAAATTGTAAGGGTTACAGGACCAGTCCTATCTATCATACCACCTTCTGGGTTTTATTATATATATTTTAATTATTGGGAGTATGAAAAAAAATGCTGGTTAATCATCAACCTGGTTGGAGGCCAGATCTAGACAAAACGGTGGGTAAGGAAGCAATTCGAAGCCCAATTCATGGAATTTTGTCATCGTTTTCACTGACTTGTGGCACGGTGCAACTGCACGGTGTTCTGTTCGTCGGTAACCTCTTTTGGGCGTCCACTGCATTCATTTCACCACGTCTCTACTTAGCACACCAATCCTTGATGGTCGATTTTCCTGGGGCAGTGTCCGGAAACTAGGCATCAAGCCAAGTTTTTGCTTCAACTGTATTTTTTCCTTTCAAAAAGCTTTTTATTTTTTCCTTTTTATGCATTTTTTTCACAATAACCAAAATTGCTTGACAAATGTTATAATTCACAAACTAATGATATTTTGATGGCCAGGGCTAATTAACATATGGACATATGGATTTAATTCTAGTAGGGCCATCTATGTGTTAGGCCGAGGACTTTTCAATTAACCTGTTAACATGTACTGATATATATTTTCTATACTTGGATAGGATACGTAGAGCAGAATGTAATTTATACTAAATCTTGCTAGGAACCCTTCTGTGGAATTGAGTGAGTCCAGATTGATATAAATAAACAGGTTTATCTCAGATGTTCGTCAAAATTTTTCTTAAAGTCTCATAATTTGTTTTCCTTAAGATATCCCATCTCTAATGGTCAAGCTCCTTAACTCTAACAGAGTAGACCAGGATAATCTTGCTGACAGAATGTGATATATGCCATTATAGAATTATTATTCTTATACTCGAATGTAGTAATAATCACATGAACAACAAATAAATAACTGATCCAAGAGCGTGATTTGGGTTAGTTGGAGCTAATATCGACAAAAGGTACATGAAATCTACGATGATGACAGTTTCTGGACAATAAACTGTTTCATAGATAATAACATGCCGTGCAATGCGCGATGAAGTGCTTCTGAATTTGTGTAAACGGATCGAATTTTATCATTCTCTTGGCTCTATTCTAGCAAGAATGGTTTGACGTTTTAGACAAATAGATAAAACTTGTTTACGTACTTAAAGTAATATTATCAATTTCAGAATATCCGTAGTGATTTTGGAAATATATGATGTTGCAGTTTGTAATATAAAGAGTATAATGAGCAAAATTTTGCATGAAAATCAAGTAAGTCCATCCATTCTACATTACAAGATATTTATTCTTTCGATTATAGTTTTTAGTTATAACGCTAAGAAAATAAAAGTAAAAATCATATTGGAAACAAACTCTTCTTTTTGAAGGCTGTGATAAAAGCTATAGGAATGCGGGAAAAGCAGGGAAGTGATTTAAGATATGATATGTCTCATATATTGATAAATATATTGGTATTTATACTAAAAAATTATTTTTTAGTTTTCGGCCCATATATTTCATTAATATTACATATTAATATTGATTTTGCTTGAATCAAGCAATGGATTTATGAGACCTCCGCAACTGTGCTCAGTTTGGATGGGTGCTAATTATTCTAGTAAGTTCATTAGACAATATCAATATTGCTCCTAGTTTACTGTTGCTACTACACTATTTTAATTACCTATGACCTCATGGAATTAATTAACGCGTCGGTCCAAAATGTCCTCCTAATTACATATTAATGTGATCATGGCTTTCCATGTCCTTATTACAAAATAAATACGATGTTTTTTTTGTCAAAATAGTTTGGAGATGTAGAATAAATAAAGTAACAATAAAAGAGGAAGAGTAAAATGCCATTAGAAAACCAGATATATAGAATGTTCATTATATTTTCTATTTTATTATTGTTATTTTCCACATAAATTGCTTTTCCATAATAAAGTTCAGTTCACTTCACATGCTTTCAGATCTCCATAATTGCTTTCAGATAACATAACTAATTTCATTTTTATCAAAATTGCACATTGAGAAATAGAGTTAAAAAAACTCATGGTGCTTGATCAGGCAGAAGAAAGGAATTAACGTTTAGTAGGGAGATACGATATTAATTAATAATTTTTCTTAAACTAAATTTATTGGAAGTAATAAATCACATTATTTTACAGTCTTTTGTAATCTTAGTAATTACACGATTATTCATCAAGGTCAAGACAATTTTTTTCAAGATTATCATGCAATTTTTATGTGGAACAACCTTTCAGTCTATCTATTAGCATAACTTAATTCCCCTTTCATTTTCTTCATTACGTCTCCACTTTTTCCTTTTGAGCTATTTGAATTCGAATATTTTTATTTACCACATGAATATATTTATCAACCCAAATCTGCCTACTAATTTAACTCAAGTATTGTTGGCTATTTTTTTACATTTTGCCTGGGCAGTTTTTTTTTCATTTAATGAATAATTGCTTCTAATATTCAGGTTTGTGTTCAAATTGGTTTCAATTGTGTAATTTGTCAAATAACTTATTAATACTTCAACGATCAATCTGTAGGGGGTGTCTCGTTATTAAGTTTCAAACCTATTTGGGCTGGAGTTCCAGAGTAGTGTCTTGGAACCAATCTAATATCTTTACATGACACTGGCAACAAAAGAACTTATATACCATATGGGGGGGGACATATACTGAAAACATACAGCTGAATAGTTGATCTTGAGGCATTCAATTTTTAAATTTTTTCTCTCTATCAATTTTGTATTGCGTCTAGTGCGTTTTGTAAGCAAAATCAGCGAAATTCTTCCACCTTCACCACTGGGGTAGAATAAATTAATCCTCTTATTAGCTATAAATGTGAGCAAAGCAGACTAAAAATTAAACAAATATTAGTTAGTCGGAAAATATATTCAATTTCAGCTAAGAGCATTATTGAGTATCATTTTATTATTCTTATTATATTCATGATATGCAGATATGAAGCTGTGTTAAGTCGTCGGATCTACCATCAATCTGATGCTACCAAAACAAAGTTCTTCAACTAATTACTGATGCTAACTACTACATAACCAACGTGGAGCTGCAGGAAGGCACCTAAATCAAATGGATCGATGACGTTAGTGAATAATTCATCCAAGTGCGAAAGGAAAATAAACTAATTTATATTTAAGATTCTAGGGTGCTTATATAATAAAGGTTGTTATCATAATTTAAAAGCATAAGAAACTACCGAAAATGTTTAATCTGAAGTAACCTAAGATAGATGATTTTTGGACTATGATATTAACATATTTTGAATCACATCATGGTCAAGCTACACTCTATACAATAATGTGAAGATTAATATTTCCTAATGATTCATCATATCTATGATATCTATGATATTTGGTAAAGATTTTTCCTCTAATAAACTGGATTATAATCTGCTGTGATGTATTAAGGACAATATGATATATATATTAAATTAATAATTAATTAACTAATATCATAATTATTCTGTAAAGATTAATGAAAAATCTAATATATTTATTTCATACAAAAAAGTATATAATCTCCAAATAGCTCTGTAACTAACCATATTACTTTCTTACACAATATAGTCAGTCATTAACTGGATACGCTATTAAGTCGGCTCCCTTTTATTGACCAGAACCGAAAAAAACTCGTACTTTTCTACTCCAATAAGATGAAAACAATCCGTAGCAATTTAATAAATTTGGCAACGCGGCTCCGTGTAATCCGATAAGCCAGGAAGTTAGGATCTTCAGTGTGTTTGACATGCCTATATTGCGAAGTATTTCGGAGATCGAAAATACACTGTTTGGCCGAAAGGGTATTGTAATTTTATCTGAGGATAAAGATGTTTTCTTTCTGTAGATATCGATGATGATACAATTTCTGTTACTTTTCCCGATGAAATATTAGATATTTTCTTTTTATTCGGAATGACATTTAATTTTTTAATATAATTTATTTAAAATAACTATTGTTCATTAATCTGCCAACATTGCTGTACAACGGTGCTATTAATTATGCTGTGAAAAATTAAATGTACTTTAAAGAAATATGTTCATCCATCAATTTTTCATCTTTAAAGGCTAACGATAAGTCGGTAATGACGTTTAGAAAATAGCCCAGGAATGTGGTATTTACAGATCTAAATTCTGGGAAACAACACCCGAAAGGGATTATCGAACGATAACTAGAGAATGTTTTCACTTTGAATGAACTCATAGGAATGGTTTTCGTTCTCTACCAGTTTTACTGTTACTATTATATTTGTTAACATATCACTCGACTATCTCCTTTGTAAATAAGTTTGCAAAAATATCCATTGTATTTACCTGCATATGACATTAATATAGCGTTTTATATTTAGTTCAGCTTCTAGTTTTAATAGCTACTAAGCACAAATGGATCTGTTTTTAATAATTACACCGGATCACACAAATTTTAACCGTAATTAGGGATCATGCAATTTCGGTAGATTTATCGATAGTTACATATATATTAGCATTGGAAATTATCGATTGTAAACAGTCGATACAGTCGATAGCCACAAAACAGTCGAAATAGTCGATAATCAAAAAAATAACGACTGAAAATAGTAATTACTATTTTCAGTCAAATGCACGGTTCGACTGTTTTTTTTCCATTCGTGATGTCAGACGGAGATGTACGAATTCTTGTCTGTATAAAATGTGAGATAGGTAAGGACGGAGATAAATGCTTTGAGCTGATAATTTTAAATGTCTTTATATTCTCCAATGGTAGTATAAGCGAAACAGAGATGTATATATATTCATTCATCTAATAACTTTAAAAAAGAAAAGGAAAAAAAATTACTAATTTCTATTATCATGTAATAAATAATATAATTTTAAAGGAAGTAGGATTACTTTTATACTAAATGTTCTGTGGATGTGTAAAAGGAAAGGAATAGTAACACTACAAATGTTTAATCCCGTTTTAATATATTAATTTATTATTGCTATTTTTAGATAATATAGCCTAATAAATATAAATAGTACAATAGAACTCAAATAAAAATTAAAAACTAAAGATTTTCAATAACCATAACTACTAAATAAAATGTAAACATATACCTAATCATTGAAAAATCTAATCCATGATGAACCTAAAAATTATCGTACAATAACTACCAGACCCTTTTTAATTAAAAGTTTTATTTATTTTTTAACGGAAATATTTTCAAATTACTGTGGATATTATCATGTTCAACTTTTCTCCCGTAAGGCGATTTCTTCGATCGTTAATTATTTGCCCAGATTTTGAAAAAACTCGTTCCCTGGGGACAGATGTTGCGAGTATAGAGGAATATTTTATTTGTAACTGATATAATTCAGGTAGTTTAATTTTATTTGTTTGCCAAAAATCCAATGGGTTTTCTAAACGACCAATAAATGGAATTTCCAAATACTGCTAAATCGGTAAAGTTGCTGCAGTACTTGGAGTAATTACTTCTTTCATTCTAGCCATTTTTTTATCAAAATATCTCCAGATGTGGTCACTCATGAATATGGACATTCTCGGTCAGCAGTTTTTTTTTGATTTTCGAGTTGTGGAACTATGGAACTATATTTGTATTTTTTGAAGTTAGAATGGAAGATACCTTTTTTGTAATAACTTTTTGTATCACCTCAGCATTATTTTCAATTTAAATCTTTTTCCTGCTTTTTTAAATCTAGGATCTAAAAATGTGGATTTCCCGCATATCGTATTAATTTCTATAATTGCCAGTCTTTTATTGATGACATCTAATTGACAATTTTGTCATTTTTTCCCCATTCACTTGTTAAAATTGCAGTCCTCTTATTAACCGTATAATCAAAGACATCGTTGGAATATCTTTCACTAGATAACTCGGTGGTCTATTATTTCAATGGGCTTTAAAAGTTGAACACATTCTGTTAAGATAGTCCATGCGTTAACAAATAAAAACTGTGGTACTTTTCTTAATAGCCAACAAAATAAATTGTTGAATATTAAAGTAGGGTTTTCCTATCAGAAAATGCATTTTTTACAAATATTTAATATACTTTATTCACCTCTCTACGGTTAATATGTTTAAAACAAATTTAGCAACTGTTACCCTAAAAAATTCTTCAAATCTTTTGGATCTATGCAATTTCTGAAACCTTTGAAACCTAATTTAATTTTCAAGATTTTAGGGAAAAAGTTTCGACAAACAAGAGGCTTGTACAAAAATCGTTAATGTTTATCAAAAAAGTATTACCTATTATACCAGTCCAAAGTATTACCTATTATGCCAGTCAAAAGTATCTTACTATTTATCATTTACAATTTAATTTTTTTGCCCTCGAAAACTAGCATTCCAAAATGGTGTTATACTAATTTACAATATATAATTATTCACAAGCAAACTACAAAAAAAACCATAAAACCACATATATTACAAATAAATCTATAGAAGCATAAATTCGCCGCATTACTTTCAAGGTCTCATTGAGTCTCACTGTATCTGAAAAATTAGGTCTTCTATTCCAACTCCATTTGAGCTCCTTGAGCCATTGTAGCTGAAATGTACGCTCTAATTCTCTAAGTTCGTCATGCCTTAAACGACTGCCCGTCTCGCCTTCATCAGATTAATTTATGAGCTAACTCATTTGTGATGCTTGCTAACAGGAAATAATGCAGGTAGATTAATTTTACACGTAATCCACCTGTAGTATTTTCTGGATTCTCTTAAATTTGACTACCTTTTTGCAAGTTTTTATAACATTTTAATTAATACTTAACTTTGTTTATTTAGCTTGTTTTATCTTATTTTAATTTTCTTAATTTATATAGTATTTTATCCTTAGTAATTTACTTTTTAAATTTACATTTAAATTTTTTAAATTGTTTCAACACTTTCTTATTATTGCAAAATATTTCAAGTCATTTTAACAAAGCACTGTTGTTAAGACCGAAATTTACATCGTCATCCAATTGGTCTTCCATATTGATATTAATATAATTTACATATATAATATTATACGAAAAATAAAAAATAATCAAGTTTTTAAAAGCACAGGCTATGGTTTAAATTATGTGCAAATAATTGTAATTACAAAAATCTATACAATAACCATATAAACATAGGTTTTGTGAAAATATATTTTCTTCATATATTAGGTACTTGTATGTATCCTGATCATATTCTCACAGCAAAATTGCATTTATTGAGACAAATGGATACTACAATTCATATAACCATCGATCAAATTCGCGCTTTTTCTGTATTTCGGAACCATATGCTTTCCTATATCATATCCACACTGCATCAAACTGGTAATCAGAAGGCTCTATGCCTGTTGAGTAAGCTGGGTGCATACGAGCTGTAATAAGTTATTGTTAGAGTTAACTCAGAGTAGGATGAACTACTAATCTACCAAACGTAGATGAGGCTGTAGCTAGCACAGCCATTGAATTGACTTTGGAGTTGTATAAAAATATAGATTGTCTCATTTTCTAATTATACATCTATATACTTTCTTCAATTTCTTCAGTTTGTACTTGATAACCTCTTAATATCAAGGCTAGTGTTGGCGGACCTGTCAATTCTAGTCCCATTCGCAATAACACAAAAACAAAAGGCTGATCCTATCTGATCGGAGGGCTGATCAAATTGAATGCAAGATCCTAACAACATATCAGCAAAAAACGAAATTTATTAAAAAAGGATTTGTTTTATTTTGTTCCGTATGCAAGCATAATGATCATGGCAATCTCCGCCTCGTATAAAATCGACGGATATTCTGGAATGATACTGCATCAGCGTTATCCATATATTTCACAGCAGAAAATCCAACAACATAACTCAAACGCCATAAATATTTGTACCGAAAGAACATCAGGTGATAGGGAAATAAAGAATATATTTCTTGGGGCATTTTAGGAAGCAGGTGACAAACAACTGGCATTTATTTATGTTACCTTTTTGCAGGTATATGAGCGAGGTTTTATTGATCCATCCGTTCTATTGTTATGGTAGAAATTATGGCTTTTGTTTTCGCGACCCTGTTTTACTAAATATATGACTTTTATTCAACAGGATAGGACATATGTTTGTTTTAGTTTTGTTTGCATTCATTACACATACCGAGGTTAATATTTACGGCTTTTATAACAAAACAGAATGAGTTGTTTGCATTATGTTTTGATACGTCAGTTTGATAATTAAGTTACTTGCCATTCTTACACTAATATCTCACTAATATACTAAGCTAAAATATATTTCTAATGCGAAGAGCTTTGAACATACTTCAACATATAGATTACAACAGAACATATTCAACATCAATCTAATACCTAGTTCCACTTCTACTTATATAGTGCTACTCATAACAAGAAATAATAGCAAGCAGTGATTTTGTATATTATATTATGTTATAGTGTCTGTATAGCGCACGCTTTATGTGATATATGATATACGTGTTAGAGTATGATTGTATAGACGACACGAAAATATTTCAAGACAAAAGGTTTAGGTTTTTCGAATAATTTCATGTTATAGTAGATGTTGTGCAGATGTTAATTAAAGTGAAGTTTTACTTAGGGCTATTTTAGGTTCTTAATATTTAAATTGAAAACTTATTTTAATTATCATTAATTTTTATGTTAATACCAAACATTATATGTTTTAAGATGTTTAATTATAACGCTATATCTAATATAATTAAACAAAATACGCTATTTACTCTATAAATGTTAAATAATTTACCTCAAAATTGAACAGTGCCTTTCTCTTCCACTTTATTAGTTGCTAATTTCTAATAAAATTAAATTCTAATACGCTATCATCAATAACGCTTTTGATCCTTTGGTTATAGATAGTTCACTAGCGCTCTATTAATAACACTGCAGGGTAGATACATAATTCGATAAAGAACAAGGCTTAATGATTACTTATTTTGGACTATGAACTGCAAAACAATTATTTCATACAATGAAATCCATATTTGTAAATTAGTGTTAATATTTTTTTTGTAACAACAGTGATAAGAATATCTGTTTCTGGTTCGATTTTACACTTTTATCCATGAATTTACCAAATAATTATTTCTTTACATAATTCTACAAATCCAGCATAATATAGGGCGAAAAAATCAATATGGAAAGTTGCTTTGGCAGAAAGTATTTATAACTTTTGCTCAAAGAAACATATTACTGATGAAATATATGTAATTGTTTCACAGAGTAGCGTCTTGGGATAACTCCTCAATCTGATATTGCTAATATATTATGCTTTTGATATCTCAGCAACCATTGCAACTGTAGTTGAAATACTTGCTTAAGATGCAAACACTTGAAAAAACATATTCTACTTTGTGCTTTAAAAAATGACAAGCGACAGTCAATAGTAACAAACAGTAACAAATGGTCTCGATCTGGAAAATACTGCTTAATAGCTCAAAATATCAATTTTGTATTGTGGCAAAACGACAAAATACTAATTATACCATTTGAGGGATGCCCGATTCCTCAAGAAGAATCAACCAAATGCCCCTTTCTGGATGGCAATATAAATTGGTAACATCATAAAAGATAAAAAGCAGATCAGATAAGACTCAAAATCAAAGAACTGAACTGGTTTGTCGCAAGATATTTTCAACTTAATCTAAGATAAAGTCAGTCAATTATAAAGGCTATTGGAACTAATAAGGTGCAAATATAGGGTTTAACTCACCAACAACACTTCAAATCAACTAACACTAATTAAACACTATCAAAACGATAATAGAAAGATTATTTACCTAAGCATCGTTATGTAATCCACTATGACCGGCGAACCAAACCATGCAAACTTGTAGAGTGCGTCAGTGTTTCTCGTAGTTTTAGCATACGTACTCAGAAATACATATTATATATACATATTAATATATTTATTCGCTTGCTTGTGTGTAAGATATAAAAACGTATTATTCATCGTGTTCTGCGAATGTTTCTCAATTTCAGGCACGCAGCATATTTCTAAATATCGAAATGACTAGTAGACAAAAGTAGTAACTTCAGATGACGAATGATGCTGCAGGTGTGATTTTGACAAATCTTTCAAAATTTAAACATTTTGTTGACCGATGTCCTATACTACGAAACATTGATTTAAAAAGTAAATAATTTTATATTATTGTTCTCGTTTACTTTTTCTTGCACTACTCTATTTAATTTCGCTAATGTACTGATAATTATCGTAGTAACAGTAGGTTTAGAAAATTTACTTCCGTCAAATAAACTAAAATTGTCTTATATTCATTACTGTTCTAAGCCGCACAATTCTTTTTGTTATTTTTTATTTAAGTTTTTAAGTCACAAGAGTCTTGTAATATAAATTCTTATCTGCATTAAACAGTGAAAGATTACGTAATTATACGAGGGTCAAGGTAAAGCTAGTGAGGATATAAAAGTAACCCACTTTTTATTGAGTAGTGTGTGTTGAACAGTTTATTGGAAGTACAAATTAATTGAGTCCAATATCAAACAATGGCTCTGACTTTTATATATCAGTATTTCAAATTATTAGTGATGTCATAGAGGTTTTTGTAATAATAACAATATAAACTGATTGTTTCGGGGCTCATATGATGTTAAGTTTGAAAAGGACTGTAGTATAGTGTTTCAGAAATAGCTCATATACTTAATGTAATTAATTCAGCAAAAATCAGTAGTTAGCTACGATCAACAGGTGGTACGAAGAGTCTCAAATAGTTTGAAATTATCACGAGAAAGCTTTCCTACAACTATTATCTTACAAACTTATAGACAAATAAAATGTCTTAGAATTTTTCAAGATACTTATAACAACTAACTAAATAACAAGAACAATAGAGACTCTCAAATTATTAGGAACAAATTTAAGTATGTGTCTGGTGGCGACAGTTAAATAAGGAGAGCATGGGACAGTTAGAACTAGGTGGTTACGTAATCAGTGAGTTGATAACAACGGCTATTAAGCTATATTTTAAAAAATGTACTAAAAATTATGTTCAAGTGTATATTGAACAGCGATTTTCCATGAATGCAGTAAATTATTCCAACTCTAATTCTATTAATAACTATTCTCGATAACTTTAGATTAACCATCGAGTATAAATTAAGCTTGAGATAATATTTATCTAATAAATAGTGAAAAAACTAATTTTCAAAGTTCAAGTTAGTTTTAATCTCTTCTCTAATTTAGCTGAAGTTTTAGTTAGACATTGGTTCTAGAAAATCAATAATAAAGTTAAATTATTTAGAAATAATTTAGTATTAAATTATATTTTTAATACTCGCTGGTTTTGGCTTAGTAGTGAATATTAATACTAATTATTTAAAAAATACCATATCATTTCCTATACGTAAAATTATCGTAGTTTATCCTCTTCTTATCAAAATAATTGTTATAATAAAAGGACACATCTCCCTATTGAATCAATCATTCAACAGTTCTGTATCTGCTAGTAGTTCAACAGGTCTAAGATGGTGGAGTTCGTGAATTGCCTGTACTTACAAAATGACCTCTTGAAAATCCTCATCTTATAGAACGTCGTTGAGAATGCAATATGGCGCATCTGCGATCATATTTTACAAAAACGACGACTTTCAGTTATGAAATATTTACATATTCAAAATTATGCTATTCGCATTATAAATTATTCCACCCTGTTTACATTTTAAAATGCCAACGGTGTCGAGATATTTGAACTGAATTCCTTATAAGCA
The DNA here is from genome assembly GCF_030347505.1 of Rhynchophorus ferrugineus. Lineage (NCBI taxonomy): Eukaryota > Metazoa > Arthropoda > Insecta > Coleoptera > Curculionidae > Rhynchophorus > Rhynchophorus ferrugineus. The sequence goes on along the minus strand of NW_027472580.1, from coordinate 38,642,791 downwards.
AAAAACATACTAAGCTTTACTGGAATATTTAAATAGTGTCGTTTTTCATTATTTCATCTGGATGCAACAAAATGAAATTTTAAAATTTACTCTCTTCTGAAATGTTGAAAAGTCATTGCAAACTTTAATTTAATGTTACGTGTAATGCAACTCTTGGAAATGTATATCGGTAATAATATTATAATTCAATTAACAAAACTTGTTATAAAGTGTATGTGGTAGGAAAGTTTAATCAATCAAAGTGTTAATTAGTTAAAGTGTGTAATAAATAATAAAAAAGCTTTGATATATCAGAATTAGCCCATTCGATCCTAATTATTATTTCTGATCTAGAGATTTTTGGATTTTCAACAGATAATCCCGGAATTATGGAATAAACCCATAAACCCGGAAAACGCACAATGAAAAGTTCGTGTACTATAGTAAAATTAGCTTTCCGCTAATATTTTATATGAAACAAATTCATAATATAAATATTCAATTTATGTGTCATTGTGACGATTTTGTAATTAACCTAATACATTACTTAGAGTAAGTTCGGCAAATATATTTTTAAACATACTAAATCTGGAAACCAAAATATAGTTATTATTAAATTCTTAGAAAACAATATTGAATATAGCATTAGTCGTACAAAATTGGCATTATAATGGCAAAGTGTTTCTGTAAATAAGTTCACCTAATACCACTAAATTCTTATTTCTCGAATTGCACACGATTATTAAAATATATGAGTGCTGTTTGAACGCCAATTTCTGTGCGGCCAAAACGCGCAAGAACTGTAAAAAAAATACTCCAATTTATTTTTCACATAATAGAGTAAGTTCTGTTCAATGTTGTTTTTCATTAATCCTAATAAACTCCAATGAAATTGTATGTTTCGGTTTATCAACTTTTGATATATTGAGGCCAAAGCATCATTTACTGTCCCTAGAATATATAGACAGATATAGATATAGACTATCTTGTACGATTGAAACTCTGAAAAGTTCTGTCTTAAGATACGAAAATAGTCTCGTTTGACAATGCAAATCCGTCCAAAACCCCAACATTTTCTTAATCCAAATAAACAATTATATTCATAGATATTTTATCTTAAATACATTCCCATTAGTTAAAACTGAAGCCAGAAGGTTTTTCTTACTCCAACAATCCTATTTTTATTTGATTTCTTATTTAGTGAATAGATTTACCAACGCGATTGCGGAAGATTATTCTAATTCCACAGAAGGCATAGAATAGCTCCCCTTTACACCAATGCGGGTTTTGCGATCGTTTGCAAAGGTTTTTCATGATTCCACCACGATCGTCATCATCATCCATCTATTCTGATGATATCTAAATAGCCTGCGTTTGTATGTTTATTTCTCAACGAGCATACTGCTGTTGTAGGATTTCGAGTATTCGGATGGCCGCAGCTGTTCTGGTGTCCGTCAATGTCCGTCTTATATATTTCCGATGGCTTTCTATGATCTTGATTCAAGTCTTGTTTTGGAGCTGCCGCTGTACCTTCCATTCAAAAACCATGATCTTTGTCATACGTGATCGACATTTTATCGTTCATGGATAACCAGTTTCACAAGTGGAAACCAAGTCAATTACATTTTTCACTATTAATTCATGTAGAGCCAAAGTATCAAAGTTACTCTGGTATCTATTTTAATATAAAGGGTTTCCAAAATGTTTTATAGCTAATTTTCTATTCATGGTTAGTTTTATGTTGACACTAAGCACTATTAAGTAAAATACCTTATAATTTACTATGAGCCTGCAATGTAATTTTCCCTTTTCGGAAACAAAATAGGACAAAAATAAACTTTTTACGAATATCATACTTTTACGACTGTTGTTTCCATCGATCTATAGCTATAGAACGTGAATTGCTAGAGATATACGGCTTTAATATAGCCATTAGATAAAAAATATTTTTGACCAATATAAAATCTAAAAGAGAAAAATATTATGAAATAGAATTAATTTTAATTTATAATTTACAGCTAAGCTACAATAAGGACAAATATTTAATAATACACAACAACATAATGATTATCTTTAAAAAAATATAACGTCTTTAAGGTAACTATTCATTTAACAGTTTAATATAAGCGCGCAAAAATACATGTCTATTAAAACTAGTTTAACTGAAAATATTCCTAAAACTTCGATATATTCCAAAGATTTTTATAAAAAGCGGTCATCTACAATTAAATTTGAAACTCGGAATGTCTTAAAAAAAACAAACTTTATTTCAAAAATAATAATGAAGAGCTTTACACTTAACAACAAACGTATACCTGTAGAGTCATATGGTCATTTATGTGCATTCGAATGCTTACTAACCTTTAGACCTAAGAAAAACGCTAAAAATGTAATTACGTACAGGTTACGTTACAATACAAGGATTAAGAGGACTGAAAACTAAGCATTCTGCGTTTACATTTATAGTAAAAATATGATGTGTTAGCATTTTTCTTAGGTCTAAAGGTTAGTAAAGCATTTGAATGAACATAGTGACAGTAAAAAACCTTTACTAGCGAATTTAAACCGAATGGCTTTTACCACCATACGGACGAAGCAGAAAAGGCTCTTAGAATATTTTATAGGTCTCTGATATTAAACAATAATTATGAATCGGTTTTATAGCAATAATTAAATCGAAATTTACATATTTATTATATAATTAATAATAATTTTGTCGCTAAAGACTCACCAAAGCAATATTAAATATTAGCTTTACATTGTAAAGGCATGCAAGGTAATTACTACTTATTTACTATAATGTAATTGCTATATTACATATTTTAGTTATTGTATTATATTATTATCTTATATATTTTCTTAGAATAATAAATGTAATTAATATCCACAATTCACACATGGCTATTTATTTTGAAAAAAAGTCGGTTATTTTTTGTCAATAAAAGTGACTTCAATCCATATTTTTCTCAATTCTGAAAATTAAAACTCATGTTCTCTATGACAATTGAATAGATAAATCGTGGTATATTAAACTTCATTCATTAGTGTTACAATATTTGCTGAATTTCTTTTCAAAACACAAAAATAGTTAATGCTTTTATCAGTTTCATACTAACCAAAAATTTGCTAAAGATATTTAATATATAAGAATAATTAATTAATTTTCTGAGATATTATTAACTATTGGCTTCCTAATTGGAATCGCGTTTGTTCACAACTAGTCGATATGTCGTTACTGAATGCATTGAATGTCGTGTGAATCGTTAGTGATTGCATCTTCAGGTTGATGCAACTCGTAATATGCTATTGCTTTAAACCCAAAACTAAAGGAGATCAACTAAAAGCAACAGGGGTGTGTAAGGTTGTAGATATTGTTTTATCATTATAGGTTAGGTTTGATGTACCATCAAGCTCCTAAGTCACTACAGGGACCAGTGCGTCGTAGGAGTTATGAAATTGTTACTATCAATTTGCATGTAAAATATACCACTTTGAGTATTTTCAAGGAATCAGTAATTTTTTTAATGGATTTTCTTCAAATAAGTAAACTTGTTTTAAGCCTTAGATGACCATTGGAATATATATTAATAGTGATGGAAATTATACTGAAAGTAAAGTCAGTGTTGCAAGTAGAAATCTCTTTTTCCTTTCGTTTCCGGAATTTTTCACTTTCGGGGACCTATTGGACAACCTGGTGTTGTCATTTTCAAAAGACGATACCAGACATTCCCATTCAGACAATTATTATCGGTTTTTTTCTCTGATAGATCAAATTTTTTCATTATTTCCTACTATATTCAATGACCTTCAGGATCAGTTTTACTTTAGTTAAACAGAAAAATCACAATGATGTGTTAGTTAGAGACCAGAAATATAATACATAATAAAACACAACGACGGTACTTGAATAAAATAGGAATGAAAATTGTTGCGATAAAAGAGAAAAGTTTCGAATAGGGTAATAACAAGTTTGGTATAGTAAATTTGTAATAAATAAGACATATAAATCGAATAAAGCATAAACGCATACATAAATGTATTTTATGAAAACCGGGATCAGTGAAGTTGTGCTACTATGTGCCATTATTTTAATTTTATATGTGAATACCGAAATTGTATTGAAAAAGAATGTTTTAAAGGAACCAACTACATGTTATACTTAGAAACAATCACTGTATTTTTTGCTACTTTCATATGATATATTTAAACAACTTTTTATATAAATTACCGCCATAAAAAACAAAATGCAAGTTTACTCTGGCTTATACAAATAATATCACTCTAATTAAATATACCCACGTACAATACACTAAACTTTCTTCATTGTTACCTCACTAGTTTACCTTTTACAGACATTTAACTGTAAACAAGGTTTTCTTCATGACTTCTGGCAATGCTGGCGATTATATATTCAACATCACCCACTCTTTTTACTATTGTTGGATACAAACCTATAAACATTACCAATTAAGTTTTGTTTTATAAGTATTGTAAAACTAAAAAATTACCTTAGTTCACAACTCATTAGTGTACAATAATAATAGTTTAAATATGTATACGTTAAATATGTATATATATGTATACATATTTATAGTATGTATACTGATAGTAATTTAACAATTAAAAAATTTTATTACAACATTTATTACAACCATATATATTAGTCAGAATAGCATTTATTATGTCAATTAAGCCTTATAGTCTGTTATTAAAGGTAAAAAAGTAAAGTCTTTCATGTCAACGATGAATATTATCAACTTTTAAGATAGGTTTCCAAAAGTTTGAGTTGGATTTTGGTCTAATAAGTCTTGTAATTAGTTGTCTCTGAAAATGTTTGTTTTTCCAAACCGCTATAAGTCACTGATAACAAAATCGTTTATTAAAACTTCTAAATCGTTGAACCTAAGCTAAGCTTGACCAATAGATATCGCTGAGTAAGATACATATAGTCCAAAATCCTGCAAATGTCAGATTTATCTAAGTATTCAAAAACTGTTTTTTCATTTACTTTTTTCCGCTATTTACAGTATATTAATACGGATAAGAACAATGGACTACAGATAACAAATACTATATGGCAAAGTAGAATCATACTCTAATAGTTTTTAACAATTACAAAATATATTTTCAGAGACCACAGAGGATTAAAATCAGACAGTTAATATAATATTGCATTAATTTTGATATATATGAAAACAGAATCCATTTTCTTCTGTCAGCAATTGGGCACAGATGCGAGATCAGTACGGTTTATTTCCCTAATTCTTTCACTTTTAATTTATTTTTGGAAACTAAGATAAGTATATGGTATTATATCTTTTCTGCTTTAAAATAAGACATATTTCACATATGGCAAATATAGACAAATATACTAGTTTAAGAATTCGTTTTAGTAGTTTATTTTATTTCTTTTTTGCAGGTAGTTCAGTTGTCGATTAAAACTGTTAACAATGAAAATTATTGTATAATTTCTATATAGTCTTATTGGGTTAGCCTAAAGTGAATGTTTTACTTTGAGTTACATTTATTACAATGTAAAAAGGCATTGTAATCGCAATGGCTAAGGCAACAGAATGGTACTATGGCTGCTATAATTGCGGATTCGAATACCACAGGACATGGATTTACTCTATGTTTGTGAATGTTATTGCGAATGTCCCTAAGCGACAGTGTAAAATCGGACAATAAATAACCACCTAAGTAAAGCCTGTGACCAAATTGGATAAGACTATATGTTTTCTGGGGTGCTTTCGTCTTAATGCCGAGATACTGCTGATCCATGATGGTGATGATGATGTTTGGTTAAAAATGCTTGTTACAGATAAAACCTACTTGGTGAAAAGGAGGCTTTAAATTATAATTCAACATGCTCTTTAATCGATTCTACTCAATATTCTATTGCTATTATTTCTAATAAGAATAATCGTTGAAAGTTTTTATTAAAAATGAAGTGGCGGCTTGTTGGAGTAGCCGTTAATATAATGCGAGTATATGTTATATTCTGACATTATGTGCTATTTGAATTAATTTCGGCACTAGTGAGCAATTTAAAACTGTTAGCGACTGTTTGACATTAATATATTAATTAAAAATATCTAAAAATCAACCAAATAATCAGAACAGCGAAAGGGCTAATAGAATGACAACGAATTTATTTAAATTAAACTTTATTTAACTTTAAAATTCTTTTATTATCTCTATTATTAAGATTACTATTTTAAAAAAGGGGTTAAAATAGTCTAAACTGCCGAACTGTCATCACGTAATATAATTTTAATTTTATAGATCGTTTGGGTAAGTCTATTTGTCTCAAGAGGTCGGAATTATAGGCCGATATCTCTTGAATTTATAGTCACGATAATACTCCCACTCATATGATATTTTCATAAAAGCCTTCGAGTTATACCAATTTGTAACCATCATGTTCGCCTGATGCAACTCTGGCTATATAAATTTGAAAAATGGCTTTAGGTATAGTGGAGTGACGTAAAAAGCTGTTAGTGAATTGAACATAGAACGTAAAACGACGGCCAATTAGAATTAACAATTACTCTTAATAATTAACTAACTTTAATTTTAATTAAAAGTATATTTCTACACATTTTAAGAGCAAAATCTTTTATTGCACTATCCATGTCTGTAACATCAGACATTTTTTGCTCAATAGCCGAGATAGCTAGATGGTTAGTCTTAAAATATTGATTATTGAACTTATTATTGAAATAAATTTTGATTAACATTGTAACGTAAATTGAAATTGAATGAAATAACACACACTCTAAAGGTATCAACTGAACGTGTACATCATATAATTCACGAATATTTCAGTATGAGAAAGCTTTGTGCAAGTCTGTGCGGTGCCGCGCGAGCTCACTTTTAACCATAAACAACGACGAGTTGATGATTCGGAGTCGTGTTTGAAGATGATCAAGCGTAATAAACCCGAATTTTTGCGTCGATATATGACAATGGATACCGCTTATCCGAGTGGACTGCACACGATGAACCTGCTCCAAAGCATGGGAAAACGCAATAGTCGGCTGGCAAGGTTATGGCGTATGTATTTTGGGATGCACATGGAATAATTTTCATTGACTACCTTTAAAAGGTAAGGACCATCAACAGCGACTATTACATAGTGTTTTTCAACCATCTGAAGGACGAAATCGGCGAAAATGGCCGCATTCGATGAAAAAGAAAGTGCTGCTTCATCAAGACAATGCACCGTGTCACAAGTCAGTGATAACGATGGCAAAAATCCATCCATCTACCGTATGGTCCAGATCTGGCCCCCAGCAACTATTTCTTGTTCTCATATATGAAAATAATGCTCTCTGGGAAGAAATTTTCGTCGAATGAAGAAGTGATCGCCTAAACTGAGGCCTATATTGAAGCAAAAGACAAACTGTACTCAAAAATGGTATCGAAAAGTTGGACGGTCGCCATAATCATTGTATCACCCTTGAAGGGAATTATGTTGATTAAAAAAACAAATTTTCCAAAAAAATGTGTTTTACTATGGTAGGCCGGGGACTTTTCAATTAATCTGTTACTTCTACTTCCTGCATTACAATCACTGAATGTGTTTGGCTTCTTAGATTTTAATGAGAATTTTACCAGGTGCTGTTGAATGTAATCGAATACTAATTAGCATTGGGTTGTTCAAATATTTATAAGATATTATTATTTATTACAAAATTTCAGGTAAACTCAAGTTCAGATACATCGTAGTTGGCTTTATAAAACTAAATTTAAGGTCTTAAAAATTATTCAAGGTAACTTAATAACTGTTGATGTCGGCTTGGCGGTGAAAGCGATAGGACGGTCCTCCTACTTGCGATAGGTGCGGGTTCGTATCCTGCTGCGGCAAGGATGTACTTTAATTTTGTGATCGTAATTGTAAATCTCTTTATTCAAAAGGAATAACCATCACGGACAAATCACGCCAGTAACCAGATTAGGTCTTCCGCAATGGTCTTAAAGTTAGTCGCTGGTCAGTCGATAGGTTTATTACCAAGCACCGTAGTTCGGAGCCCATATTAAACAGTAGGTCCAGATAAACACCCGTTGACTGTTAATGTAGGTGTATTGCTTTAAAGAGAATGAAATAACTTTGGAAAACCAAAATTAAAAACCTAATTGCGGTTTGTTCCTAAGATCCTTTTTTTAAATAACAGTAATAAGTTACAAAATCTCTATTGCAATCTACATATTATAGTATTAAGCTCATGAATAATTCCCATAAAATATTTCGTTTAATAACGTAAGTAATGCCTGATTCGCCTTTATTCAACGTAAACGCGATCAAGAGGAAATAATTTACCAAATACAGGAGGAGAAATACACCTTCAAGTATCTCAATATATTACGGGCACGGCATTTATGTTTATTATTTTTCCCTCTTTCGAGCATACCTGCTTTTATAGCAGGAAAAAAAAGAATAACATTTCCCAGGCGTTTAGCGCGAATGGCGGTTACGAAGAAAATGCGTGCGCGTTCTTTTTATCAGTTAATGGAGGTTTTTATGGTGTCCCCTAACAACCGATGAATACAGAAATTCTTTTACAACGCCCGAGTTGTTTATGGCAAAATAATGCAATATTTTCAGATAACGATTTTTGCTATATCTCTGTATTGTGTAGGAACACTATCGATATATTAGGCTGAAGAGGAAAATCCATTATTTGAGAACGACCAAAATGGTTATTGAAACTGATATACTCATTATAAAGAAATCATGGTGATACCCAAGAAACTATAGAGAAAGTTAACCATAACATAGCTTATAAAATATTTTCAATCAAAAACAAATTTCACTATTTTGGAGACAATGAAGTATTTATCAACATCGGATCATTCTCGCGTTATCGGATCTTTGAGGGACCACTGGTCCTGAAGTATTAAATATATATTAGACCAACTGATATGCTAAATTATTTTAACCCACAATAATAAAACTATAGTATATCCAAAGTTATTTTGTACATACGTCATCTAAATTTACCGTCATTTTTAAGTCAAAACTTTGTAAAAAAAATTACATTTTTTCTAGGTATTTCCCCTCACTACTAATTACGCATTCTGTCCATATTTATGGAAGTTTTTTGATGCCCGTATCGAAGAATTCCTTTGGCAATTCGGACAGCCCTGTGCGCACGAACTCCTCTACCTCGTCGTCAGTGTTGAATCTTTGACATCGGAGGGTTTTTTCAGTAGTCCACACATGCGGTAGGCGCAGGGTGATAAATCCGGAGTGTAGGGGGTGTTTCAGTACCCCCTGCGTGAGACGCGCGGTATGAGGGCGTACGTTATCCTGGAGAAGAATCACACCTCGCGCTCTTCCTTTTCGAACGATAAGAGGTTTTTACGTGTATTTTCAGAAGGTTGGAGTAGTCTGCAGCATTAATGGTACATTGGGTGCGCAGGAAATTGACGTACAGCACGCTCCGCCGATCCCAGAACACCGTACACGGAACCTCACCCGCGGACCTAGTTGTCTTCGCTTTGACTGGCGCCCCATCCTCCCATCTCCCATATTACTCTTGGGAGTCTAACAGTGTACCCATGTCCCGTCTATAGTGAAGATTCGCGTTAAAAAACCGCGTAAATTTTTGCTCGAAGTTTAGGAACCCATAGCAATAGCGTGAAGGTGTTCATGGATGATAGACTTTACGCTATCAATACTGATACGGAGTTCAGACGCAATGTCTCTAACATTCATCCTACGGTCCTCCAAAATGAGTTGTTCTACGCGGTGAATGTTGTGTGGTTTTGGGGCCATTCTTGAATGCTTTAACCTACTTAAACCCGGCAGTCCTACTCAGGCACTCGCTTCGCAAACGCAAAAAGCTTCAGTTTAACACCTTCCCACACTAAAAAACGAATGAAAATACGTTGCGCTATGGCGGTCGGCACTTGACGTTCACTGATAGTCGTAGCACACGCGTGAAACATACGCTCCCAACTAAACTATGCCATCACATACTCAAGGCACGAACTTCGAAACATACATGCGAGCCATCTACAGCGTTTGTCTCCATCATATTTGTACCACCCTTGTAATTTATTATAACATTTTAATTTATATAAGTAATATATAAGTATATATAAACCAAACTGTGATCTGATGTGATATCGTATTATATCGTAGTGTTCTATCACTACAACATACTAGACTATAACTAACCGACTAATAATTTTATTTTATTTGAGTTCGGAGTTATGAAATATGTGAGATTTAAAACAATAACTTTTGTTTTACTAGTAAACTATTTTAATTTAGCCGAAAAAAAGATATCATATTAGAGCGCCTGTATAAACAGTGATGGTGTACTAATCTTATTTTAATATAAAACAAGTACTTATAAAGTAAAAACACTCTGACTTCATACATATTTCTTAGAATATCCAGCTTCTAGTAGAGGCGCTACATAACACCTTTTTCCTGAAGAGATTATTACAGTTTAGTTATTAGTTGTTAGTTATTGGTATCCAATAATTCAGTTAACTCCATCAGCAGAATCAGTCGAAATATTGTTGTATCAACTAAGAGTTTTCGTTTATTTTGACTTTGGCTAACATATATAAAATAAAGGAACAGAAATAATGTTATCAAATATAATTTATTTTAATATTGTAGTACGTTTAATTCATATATTATTAAAATGCTTAAACTGCAAGGGCTTAGCCACAATAGCTTGTAGATTGGACTTGTTTTATCATCTTGACATCTTGACATAACTTTTTTCCACCTATGAGGTAGAGTTTTATACGCATTTTGTACAGTAGCACCCCCTGGAGGATTAATTTGACTAATTAACAATTGTACTTCCAAGTAACGTATTTTACTCTGACTGTCATATTTACCGGATAAAGTTTCGTTCTTGTTTCCTTCGTTGCTGTATTTCCCTGTCAAGTCATTGGGATTCACTCATTGTATCACTGTATTTCTCTTTAGATTTAATTAGGTTTAATCACTGTATCCTCCCTGATGCACTGCCATATCTGCAAAATAATATTCAATTTCCTTATACATTCTAACCAAATGCTCTTATATATTCTGAACAATTACACACATATCTATAAACGCAAATCTAACATACTATACAATTCGATCTTCTATAGTTCTATATTAATACTAATTATTATTACAGAACTTAGTATTAAATGTAATTCAGTAGACTTAGAACTTATTAATTAGAATTAAATAATTGCCAATTATAAAAATCAACGGATAAGATATGTTTTTCAAAGCACGGATTTTTGCTGATTCTAATACTTCATGTCTAGGACCAGTGGCTAGGTTCAGCGGAACCTTGGTAACCTTACAGCTTGAACTAAGGTAATTTTCTACTAAGTGATGTTAAGAACACTCGCAAAACGATTGCCAATCCAATAAAAGCTCATTTTATTTTCTTGATACGTTGTTTTTTTTTCTTCGATGACACGTAAACTGATAAAATACAGACAACGCTAGCTCAAGGGTATTGTAATAAACATATCATAAGTCATATTATGTCGCGAGATACTACACCAATTTTTATATCTAGTGCCCTTTTAAGTGTGTTATATTACATATATTCCATCAAAGTTATCGGACTTTACGATAGAAACCATTAGGAGCCAGTTGCTAGATGGCAAGATCAATTTAGTACGGCATCGAAATGTTATAAGAAACTTTCCGCTACTTAGGATAATTAAAAAATAATACGATTTTCATAAATTTGATAATATTGTAAAACATTTTGCAATTGTCGATGTCTGAGAATCTGAGAAAAAGATGTTGTTTACAAATATATAATCTTGTTATAAAGTATCCAAATATATAACTAGATTGTCATATATATCCTAAAATTAACTCATTAAAAAGGCCCGGCATCTATGTAAATAAAAAAATATTCTCTTGGTTCATATTATGCACTAAAATGTAAATAGTTAAACGTAATTTATTGTTAAACGTAATTTGCGAGTGTTCTTAACATCATATTTGTGCATTATTCATGTCTTAAAATATTAAGTCATTCCCAGCATAATTTAGAATAATTAACTTATTAGTAATTTTAAGCGAAGAAATGTTATTAAAATGTTTTCCAAATATTGCGCAGAACTACATAAGGCACCCGTGGTTCGGTGATTTTATTGACAGCTAATGCTTCTAATTGTATTGTAATTCTATTGCTCTAATTGTATTCAAATCAACACCCTATTGAAGTCGAAGCTGTAAATTATTTAACTGAATTCAACTCAACTTTCCAGACTTTCAGTAGAAAAGATACAATTTGTAAAGGAAAATTTAAAAAGATGTAAATGCAAAAAATTCAAACGATATGTATAGATCAAAATATTTCTTTCATTTCCTACAACTGCTTCTCATATTTCTACCAATATGGCGATACCGTGACAAAAGAAAGATAGCTTTAAAAAGCTGCTGCTTTTCCTTAGCATTAAAAACTTTGTGTCAACTTGGTGAATACGCTGTCTTCACAACTCTTGTTACGCGCGGTCAAGAATTGTTATACAAGCGGATGACTTTCGATCTGGTACCCACAATTTCTGTTTTTTTTTGTTTAATACGCTATTAAACTGATTAAACTGATTCCATTAACGTCGATAAACATCTGCAATGACGATATATAGATATTCATTTGGTTTTAGCAGCTTTTAATACCTTACAACTTGCTGATACCACCACCATGTAATAATGTATTTCTGATAACAGCAATACTTTATGGCCATAATATTCCGGTTCGTTGTCAATCTAAATGACTTTTCTGCATTTTTGTGTACTTACATTGATCATATTTTTTCTGCCAAATAATGAAACTGCATTTTTACATTAAGTATTAAAAACCGGTTATGATAGAGCAGCATCACCATAAATTTATAAGTGTTTCATAAGTCTCTTCCTCAAATCATACAACAAACGCAATCAACGTCGAGATTGGAATATTGAGCATTCTGTGATTGGTACTTGTAACCCGTGAATAACTCTAATGAATAATAATACTAAATACAAAATTGTCACAACCATGGAATTTAATATTTAGGTTAGGTTGCTTAACAAATGCTTACATTGATTTTTATACGATATTTTACAAAAAATATTATTGATTAAAATGCGGGGAACTATGACAAATAAGTTTATAATTTAAAGAGTATTTCATTCAAATATGAGTAAAATTGTTAATTGTATTTTCAGTATCACTTAAGTCATCCGTTGATATAAAATTAAAATAAAATTTATATTTTACTAAAGAAACGTAATAAAATAGTAACAAAAACTTTATTGTTAATGGCCTGACGATCGCTAATTATTATAATGAAGTAATGAAATGATATGGATAGTTGCAGTTTCAGATGCTTTCCGTTTGTAAACGTAAATACATTTTTGCAATTGTTGATTAATAAAGGTATCTTGTACATGACGGAATGGTGAGATAATATCTAGTATATCTCTTTAATATATATTTAAAAAATATGATTTATTATATCAAATAACCCAAAGAAATTAATGTTCAAAGAGACACCATCGCATTTTTGGTTAATTCAATATTTTACCAGTGGTTTAAACAATGTAATGTATTTTCGAAATTGCAAAATGCTTCTGTTCAGAATGAGGGGGTTTGATGGCAATTTTTTTAACACCAAGCGTGTATTAGTCCTACCCAAAAACTATATTGCAAGTAGAGCTAAGCAAGGACATATTAATTGTTGATATTTTACTCGCCTAATTACTAAAATTTATATGAAGCATCTTGAAAAGCGTCCAAATTCTAAATATCATTCAAGAATATATTGTAAATACATCACATTATATAGTTTCGATTCTAATTTAATTTAAAGTTTTTCTGTATCGATATCTTTTTGGTAAAGTCATTACCATTATTAAATTTTGTAGTCTACCTGTTTTATTATCAACCACGCAGAAATTCTAATCGTTCAGTTTCGCAATCCCAAATGAAAACTAATGACTTCGCGAACCATAAATTGCACGGTGAAATGTTTGATAATTAAAATGAAAAATCATGGCGAAAGAGAATTGTGATTTGGAAAATACTGCCATATTTCCTTTCCGCTTTATTTTTCCAACGGGCAAACTATTCCGAAACATCTTGTTTCATATAATGGTTTTAATGTATTTTTCTATTACTCTGTTTTATTAATATTTTAATTTTGTAATTGTTATATACTACAAAACTATAACAATATGGAATTAAATTATTTTCTGATTAGTCTAAAATGAAAGTTTTTCCAGAATATAATTTATTTTATAAATAAGATGGATCTAAAATTGATGTTATAATATATCATTTACATTGTCATATTTAAGCAATCAAACATTATTTCAATTATTCTGCGTTATAGTCCTTTAATGTGTAACGATAATGTGTTCGATTACATCATATATCAATACATTCGACCACATCGATGTTAATAATATTAAACCAGTTGTTCAATCAACATTTTTAAATAAGAGAGAAGCGTTAGAGATATGTAGTTACATATTGCAAAGTGAAACCCAGCAGCTTTATCTCAAAAATCGATAATTTGTTTCTCTCAAAACAATTTTGATGTATTTACTTTATTTTGTCTTAAATCAAGATTAACAGATTTCCAATAATACTGTCAGTAAAATATGAGGGTAGGTTTTATTAGTTTTGTTTATCGTAATTGCGCACTGTAACAGGTCAACTGAAAAGCTCCTGGCCTACCATAGTAACACACATTCTCTTGCCAAAATCAATATTTTTTGTTCAACATAATTCCCTTCAAGGGTCATCCACTGATATAGCGATCCTCCAACTTTTCGATACTATTTCTGTAGTATGATTTGTTCTTTGCTTCAAAATAGGCCTCAGTTTCAGCTGTTCCTCTTGATTTGACGAAAATTTCTTCCCAGAGAACATTCTTTTGAGATCTGGGCCAGATCTGGAGAATATGGTGGATCAGGAAGCAATTCGAAGCCCAATTCGGCAGTTTTTCGATTTCGTCCTTCAAACGGGCCAATAAAGCTATGTAATAGTTGCTGGTGATGGTCCTTCCTTTTTCAAGGTAGTCAATAAAAATTATTCTATGCGCATCCCAAAATACAGACGTCATAACCTTGCCAGCCGACTGTTGTGTTTTCTCAGGCTTTGGAGCTGGTTCATCGTATGCAGTCCATCGGATGACTGTCGATTGGACTTCGAAGTAAAATGATGAAACAATTTTTCATACATTGTCGCATATCGGCACAAGAACTGGGGTTTATTACGCTGGATCATCTTCAGACACTGCTCCGAATAATCACCTCGTCGTTGTTTTTGGTCAAAAGTGAGCCCGCGCGGCACCCAATTTGCACAGAGCTTTCCCATATCCAAATGTTCAGTTGATATCTTTAGAGTGTCTACTATTTCATTCAATTTCAATTTACGGTCATTCAAAATCATTTTTGTGGATACTTTAATGTTTTCGTCGGTAACAACCTCTTTTGGGCGTCCACTGCGTTCACTGTCTTCGGTGCTAATTTCATCACGTCTAAACTTAGCATACTAATCCTTGATGGTTGATTTTCCTGAGGCAGTGTCCGGAAACTCGGCATCAAGCCACGTTTTTGCTTCCACTGTATTCTTTCCCTTCAAAAAGCATATTCTATTAACAAGCGAAATTCCTTTTTATCATTTTTTTTCACAATAACAAAAGTTGCTTCACTCAAAATGCTATAATTCACAAACCGAATAAAAAAAATAATCCGAGAGCTGTCAAATTTATACAGGCATCTTTTGATAGTTAGGGCTAACTACAAAAATATATGGATCATTCACGAATATTTGGTGCTCAGAGCTTTGAAAGCTCTGTGCAAAGTGGGTGCCACGCAAACTCATTTCTGACCAAAAACAACGACGAGTTGATGATTCGGAGCAGTATTTGAAGATGATCAAGCGTAACAAACCCGAGTTTCAATATGCGACAATAGATGAAACATGGCTCCATTATTTCACTCTGAAGTCCAATCGACACTCATCTGAGTGGACTGCACATGATTAACCCGCTCTATAGCGCGGGAAAACAAAACAGTCGCTTGACAGGGTTTTGTCGTCTGTATATTTGTACATTAACTACCTTGGAAAAGGAAGAACCATCAACAGCGACTATTTCATAGCGTTAATGGGCCATTTGAAGGACGAATTCGCCGAAAAACACCCGCATTTGAAGAAAAAGAAAGTGCTGCTTCACCAAGACAATGCACCGTATCACAAGTCAGTGAAAACGATGGCAAAAATCCATGAATTCGGCTTCGAATTGCTTTCTCATCCACCGTATTTTCCAGATCTAGCTCCTAGTGATATTTTGAGCCCCTATTTCTTGTTCTCATATCTCAAAAGAATGCTCTCTGGGAAGAAATTTTCATCCAATGAAGCGGTGATCGCTAAAACTGAGGCCTATTTTGGACCAAAGAATAAATCGTACTTCAAAAATGTTATCGAAAAGTTGGAGGGTCGCTATAATCAGTGTATCACCCTTGAAGGGAATTATGTTGAATAAAAAAGCTAATTTTGCCAAAAGAAAAGTGTTACATATCAGATAGATGTATTCATCTTATGGGCATACTTAGGCACAAGACTATACAAGACTATAGGTTATTAATATAGCGTGTTATAATATAATATAATTTTTTTGTAGGTTTGAGGACCCAAATACAGTACAATCGGCACATATTTAATTGCATATGAGGTGAGTATTCTGTATTAAAATTTGTTATGTCTATATGTCCCTTTGAGAAAAGAAACATATTAATGAATCAATCATTTATCCTAAACAAGTTTCAAATATTTGAATTTATTGAACATGATTTACTCTGAGATGCCATAATGTATATATCCTTAAATATTGATATGATAACAAATTACCAGATGTTGCGCCTTCTGGTCTAGCAATTTTTTTCTTTTTATAAAAAATATGCATAAATAATATAGAATATAGTAAAATGTAATAAGTGTCGATGAACGATAGTGAGATTTGTCACCATATTGAATATAGATTTTCTAATTTTTAATAATTCTAATTTTCCAAGCAAAATTATCGATCATATTCAGACATTTACCAATTGACAAAATCGGTAGACATTTTAAAAAACCACCATAACTTGCTAATCCAATGTCCTACTTTAATAGTACAAAATCTCATTCATCTTTCATTACTCGTGCGAAATTCTTCAGCCTTGATTAGGAAGTTTTGTCGTATCTCTCATCTAACCCTATTCTGGCACCACTTGTTTGCCATTTATTTCAAAGTTCGCCAAAACCCGTAAAACTTTCACTAATTATACTCATCGAAATTCACACTTGCTTAAATTTATTGCTAATAAAATTCGAAATTTGTATGAGCTTAAATTCGTGACGTCGTAAAAATGGCAAGAGGTCATTAATGCCCCTGGAATGTATATATCATTAATTAAATTGTCAGCAATAATTAATTCTGAAAAGTTTAGTTTTACTTTACAAAGGAAATATTATAGTACTTAAAAGTATTAATATAACAACCATAATGCAGTAACTTAATGATGTTATTCAATAATTGACGCAATATTTTATACGCTTAATCTTTAAAATTAATATGTATAAAATATGAGCAAATGCATGAATTTTAAAAATGCGCTTTCAGCATGAATTTATGCAAATCAATACGGTTGTCCGTAGGTAGATTCATGTGGCAAAGCTGACTGGATGAATATTAAAATTTATATAACGTTTAATTTAGAACAAGAATAATTCTAACGCACCAATTGTACATTTGTTGTATTCGTTAAGCATATTAAAATGTATAATAGGAAATTGATTAATAACATTTTATTTGGCATGATTAGTTGGCATCATAATGAGACTTATTATATCTTTTCAATTATTATTATTATCTTCGTTACTTACTATTAACATTTTTAGTATTTTGACCATATATTCTCCAAAATTGATTGCTATTAACTGATCTTTAATTAGTATTCCTAAAGGCCACCAGATAAATGCTTACATTGTATGAGATATGTATTTATTTTGAACAGCAATATTTATTACTGAAAATGCGTAGTATAAATGTAAACAACTCTTAAACATAGTAAACAAATTCGATAATTTTAACATTTGTCTACATAAAGAGTCCTCTAAATAAAGAAAAAATATTTTGTTTTGATTCGTCCTTCATTTCACGTAACGAAACTATGACGTCACATTTATTGGCCAATGGTATACAAACAAAAATATAATTTTTATAATAAATTTATTAAAATAAATTTATACACAAACATAAATGAAAAATGTACCTAAATATACATAATATAAGCATATAAATATAAAATATATTAACAAATATAAGTATTCCAATTTAACTAAAATAATGAAATATAAGCATAAATGAAAAGAAAAAAGGTTTTGAGCTCTGTACTAAATCCAATATAACCAAAATATTCTTGTATAACGACTTTTCCATTTTTCATATTTCTTTAGTGCCATTAATTTTATGGATACTATTATCATTTTATTAAAATATATTATCATTGTTATATATTCTAGTTTTGTTAAATTCTAACATCAATTTTTAAAATTCTATCTTGAAATTAATTATGAATTGGATAGTAAAATACTAAAAATGTATGTACTTTTGAAAATGTATATCTCTCAAAACAGCTTATAGGATATTATTATTACAAAATTTAGAAATTAAATAAAAAACAAGCTTAAAGATATAAAAGTATAACAAACGAACCGAGAATGATATGAAAAAGTGGCATTGAAGATGAGCACTTTAATTGATTTTTATTTTTCAAATATACTACCTGAAGGATGATGATATTTTCAATCCAATGAACTTTATTAACAATGAGTTGGCAACTCAACTAAAACAGTTTTCTATAAAGAAATAAAGACCCTTATAGTAGCAATTCAATTTTTATTTGATATCACTGTGAGAAATATTTTAAATAATATTTAATTTTTTAAATATCTATATCAATCGCAATAAACTGTTGTCTTTTACACATTAACTGTTCCCTTTTTCGAACAGCTGGGTAGACTACTGAAATTAATATTTTAGCGCTTATGTAACACTTAACAATATTAACTATCAATAAACTCGTTTTAAAATTGAAAAAATGTGTAAAACACGTGAAAATTAAATATATATATATATATATATTTCACACACGAAAACCTAAAATAAAACCCAAACATTTTAATCACATTTAAAATACAAATTTTATATTTATATTTCACGAAATATCCAATAGAGTTTTGCTGTATACTTTTTTACATTCCAATTGTGGCATACACAATGTATATTTTTAATGGAGCTTTTAAGAGCTCAAATACTGAATTCTGAGTTACTTGTAAATTCGCATTATAAAATACTTGTGGATTACTTTCCAAAAAAATCGAGAACAAATTCCGTAAACATTTTTACGTCAAAATAAAATTATTTCAAAATATGAATAGCAGTTTTTGTAATACTCATTTCAGCTATAAATAAAATTTATTATTTATGTATTATCTCTTATTATATTACTTTCACATTAAATTACGTTAATTTCTTATTTCAATAAGATAATCTAATTAGAAACAAAAAAATTCTTGTAAAGGAAAAGCATTTATTTTGACTACTTAAATTTGTTTTGTATACAGACATTTCGTTCGAAACATAAAACAGTCCGAGAAGGAAGATGATGAACCATTTAATCAGCGATGATATTTACAAGTTGACCCTTCAGAAACAATTCTAAACTTCGTAATAAAGTTATACCAATTACTTAGCCGTTCCTTTTAGATGAGAATTCCTGATGGCCCCGAAGAAAGATTTCGGCAAATAACCCTTTTTATAATTAAGGTGATACCAAACTCTAATCTGATTTATAATTTATACCGTCAGAACTTTGATAAAAGTTTTAATTGTTAAACAACAAACCCGTTCTTTAAAATGAAAGGTATATTTTTTACGAGAAATCTGAAAAGTCTTGATTTGGTCCAGGTTAATCCAGTATATTGATACAGTGCAGTATAGAAATGCAATGCTTTATCGCTAGTACTTAGAAACTCATGAGAGGATATGTAGAAGACACAGCAACAAACAATTGTTGAAACTGACGGGGAAAATAACTATAGTCTATCCAAAGTTGGTGTGAACAGACGTCATCTAAACTTATGACTACAACACGTCACAATGTTGCCGTATCAACTCTGAGTTTTAGTTCAATTTACCTTTGACATATAACAAAATTCTAAATTAAATATTACAACGAAATAAAATGTTATCTAATAATTTATAGGTTAGAATTGTTTTATTATATCTACATTAAATTATTTTCCACACCACCAATGAGATAGAGTTCTAGGCACGTTTTTTTTATGTAGTGGTATACCCCTGGTGGCCTAATCGACCTAATTAACAATCCTATATCAATGTAATGTATTTTACTCTCATTATAGAGCATATTTACCTTTTTACGTTTAGTTCTTCGTTTCTATTAATGGTGTGTTTCCTTGTGATATGTGTTTCCTCATTTTCTCCTCCTCATTTTGATATCACTCTATTTATTACTACTACTATTTCTACTGCCACTACCTATCTACACTATTCTCGATAAAATGAATCACTGAATTCTCACTAATGCATTTAGAATATATGTAAAACAGTTTGTAGTTTTATTGAATAATTACACACATATCTAATGAACATAAATCTTTCACACTCTTAGATTACGATTTCCTACAATTATTGTATATTAATTATATACACACCTTTAGTTGTTTTCACTTTCATCACTCTGTTTTGGAAATAATCAGCATTGAATCATAATCCCATATTCAGAAATTTTCACTCAAGTGAATAACTAAGCTGTTCGTTTCCGATCTATTGATCGTTTGTTCAACCATAATTTCTCAATTTATTCTTCAATATGTCTGATAAAGGTCATCGAAACCGAAGGTGTTATTAACCTTTCCTATTTCAAGCATGAAGCACAATATATATACAATGAATTATTAATAAATGTTATGACTAATGAATGATTAGTTGTCTTAACACAATTTTTATTTCATCTTGCCATGAGTGACCGTTTGGTATATTGTTCCCATTTTGAAATATCCATATCTCATATATATATACAAATTGAAATAATAAGTTATTTGATTTTGTTATATGTTTTTAAAAATTCTGTTCTTTTAAAAGCCATGCCTGGAAGTTCCATTAGAGCTGTTCCATACTTTTCAGACTGACAGTTTCCTCTGAAACTACTCTGAATCAAAAACTACTCACCGTTTTTATAGATTTCATATATTTAATCTTTGATAGCGCTAACATCACGCTGATCTTGATTCGTCACCCGCTTCGTATGAGGACAGTTTCTTTTCGGTGAATCCAAGATTATGTTTTTAATTTTTCGAGATATTTCGATGACCGTGAATATTCAGTGGAGCTGCAACACGCCAAAAGTATTTTCAATAAGAACCGCAGCAAATTAATAATTAACAGTAAAAATGCTTACCTCTCTATCGAATTTTATGGCAAGACAGGGCATCCATAATCTAGTTCCTCTCGAAGTAACTGATTAGAGAGGCAATCTCTTCTGTCTGGCATTTTTCATCAGAGCAACAATAAGCAGAAATTAGAAATTTATCTAACAAGCAAAGCGCTAAGACAACGTTTTCCGGTTTATAACCTCTAATTACTTTTGTTTTGAAGAAATTTGCATACATTTGACAACCGGACGACTTTGACAATTTGGTTCGTTTATGTATTCGAACGTATCAGACAGCATTGTATCTTTTTTAAGTAGAATAAACTGAGAAGGAAAATATTATCTGATACTAAAAAGAATGTACAAATTGCGACAGGCAATACATTAAAAGTATTGATGACGTAAGATCACAACAACTGACTTACTTAGACTATAGATTAGATCACGCCATGGATGAGGTAATAAACAGTTCAAAACATTATGACTTCAAAGTCTACACACTTACACTTAAAATAGCGGAAAATATGCCTCATTGATAATATTTAATATATAAAAATTAATTTCTGTTTGTTTGTATAATTAAAAATTATTTGTCATTTGCCACATTTGATTTTACATCATTTTGAAGTTCCTATTTTCTCACTGTGAAAATAGTCATTTCTAATAGTAGGCGTATTCATATTTCAAGTCAGATATTAAATAAAATAATTTTCCGTAATATATGTGGTTATTGGTAGCCGTTGGCCACTTATATTAAAAGCTTGCAAGTATTTGATTAATTATTTCTCTTTAAAAACTCATTTATTGAGGAAAACTGGCACTACATATTCCATAATAATTGGCTATTTTTCTTTGGAACCTTTTTTTACAACTTTCTTACAGCATGGAGATACCAATAACATGAGCAAGTTATGTTTGGTGAGCAGCAGAGTACGGAATTTTCTTATTCGAGCTATAACAGTGGCTCTTTTACAACCCTTTCAATTCATTGTCTTCAATGTTTTTTGGTCCTTCAGCCCGTTCTTTATTACTATCTTAGTTAAAACTAAAACCAATAATAGAAGAAGACAGGACAATATTACAAGCGATTGACATACAGCATCACCATGGGTTTTTAAAACTTTTTTATGGGATTCCGACAACAGGTATGTTAAAATCAAATAACAAATGAAATACAATTTTGAGCATTTCATGATCAACATCTCTATGCACTGAATAACTCGATAATACCAAATGGAAAACTATTATAATATGTAGGTAATTGCCATAACCATCAAACTTAGCAGTTAAGTTAGTTTTATTTTATCAGTTTATACCGTACCAGTTTCTACCTAATAATAATTCATTAGAGAGTTTATATAATTATATAAACATATCAGTTTGCTTACCAAAGAATTGATTGTGTGAGTGTCAGGAGCTTTGTCGATGGTTCCCAAAGAGTAGAGAGACATAGAAGGCAAACTCTCATATATAAAAGTACGGCTTTGAAAATCATCAGAGAGTAAAACAAGCGGGAATGTAGATGGAAATATAAAGAATATTTTTTATTAAAAACATATTGCGATTAGTATTCGATATTTGAATACTAAATCATTAACAAACATTAAAAAATCTACCTAATTTGATAATTGCGATGTTCAAACAATATTAAAAGATTTTCATTGTCCCAATAATATAAATATAAAAGGGAATACAAATTTTAAAAAAAAACGTAAAGTTTTATTCTATAAGGCATTAAACATAGTATATGTAAATTAGGGAATCAGAAAAAATATGGATATATCGATATTAAATAAAAATTTAATTGGTACTTTAAAAGGTTTGGTGATATTTTTTTAAAAATCGATATATCGAAATATCTATATTTTTTCTGTAGCCAACACCCTAATGTAAATCAAAGCCCTTTAATTCAGAAAAAATATTTTATTATAAAAATCTATTAATGCAATTATTTAATGCAAAAGTACATGTAATATTGTCACTTTTTTATCCACCAAAACAAACAATACATAATAATTTTCAGTTTTCAAATTCTTAAATTTGCATTGTTAAAAAACAAAAAAAATATATCCGTTTACGTATAATTCTTTTTGAAAATTCTAATGTGAGCTGCTTTCTTCTCGATGGGATAAGATGAAAGATCTGTGAATAAGCACAAGTTATATATTTCAATGTTCAATACAATTCAATAATAATATTATACACATCAAACATAATGAAACATTTACTATTATTTATTAACAGAAAATCAATAATTACATATTGTTTTTTTATAACCTTCATAAAAACCAAAATAAATATAAATACAAAATGTTTTATCTTACGTATTCACTGGTATTGAAAGATGATTGAATTTCAGAAAAGGCACTTCCCAAATAAATAATAATCCAATAAAATCTTTACCAGTCTTCCTTCCTAAATAAAATTTTTATATTTTTTATTTATGGTTATATAGTCGGTAATACGGAAGACCCTTGTGAATCGAATGAAAATATTCATTATATATTGTATCCCACTTTATGTCTCGCGCTTCAATACATGTGTTTGTTATGTGAAGCCAAACAAAGTAAAATATGTAGTATAAAAAAATACGTTTCTTTATATTGAAAATCTGAAATGTAAAAAGTATTAAGTTAAAATTTGTCTTTCTGTCTTTAAAAAAGTCTTTGTAGATTGAGGATCTTCTTCTAACTTATCGGGCCTGGATTTACAACTTATTTCTTACTGGATTTACCCTGCCAGTTATCTATTTACACACTTGTTACTCACTATGAACGAGACTTGAATCTGTAAACATCTAATCAATAGGAGGACCATTCCGTTTCTTTGGCCACTGCACTACTTTACTTCTCCACTTTTTTCTTTTTTTATATATTTGGCATTTGTCTGTTTTGTTCTTTATGCTTTTTGTATTTTCACGTGATTTAAAAAACATTGTATCGTCACTAATCTAAAATATTATAATCAAAATACATCGAAACAAGCTGTAAACGAACGGAAAAATATCTGGTTTTTAAAATTTAGTGGATTATATTACATATTTGTAGGAGTCGTTATACTCATCTGAAAAGCAAAATTATTGATATACAATAAAATTTGCAATGGCTTAATATAAACTACCTATCTTCAATAGTTATTTAGAGCTTTTACGAAAATATATATCAGATATCATATATAATTTATTATTATTTTTAAGTCTAATATTTGCATAATATTGCACTCTATTTTATTTTAACTTGAAATTTGAGTTTACACTGTATTGTTTAGTTTTTGTTCAGGAGCGAAAATCAATGTCAAGCAATTCTATGTCAACATCCGAATCTACGGCCAACTTTTAACAATTTCTACAATTTTGTCATTAATAAATATAGCTTTTTTCATTAACAGTTTAATGATATTAATATCCTAACGATACTTTCGATAATATTTGATTACTACTGGCACAAAAATTTTGTCATTATCTTCTTAATAAATTGAATAAAGAGACCAAGAATATTAACGAAAACTGAGAGATTAGAACCCTTACGTCAGATGCGCGTTTCAAGGAACCTCAAAATAATAAAACAGAGTCAATTAGCAGATATAATGCTTAAAATTTCAAAATAATCAACAAAAATTAATAAATAAACTTACATATATTTACTATATGTAAACAAAACAAATATCTAGAAAAAATATATAACAAAATTGTGTATAGATAAAAGTAATCTTAAAATGAAGTACAGGGTAAAATTATATATTAAAACAAAGACCGATTTCCTTGATGAAATCAAATAATTTGGCAGGTAAGTCAAGATATCCCTCAATGAAGTAGACAAGCCATGACTTTATTTAGACTTGAATTATTAGACTGAATGTCGTTCAAATATGGGAGACTGACATTGGTTCCAAAAACCAACATCAACTCCACAATACTGAGACACAAAAGTATGTCAATTGGATGCATTAGAAAGGGTAAATATATCTTGTCTAAAGAGATAGCAGGGGAGCAGAAGTCCTTCTCGATTGACCAAAGCTTGTCGTCCTCCTCTAGGAGGTCCTACTTAAGCTGCACCAGGCTAACTATCTTATGATGTATATATAAGGAAAGATCTTTATAATATAATATATTTGTAATTTGTAGTGGCACCTTTAGCTGTCTGGATGGATTCTAGACGAATACAATGCTATTTTCTCGAGATGTAACCAGATTGCATAATTCAAGTATTTGTACTTGTATTTGTTTGTTTGTATTATCGATAATTTGCATTGAGTTCCGCGAATCAGAGCATATTAAGTGAATTTATTACGAACATTTCGATTGTAAGAATAGTGGAAATAGAAGGCAACCTTTAAATAGAAGAGTTTATTGTGTGACATATGGTGGATACTCCTAAGTTCTTAGTAATCTAAAGTGAAAAGTGAGTGAGATGTAAAATTTATTGAATGCTGGATGATAGGGAGGCATATCTACAATTTGTCCATACCATAGCTTAAGTCTAGGTATATATTTAGGTTCGAATTTAGTTACTAGCCTAATAATAATTATTTGCAAACACGATTGTTTCTGTGTCCTACTCTGGTGTTATCTAAAAGTTGCAATACTTCCATATTAATATCAGAATGGAGGTAAGGTGAGGCATTTGTGTAAGTGCAATAGAATCTAGGTTAACTCATTATACTTCTTAGTACTTTCTGGAAAACTGGTATTATATTTACATTGCTTTTCACGGAACATCCCCATGATTGAAATTTCTAGGCTATATAAGTTTTATTATCTTGCTTGTATAATTGTAATTGATTATGTACTGATAATTGTGAATTTCTTCCTGTTATCCAAAATATTTTTATACCAAAAACTACCAGTTCTTCCTATTTTCTTTTAACATATTCAAATCAAAATATAGCTGATATTTTCCATTTGTGCTTTAAGACATGTGTTAGTAAGTGAAGAATCGGTCTCAATACATTTCCTTGTGATACATCTACTTTATTCTCTTTTATTTCGGAGTAGGCTTCTTCGTGTTTGACCTTATTGTGACTTTGACGTAAGATTTTAACAGTTTAGTGTTGCTTCGGTAATATTTTCTGGACGAGCTACTTTATTCCGAACCTAGTCAAAGCCTATTTCCTTGAATAATTGTTTATAAATTCAAACTACTGTATTGGCATTAAGTTTTTCTTTGTTATATTTTACACTCACAATTTAATTATTACTTGCATCGGAAATTCAGCTTTGACAATGTTAGCAATTGTAATAATGGATTTATATCTAATATTTACATTATCTATATACAAACAAGAAACATTTTAGAACGTTTCGGGTACGTTAAAAGAATATATTTCTGGAATAAAACAGTGATTGAATTACCTTACACTATTTTATCGATCCGGGGGTAAATTATATTCGCTCACTCTGCAGATTTTTTTAATTGAATAATTAACGACGGATACAGACTCTTGAAATGCTCGTTTCCTATTTCGATCATCGGCAGTTATAAAACACAGAACGCGATTTTCAGATTTCCAAATGAGTTTCAGAATGTCGAGCACAGTCTGGGAGCCAATAAACGTGATTAATTAGAGCGAGTGCTTTATCATAAATTGATAAGCACTAAAATGTTTTTCGAGTTGTTGGCATCTATTACAATTTCCACATAACACGCAACTGTATTAACAAATCATAATTTGATTACAAGGACTTTTTTGAACAAAAACTAAAGTTGTTTTGTCTCAAAAACACATTGGCAACTTTATATTATCAACAATACAACTTTATAGGAAAAATTATCTAGAAAATGACTAATGACATCTTCTTTGTGGAAAAAGTCACAAACCTTACCATTCCACTCACATTTGTAGCTGATTAAAGTGGCTCTATATTTATAAATAATTTTCGGTTTTGATGATTTTTACCAAAATACATTACATATGTAGAATATACTCTCTTAAACACTTATTATAGATACAGGTAAGTAGAATACTGGATGATAAGTGGTATATATTCCTTAATACTTGTTCAATAATAATATTTAGGCAGTTACAAAATGTAATTTTCTAATAATCGTAATACAAATTTAGAAAATATATTTTTCTAGTTGCCTATGCTACGCTAATGTTAGCAAATTATAATAAAAAATCTGTAATTTTACATAAGTCTGCAAATCAAGCCAAGCAGCGGTAAGTTTCTGGCTCTATGAGTGCCGTTAATAAGAGGTGAAATGTTCAGTATCTGAGTATACATCCATCTGTTATTTGACTAATATTACATTCAAAGAGTTCACTGTTTCCTTTTATAGTTTATAATTATATTCTTATGTTTTTAAGACAAACCGAATTGTATATATGCATAATCAAAGATCACTGTATAGATAAAATGATTGATTAAGGAGCAAGGCAGAACAATATTTCAACGTTTAGTATAACAAGAGGGGGTGAAAAAGTTGATATAAAAACTGAAATAAGTCTTATTAGAAGTTATGGAAAGAATTAATTTAAGACTGTTGCGCCTATATTTCTTCCCGGTTATAAATAGAAAAACTGGCCAAGTTAAAAGGACTTAATTTTACACTAACACTCATTAATGATAAAGATAGACGGGTATATACTATTAGTGACAACAACATTTATACTGTCAAAAGGGCATAAACCGTGCGATCCTTTGACCAAGTATTTAAGGTTGTGCGTGTTTTTAAAGACCGATCAGTGTCTGAAGATTGTTCTGCTTGTTTGTAGATCGAAGACTGAGAGGGGATGAGAGAGAAAGTAGACGGACATGTCGCATTATATCCCCCATCGCTCCTCCCTTGGGTATTTTGTACCGAGATAGCAGGCTGGCTTAACTATGTTCGCAACCAGACCGGTAGTTATTTCTAGGAAGCGAAATATATGCTTATCGGTTTGTTTACAACATCGAAAGTGTTTCAAGGGGATGAAATGGAAGCAAATACAGGAGAATGATTCCAAAATTCTTCACCGATTGGTGGAACATTCTAGGACATCAAGTGGCTACCGTGTCCTAATCTCACTCAATTCAGTTTCTTTTTATGAGAACGGACTTTACACTGCGTCTTTATCTTGATTCATGCTGAAATCAGCAGACAACCACTCACCGGGGGTGTTCGTGCGAAAATTATAAACTTGGGTACTAGAGCATGACTGTATTTTCTTTCAAGCAATTGATGGACGATGATTGATGGATAGAGACATATATTAGGGCAAGGTGTAAAGTGTGTATTAACATAGAAGTATAGTACCCTGTTTAGTGAACCTGAAATTGTAGGATTGCCCATTGGAAAAAAAGGCACAACCAAGTTCTGTTGGGGATTTGTAACAACGTTCTTATAAAATATCGGTATGCTTTATTTATGGTTTTGTTTAAAATTGTAATGTTTTAATATTTCGTTAATTATTGTACATTCAATGATATATACATTCTGTCTCAAATATTCTCTTTAAAGACCCTTTATCCTCCTTAAGTTAGTTAGCCAATTAAGATCAGTCCAATGGTAATCTACATTGTAGTTCAAATTTGAATCATAGATCTGTTATATATGAATGACGGTTTATTTTGCTTACGATACTATATCATAGTATAGGAAAAACCACAAGGCATGCAATACTAGTGTAACTGTATTTTATTGTAAATAAGAGAAACCAACACATCCATACCAAATAATAAATAATATCAAGCACCACATACTAACCCCGAATAATATTTAAGAAGCATATTGGGAACGAACCAAATCTGGGGAGCTAAAGGAGGAAGTAAAACTGGATGTACACTTCCAAAAATATATTGGCAATTTGAGAGAGGCTCCGCCCTGTTAACATATAATAATGTTATAATGGTATAAACAAATCTTTCACGCCAAATGAACGTAAGGTATATGGGACTATGCCAAAAAGAGCTTTCTGGCACTAATATAGAGGGTTCAGAACAAAATATTGAGGAGATTTGTTAATATTTTGTAATACTTGAATTAGAGTAATGTTCCTCATTATGTAGCACTTATCATTGGCGGGTTGAAATGTATGGGCCAGTGAATACCAATATAAAATTCGCAAACATAAATATATATATATATATATATATATATATATATATATATATATATATACATTGCAAAAGATATATTACAAAAGTTTTTGGCCTAAATTTGTTTTGAAACTAATAAAAACTGCAAAAGCAAATTGGCAATTTGATGGTCTAGTCATTGGCATTAAAGTATAAATCAAATATGAATCAAAGCAAAACGCTCTGGGTATAGACTAGATAATTTATCTTCTCATTCCATTTAACGATGAATGAACGAAATGATTTATTATACCTAGCACGATATATCAATCAATAACAAATAGTAGGCTGCTCTTAAATATGTTATTTCATACAGAAAAAGCAAGTAACTCTATTATCGTGGTATATGCTTGGAATTAATGTATATTAAAGTCTATTTCCGCGTATATATTTCATTAATATTATAGGAATTGCTATGTGTATTATGATTTTTATTACAAATAAAATATGTAATTACATACAACGCTATACTGAATGTGCATTAATTTTAAAATACGAACTTTACAAAAAATAAATTTTAACATAGTTATAATATTAAGTTTAGGGAAAAATTAATGTATAAGTAACTATACCTAACATTACCAATATACGAGCAACAAAGTTAAGAAAATAAAAACATAATTACTAAAATTAATATATTGAAAATATTGGGTATATATATAGTCGAATAATTAATAGTCAAGTCAATAACCGCACAAAACCACTTCATCAGCAGCTCAATTCTATTTACCATAACTTCACTAGTTTTTTTTGAACAAAGTAGAAAATGATCTCCATCGTTTTCTAGTTTCTATCTTCAATTAAACATTTGGTCTTCTATAATACTGCTCGTGAACTATTTAATCAGATATCTTGAAGCTTATTTATTTTTCCTACAAGTACCATAACGACCCAACCAAGAACCGTGCTGTGAAATCGTAAGGTGGAATCTAAGTAACTGCAGCTAATTATCCTCAAAAGCTAGTTTCACCTAATTAACATATCCATTTATAGCGGTTCGAAAAAAAGTGGTTCAGTATGTGCAAAATATCACCCATCATTTGTTTCTTATCTACTTTAACCAACATATCAACTCGTACAATCCACGGTCGAAATCAGCAATCTCCAAAAAATTATCCGATTTCAAACAATTTATACAAAATCTCAAGAAATTAATTCAATATGCTTGAATGTTGGATTTAAATTCGTAGCTTAATCAATGAATATCAAGTAGTAAACCATTTATAACATTATTTTGTCTTTTGTTTTTAGTATTTCATCCCAAGATTCGCTTGGTCAACACAGTTTAGCTCCGAATCATAATACCTTAAAATTCCAGTTATTCGATTCTCAAGTTGTTACTTTTGATCACTTTAGCTTTTGGTCACAAGAGGTATACCCTACACTAATGTAGGGTAATAATTACTAAATGTTTATTTGCTAAATTTTTCCAAACCACATATTTTAGATTACTTAAATCATTTTAGATTATAGATAATTAATTTCCTTCCAGCCTTTTATTGTAACGGCAACCGTATAATTTGCGTGTGATTTTATGTAGAAATTGAAAGTCAAAATAAATTCATAGAAGGTTGTCAGCAATAGAAAGTTAGTGAATGCTCCATCAAAATTAAATAATTTTATGTTAGTCTTTTTGGCATCTCTACGAAATATATTTGATTAACATAAAGTTTGATAGTTACTATCACCACTTTTTTTAAAATATGTTTACGTATATAACATTATCATTGTTTAGAGCCTCTTCAATATTCTTTTCCACTTTAACTTTTCCAAATCTTTTTGGTTCAACTTGCTGAACATATTTCGTTAAAGCAGTCTTTTTTAAATTAATATGCTGATACAAATATGTAATGGTAAAATATAGAATAATGTTTACCGTGGAAATTACATTTTCTCTAATTTAATAGTTTAGTTAACTTTGATTTCGTGAACCTATTGTTGCTTTGTGAGTATTTATTTCGTCCATTTTCTACACATAATCAGTTAAATATCATAAACACTAATAAAACCTAATAACTCTAAATGGAGAAGGTAACAATGTAAATCCCAATAAAAATCAAATGTTGAAATAGGTTGGTCCAATGTCCTTTTTTTCAGTAATGATTGATTGATCATTTATTGGATATAGAAATGATAAAAATCTTTCTTGTTACTTCATATACAATTTGATGTCACAAAATTAATATGTAATATTTTTTTTGTTTGATTTGATTATTTAAAGACCTATAATCTAGTTATTAATTCTTATCAATTGCTAGACTGAAAAGACCATGTTGTTCATAAATTATAACCCATTTTTAAGTCATGTTTAGCGGAAAATGGTAATACAACTTTACAATAGTATAATTACTATCTATATTTGATTATATAACTGCAGTTGAATTTGATGTATTATATTCACAATAAGGCAGATCAGTGAAGTTTATCTCCTAAAAGAGAAACTGTAAACTTCCGAGACTATACAATCTATCTTCTAAAAATGTCCGTGTACCGTCACATCAGAATTTTATATTTTAAGATAATAAGCCATTTAATTTGTTCAACAGTTTCTTTTTGCAAAATCTTACAATGTTCACTTCTGTACTGTTAGATGTCATCAACAGAGCATATCATGTATGAATGGAATTGTCATCAGCCCTCTTGGACAACATTCGCGTTTGGGTGTAAATTTCATTAGGGCCTATTTGGTTTCCTCGTATTAAATTCATTATATGGGACGAAAATTATAAATAAATATATAATTAATAATATTTGGAAGTCAGTTTTGAAGGATTAAGAGAATTTGCAGTAATTAAAAGCAACTTCCTAAACGATCTCCAATTTTACTACTTACTAAATACATGTATGGCTTTGCATTGACTTGGTTGAAACAATACATTTACTATTGATCAAGTTTCTTAATCGCCAAATTCAGTCTCATAATTTTCTGACCGTATAGAGTCAAATTAATTTGGCTATGTTCGAGCTCATGATGAAAAATTGTTTTCTATGCCACCAAATTTTTAGAGTCACCTTCCCTGACTGGCAGGGCCAGGCTTTGAAAATGCTTCTTCACTTCTTTGTGAATAAAATAATAAAGAAGCTTAGAACTTCAGTCAGGACTACTTTCACCCTCATTTATTTCGGCAATGACTAACAGAAAGTCAGTAAATAAAATGTTTGTTATTACTTCATGCGCCACGCCAGCAGTAGTTTCCTTTATTATACATTTATATAGTAATTTCGTAGTATTAAATGTATCAGTCTATCTCGATATTTTAAACTATTTTATAAATTTTTTCAAAGAATAGCAGCCAAGCCGACGGTTATCTTACATCAAAGATATCCAGAAGACAAGCGATCAAACCAATTCTGGCACCAGTGCTCACTTACACCCACAATACATTTTCAATGAGCCTGCATTACATTTTTTGCAAAAAAACTTCTGAAATCTCGGTTTTCAAAGGGTTATAACTTCTGACTAAAATGTTCTATGGAGTGTTACATTTCTTCTTATATGATGTCATAATATCTGAAGGCACTTGAAAGATACAAACAAATAAAAAATATTTAAAAATATATTTAAATTCCTCTTCTATTTTACAACACACATTTAGAAAGATAATAAATTACACGAAACATCAAATATGTAACAGAGGTTAAAAATAGATTACTCGTATTTTGAAGCTTTCGTGTTATAGGAAGAAAACAGAGATAAAAAGTTTCACAATTATTTTTTTATTATTCCAAGAGCTCTCTACAATTCAAATTAAAATTAACAGCCTTAGAGTGGCCATTTACGTCATTAATCCTTTAAACGAGATTAGCGGCCAGGCAAATTTTACATTTCCGCCACAACAGAGCGCAAAAAGGAATCATTTATTATTGGTGTTTTCCAGATGGATGTGTATGAGACTTACATAAAACACTTTCAGAGGATTTTACGTCAACTAAACTGATGTCCAAAGAGAACAATTGAAACTTGTAAAAATACCAATAATAATGATCAAATCTTCAGTGCCTCTTTAAACTGGCTCCTTTAAACGACATGGTGGAAAGAACTCGAAAATACTCGTTAACAACTACAGCAATTGTTTAATTAATAATAAAATATAAAATGGATGGTTTAACAACTCTTCTGGGAATAATCGGCGTTTAAGTGTTTTTTTAGTGAACTGATAATGTCTGTGTCGCTGAGATGGTTACGATCTGTTAGATGTTAAGAACTTCAATTATGACCGGATACACCGCTGGTGATCCTTGTCACTCGAACGATATCGTAGCCCATTTAACATTCTTTTTAGATTTTCTTTCTATAATATGCACGTTGATACAATACATTTCCTTCTATTACATAAAGGAAACAACTATTTTCAATATAATAGGTCCTACCATTTAAAAAGGCATTTATAGAGAACAATTTGTTACAAAATATATAAATAAAAATATTTTTCATAACTTCTCTCATATAATTTTCTCACATATTCTTGACGACATTGCTATATTTTGTTGAAGGAACTACTTTGGTTTGGCAGCAATCCAATCATCAATGGATTTAATACACTGCCGAGCCATATTGCATCGATCCGAACAAGAGATAATCCAAATAGGTTATGTAGGGAGAGTAAGCCAGGTGCACCAAACCTTCACATTCGAGCTGCAATTTTCACAGTTCTTCATAATCGTGTTGCCAAGCGTTATCATACAGGAAGATGACTTTGCATTTATTACTCACCATTGCTAGGTATTTTTTGCACATGGGATTCTCGTAGTAGTTAACCTTGTCTTCGCTAGTTATAAGGCGCAAAAAAAATATTTTTTATGACTGACAAGCAATTAAATTACGATACTAATATAAAGTGGAGCAAAAGTCCCGCTACTATTTTTATAAATATACGTCACAAGAAATAGCAGAAATAGTGACAACATTTATTGAAAATGATCGTTATACGACCATTATTACCACTCAGCGGAAATTGAGTCACTGGTAGCGGGACTTTTGATCCGTCTAGTAGCCATTTTACCTCCTTTTAGATATTTCCCATTCCATGTAAACATCTGGAAACAGTTTATTTACTAAGCTGTCTGAAAATTTGACCTGGATTTTTGCCCAATAGGTATTGCAACTCACTGTTTCGAACTCTTTAACCCTCCAAATAATTTCCTATTTTACTCACGTAACACTTATAATAATATATATAATTCATATTATATATATATAATACTATAATTCGATTCGTTAAAAATCTTATTAAATACTTTCACAATGAGTTTAAACTGAGGTGACATTGTAATAACCGTACCAGTTAGTATCATCTTCTGACCACTACTGTTGAATCGAAATTTCGTTATTAGTCACTTTTCTAGATGCATGTAACTATGCCTTCTTAGTAGAACTTACTAGCTGGATTAAAATTAAATGAAGAGTGATAACGAAAGTATAATGACGGGCCATTATAAGAACTTATATGATATAAAATTTTAGGGGCTAACAAATCTGAATTTCTAACAAATTTAATCAAATATCAAAGAATAGAGATATTAAATAATTTCAAAAATGTTTGAATGATATACAAATATGCGGATCCAAAATAATATTTCCTGACTTGTAGTTGAGATAAGTAGTGATGAAAAATACATCGGATAACCGACCATTATCGATATATCGATGCCCAAAATATATTGATATCTATGTAAAAATTTGGCTTATATTATACGACCATTCAAAGTCATGCCGAGTGAGGTGAATATTGTGTTAATATTTCAAAAATTGTGTCTTGGTACTTTTTGCTATTAGCCAATAGAACGAATTAAGGATCACTTCTAGCATTTCCGATGATTTGATGATGTTACTACAGTAATGCTGTTGAAAATAAAAAGCGATTTGGCCAGCCTGAAAATAATATGATAGCAGTTGCTCTAGCTAAACCTCGTTTCAAAAACTCTTATTTTAAGAATTAAATTATGGAATTAAGGATGAACATAACTGCGAATTCGACTACTAGAATCCGTTCAATGAAACACTAAACTAACGTCATCTGAACCCTGAGTTTTAGTTCATGATATACAAGAACATTCTAATCTAGATGAAATAATTAATAGTACATATACTAATACTTAAGAATATTAATATTAATTAAGAATGTTAATTCTTGTTTTCTTCGGTACAGTGTTTCTTTATAAAGTCCTTTTAATATCACTGTATTTCTCTTTAGTTTCTTCTGTTACTAACTATATACATATTTATTAATAAAACTAGATTTAATGCATCCTGGCTAATGCATTTGCCATATTTGCAAAACAGCTAGTACTAACTTTTCTCCTCACATATTTTAACCAAATACTAATATTCAGTATATTCTACACAATTATACACATACACGGGTATTACATCTTTCGCGCTCTAGAATAAGATTTCTTACAGTTATCGTCGTATGTTAATTATATACTAACCCGTAGTTGTTTCCAGCCACATCACCATGTCTTGAACATTGACTTAATTATAAACAGCAATTTGAAATTTATTAAAACAAGCACTGTTAACAGAAGTAATGCGTTAAAGCAACCTTTGCCAATTTATAACCAGTAGTTATTGTCAGTAATATTTTCAAAAATATTCAATGCATATTGCAGACTTTAATCTTGACGATTTTTACAGGTTAGTTCGATTACAAGTTCGAACATATCAGACTGTATTGTGTCTCTTTTTTATTAGAATAAAATGATAAGTAAAATATTGTCTAATTCTAAAACAATTTACAAATTACTACAGACATTACATTAAACATCTTGATGACTTGAGTTCACGGTTATTTTGAAAAGACTAGCAGCAACTGGCTACATCGAAATAGACTATCAATTTTATAGTCTTTCGGTTTGATGACTGGTACAAAATGCTAGACTAAAAGTTAGTTTTTCTTAAACCTAAAAACTTTTATTGTATCTTGTAATATCATTTATTCGATAAACGCTTGATACAATTAAAACAACTCTTTCGATTTATTTAGGCTTAACAAATAGGTTAGTATATATAAGTGTATTTAGGGAAAATCGTGATAAAAAGTTTGAATCTTGTTATTAAATAAATAAAAAAATTTAATATAGACTGTGCATGTAAAATCATATTCATACTCAATCTCTAACAGTGATAATATATGCACCGAAAAAGCCGGGAGCTTTTATCTGGCGTCATGTCAGTGCAAAACCGTCTTGCGATAACTAGCGATCCCGAAAAATATATGTTGAACCCTTTAGCAGTTGGGATCGAGCCAGAAAACTGTCGCATACTTTGTGTTTATTTGCTCTGTTTGACTGCGATGAGATAAAGCTCACTAACATGTTCGATGTCTAGGAAAGAAATCCTGTGAAATATCGAAACCGCGAATTTTAGCTTAGAGACTAATTTCGTGGAGATTTATTTCGTAAGGATAGAGGCCAATATTGTTACGTAGCATTAGGGAAGCATAATGCTTCAACGTGGAAATATAACTATATTAAGTGATATTTTTTTGATTACCATCTATTAAAGATAATTAAAGTCATTAAATATAATTAAATTAATGAAAATCGCAATGAGTGTTACTTACGGCTGGAATATCATATTAAATATATTTCAATATTATTTGTAAACAACAGATATAAGCTCTAACCGTTTTGTTATTTTCAATTTTTATATATTCTCTATAATACACCCATTTATAAAATGTTATTTCACCGCTTGGTTTATGACATATATGTTATAGTGACATATTTTTGATATTGACATATAACAAAATTATAATCTATATAAAATAATTAAACCAAAAATATTATCTAATATAATATATTTACAGTACATCTAATCATCTACATGTTCATTTAATAACTCCACACTAGCATAGTATAGGTAGAGTTCTAGGCGCGGTTTTTT
This sequence comes from Rhynchophorus ferrugineus, assembly GCF_030347505.1. Classification (NCBI taxonomy): domain Eukaryota; kingdom Metazoa; phylum Arthropoda; class Insecta; order Coleoptera; family Curculionidae; genus Rhynchophorus; species Rhynchophorus ferrugineus. The sequence goes on along the minus strand of NW_027472580.1, from coordinate 38,605,387 downwards.
ATGTGAAGGCCTAATCCACCTAATTAAAAATATATTAGTATTTTACTATCATTAGAGAGCATATTTACCTTTAACGCTTAGTTCTTGTTTCCTTCGCTGCAATGTTTCCTTGTAAACTCATTTTGATATTACTGTATTTCATGTTAGTTTCTGTTACTACCTATATACATCTTTCTTAATAACACTGGATTTAATCACCGTAGTTTCTTAATGAATTTGCCATATCTGTTTTTAATAGAGGAAAACACTAATTCTGCAAAATATAATTTGTAATACAAAACCTAATCGATAGTTATCCCAACATTTACCTTTTTCCATCAACTTTTGTTGTCTTTACTCCATATTTGTTATTATCTGGCCATAAGTGACCGAGTCTCATTCCAGTACCATTCTTAAATATTCATGTCTCATCTAAATATACACAAAATTATTTACATTAATTATAATTAATGAGTGTTACTTACGCCTGGAATATCATATTAAATATATTTCAATATTATTTGTAAACAGCAGATATAAGCTCTAACCGTTTTGTTATTTTCAATTTTTATATATTCTCTATAATACACCCATTTATAAAATGTTATTTCACCGCTTGGTTTATGACATATATGTTATAGTGACATATTTTTGATATTGACATATAACAAAATTATAATCTATATAAAATAATTAAACCAAAAATATTATCTAATATAATATATTTACAGTACATCTAATCATCTACATGTTCATTTAATAACTCCACACTAGCATAGTATAGGTATTTTTATGTGATGGTATCCCCCGAAGGCCTAATCCACCTAATTAAAGATATATTAGTATTTTACTATCATTAGAGAGCATATTTACTTTTAACGCTTAGTTCTTGTTTCCTTCGCTGCAATGTTTCCTTGTAAACTTATTTTGATATTACTTTATTTCACGTTAGTTTCTGTTACTACCTATATACATTTCTAGTTCTAGGCGCGGTTTTTTATGTGATGGTATCCCCCGAAGGCCTAATCCACCTAATTAAAAATATATTAGTATTTTACTATCATTAGAGAGCATATTTACCTTTAACGCTTAGTTCTTGTTTCCTTCGCTGCAATGTTTCCTTGTAAACTCATTTTGATATTACTATATTTCACGTTAGTTTCTGTTACTACCTATATACATTTCTAGTTCTAGGCGCGGTTTTTTATGTGAAGGCCTAATCCACCTAATTAAAAATATATTAGTATTTTACTATCATTAGAGAGCATATTTACCTTTAACGCTTAGTTCTTGTTTCCTTCGCTGCAATGTTTCCTTGTAAACTCATTTTGATATTACTGTATTTCATGTTAGTTTCTGTTACTACCTATATACATCTTTCTTAATAACACTGGATTTAATCACCGTAGTTTCTTAATGAATTTGCCATATCTGTTTTTAATAGAGGAAAACACTAATTCTGCAAAATATAATTTGTAATACAAAACCTAATCGATAGTTATCCCAACATTTACCTTTTTCCATCAACTTTTGTTGTCTTTACTCTATATTTGTTATCATCTGGCCATGAGTGACCCAGTCTCATTCCAGTACCATTCTTAAATATTCATGTCTCATCTAAATATACACATTTCTATAATAATTCTTCCTTGAGCTTGAGCTAATGAGTGTGAACCTTTCCTTAAATCTCATCTCAATATACAAATTTCTGTAACAATTCTACCTTTAGTTTGTTATATGCTTTTATAAATTGTTTTTTTTTAAGGAAGTTCTAGTAGATCCATTAAACCACTTCTTTGGTTATCTTTACACCCCTAAATCCTATAAAACCCAACAGTGTATGAGGGGATGTTCTACACACCTCAAATAGCTGCATATCTCTTAGATTTTTATGGATACCTTCAAGACTGACAATTTTCTCTGAAACAAATGTATCTAATTATATTTCGATTGAAAAATCTAGTTACAATTTTTATACATTTCATATATTTGGACTCTGATACAGCCAGCATCAAACTGATCTTGATTCGTCAGCCGTTTCGTATAAAGACGGTTTCTCTTTGGTGAATTTCAGGTTCTTGAATACTGTTTTTTATTTTTTGAGATATTTTAGTGACCGTGTCCGTATTAATATTCAGTGCAGCTGCAACACGCTAAAAATAAGTTCAACAGCATTGGCATTTTAAACTAGAGTAATAATAAGCGGCGATTTGAAATTTATTAAAATAAAGCTTACCGGTTTATAACCCGTAATTATAATATTTTTAAGAATATTGCTCACGTTTGACAAACGGACGACTTTTGCTGACTCACTCGGTTACATGTTCGAACTTGTTAAACAGAATTCTATCTCTTTTTAAATAAAATAAAATGAGAAAAAAAACTGTCTAAGTTCAAACGATTTTACAATTGATATTATTGAAGACATGCGTCACTACTGTTTTGAATAGACTATAATATATCCAAAGGAGCAGTAAACTCAAGTCATCTCAATTTAAGACGTCAAGATGCACAATGTTGCCGCCTTTAACTTTGATTTTTAGCTTATTTTAGCTTTTATATATTACAACATTCTAATGAAAGAAGTATAATGAAACAAAAATGTTATAAAATATCATTTATTTAACATTATAATGCACTGTTGACTACTACCTTGAATACACTATAAATAAAGCTGCTAACTATTTGGAAAAGAACATTACCTCATAGAATTATAAAAATTGGTAAATTTAACTTTTGAAATGCTGTTTATTACCCATTATATTTCATTTTTGATAAAAGTTAATCCAATAACGTAGTTTTTCCAGGAAAGAAATTAATATTTTAAAACAAACAAAAAATAATCGAACCATATCGACATACAATATACATCGATAAGATCAAATAAACAAGATACTACAATAAATATGTAGAATTTACAATATATCCAGGTATTCTTAAAAAAATCGTTTTCAATGTATTTCTTAAACTCATCAAAATATGCATTCTGACAGGAAACGCTAGTAACAGTTTGAATTACCCCCACGAATTTAATATTATCCACCATAAACTTAAGTTCGTCAATGAGTTTCATTTAGTGAATTTTAGAATTAATCGAAATTAAATATATATACTGTCACACAACAGTCCCTAAGCCAAATTCAATATAGTTAAAAATAATTTTATTTTTTTATATCTTGGACTATAAAAATAGAAGCAATTATAAAATATTTCGATAGTAGTTAGTGTTATATAGGGGTTAGTTAATAGTGTTACGCTATTATGTTAATGAAAACAATCTGGAATATTTATCCAGCTATACCCTGCATGTGTTGCAATACAAGTTAAAGTTTAGAAAAGTGTTCAAAAATTTGAATTATTTAAAATACAGATTAATGTTTTTGTATTTTACTTTTGTGAGTGCACAAATAAGTCATTTTGGATAATTTAGAGAAATAACATGTAGATAATTTATAAAAATAGATCAGATCAGCAATCGTATTTGATACTCTGCAAATACCAAACATTGGATCAGTTCAACATTAATATTATCATCTGCTAAAAGGGAAAGAACGAAAATGGAGCCAAGATTGTTCTAGATCTTCATGGATACTACTACGATCGAAAAACAGTAAAATTGATCCTAAAAAATCATGGCGTTTTTAATATCAATGTCTTCCATCTAACCAAGCCGTTAACAAGCATATTAAGGTTGTCGGCTACTGGCTGTCGGCCAACTCAATAAAGTTCAATCAAGCATCGTGTTAAATATATTGAGGATATTAAAACTGAGTAAAATAACATTTAAAATTCCTTTCAAAAAATCAAATTCAATAACTATTGATACACAAAAAGTTGCCATAAATATACTTAATTCATGAAGGATAATGTTAAACGAGACAAAATAATTTTATGATTAATTAATTAATCCAAAACACTTATTATGAAACTATTCTTAATTAGTTCTTAGCCTATGATATATTTTTATCTTTTAGTTATTGGCGAGTAGAGTTTTAAACATTTTAAATTCCATTCCAAAAATAAAATTCAACAACTATTGAATTAACTACAAAATATATACAAAAAAGTTGCCATAAATATACTTAATTCATGAAGGATTACCTTAAATGAGACAAAATAATTTTATGATTAATTAATTAATCCAAAACACTTGTTATTAAACTATTCATAATTAGTCCTTAGCCTAGGATATATTTTTATCTTTTAATTATTGGCGAGTAGAGTTTTAAACATTTTAAATTCCTTTCCAAAAATAAAATTCAACAACTATTGAATTAACTACAAAATATATACAAAAAAATTGCCATAAATATACTTAATTCACGAAGGATTACTTTAAATGAGACAAAATAATTTTATGATTAATTAATTAATCCAAAACATTTGTTATTAAACTATTCTTAATTAGTTCTTAGCCCAGGATATATTTTTATCTTTTAGTTATTGGTGAGTAGAATTTATATCCTTTTATCTATATATCATTTCTATATAAAATGTTCACGTTATTGTCGCAAAATCTAATAGGAGAAGCTTATAATTAAATTAGATCATATATGAATAAATTACTCGAAACCTTTCGAAAACTGAAACTGACACTGAAATTAAAACCACGAGCTAGACCAATTAGCCGGATTAAATCTTTAAGTGGGATGAATATTCAAGCTAATTGTACATATCTGCCATTCGAGCCAAGAAAATAAAACCTTTTATTAGAACAATTTGTCATACGATGTATTATATCATATTTGAAAAATTGGCCAGTAAGTAGAAAAAAAACTAATTTCTACATTGCTGCGAATTAATAATATGGTAGAACGCGATAATCTGAATTATGGCAAAAGTTGGCAAGAAGTCGGGTAGTTAAAGTTTTATTAGGAAATAATTTTTACTCTTGGTGATAAATATTTTTTTATATTTGCCCAAATTTTTCCCATTCTTTTCTAATAATATTGGACGTTTTAACGTTTAACGTTAAAACGGATATTGATCAGATAAGATAATTTCGACGGATAAATACTAGGATAATTTTAATATCCACATTAACATAATAGTTTCATTTTTATTCTGATTCTGACGTTTTTCCTGTAGAAAATGCTTCATTTCTGCCTGACATTGATGGTAATTATATTTATAACGGTAATAATGATTAAAATCAATGTCCAGAAAACTCTCCCTGATAAAGTGATCCTAGAGTTTTAAGACGTGCAATGTGACGTATTACAACATAACCTATCTTTTAAGATATTTGGCTAATATGATATTTCACGATATTTTAAGGGCTCAACCGTTATTGTGATTTTAAGGGATTTTAAAATTATTGCAAAACGTTAAGCTGTAAAAAAAGTGATGCAATGATCGTTCAGTAATATGTCCAAAATGTACACAATAGTCCGTTTGAGACTGTTCAGACACTCTACGAATCTATTCTGCGAAGAAATACAGTTGCTTGAAAAGAAAATTGTGGCCACACACTTTGATAAATATTGATATATAACATATTGATAAAAAAAATTGTGTATATATCAGGTGTTCATATGATTTTGTCCATCTCGTGTAGTATATTTTATCATATAATATAACATCATCTAACTAATTTATAGTTTTTTCTTCGTGATGTAACACTCGCTATTGTTTGGCTTTAGAAGGTAGGTAAGCTGCGCCTAGTATTGTTTATGAATAGTATTAGTTTTGAAATTGTAATACTTTATTTTCCTCTAAGATGGGAGTTACTATTCATTTTCAGCCTTCGCAAAACCAAGTACTATCAAGCGCCATTTGTCGTCTTTAAAAAGTTGGTTTTGCTGCACTATGAAGCACGATTTTTTCATGTATTTAATTTTTATAATTTCGGCGTAGATTATCAGAAGATAAAGGAGTGTATTGATGAATTTAATTCTTTTGTGTTTATAGAGGTCGCAAAGGACGTTCAACACCTTATAAAATAATGCCACCATATGATACACCTATTGAAAGATTGAAAAAAATTGGCCATCACTATATCAAATATTAATGAGATCATTTGCTCTAAACAATTAGGATTGATACAAGGTGAAGTTAATATAACATATTCAGGATGCAACAAAAATGTTTATATTATCTACACAAGTGAATAATTCAAAGATATATGACTATGGACCTAAAACAGAGCAGAAATCGACTTTCTTAATTTTTTAAAATGAGCAAAATTCAAGAAAAGTATAAATACCAGCCTTCATATATTTGAACTCACCATCATAGTTATTTTTAATGACATAGGACTCTAATGACACGAAGTCGTTTGACAGCTTAAGAGTTATTAAAAACTTGGAAGTCGACGTATTCCTTTAGAGATCTTGCCCTTCAATAATATACCAGGACAATTTTCGCTTTCCAATGACAATTTGTAAAGAGCTATAGAACTGCTACTACTACTGGGCTTTTGTGCCATTTTTCTGTGTTTTTATCGCCAAGTAAAACGTCTGCTCTTACCGCCCACCTTATCTACCTCCGATTAGTTGTGACTGATTTCAAACATTGAGATTTAATTTACAATAATAAATAGTATTAAGTAACATTCTAGTAACAATACCCTTAGAGTTTGTAATAATGTGCTGTGAAATAAAATATCTGTAGGAATAGAATGATACAAATACCGATAATACATTAGATAGTATAACCCTTACGTTGTAAATATTGTTTCAGTATTAAAGCCGTAGGTCGTCTTCTTCCACGTGAATAACAACACATACTCATTTTTCATGACCGGTAACGATTCAAAATAAATACGAATCACCATTTTGCCTCTAAAGACCTAAAGGCAATATCCATTCGCATGAACCAAACATAAAATTTTTAACTCCCTCATTTCAATCGATAATTCTGAATATGCTGAACCAATAGTCACGCACATATATAAATAGAGATTGTTTTAGGAAGTAAGCGACGATTAAGATTAGACTACACCAACTAACAATAACGCAAGGCAATATTTTTCTTCATTATTATGTGCCTTAATTAAACTTAATTTAATATTAAAATAACACTTATATTGCACTACTGCTAAAGGAAGGCAATTGTTATAAAAATAATTTTAATGTTATACGCTAAGTATTTATGCTTATAATACATTATTAAAATCTAATTTATAATATTTAATTTTAGAATGATTATTGTTATTAAAACTTCCTAGATAAATATATTATCCTTAGACATGGCATACTATACAAGAATTTTATATCAAGTATTTCAAAAACCCATCTACTATAAAATTTGGCTTAAATCCTAAAAATTATATAATATTCGTATCTTAAGAAATATGAAGCGTAAATAATTAGATCACGCAAATACTATTTATTACATATATCACTGTGGTCTAAAAATTGGGCTTTATTCATTATACATATTATGGATAATTTTAAGACGATTATATGTTTACAAAAGTTTGTTGAGGTAATATAATTTTTTCGTATGTTCTAGGAGCAAGGAAAATATAAAGATGATACTTGCTAAAATGTCATGAAAGTACTAGTAGATGTAGTTACAAAGAGTTTCATTAAGAACTAAAGCATTTATTTACAATATTCTGACCCACTTTCCGATTTATTACTCCTTTTCATTTATAGTCCATGTATAATAACATTTTGTGTTTGAATTTATATAATAAAGTCAGTAGGAAAATCACCTTAGAACAGAGATATTCAGTTATTTTTAATAATGACTTTAAACCTCTGGCAATTTTGTACCGCCCTACTGAAATATAAATCTCTCTTCTGGTAGTTATGACAGAAGTAAATTTTTAACTCTTATTACATAAAGTAAATTAAAAAAGTTTTTTTTTTTGATGACATACATGCCCATAACATTTTATATGAACTTGAATTAGCACATTCATTCATATTACTTCTTAACGTCCTGTTTTGGTTCGGAAGCCTTGTAGCAAACTGACATTTCAACAGATATTTCAATTGATCTGCTAAGTATAATCCTAATTTACAAATTAATTTATTCACATGAGTATTTATTTCTCAAATTAAAATAAAATTGAGCTGTATTGCGTTGCTGTGATATGGTAATCTTATTTCATGTTTTAAGGCAAAATCTTAGATAATTTCGTAAATCCATTGAATCTCGAGGTCATCGTAAAGCTCTTTGTTGGTTACATAGCAATAAAAATTGGTAATTAATTATTGTACTTGATTTGACAACGTTGAATTACCTTATTATTGGATTAGTTAGTTATTTATAAATGTTTTATGTCTATTTATTTAATATTCTCTAATTTTTACACAATAATTTTAATATGTAAATGGCCAACATATAATTTGAATTACAGAGCCAATTTGACATTGACAATTTTCAATCATAACGTATTTGTTACGAACAACTTTTAATTCCAGTTCAATTTACCTTATTGCGAAAGGGCTCATAATACATGAAGATATGTTTGTATAACCAGCTTCAAGCTGACCTCTTAAGCAAATATTATCGAATTTTTGCAGTACACAACTTGCGAGCATCCAATAGAGCAGATAAATTTCAATAGCTTGCATATAAAATGTTTCACTTTGAATGTATTAAGAAATCCATACAAAGTTAACAAAGCTCGGTCTAGATATTTAAAAAAAGACGACTTTTTTCATGTGTTAAACAAAATATAAATTATTTTCAGATATAGGCGTCTTAGTGCCGTAACACCTACAAACAAAACTTTAAATGTGTTTTGCTCGAAACTCCTTTTTTCGAGACGGTTGATTTACTGAACCGATTTACTCGAAATTTTTTGTGACTATTCTCCATATATTTTTCGATAGGATTATAGAAAATACAAAAAAAAATTTGTAAAAACCCCGGATATTCGAAAAAACTATATTTTTTCCATTTAAATAGTAAAATTACAAGTTTGTTACAATTTTTTTTTATATTTTAAAGTCTCCTTTGTACCGACGAGGATTTATCTGGCCTGGACCTACTCTTTAACGATCAATAACGAAAAATGATCCTCGCTATTACACCTACCGATTGGCGAGTGACCAACTTTGGAATCATCCGAGTAGGCGCCTGGCATTACCGGGTCTGATTACTAGCGTGATTGGGATCATTTTCTTTGTCAGATTTTGTAAACTCTCCTAGGCCATGTCCTAGGAGGAATCTAACCCGTAACTATATACAGTAAGTGGGCCGTCTGCGCCTACCAAGTCGGCTATTACAATTTTCTTTGACTAAAATACGCCTCTAAATAATGGATAGCTGATAAAAATGTGAACCCTCCTTATTTTCCTGACTTTCATCTATTCTTAAACTCGAAAAAAAAATTCTGGAATTCGATTTGCATCAATTGAAAAACCTGATGTTATATAAAGAATAAAGTAATTTCTATAATTCAAAATTATAGCTTATTATTCCTGGCCGAGAAAGTTCCACCATGCTCTCGTATTATTCTATCTATCCGTACGTGGATGTGTTATGGATGTCACGTGGAAAACAATTTAAACGCAAAACAGAACTATTGTATAACAAACTGCAAGCATGAAAATACTTGGTGATTCCGCTACCGGAAACTAAGCCAGAAAACTATCTTTGGATTCTTTTATTTGGACTATTTTGAATTAAGATAAGATAAAGGATACAGCAACGTGTTCCCCAAGTCTGCTAAGGAATCCAATGAAATATTGAAACCGCGGATTTTCTGGTGAGCGATTGATTTTCCACCGAGATTTTCTCGAATATATTCCGACGGTGAAACACATAGCGTCTGATTTATTGACGAAAATAGCATCAATCAGAATACATGATATCCGACGCTTTTTAAATCAACAAACTTCTTGTAAGTGTTCCTTGAAATTTTAATGAATCCGTTTATTTTTTAGGCGAATGTCTGAATAATTAAGTATTCTCTTAAAGTTCGTCAAATGCCAAATCGATGCAAACTTTTATGTTATACGCTCAGAAAGATTAAATCACTTTGTAATTTGGGAAACTTCTAAAACCCGCTCAATCAAACTTGTTCTGCCTGTTGGCCCTTTGTGCTCCTCTAGCCGACGAACATCGTAATTACGAAGGCAACTTGTTGCTTGACGTTCCTCGGTATAAATATTTAAATTATTTGGAGCCTTAATAAAGTACCTAACAACATTAACCATTTATAATAATAATAGGTATTAGTGATCGCTCAGTGGACAATTCAACTACGATTTATTATGTTAATCATGTTTGACATGTAATAGAGCCAAGATAGTTACTTTACTAAAACTTGTTTTTACAATATTTTCAACATATAAAATCAATATATAGTCTATTCAAAACAGCAGTGAACCCACGTGATGTTAATTTATGACGTAATATTACTACATTAACTCTTAGTTTTAGTACATTTTGACTTTGACATATAACCAAACACCGGTTAATTGAAAAGTCCCCGGTCTAACATAGTAAAACACATTTTTTTGGCAAAATTAGTTTGTTTTTATTCAACATAATTCCCTACAAGTGTTATTCACTGATTATATCGACAACTCAACTTACGATATTCAACAACGATACCATTTTTATAGTGTGACTTGTCCTTTGCTTCAAAGTAAACCTCAGTTTCGGCGATCACCTATTCATTTAACGAAAATTTCTTCCCAGCCGCCATTCTTTTGAGATCTGAGAACAGGAAATGGTCGCTGGGGTGACATCTATAGCATATGGTGTATGAGGAAGTAATTTGAAGCCCAATACATTGATTTTTGAAATCGTTTTCACTGACCTGTGACACGGTGCATTGCTTGATAAAGCAGCACTTTAATTTTTTTTCCAATGCCGCCGTTTTTCGGCGATTTCGTCCTTCAAACGGTCCAATAACGTTATGTAACAGTCGCTGTTGATGGTCCTTCCTTTTTCAAGGTAGCCAATGAAAATTATTTCATGCGCATCCCAAAATACTGCATGATAGGCCATAAACTTGCCAGCCGACTGTTTCCCACGCTTTGGGGCGGATATATTGGGTGCAGTCCATTGGGATGACTGTCGATTGGACTTCGGAGTGAAATGTTGGAGCCATATTTCATACATTGTCACATATCGAAGCAAAAACTCTGGTTTATTACGCCATAACCTTGCCAGCTCACTGTTGCCTATTCTCACGCTTTGGAGCGGGTTTATCGTGTGCAGTCCACTCGGATGACTGTCGATTGGACTTCGGAGTGAAATGTTTTAGCCATGTTTCATCCATTATCACAAATCGACGCAAAAACCAGGGTTTATTACGCTTAATAATCTTCAAGCACTTCTCCGAATAATCAGCCCGTCGTTGTTTTTGTTCAAAAGTGAGCTCACGCGGCACCCACTTTGCATAAAGCTTTCTCATGGATTTTTTAATGTTTAAATTTTAATGTCGTCGGTAACAACCTCTTATGAGCCTCCACTGTATTCACCGTCTTCGGTGCTCAATTCACCAATATCTAAACTTAGAATACAAATTCTTGATGATTGATTTTCCTGTGGTTGTGTCCGTAAACTCGGCATCAAGCCTAGTTTTTGCTTCAACTGTATTTTTCCCTTCAAAAGGCAATCTTATCATCAGCCGAAATTCCTTTTCATCCATTATTTTCACAATAACAAAAGTTGTTTCACACAAAATGCTGTAATTCACAAATCAATTATCCGACAACTATCAAATTTATACAGGCATCCTTTGAAAATCAAGGCTAACTAAAAAACATATTGATTTAATTCTAGTAGCGTCAATTATGTGTCAGACTGGGGACTTTTCGATTGATTTGTTAAATAAGATAATTAAACAAAAATGTTATCGAATATATTTTTATTTTAACATTATATTTCATCTAATGCATGTATTATCCAAGAACTTAAAACTACAATTAATTATACAGCCACAATAATTAATAACATAGGTTAGAGTTGTTTTAATATATTTACATTGAACATTCTAGGTGAGTTTTTTATGTAGTGGTATCCCCCGAAAACCTAGTCCACCGTATTAACAATTGTATAACTGAGTAATGTATTTTACTTTCATTAGAGAGAATACTTAACTTTTACATTTACTTCTTGTTTCTTTCTATCCAATGTTTCCTTATAAAGTCATTTTGATATTACTGTATTTCTCATTAGTTTGTTCTATTACTACCAATATATTTACCGCGTTTTCCTTAAAGCATTTGCTATACTTATCATATTGCCATGTGTGACCCTATGTACCATTCTGAAATATCAATGATTTATCTATATATACAAACTGATATAATAATTCTTCCTTGATTTAGTTACATGTTTTTCAAAATTGTAATCTTTTAAAAGCAATGTCTGGAATTTCCATTAAACCCCTTCGTGAGCTATTTTACACCACTTAAATCCTATATTACCCAACACTGTATGAAGGGATGTTCTACATCCCTCAAATAGCTGCATATCTTTCGGTTTTTTACAGATACTTTCAAGATTAACAAGTTTCTCTGAAAAGATAGTATTTAATTATGTTTCGATTGAAAAATTTCCTTCTATTATTGTACATTTCGTATATTTGAACTCTGATACAGCTACAACGTTGATACAAAACAAAGCGGTAAAACAACGTTTGCAGGTTTATAACCCGCAATTAGAATATTTTGAAGAATTTTGCAGACGTTTGACAAACGGACGACTTCTGCTGGCTCATTCGGTTACATAATCGAACTTGTCAAACAGCATTATATCTTTTTTTAAATACAACCAAATGAGAGGGAAAATGTTGTTTGACTGTAAAACGAATTTGCAACTTTCGACAGCCACATCTTGATGACATGCCTTAGTAGTGCTTTGAATAGACTATATGTCTGTATATTAAAACATATTAAGTTATATGCTAACTATATTAGGAACTAACAGTTACTAACTCTTTTTAAATGGCATTTAACCAAATTTAGTTTCCATTGTGTCTTAGTAATCAACAAAGTATTAATAAATTTCAATTATCGCAGCAGTGAACATTATTACAAAAGTATCATAAAATCATTTTCAGAACCTTAATAACTTCAGAGCATCAAATATATAGCGCATTCAATAAACTGGTTGGTATTTAAGAAAATTCTTCCTATATTTCCCCAGTTATATTTTCAAAAATAAATGAATGGCTTTATCCAATCCTTTCACCTCCCTATCACTACTCAAAATTAGACAGTAAGGTACTGTGTACATCTATTGCACTCTTGCAGCAGTATTCATATATTTTTACCTTACCGACTAAAGTTTTGGTACCTTAATTTTGGTGATCGAAATAAGTTGAAATTATAATAATCTTATTATTTCGGTAGAAGCAGATTAGACATATTAGTTAACAATTACCCAAAATACACCCTGATCTATTTATAATTTTTATTAAACTATATATATCATAAGATCATTTTAAAAACCTTAAAAACTTCAGAGCCTCCATTATAGTGCCCGTTCAATATTGACGCCAACTCATGCCACCTAAATGTATGACGTCAAAACGTCCCAATTTAGCAGCATCAACTTTGAATTTTAGTTTAGTTTAACTTTGACATATAGCAAAAATCTAATCTAAATAAAATAGTAAATAGCAAATGTAGTTTACTTTAAAATTATAGGATATCCAATGCATATATTATAGAAGCACTTAAATCTTATTATGCCTAGCGGTAATTAAAACTAATTACGCAATAATTTGCTTTTACTTGTTTGTTTGTTCTTGTTTCCTTAGTTGCAGTGTGTTCTTGTTACGTGAATCTAATATCACTGTATTTTCTAGTTTCTTCTGTTACTACCTGTGTACACTTTTTCTTCATGAAACTAGATTTAACCATATTTTCTAAACAATTTCACAGATACACACACGCACACACACACACACACACACACCTTTAGGAGTTACCTTTAGTCGTTTTGCACTCACATCACCCTGTCTCGTTAATTGTGAACATTAGATCATATTCTCACGATCATAATCTCATATCCGAAAAATCTCAATCAGTCAGTGTTATATCTGTTATAGAAAAAGATTATTATATAATTTTAAGGTAAGCCGATGCCCAATTATATTGACCTCTATGATAGAAAATAATGCATTTTAAAATAAAATAACTCACGTCTGTTAATAAATCTTACATAAAAATTTCTCGACATCCATTATATATTTCTTATCATATTTTCAATCGGAAAATCATCTGAGTGCGATAAATGGAAAAAATCCTTTGAGAATATATACTATATATTATCCTTAATATACAAAGGCTTTTTGGCATCATGATAATGTACATGAAAATAGATAAGCAACATGAAAATAGACCCGAAATTTTATAACATACCCATAGTTGATGCGCAAAAACCCGTTTTCCGATATCCATTATAGCATTAACTTAGATATTGAAAGGCGGATAGAGCAGCGGATACTGTTTTCAAATGAGAATTTAATGTAAATCAGCTTCAAACTCCTTATTAGCCATGCAAACAAGTATTTTCCATTACAATGGGTATCAGTCATTAACCGATATATTGTCATATGTATGTATATAGAAATTATGAATAAAAGAAGTTACTCAAGCGGATTGAACAGGTATTTTGAAAGACTTCTTTAAATAATTAAAAGCAATAGTGAACAGACATTGACACAATGACTAATTAGGATTAAATAAAATGTTATTGTTTTAAACCCTCCATATTTCACAGCATAATAAATGTGGGATGATTGAAGTCTTTAGAATTAAAGTTTTAATTTATGTTATAACAGGATTGGAGCAGCAGTGAATATACAATCGCCAATTTTTTGCTGTAAGCTGTAAATCAAAGGTAGGTTGAGGTAGCTCAAAGCCCCCTAGACATTAATTCTTAGAATTATGAAACATAAATGCTTTGAGAGGAACAACCATGGCCTCCAATTCGGCATATTCCTGGTGCAAGTATCGCTGATTAGGATGTAAGATCACCAAAGGCGGTTTGTAAGAGTTCATTTTGCTCAGCCGCAGACTAAAGGGATTTGGAGATACCAAAACTTGGAAAAGCATTGCATACAAGATAAATATTATGGAAACCATACCATGGAAATATAGTTATATATATATATATATATATATATATATATATATATATATATATATATATATATATATATAAAGTTTTATTCTATAGAAAAGAAGCTGAAAGGAAATCTATTCCTCGAGGACCAAATATCATTTATTCTTCTCTCAGCTTGATTGTATAAGATATTCTTGTGAAAGGGCAATAAAATGGAATCGGTAGCATTTTCCTTTCAGTGTCGAAATATTGACATTTCATCTGGAATATGGAGCCACCTATAATGAAATACAAATAAAACTTTTATGCAACACAGTATGGGTAAAATCGGATTGTGCTGAATCTTTATTTACAAAACAATTTCACCTTTTAATGCAGCGATGTTTCGATGTTTTTAATCGAAATACTTGACAATCAATTATATCAATCGCATTTTTATATAGCCGCAAACAATGGTTTAACTGCTTTAAATAATAATTTTTTAAAAAGCTATATATTTCAAGTGTTCTATTTAAATAATATAATAGTTCCCCAAATAACTTATAGTATACAAATAAAAATATGAAGTTTCCTCGTTTATGTAAACACAAAATGTCATAACAGAAAGGTTCTATTTCTATATAATCTCACCTCTTACTCTTTATCAATAGGAATGATGGGATGGATGTTGGAAAATGAATGAACGAGGGATTTTGTATAGAAGCACTGAAACTAAAGACAATAACTCCCATTTCATAGCTCCGTGTCAGATACTAATGCTTTATTTCTATGAAAGCAAAAAATATCTTTTAGTGTGTTATTAAAATCATCGACTGACATTAAATATAGCGACAATTACTACATTTTGTGTCATTTATTAGATTGATTATTACGTTGTAATGTTAAATAAATTACTAGGCCGTCATCTAAAATAATTTCAACTTGTTTTATAATACTATATATGTTAATATTATACTAAATTAATATTTGTAGAATGCTTTATTTATTTCAATGAGAAAAGTAAGCCAAACAACACTTTTGCACATACCATCTTTCACAGAGCCTAATTTACTGCATTTTATTTGAAAATTATTCCGAAATCCTGAGGATTTTTCTTTAACTTCGGAACGGTACGCGGTAAAGAAGTTTGTAGTAAAAAGGCAGGTCAAGACCAAAAAAAATAACTTCAAAATTTACAGACATACTGCATATGAAGACAAAATTGTTCAAATTTTGGAAGCGGCAAATTAATCCAAATAAAAATCAAGCATTAGTTCTCCATCGCAAAAGCTTACGTTCTGAAACCAATTTACAGCTTGAAATACTTCCCTTTAATTTATTTTGTTTGAAAACAGCACATGGGCCACATATTTAAACTGGTTACTACACTATTTACTATCTCATAATTTTTCCTTCATGTGGTTTTTAAAGATCAAACTTGAGATTTCAGAAATAACATTTGATAGATGTACTCCCACTGACGCACTCTATATAGTTTTAAAACATGGCATAGTTTTTAAACATAACTATATCTGCTCAAGCTTTATCTCGCCTTGTTGTCAAGCAGTTGCAATATATCGAGATTTTTTTGATAACGCAACGTTTTTTGAATTTTGTCGCAAATACATGTTTATATTTCCAAAGGTCCTCATTTATAATGTACCATGGGGCATTAACAATGCTGCGAAGAACTTTGTTTCGGTTGATTTTTTTGATAATGCTCCCATTCTTGCTGTAAAAATTGCATATATTGAGCATCTTTAATTGAGCTGGTTGGTAATTAAGAAAAGTTTTCCTATATTTTCCGAATTATGTTGTTCGAAAAAACGGCTTAATCCATTCCATTTACTTTCCTACCACAACTCAGAATTAGACAATAAGGTATACTTGAAGAGCGAAAAAGAGCGATCTGTTGCAACGTTTTGTTAAAGTGTGATTGCAATTCCATAACATATATATCACTCTTCCAGCAATATTCATATAGTTTTTGTGAGTAATATAGTGACATTTTAAAACTATATTTGGTGCTCCAACTAAACTGAAATTATAATAAGCTTATTATTTTAGTAGAAACAATTTAGAAACATTGGTTAACAATTACCGGCGATACACGCTCATCTATTTCCAATTATAACTAAACTATTTATTTAAACTGACGGAATGTTGCTATTAACGTTCTATTTTCTAGAAACATTCTTTTTTTTCGACAACAAGCATATAATTTGGCACATTGTCTGAAAGGTTTTTAGACTTTTATACTTTTTATTTCACCACTCGGTAGTAATTATAATATTAATAATTTATAAATAAAAAATATAGATACATAGAAATAAAAAAAAACACAATAAGTTAAGAGGTAGGTTAAGATTAACCTATAGACAAAATCTATAAAGTAAATTCTTTATAGGTTAATAATTTTTATACAGCTAAACAAATACAATGTTAGAAGAAATACAAATTCATAAAGCCCATAATATTTCTGTTAAAAAAATAAAGTGCACCTAAATACACTATAATCATAGAGAAATAGAGAGTTAAATTCATGGCAAATTTTGGGGAAATGTTTCGCGACGTCCAATATCTAGATGTCGCTACTTTTAACTTATTACTTGCTTTAATCGTTACGCTGTAAGCCCCGACGGGATCTGATTGGCTCATTTCGTTTCTATGGTACGTTTGTTGTTTATATATTTTTAACGCCATTTTTCGTATGGCTCACATATGGAATAGCGCATTTAGACATTAATTTATTAGTTCATTATTATATAGAAGTAGGTAGTACAAAAATTAAAGTGAATTATCGGTCTAGGAAGTGTTGTGTACCCGGATGCACAGATAGTAAAGAAATGCAGAATCTTTTTCATTCGAAGAACTAAAAGGTATATATATATATATATATATATATATATATATATATTGCTATATACTTTTAAAAAAAAACACAGGATTAATCGATATTCAACACACGAGGAATTTTGGTGTAAAATTAATTGGCCAAGTACAACAAATTTGTTGAAGTGTCATCAATTTATATATATATATATATATATATATATATATATATATATATATAATATATATATATATATATATAATATAAATATAAAAAAGTAAATTTAAAACCCTTCAATTGTACATTACATAATGATATTTCAGATAAAATATTAAAAGAAATAACAAGGTGCGCTATATACTTCTGAGTAACTGGGGAAGACACAAAAGTTTGCTTTTTGTATCAGAAAACAAAAAGACAGAACTGTGATAGATCCTATTAAATTGATGACACTAAACAAATATGAAAATGGAAAAATTTGATTTGCAATGCACCAAAGTTTTTTGTTTATAGTTTTATATATATATATATATATATATATATATATATATATATATATATATGTATATATATATATATATATATATATATATATATGTATATATATATATATATATATATATATATATATATAGATATGTATATATATATATATATATATAAATAAATAAATAATAATATATATAAATAAATTTACATTATATATTTATATTTATATATCGTTATAGATTAGATTTATATTTATTTATTTTTACATATTATATTTTTAATTATATTTTATTTAATAATTTTATTTCAGAAAAAAATTGTTTTTTATTAAATTTCATTGGTCAATTAAACATGACGTCAAGGCTGTCACGTGCCAAACATTACTAATGAGCCAATCAAATGTCCTCAGAGTAAAATAATTCTCTTACAGGTGCCTATAATGAAGATTTAAATTGACCAATCAAATAACTTGAATGGCCAATTATGGCGCCCTCTGGATGTTGGGCAAAGCTAAACTTTGCGCCAGTGTCCCCTATTGACTTAGATCTCTATTACTCTATGACTGTAATCAGTAAAACAATACCCAAAAATATTAGTAAACTAATCAAAATTAATTAATGTCTTAAATCAATAGCTATAGAAAATTAACTGTATTTTCCTTACTGAAAGAAAAAACGAATTTAGTGGCTCAAATATTTATTTAGACGCATCAGTTCGGGAAATCCGATTGTCCTACATCCGTATACCAGAGAGAATAGCGAGCGAAAAGGGAATTTTCGAGATAATTATCCTTGAAATATGTTTATCTCAAAGCAACTTTCCTACAATCATTCTACTAATTGAGTTTACTTCTATACTATAGAGAGCGGTTATTTAAACACAAAGATATTTGACTTAGTTAACATTCGAAATGGCTGGTAATGGACCGAAAACGAAAAGTTTTTTCATAATTTCAATTCAATAATCAACAGAATCGAACCACCAGAAATAAATAATGTTAATAATGTTTGTATGTGATAAATAGTAATGTTGTCGAAATTTAGACAATATTAAATTTATTCTACTGTTTTGTGTAAACTTTTTAATGGAGAATTATTAGTTAATTGTATTCAATTTGTTAGGATTTTAAAAATAGTAAAGTTTTGTTTGTTCATGCTCTAAAAATAAATCCTAAAAGACATCATGTTACATTCTAAACAGCGGCCAAATCACTTCTTATCTTAATTACTTTGTACTAGAAGCATCGTTAAAACTAATAAATTTATATCAGCTAGATTTCTTGACGACCCTGCCTTACGATAATTAAAAATCAAATAAACAACAAGTTGCTGTCAATAGCCATAACTGAACTCAGAAAGTGCGACTCAGTAGCACTGAATTATTCATCTAAACTTTAGCCATCAAAGATAATACTAGCGTCAACATATAGCGTCGATAATACTGTAAATCTACATTGGAGAAACTCAGGGATGATAAGTTCACAGATCAAAGAACATCAAAGTAACGTGAAATATGGACACACGGTCTAGACAGCTTTTGCTGGTTACTAAACATTCAGGTAAATAAAGCTGATGATTTTACCGCTCCAGGTTATTAGGCTCGAGGTTATTTTCAACAGAAGACATCGACAGGATTTTGGGGTTTATAAACATCAAAATAATCCCATACAAGTCAAGGGGTGCAAGACCACATATTAGCCACAACATCCTCTTGGTTTTTTAATTTACTTAACAATAAATCAAACAAAATCAGGGTATTTAAAATCAGATAAGAAAATCAAATCTTTTAGATTATTTATTACTCAAAATACTAAATCGAAAATGCTAAAGATATTCAAAACACGACAGTTCTAAAAAGACATTGGGCTACTATTTAAAAAGTATCTAAATGACTGCTTGGCTCATCTACTCAACAGTAACACACCAAAAGGTGGTGAGATTACATCAGCCACTTTCGTTGATGACCCCAGTTTAGACGATAAGCAGTTAAATTGATACAGCCGCAATAAACAAGCAAGTCAACAAAGTTACCAAATAGAACTATAAATTGCGACTTTATAATAATTATAAGACCAAATGACAACAAAGACCTAACAAAAGGGTTATTTAATATAGCCCTTATTTACAAAATGACTAGGCGATTTTCTGCACAATAAACCATTACTAAAACCAGTTTGATATTACAGCATACAATTGTGGGATTGTACATTCAATGTCAATGTCAAAGTGATTGAATCCCGAATTTATTGGCCAATAAAATTTAATCAGAAAACTAAATTCAATTTCTGAAACAAAATTATTAAGGAAAATCAAATTATACAGCAATCAAAAATATACAAACCTAAGCATATACAAATATTTAGAAACTAGAAGTGCTTTATAACATAAGAACTTTTATTTAGTTCCTTATATTGAAAACATATTTCTCCTCTATTGTATCTTAAATTATATTAACCATCTTTTATAAACCTTCTATTAACCTTCTTTTAGAATTAGCTGTCATGTTATTGATATGACAGAATCCAGCATTAAACTAAGGGAGACGATTTAAGAACCTACCAACAGCACAATATTAATTAATTTTTAGTAATTTGTTGATAACTAGGTGAAAAATACGGTGTCTTTGTGAAAAAGCAATAGATAAACAAATACACACACAAATGCTTAATTAGAACGAATTATTTTTTAACATGATCTATTTTTTACCTCAACGATGTTTCATTCTCTTACTTTCTGCAAATCCAGACACACAACACTTCTTAGATAAATGATACTTTGATAGCGAACTAGTTTAGATCGACTATTGTTTAGCCAAAAACGTAGCTAAACACTGAAAGTAGACTACTGTCAATGATCTCTAATAAACAAGCGCTCGACAGAAATTAGATAAATCTATCAAATATAATCGTCAGTTTTAGTATTGCTACTTAAAAAATCCAATAAAATGGTTCGAAATGGCTATTGCAGTGTCGTCTGAAAAATATTCCTAGTAAAATATTTCTTCAAAGCTCTAAAAAACTTTAAAATTTTATTAACAAGACATGCGTAAAAACTTAAAATGGTTTATGTTCCATAAGAAAGAGTTCAGGAAGTTCAGGAATAAGGAAACGAGAATGTTATAAGAGACAATAAGTGTTGATATAGTAATATGAAATTAAGAGTAATTAAAACACTCAAGAGAAGTATTTTACAGGTATCTAGAGTATACCAGTGATCATCCTACAACTTGTTTCAATTTATAACTGAGGGGTTATGTTGGTATAAGTATTAAGTGAAAATGTCATAATAAAATTAAACAAAATAAGGTAAACTAGATAGTCATTAATACAATTTCAAAGAACTCATATTTAATAATACTTATTTAAGAAAATCAAAAATTACATGCGGATGATATCATTACAGCATTGGATCTTAAATTTTTAGGCATTTAACACGTAATTTTATTAATTAGTTACTTTTCATACCACTTATTATCTCACCAAAATTTGTATATAAGAAACCATTATTAGTATTCATACTAGAATCTGTCTACTTACAAAAGGGTACAAATCTTCTTAAGTCATATACTTATAACCTTAAATATAAATACCATCTATAAAATTTTACCCCACGTCTTTATTATTTCGACGTGAGCGTGGGTGTTTCTTATCTCATTCAAATTCACTACTTATCCCCTCAATCACGAAATGTCAAAGCTATAATAAAATCACCTTGTTCTCAAGAGACTCTAAATTACTTTGCTATAAAATTACCTTCTTACCCTTTGTAAAAATACCGGAAAAACCGGTACTCTCTCGGTGAAATAAATTATATCGGTAGGCACAACAAAACAACAAAAGAAATCTTTCTGATTCTTTGTATTTTCGACACACCGCGCTGGCACGCAGAAGGAAATTGAAAAATGTTTCCATTTGATCAGATAAAAGAAGATAAACTCCTTAGAAATTGGAATTCGTAACTTTTTTGCGCTTTCGAAACACGTACAAGAAATTGTTCTCACAATTATATTGCTGTTTATTTTTAGATAAACAACATCGCAGTCGGTCTCCAAATAATTCTATTACTTTTTCAGTTTAATCAGGCTACGGATCGGATAGTTGAGTACTTATCACATTATTCAGTAAGTGCCTGAAAGACCTTTTGACACTCTGGCTGAAATTTCCAGGCCCAACACATAGATGGCACTAGTTTTATTGCATTCACTGCTTTCTTAGTTATTACTAACCTTCGAAAGAAGGTTGTTAAAATTTAATGATATTTTACTAAGTTTGTGAACTATTGTGCCAAGAGTGCTACACTACTTTTGTTGATTTCAAAACATTGTATCAAAAACAATTTCTTGTTTTAATTTTACACTGCTTCTTGATAGGAAATATATACGGTTAGAGCGAAGCAATGGGTAGAAAAGCCCTACAAAAACTTCGCTCCATCAGAGATAACAATAAAACGTTGGTTTACTCACTTCAAACGTGGTCGTAGAGGCGCCGATGATGAACGCAGTGGACGTACAAATGAGGTGAAGCAAATATGGAGAGAAAACCAACAACTATTGTGGTACAAATATTATAACATAGTATATATGAAGTACAGATCAACTGCAATATAATGTGTTTTTTTTAATTTTATGAACGTAACTTTAATGCTTCCAAAAAAAACTCCCGCAAAAGTATCGCGAACTATCAAAGTTAGATTTGGGAAATAGTGAAGTGAATAGTGGGTAAAAGAGTAATTTTAGATGAAATTTGGGCCGCCACCAACTAGTTAAATATATAGGAATCGCACTAATATATATCAGAAATAGCAGAAGAACATACATACAAGATTTAAAGATCGATTAACAAGAAGAGCCTTGCTTAAGTTCGACTGCATTACGCCTATTTTATGTTCAATATAATAATGATGACGCTGATAATAACTGATAATAATTTTAAGAAACGATAAGCCGAGTAATGGGAAACACAGATGGTGTATAACTCATAGCGGGAAGGAAACACCATATCCTGTCGGAATCAAGCATAAGAAAGGCGGAGACTGTTTATTTTTTAACTTCATGGTCAATGTAAATACTTTCTTTTTATTTATATAGTTTTTTTGAATTAGAAAATATCTGCGCTATAAAACCCACCAAAGTTTAGTTACAACAGTTTCGGAGACCATTTTAAACAGTAACAAAGGGTTAACGCCAATCACGCGTCTATATAACACTGCAAAATCTTAAATAACGCCAACTTATCCCTATCGTTGGGAACAGCTAGTAAAAGTTAAATAAATCTGAAAAAATTGGGAATTTGTAACGATTGTAACTCTAATCAGTACTACTTGTAACGACGGACAGCAATGTACATATTGACAGATCACTTTTCCTTACATAATAATTCAAATTACAAATATAATCAGTATAGGGTTCTTTTTGGTATCGTAATACCTCTCATATAGTTTTAACGTGTCTGACCCACCATGATCTCAGGCATAACACTTAAATACACATAGATATACCAACACACCATCGATTTTCTAACATACATTCACAAATCATCTAAGTAACAATTATCTATATATGATCTTGATACACATTTCTGTTGATATATCTGCCTGTCAGATTACCCAACAAAAAAACACAAAATGGTAGCAAGTCAAAATATTTCCATACATCAAATATACTTTACGTATGCGTTCAATTAATTCAATTTTTAAATTATTTATTTCAGATAGATATCACTGACATCCACAGATAAAGCCATTCAGGGATACAAAACTTTCTCCCACGTATCATACACAATATACATTATATCATACATAACACAATGAAACTAATAATAGACATATATAATAATTAGCGTTGGAAACTTTCGAGAGAAACTGACTATCGACTGTTTAGTAATGGACTACTTGCAACTATCGACTGTTTCAGTCGCTATTTTTGGTTCGACTGATTTTACTAGTTTTTACAAATGACTGTTTCAGTCGTTATTTTCGATCCGACTGATTTTATTACTATATACTATCAACTGTTTCAGTCGTGTACGTATAATTACTAATTTTGGTTTTACTAATTTCATTCTACTGATTTTTAACATTCTGTCTATGCTTACAAATATTTAAATATAATATACATAGTTTTATGATTTTTTGGTAGTTTGCTTGTAAATAACAATATATTGTATATTAATATTGCAGCATTTTGGAACGACATATTTCAAGATTGGTAATGTAATAGGGTAAAAAGATTAAAATTGTGAATGATTAATAGTAAAACGCTTTAGACTGTTTTTATGGTAATATTTCGATTACTGTCTTGAATTTTGAAACATTTCCGTTCAATTATAAAAAAAGCAATTATTTTATTTAAAAAAGCTCCAGTAATTATTGTGCGTTCATTTTTAATTATGTCATGGATTAGTTTTTTTATGATAGGTATATGTTTAATTTTTATTTAATATTTATGGCTATTGTACATCTTTAATTTGTACGTCTTGCTTAAGTTCTATAGTATTGTCTATATTTATTATAGTGTATTATTTAAACATAGCTATTAACATATTAATATGCCATAAAACATTTGTGGGGTAATATTTCATTACACAGAAATATTCCACTACTTTTTACAGATCCACAAAACATTCAAATATATATATATATATATATATATATATATATATATACTAGCTGACCCGACAGACTTCGTCCTGTCAAAAAGATTTGTAATGTGGCAGTTTTTGTGGCTACGTATTTTAAAAAATTCTCCTGAACAGTACCATCACCCTGGTGATAGGGCGTTGTGAATAAAAAATAATTAAATAAAACATATATAAGGATTGAAAAGTAAGTAATCGCTTTATTGTTAATCATGTGAATCATAATTATTATTATTATTATCATTATATTGCTTTGTGGTATACGATGTTTTTTGTTTGATTACCTGGCGCATAGATAAACAAATCTGATGGTTTTCCAACACGGGAACAGGCAACATACAATTGACCATGTGAGAAACATGGGTTTTCTAGATTAATACCACAAACACTTAATGATTGCCCCTGGGACTTGTTTATAGTCATAGCAAAAGCAAGCCGTCAACATGTCTATAGGAAATTTGCCATTACCAATGTCAATGAGTTGTTTAGAGAATATGTTTCCAGATTGGTCATTTTGCAACTCGACACGCATATTCTTGCTTAAATGAAGTACTTTAACATGTTTCCACAAATTGGAGGACTTTAGACATGCATTGAGTTCATCAGCTGGCGTTGATCGTGGAATCACTGGCAATGTTTGACGAAAATCTCCTGCTAATAAAATCATTGCACCACCAAATCGGTTATTATTGCTACGTAGATCTTTTAAGGTTCTGTCTAAAGCCTCCAAAGATTTTTTATGTGCCATCGTGCATTCATCCCAAACAATCAATTTACATTGCTGCAAAACCTTTGCCATTGCAGAGTTCTTCGAAACGTTGCAGGTTGGAGTTTCATTGCTTTGCATATTTAATGGCAATTTTAGTGCTGAATGGGCTGTTCGACCACCTTCAAGCAAAGTTGCTGCGATTCCCGACGAAGCGAGTGCAAGTGCAATTTTATTTTGTGAGCGAATTGTTGCTAATATTAATGAAATAAAAAAAGTTTTTCCTGTACCACCAGGTGCATCTAAGAAATAAATCCCTCCAGTTTCATCATTTGTTACTTTCATAAGAGTTTCAAATACATACTTCTGTTGTTCATTTAACAGTGGAAGATTTGTTTGAATTTATTCTTTCAAAGCGTTGAGATCATACAGTCTTTCTCGATGCAACTCTTGGATAAAAGCGTCATGCATTGGACGATTGGGCGCGGTCAGGCCTAATTGAATTAATAGTTTGTTTGACATTATCAAGCACATGTCCTCAATTGAAATCAATGCTTCATTGTAAATTTCTTCACTGATTTGTATATTTGGATTTCCCATTCTATTCCGTATTTGATACAAAATATCATCACACATATAATCTTTGTACTTCATCCACAAATCAATTGGGTTTGATGGGAAGCATGTAGATATGATTATAGAAAACAATGTTCGTATTTGATGAGTGTGTGATGATATTACAGCATCATTGAGAGTTTGATCCCAATGAGCGTCATTTTCAAGCAATTGCAAACGTTGACAGGCTTCTCTGTAGGATCCACACAATTCACCATAAACAGTTCGTAACTGTTGGAATGATGTTGGGCCACGTACATTGACTAATAGCAGTCGTAAATAAAAACATTCATCATTGCTTGGATGTACTGAATAAATCCGGCCAATCGCATCGGTGGAATATACATCTGTATATCCTGGAACTGGTTTTCCTTGTTTCCGTCGTATAAATCTCCTTGAGGATTGATTCCAGGTATAATATTTTGGCATTTCAGAATATAGCAATGTTTGTGCGAAATCATCGTTTTGGCATGTCTCAAAAAAACTGGTTAATGTAGTAGATGGTGGCTGAGCAGCTCTTTGTACTGCGTTCTGTGCTGTAAAATACACTCTTTGTCCATTTTCTAAATGCACAGCTAAGTGAACAACAGAAGGGTGTCTCTCGGGTGAATAGGAAAAGAAAATATTCGCCAAACTGCTTCATTACTACTGACATAGCGGCCCATTTGGTATTGGGTAACTTCATCATTAGAATTCCCTGCACCAATTCCAATCACAGCCATATCACTCCCTTTGGTTACATATTTGCAAATGTATTTAATCGATTTCACTGAATGGCAAGATTCAACGTTGATATGTGCTTTGAATGTCTTTGATAAAATGGGTGAATATGGAACAATCCAACGATTATCTATTTCAATATCTTGTTAATTTAATTTGACAATTGTTGATTTTCCATTGTCTGCTGTCGATCTGCGACGATACAATGGATAACCGTCATTACCAGTAATTGTTTCCGATATTAATGTCCGTGGATATCGTTTTGAACATTTACCATCCATCATACACGGTGAATTTTGATTAAGAGTTCCACAGGGACCATGTATCATGTTTTTGATAACTACCTCATGCAATCCAGGATCTACTTGTACATTAGGGATTTCAGCTGATATCACTGCATCAACTTCATTTGGCCTTATCTTTTCAACCAACCAAATCAAAATGTGTGCATGTGGCAATCCTCGTTTCTGCCACTCCACAGAATACATCCAGCAGCGTGTCTCACCAAACACATTATGTTTTACGATGAAATTCATTAAAGATTTCAACTTTTGTCTAAAGACTCTGGCTGTAATATCATGACGATCAATGGATGATTTCCCAGGTAATAACTCCTGCTTAATTTCTATCCATTGCGGATTGCATGTAAATGTGATGAACAAATCTGCTGTACCATAATGACGAACATACGACATGGCATCTTGAGCATATTCGTGCATATGCCGAGGGCTTCCGATGTATGTTGCTGGAAGAATAGTCATCCGACCGACATTCTGTGCATTTCCATCAGTATTAATCGCATCTCGAAGGTGAATATACTCTTCAGATCGGAGTTTGGTTTGATTCAACCTGATGAATGTTAATCTCTCCGTTTCAATTTTAACATACATGTCATCAACATATTTGTGATATAATCGCCGACATTTCAATATGTGATTATCTGCATTTTCCCGAATCATTAGGCGGTATGAATAATAGTTCATTGAATTGACTTTTTTGTTGGTTTCAGAACCTGTAAACAGATTTTGTTTTAATAACATTCAAATATAAAATTAAAATACATAATATAGTGACTGAGATATTATCGCCATAGCTAAACTAATATTTTAGTTACCTGTAATGGGATTTATCATTTTTATTGATAAATCGTAGCCATCTTCACCTTGCCAAAATATAATGGGATATTGCAGTGTATCATATGAGCGGTGTGTTTCCTTTATAGGTTGTAATTGAAAATTCCGACGATGTAAAACAATATCACGGGATTCCAAGTTTTCTCCAACTACAACGATAGCAACTTCATCAATAGTTGGTGCATTAAAACGTCTTGTATGTTGACCTGCAGGTGTTTTATCAGCTCTGATTACAATTTTGTGATTATCGGATGGCATCAGATCCAGGGCAGTTTTAAACAATATAATCAATTGATTGTGTTGATGAAATAAAGTTTGTAGTTGTTCTACAATAGACCTTTTTACTAAATTGTTATGTGCACAACGCAGATCAATTTCTTGTGGTGAATTGCCCATAAAATAAATTTGCAGGAATTTGTTGTCGCTATCTGACACTGGTAACAGTGAACCTGCTCTGTGATATATTTGCCCTTGTATCTGTAAATAAAAAAAATATTATGGTGTGGTATAAATTAATGGATTGTCAATGATCAAACTTAAATAATATTTGATCTTAAAAAGTATATATTTAGTTTTAACTAATATCTATCAAATATAAAATATAATAAAAGTGTCACTGAAACTGAATCACCATATAATATGATGACTAAGTGATATATTTCGTAATGATTAAGAAATTGAAGATTAGTAACACATCTTAACTTTGGTGACAGAAAATGTTGTTCGCTAAAATAATTATGAGTAACTGCTATAATACATACCTTGAAAGTTGGCATAAAATTTTCCCGAACTGCATTTGTTGCCCCAAATGAAGTCATTTGAAAGCAATTGTTATATTGTTGAATATGTGTCAAAAAGTGTATAGAATCTGTTCCTATTCCTGAAACCAATGAGTACAATGGTTCTGGTGGTGGATCCAATTGTATCAATTTCACTTTACCATTTGCGCAACACAATCCATTGGCTTCGTTTTTGTATTTTAATGCCTTACAGTGTGAGCAAACCAAGTTCATAGAACCAATAACAACACATTGGTAGTTACTGTAGTCAATTGACACATCGTAACTGAAAGCAGCTGGATTCAAACTTGCGCGATTATTAGTTGAATGTCGCGCTCGCGCTTCACGCGTTTGTGATATCCGAATTCTTTCACGTTCATTTCCGTCGTCACGTTCTTGTGCAGTACGATTAGATCGGTAATTAGCTTGGTTTATAGCATTTCTGGTTCTTCTACCTAAATTGCTTCGTCTTATAGGAGGCATATCAAATATAAATTATTTTTTCACTAATCACGAACTAAACAAACACTAACTAACTAAACACTCTGCACAAAACACGATATACGAATTTGTTTCGTGTATCACTTGACAATTCATCTGTCATCTGTCAAAAGTCATCTGTAACAGACAACTTTTTTTTTTAAATTTGATATGACTTGAACTCAAATCCTTTTAAGCCGTACGAATTTTTTTATTTATTTAAAATTTGAATTAAATTTTAAACAAATAAAAAATTTTAAATAAATAAAACAATTCGTACGGATTAAAAGGATTTGAGTTCAAGTCATATCAAATTTAAAAAAAAAAAGTTTTCTGTTACAGATGACTTTTGACAGATGACAGATGAATTGTCAACTGATACAAGAAACAAATTCAAACAAAAAGGGCTATTTTTAGGGTTTTTCCAGCAATAATTCTAATTTTTCTCGCCGTAAAAACCATCCCTGAACTTCAACGAACATTTTAAAAAAAGATTTGGCCAAATTGGTCCAGGCGTTGTTGAGTTATGCGCTTAGGAACATATTTTGCGATTCATTTTTATATATAAGATATATATATATATATATATATAATATATATATATATAATAGGATTCGTACATTTTCCTCTGACATCACGAATGGAGAAAAGCAGTTGAACCATGCATTTGACTGAAAATAATAATTACTATCTTCAGTCCTTAATTTTTTGATTATCGACTGTTTCGACTCTTTGGCGACTATCGACTGTTTCGACTATTTTCAGTAGATAGTTCCCAACGCAAATAATAATCAATATACTAAATCTAGCTGTACATACAGCGTATTCACTACTTTATATTAGTTTCGTGATCTACATCAATATTCGAGAGATTTTAGGGAAGATGCCCGGGAATCCGACCAAACGAAATTATCTCATATTTTCCCATGGATGGGTTTTATCGGGACAAGATTGAAAGTGGGAAAAAGTTTTCAGTCATTTTGACAGCGGATCGAGCTTTCTTGCAATATTTATTGAAAAAATTTATCTATATGGCTCCGTAAAAACATTTCATCTAATGGTAGTCCGCATGAAATAAGAATTAGGTTTAAAATTATATCCGTTCTTTAGTATATTTGATAAATATATAATCATATTATTTTGTAATTCTATATATATTTTTAAACTAAACTTTCATGAATCGTCGTTCCAAGGGCCGAAATAGAATGATATTGATTTTTGAATATATAAATAAAATTATTTAGAATTATTTCAGTGCCTAGTTCCCACAGGTCATTGTTTCTGAAAATAGTGGTTAGATGACATGTTCTTTTTAATTTTATGTTTACATTTTCTACACATTCATGTTAAAACATTCATACTCTACAGTTACAACAGCAAAAATATGAGTGTATGAGTTGTATTAGACTATTTAAAACCTAGTGTAGCGTCTATGTTCATTTTTGACGGTCTGATTATTGTTACAAAGCCAAATGTATTTTTTTAGTTGCTCTTATTACATCAGTATGATTGTAATCATATACAATCCGAGGTTCCATCCCCCTCACCCCTAGAAATTTAAAATCCTACATTTTTGGATCCAAGTTGATCCCAGCGAGTAGTTAAACTTAATGCAAATGAACCCAATTGTGATTACACCAAATGAAATGATTATTTCTTTACCGCCTTAAATGATATCCAAAAGTCCCTAATAACAAATTTCATAATTAGTCCGATAATTTATTTGATAACATTGCTATGTTGGTATATATTCAGGTCAGTAAACTAACATCTCCCTATTCTGTATTTTATACTAGATTTTTAAATTAAAAATATATTATTAGGAAATTCTAAATATACATAACAACTGCTATAAATTTAATATTAATTTCGCGTTATCTAAAATTATTTTTCTAAACATTAATTAGTTGTTTAAAATAACAATCCCAGAACACTATCAGGGCGGACCTACATTATATATTTAGACAGGCTAATTAGCGTAAATAATCAGAAGAAGAATCTAAAACATTTCCCATGCGATGATTTAGGGTGGGAAAGGTAAATCTTGTCCGATAAAACAACCAATTTATCTTTGTTAGAGGTGATGTTTTCGGGGAATGGTTCCGTTCAAAAATACCTTTATTTGGCTAACAATTCAAGAAGATCGCGATATTAAAACAAGTCAGGATAAAAGATATTTTATCTTTTTGGGCGGTATTTTTGCCAGTTCTAATTTTTGATCGCGGATAAGGACGACCTTTCATAAATCATTTTTTATGCAAGAATGACCTCATATAAGATTGATTCTCACAACACCAAAATAATAGTTATTATGATCCATATATTAAAAATAATTATACGAGAGAGGCAGTCTGTCATCTTCAAGTCTTGCTCTCTCTTGCTCTAGTTCTCATTACACGAGCTGAATTGAATAATTTATAATTACACCCGCATACATCGTTTTCCATACGGAGTGATAGATCATTATCAACGATTCCAACTCTTGTTTGAACACACTTGCAATGATATTATTGCGATGCATTGATTGGCAAACACTAGTGGCAAGTTTTAATACAATCCCAGTGTGGATTGCATATCTGTGGATATGGATGCATAAATATGATGAACAGATCCGGTCCACTATATACACGCACAAAATTTATGGCATCTTTAATACATTCTTGCATATGATGTATAGGATCAGTGTATGATGACGGAAAAATATATGCGATAACGTTCTTACCAATATCAGTTGTTCCGTCTACGCTACTGATGACAACATAACGCAAATGTATGTTGTTCTTGATTCATAATAGTTCATTTTCAATTAACGCTCACTTAACAAATATCAGCAGTGTATTGATCAAATAGCTGACGTCATCGGATAATACTGAATCTTGATTTGTATGGATCATCGAGTTCATCGCGCTATCTTTCTTGTTAGTTTCTATACCTAAAGGATAAAATTATTGAACCTGTCACTAGATTTCTTTATTTAATATTTAATTCATATCCATCTTCCCTTTTCATTTTAATCTAAACTTTTCATGGTAAGAACTATGATTGTCTTGGAACATCGGAAGCGTATTATCTCTCCGCTGTGTGTATATCTCGTCAATTAAGTAAAACGCCACATATAAAAATTTTATCTTCACCAACAGTTGGTACATTGTATCTTCCTAAGTGCTCTCTGTACAATATTTTGTGGTTATGCCTCCAACTCATCTTTTTGCTACACGTGGTTGCATAGCGTGCGATAATTTTTGCTTCTCGCCACCCGTAAAATTTTTGGTTTTCAAAAATGTTGAATCGGTATCAGGCATCGAAAACACTGAACCAATTTGATGGTACACTTGGCCCTTAAACCTGATGTTGATTCAAGGTCCATCCTCACTCTGAACGATTTTTATTGTTTTGAATTATATCATTTAGAAGCAAGACTAGAATATACGAGGTTTATTCAAAAACTATTTCGATTGAGATAGGTCTCCAGCTAAAATTATTTTCAATGGTTCTGGTGGCATAGTTAATAATGGAAGTGAAATGTTTCCTCATAAGCAGCAAAACCTGGCTGCTCCACCATTGTACTTAAATGCATGACAATTAACACACACTGTGCTAGGCAGTATAATTTTTAAACGATTTTAAACGATCTCATGAAATGGATAAGTCGGCAATTACCTGCGGGGCTGGATGATTATAAAACAGTGAACACCTGAATTCATGACATCAAAACGTCACAATGTTAGCACATCAGCTCTAAGTTTTAGTTCTAGTTTTGGCTTTGAAACACAACAAAATTATAATCTAAATAAAATAATTTGAAAAATACTGTTATCAAATATAATTTATTTTAATATGATAATTCATCTAATGCAAATATTATCGAAGAATTTAAAACTACAATTAATTATACATTTATAATAACTTGTAGGATAAGGTTGTGTTTCATTATATTTATATTGAGTTTTTCTATACCACCGATGAGTTAGATTTCTAGGTGGGTCATTTTTATAACATTATTCCTTGGAATCCTAATCCACCTAATTAACAATTGTATATCTGAGTAATGTATTGTACTTTCATTAAAGAGCATATTTATGTTTTACGCTTAGTTCTTGTTTCCTTCGGTACAGTGTTTCTTTCTAAAGTAATTTTAGTGTCACTGTATTTCTCCTTAATGTATTCTGTTACTACCAGTCTATATCTTTCTTGATAAAACTAGATTTAATCAGTACATTCTCCCTAATTTATTTTCCGTATCTGCAAACAGTTAGTATTCTAGCTCAGTATTTTAGCCTAGTGCTCATGTATATGCTTAATATTTACACACATATCAGATATATATAAATGTAGTATATTAATACAATATTAATTAAATAGCCACCTTCAGTTGCTTCCACACTCATCACCCTGTCTTGAAAATTATCAGAATTGAACCATAACCTCACATTCAGAAAGTTTAAATCCAGTGAATAACTAAGCTGTTAATCTATCTAACATTTGCTCATAATTCCATCATTTGTCTATTTCTTCTTCGATGTGTCTGATCAAGTTTATCCAAACCGAAGGTGTTATTAACCATTCCTTCTTCCAAAATGAAAAACAATATACCTGTAATGAATTATTAATGAATGATATGATAAATAAAACCTAAACAATTCCTTAAAATTTTTATTTTTCTTCAATTATTCAAACATTTGTCTTCCTCCGTAAACGGCTATTGGGTACACTAGTCCCATTTTGAAACTACCATGTCTTTAAATACAAAAATTTAAATAATTAGTCTTCCTTGATTCTATTATATGCTTTTAGACATTTTATCCTTTTAAAAGCATTGTCGGACCGTTAAATTAAACCTCTTCGATATTTTTCAAACTAACAGTTTCCTCTAAAATAATTGTATTCAATTATGTTTATATTGAAAAACTATCTCTGATAGAGCCAACATCAAGCTGATCGGTGAGTCCAACATTATAATTGTAACTTTTTGAGATAATTCAGTAACCCATTCAGCGCCCATAATAGTTCAGTGCAGCTGCAAAACGCTAAAAAAATATATTCAAAAGAAATTGCAACAAATTAATATTTAACGCTAAAAATGGTTACCTAACGAATTTTACTGGCAAGAGGGGGCCTCCATTATGTCGTTCCTGTTTGAAGTAGCTGATTTGATACTCAATCTGACTTTTGATAACTGGACGATTTTTGCAGGTTGGTTCGGTTACATGTTTGAGCTTATCAGACAGCATTATGTCTCTTTTTAAGTAGAATAAAATGAGCAGTAGCAATACCTTAAAATATATTGATATATTGATGACGTGAGCTCACGTTATGTTGAATAAACTATAACTTGATATGTCGAAGACAGTAGATTACTCGTCGCACATCTTAATATTAAAAATTATCTTATCTCTAATTATTTTCCGAAACATCAGCTCGCCAAATATTGCAGCGGCTTCAAGTTTTCAGCAAATATGATAGTAAATAGTATTAAAGAAACGACTATTAGAAAATAAATTAATGGAAGAGTCTTTCAAGATCAGTTCAGGAAGTCAGTGCATGCTAAATAAATTTAGAAAATGCATGGCTTCTTGAACAGTGAGTAGCTATTTCACACACCGGATAACTTTAATACAAGTATGCAAATATAAATACAAATGCTGTATACAAATACAAACGGGAATTTTATAAATGTTGTGAACTTAAAATCGATCTACGAATAAATTATACAACAAAGCAATTTTATTTATGTAGCTATTACAATGGATGCCGGAACAACTAGTAGCAGCATAAATCAACATTTCCGAAAAGTGGTATTTTGTTAGTTCATAAATTGACATCTTCAGAGTTGAGAATATATATGCTGTTTACTCTAAATAAACAGATAGTTTTTAAGAAACTTTGATATGAATGTGTGATTTTATTATTGATTACTTGATTACGTGTCTGATATTCTTGCTAACGTTATGTAAATCGTGTCAAAACAATATAATTTGTTCTACATAACATACAATATGGCTCATTACTTTATTAAAACTTGGATAACGGTAACTTGGATTAAGACATGGATACATTCAATATATCATTGTCATATCTCTCTAACAATTTTTTATATCGCAAAGTCACTAGTATGTCTTTCTGATATATCTAATCTTTTGCCTGAAAAATATTTCTTTAAAAACTTGGTAAGAAACTTTTCATAAACCTGAGATATCGACATTTGTGGAGCACTTTTTTTGTCAAAACTTATAGAAAATTAAGATAGGGATTCGATTTTATTATGGTTTTTATTTATATTCTAGATAAGTATGTTCGAAGAAGGTATGCAATAAATACACCTTATTCTTAAATTTATTCATGAAACTTTATACACAAAATAACGAAATAGTAGCAAGTTAATAGAGTTAAAATATATGTAAGACAAATAATGTTTCTATGTAAATTTATATTACTATAGTCTATCCAAAATAGCAGTGGACTCACCTCAACGAAATTTATAACGTCAAAACGTCCCAATATTGCCCAATTTAGCTAGCTTTTATTTAATTTTGGCTTTAATATATAACATCATTTAAATGTAAATAAAATAAAGAAACAAAAATTTTATAAAATATCATTCATTTTAGCATTATTGTACATATAATGCATATATTACTGTTTGTTTTAAACTACATTTAATTATACAGAAACTACAGTTTGTATTTTATGTTGGAGTTGTTTTGTTTTATTTATATTAAACTCTTACCTAAATCACTTGGCATTCCCTGGCGGCTTAATCTATCTAATTAAAAATTATATATTCTAGTAATGCATTTTATTTTCATTAAAGATCATAGTTACCTTTTTACATCTAGTTCTTGTTTCCTTCAATGCCGTGTTTCATTATCAAGTCATTTTGATATTACTACTATTTCTATAAAGCGGTTAGCATTTACTCCCTACTCATACATTCAACCTAAATCTTACGTACCATTTTACACAATTACACATGTACCCATGTACATAAATCGTTCACACTTTCTAACACAACTTCCTACAGTTATCATATATTAACATAATTATATATGTTATTATGTTATTTGTAATTGTTTTACAGATATGGGAAATGCATTAGCGAATGCGGTACTTAAATCTAATTCTATCCAGAATGATATATACAGATAATAACATAACAAACTAAGTAGAAATACGATTATATCAAAATTATTTTACAAGGAATCATTGTACCGAAGGAAGCTAAGACTAAGCGTAAAAAGTAAAATATGCGCCCTAATGAAAGTAAAAAAATTAAAATAAATTAGATTTGATAACAGTATATTTATTTTATTATATTATTTAAATTAGAAGTTTGTTGTAAGTCAATGCTAAAATGAACTAAAACTCAGAGTTGATGCGTGAACATTGCCATGTCTTGACATCATCAATTCAGCTGACGTGTTTATTATTTTATTGAACGGACTATAGATAGAGTCGCAGACTAAAATAGTTTGGAGCTGTCTGTCAAATGAAGGGTGATAATGAATTATATAGCAAAATCTACCTTTTATGTGACACACATAGGGAACAGTACCGAAAAAGTTATGAAACAAGATCCTTAAAAACAATTCGAGTAACAGGAGGCTGGATATTGCGGTGGCAATAAACATTCCGAGTATTTGATTGCAACAATTTTTTTAAATATATTAGGCGTTCAAAATAATTTCCGCTGTGCAACAAAAGAAAATCACTAATAATTTATACTCGAGTTTTATTAATGTGTAAAGAATAGCTACTTTTTTCTGTTAATCTTCTTTCTATAGGCCTTTGATAATTTCCAAGGGTTTAAAATTGATGGTGTCACTGTGTATTGAATCGCATCGGGTACATTTGTATCAAACTTCATGTTGCTAGCTTCATTGACAGGCTTCACTTTTCAGTATGTGCCATCTCGTTGAACCCCGAATATACATTTTTCAGTGCGTTTTGAGAAAATGTTTGAATTTATACCGCGTAAATCTCATTTGCAGATAGTTTTACATATTTACTTCAATTTAAAGAAAAAGGTAGCCGATGGTTATTGAATACTGTGCGAAGCTTACGGCGACCTTGCTTCCTCAAATTCAACATATGAATACTAGTTTTAACATTCTAAAAGTTCCGATTTTGACACCAAAGATAAAGTTCTAGACAGTCAAAAAGTTTAAAGACGAAGATTTGAAGACATTACTAGATGAAACCGCGAGTACTGCACACACACGAGCAGCATATTGCACAACAGGTGAAAATATACTTGGAAAAATTTAAGTGGGAAGTGATACCCCACCACCTGTTGTTATGACTGACTACTTGTACCTACACATACGCCAATATTTATTCTATTTAATTTGAGGAAATCTAAAGATGATGGGCATCACTTGATAGCAGAAGAACACAGTAAGATAGCTATAAATGAGATATGCTTTCGTTATTTTTTAACACACTGATACCGTTCGTTACTATACAAAATACGAAATGAAGCGTCAAACTAAGTAAAAACATATAGTAGAAAATCCGTTTAGATTGTAATTTAGTTTAGTTAATGTTGCCTTTTAATTGATCATTGAAGAGATCTCTATTCCATTGTCCATTTTCTACACATGTACTCGACCAAATTATTTCGAGTTATCGACAACATTCGACTATGAAAATAGCAATTATATGTACATTATTATTACGTAAACATTATTGCAAAGTTAGTTTATGCTGAGCAGCAAATGCATTTTTATGCATTCACCTGAACGTGAACCAAGGATACTATCGTAGGATACCTGTTCTTTAAAATAATTCTTAGGCAATAAGGCCAGTAAAATATAGCACAATGTGGCATTCTGCTCAATCCATTAAATGGTTTCGTGTTTTTGATAACATTCGTCTGTCAAATTAAGATTTTTGCACAGGTATTTAAGCAATAAAGCCATAAATATATATCAAACAGTCGGGCATTCTGCTCAAGCCATTAAGTGATTTCGTGCTTTTGACAACATTCGTCTGTCAAATTAAGGGATTACTGCAATGGTACATAATCAATAATTCCGTAAATATATAGCAAACCACAAATATTTTGTGTAATATGCGCTACAATGACTCAAAATATATAAACAAACAAGGTTTTTTAAAAAAAGCTTATGAAATGTACAGAATTCGTTTTTTTTAATATATTAACAGACTAACTTACTCCTTAAAATAATATATTATGATGTCAGTAACTGAGTGAGTATCATGGTGTCACAAGTATGAAAAATTCTTGATTATATACTTCATGGCTGACATGTTTGTTCAATATATTGCGTTCCCATTTGCGATTGTTCTTTATTCTCTGATTGTCCTTCATTCGAATTGCAACTATTCTCTTTAGGGGAAGACAAATTTTATTCGGCCAACAGATTTTTTCGCGCTCGCTCTAGGCGTCTTTCCCCTAACCGGCATCTGGGAAAACGCCTGGATTCACCGTCTTCCGCCGAACAAATGTTCGGCGTCTCCTGCTAATAAAATGAATATTATAGATAGTGAATAGCAATTCATAATTATCTTGATATACTTACACTGTTAGCCCGAATTTTTACCGCCTCAATAAAACGTTTCTGAACAACATGTTTCTATAAATAAGAATTATACAATCAATTAATAATTTACATTAATTATTATTAATCTTATTTACCTTTTTTATAGTTGCTTTTTTCTTCTTCCTTACTGTGACATCTAATGGTTCTATTTATGAAATTAAATGTTTTTTATAACATATTCTTTATTTAACAGTCGGCATAACAATTTCTGTGTTACGTAATATAGAATTTATACGCGATTTCAAGCACAAATTTGAATAAATACCGAACTTCTGAATTACTTTAATTACTAAACTGAGTTCAACCCTTGGAAGTATGGATGTCCACTGAAAAAGAATATATATTTTTAATTTCTATAGTCAGTTGCCCCTATATATTCCCCTATATATAAACCGTTATTTAACGGAAACTTTTCGCGCTTTCGCTGGTGTAGCAAGATCTAGGAATGATCGTCTGGTCGGTCGGAATGTGTGGCTGTCGATGCGATTGTTTGTCCGAACACTTACTACTATTTGTGGAAGGAATTTGCACGAGAACTAAAAACACTGGTTGAAGAAATACTTGTTTATTTCGATTTGATACAAGTGGTCGACGGGAGAATGGACAGGATATTAGGTTAGTTAGAGGACGTACGGTAGCGCTGTGGAAGTGGTACTGTTACAAGGGGCTAGAGAAAAGAAAAGAAAAGAGAGCGAGCGTCGTCGTGGTGGTCGTTTATAGTCGGGAACTACATGGTACCAATCCACCTGCGTTGACAATCTTTGAACTTGCTTTAGATGAATGCGTGGTGGCATCGATATATATATATATATATATATATATATATATATATATATATATATATATATATATATATATAGCCAAATTGGTCCAACCGTTTTCGAGTTTTAGCGAGACAAACGAATTAACGCACATCTATTTAGAAACAAATTTTATTTTGTTCCCTAGGTGCCTTAGGCTTAAACCGCAGATGTTTTTATTCCGAGACGGTTGTATTAAAGTACTAGCATCCCTGCACCAAAGTTCTCATTATTCATCATGCTAATGGAGATTTATTTAAACAGTCCGCTGCTTAGTTCGGGCTTTGTAATCCTCCCGAGCTGACGATGACACCGGATTAAAATGTTTTGTATTCATTAGGATGTTCCCCGTCATTTCTTGCGACGCGCTTGAGCATAACGTTTAGCAACTTTGGTAAGTTTTTGTTGTTGTCGGCGTTACGCTGAAAGATAAATTTCGGACATTGCGGCGGCATTTAAACATTCGGAAAATTTGATTGCAACATTTTTTTTAAATATATTAGGTGTTCAAATAAATTCCGCTGTGCGACAAAAAAAGAAGCCACTCATTAATTATATTCCAATTTTATTAATTTGTAAAGAATTATTGCTTTTCTGTTATTCTTCTTTTCATAGGCCTATGAAATATTTTCCATGGATTTATAAGGGATGGTGCTACTGTATATTAATTCGTAACGGGTACATATGTAACCAACTTGCTGTTGCTAGTTCATTGAAAAGCTTCATTTTTCAGTATGTATCATCTCGTTGAACTGTGAACATACATTTT
The DNA here is from genome assembly GCF_030347505.1 of Rhynchophorus ferrugineus. NCBI lineage: Eukaryota > Metazoa > Arthropoda > Insecta > Coleoptera > Curculionidae > Rhynchophorus > Rhynchophorus ferrugineus. The sequence goes on along the minus strand of NW_027472580.1, from coordinate 38,564,917 downwards.
TCAGGGGGTCTTTAGAAAATGTCTGAATTACTATCAAGTAAATCGCATTTGCGTGTAGTTTTACTTTATTATTTCATTTTAAAGAAAAAGGAGACTGAAGGTCATCAAATTCTGTGCATCAATACTAGTTTCGAGATTTTAAAAGTTCCGACTTTGACACCGAAGACAAAGTTCTATTCAGTCAAAAAAAAGACAATTATATGAAGGCATTACTCGATGAAATCCGATCGCTATCGACTAAAATAAATGAGTTTTATGCCGAGTACTGCACACACGCGAGCTTGACAACGGGTGATCGCATATTGCATAACAAGTGAAAATATATTTCAAAAACAAAATGGGAACTGATACCCCACCCACTTCTTATTCTGTTTATTACTTATTCCTACACATAGGCCAATATATATTTTATTTTGTTTGTAGAAATCTAGAAGAGTATTGTAAGGTTGATATAAGTGAAATAAGTTTTCGGTAGTGTTTTCAACTACACTAGAAGCTTTCATGTCTATACAAAATACAAAAGTAAAGGGTTAAACTAAATAAAAATATAGTAGAAAATCCGTGCAGATTGTAACTGTTGCCTTTTTAATTAAATGTTGAAGAAAATACTTCACGGGAACACGATCAAATGGTTTTGCATAATCCACAACAGTTGGCTATGAAAATAGTAATTATATGCACTATATCAACATCGTTATTGCAATGTTAGATGATGCTGGGCAGTAGTTGCATTTTTATGCATTCACGTGAATGTGAACCAAACATACTATCCTGGGATTCTTTAAAAGAACCTTAAACATCGAGGCCAATAAAATATATGTGGTACATGTGGGGTGTTTTGCTGAATTTATTAAATGATTTCGTGTTTATAAGAACATTCGTCTATAAAATTAAAATTATTGCACATGTACTTAAAATATAACACACGGTGGACAATTCTAGTTCACCAAATATTTCGCAAAAAATAAAAGCAAATTGCGACCTTTCTTAGTTGGTGCGGATTCCAAAAAAAAATACTTGAAGGAAATTTTATATCTGAAACACCGAAACATAATAAATATTGTCCAGTGACCACCATGATACAATTCTCAATAAATGAAAATAACAAAACTGCATAAATACGAAAATGAATCTATGTGACTTTTTGTCCCCATGGAATTGGGACTTTTGCTCTAGACAGGTCAGTTGGATTGTTCCTGTGATGGTGGAAGATGACAGCTCGAGATTTCTGAGGACCTCTATGTTAATCGGCTGAGGGGCACCTGGAAGAGTGATATTTGGAACGGTTAAAGCTTATATCGAGAAAATTATTTTTAGGCCTTACCTTTTTGTATAATATGGAAATCAAGCAACTTGGAACAGCAGTCAGATCGATGACACAAAATATATAACCACATCCAGCGGGAAGCCGTGCGGGCTAAAGGTTTAGCTCATCGACAAATTTACTAGGATCTAATCTCAATAGGAATAGGGTTTTTTTAAAATTATAAAACATAATAAAGCGGAGTGTTGATGTTTCTTACATTTCAAACGATATTAAAATGGAAAGTGAGTGACTAAAGTAGTTTTAGACAAAGTTATATAATTTTAAGCAGTGTTTTGAGTTAGTTTCAATATTTCCGTATTGTCGAGATTAGTAAAAGGTTGGATAAAAAATTGTTAAGAATAGTATGATATCATAAAGTTATATTTGATATTTTTATAGAGAAAACAAATTAATGTACCTGCTTTATCGGAAGGTATATAGAGCTGTGAAAGAAAATCCCGACATACAACTTTCAGCCCAATATATATTAAAAAAATTCGAGAATAACAAAGGTTGTCTGTTTTCTTTGTTAACAAGATACTTAAGTTTTCACAATATTGATTTAATTTGATATCTGGTAAAAAAAAGAAAATATTGTTCTTGTATAATTGGACGGTTATTAATTGTACCTTAGACATTGTATATCATTGTAATAAAGGTAATTCTAAAGGCTGTTAATATTTTTTTTATATTTTTTTTTTCAAGAGTAAATGCATTTATTGACAAAGCACCAACGGAATATTGCAGAAAATAAACACATTACTTAGGGCATCAAAAATTAAAATTAATATTGCGTAAAATTTTGACCATTATGAAATAGTTTCATGAAATTTCAATTGGGATGCATGGAACAAAAGACAAAGTAGAAACCAACAGATGAATAAAAGCCCTAGAAGACAAACTAAAGCTGAGCTATATGCAGAGGCGACATCGAAGAAAGAAATAAATAAGCAAAGAACGGTGCAATTTTATTTTAAAATTTAGGTAAAAGAAATTATTATTTTAATCAGACTTGCGTATTTATTGTTTTTGTAATATTTATATTAGATGAGAAATATGGATAAAAGATAAGGACTATCTATCGACAAGGAGTATGGTTCTTGAGAGAATTTTCATATATTTCTATATGTTTTGATATATAGACATTTAATATTTTAATTATTAATAATTAATTTAATAATTAACATACTATTTTAATCCAATTAGCCCTTTTACTCTATTATGACATAAACATGATTAACGTAGTCCATTGTGGTCATAAATCGATCACCAGGCGACCACTAGTTCTGATTAATTTGTAATTTGCAGACTTTTAACCACTTGACCGCCGCATTTAGTTCAATCTATAATTTTCTCTGAGTGTTATCTGCTGAAAATGCCCTAGCAAAGATGGGTATGTGTCATCATGGCATATTCATTCGTGGGGATATCCAACATAAATAAATTGAATAAAACTGGGGCTATTGAGAAACCTATAGGGACACTTGCTCTTTATGACTGAAGAGGATTTTCCAATCTTGTAAGAAATACAGCATTAAAATTATCACCTCTCCAGTTATACCTACTTTTATGAATCTGTAAACAAGACTTTAACATCAAACATTATCGAAAACTTTTATTAGGGTGTTAGTTCTAAATAGTGAACCTGTTTGTAGCGGACAAAATACCCCATTCGGCAATCTTCGACTTTGAAATATGTAGGCTGATGAACCTAAAATCTAAAGGCACAGAAATATCTCGTTTTTTTCTCAATTACCACGAAATATGCGTGGGTATAGATTTTTATGTGAGACAACATCTGAGGCGTAATGCCAAATTAATTTTAATCATACCCGTAGAATCTACACGAAATAACAATGAAGTCACTACGATGTTTAATGTATTGCCTATTGCAGATTGTAAATTCGTTTTAATACTAGACGATATTTTCCTGTTTCCCGTTTGTTTCTCCATTTCTCCATTTCATTCTATTTAAAAATTGATTCAACGCTGGGCGTCCGATCGTGTAATCTATTACATGTGTGCTTATAAAATTCATCGAGCTGTCAAATGTCTAAAAAAAATTAAGAGGTTATAAACAGCAAAGGTTTTGGCAAGCGCTTTGGTTGCTTTGCTAAATTTAAAATCGCTCTATAATATTTATGATTAAATTTATCACTTTTTCAGTATGTCACAGCTGCATTAAATTTTAGTATGGATGATGTGACTAAAATCTCTCAAAAAAGGGAAACAATATGATGTTGTGTTCACCAAAATGAAAACGTCTTCATAAGAATAAGGTGGCGTCTCAAGATCACCTCGATGTTAGTTCAATTCGAGATAAAATTTATGAAATATATCAAAGCAGTTTCTCAATATAAATATAATTTAAATTAATTATTTCAAAGATAACTGTTAATCTGGAAAGTAACCATAGAACATTTAGGGATATGTGGCTCTTTTAGGGATGTAAGTCATACGGAGAGGTTTAACGGAACTTCAGATGTTGATATTAAAAGAATACAATGTTTAAAAGCATATGATAAAATTAAAGAAGATTTTTATTTCAATTTGCGTATGGACATAGATATTTCAAAATGAAACATAAGGACACCCGTATAAAGACGATAATAAAAGATAATTAAAAAGAATAAACATGGAAAAATCTATCTAAAAGCTATCATTTATTATTACGGACAATGCAATAACACCATAATAGCAAAGATCCCAACAAGTGGATAGGCATATGCTGTAATTATGGAATGCCTTAAAAATACAATGTCAAGGAGTTAAGTACTACAAATTTATTTGGTAAATATAATGAAAGAATTAATTGCGTTCTATATAATAGGAGTTTTGACCACCGAGAAAAATATCTATATTACGATATATCGATATTTTTTAAATCATTTTCAAAAAACTGAAAAAAATCTATGCTTTTTTATAATATATACTAGCTGACCCGACAGACTTCGTCCTGTCAAAAAGATTTGTAATGTGGCAGTTTTTGTGCCTACGTATTTTAAAAAATTCTCCTGAACAGAACCATCACCCTGGTGATAGGGCGTTGTGAATAAAAAATAATTAAATAAAACATATATAATGATTGAAAAGTAAGTAATCGCTTTATTGTTAATCATGTGAATCATAATTATTATTATTATTATCATTATATTGCTTTGTGGTATACGATGTTTTTTGTTTGATTACCTGGCGCATAGATAAACAAATCTGATGGTTTTCCAACACGGGAACAGGCAACATACAATTGACCATGTGAGAAACATGGGTTTTCTAGATTAATACCACAAACACTTAATGATTGCCCCTGGGACTTGTTTATAGTCATAGCAAAAGCAAGCCGTCAACATGTCTATAGGAAATTTGCCATTACCAATGTCAATGAGTTGTTTAGAGAATATGTTTCCAGATTGGTCATTTTGCAACTCGACACGCATATTCTTGCTTAAATGAAGTACTTTAACATGTTTCCACAAATTGGAGGACTTTAGACATGCATTGAGTTCATCAGCTGGCGTTGATCGTGGAATCACTGGCAATGTTTAACGAAAATCTCCTGCTAATAAAATCATTGCACCACCAAATCGGTTATTATTGCTACGTAGATCTTTTAAGGTTCTGTCTAAAGCCTCCAAAGATTTTTTATGTGCCATCGTGCATTCATCCCAAACAATCAATTTACATTGCTGCAAAACCTTTGCCATTGCAGAGTTCTTCGAAACGTTGCAGGTTGGAGTTTCATTGCTTTGCATATTTAATGGCAATTTTAGTGCTGAATGGGCTGTTCGACCACCTTCAAGCAAAGTTGCTGCGATTCCCGACGAAGCGAGTGCAAGTGCAATTTTATTTTGTGAGCGAATTGTTGCTAATATTAATGAAATAAAAAAAGTTTTTCCTGTACCACCAGGTGCATCTAAGAAAGTAAAATAAATCCCTCCAGTTTCATCATTTGTTACTTTCATAAGAGTTTCAAATACATACTTCTGTTGTTCATTTAACAGTGGAAGATTTGTTTGAATTTATTCTTTCAAAGCGTTGAGATCATACAGTCTTTCTCGATGCAACTCTTGGTTAAAAGCGTCATGCATTGGACGATTGGGCGCGGTCAGGCCTAATTGAATTAATAGTTTGTTTGACATTATCAAGCACATGTCCTCAATTGAAATCAATGCTTCATTGTAAATTTCTTCACTGATTTGTATATTTGGATTTCCCATTCTATTCCGTATTTGATACAAAATATCATCACACATATAATCTTTGTACTTCATCCACAAATCAATTGGGTTTGATGGGAAGCATGTAGATATGATTATAGAAAACAATGTTCGTATTTGATGAGTGTGTGATGATATTACAGCATCATTGAGAGTTTGATCCCAATGAGCGTCATTTTCAAGCAATTGCAAACGTTGACAGGCTTCTCTGTAGGATCCACACAATTCACCATCAACAGTTCGTAACTGTTGGAATGATGTTGGGCCACGTACATTGACTAATAGCAGTCGTAAATAAAAACATTCATCATTGCTTGGATGTACTGAATAAATCCGGCCAATCGCATCGGTGGAATATACATCTGTATATCCTGGAACTGGTTTTCCTTGTTTCCGTCGTATAAATCTCCTTGAGGATTGATTCCAGGTATAATATTTTGGCATTTCAGAATATAGCAATGTTTGTGCGAAATCATCGTTTTGGCATGTCTCAAAAAAACTGGTTAATGTAGTAGATGGTGGCTGAGCAGCTCTTTGTACTGCGTTCTGTGCTGTAAAATACACTCTTTGTCCATTTTCTAAATGCACAGCTAAGTGAACAACAGAAGGGTGTCTCTCATGAATAGGAAAAGAAAATATTCGCCAAACTGCTTCATTACTACTGACATAGCGGCCCATTTGGTATTGGGTAACTTCATCATTAGAATTCTCTGCACCAATTCCAATCACAGCCATATCACTCCCTTTGGTTACATATTTGCAAATGTATTTAATCGATTTCACTGAATGGCAAGATTCAACGTTGATGTGTGCTTTGAATGTCTTTGATAAAATGGGTGAATATGGAACAATCCAACGATTATCTATTTCAATATCTTGTTAATTTAATTTGACAATTGTTGATTTTCCATTGTCTGCTGTCGATCTGCGACGATACAATGGATAACCGTCATTACCAGTAATTGTTTCCGATATTAATGTCCGTGGATATCGTTTTGAACATTTACCATCCATCATACACGGTGAATTTTGATTAAGAGTTCCACAGGGACCATGTATCATGTTTTTGATAACTACCTCATGCAATCCAGGATCTACTTGTACATTAGGGATTTCAGCTGATATCACTGCATCAACTTCATTTGGCCTTATCTTTTCAACCAACCAAATCAAAATGTGTGCATGTGGCAATCCTCGTTTCTGCCACTCCACAGAATACATCCAGCAGCGTGTCTCACCAAACACATTATGTTTTACGATGAAATTCATTAAAGATTTCAACTTTTGTCTAAAGACTCTGGCTGTAATATCATGACGATCAATGGATGATTTCCCAGGTAATAACTCCTGCTTAATTTCTATCCATTGCGGATTGCATGTAAATGTGATGAACAAATCTGCTGTACCATAATGACGAACATACGACATGGCATCTTGAGCATATTCGTGCATATGCCGAGGGCTTCCGATGTATGTTGCTGGAAGAATAGTCATCCGACCGACATTCTGTGCATTTCCATCAGTATTAATCGCATCTCGAAGGTGGATATACTCTTCAGATCGGAGTTTGGTTTGATTCAGCCTGATGAATGTTAATCTCTCCGTTTCAATTTTAACATACATGTCATCAACATATTTGTGATATAATCGCCGACATTTCAATATGTGATTATCTGCATTTTCCCGAATCATTAGGCGGTATGAATAATAGTTCATTGAACTGACTTTTTTGTTGGTTTCAGAACCTGTAAACAGATTTTGTTTTAATAACATTCAAATATAAAATTAAAATACATAATATAGTGACTGAGATATTATCGCCATAGCTAAACTAATATTTTAGTTACCTGTAATGGGATTTATCATTTTTATTGATAAATCGTAGCCATCTTCACCTTGCCAAAATATAATGGGATATTGCAGTGCATCATATGAGCGGTGTGTTTCCTTTATAGGTTGTAATTGAAAATTCCGACGATGTAAAACAATATCACGGGATTCCAAGTTTTCTCCAACTACAACGATAGCAACTTCATCAATAGTTGGTGCATTAAAACGTCTTGTATGTTGACCTGCAGGTGTTTTATCAGCTCTGATTACAATTTTGTGATTATCGGATGGCATCAGATCCAGGGCAGTTTTAAACAATATAATCAATTGATTGTGTTGATGAAATAAAGTTTGTAATTGTTCTACAATAGACCTTTTTACTAAATTGTTATGTGCACAACGCAGATCAATTTCTTGTGGTGAATTGCCCATAAAATAAATTTGCAGGAATTTGTTGTCGCTATCTGACACTGGTAACAGTGAACCTGCTCTGTGATATATTTGCCCTTGTATCTGTAAATAAAAAAAATATTATGGTGTGGTATAAATTAATGGATTGTCAATGATCAAACTTAAATAATATTTGATCTTAAAAAGTATATATTTAGTTTTAACTAATATCTATCAAATATAAAATATAATAAAAGTGTCACTGAAACTGAATCACCATATAATATGATGACTAAGTGATATATTTCGTAATTATTAAGAAATTGAAGATTAGTAACACATCTTAACTTTGGTGACAGAAAATTTTGTTCGCTAAAATAATTATGAGTAACTGCTATAATACATACCTTGAAAGTTGGCATAAAATTTTCCCGAACTGCATTTGTTGCCCCAAATGAAGTCATTTGAAAGCAATTGTTATATTGTTGAATATGTGTCAAAAAGTGTATAGAATCTGTTCCTATTCCTGAAACCAATGAGTACAATGGTTCTGGTGGTGGATCCAATTGTATCAATTTCACTTTACCATTTGAGCAACACAATCCATTGGCTTCGTTTTTGTATTTTAATGCCTTACAGTGTGAGCAAACCAAGTTCATAGAACCAATAACAACACATTGGTAGTTACTGTAGTCAATTGACACATCGTAACTGAAAGCAGCTGGATTCAAACTTGCGCGATTATTAGTTGAATGTCGCGCTCGCGCTTCACGCGTTTGTGATATCCGAATTCTTTCACGTTCATTTCCGTCGTCACGTTCTTGTGCAGTACGATTAGATCGGTAATTAGCTTGGTTTATAGCATTTCTGGTTCTTCTACCTAAATTGCTTCGTCTTATAGGAGGCATATCAAATATAAATTATTTTTTCACTAATCACGAACTAAACAAACACTAACTAACTAAACACTCTGCACAAAACACGATATACGAATTTGTTTCGTGTATCACTTGACAATTCATCTGTCATCTGTCAAAAGTCATCTGTAACAGACAACTTTTTTTTTTAAATTTGATATGACTTGAACTCAAATCCTTTTAAGCCGTACGAATTGTTTTATTTATTTAAAATTTGAATTAAATTTTAAACAAATAAAAAATTTTAAATAAATAAAACAATTCGTACGGATTAAAAGGATTTGAGTTCAAGTCATATCAAATTTAAAAAAAAAAAGTTGTCTGTTACAGATGACTTTTGACAGATGACAGATGAATTGTCAACTGATACACGAAACAAATTCAAACAAAAAGGGCTATTTTTGAACTTCAACGAACATTTTAAAAAAAGATTTGGCCAAATTGGTCCAGGCGTTGTTGAGTTATGCGCTTAGGAACATATTTTGCGATTCATTTTTATATATAAGATTAACATAAACCCTTACATATTTATTGTTTTTGTAATATCTATGTTAACTGAGGAATATGGATAAAGGATAGTCCCTATCTATCGACAAGGAGTATAGTTCTTGAGATAATTTGCATATATTTCAATATATCTTGATATACAGACACTTATTATTTTAATTATTAAAGTAACATTCAATATAATATTTTAATTAAAATAGCCCTTTTACTCTATTATGAAATAAACATGATTAATGTAGTACATTGTGGGCGTAAGTGGATCCCAAAAGCTCGATTGACATATGCTGTAATTAAGGAATGCCTTGCATAATATAAGTTCTAAAAATACCATGTCAAAAAGTGAAGTACTACAAATTTAGGAGAGTTGGCCGCCGAGGAAAATATCTCTATTACAATATATCAAAAACAAATAAAATAACAAAACCTCTAAAATTATAATATTTAGGAAATATAATTGATTTTCTTGAAAATATATCGAAAAATAGCGGCTTACAGAATATCGATATATCGGTAAAAATATCGATATATCTTCGGCAGTCCTACTATGTAGTAGATCTTTTTAGAAATACGCCTAAAAAGAATACATATAGGAACAGATTATTAAAATATATGGTCAAAGACTGCATATTTAATCAATTCGACTTGTTATAGGGTGTGGCGGAGAATTGCTACAGTAGACATGCAGGTCAAAAAGATATATGAGCAAAACCTGTTTCGATATGTAGAAAGTACATGGGTTTTACTGGAAGAAACTAAGGAGAAATACAATGATGTCAAGGCCTTGAGAAGCAAACAGACCAACGAAGGAAACATTAAATGTTAAATGTTATTTAATGAAAGTGAAATACGTTACTTTAATATACAATTTTTATTTAGATAGGCCTCCAAGGGATACTACAGATGGCCTAGAAAAGAGTTCAACGTAAAGATATTATAACAATTCTAACCGACAAGCCATTGTGGCTGCAAAATTAACTGTTGTATTTTGATATTATGTATTGAAGTATTAGATGTTCTATAAAATTAAAATAAATTATATTTGACAATATTACTTTTACTAACTTATTTATTTACATTAGAACATTATTACATATCAAACCATAATTAAATTAAAAGTCAAAGTCAAATGGGTCAAAAATACAATATTTTGGCGTCATAATAGATTGCGTGAGTTGACCATTTTATTGGATAGACTATATCTGTTTTAAATAATACTGAAGTTCGAATATTAGAATACTTGAAGAAAAATAAAAAGAAACAAATAAGCTACTCACGGACATATGACCTGTATTCGTTAGCGTTAAATATTGCAAGTGAATTCCATATATATAGAAAATATGGAAATAAGCTTTTTGTTATGCTAGTAACCAAATCAACATTAATAAACTATATGTTAACTTAGGTTTCCGAGCACTTGTTGAAATTGATATTTATATCACACAAGAGAAAATTAACACTTTCCTACTGAAAATTTTAATTAAAAAAGAAACTATCGATTTTATTAATATTCAGCTCCGTTATTTCTTCGGAACTTTTTGCTGAACAACATATGTAAGACTAGAACCAAGGAAGTTCGTGTTTTTACTTTACTTTCCTATTCTCCAAGGGACTGAACTTTTACGCCAACTGCCTTAAGACATCCGAAATTCCGAAGTGGTTAAATGCTTCTCCGCACAAAAGTTTGACCAAGTTTGTGCAAAAAATTCTCAGTTTGGTTACGGTTGTTTTCTTTTTAATTTCACACTTTTCCCAATAATGTTATATGTTCTAATCAGATATCCTGTACATATTATAATTTAGTTTAGATAGATATTTATAGTCGACGATATATGTCATCAATGCCGTCGAGCGTATTGCCAAATTCAGTTTGTAAAAATGTTAAATTCGTTTTAAACTCGGAGTAAAATATATACTGACTATATAGAAAATTGCCAAATATTTTCTTTTGCTGGCGATACTGCTATTATGGCTTCATAACGGACAATCAGTTTGGATGAGACTACATATTATAACTTGATATGTCCATGTCATTTTGACATATAATAGAAATCAACACATCTCTACACATCCCTATGAGACTAGATATATGTTACCATTCAGAAAAATATTTAGGACGGCTAATATAAAGGAACAGTAAGAAGAACTAGATGTTAAACATAGAAGAATGTGTTGGTTTCGAATAACTTCTACCCTCTCAAAAGAACGAAAGCAATGTTATTCTTAAAACCATAAGAAAATATAGCATTCAGATTCAGCGTTGTACCGATAACTCGTGTTTCATCAAAGATAGTGATTCCTAAAAAGATTTGGAAACGGACGTCATCAATCAGATCAGAAAGAACTTGTCCAGAATAATGAACAGAATCAATGTCAAACTATCATTTTAATCATAATAATATGATGTTAGTGTATACACGAAAGCAGAGCACTGCCTAGTTTACGCGTTAAATTAGTGTATCTTTATATTTTTCAGATTTTTTATAATGAGTGTAATAAATAATGCAAATATATCATTGACTTTGTAATGTGCTTGAAAGCTAATGTTAACCTATTGAATGTGGATGATAGATTTAAATTATATAACGGAAGAGTGGAAAAGTTTAAACTAAGTATATCATTTCCCTTTCCATTGAGATAACGCATGACACACAAACATTTCATTGAGATTTAACATTTCTTGAAAAAAATTTTCTTCAGACTGTTCCAATTTTTTGTTATCTTTCCAGCTACTTATCTCTATTCATACTTGTCCATTATTTCCATTTTATCTCATTCATCAGTTCCTTGTTTTTTCTTTTTTTTTTCTTTAATTTATTTTTTGTTATATTTTCGGATTAAAGTACTTCCTTCGTTTTACTTACTATTTACGTTTTCTAAAATTTTCATCAATTACATATGTTTGTTTATCTTTTATTATTTTATATATTCGTATCTTCTTCTTTCTTCCTTTGGAGATTATTTAATTCTTGATTATATTCCTCTCTATTTACTTTTCTAGCGGGAGCTGAAACAATTGTCCTCTTTCTCTTTGGTAGAGATTCACCTTTTCTAAATTCTATTGCTTTATATATTCCAAATAGTTATTTTGTTAAATATCTCAAAGTAATGACTTGAGTAATGACTACTGATTTTTCCTGACTTAACATGTCTTATTCGCCACACACTGATTCCCTTTGTTCCTGTATATAAACATTTAAAATAATTTTTAAAAAATAATTTAAACTGCCATATATTTGGATAATACAAATGTATTCTATATAAATAAAATTTTATAACAACTTACTTGTAGATGCATTCCTTTATACTTCTCACACTATGTATTAATTAATTGCAATACAATAAAAGTTGCAATAGAACATTTTTTCAAATAAAGGCAAGGTTAATATATTTAATGGAAAAGGGCTTACCTATTAAAAAACCACCACCGTATTAAGAAATCAAGACTCAAGTACATAAAAAAGTAAGGATGTTAATATTTTGTGTTTTTTAGTATACCTTTCTTTATTTCTTATTAGATCTGCTTTTCTTTTCCTTGATATTTTGGCAGATTACTCTTCGTTATCAACCAATAATACAGCTGTAGCAAGTACAATAGTTTTCCAAATAACTACTTATTCAGGATTAATGGTATGCAATATTTTCCTTCACTTCTGCAATGCCTATAAACTGGATGACTAATTGATATTAATTAAATATATAATTATCCATTACCTTGTCAAAATTCAATGCTGAGAGATTCTGAGATTCATATTGGCTACTTGTATTTGTCTCAATATTAAGTCGCATAGCATTCTTAACAAACAAAAATACTTATATAGACAGACTCTAAAATTCATTTGTAAGAAAATAATCACATCTATATTTTTATGGAAATTATTACCTTGAAAATTACTTCTTATATAGTTGTATATTAGCTTCTTGGCTTCTTGTTCGCTGAAAAATTCTTTAAGCAATAATATTTTTTTCTTTATCGTCCTGTGTCTTCCAACTTTCCAAAGCCTTACAAATTCTTAAAATAGAGATTAGATTAATTAACATCTGTAGTAAAATCATTACGTTGAGGACACAGAGAAGGCAGATGATCCTTTTTGTCATCGGCTTTAGTTGTGCAGCGAGCTCAAGGTGACATGTCTGTTTCTTTCTCTTGCTACTAATTATATCTTATTACAAACTTGACATATTAATTTAGTTACACTATAAATTTCAAGTCATTTAATTAATATATCCTATTTCTAACAACTGAAACTAAACTTACCTTTGACTCTCTATTTTTGTATTTCTGCTAAAATGTTAAAATGTCACAGTAAAAGGCCAAGAATATAACTTTATAAAAAGTCATATCAATTGCTTTAATAGTTAAACAAATAAATTACCAACGTTTAATCAGAGCAATACGATACATCACCATTTCTTTTGAGTGCTTGGCTTGCAATACCATGCAATATTGCCAAATCCAAAGGCAAGAACTATATATTGTACTAAATACTAAAAAAAAAACGTATATACTCTATTATTATTTTTTGTTTCAAAACAAAATATGAAAATGAGTTTCAGAAAGTCTTGTTAAACATATTATTTTTCTAAAATAAAATACATCCATAAAGCAAATAGCTTAGCTGTATATTTGGCAACATCGGCTTTTATATTTCGGTTTACAGGAAGTATGCTACGAATATACGAATAGTTCCGAAAGTAGCCGAATCTCTGGACCACGATGATTTTTAATATATACTATTATTTATTCGATATCCACATATTGTTTTTGTGTTGTCTGCGGTAAAATATTACAAGGGATATCAATTGATATATTTGACATATGTATCTTAAATTAACTGTATTAATATCAAAAATTTAATGTACAATATTCTATTTAATAATTCCTAATTAGTAATTTTAATTGTAATACATTAATAAATAAAATAAATATTCTAATATAAATTAAATTGAAATATTTCACTAAAATGGCAAACTAACATAGACGTCATAAAATATTATATTTCACACTATAAAATAATCTAAAATTATTATCGTCCATCATTCAACGACGTATAGCGCCAAATCTTAATGAAATAAAACCTTTATTCCTACTGATACTGTCGGTGATCTAGGTTTTATATTTATAGCGGACAATAGCGCCGGTGGATGAAAATTATTTGTAGATCTAAAAAGTTTATGATAGATTAGCTAAATGAGCTCAGGCGGGTGACTCATACACGTCTCGACAGATATCAAGCAATCATGGAAATATTTTACGACGTCATGTGGAACGGGATTTTCTTTCATTGTCGTACGGCTTCGCAATTTAACTTACGAGCATTTTTAAATTCATGTCGTACATGTATTTTCATTCTTTATATCTTTAGTATAATTGAGAAAAATTGTGTTTCTTATCATGGAATTGTGTATAATATTGCTCAATTCACATATTTGATATAATTAGAATAGTAAATAGAATAAACTACTTAATAATACTAGTGATCGGCCTATAGTCGTTATTCGATCGCAATTTATTATGGTAATCATGTTTAGCTCTTCATAGAGTGAGGGAATAATTTTAAACTAATATGTTACTAAAACTTATTTTCACATTTTTTTTAATATAAGATGAGCAATTGAATGGCTGGCGCAGTGATAAAGGCGATAGAAATAAAAGATATAAGCCCACTGTTGCGATAATCGCGAGTTCTAATCATTACCATCATAAATATATAATCCGACAAGGAAAATGATCCCTGTCACGCCAGTTACCAAACTGGATAAGACCGGAAGTCGGAAGTCTTCTAAGATGATTTCTAAGTTGATCACTCAGTCAGAAAGATTATTTTCAGAACTGTTACATCAGATTATTAAATATAACCGTACATAATCCTTCTTACTTTTATGTTATAAAGATAAGTATAGAATAATAAATTAAGTGATACATATTAAAACAGAGACCTATATTTGACTTTAATATGTATTTAGTATTTAGCAATAACGAACACCATTAGGTAATTTATTTGTTACAATTTAGAAAAGTATATTAAAGGAATTAATTAACAAATATTAAATATTAACTATTTATATTTCAAACCTTCGGACTGTAAAAAATTAAAATAAAGTTCAAAAAACAATATGACGTATAGTCAAATATCTTATAATATTAATCATGCAACGCCCTAATATTTATCAATACATTTTTTACAAATTTACAATTATTGATATTATCTTTTGTAGTATGTAGTTAGTTTCATTTTAATTGCTGCATAAGTACACAAGGCTGATTAAAGTATAATTTCTTTAACTAAAGTTTTAAATAAAATAGGGCTTATTTATCCTATTCATCGATATCACTCTCGCGGATAGCCCATCTTTAATTTGTCTTCTATGTCTTTCATTTATCTACTGCTTTGTCTTATGCTCGAACTGACAACTCATCAACAAATGAGGAATTATTGTAGTGGGTTTATTACCTGTAATATTTGGTGACTGCTTTGTTAAGAAAACATTGACTAAAGAAACCTGAAGTGAATCAGAAATTAACACCATTAAAAGTTATGGAAAAATCTTAATATTCTTTAGAATTCCCTCTAGCACAATAAAATATGTCTCCAAAGCCGTATCAATTATTATCAGCCCTGGAGCAAGAACATTTTGTCTTTTCGTCTGATATTAAATCAAATGAAAAACTGACATTGGAATTCTAAACATTTTGTAAACAAAATTCGTTGTAAACAAAATTCGTTGTAAACAAAACAATCTATGTTGGTATGAAATGTTCACATAAATCGAGTTCCTTCCGATAAAGCACATACATTAATTTGTGCTCTCTATAAAAAATGTAAAATATAAGTGTACGTGATCACGCAATTTTTTATCATTTTTGTTCAAACTTGCCATAAATTTTAATAGTTCCAACAATACGAACATATATAACCGTCATATAAATAATGTGAATAAAGTCAAATTTTTCGCTAAGCCGATTAATATATTAATAGTACATATATAGTGAGATATAATACCTATTGCTGATCAAGCAAATCATTGTCAGGCACTCCGAGGTCAATAGAATGACCTTTATATAATAATCGTATATAATTAATTCATGATTTAATTATAATCACCCGAAGACTAAGATATGTGCCGTTAGATTGGGCAAGCAGGATACATGGATAAGTGATTGTATGATATAAAAATAGTCTAATCAAAGTTTATACATACGTCATCAAGATGATTAATGTATTGCCTATTAAAATTTGTAGATTCGTTTTAGAATCAGGCAATATTCTTCTTCTCATTTTATTCTCGTTAAAAAGAGGCACAATGCTGTCTGATTAGTTCGAACACGTAAACGAATGAGCCTGTCAAAGTCGTCCATACGTATGCAAAATTCTTGAAAGCAATAGTGATAAGAGGTTATAACTCTAACATTTAAACTATTGTGGGTATATAATTAACTGTAATTTGTAGATGTACTATAATATTAAAATAAACTATATTTGATAACATTTTGTTCAATTATTTTAGATTAGAATTTTGTTGTATATCAAAGCCAAACTGCAGCATTGCGACGTTTTGATGTTACAAATTTAAATAACGTATGTACAAAGTAACATTGAACAGACTATATATAATAACACAAGATATGTAATACAAAGATTGGAAAGGAAAATGCTAGAAATTAAAATCGAAATCATAGGTGCCAAGAAATCTTGATTGTTAGTGACTCTCTTAAATATATTTATTCTATTATTCCAATTATAATTTAAACCTTAATCATTTAGTTTAATTTTAATTTAAAAATTTGAAGGCATACTCGATGATGGAACGTGTAAAAAGCAAAATATGCAAAATTATTGATAGTGATACAAGAAATCATTTAAAATCGATTGGGGATGAAGACATTTCCTAATCAAACCTACAATGTGAACGGCCATCAACTACAGTTGATGAGTTTGAGTCGAGCACTGCCCACACGATTCGAGCAAAGACACATTCAAGCTCAACCACATATTGTGAACCCAGTGAAAAAGCACTTGGAAGCATTGAAATGGGAAGTGGTACCTCAACCGCCGTGTTCTCCAGACTTTTTTAATTCCATTTACTTGTTCTGACATATAAGACTTGACCTGCCCAAACAATGCTCCATTTCTTATCAAGCTATGGGCTAATATGTGGATAGCCTCTAAAAATACATCGTTCTATTGATATGGAATAAGTAAATTACCTGAAAGATGGAAAAAAGTTGAGACAATATATAAACAATATGTTGAGTAAAATACATTTTACCGATTTTTCCAAACAAAAAATAAAAGAAGGCTTCAAAATCAATTTATATGCTTTATATGAATTATAATAATACTGCACAGACCGGGCCAACGAACGAAAACGAATGAGATTCGGAGTTAGATGCCGAACATTCGTTGGCCTTCGATGAAACGTACATATTGAATTTGTTGTTAAGAGAAAACGTTCGTGGACGGGAAACCGTATTTTTCAACGGTGGCGTCGATTATAACGTATATACCGACCGTCCATACCGCATTCGTCACGACACTCTACGGATTGCAAGCGAATGCCAAGAAATCTTCGTTGGCCGTCGTCAAACCGTCCAAACAGAACTAAAAATATCCCAACAAACCCATTCTTTGTCTTTCGTTGGCCCGGTCTGTACCCAGCAGAAGGCCAACGCATGTTCAGTGTCCAACGTCGAATATCATTCGTTGCCCTTCGTTGGCCCGGTCTGTACGCAGCATAATAGGATATTTTGAACTTAAACATAATTTTACGTTAAACCCATTAATTATTAAAAATTATTAAGTTCATTTCCATAGTTGATATTTATTAAATATATATTAGTAGCTTTAATATATATTAACCATTTTGGCAGCTTAATAGTTGCAGCAAACTTGTAAATCAACTACACAATGAAGATTGCAAAAAATTACTGATAAATAATTTTCCAACGATTAATGGCAAAAAATAATTAACTTTAAATTTATCATATTAACTATGTGATTAAAAATCTTAGGACTCTTAAGAGCAGTAGTCTTAAAATTACAGCGTTTTATTAAATACGCAGCGAAAGCAATTAATCTTTGTATTTTAAAAAAATAAAAATACTTTTGGCTAAAATTCTCATGAAACCAAAAGAATTAAATTTCTCTCTAAAAGCTTTTTTATTGCTTTGGAGATACTTAAATTACTTCGGAATAAAATTCAATTCCTTTTTGTTAATTTATTTTTTATTGGTTTTTGCAACAAATCTAAAAAATGCGTAATTTTCTCTATACAGTTTATATTCGGTTACAATAATAGAATATATTTCGACACTAGAAGCTTATAAATAAATAAAATAATTACTACGACTATGCACACATGTAGAGAGTCAGACATTGAGACAGGTTTATGTAAGTCTACAACGTTTTTGTATAGAAGATTCTAGTGCTAAATTTATTTTCTTATTTGCGCATAATTGCTGAGTATATATCTTTTTGATTTGAGACTATTATATTTGATCATATTTTATCACTATTCTGACTTCAGGACAAAATATAACTAAAATGCAACAAAAAGAATATGTATTGCAATTGAGACTAAAAATTAAAAGATAATTTGCAAATAATATACTAAATATTAATCAATATGATAATAGAATAATTGGTAACTCCTAATGTTAATAGAACCAACATGTGATATTAAAATATCAATGTCTTCTATACTATCAAATTATATCAAAAGCACTTTAAACAAATACTCTGTTTTGAAAACTGCAATGACTTTAGAGGATCAACCGTAATAAGTATTTAAATCAATAAATACAGTTAAGGAAGAGTTATTAAATGAACTTTATTAAACACATTAAACGAATATTACTTTTTTTAAAACTATGTTTATCAATCAAATAATTAAAATAAAAATTAAGAAAAATTTTGTATAAAAATATAAGTATAAAAAATGGAAAACATAAAATTATTGTTAAAAAACACAAAAAGATATGATGTATTAAAGTGGTAGCATCATCCATAAACCAACAATGTAGCATGTTTTTTTTATAACATCTTTATTAGATACGCTTAGTACAATGTTAATTATTATTATTATTATTACAATTAATTTATTACTGCTTTTCCTATGTGCTTGGATTAATTAACAAGCAAGACGAGTGCGAGAAAATACAGCAGTATGTATTCCTCAATTATACAATTATAATTATTTATTAATTATTAACTTATAGCTATAGTTTACACTAATAATACACACTAAATGTTCACACAAGTTCGTATGGTTTTGTTCGTTTCAATCT
The DNA here is from genome assembly GCF_030347505.1 of Rhynchophorus ferrugineus. Classification (NCBI taxonomy): domain Eukaryota; kingdom Metazoa; phylum Arthropoda; class Insecta; order Coleoptera; family Curculionidae; genus Rhynchophorus; species Rhynchophorus ferrugineus. The sequence goes on along the minus strand of NW_027472580.1, from coordinate 38,545,465 downwards.
CCCGACATCCTGTGCACTGTCCAGCAGTTGTATTGCTTCCACGTTAGAATGATTTAGTGAATCTTCTTTCGTGTTTCAAAGCGAAATCCTGCACAACTTCGCAAATCCATTTTATTTCCAGGTCATCGTGCAGTTCTTCATTGGTTACATAGCGATAGGCATTGGTAATCAATCGAAGAATCTTGTTTTGACAGCGCTGTATTTGACTTGATTTGAATTTGAATTTTTAGTGCAACCCCATATTTGCACCCCATAGGTCCAAATTGGCTTTATAATTGTATTGTAGGTCAACCTCTTTGATTTTAGATCAAGTTGAGAGTATCTTCCGACTAACCAGTATAGTTGTTTTATTTTGGTTCTAATGTGTTTTGCTTTTTCTCTAACGTGATGCTTCCAATTTAATCTACCGTCAAGATGGATTCCAAGGTATTTTGTTGATTCTGCTCGAGCAATCGGGCATCTATTGAGTGATATAATTAAGTTTTTATTATTTCGCCTTAATGCAAAATTAACGTGGACAGATATGGAGCTATTAAGTTGAATTTTCCAATATTTTGTCCATTTGTATGTAGCATGTGTACCGAAAAGTTGTTATCGGTTTCTTTACATTCTTCGATCACACCGTGGCATATAGCTGATCTTTAATTTTGCCTACTATTTTATCTTATGCCCCGCATGGAAACTAATAACTCACCAATCAATGAGGAATTAAAATTCTATAAAGCTACTTTATAATTGTTGATATTTATTTTAACTCCTGAGGTACAAATTAACATATCAATTTTCTGCAGTACTCGGTTAGTGGTTTGTTACGAAATAACTTTACGAAAAGAGGCTGAAATGAATTAGGACTCAATACCAAGAAAATTTACAGTTCTCTTACAGTTTTCAGTTTAATAGTTCCAATAATATGGAAATAACTGAAAATAACACAAAATCCTAAATAACTTTCAATACTTGAAATTAAATAACTTAATTTGTAATAATGTTCAACATCGTTTCAAATGTAAAATATAAGGATTCGTCGTCCGATTCTACCGATTACCAGACAGATTTCGATTTTAAAAATTACGGATCTGTAGTTGATTTACGCACAACAGAAACGCTGAATACAGTATTAAAGTTGGAGGTGGCAGCGTGTCTACCAAAATCTGAAATATTTGTTTATATATTTTGTCTCATTAATCTTCCGGCTGTCTTGGTTGCATGATTTGGGCGCATTTTGTTTTATTAATTTTTTTTTTATTTTTGACGCATATTATGACGAGTATGGACATGAACGAAATAAACCGTTCGAGGTCTGCGCGAGACCATGCGAGAAGTTTCGGCATGTAGACGAATCTATCCGTTCTCGATATTCTCTGGTAATCGAAATCAACACATAACACGTTCGTCTCTTCTCGGAAAGTTTCGGTCACCAAAAATCATTTGACGGTTTTCAAAGTCATAGTTATTTTGTTTATAACCATAATTTTCACAATAGCAGCATGCCAAAACAGAATGTCTCGCAAATAATTTTTCGATATTACATGTAGTTTTTTTTTTCTAAATTGCAATGTTTTTCGCTAAAAAATATGCACCGCCAGAGCCTTTCTAAAAGAGATCAAATTATTATAAATATTTCCAATCGATCTAACATTAGTTTACAATTCCACCATTTGTCAATTTCTTCTTCAATATGCCTGATCTAGTTCATCCGAACCGAAGGGGTTATTAACTGTTCCTGTTCCCATTTCTAACTAAAAAAATCTAAACAATTTTTATTCCAACGCTTAGCTGTTTTCATCAACTTTTGTTATCTTAACAGTATTTTTATCATCATCTTGTAATGAGTGGCCCTCTTCTGAAATATGTATATCTCATCTAATACACATATTGAAATAATATATCTTCCTTGACTGAAAGTTCCATTCGACTTTTTCGTATGTTATCTTTACACCAATGAAATCCTATATTACCTAACAGTCTATGAAAGGATCTTCTACATCCCTCAGAGAGTTGCATATCTTTAAACTCTTTATGGACACTTCTCGAAATTTGTGTTCAAAAAACTAATCACGTTTTTATACATGTCATATATTTTATCTCTGATAGAGCTAGGATCAAGCTTATCTTGATTCGTCACCCCTTACTTTAAGGGTCTCTTGTTGGTGAATCTAAAATTATAATTTTCATGTTTTAAGATATTTAAGTGACTCTATGCTTAATAATCTTCCGTGCAGCTGCAACACGCAAAAAATATTTTCAATAAAAGCCGCTGCAATATAGCTACTTAATAATTAACAGTAAAACTGCTTACCACTTGAAACAAAATGAGAAGGAAAATATTATCTGACTAAAATGAATTTATAATTTTTAATTTATAAGACGTGATTTCACTTCTATTTTGAACAGACTATATATAATTGGCTGCGATGACGGAATGCGCACTTAAATAGAATGAATAATATTTCAATTTAGTTTGATTATATAGGATGTTTAAATTGTTTATAAACTTTCTTTTAAATGAGATGTAAATTTAACGATATTGTTTCTCTTTGAAAAATAATTCTTCATAATACGATTAGAGATACCAACATTTTAAGACATTTAGTAGAATTTATAGCCTTAATTTAAAATAAAATGTAAGTTGTTTCAATGGAGAATAATTATCTAGAATGTTTCACAAATTTACTAATGTACCTCTCATCATCACTAAGTAAATTAAAATAATAAAAATGAAAGGTTCTATCAGTATTAGATATTGAAAATATTAATGAACACGAAAGAAATAAAACATAATTGTTGTGAAATAAGTAATATATTTAAATATTTTCAAAGCAAGAGCATCGATAAATTATATTTCAATATTTCTGTTCTGTGACTTGATCGTCGATAAACAGGTATGCTTTATTACATTTGCTTGCAGTTTTTATAATTCCATAATAAAATTCTTATAAATTTTAAAATACATTAATAAATTGTAGCATTTAACAATAATGAAATATTTAGATTACTGCAGTAATTTTAAAAGAGATATACTTAATTAAATAATTACTATTTTATATTATTTCAATATATAATTGAAAGAAAAACATAAAACCTATCAAAACTTACAAAAAGAAATTATTAATTCTCAAATAATTTAACAATTTAGCATTATTCCTACACAGATACAATGCGCACTAGTAAACGTAACCCCTCCCGCCAGCCAGATGGGCCGAGTACTGACCGAGAGAGTGAAATAGATGATATGACATTTTAACTGAAATTGTCTCTCTTTGCTCTGTCAAAAAACTTTGCTCTTAGATTATCTCTATAGATAAATGTAACAATACAATATCATTTATATCTTAAAGATATAATAAAAAATTACGGCCAGTAAAATATATAAAAAGTGCAATTTAAGTGTTATACGTATTTATGATTGTTCAGTCTATTCTTTTTTTGCTATATACTATTTATATATATATGCAACTGTATGGAATCCATATAATAATTACATATAGCATTGAATAATTTCTCATTTTTGCTCTTAACTGTTTTATTTATATTTCAAATCCTCCTAAATATACGATATTTTATAAGTACTTTGCTCTTATGTTGTAGATCCACATAATGTTTTCACACCGAGTGTTCTCTGTTCTCTTAAAAACGGATAGTGTCTTCTTATAAACTAAGCTGTTTATTAGTACTAATATATGTTACACTTGTTTCTTTATCTTGTTTCTGTTGAAAAGGCTGGTATCCGCCTTTAGAAATTGAGGGGAAAAGTTGAATTGTTTTTAAAATGTCTTTGATTGAATACAAAATAAGGTATTTTAATGCAGTAATGTATAATTAAATAGATACTGTTTAAATTACAAGTCCGAATTACATATTGTTAGAGCTGTTCCACATTTCAATATATAGTTAGTCAGTTCAACAAAACAGTGAATTCACATTATTTGAATTATTGAAGTTAACTGGTCGCAATATTACCGCATCAACTCTGGATTTTAGTTAATTTTGGCTTGACATACAACAATATTCCAAGATAAATAAAATAATTAAACAAAAATACTGTTGTCAAATTTATTTTATTTTAACGTTATCATCTAATCTACAACTAATGCATATATTCGCAGGACTCAAAATATAACTAATTATACATTTATAAGCTTGTAGGCTAAAGTTGTGTTTTATTATATTTACATTGAACTATTTTCCACACCACCTATTAGCTACAGTTCCAAGTACATCTATCTTTTTAGGTAGTGGAGCCCCTTGATGCCTAATCCACCTAATTAACAATTGTATATCCAAGTAATATATTTCATTTTCATTCGAGAGCATTTTCCTTCTAAAGGCATTTTGACATCACTATTTTTTCCTTAGATTGTCATGTTAGTATCTGTATACATCTTTCTTGCTGAAACTAGATTTAATCACTGCATTCTTCCTATTGTATTTGCCATATCTGCAAAATAATCAGTATTATTTCTCTCCTGTCACATTTTGTATGTATATTCTACAATTACACACATATCTATGCACATAAATCGCTCACACTCCACATTAAGACTTCCTGCAGTTATAGTAAAATAATTATATACTCACCTTTAGTTGTTTTCAGTTTCATCACCCTGTCCTGGAAATTGTAAGCATTGAATCATTGAAGTGAATAACTAAGCTGTTAATTTCTAATCTGTCTAACATTTGTTCATGATTCCATCGTTTGTCCATTTTTTTTTCAACGTGTCTGATAGAGTACATCTAAACCGAAGGTGTTTTTAACCTTTTCTATTTCCAGCATGAAGAACAATATATCTGAAATAATTATTTAATAAATATTATTACTTTGAACCTAATAAATTGTAGTACCAGCACTACTTTTTTGATTAATTTTTGTTATCTTAACACTATTTTTATTATCATCTTGCCTATATCTCTTCTAAATCATCAATATACGTCTCATCTAAATACACAAATTTAAAAAATAAATTTTCCTTGATTTTATTATATGCTTTTAAAAATTATATTCCTTTAAAAATTATATTCTTTTAAAAACAATGTCTGGAAGTTCTATTACAACTCTACGTGGGTCATCTTTACACCATTTAAATCCTGTTTTATCCCACAGTATGTGAAAGTATTTTTTACTTTCTTAAAACAACTGCACACTTCTAAGTTTTCTATGGATGCTTTCCAAACAGTTCCACTGAAATAATTGTACTAAAATATGATTATATTAAACAATCTACCTTACTACTAATCTCTCGCTGTTTCTATACATTTTATATATTTGATATCTGATAGAGCTAACATCAAGCTCATCTTGTTTCCTCACCAGCTACGTATATGAGGGTTTCTTTTTGGTGATTCCAAGATTATATAGTTTTTCATTTTTAATATATCTTAGTGATTGTTTCCATACTGATTAGCTGCAAAATTCCTTAAACAATATTTTTAATAAAAACGACACCAACTTAGTATTTAACAGTAGCACGTTAAATACTAAGTATCAAGATCATCATATATCATATTTCTAACGCATTTCAATACATTTTAACGCATCTAATAGCTTTTTTATTTTCAACCAGAATTATATTAAACAGTTTATAACCTATAGTTATTATAACTAACGTTTTGCAGAATGTTGAGGACCTTTAACAACCTTTGACTTTTGTAGGCTGATTTGGTAACATATTTGATAACATATCAGATAACATTGTATCTCCTTTTAATTAGAATAAATTAGAAGGAAATCATTATATCACCTTTAAACAAATTTTCAATTTGTAATAGTTAATTCATTAAATATATTAGTTCAGTTCCAACCTTCGTAGGGTGAAGACGTATTTTCAATACGGTCCAAGCTATAAAAAGATACCTTTCTTTAAAAAAAAAACCCAGTATTTTATTACGGTTATTTAATTGAGTGTTAAAAACGCATAACAGATGCGGCTATCCGTCTCTCAGTGGACCTAAAGTGTAGTGAATACGCGTTTACGTGACCAGACAAAAGGACTGCATCTCATTTTTATTAGTGTTTAAAATTATTTCATCTTATTTTACAACAGTCCTTTTGAAATTCATTTATAGTATTTATAGTAAAAAACTAGTGCTAAAATAACGTAAGTGAAAAATGAAGTGCGTGAAATAAACAATGTATTTATTTTATTTTTTTTATCCTCTGGAAGTAAATTAAATAAAATATTAAAAATTAAAAAATGGCAAACCATAGCGATTCAACCAAATCACCTGCACACTTTGATATAAGATTAGAACAAACAGCAATAACGCAAACTCCACCATCAGAATGGACTACAGTCATTAACAAAAAACGATTGAGAAGTCCGGAAGAAGAAATCGCGAGGAAACAAACAAGAATCAGTGACTATTGGTTGCAGAAACCGATAGAGACAAAAAACAGTTTTAGCAACCTGTCGGAAGAAATTGAAGAGAACATACAACCAAGCCCTGAAAAAGTTGTTCCCAAACCACCACCAATAACAGTCTATAAGGTAGGAATAATAAAAAACATCCATGATTTATTGAAAACCATTACTACGAACTACACAATTAAAACAGTGAGCTATGAAACTATTAAAATCCAATTGTTCGAAGCGGATCACTTTAAAGTTCTTATAAAAGAATTAGATGAAAGAAACACCCAATATCATACATTCAGGCCAAAATCCGAGAGAACATATAAATTCGTATTAAAAGGATTACATCACGGGACGGATTTAAACACCATCAAGCTAGCACTAGCTGAAAAAGGCCACGAGGTCGTAAATATTCACAATATACGACATCACACGACAAAAAAACCTCTGCCTATGTTTTATATAGACATAAAACCTAATGGAAATAATAAGGCGGTGTATGAAATCACCAAATTGGAAAATAATATTATTAAATGCGAACCACCACATATAAAAAGGATCATACCACAATGCACAAGGTGTCAAGCGCACGGGCACACAAAGACTTACTGTCGCAAATCATATAGATGCGTAAAATGTGCAGGAGAACATAAGACAGGAGATTGTACTCGTAAAGTTCGCGATGAAAAAGTGAAATGTGTTAACTGTAACGGAAATCATCCAGCGAACTACAAGGGTTGCGCAGTTCACAAGCAACTACAGCAGAAACTCTATCCTGCCTTAAGGGAAAAAAGGCATCAACAAAAACAATCCACTACTGCCAATCTACCCACTAGAACAAGTCAACCAGACATAACTTATGCCCAAATAGTTGAAAATGGTTCAGCACAAAAACGAGAGACAATATCTCAACCTACTGAAACTAGCAACATCTCAAGATTAGAAAATATGATGGCCAAACTAATGGATCAAATGAGTACGATGCTTGGTTTACTCACAACCGTCGTAAGCAAACTTGCCTAATGCCTGAAACCAATAGCTACAAAATCGCCGTCTGGAATGCCAATGGGCTCCAACAACACGCCAGGGAACTAAAAATGTTCGTAATTGAACAAAATATTGACGTTATGATGGTTTCCGAAACACACTTTACGGACAAAAATTATTTGAAAGTTCCTAAATATAAGCTTTATCATACAAATCACCCTGATGATAAAGCACATGGAGGTACAGCCATAATAATTCGAGATGATATAAAGCATTTCGAAAAAGAAAAATTCCGCAAAGACTACCTGCAAGCCACCAGTATAACCATAGAGGAAGCCCATGGACCATTAACAATTTCTGCGATTTATTGCCCACCCAAACATAACAACAAGGCAGAACAATTTCAAGAATTCTTCCGTACGCTAGGTAATAGATTTATAGCAGGAGGAGATTATAATGCAAAACATTTAATGTGGGGTTCAAGAATAATAACCTCAAAAGGTAGAGAACTGCTCAAAGCCATAAGGATAGATAACTTACAACATATCTCTACTGGTGAACCAACATATTGGCCTTCAGACAGAAATAAAAAACCAGATACAATAGATTTCTGTATTACAAAAAATATTGATCCAAAAAAGTGTCAGGCAGAATCATGTTTCGACCTGTCTTCTGATCATTCACCAATAATAGTAACAATTTCTTCAAAAATTACCATCAAAGATAAACCCCCTTCTCTGTGCAATAATAGAACTAACTGGCCCTCATTTAGAGAAAACTTAGACCAAAATATCTGTCTAAACTTACCGTTACAAACTGAAATGGATATAGAAATAGCAGCAATAAATCTTACAAAAAATATACAGGAGGCAGCATATTCCGCGACTCCCAACAGTGAAACATTTCCAAGAAAATATACACATATATCATGTACAATATAGAAAAAGATAGCAGAAAAAAGTAAGTTACGACGAAAGTGGCAACAGCACAGGACTGAAGAGAATAAAAGAAAATTTAATAGGGCCATAAAAGAGCTGAGAGATCTAATCCAAATCGAACAGAACCAAGGCATTCAAGAATACCTAGAAAACTTGACATCAACTGAGGCTACAGACTATTCGTTGTGGAAAGCAACAAACAAGCTTAGGAGATCCCAGCAGCATAACCCACCTATTAAAACAAGTGAAAATAATTGGGCGAGAAGCAATAAAGAGAAGGCTGACATTTTCTCAAAACACTTAAAAAATGTTTTTAAACCTTTCCAGTCTCAGCTACATAAAGATGACGAAAATAAAATCACTAGCTTTCTAGATTCGCCATTTCAAATGGATTTACCGCACGAGAAATTAACGGTCAAAAAAGTTAAACATACAATAATGAGAGAGATTAATATTAAAAAAGCTCCTGGTTATGACTTAATTACTGGCAAAATTTTAAAAGAACTATCAGAAAAGGCTATAAAACTATTAACATATATATTTAATGCTATGCTACGAATTAATTACTTCCCTAGTATCTGGAAAGTAGCTAAAATATTAATGATACTTAAACCAGGAAAAATACCAGAAGATGTGACCTCCTACCGACCTATAAGTTTATTACCAATAATCTCGAAAGTTTTCGAGAAATTATACATAAAAAAACTAAACTATATAATAGAAAAAAGAAAAATTATTCCAGAACATCAGTTTGGCTTTCGCAATAAGCATGGGACTATAGAACAAGTGCATAGACTTGTAAACCAAATAAACGCTGACCTAAATGCCAAAAGATATTGTTCGGCTGCTTTCCTAGACATATCTCAGGCTTTTGACAAAGTATGGCATACGGGCTTGCAGGTTAAACTAAAGAAACTTCTCCCTCATCCGGACTATCAGCTACTAAAATCATATCTCACTGACAGACATTTTATTGTAAATCAAGGCGATGAACATACCGAATTAAATCCCATATATTCAGGAGTTCCGCAAGGTAGTGTACTGGGTCCAGTACTGTATCTTCTGTATACGGCTGATCTGCCCACCACAAAAATAACTACTGTGGCAACATATGCAGACGATACAGCAATCTTAGCATCTCATGAAGATCCAGACACAGCATCAATAAACCTACAAACCCATCTGGAGCAAATACAATTATGGTTGAAGACATGGCGCATTAAAGCCAATGAATCAAAATCCACGCATATAACGTTTACCCTGCGTAGAAGAACATGTCCACCAGTAAATATCAATCATCGTCAACTCCCCCAAGCAGAGCATGTTAAATATCTTGGTATGCATTTAGATCGACGCCTAACCTGGAAGAAGCACATACTCTCTAAACGGAAACAACTAGGACTAAAATTATATCAAATGTATTGGCTCATTGGGCGCAAATCCAAGTTATCATTAGATAACAAGGTATTGCTGTATGAGTCTATACTCAAGCCCATTTGGACATATGGAATTCAACTATGGGGTACCGCTAGCAAATCTAACATATCCATCATTCAACGGTTCCAAAATAAGGTGTTGCGTGCCATTGTTGATGCTCCGTACTATATTTCAAATAAAGTGATACAACGCGATATTCCTCTAGAACCTATAACGAGTGTAATCCAACGTGTTTGTGTGAAGTACTTCGAAAGAGTGTCAGTGCATCCCAATGTACTCGCTAATCAGCTAAATATGCGACGTGATAGTGAAGTGCGTAGACTAAAACGTTTAACACCACCTGATCTGATTACTGGACATATGTAGAGTTTAGAATAAGCATTAGAATAAGACTAATTAATTAAGATAATATTTTATACAGAAGATTGCTTAATGAAGTGATTTTCTACATGCCATGTATATATAATATAAACAGAAGAAATACTTATTGCCAATAGGGTAGATTGTGGACTCACGAAGAGTAATAATAAAAAAATAATAAAAAAAAAAATTAAATATATTGACTAAATGAGTTCACTGTTTTTAATAGACTGTCTATATTATATCTTTATAAAAATATTAAATAAAGAAATCGCGGGTATTGGCCACCGAAAAAATATCGATATATATATATATATATATATATATATATATATATATATATATATATATATATATATTAGTTATATCGCACTCACCGTTTTTTCATTTAGTACTAACGTTAAAAAGAAATGTGTTAAAATTGCATGATATTCTACTCCTAATAAGTTTGTGAGTTATTTTGCCAAGAGTCACGCTACTTTTTTTACTTTCGAAACAATGGATTAAAAACAATATCGTGTTTTAATTTTACACTGTTTCTGATGGGAAAAATATTCTTCAAGCGAATAAATGGTTATGGTGAAATTGAAAGTGTTATAAGCACTCCGCTCCATCAGAAACAACAATAAAGCATTGGTTTGCCCCCTTTAAATGTGTTCGTAGAGACACCGATTATGCCGAATGTAGTGGACATCCAAATGAGATCAGGAGACATTTAAAAAATACATAAAATCGTTTTGACTGATCAAAAAGTGAAGTTGCGTGAGTTAGGTAACATTGTAAAGATATGAAAAGAACGTGTTTGTTTTATATTGCATGAGCATTTAGCTATGAGAAAGTTCTGTTCAAAGTGTGTACCGCGTTTATTCGCTGTTGACTGAAAACAACAATGTGTTGATAATTCTGAGTCCTGTTTTGCCATGTTTAAACGTAACAAACCGGAATTTTTGGTTAGTATATGCCAGTGGATGAAGCGTGGATCCATCACTTCACTCCGAAATCAAAACGACCGACATCTGAGTGGACAGCAACTGGCGACAAGTCTATTTTGATAATGGTTCTACAAAAGTGGTATTGAAATAGTAGAGCGACGCTGGGTTGATTTTGGGGCTCTTGATGGAGCCTACCTTAATGAATAGAGCCAATTTAGAACAAAGAAACAATTTTCTTTGTTACGACCGAGACTTTTCAGTCCATGTGTTCACTATTTAATTTACGTTAATGATCTAAGATTGAAGTTACAACTGGAATAAATAATTTAACAATTTATTAGTGATTTATTTTTTAAATATATTTCGATATTATTTATGTAACATGTAAATATGTTCTTTTTATCAATAGTTTTTGTAGTGTTTTGCTTTATAGAAATAGTTGTTTAAAAGTTAACAGTCATTTAATATTTGTAATAAAGTTCCATTAATATTTTAGATTAGTCTATAGTTTTAACTTATTATTTAGTATAGATAATTTTTAAAACATGTACATATTTATTATATAAACTTAAATCATTAAATTTTCTAATCGTATTTATTAGATTTTATACAACAGTTCTCCTATATTTTCATTAATTGAAGAAGTTATTTTATGAATATATCTAACATGGATGTGTTTACTGGACTATTTTACAAACACTAGGTCGTCATTACTGAGAATTAATATGTTAGGCTATGTAATAAGTATTAGGATGAAAAACTTGGATTTCAAAAACTCAAAAACGTTGGATAATTGCTAGGAAACGGCATAGAACACGACGCCATTATTTCTAAGTCATAGGTTCTAAAATATTAAATATTTTTTAGTAAGTGAGGACTAATTATAAGATAAATACTGGATATGTAAATTACTCGTGAGAATAACTTCATAAAATAATAATTCTCTTAAAGTTTCAAAAATCTCCCGATAGACATTCTTTTTATAGACAGTATATTCTTTGAAAAGTAATAAAAAATGATCTTCGCAAGCGTTTCTTTTCCCCTGTTCTGGCGGAATTAAACTTGGGTTTTAAGCTTCTTTTTATCACTTTCAAACATCTCCAAAGCAACTGAAATAATCTGCTTAAAATAAAAGTTTTATTTCTGTTAATTTAATTGCACGTCGGCTATAGGGACAACGACAACAAAAAGATATTTACAGCACCAAAATCGTTAATGACAACTTTCTCGAATGTGTTTGAGGCCGTTGCTGATATTGCAAAAAACGGGTACCAATCGACGTTTGCTGTTCTAATTAAATTAGTGCTTTGCCTGCGTTTTATTTTAAATGAGAGTTCTAAGGAATTATTATACTCAATTTATGATTCCTTTACGGATGCAGAGAAAATATCGATATAAAAATATATCGATATTTTTGGTTGATATTTTCTTTGACCGATATATCGATAATTTCGATAATTTCTCAAAATAAATTAGATGTAATTTAAGATAGTACCAATTTTAAAGCTGTAGTGAATATTAGTACTTAAATTTAAAGCTCTTTCAAAGCTATCACTACTTTAAAATAATTAGAAAATACATATATATTTTTTAGAGTATTGTTTCACTATTATATATATTTCATAGATATATCGGTATTTTTTTTTCTCTACTATATTGTTATATCGATATTTTTTAATAAATATCGATATATATATATATATATATATATATATATATATATATATATATATATATATAGATATATATATATATATATATATATATATATATATATATATATCGATATATATATATATATATATATATATATATATATATATATATATATCGATATTTATTAAAAAATATCGATATAACGATATAGTGGAGAAAAAAAAATACCGATATATTTATGAAATATATATAATAGTGAAACAGTACTCTAAAAAATATATATGTATTTTCTAATTATTTTAAAGTAGTGATAGCTTTGAAAGAGCTTTAAATTTAAGTACTAATATTCACTACAGCTTTAAAATTGGTACTATCTTAAATTACATCTAATTTATTTTGAGAAATTATCGAAATTATCGATATATCGGTCAAAGAAAATATCAACCAAAAATATCGATATATTTTTATATCGATATTTTCTCTGCATCCGTAAAGGAATCATAAATTGAGTATAATAATTCCTTAGAACTCTCATTTAAAATAAAACGCAGGCAAAGCACTAATTTAATTAGAACAGCAAACGTCGATTGGTACCCGTTTTTGTAATATCAGCAACGGTCTCAAACACATTCGAGAAAGTTGTCATTAACGATTTTGGTGCTGTAAATATCTTTTTGTTGTCGTTGTCCCTATAGCCGACGTGCAATTAAATTAACAGAAATAAAACTTTTATTTTAAGCAGATTATTTCAGTTGCTTTGGAGATGTTTGAAAGTGATAAAAAGAAGCTTAAAACCCAAGTTTAATTCCGCCAGAACAGGGGAAAAGAAACGCTTGCGAAGATCATTTTTTATTACTTTTCAAAGAATATACTGTCTATAAAAAGAATGTCTATCGGGAGATTTTTGAAACTTTAAGAGAATTATTATTTTATGAAGTTATTCTCACGAGTAATTTACATATCCAGTATTTATCTTATAATTAGTCCTCACTTACTAAAAAATATTTAATATTTTAGAACCTATGACTTAGAAATAATGGCGTCGTGTTCTATGCCGTTTCCTAGCAATTATCCAACGTTTTTGAGTTTTTGAAATCCAAGTTTTTCATCCTAATACTTATTACATAGCCTAACATATTAATTCTCAGTAATGACGACCTAGTGTTTGTAAAATAGTCCAGTAAACACATCCATGTTAGATATATTCATAAAATAACTTCTTCAATTAATGAAAATATAGGAGAACTGTTGTATAAAATCTAATAAATACGATTAGAAAATTTAATGATTTAAGTTTATATAATAAATATGTACATGTTTTAAAAATTATCTATACTAAATAATAAGTTAAAACTATAGACTAATCTAAAATATTAATGGAACTTTATTACAAATATTAAATGACTGTTAACTTTTAAACAACTATTTCTATAAAGCAAAACACTACAAAAACTATTGATAAAAAGAACATATTTACATGTTACATAAATAATATCGAAATATATTTAAAAAATAAATCACTAATAAATTGTTAAATTATTTATTCCAGTTGTAACTTCAATCTTAGATCATTAACGTAAATTAAATAGTGAACACATGGACTGAAAAGTCTCGGTCGTAACAAAGAAAATTGTTTCTTTGTTCTAAATTGACTCTATTCATTAAGGTAGTCTCCATCAAGAGCCCCACAACCCTCCCAACGTCGCTCTACTATTTCAATACCACTTTTGTAGAACCATTATCAAAATAGACTTGTCGCCAGTTGCTGTCCACTCAGATGTCGGTCGTTTTGATTTCGGAGTGAAGTGATGGATCCACGCTTCATCCACTGGCATATACTAACCAAAAATTCCGGTTTGTTACGTTTAAACATGGCAAAACAGGACTCAGAATTATCAACACATTGTTGTTTTCAGTCAACAGCGAATAAACGCGGTACACACTTTGAACAGAACTTTCTCATAGCTAAATGCTCATGCAATATAAAACAAACACGTTCTTTTCATATCTTTACAATGTTACCTAACTCACGCAACTTCACTTTTTGATCAGTCAAAACGATTTTATGTATTTTTTAAATGTCTCCTGATCTCATTTGGATGTCCACTACATTCGGCATAATCGGTGTCTCTACGAACACATTTAAAGGGGGCAAACCAATGCTTTATTGTTGTTTCTGATGGAGCGGAGTGCTTATAACACTTTCAATTTCTCCATAACCATTTATTCGCTTGAAGAATATTTTTCCCATCAGAAACAGTGTAAAATTAAAACACGATATTGTTTTTAATCCATTGTTTCGAAAGTAAAAAAAGTAGCGTGACTCTTGGCAAAATAACTCACAAACTTATTAGGAGTAGAATATCATGCAATTTTAACACATTTCTTTTTAACGTTAGTACTAAATGAAAAAACGGTGAATACAATATAAATAGGCCCGGGACTTTTCGATCCATGTGTTAGTTCCTTAATTTTTCTGTATATTTTCAATAACTCACTCCAGAAATATATTACAAATCTCCATATTTCATTCCGTAATATTTCATAAAAGATCAATTTTTATCATAAAGTTTTTATCTAATCGTTAATATTATTTTCAATGCCTAGTTTAACTCTTGATGTAAAAATTAATATTATTATTATATTAATAATTAATAAGTGCTTTATATTTTTATTGTAATAATCAATGGGTTCTTTGTTACGAAATGCACGTACTAGTAAAATTTGAAATTAATAAGGTACTAATATTAATATGTCTTACAAAAAAACTTAACAACTTTTACAAATACATTTAACCATGACTTCAGAGCTTTATCGAGTACTTCCAGCAATTTAGTGTTGTCTATATATCATACACATTTTTAAAGTTCAAAATGAATTATTTAATGTCCATTTTATAATCCGAAAAAGCTGCCTACGAAAACGACGATTCTGGTTATTCTCGAACGCCATGTTTTTATCCCGTAGCTTAACATACCTCCTGGTAATCGTGTTGTAATCGACATTCGACTTCAATTTACTAAGTCAATCATATTCTCTCATAATAGAGCAATGGGTATAATTATCAATATGGGGCAATAGAGCAATGGGTTATCGCATTCAATTATTACTCTACCTAAAAAGTTACTAATACTTTATGATTTATGAAACAGTTTATTAAAAAAAAATAATGTTAAATAACTATTTCAATATTCTATAGAGAAAAACGAACGAAGATTTTAAACTAAATATCGTTTGAAAATTCCCTTTGGCGACATTTCTTTCTCTCGGCTCCAGAAAAATTAGAAGTTGCTTTCTAAGCATCTTTTTATCACTTCCGTACGTCTCCGAGGCATCACGAAAAATCTCTTAGAGTAAAAATTTTATTTCCTCTGCTTTTCTTATATGCCAACTTATTTCCAGTAGACAAAAGCACAAGCAAATGTTATTTCCAGTCATTATGGATATATAACAAAAAAGTCATAGTAATTGAATTAATTATGCATTATATTTTCTTCTTTTATTTATCTCTTTAAAATTACGGAGTGTACTTTATAACGAGATTCTTCAGGACCTGTTTTTACTTCATGATATCTTATATATACGTAGTTAATATATTTCTAATGTGACTACTGTATAAATAGTTGGAATAATTATAATTTCTTTTTAAAATCCTTTTTAAAAACCAATCTGCTAAGTTAATACATATTAGTTGGAAAATATTTATTATTATAACTATTTATCATTATGTTACTGTAAGTAATTCAGTACAACGAAATTATTATGACTCTTGTTTTTTTAGGGCTTTGGTGTTTCATTTATAAACGCCTTTAATTAAAATATATACGTGTAAGTATTATTTGTTTGCTTCTCGTTTTATTAATAGTTTAGCAAAATGCCACCAAAAAAATCTTAACTCAAAGATACGCGGAGGAGAGAGGAACAAGGCAAACAAATTGAAAGAGCTCTTCAGTCGGCAGAACAACTGATAGCAAGAAACGCAACTCAAATAATCAGAAGAGCAGAGCTGAGAGTCGAGCACAAGAATATCTTGAACAGGGCGACGAATATCTGCGATGGACTATTACGAGAATACGAGCGATGTGCGAACAACACATATAGACTATTCAAAATAGCAGTGATCCCTCATGATATCACGATGTTGCCAAATCAACTTTGAATTTTAGTGCATTCTGACATTAATATATAGCAAAATTTTAACCTAAATAAAATAATGAAACAGAAATGTTTTCTAATATAGTTTATTTCATTATTATAATATATCAAATGCATATATTATAGAAGAACTTAAAACTACAATTAATTATATTTAATACAGCCACAATTTGTAGGTTAGAGTTATGTTATTATATTTATATTGGACTTTTTTCCACATTAGTACAGGTAAAGTTCTAGGGGCGTTTTTGATGTAGTCCTAATCTACCTAATTAACAATTGTATATCTTGACTAATGTATACTACATTCACTAGAGAGCATATTTACCTTCTACGCTTTGTTCTTGTTTCCTTGGATACAATGTTTTCTTATAAAGTCATTTTGATATTACTGTATTTCTCCTTAGCTTGTTCTGTTACTACCTGTATATATCTTTATTGATAAAACTAAATTTAATCACAACATTCTCCTTAAGTCATTTGCCATATCTGCAAGAGAGTTAGTATTATTTCTCTCCTCATATATTTTAGCCAAACATCCATGTATATTCTAAACAATAACACACATGCACATTTATAAAGTTTTATTCAATCACTGTCAGTTTTAGAGTCACTACTCAAGTGAACAACTAAGCTGTTAATTTCTAAATTATCACAAATAATTGTCAATTTCTTCTTCAATGTGTCTGATTGAGCTCATCCAAACGGAAGGTGTTACTGTCAACAATGCTTCTTTTCACAAATCCAGACAGTTCTTGTTTGAACACACTTCTCAACCTGAATGTCTATTGTAATAATTCTTTGCAATACCTCATATCAACTCCTTTGAACTAAATATGCATTGATAGGGAGGAATACGTAATAGTCTATGGCCATAATGTTCACCAATCTGATATTCACACTGTGGACTGTAGTTTGGATGTTGCAATAATAGTTATTAAATCTAAATTAATGGTTATTCTAACAGAACTATTTTAATATTAAGTACATTAAAAAAAAATTAAAAAGTACATGTAAGAACATGTAGACCATGAACAAGCAAGAATGATATAAAATAATTTTGGGATAAACTAATAATGCTCTGTCAGTAAGTATTTGGTTAAATAAACTTGTAAATCAGTTAATTAAAATATAATTAATACAGTATTTTCCATTTTTTTCTTATATAAATTACTTCTAGCTTAGAAGTTACTTTGAGTATTGAGATTTATCCTTTTCTGTTTTTAGAATACTTTGTCACTTTTAGTCATCGGAATGGGTTCTCTTTTTAACCGACTTCGAAAAAGGAGGAGGTTTTACTTTCGGTTGTATATATCTTTTATTAGTGTGTGTTAGCCGATTTCTCCGGCAATTATGGACCACTTTATAAAATTTGTTTCTTTTCCGAAAGAGTGCATTTGCGAGACGGTGGCGGTTAATCGTTTTCTCATAATTTTTATCTAAAATAATCAGATATTTGTATATAGTGTTATTGCTGTGGCGGAAAACCGGAAATCGTTCGCTGCAAAAGCCATTTAGTTTGCTTTTTAAGCACTAACTATAGTATACAAGACCTCGTAGATATATGGTAGGCAATTGCTTCTGCGATGTAATTGTTAAAGCGTTTAGCTCCCAATCGGAGGCCGCGGGTTCGATTCACGGCACGGAAAAAAATATTTTGTTCTAGTTTAGTTAGAATATTTGCCAAATCACCTAGGATAGGTGATGAACCCCGGGACCTGGAGAGCTTCTTATTTTCAATCATTGTTTATTTATCCCTATTTTGCTCATACGGGCAGGGCTGCATCTTTACTTGGCCTAGATATTGTAATATAAAATAACTTCATTTATTGAGTAAATATCACTAAAAGAAGAACACACTAAAACGTTAATTTTTTTATAACATCTTTTTTAGATACATTTAGGGTAAATTATGTGGCTCGGTGAATGAAGGTAAAACGAAATGAAACAGTGGTGTTTACATTATGTGACCGTTATTTATTGGCTATATAAAAACTGTGAGAAATACAAATGATAAAACGGATGGCAGCGGTGTTACCTGGAGACGAGGCTTAGGCAGTCGATGGTGGCACGTCTAAACCAAGCGATGGTTGAGCACTGAATGAATGGAAATACCCTTCAATCACATCCCAGATAAACGTTTCGGGGTGCCAGTTATTCGTTATTGAGTTCTAGTTGGCGTTGCTGGCACCCCGCCCGTGTTCAACATCTGGGATTATATTTCTGGGTATTTTGTAGACCATTATTCCACGATGTAAAATTCGACATGCCTCAAGGTCGCTACATATGCTTAGCACAATCTTAATTTACAATTAATTTATTACTACTTTTCATTTGTACTTGGATTAATTCACAAGCAAGACGAGTGCGAGAAAATACATCAATATGTATTCCTCAATAATAAAATTATAATAAATTATAGATATAGCTTACAGCATAACCTGTATAAGGTATACACTTTAAGTAAGTTCGTATGGTTTTGTACGCTTTAATCTTCTAACATCCTGCGCGCTGTCCAGCAGCTGTATTGCTCCGTTCTTTCGTGTTTCAAGGTGAAATCTTGGATAACTTCGCAAATTCATTTGATTTCTAGTTCACAGTGCAGTTCTTTGTAGGTTATGTTGCGATAGGCATTGGCAGTCAATTGAAAAAACTTGTTTTGACAATGTTGTATGATTAGTTGATTTAAATTTTTAGTGCAATCCCATATTTGCACCCCATAGGTCCAAATTGGCTTTATAATTGTATTATAGATCAGCCTCTTTAATTTTAGATCAAGTAGAAACTATCTTTATAGTTGTTTTATTTTGGTTCTAATATGTTTTGCTTTTTCTCTAAGGTGATGTTTAAAATTTAATCTACCGTCAAGATGGATTCCAAAGTATTTCGCTGATTCTGCTTGAGGGATCGGGCATCCATTGAGTGATATAATTAAGTTTTTGTTATTTCGCCTCAATGTAAAATTAACGTGGACAAATTTGGAGTTATTAAGTTGAATTTTCCAATCTTTCGTCTATTTTTAGTTTTTGTTGCCTGCCACTTGTTCTTTTTCTATTGCCCTAGGTAGAGATATATCTTTTGCCATAATAATTGTGTCGTCAGCAAAGGTTCCAAGTAGTGTTTCCTTTGTTGTTGGAATATCTGCAGTGTAGAGCAGATATAGGAGAGGTCCTAAGACGCTACCTTGTGGAACTCGATCCGAAATAGTTTTAAATGTCGAGAACGCCATTTCATGCGATACTCTAAATTTTCTTCTAAATGACTCCAGGAATTGACAATAGTTACGCCGTAACAATTTGTTCATCCTACAGATTAATCCCAAATGCCAAACCCGATCAAAAGCTTGTGAGACATTCAGGAATATTGCAGGGCAGTATTTCTTTTCATCAAACGCTTTTTCAACAGCCGCAGTTACTCTATACACTTGATCGATTGTTGAATGGTGATTTGGAAAACCAAACTGGAAATCTGCTATTATTACATAATTGTTAATACGTTTAAATATTAGTTTCTCAAATAACTTTGATATTTGATAAGTTTGATTATTTTCAAAATTTTCCTTATATATTTTCTGAAGTCGATTAAATTTTTTTGCTAAAAATATTTTTAACATATTAACTTTCACTAAATTCGTTTCATAGTGGAAAATATCATTACATTGGCTATTAATCGACAAAAATATTATGATTGCTAATGGATAAATAATGTTCCTCATCACAATTTTGGTGTTGTAAGACCTTATTTAAACAATACTGAAATAATATTAACTCAGCCAGATAAAAAATACAGAGAACATTTAATATCATCTGCCAATATTCTGAACAGTAGACAGCTGCTGTATAATTACAACTGGATCTAGTCTTTATTGATGTTAAAGTTTTAGGTCAATTAACACCCTATTATTAATGAAATTAATAGTTGGCAGTGAACAAGGGTGTAAATTTCAGGCAGCAATTATGTGACCTATTTGAGTTCAAGGCTTTCCTGACTATAAATCAGCCTAATCAATTTGTTTCTATTAGAAGGGTAAACAACGTTAAGATAATATAAGACAGCGTCGGCCACATTTTAGTTACGTGCTTTTGAACTTTTTGTGGTACTAAATTAATTTCAGGATTTTCTTCCTCTGGAATAATTGGCTAGCATTTTAGCAATTTTGCCTTTTCTCGCTTTTTACAATTATGTTGATAATTATTAATAAATAGAAGCACTAATAATAATTAATCATTTTTTACTCCTTTGATTTTCAAATTATATCTTCTGTTTCATTTCTCGCGCATATATTAATAATTAATTTAGCTTTTGCTTAGAAAATATCTCATTTAAGGAAAGAAAAACACCAAAATTCACTGGATAAATGTAAAATTAAAATAACTCATTATAAATAACCAAATTTTTGTCTGAAGATAACAGAATTTTCCACTAATTCTTCTTAAAGTATTAAAGCAACTAATTTAACGTTTTTCGAATAAAAAGTGGTTTTCTATTGTGTTTAAAAATCTTTCGGCAAAGCTTGACGGCTCAATATATTTCAAAATTACCATATAAAGCCTAGTCACGCAGAAGGCTTTTAATTATTACTTGAAATTATACAGGATAACAAATACTCAATTTTCAAGCAATCTGCGATAGTAAATAGTAGTAGTAGATAAGTTCCCTTCAACATCAACAACGAACATTTCAAATAAATGTGTTAGAAATATATAAATAATTCAATAATCGATTTTAGCTAAAACATAATGAATATGTCAATATGAAAATAACGTCAATAAGTTTAAAATAAACGGGTTATTAAGAAATTACTCATCAAGAAAATAATAGAGTTAAAGATAAAGTATAAGCAGCTATATTTCTTAAAAGATAACCTATCGAAACATAATTAAATTTTAGTTCATAAGTACAAACCTCTATGATTATGGTGTAATAATACTAGATTAATAAAATCTTTTAATCATAAATGGAGTAAGTTGCAAAAAGGAACGAACGCCTTGCACGATCAAAATCATGAACACCTGCGCCCTCACCACTGTCCAAAATCTGAGCATAAAAAGGCAGTGAAAATAATATAAAGCGGATAAATTAATTCCAACAACTAATCACAAATTACAAAAACCAATGAAACCAAAATCAAGCAAATAAGCTAAAACCAATAATAAAAGTTTAGTTTATTATCAGTTTGGATTAAAAAAATCCCAATAATATTCTAGAAAATAAAACGTAATATTCAACTTTCTTTGAAGTTCTTCATTTTGCTACGGCAAAATCATCCAAAAGTAGCATATAAGGATAAACACATCCAATATACCAAGAAGACCATTCATAAGAGATTGGAGAAAGTAATTGGAAGGAACCACATTAGTCGAATTCGCCGATGAGGCAGCACTTATAAAACAAACAGTACAAAAAACTAAAAAATATCCATAGGAATATGTTACAGTAAAAATGAACAATGGGCAGTAAAAATCATCGAACTAAAATTTGTTCCCATCAACTTCTATAACGAGATATTCAAAATGTCAACAAGCTTAAGTTTAAATTGTACTACCGTACGAACCCAAAAATAAGCAAATATGAAAATAGCGAACGTCTATTTCTATTAGCAAAATAAAAGATTGAACACACAAAAAAATTTGAATCTATAAGTACAAGTACTAAAACCAATATGAGTAATTAATTGAGTACAGTAATATCAGAGGCTCTTCAAACACTAGCTGGAGTATTTCGAAGAAGAGAGAGGAAGGCAGAAATTAAGCAAAATCCTGTGGAGCTGTCATAGAGTCGCTAAGCATAAAATTGCGGTGAAACAAATATAAATTGGCAAAACTAATTCCAAAAACTAATCACCAATGACATAATATCAAAGACACAAAAACGAATGAAATAAACTCCAATAATGAAAGTGTAGTTTAATATCATTTTGAATTAAAAAAAGACACTCAATAATATACCATAAGGCGATATATATATTAGAGGATCTTGACAAACAATTTTACTATGCAGTGGAACAAGCTTTCGAAAACATTTGACTCGTAAGCCTGATAGATAGATGATACATCGTATAAACCGAAAACATTCTTAAAATTAAACAGTAATATCAATGATAAAAACTTAAAAGATATGGCCGTAAAAGTAGGAGTGCCTCATTCTAGGTTCTATTCTACAAAACATCCTTTATATGATGCATACTAGTGATAAAAGTAAATCACAATAGCTAATTTCGCAAATAAAACTGATAACAGTTAAAAATAACTAAGGTTTATCCATAAATAATTGTCAAGCAGTGCGCTGTAAAATAGTACATTATAAGTACTTAAAAATCCACATGGCTTCAATTTAACTGATGCTATACTAGATATATGGTGGAAGAATTCCGCACTAGCCCGGCTGAAATACTACAATGTGAGGCAGAGATCCCATAATTCGGCTCACGGCGAGAACTCTATTAACTATTAACAAGCTCTTTTAGATTTCACTCAGAATTGAGCCAGATCGCCTCTTTCTTTTCTAAGATCAAGCAAATTATTGGATGAAAATGGGTTGCCGAGTGAGCTTAGTTGGCGAAAGGAACATCTTCCAAGAAATACTGGTATCCACGTTGTTTTCCACTGCCGGATATAAAATTGAAATTGATAAAAAATTTGTAAATTTTGTAATCACATCTCAAAAATTTAGAATATTTAGATCCCACAAAAAGTAAGTAAAAGTATTTTTCTTGCGTGATAATGCATAATTATTCGAAGTCAGAAGTAAATTTTAGATTGATTCAAATAAACATTTTTGATATAAATATTATTAAAATTATTTTTGCTATCTAATAATTAGAAATTGTTCAAATTAACATGATTTAGCTGTAACCACTTGTACAAATGATATTTTAGGGACGTTATTGAATTAAAATGAAAATACTTCAGAGTTAACATATGTATTCAGACATATCTTTGTATATAATGTAACTTGTATGTAATATAACTATTACAAAGTAGTGTCATAGCTAACAATGTATTTTTACAAATATAAATATGTTATGTTAAGCTATATATTCATAATAAAAACAAAGTAGTTACACTTGAACATATTGATTTACTCAGTTTGATAATTTCTTCCTTTATTTTTCTTCATTTAGGATAAAATTTGCCATATTATTATTTGATTTAATTAAACACCGTTTTAGGTTAATTAGCAAAATAAAACAGTGTCAATTAAGCCTTCTGTTATTTACCTTTTGACCCATTTCTTAATCCTACAATATAAAGCTAAAACACCGTTTCTTTGTTTCAGATAAAAGCCTACCATCCGAAACGAACCGAAGAAGACATCCGATTAAAAGACGCCGTTTCTACTGACTCTATCTCACTCTCTCACACACACATTTTTCCTTTCGTTCCACTTAATTCCGATGTTTCTCGGTGTTTTTTAACAAAACATCTTTGTGGTAAATCTGGACAAATAGGCGGTTTAGGGGCGACAAGTTGGATTGCAATAAAATCGCCTAATCCTACGAACGGAGTGACTGGAAATCACCAAGCGGATGTTCAGTAAACTGTCATTTTCATGGTGGAGAACAACGTTTTGTTGACGTGCAGGGATGGGCTGGCTTATGTTGTTGGCAGTGGTGCTGGCCCTACTAAAACTTTTAGGTAAGATAATATTTTAAATAATCCAGTCGTTAAATATACGCCCTAGTCTAGTTTTAGTTAGTAATGTTTCTTTTAATAATCAATTATGCTCAATATCCCGGAAAAAAAATCATTAATCTCACATTCCATTGAGGTATTATGTATTAATATATTTAGAAAATTACATTATTTTGCTTTATATATTAAGATGATTAAGGATATCTCTATTAGGCATATTAATACATTTATTTTTAAATATTTATTATTGAATTCATGTTTATCCTAAGAAACAAATACAAAAATTTGGCATAATTCTATTTGAATTAGTTAAGACTTAAAACTAAAAAATTAGATATGGTATATAACTTAAAGCCATATTTATACTTCACCCATAGTTATCGCTAAATGATCCGCTTACACATACAATATTAATTTTCACATCCCGTACTTTGAAAACTGGTAACCAATAGTTTATTAACATTTCCAGATATATAATTTCAAAATGATCGCTTATTGGCATGAACTCTAGGTCGGGTTGGGAAATTATTATCATAAAGAAATGTTCCCGGGGACCTACCTATATATGCCAGTGACATACCAAAAGCTGAAGGAATTAAGACAGCTATATCTGAGGATTATACAGCACTTTTAGAAGTGAACAAAAACCAATAGGAGGACCAAATAATAGAGAATAAAATTAAGTGAGCTAAAATCTATTCCTATCAATTTTATCAACAAGAAACTAAACAAGGCACCAGCCTTGAAATTCACTAGCACTAGAGTGTCAGATATAAATACTGCTAAATATTTAGGCATAACACTAGATATCAAATTAAAATGGAAGCTAAAATATAAAAAATATAAACAGCAATATTGGCTCCTTGGAAGAAAAATCGCAATGCCAATTCACAAGAAAATACTGATATACAACAGATGTTCAAACCAATATGACTATATGATATAGAGCTGTAGGGCTGTACTCGGGATAGAAATGTGAAAAAAATACAACTGTGCTAAAACAAGATATTGCGTAACGCAGTGGACATACCTTACGCAATGAATATTAGCGTCATGACCTGGAAATTTCTACATTCTGGAAAGAAATTAAAAAGTTCGCTGAGAAACATGAAGTCAGGTTACACCTTCATAAAGACACAGAGGCGCTTCAGCTACTGCATAGACAATCCAATGTTCTCAGATTAAAGAGAAAGAACCCCTGGAAACGTATGTTATAGTGCGTGAGTGAAGGAGTATAAGATGTTAGAATGGAACTATATAATGTCGCTGAGTCACTCGATATGAAAGATTCATCTAGGAGATCAGTT
This sequence comes from Rhynchophorus ferrugineus, assembly GCF_030347505.1. Taxonomy (NCBI): domain Eukaryota; kingdom Metazoa; phylum Arthropoda; class Insecta; order Coleoptera; family Curculionidae; genus Rhynchophorus; species Rhynchophorus ferrugineus. The sequence goes on along the minus strand of NW_027472580.1, from coordinate 38,519,709 downwards.
TTAATAATGAAAACATTAAAAATTATTTAAAATTTAAAAAGAATATATAGAACACGTAGGAATGCAAGAACGATTTGGAACCATTTTGCGGTATACTTATAATAATAATAATAATTTCAGCTCGTCATTCTTTTCCTTTTCCTTTTTGTAATCTTTTAAAATTGTATAAACCACCAGTAAATCATTACAGAAATTCCAGATTGGGCAGGTGAACTCATAGTATTAATTCTTAATAAAATAATTTGTGTAGCCACTTTGGCAACAAATGAATAGAAAAGCTCAACGCAGACACGAATTCAAAAAGAGAAGGATGCCACAAAGCTACTGGTTTTCCCTGACAGTCAGATTGTTGCTAACTGTAAAACGATATCACTGAGAATCCATCAAATTACTGAATTAAGAAACATACATTTGAGAAACTAGGCCAAGCTATATATTCTATATTCTATATTCTATAATACTCCTAACAATTAATGATAGTGTAACAGCTGCAAATAATAACAGCCTCACCACTGCATCTCAACTCAAACTGCAAAACGAAAATTAACCTTAACCATCTGGATTGCGGTATGTGTGTCTAAATTGCCATACAAGGAGAAAAATAAAGTAATACTGTAAAATTTGACTGAAGCGGGAATATAACTGGACATGATCGATACATGTATCGAAAATTTGTTTTAAGAATTCGCTCACAGAACATCAAGTAAACTTCGTGCTTATTGGTATCAACAAATTGTACTGGTCTAATAAATAATTATATTAAATATATCGATATTTTTCATCGTGGCTCACACCCTAATCATAACCATATTCTCACTATGCGTCTAAATTACTAGACGGTCGGAGGAAAAATGATTATAGATTTGTATTATGTTCTTGGATTTGAGACTTTATACGTCATCTTGGATCTTTTCAAATATTTTTGAGTATAACTTTAAGGAAATTTGTTATTAATTTTGCATCATTCAAGATTAATATTATTTGCTTAAATGTAATAACATAATAAGACCATTGTTTCCATTTTTAGCGTTTTCATCATATTTGATCAACTTTTACAATATTCATCTACGCAAACCACAGAACCTAATTTGAAGTGTAAAAAAAGTTACCAAATAGTTTATTTACGGTTTCAGATATCTGATCGCTTATAAGCATGAATATATAAGTTCGGTTTGGAAATTTGTATAATAAAGTCTTATTAACTTCATGGTACCTATCCTTTATATGCTTTATACTACTTTATGCTATTGTGGATGATAAGGCAGTGGGATATACCTAAGCTTAAAGCAAATGTAAGTATACCTGCACAAGGTATTGCGTAAGATATATTGTTATGCACGCAATGAAGGTGTAAATCGTGATCTACATGCATGCATAATATCTAATATCCATGAGAAAGAGTTGAGAGTTATTTTTGAAAAATGCATTTCATCAAGTTTTGCAAATGTAGGCACCTCAAAACACAAAAACAAAAACAATCAAACTTCAGATGGAGTAAATAATGAAACCAATAAAAGCGATAAAATGAATCATAACATGATTAAAAGGCCCCATAAATGCTATCATCAACAAGAAATTGTATAATAAAAGAAAAAGTACGATCTGACGAATTAAATTTGATAAATCGTATATATAAATAAATCGTCACACAAGAGCGACAACCGACGTCATGCAAGAGCACCTAAAAACCACAACAATAACAAACGCATAGCAACAATCAGCAACTTAAACCAAAACATCTCCCTTATGAAATGAGCTTCCAAAAGCTGACTGTTTAATATCAATACAGTAAGAGGACAGTAGTAGATAACTGGAAATCAGTATATCTACCACCAGACAGGATTTCGGAAAAATACGGAGGAATTCGGGAAAATGTCCGAATTTTATGCATAAAAACGAGGGAAGGATAAAGGCCATTTACCACATAGCCATTACTGTAAGACCACACAATGCTTATTCGGTATGAGGATTTCTATCATCACTTAGACAAACTGAGCCGGAAAATACCTGAAAAATATAAATTAATTGAATAGATCAAGGCAAATATACTATCATCAAGCTTTCCCTCGAATAGCAAGCACAGGAAGTGCAGTATCCATACTCGTAGTACCCTAACCTTTCGAAATAAAACACGCAACCCCACCTCGATGCTGCAGTCACATATGAAACATATATTTCCCGAACTCACATCAAAGCATCGTTTTCCTGTTTCCACAACCGAAAATCAAAGCTAAAAAATTAAAATAACGCTCGTTATTTAATATTTATATTTTTTCAAAGAATCGACATCCCTTGTAAAAGAGTATATATAACTTTTCATTTCCAAATTAAATATCCATATTAAAAATCTAGTTTGTTTGAAGTAGAATATCGAACTTTTGATTTAAGATTTCTGTTCCTGCCTATCAAGTGAATATTGCATTGTTTGATATCGACACCGATACCCATATATCCAGTAACTCACATAGCAACCTACACAAGCCTTAAAAATACCTTAAAATTATCTATTTTAACATATTTTGAAAAATAAAAAAACGGCAGTAATAGTCCGGTTTTGAAATTTTTATCATTAACTATTCCTATCTTGCTGGATCCTATCCTTCATATGCTTTCTACCAGTACTCAAGGAAATTACGATAACTGCATTTGCGGATGATAGAACAGTGAGAGTATACCCCAGCTAGTAATGTAAAAAAAAATTATATATACCAGAAGAAGGTATTTCATAACGCAGTGAAGGCACTTTGGTATAGATCAGCTTTATTAATAAATAAATTTAAAAACCTATTCCTAAACAGGTATTTTTCCTAGAAGACATTTTAAACTGAGGTTTTAAAACTATATTAAAATATATCCGTGCAGTGGTATGTTGAGCTTTATAAAGACGCAGTTTTCTTCACATAACTTGATACAATCGTCCTATTACTATAGCATCACTAAGAAAATATATCTACAAAGTTATAATAAAAGATCTTCGAAAGGCGATTATGTCATGAATCATCAAATCAGCAGATATCACTGAGAATTCACTCACTGAGAAATTATGTCAGTATTCAATAGTGAGAAAATATAAGCAAAAAAAATTCAGGAAACCTCAGTTTAAAAAATGGAAAGAGGCAAAAATAAAATCGTATAAAGAATATTACAAAATTCTTGAGAAAAACGATACAAAAAAACAAGGAAATTTCAAGAAAGAAATGTATATACACTATAGTGATCAAACCGCTAGACTGGCTGGCGTAAACTACCTTAATGGCCAGGAGAAACTTATTGTCTACCCAACAACTAGTGACAGTGCAACAACGCAAATAATAGCGTCTCCAACACCTCACACACTGGCTAGGGCACAAGCCTGGACAGCAAAACACTCCTTCAGCGAGGTATTTTAAGGCCACACATGCTCCTTTGGACATTGGAACAAGGGAGGGATAATAATATTAAATATACCTATAGTATAAAATAAAACCTGTATACAAGGAAACAGGAAGAAGTGGAAACACTAATTGAAACAGAAATAAGAACCTTCTTTATTTATTAATCATGTATTAAAAGCAAGGAACAATATTCCCTCGAATCCAGCGATGTGATATTTACAACTATAGCATTAAATATAGTGAACAAAACGGATATCGCTGACGTCATATACATTTGAACTGCGGTATAAAGTAACTAACTACTATCAAATATACGACAAGATGTAACAATCAGCAAAGCACAAAAGTTGATCAGATGACTAAAGAAGCAGCGACTTGATAAGAACAAAAGGAAAATAGTACCGGACGACTGCAGAATACAACATTTAAAACATACAAATAACAAAAGGTATATTTCACCCTCTGTTAGAACTATTGGAATAGCGTAAAAAATCAAATAATGCTGCATAAGAGAAACTAAACTGGAAAAATATTAGGTAAGTGCAATCGCCCAGATTAATAAAATATTAAACCAATAATATTAAACAAGGTCATTACAGATATTTATCAATGAATACATTTGGACCACTGAAATGAAAAGAAAAAGACAAATCAACTATCATCAAGTATTCGCTCAAATGGGAGGTATAGGGAGAACATGAAAGATACCCATAACACACTATCACTTCGACATACAACGCGCAATAAATATAAAAATAAATACTTAAAGACATTAGCGAACGAACGCAGAATAGAACAATTAAGGAAAAGAAGTAATAAAATGTTCTGCCCTCTGTTAGAACTATTGGAATAGCGTAAACAATATTACTAAACAGTGTCCATAGGGAAATTGTCAAGGAAAAAATTTGCACCATTGAAATGGAGGGAACAAGACTATTCAACTATGATTAAGCAGTTCGTCAAATCAAAGATAAATTCAGTACAGGGCCCAAACTCATAACGCCCTATACCTCCAACATAAAACAAGCAACCCCATCTCAATGAAATGATCCCACATGAAATAAATATTTTCCGAACTCACATCTGATCATCGCTTTTCTGTTTGCACAACACAGATGAAAACAAATATGACATACGAGGGTCACTATTTATATTTCGGAAATTAGCAACACTATTGTCATGTGAGTCCATCTGACGGTTTATTTTATATTTAGTTTAAACTTTCGTCTTGGCAAAAAATGGAACTGAATCGTGAACATTTTCGTGCGATATTTTTTTGCGATCTTCGACGTGGATTATCATAACAAGAGTGCATCAATCAACTTAGTGAATTCAATCGTGGTCGTACTTTGCTGTCCGACGAGTTTCGTGAAGATCGTCCAAAATCGGTTGTTGTGCCAGAAAATATCGATGTTGTGTGCGAAATGATTAAACAAGATCGCCATGTCACCTATTGTGAGACTGAGGTATTGTGAAAGTTATGTTCGCGTTGGATCCCACACAATTTGACAATCGCTCAAAAAAGGCTCGTGTCGATTGGTGCAAAGAATTGCTTAAGAAATTCAATCGCGGTACTTCGAAAGATGTTTATAAAATCGTGACAGATGACGAATCATGGATATATTCGTATGAACCTGAAAGTAAGCAGCAGTCGACTGTATGGGTGTTCCAAGATGAACCTGTGAAAAAATGTTCCCGCACATTTTGCAACAGTGACTCTAGAGGATAGTAGGACGGTAAATTCTGATTATTACACAACCATTTGTTTGCCAGAAGTCTTCGGTGAAATAAGAAAAACAAGCAAGAGACGCCGGATGTTCCTTCATCTTGACAATGCCATATCTCACACATCGGCTCAAACAAGAGACTATTTGAGCACTCAAATCATCGAGTTGATGGGTCATCCGCCTTACAGCCCTGATTTGGCATCCAATGACTTCTTTTTGTTCCCATCCGTGAAGAATACACTGCGTGGTCAACGATTTCCATCGCTCGAAGAAGCTATTGAAGCGTTCAAAAATCATGTTTTGAAGATGCCTGATTCGGAATGGAATAAATGCTTTGAACATTGATTTAAGCGTATGTAAAAGTGTATCGATCATCGTGACGAGTACTATGAAAAACAATAAAAATATATTCAGAGCTTAACTATTTGCTTTTTTCCTATTTCCGAAATATAAATAGTGACCGTCGTAAATAAGAGTATATAAAGTATATCAAATAAAATATCGATATTAAGTATTAAGAAAAGCTTTTTGAAAAAGAATATCGAACTTTTTATTTGGAATTTCACAAAAATAGGACTGGTCTCGGAAAAAGGTTGATACATATATCGTACATTTGTTTTAAGGTTTCTCCACCAACTCCAAAAAACATTTGTGTATAACTTTATGGTAATTTGTTATTATAATATATATTATAATATTTGTATAATTCAAGGTAAATATTATTTGTACAAATGCAATAACAAAATTAGGCTGCTATTTTACTGTATGTGAAGATTCAAATTAAGTTAACTATTTTCCAACGGATTCTGCTTTATCCCAGAAACGGTTCTTAAAAATAAACAGTAATACTTCAGGAATCATATTATAATCTCTTACATAGAGCTTCTGAACAATAATGTTTGATATTGACTTTCATTAAAATCTATAAGAATATTTTAACTGAATTACATAAAAACGAATAACTACTGATTATTTCCCTTGTCTTATAGAAAAGGAAAATATGGCTACAAGTTAAATATCGTAATCAGAAATGCCACGTTGGAGTATTAAAAAAAATCGTACTAACAATAATTTCTAAAACTTAAAAATTACTTAAATTAATTACTTAAATATAATTTCTTGACAATTTTTTTCAAAGTAAACTGAGAGGTTTGAAAATTGAAAAATGTAATAATCTCTTCGCAGGTGTTTGAAACAGCCGAATATGTGCCTTCAACTTCATGCTAATAAGGGCCTAGCAAACGCTATTCTTTTTTAAAACGATTAATTGGGTATAACATCCTGAGCAAACGCAATAAGACACTGTGTTGTCCATCTACTAAACTGTTATTGTATTTTAAAAGAGAGTGCTTCAATCTTCGGGCATTGCTCCCTCTCTGTACTCGAGTTTGTTGCTGAGACTGGGGATGTCCCATCTCATGAGCCTCGCCTGATATTGTTCTCCTACTCTACTGAGCGCCACTGCCAGCTCCATAATTTATTATTTTCTGCATTACTTCTCGAACACCGAAATCCAGATACTTACAATTGTTACTCATGCTATGAGGATTGTTGAGCACGTTCATCAAAGCCTAGCTCTTCCGATAAATGAAGTCCTTCCAATATTCCTATATTGCTGTGACCCATAGTTGAATTTCATAGATTATAATTGGTTTGATGATGGATTTGTATACCATAATGTTGCTCTCGTTGCTCGTTTTGAGTGTCGACCAATTAACCAGTACACGTTATGGAGCCCACTACTAAGTTAGCCAACGACCCAAGGAAAGGCCCGAGTATTTTGCATGCTCCTCCTGCGAGATGTTTTTATTTTGTCATTTCACCGACGAACAAGTGTTTCTTCTGAAAGTATAAGTAACATGAGTAAACTTGATTTAGTTTGGCTTCATTCTACGCTGTTTATACCATTTTTCGATTTTGTTTGGAAGGCATTGGGGTTGTAAAGAAGCAGTTTTTGGGTCAGAATATACAGAAAAGGCGGGAGTGTCGTCATCATAAGTCGCAATCTTTGCTTGCTCACTAGTCGGAAGGTCCGCAGTATAAATCAGGTACAGCACTGATTCCGGTACGCTGTCCTGTGGGACCTGAAAGTATTTCATGCAAAGTATATTCGTCATTATACTTGACAATGAAGCTTCTCCGATTGGTATATGATAAGAATATATCATAATATGAATGTATAAGCGCCTTTTTCTTTTTGTAAACCAGTTCACCATGCCAGACTTTGACTTTCGTTTACCATATCCTTGACTTGCGCCCAAAAAGGCGGCACAAAAGGGTAATCGATTTTCCAGACATGTTTCCAGTATATGTTCGACCGTTCCACGATCCTGGCGTTTTGTTTTTTAGGTACTCCTTTATTTTATTTAAAATAATTATTTCCATCATTTTACCATTACCGTATAGAGGCTTCTAGATCTGTACGAGAAGAGGAGTCCTAACCCTTGGTGGTTTTTCTGCTTTGGAGACCATTACGACATTTTTCATTGTCCTGGGAAATGTTCGAGGTTAAAGCAGGCATTAAGTATTTTGACGAGACTCATGGTTTCCTTGTGTGATCTCTCTTGAGAGTTCTTATTTCTCTTATAACCTCTTAAGAAATCAACGCTCGCTCGCACGCTTTTCAATGTGTCCCCTCCGAACTCCAAGAAGGGTTAAAAGACAGTACTGAGATAGTCAGCAAAGATTTTCGGATAGTTTTCAATAGTCTCAACAATATAAGCAATAGTCTTCAAAGACTTGTTGCTATTTGATATCTATCAACGGAACAAAGAAATGTAAATATCTGAAACATTAGTTGTGTGTGCCACTAAAGTATTCTCACTAGCGCAATATAAAATACAGCCCAGGATATCTGACGAATGTCTGTATAATGTAGCACAACAAGTACATATAAATCAAATCAATCTCGAGAAATATTACAAATCAAATAGGGATGTTGACCAAAATATGAAGCTAAAAAGAACGATGTGGCCGCCTATTTGGTTACTAAATGGAAAAGTGAACATCGGATATTGTATTAAACACTTGGGAGTGAACGTTTACAAAGTCACACGATGACCGTTTCAAACGATTAACGGAGTTTTTAATGCAATATTCACAATCATTATTCATAACCCCCGGGGGTTGGTGACCCCGCCCATAATTTATAATCCAAACAATTTATTTCTTGATGACCAGCCAACATAATAGACGAAGCGTAATAAGGCTTAGCGTCTTATAACGACAAACATGATCAAAACATTATTTCAAATGGATTCACGTATAAGTCACGCAAATTTTCATTGAAGGAGGGTTACGCTTATTGATTTTGTTTTGAAATAGGAGAATATTATCCAAGAAAGTCCTGCGGAGTTAACAGCAGTCTATTGTTTTAGAGGTACAGAAAATAGAGCGCCATTCAGTTTAAATTTACATTTATTAATTTTTCGAAAAATATACATTTTACACAGACATTTAATATATTTTTTATCTTAAATTTTCAACGTTACGATTATTTTGCAGGAGTTACACAAGGAACTACGGCTCAACCACCGGCGCAGTTACCTCAGAGTACTCCATCTCCAGTACCGGGATTACCTGGTGGAGGAATTGGTGGAATACGGCGTACACTAAGTGGTTGGCGAGAATGGCGAAGGGCAGATCCAACGCTAATCAACAGCTTATGGAGAAGCAAGATGGGCAATGGCATACGGAAACAACTAGGTCAGTTTATGTTTATGATTTTATGCAATATCTCTAGTGCGTGAAATACTATTCAATAATTTCTAATATAGCTAAATAAAACTATTTTTATCTCAAGATAAAACTTCTACAAATATAATAAAATAATACGAAAAAGGTTAAGTGCCATAAAATATAGCATACAGACGAGAATATACGTAATAGGCCAATATAAGTTCCAATAGAATTTCTATTCAGATCGTTTAACATTTTCATTCGTTACATTTAGAAGGGGAGGGCGCAACCTTGGAAATTCGATTCGGACTTGCTGAGTTTGTTGTACATTTAAAGAGTGTTCGCCGATGTAAGGAGTTACAAAAGTTTCTTAAATTCAATCAACTTTTTATATCCCTAAAACATAATTTACTTACTCAATAATGAATAAATCGATTTCGGTTACGTCAATCTCTAAGATTTTTTAATGCTCGGCTTAACTTGAGCTCGTAATCAAGGCCGTCGACATTAACTTTACCAACTTAGCGACCACCCTACTAGGCGTCCGATCTTACCATGCCTCCAACTAGAGCGCTTAGGATGTTTAATTTTTGTTGAATTTTACACCATTGCCTGTCGGCAATTACAACCACAAATATGAAATATATCCTAGCACTGGAGAAATTCGAACCCTTGATAATCTCGGCTCTGGACCATCTTGTCGTCTTCACTATTGCATCAAGTACGCTGACTGTATTCAATTAGAATGTGAATCTACCCTTAACTGTTGTTGAAAATGAGCGATTTGCTGTCTATATTAATGACATTTTCGAAATATGATCTTTGAATATAAGATATCCCTGCTAGCGTTCTTTATGACAACAAATCTCGTTGTTGATGTGTATGGCTAGAATTATAACAAATTCCTTTTAGGTCTCTCTTAATTCAGAGAATAAAAAAGTCGATTGGAGCTAAGTTGTGTTTCTAGGATGGTTACGGCAGTGTTGCTATCTTGAACTTGGAGAAAAAAACCTAGGAATATTAATATGTAATGTATGTATAAGTCAACTATTTGTATGATGATCAAAAATTATGATGGTCGCTCGGACTCCAATCCGAATTATCACCCAACAATAAATTATTATTACAGAAACAAATCTGGAAGCCAGAATTTAGCCAGGGTATGTAACTATGGGATTGCACAATGAAATTTAATATTAATATAAACCAATCTTACCGAAGCAATGCTGCGAACATTATTAACTCCCTATGGAATATTGGAAATAAGAATATTCACAAAAACTTAACGGCACCAATAATCATCGATGAAATTAGAAAAGAAAGATTGCGTGAACATAATAAAACTGTTCGATAAAAATAAACCTACCCTTATATCTAAAAGACAAAAATCTTTTGGCGTTTTGTCAAATGATGTAAGAAATTTCGGAACAAAATATTAATTCTAATATCTATCCTCAATTATCTTCCATCGACTGAGAACCAAAGCAGTGAATATTGTGAATTTGTAAAATTGGTAAAAATTATGTTAAATAATGTTTCCCTCGTATATTTAGCTGAATATATTAATGAAATTTCTAACAGCAGTGCGTGTATTAAACAAAAGAAAAATATTTTAATTAATTCTTCACGACCTTATTACCACAATACTATAAATCACCCCGAATATAGAAAAAAAGAAGTTTAATAAAAAAGTTGCCAAAAAGTATTAAGTTATTTTTAAAAGTCGACGTATAACGTTCCACAACAAAAGATAAATGTCGTCACCGAGCCAATAATTTACCATATTTTACGGGCGTTAATGTTTTGGGCTTATATTATTACAAAGAAAATTATGAAGCTGATAGAACGCGGTATTAACTGAAACAAAACATTATTCCATTATCAGGATCTTTTAATTCATCGCTCATAAAAGATATTAAAATGTGCAAAACAAACTTAGCGCATTTTTGTTAAATTGCGTCTGTTAGCAAGCTAGAGAAACTGCAACCGAACGAAGTAAATCTCTTGGCTTTAATAGCTTGTAACAGAATCTCCAAAGACTAGTTTATTCAACAACATTTTGTAAAATTAGGCTGATAATTTCTAGACTAGTTTTGTATTAAATAATATTTGTTATTTTGTAAACCGTCGGCAATACAATTAATAAATATTTTATAGCATCACCAATTAATTAACATTATAGGTTATTATATTTATATTATAGGTTATAACATTAGGTTAAAATATATCTAATATTACCGCAATTAACATACACGGATTGTCAGTTCTCATGATTATAATATATTATAATATTATTGCTGTTTATTTGTTAAAGCATAAAATTTGCATTATCTTTTAAATATGTTGTGTTTTTTTAACGTTAAATTCTGTTAATATTTATATGAATAAATATTACGAAATGCTCCTTCTTATCTTGTATGAAAACATTTAACAAACACTGTGCTCTAGTTTAAATAATTCCAGTCAATGTATAAGTCGATGAACTGCAAAATAACTAGTAAGAAAACAAAACTCGACAGTGCAATTTTATATAATGCTCTCGACTAAATTAGCCTAAGGAAATATCCTCTTACAAACTGGTAAAGTCAGGAGATTTACTTCGTTTAGTTGCAGTGTTCCAGCTTCATAAACATGATACTTTAACGAAAATATTAAGCATATTCAACATTTCAGAAATGAACAATTAAAATATCCTGATAATAATACAATAACAAATTATATTAATTAGTTTTTAATTATATGATAACTTGTACAAAATCGATAAAATCGAATTTCTAAAGGATTGCTTGAACATTTTCATGAACGCATTATACTTATAAATGAATACATTGCCATTTGGGAAATGTGTATACTCCTTTATTTCATTTCTTACATTGGTACTCCCAATTCAACCTTTATTTTTGAACATTGTAAGTGTTCTTCTTGTTGTCCACTACTTCTTCCATGGATTAAAATTATTATCTATATAATGAAAAATAAGTAATTTTTCTCAATATCAAATGATTAGAGAAAACGAAAAAATAGTATACAATTAATGAACGTAATTAGGGGAAATGCAACCGTAAGGAGGAATATTAAAAATACGACGACATAATAAATATGCCACTTATTCAGCACCTAAAACCATATCTACGGACCAAGCGACCTACCATGAGAAAGCTAGGAAATCCATAATAAAACCATCAATAAGTAAAAACAATGTTAGCCGGCAGCTAGGAGACAATAAATATTATAAAAAGAAAGAGAGATATATCTGAACAGTTTAAAAGATTAGCAGAACTGTCAGAAGGAAGTATTTAACAAAGAAAAAAATATTAGCACAATCTCCCCAACTACAAAAAAAACAGGATATAGCTGAAGAGAACATCCACATAGAATAAATTGATAGTATAATGAGACTATGAACGGAAGACGATAGCAATTTTTGTTATTTCACCCTACATGAACCACATACACCTATGGATTAAACTAATAAGAATTAGAAATAAAATAAATAAAAGTTTAAGCTAAGTTAAATGGGTACTAATAATTAATGTTTTAAATAGTAATCCTGGAAACATGGACCTTTAACAAAATTCTACATTATTATATGCTACATTCCGGCTAAATTTAATGTAAAAACCTTTTTTAAGCTAAAAATTTCGTCAACTTGTTTTGTTTCGGACATTTTGTTTTACATGGGGTAAAACCTGACTCGACTTATAATCACGTTTTCCGATTTTAACGAGGACCGTTTACCGTGACATGTAGTAACGGTAACTTAACATTTCAAAAATCATCTCATTTTGTAATTGCAAATATTCAATTCAGCCAAGTAATCAAACCAAAATCTAAATTTGATATTAATTTACACAGTTTAGTTCTGTTTAAACATACCATAATTGTATAGTCATTTATATAAAGCTTATATTTTATTGGCTGCAACTTATATAATATGTCCTCCTGACTATATAGACTATGGAGACCTTTACCATTAGAGCCCTCTTGTTTCTATTTAGTAATGTCAGCTATTCGGGAAGTGGAATCACTACCTTCATTTTCTAAACGCCTTAGTAGTTCACAATTGGACTTCGATGCAGTTAAGCGCTCACAGTATTTAACATATTTATTCAGTATATACTTCTAATAGTATATTATTAATTGAAACATGATATTTAACTACGAAACTAATTCGCAAATGTCAATACTTCACACAATATTCTCTGGCTGCATCATAACGTGGTTGGAATACAACACCATCCAAAGAGAATATTATATTCATAATAAAAATACTAATTTCCTAATAAACATCCACAAGCATTCTGAGAATATTTTCATGCAATAGATAAGACGGCAACAGGAAAAACTATTCCAAACAAAAGCACAGAATACCACAAATATGAATTTACAGAACGTGATCAAGAATGATCTTTGGTCTATTGTGAAACCCCCTAATTCAGTCTGTTAATGCATAGATATACCATAGTTAAAATTCCCTGATAATACTTTACTGTCTCAGGGGTTGGGAAGACAAGAACTCTTCAAAACAGTGTATTACAATAAAATGTAAACTGGAACAAGAATTTGCCTAAGCACTTACACTTCCTTACACTTACACATCCCAAATCGAAGTCGTTATAAACTTTTCCACTGGCCCCAATTCAAACAATCCATTGGCTTTATATTACATATTCAGTTTTAGTCAAACAATTTTTATCTGTTCTACATAGCCGACACAACAGTCTCCCACAGTCTACAACAGTCTTCAATAGTCTTCGTAAATCTGTAAAAACATACAAATACCTAGTCCAAGAAACGATCGCTTGATGCCACCTGACATTGTGAGGATTGTCGTCATTAACGATTTATTATACCCGTCTATTTTTATATATTAGGATTTTTATAATAAACTAGTTATAATTTTTCCAATTTTTCTCCATTCTCTCGGGAGAAATAAAAATACAAATATTAAATGTGTAGCGACCCTGAGGCACGTCGAATTTTATCGTGGAATAACGGTCTACAAAATACCCAGAAATTTAATCCCAGATGTTGAACAAGGGCGGGGTGCCAGCAGCGCCAACTAGAACCCGATTACGAATAGCTGGCAACCCCGAGACGTTTATCTGAGATGTTATTGAAGGTTATTTCCATTCATTCGGTACTCGACCATCGTTTGTTTGGTTTAGACGTGCCACCATCGACTGCCCAAGCCTCGCCACCAGGAAACACCGCTGCCATCCGTTTTATCATTTGTACTTTTATATTTTTATATTACTTCAATAAATAACGGTCACATAATATAAACACTACTGTTTCATTTCGTTTTACCTCCATTCACCGAGCCATCTAATTTACCCTAAAAGAATGTGAAAGTACACAATAAGTTAATAGTGTCAATTATACTAATTGGTAAGTTATTAATTCTTTAACAGATAAGTAGGATTGATCGATAATTTTGAAAAAAGCTATTTAGCTTAACTCGAGTCAGGTTATATTAATATATTATATTGTATATATGAATAGATTATCATCCAAAGTTTGCGTCTGTATATTCTAAAGGAAGAAGAAATAAGGCGCCTTCCAATTTGACCAGTTTGTTTACACAGAAAAAAACTTTTTCTCCATAAATCTAATCTTTATAGGAAATAATAGTTATTGATTTCATATTTTTTTGCCTAGCCGAGTTGGATCCAGTTCAAGTTTATGTGTCGAACTAGTTTATTTCGAAGATACAGCAAAATTTAATAAATTATTGTTCTCTGAAAAATTATTTACAACTTGAGTAAAGTTCTGTTTTTGATAGGCAGAAGTATAAAGAGAATCATAAAAATAATAACGAACATGTATTTTTAAATTACTTTACTTTAATTAATTATTTTTTTACGTTTTCTATTCTACTTTTTGTTAAAAATATATAGATATATTTCCTATAAAGTTTTTTTCAACTATAAAAACCTATTTTATTTAAATTAAGTTTTGCAATAATGTTAAGAATTAACTATATGCTCTAAAGACATAAGACATTTATTATACAATACTAATATGAAAAATACTGAATAGAATAGCGAATTATTTAAATAATACTGTAATAACTGTAAGCAGAAAATATACAAATAATATTTTTAATAATATGAGTGAGAGAAAAAATATATATCTTGCTAAAATAAATGACTTACTTATTAATTGAGTATTGAGAATCACAGTTCAATTATTTCACTTGTCCCTAAAATGTATAGAAGTCGAACTATCAGGACCAAAGCAACGATGACGAGAGAAAGAGTCTCATTGAACACAACTAAGTTGTATCATCAGAACGTACGAAATATGAATTTAAATGATCTCTTTAATAACGTTGAAGCTCCGAGGCAACTTTAGGGAGGATATAACCCATTACCTGATGAACATTTTGCCGAACAACAAACCATATATTTTTGTGAATATCCTTATATGAAAAAACTTGTAACAACCATCAACCATAATAAATCACGTACGATATTACAAAACGAACTAATAATTATAAATGGAGCTAATCCAGAATTGTATATAGTAATAAAAAAACTAAATGATATTTAATCGCCTCGTGTGTAAATAAGAAATATTTATCGAAATATTTGTTAAAATAATATTTTAATTAATTAATAATAATATGACAAATATATATTGATGGTTATTTCATTAAATTTAATGGTTAGCAGTAATGGTCCAGCAAAGACCTTCCATGTGCAATACTATTAGGAAAAAATACTGAGTAGAATAACGAATTATTTAAAAAATAATATGCTTTCAAATACAATTCTTCCAGCTGTTTAACTGTTAGCGGAAAAGTTACTGATAATAATTTTAATAATATGATTGAAAGTTATTACGTATTTGATCTTATAAATTGGACGTTTTAGAGATTATATGCTACTGTGAAGCATAGAATAGTCCAGATTCATCCAAAGAATCACGCCTACGATATAATTAACATGCATGTTCACCTCAAAGTTCGATCATTTATGAAGTGCAAGTTATGGAATTAAAACAGGAACTAATAATGGATAAAATAAGTTAAACTAAGACTGCCGTATTAATGAAATATTAGGCGTTTTGGAACTAAGGAATTTCTTGTGATAGTTTATAACTACATATATGATTTCTTAGAGTATACTAATTTGTAAAAACTGTAACAATATTTTAATTATTTACTTTTGTTATTGATCACAAACACCACCAGCTGTTCCGCAACTTCAACTCCAAAAAGTTGATCCTCAAACGATAAAGTATCTCAACATCTTGATACAAAGTCTCTAATATGTTAATATTTCGTTGTACGGCATGTCCCTATGTTTTTTATATATCAATATTGTCATTTCCATCAGCTAGAATTTTCATAAGGATTCAATCACTTGTATCCACTTCGTACCATATTAGGCGCTAATGAATATTTATGAATGAATTTGAAGATATAAGTTATATTGTCAAAACTGCGAGGGCGTCGATGCCAATATTCACAAATTTATATATATTATTTGATATTGCTGAGAATTGAATAAGAAAATCAAACTTACTTCAGAAAGTGTATCTCTATGTCTAGTATATTAATGTTTTATACCAACTAATTGTTTTCTAAATATATATTACGTAATATTAAACTGATAATCCAAAACTTCTTAAGCGGGTATTCTAGCCGACTTTATTGAAGTTCTGATTGAATTATAATTATAAAATTCAATGATTTATTATATGATTCAGTTAAGAATAAATAGTATCTTAAATATAAATATAGATAATAATAAATAATATATTCAATATAAATAATTCTACAATTCAATCAAGCACAACCATCCACGGTATACAAGTGTTGCTTATTAATTTTATAGATCATACCACAGGCGTTTTTCCCTTGAGCCTTCTACGGTTTCGCCATGAAAACAAAACCTCGATTTTAGATAGAAACGGTCCGTTAAAATATTAAACCGCAGGCCGACTGCTCGCTTATCATGTATTATTAAGGTATGCAGACGGTGAAGACGATGAACATAACAGATAAGGGTGAGGGATCCATCCTTCAATTTGGAAAAACAATATTGAAGGAATACAACTGTATCGTAATATTTGTTTTGAAACGCATATTCCCCAACGTTAACGAGCAATTTTTGTATATAATAATACACTAAAGTTTCTATGTAAATATCTTAAACGCCTGTAAATGTTTAAACGAACATATATTAAATTTCATTGGTTTATAGCGACTCAGGTAACTAGGAAAACTAAGCTGCCGAAACTAGAAATAAGGTAGTCGAAAGAGAGAAACATAACAGTACCAGCCCCTTGCTTTCTACATCTTCCTTTCTTTTTCTTTTGTTGGAAGATTGTTGGTTATCAACAATGGCAATTATCTCGACAGCTTGTGTTAATTACTAGTTTTAAAGCAGTTTAGAACATTCCATAAATAGTGTTATTAACATACCATATGTCGTGCAGTAATATTTCTATATATTATTATTCCATTGCGAATAAATACAATTAACTGTTGGTAACTCCGACCTGGTTTAACGTGAGTAAATAATCACTAATAAATACATACAAGTTCAGAATAGCTACTTTTTTATACAGTATAACAACTTTCCAACAACAACTCGACTAAACAACACAACTAATCGAGAATCACAGTTCGATTATTTCGATTCGTCAAGTTGGACAATCAGGATCCCATTAGAAAGTGATTGAACACGCCTAAAAATAAACGCCAGGAAGAACGGAAAATTTAATTAGGTATTCTCTGTAATAATGTTGAAGCTTCGAAACAATTTAGAGAAGATATTCCCTACTAGTCGATGAACATTTTACCTATAAAAGCCGTTCATTTTCATGAAGATTCCCACATGAAAAAAAAACTGTAACAGTTATAAGAAGTCCCGTAAGATATATAAAACGAAATCATAATTTTTAGTGGAGCAAGTCGTAGACCATGTCTTAAAATAAAACATATAGTGGACACGTCACAGTTTAGGCCTATGGGAGTTTTCACATCTCCCGGCATGACACCGACACCGACATGGCGTCACGCCAAATGAGAGTCATTATTTATATTTCGAGAATTGGCAACACTATTGTCATGTGTGTTTATATGTTATCATGCGATGATTCTCAACGATTTTCGACGTGAATTATCACAAGAAGAGTGCACCAATCAACTTAATTTGACTTTTGGCGATGAAGCTTCATCAAAGACCATAGTACATCACCGGTTTAGTGAATTCAATCGTGGTCGTACTTCGCTGTCCGACGAATTTCGTGAAGGTCTTCCAAAATCGGCTGTTGTGCCAGAACAAATCGATGCTGAGCACCACATATATGCTATTTTACATGAACATTTAGGTGTGTGAAAGTTATGTTCGCCTTGTCGTGTTGATTGGTGCAAAGAAATGCTTAAGAAATTCAATCGCGATGCTTCAAAAGACGTTTATAAAATTGTGAGAGGTGACGAATCATGGATATATTAGTATGAGCCCGAAAGTAAGCACCAGTCGACTGTATGGGTGTTCCAAGATGAATCAAATCTAGCACTTCAAAGAAAGTGGTGGCCTGTTTCTTCGGCAAAACTGGTCATATTGCAACAGTGCCTCCAGAGAATCGTAGAAAAGTACATTCTGATTGGTACACAACCATTTGTTTGCCAAAATTCTTGGGTGAAATAAGGAAAACAAACAAAAGACGCCGGATTGTTCTTCATCATGACAATGCGAACTCTCACACATCGGCTCAAACAAGAGACTATTTGAGCATTCAAAACATCGAATTGATGGGCCATCCGCCGTACGGCTCTGATTTGGAACCGAATGACTTCTTTTTGTTCCTATCCGTGAAGAATAAACTGCGCGGTCAACAATTTCCATCGCCCGGAGAAGCTATTGAGGCGTTCAAAAATCATGTTTTGGAGATACCTACTTTAAAAACAATAAAAATATATGCGCAGCTTAATTATTTGTTTATTATCCTATTACCGAAATATAAATAGTAAGCCTCATATAGATTAACTGATCTGTTACATTTTAAACCCTCGTCCTCTATTGTTAAACAAGTAATAAATAGTATTTAATATAATCGAACAATTCATTAAAAAATAACTTCATTGTAAGTAATTTAATATGTGGGTAACTAGTTGAAAACAAAAATGTGTCTAAAAATCGATATTCCAAAATATTAACTTAAATAATTAACTTTTTTTTTCAATGTTAGGAAAGAAATGTGGCGCATTCAGTAGGCGTTTTGTATCATATGTACCAATGATATAATGATATAATGGTCTAACAGTGTTTTAGTTGAAGTGTTATTAGAATAAACAGATATCCAACGGATTGATGTAAAACTGATAAATACATACCCTCATATCCCTAAAACAGCTCCATGAAATTGCATCAAACATAATTGGCCTAAATCAACGCAATCCAAAAGTGTCTAGTAACTTTCAGATTCATTCTTCATTGTAATATGTCGACTGAGTTTCTACCACCTAAAAACTTCAGTTCATCTTTCTCATGTTTCAACTTAAAATATTTATGAACGACGTTGGAAATTCAAAATTATCATGCACTTCAACACATTTTACAACAATGTAGTTTGGTGCGAAGGGCATACCAACTGAGGTGCTGAGTGAAAAGTTATGAAAAAACACACTGCGTTTGCACTGTATACTGTATGACTACTCTCACCAGACATTCTTTACCAAAATTTACGAAAGTTTCATCTATTCACTCTGATGCTTTACATCTTCCAAGCAATTTATACACGTGTGAATGAAACTAATCCTACACTATTTCTCAAAAATCAATACAAATACATAATTTGAAGTGACTATGATAAACCCCTAATATCGTAGAGTAACAAGCGAAGATAGCATATATGTAATTTATTGCTTGCGGACAATTTTATCATGAAAAAACAAGGCAGTGTCCATTCAAAGCAAGCTCTCGAAGAATTCTAAGACCCCTTTGCGATTAGTTTATAGAATCGTATTACAAAGACTATGATCAATCATCCTTTAAATATTTTAATTTTCAATTCTTTGACTGCAAAGTTCTATGAGGTATCGGTCCCCTCACCGAGTTCTTTGAAGAGGAAATATTAATATATTTTGTTTAAATATTTCAGAAAAAATTTTGTTCATAGTTTATGTAATATAAGTAAAGAAAAATCAGGATCATTGAATTAAAAAAGTATTTGAATTATCTGAGCGAATCTCGATATACTAGGTGATATCAAATAGTAGAAGAAGATTATAGCATAGAATGAACAGAACTTTCAATATAACATGGGTAATAATCAAATTTTTTCAACTATAACTATAATATATTTCTTATGTGAAATAACATGTGAAGTAACACTGGATAACAAGATTTGTATCAAAGCAATATTTTATAAAATGATGGTTACAAAAAAACCTGAAAATTGTTATTATTATCGGCATAGCCCTGAAAAGCTCGTACCGAAGAGGATAATCTATTCTATTTAGAAACTAGGTAACCCAGGGGTTAGACCACACTGAGACAGTTGTAAGACCTCAACCTTCGTAAATATTTTATCAACAACATAAAGAAGATTCTAGTAGAATGTTGACAGATCGTTTGAGTCTTGCGATCATTATAACTGAAAATGCTTTTACTGCAACTTTTGCTTTTTTCCCTAAATTAAATAACCGTAATAAATTTAAATCTATTATTATTCCTAACAATCACTAATACTTCGATTACCAGTTCTCATCACTTTTAGAAATTCCATTTTTATATATTCAAACCAATGAAAACAAATATCGAATGCTATCTATTATCTTCCTAAAAAAAAAATAAAGGAGGACTGATTTGTATAAATACATAAAAGAGTAACACCTATACTAGCTCAACACGATGAAACAATTATGAATAATTTCTTTGAGAATCAATAATAAATTTCACAGAAACGCTCTAAAATTATTTTCCATTGGATATGATATTAAAATTTGTGGTCCTCTAGATTATATTCCAAAAGATAATGCAGCTCGATGAGTAGAGATCATGAAAAATATAGTAGAAGTAAACACATAAGTAGATAAGCAATGGGCATATCAGGATAGCAATATCTGTTCCTGTGGGATTTCGAGTTATCAGTCAAACAATTGATGAATATATATCTTCAGACAGTCTAAATATATTTAAGCAAACGATTTAGATATTAAAATGTTCCAGTCGACGAAAACGATTCTATCCCCGATATCTACTGCTGAAGAAGGGATCCAAATATCCAGTATTGAGAAGATTGGAATGTACACTAAAACTAAAAAAAAAATGAAAACTTATTGCACTTATTACTATCTGTAAAGTTCAAATGTAAGTAAAGATCCAGGAACTGTCAGAGATGCCTTGCAATAATCAAACTAATCTAATTACTATCTAACTATCAATAAGCAAAAACCAAGCATAGAAGCTAATTTATATTCCTGACGAGCATACAATAATGGGGGTGTAAAAGAACAAGTGAATGTAGCAACAAAATGCGGTATTGCGATAGATAATGACCGTTCAGATATCAACTATACATTTTTATGAAAGTTTTTAACACATTTTCATTCGACACTTAGTTATCTGTAGTTATATCTAGACAGTACACATATAGACGTAACAGTAGCTTTTCTAGAAGTTAGAGGAAAGTGTGTCTACCGGAAAAATCACCCAGGGTAACATTTTAAGATTAAAGATTTAGGAGAAGTTAGGCAGTGTCTTGACAAAATACTGAATTTCAATAAAAAGGATAAAATTAATTATTTAAACCAATGATGATCTTTTGAAATGTTTCAATATATTAGATTGTAAACCAAAAATCAAAAATATTTTAGTGAGAATTTGCCAGAACAAGAGCTGACTAGTTCATTCATGTAATTAGTTAAGTGTTATTGTTTTAAACTTTTTGGTTTCGCAATATGGTGGGAACACAGAAAACAAAGCACAGTTACATTTTCAAGCAATCAGACTAAAATATATGGTAGTTTCCGAAAACTTCCAAAGAATCTATTAATGAGTGCTGTTAAAGCGTATAGAGACATGTGACCACTTTCTTTTAATCCCTGCTATTATAGTCAGAACTATAGCTATTACATTTCAAAACTGACTAAATAAAAGGTTAAACTAAACGCCAGTATATAAAATCGAATGAACAATAAACAAAGAAAATAAACTACAAAAGAACAGGCATTGGAAAGTAAGATGCATCCAAAATCCACCCATACAAGAATCATTTCTGAAAAGTCAACTTTCATAAGCTCAAGTAAATGGAAGTAACAAATTTTCATATAGTTAGTTATACTAGTTATATGATATTATTATCATTCGATAAGGATACGAACAAATAAATAATATTTCTCGAATTCTAAATTATGAAAAAAATTATCTGACATAGTTAAACATAGCTATCGACATTAGCTTATGGGATTGACTCAAAAATAAACTATTAATGCTGTTCCTTTGCTTTATAGGTGAGAGTGGGAATTAAATTACTTTAGATACCATCACATGTTTATTCAAAAGCGCCGGTGTGATAGTTTCTAAAATCTATATTAAAAACTATATTACAATTTATATTTCTAACAAGACGAAAAGTATACTTTTTCCTTTAAATGTTCTCTAACAAATGTCAAACCCTTATATTATTCCCACAATAACCATATGGATGGTACTTTATATTTTTCTTGATTCTTCGATATTTTATAGCGCTGGACCCTTAAATCACTTGAATAGAAGCAAAAATATATATCTATAATACTGATCGTAGTTCAGAAGAAATAAAACCACCATAAATTTAACATGACCCCACTGATTAAACTGATTAATTGTTTCATTACGGTGTCTTATTAGACACTAATTTCTGGAAGGGATTCTAGAAAAAGTATAGAAAAGGAATTTCCGAACGCTTCAATATTTATTTCTAAGAACGGCTCTTATTCCTTTTTTTTTCGTGTTAGCGTTGATCTATATCCCTTGTTTTTACCTTCATACATCGTTACTGTTGGGATAATATATCACTGGGATCGGATATATTTTTAAGCGAGTAAATAAATCACCTGGTACTTTTTCTGACGGTCACCAATACGTATTATTTTATATGTTTTATTTATGTTCATTCGAAAGGAGCGATAAACATTTATCGCTTTTTAGGAAAGTTTACATAATGGTTTTGAGTTCAAATTGTTTGACATAAATTTGAGCTTCAGATATTAATTTCGCTAGCTAATTCCGACAATTATGTTTGGAGAATATACCGATCAATGAAAGATGATATAGCGATATCTACGCTTATTAGAAAAGTTAATAAATCCATTATTATTAAGCTGTTTGTATTTTTAGAGGATTTTTAACATGAATTGAATGAAAAGCGACTGTCAACTAGTTTGTGATTAAAATTAAACAAGAAACAGGCAGAGAGAGAAAGGAGTGAGGGAGATACAGAACATATACAGACTTATACGTCCAAAGCTTTTGGCAGGATATAATATATATTTCTAAGTATTATTTTTCAATAAAACTTGCTATTATTGTCTGATTACAGATTCTTGTTACAAATACTGAACGATACACAATAACTTCACCATGATCGATCGATTATATAACTTTTGATAGTTATTTTAGAATATCGCCTTAAATTTAGATATTTGGAACAAAAATTTGAAGTCCCCTCCCATAATATTGCAATTCTATTCAGTGAAGAAACGTCCTTACCTATGTCAAATATATTATCAACATTAATCTTCTAGATAAGCTAGGATATGATAAGCTAGGATATGAATACACTACAAATAAAAAATTCGCTATGGCATAGTCTTTATATACTGCTACGAAATGACTCATTTGTGGTTTCCTTGATGCTTCCTATTACCATTTAACGTTTATTTGCGTAACATTGGTTAATTGTTTACCAAACCGATCATCTTGTTATTTGCCACCAAACGTTGGAGAGAAAACTTTGCAGCTTAAACGAAATCTGTCGGAAATTTAATCTGCCAGAATTTACACATACGTTTGAATGTAACATTTGCTAAATTTTCTGAATCGCATAACTTACCATGTTGATCCTAAATCAGAATGAGTAAAAATAGTTCATTAAAAAAAGCTCCACCAAAAACAACATAGTCATCACAGGATATGAATACCATATAATAATATACATATTCAATTCTATAACAGTATTTTATATAATTATAAGTTAACCCGATATTGTTCCAACCGTGCATGTTATGTTTATTTATTTATTTATGTTTATCTAATACCAAAATTAATGTTACTAAAAATTGTGATGAGAGCGTAATTATTATGTGTATGTCATAGCAAATAAAAGAATATTTAGTCGCATTAGATATAGATTGACTAATATTTCAGTAAACCATAAGTAGGAAATAGGATCCGTTATCCCACTTCTAACCAATGAGGACACCTACATTGACTCCGAACACTGACGACACTGTCGCTCTACCAGTGCGCTCTGAACAATTTCATCCCAACTTCAACGTCATCAAAGTAAAATAAAGAAAAGATTTAACCAGTAAAGAATAAAGGCAAACCAAACCAAGTCTACTCATATTATTTACGCCCTGGGAAGGGAAACCTATTCATCTACAATATTATAACAAAAATATCACACAAGAAAAGCATGCAAAATACTTGAACTGTTTCTTCTAGCATAAGCCTTAGGCTAAGTATATATGGACCAGCATAAACAGAATAATTAGATAGCAAACACCGCAGTGTGCTTGTGTTAACATAACCCCTTCCAGTTAAACAGTGCAAAATTATTGCAATTATAGTTCTATTGCCAAACCATTTTAGACATGCGGCATTCACTATACTAGAATTCAACTAATCAACACGAATATTGAAATGTTAGAGAGATTCCAGAGCAAAGAATTCTCCAAAGCACGAGCAACACTTGCATATGTCTAGATTACAATGTAAGAACAGTGAAACGGGAAATAATTCATTAACACAACTTAAAAATTGTCAGAGTTTCCAACGTTTCCAGTATGCACAAAATGTATTTTTGATTGCCTTCTACCTATATCTTTTTTTTTCAAAATATATGACAAGACATCATGAAACGTACCACTACTTAACTTAATATTTGCCGTATATCATATACCCCATAAGCTAATAATAAAATAGTCAAATGGAAACAAATGTACGGAAAATCGCACAAGGAGAGTGCACGGCACCAGGAACAAGTAGCCCGCCTCTGCAGACAAATAGAACTACTGATAAAAACAATCCAGGGCGTGGGCAATAATCAACCAACAAAATCCAGAACGAAGCGTAACCGGAACATGCAATACCACCTTGAAAGCAATGAGCAATCAAGAATACATGAATACAAATGAAACAATATAATACCACTATATAATAATTTATAATAATATATAACAATATAATAATAATCAGATCCGAAGATGGGTTCCAAATAATTAATAACCGGAAGAAAAAGAGGCTCATGCTAAAGAACCACCTAGAGAAGAAATCGAATTTAACCTAACCGATTATGACAGATGATTACAACATCAATCCACCAAGAAAGCCCCAGCCCCTGTCAAGGCCAATTCCCACACCAAGCACCAGCGAAGCAGCTCAACCGGCCAACTTCAAGACACCAAGGTAGTCGGGTGGCACCGGCACTGAAACCTCTATCTCCTATTCAAATGCGATCACTTCGCCTTCTATTTCCACGCAACCGCCATTACCGCCACAATCAAAATCAAAAATACCACTGCTAGTATTACGCTACCAGCGATACTAAAATTTTAGATGAGCGTAAATATCAATATCATTCGTTCTGCCTAGTGGAGGAAGATGCTTCTGGATAATATCCATAGATTGGCGGTCTTTGTACCAACATATGAAATTAAATTGGAGATCGAAGCTCTTGGGTTTCACCCCAAATGTATCCAACATTGTTCAATCGAATCGGGCAACCCAATTCCTATTGTTAATGTGGTAGTTCCGAGAGAGGAACTCCACATTTTCAACTTCAAATACTTCATGGATCAAACCAAGTCAACTCCTTAACAGCCAAACTTTCCGCCATTCCGTAAACCACTGTCGCGCAAACCCCAGGTACCTGAAGTGCACAGGGGAGCACGAGACGAGGGTCTGCGAAAAAGAAGACACCTCCAGCCAAACGCAGCAACAGTGGTGAACCATATACAGCCAACTTTTCTGACTATAAACTCAACTTCTTCTAAGCGTTTTCCATGCAAATTACGGCAATATTCATTCCCGTGAATGGACACTAGGTCTCCCAGATCCCTAAACATCATGTCCTGGAATGCACAGATAACGACTGCTCCGAATAAAGATCATGCTCGAAGGCGACGTAGCCAGAATTATCGGCGGCCTCTTTAATGCACATCATCCTTCATGGGCCAGCCTCCGAACTAATCAGACGGGGGTTGATATCGACCGACTGAGCTCGAAGTTGTGTAACGGACTGATAATCCCAGCAGAACCGACACACTACCACAACCTGCACTCTTGCTTCCATCAACAATTCATTTCTTAATAACCCAAAACACATAAAACTCCATCGACGTACGAGTCCTCGATGAAATGGACTCCGATTACCGCCCGATTACTTTGACGGTGAAAGACTCCCGGATGATCGAAACTCCATACGGAAAACAAACTCAAAAAACCGACTGGAAACTATTTCAAGAGATCCTACTGATCCTACAAAATTAACAACCGCGAACAAATCGAGGAAGCAATTATCAAGCTTAGAAATGGCATTCAAATTGCTCAAACAAAACAGGCAACGGTCACAATCGCACCACCGCAAGGCAATTATAACACCGCATTGCCGCCAAATATCAAGGAATTAATTCACTATAAAAGCAGACCCCACAGAAGAACTCGTGCACCCCTAAACTCCGACGATAAAAGGGAGACTAACGAAGCATCCGGCCAAGTTTGTGAGACACTCAATGTCTGGAGAGAAGAGAACTGGGACTCACTTCTCTTCAATCAAAGGCTTGACGCACCCGCAGACATTTGAAGATTCTCAAGAAACAAAATAGAGAAGTCAAAAAAGATATTCCCCCTGTAATCTAAAAGGTCAGGACATTCGACGCGTTCGACAAAGTTTGCCACGACGGCCTAACACAAATCCATCGAAGCAGGTTTATCCGAAGACCTGATAATTTTACTGCGTTTCTTTTTGTCGAACCGGTCCTTTCAAGTAAAGATTGGTAATACACATTCCAGTCCTAACTCAAAGCAGGAGTCCTTCAAGGTAATCTATTAGCTCCAGCGTAAACCATTTATATCAGACATTCCAATGAAGAAAGATGATGAAACCACCTAATATGAGGATGATACACCAATTCTGGTTCTGCAGAAGCCACTCAATTCCAATTAAATGCTACGGTCTATTGGTTAAATTTCTAGAGGTTGCAAATCCAGCAACAAGTCTCAATCCCGTGGCGATGAAAGACTACATATCTCGGCTCTAGGCTATCTAGGCTCATCCTTGATCATAGATTCCTATGGTCAATACAAATAAATAAAGCAACCTCCAAAGGCTACGGTGTCACCACAGTGTTTAACTCTTTCTTCTGCAGGAAAAGTAAATTGTCTCCGATGATTAAAGTTTTGCTTTATAAGTCGCTAATTAAATTCATAATGTTATATGGTTCTAACACTCGGTAACCGTTTGTCAGGACTGAACTAGTGGAAAAGTTGCAGGTAATGCAAAACAAACTTCTCACTCAAACTCTGAACGCGCCATGGTTTGTCAGAAATACCCAAATTCGTCGGGAGATTGACACACCAGAAATAAGACGGTTCGTTTTCCCCTTATACAAGAAATGTCATACAACATCAGCTCTTTCCCAAAATTATCACATCAAATCCCTGTCAGAGGCGTTCCCAATCCGGTAACACCGAAGACTAACCCCCCAAAAGCGGCTATCCAAGATTCTCATACCCCAAATAAAGCACATCGATTATGCAACAGTAAACGTTTGTTCATCAAAAAGTTTACCCGAAATATTTTTGGGAAATCCATGTTGGTTGGAAAGATTAAAGGAGAAGTGGTACCATTGGTACCATTGTCACGCATTCCAATGATATTGTCAGAATCTACAACACCCTTCAGCAGGCTACAGTTTCCAATTCGATTAGCTTTCATCATGTATACAAATACGTCTCACGGCCTCACAACAATATCAATTTGCCCTTTAGGTTTGGAAAATTCATGTTTTTTCCATGGACAACTGTATGTTGCATGCTCACATATGGGAAACCATGAAAAATAACAAACATGAATTATGTTGAAATTGAAAATGCTTATAATTCAAAATAATAAATATTATTGTTAAAAATAAAGAATTATCTACCCTACTTATCAAATTTATAAAATTAAATGGCACATGTTATCAACAAACAAGTTTTTAATTTACGCGTTTGTTACAAACTTGAATATAAGATTAATATAAAAGTCAAAATCTTATATTGATTTGTGCTTAACATCAACTCTACGGAAACTATTATCGATCATTTTCAAATTCCTCAGATTCAAATCTCAATCCATTTTTTTATTGTTTGAATTTTTCATTGTTTTTCATTGTTTCATGTTTCCATTCTTATTCGTAAATACTAATTTCGTTTTATTGAATAGTTTATATTATAATTAATATAATATAATTTAACGTGTACCTTGGCCGGGTCTGCTAAAGAATAGCTATTTACCATTTTTTATTGTTTCAGGAAATGCCGAAGTCTACATCATTCTGGCACTATTAATCGGCGTTGTAACAGTCGTCATAGGCTGCTGGTTATCAGACAACTGTTGGTCTCCGGATCCCGAAACGGGTCTGGTAACGGTGGCCTGACCTCCGCCAAGAGGTCCTCCAAACCTTGGAGGGCCGCGCGATCCTCGAGACGGCACCGTGGTAGTCGTGGACATGTCTTCCGGCGAAGAAGAGGGAAACTCGTCAGCTGGGGGCCGATCTTCGAGCCCGGAGAGCGATTGGCCACTCGTAGAGGTCAGGAAATATTATTGCTCTAAATATTTCACACTTTCAAACTCGAAAAACCTTAGAATATTGTTTGTTTACACTCTCATAAAATCTTGGCACAAAAAGAGAAAATGTGAAAAAATATTTTATGACATAGTTTAAATTTTTTTAAAAAGTCACTAAAATCTTATAAATAATTCTTTCAAATCCTGAATTTCATTGAGTTACAAGTAAAGCATGGTAAACAGCTTTCCCATTATTGTATTTAAATACTAGTCATAAATATTCAACAGAAACTGTTGTTTTCGCACTATCGATATACTCGAATGAAAGATACTTAAACATTTCTTGTCCATTGGCACGTTTTCCTCCAGGTATCAGAAAGAGATGTCCTAAATCCCTGACATCACGCCTTGTGCGAAAAGAATGGTGCCGCGGTTATGGGTGACCCAGGGCTCGATCTTCCGGAGGAATGCGAGCTGCACAAGACGCAGCTGCTCGAGAATGGTCACGTGTGCCAAATATTGATACCGGACGACAAGTGCGAGGTTCACGACGGTGTAAACGGTGCCATCTACGATGCGCAGAACAACATGGAAAGCTGAGAGTTAAGTTCGGACAGTGGGATGAACGTTGACAGTGATCGCACGTAAGGTATTAGTTTAGTGGTCGATTCAATCCAACTAAGGATCAGCTCAAACAATTTCAGCTAATTAAGAAATTTTACACCCAATTAAACCTATAACCTCATATAAAATTTTACTTAAAACCAATCCAAAGTTTCTAATTTCGTATAATTATCACTTGAACTAATATCAAAATCTGATTATATATATCTCAAAATAATGTAGCACAGATGACAAAAAAACAAATTTTTTTGAAAATGCTGTCTTGATAGCTCTTAGTTCGACTAACCGTAGTTCAAGGCCTTCAAGAAAGGGTTCAATAAACTTACCGAAGCATGTTTATACCATTTCATTCAACACCAACATTACTCTATAATTGTCCAATAAGTCCAAAAACAAATTTATATTTATTTTAATATCGTATCAAAAAAGCCTCAAGATAAAAGATTGGAATATAGGTTGAAAGTTAATGCTTGTAGAACTGGAATATCAATAACACAGTTACTGTTAATAGTTTTCAAAAGCCGATCAGCTAATAGGATTATTTTTCCAGCAGATAATGATTCCTCAATAGCAATTGTATTGGTATAGCATTAGAACACCTTTTAATATTTCTGCTATTCGAAACAATCTAGATGAACTAAGAGATAGGAGGTTAACCTGATGTTTCATATGTCGCCATACTCAAGACGATGTACTTAAACGTTTCTTCGCCGCCAATTCTGAAACATACAAGTATTATTTTTCAGAACACCCTCCTTTTCTTGTATGTAACGAGAATATAGAGTATAAAAATATATAACTTGAACTTACAATTCTATATTACATCACTTATCACATCACTTACAAGATCATACTGTATTTATTTCAGTAGTATTGATTTAGAATGATTTTCATTTATAAATATTAATTTAATCATTTTATAAAACATAATAATATGTTTTAGTTATTTTCTCCAATATATCCTAGCATTCAGAGCTAGTACAGTATATAAAAAATTGCTATAAAAGCTGCTTAATTGTCGAATCTGGAAGCTTAAGAGATTCTTTGAGAGGATTTAGATCCAAGCCGAAACTACATCGATTTTGTGGCAAATAGTCGATCGTTGGAACAGCAGGTCGAGAAATCTCGCTCCAAATAGTTTATTATACACCGTATAAAGTCCCTACGGTCAGCTCGGCAGACAGTTAGTTGAGTGTGGTAGACAGTTGTAATTCTAATCTTTTGTGGTTTTACTCGGAGCTCATGTAGAGCAAAATAGGGCAACTAGATTGAAATGTATCTGCGTAACGACGGTTCATTACAGTTACAAATTGATGAAATTTAACTTTCTCCAAAATTCAAGTATATATATCAGATCATAAAGGAATAACGGAGTCATGTATAGAACTATTATTTTCATTGAATAAAATAATTATATACACAATTAGATTTGTACACCTGTGAGACTTGGTTCGAACCAGCTTATGAAGAAAATATTGAGAATATATAAGAGCAAATGTTGTATGTTAACTCAATTTAATTTAATCACTATGGAGATAATGTGTAATATAAAAATAATCTCTAACACGAAATATTTTTAATGAATTGTTTATTTAATTCATAGTCAATATATTCCTTGTCCATTTTTTTGACAAATATTAATAATTGAAAAACATTTAATGAGAATTAAGCGTTGGAAATATATTAATGTGTATTATCCATTAATTAGCTGAATGCGTTCAAATATAGACATTGATTCCATATAAAAATTGTAACCTTATATATTTCACCAATATTACCACCCCATTGTGTAATTATTGTACTGTGTGTAATGGTGGTCCTCTAATGTATAATGTACAATGTGTCGTATCAATATATACCTAAGAAATCCCATGAAACTTTGACGAATCGTTCAAAGGCAATTCCGAAATGAGAAGAAGTTAAATATGTCAATTATTACCTACCTATATATATATACATTCCTAAATAGTATGTAGATAGTATGATATAGTCCTATTGCTTATATATAGTATTAGAATTCGAATTGTAAATGTAATTTAGGTTTGCACTCGAATCTAATTCGTTATAGTCTTTATTACTTATTTTTTTTTGAAACAATGTATGTTACATTTAAAATAGAGATAGTAAAATAGAAATAGTTGGATTATAAGCTCACGCCTGTGTATGCTCGTACCTATTTGCCGAAAAACAATTAGCATCACAAATATGCGCCATCAGACATTAAAAATTAATACGCTATGGAGGGCTTAATCGGAGATATACGGAGGTCTGTAGTTAGGGGACCCCTTAAGCAGTGGTCCAGTCTAAATAGCCAGAATACGTTTTAATGACTTTAAATATTTGAACGAAACCAAATGAATTATTAAATTAGCTAAAAATAATCCATTAATATATGTTTGTTGGGATAAATAATTATCAAGCATCACAACTAATCTTAAGAGTCTGATTTTAACAACCATTTTAATATTAAAATGAGATTTTTAATATTTAGGATGCAGTCCAACAATTAGCATGATTAGTCCGGTCTTTTAAACTAATTAATTTGTTGAATCACCAATAACAAAGGATATTATATTATTTTTATGTACTTTATTTAAATAATTAAATGAGGACACACTCCTTCCACTTGCTGTATCAGTTTTATATTGTCTTCAATATTTAATATCATAAAATTATTTCTTGCCCTTTTTGTATGAAAAATGTCAGATTGATTCACTTCCTGTTCACACTAATGATTTATTGGTAAAGCTGATGAATGCAAAAACATATTGTTTATGTCATTCATATATAAGATGGAAAAAATCATATTTTAAGTTACTACTCTACCTATAGGTACCATGTAAAACTGTAATTGCAAACAATTTTTTATTATTAATATATGAGCATTTGCTTTATTATATTATTGGTAATCAAGTTATATGTGTTAAAGTTGAAGACTATTCAATTTTTTTATATTTTCCAACGTTTAATGTTTGATCGATTGCAAACCTAAATAATAAACCTTTTTAAAGAAATGCTCAAGTATTAAAATTAATAGGTTCATTCTTTATGGATCAAGATATGTTACTAGTATAATAACTGAGTCTAAGGACAGTCCTGAAATAAATACACCCCCATTGCATATATATATATATATATATATATATATATATATATATATATAAGAGTTTTAGCACAAATCTCCATTACCAAAGCATAATAATAACTGTTAGGATCAAGGGAATTAATGTAAGAGATTAAATAACGAAATATTTATGTTAAATCTCTACATTTTAGGTTACCGTTCCTTTCGAAACTTATCCTTAGATCTCAGTCATATCAGCCTGCCTTCTCCTAGCTGTGCCTCTTCCAAACTTTTTACCCATTTTGATCGAAATATCGTGTAAATATAATCATTTGAATACATTTCAGTTATCGAAATAGACTGATTTTAGTTAAAATCAGATGGAAAATGAAGGACGAACGAATATACAAAACTAAAATCATTCTAAGATATGTTGTCATCTAATTTCCGAATTTTCAAGAATCTATTTGCTTTCAACTGTTATATAAACGTAAAGACTGATTTAATATAATTAAAAGATACTTGACGATATGTAAGTTCAGATATTAATTTATTTCGAATAATAGTTGAGCTAATTGGTATACATATTTATTATATAATGTTTTATGAATTAGTGGATAATATCATGTATATTATTGACTAGCTTGGATTGGATAATTTTAATTTATTAAAGTTTTCAAGATATTATCCACATAAAATTCAATGAAATGATTGAATTTAAAAAATTGATGATGGTATAATATCGACATTTTTAAAGTTGTACTATTCAAAATTAATTAGTAATGTTAGAATAAGTATTAAATAATATTTATAAAATATGTTGCTAAAATTCCTGATAGCGTAAAATGTTCTTTAGCTTATTGTTGATAAATACCGGCCTAAATGCGGATATGTAATGTTCGATAATAATACTATGTGTTAACGGCAACATATATTCACCTACAATGAACCACACACAGTTATAAACACTTGTTTATGATAAACACTAACAAACCTAAACTCAATAATTTTCAATAACTGATTCCAAACCAATAAATCTGTTGATTTTGATTATGCTGTTTCACGTACGTACGTTAATCGAACAAAGATATGTATATAGATTATATTAATATTAACTTGATTGCTGGTTTACCTTGTTTTAGAAGTTGAAACAATTTAAGAGTATTGCATTTCTTTCACATTGGTGCTTTTAATTAAAAGAAGGGTATAAAAATATAGTTAGATGTCTAATATATACGGCATTGTATAGGGATCAATATTATAAACTAGATAAATGCACGGGCTTTCTTTAGTATAAATTTGTTCCTCTAACTTACTTTTTAAAGTTATGAACTACTTTAAAGTGCTTTCGTTTACGACACTTTGCCATAGTCAGGCGAATTCTGATCACAATCCGGTTCAAATATTCTGTTACAATCTTTATATTCAAGAAAGCTGCGTAATATACCCCAATATAATATTCATTGCAACGATATTTGTACTATTATGTATATCTGATTAAAGATATTGTGTGTAGTTGACGTTTCATTTCATATGATAACCAAATATGAGATATGCCCTAATTATTTTAAGGGCAACAAAATGGAATAAGTATCCAATTAATAAAACGTAACAAATATTTACATCCGGAGCTTCCAAGTATGCATTAGAGGCTTGCATGTAATATATTCAGTCTGATACAGTATAAAAACCTTTTCTTTCAATTTCTAAAACCTTTTTGATATTTCTGACAACATGGCGTCTTACTCAGCATACGGTTGTCATACTTAGTAACAGTTTCAGACGGTTTAGCAGCCTGTAATAAACTACACCTTGCTGCACCAAGACTTGATGGCCTTAGATATTTCGCTTCATTGACGATGAGGACGACTGTCTTGTACTAACCCACGATATTTTAGTCTCATTTTATTAACTATTATTGCTATTGACTATTAGTTGTATTGCCTATTTATCGTCAATTACAATACACCACCTGAAACACATTTTCCCCTGGCAAGCGATGAAATCATGATGTTCTAAATAGCGTAGTCAAAAATTAGGTGAATTATCAACTAATAAACTCACTGAAGGTTATTTGTTGTTATAAATCATTGTCTTCATACTTTTTTGGTCCTGCAGGCCATTATTTGACATTAATATTAAAATCACCACTTAAGAATCGTTTAAACGAAAATTAGCATTTAAGATATGATGGAGTAGCATCGTCAATGTTTATAAATGTATTTATTAAAGTCCACTAACACTTCATAAGTTATTCTGTCCAAATCTATCAAAGTACATTAATTGTGAATTGTTTATACGAATATGGCTCTTAAGTCCTTTGATAGCAAACACTGCAAAACATCATAACAATAATCTTACAATAAACTATTTAATAGGACTTTTATTTTCACTATTTTTACAGGTGAGATATTCGCAATAAAGCGCCTATAATGTTATAATACTAAATTTTATAATATTACTTAATAGATAAGCTAAAATCTGGTTTATATGCTTGCGAAACTAATATCCATAATACGAACTATCCATAATGAATTTTCTTGATATCCGCTAGTAGTGTAAATTCTTGAACTAAGCAGTCTGACAACAAGGACATGGGAACGAATTAGCCGATAACGTCGCTGAAGACGTTATTAAAAACGATAAACAAATTATAAATACATTATGTTATAAGTATTTTGCCCCATTCATAGATAATAAGATAGATAACCTAGTGCAGCTTGATTTAAACTTGCTACAGGAGGAAAACAAGCTTTAACCAATTAAGAAGGACTTCTTTTCCTCTATTATCGTTGTTGGAGGCAGAGATTTACAAATAAAATTAAACAGGCTACTGACGGATCACTGCCAATTTACCCATTTTTCCTTATTCAGCTGAGAAGCGATGTCGGTCTTCCATGTTTTAACGATAGGCAGAAACTTGTAACTATCAGAAAATCACACGGCTTGTATTGCCTGTACGGTTTGTATATTTAAGCTCTTGTTCTTGCGCAAAAATCTGCCCATATTATTTGATTTACGAAAGGAAATTCGTTTTTCAAAATATAATTTTACCGCATACAAATATTCACTTTAAGATGGCCTTTCTCTATACAGAATTTTATTATTTATAGGCTTTGAACACATTGTCCACTGCTAATTAAGCTGGTTAAATAGAATATTACCTAATTATTTCAAATTTTATAGCAATAAATGATAAAACCAATCATATCGTTTTCTCTGAATCTTGGAATGCTGCTGAAGTTACAATTATCAACAAATATGTTATCCAGAATACCCAAGAACGGCAATAAACGTGATACATGGTACAATATCACCTCAAATATTCATAAATGTCGCCAGAATAATAGTAGTAAACCACGCAACAAGAAGTACTTTCAATCACTTACAAAATTAAATCCAAGTGGCGCAACACAAACCATAGTGGAAAACTGTGAGGCCTATATTGATAATAAATTATAGTAAATATTATAATAAATTATATAACTAACAATTCAGATAAGCTTGTTTTTTGAGTAATAAGCCTTATAAATTTTTACTTCCGATAAAACAACTAAAAACTTAACAATTATAACGTTTACATTTAATAAAGTTAACTATCAAATAAAATTTTACAATATTTTATTTTATAACCTCGGCTCAAGAAAATATCTTACAATCTTTGGGATACATCAAATAATGTTCCAGATAGTTTGATACGTCAGATACGGCAAACCAAGCTGTCGTATACTTGATTTTATTTCCGGTGCCTGATTGAGGAGATATAAAACAAAGTTACATTTTATACGAATTGAAAGGACACTGCAAAATATTGATAGCAGTCCAATTTTCAGTACTCAGCAGCACATATTTTAATTTGCTATATTTATTTAAATTAAGTACAAAATGTACACAAATATATATTTTTCCTGTAATCCCAATATATTCTAGTGCATCCCCCGAATTGGATACCCAATAATACCAAAAATATCTATTTACAATTGGTTTATAAGAGTTCATAATTTCTTCTAGACCTATAATTTTTAACTAAAAAATGTAAAAAATTAAGTAATACATAAAACTGAATTTTCACTAGAAGAATAATTAAATATTTTCATGAAATAAAGAAAAATTATACGGAATCAGTGAAAGGTGGGCACATATTCTCAATCCGAAATATGTCGTGCTGTCTAAAACACTGGTCACTCACGAAAGTTATGATGGAGTTTCAACTGCTGAAACCGCAAATTATGAAGTGGAATAATTCATAATGAACACAATGAAAAGTTGCTAGTGGTGTCCAAACCAGTTTAATAATAATTGTTACAAGATGAGCAACTGAAACTTACGGGATATTGGAAATGTCCCAAAGCTATCGATGTGTTTTCAACACCTTTCAAAATATATGGATTCATATATAAAATAAATCGATGTATGGCTTGACATAATGAATAATAGAATAATTATTGAGGTAATAAAATAAAATATATATCACTGGTAATCCGTTTTCACAGATTATAGGCCTTTAAAATGAAGTCAGTGCCTCACTGCTGCTAAATTAATATAATTAAATATTTAAGTCACCTATGGAAAGCAAAGCTATAGTAGATTATCAGATATGTATACTTTTTCCATCCAAGTAATGTTAATTTGTTAGTTCAAGAAATATCAATTTAAGAGAAAGTCATTATTTAGAAGTACCAATTCTACCCAAGACATTTTTGGGTCTGTTGACGGCGCATTCATATATTGGAATATGGTACTGTTTGATGTCAGTGCGCTACTAGCAACTGTAACTTTATTATTATGGCCGTGGAGATATTCGCAAAATTTATTCCGATGATATATTTTTGTTAAACACTTTTCTCTCACAGCATTATTGAATCATATTTAGATCATATCACACATACATCGGGAAAGAAAAATCAATAAAATAAACTCATAAGCTCAAGTATTTGCATGTAGTGCGACTACAGGTCTTGACAGATTCGTAGAAAACTCGAACAGATTCCAGCGGAATATTTCAATTTTATACCAAAACATCCGCCATATGTTTCGAAATCTCTAAACTAACACTTCAATTTATACTCAAATCTCTTGATTATAGTTAAATTGTGTTTAGAACTGGCATTTATGCTGGCCAAGCAAGATATTTGATCCTAAAATCGACATTTTGTTTCAGTGTGACAATAATAATGCATCTTAGATTTAAACGGTACTCAAATTCAATATAAGTATTTTATTATTGTGGATAATTCGCCGTATTAACGTATTGGGATTCTAATAACTTGTGTTGTATTATGTATTATGTAAACAAACTTAGGACAAATCAAGCATATATAGGGATAGATAAAGTAATTTGAGTACCTGACATATAGATAAAATGTAGGTATCTATAAGATGTTGTTTAAAAATTTATTTATGGTACAGTTGCAACTCTTCACAGAATGAATTCGCAGAGCCTACACTTTATACTAAAATATTAGCCTGTTATTCCTAAATTCACAAAGTCTGCCCTTCAATGTCCGCTCAGAGCTTCTTATTATAGTTTTGCACTTTTAAAACTGGCATTTGTGCAATCTAAGCAAGATATTTGATAAGAAAGATTTCTAATCATCAACAATGCAATTTTCTTTAGAGAGTGTTACATATTATGATCCTAGAAGAAAATAGAGTTTAGTATCAAAAATATTCAGTATTTTATTATTTTGGAACACATTACAGATATAGATAACTAGGGATGATATGGATAGCTAACATGTAGATAAAATATAACTATTTCCAATGTATTTAGCAACGTTTTAACTAAAACATTCACATATGTTTCTAAATTCCTAAAATATTTCTCTCAATATCTACTCAAAACTTGTCATTATAGTTCAGTTATGTTTAGAACCACCATTTATACAGGCCGATCATTTTATTTAATAAGGAAGGTTTCTTATGATCCGCAAACCAACACTAACCAACCAACAGGGAACAAATATTGTAAAAATATTTTATCACCTATATTGGGTTTTCCTTCACATCAGTCAGTTATCAAAGATTCACAAATTATACTCGATAAATACTGGTTTCATCAAGCACACCCCTTAATGTTTTTTTACAAAACAGTGTTATTGAAAACCACACCGACAAAAGTGATCGAAATGAACACTTACTCATCTTGTCCAATAACAAATTACTAAAATAACAAACTACTACTATTACTTTTCCCAACTATGTGTTAGCATATATTATGCTTGTTATCATATCTTAGATTATAATGACTTAAATAGATCGACTGTTTTAGATAGAAACACTCGTAATAACTAATAAACACCGATTTACCTTTTTGTCTGATCACAGTATCTTTGATTATTACTTCAAATTATCAAAATTTCAATATATTTTTTTGTTAATATTATATTGACATTGTGAATAATACATATTCTTATATTTAAATATGTATTCACAAAATATAGTTATTGGTATTGTTTATAAAAACTAACGAAAATGAAAACTACTAATATTGCTAATGGAAAGTATATACTTATTACGCTAATATATTTTGAATATTAGCTAAAATAAACTTCTTAAAGAACATATATACATATACATATACATACATAGGAGTATTTCTCAAGTCCCCAATAAACTAAATTCAACCATTATACTGAAAACAGGAGATCTAAGGTCTCATTTGTAATTCAATCAAAGTAGATAACTGTTAACCTATTGAATGGGGATGAAATCAAACTACTCTGATCTTACTTATTTTAAGGATTAAGTAAATAGACCCTTCCGGTATTAAACCAGACGATAAAGGAATTTAGGTCAAAGCCCTAATAAGGTTTCTATAAAAAATACATCGGAAGTAATTTTATATTTACTATTTCGTAAAAATCGCTTTCTAATGATGAAAGAAAAAAGTTCAGCATTTTTAATTCACAATTTGTTCTTTTAACTTACATTTTTATACATCAATTAACTAAAAGTGACTAA
Source organism: Rhynchophorus ferrugineus (assembly GCF_030347505.1). NCBI lineage: Eukaryota > Metazoa > Arthropoda > Insecta > Coleoptera > Curculionidae > Rhynchophorus > Rhynchophorus ferrugineus. Next base: position 38,480,284 of record NW_027472580.1, on the reverse strand, counting down.
GAGTTTCTAATTGGGAACATTTATTTAAATATAAAATAGTATAACATAAATGACAGAACCGAAAATCATTTAAAGTTCCTAATTTGGAGATATTAATTCAATATATAATAGTTTTATACAATGTAATATAAATATATTTAAAAAATCTAATTATTCTTCTCACAAAAAATCCTCAAAAAATCAGAAAATCCAATACTTTGACTCTAATTACGACTGAATTATATTACTTTAGATTAGCTTTTTCAAATCAATTACAGAGAATCTTATATCGTATAGATCAGAGAATATTCCATTAATACAGTTTCAATTCTCCTAACTGTTTAGTAATTTAATAAATCAGCACTACAACTATACTATGATATTTTGAAATGTACTGGGTGAGTACCAATTGAGTGGATAGATCACATTTTACATGAATATTTAGATATGCAAAAACTATCCACACAATGGATGCTAAGAGTGCTGGTACACGACCATAAGCACAACTTGGAGACCTATTCAAAAGAGTGCTTGACGATATCCAACCAACCGCAAGAATCGACTTACCGCGCTGTTTTATAACCGTTAATGAAAAATAAATATACATCGCAAGACACCAAAAGACCAGAGTCCACAGAAGAATGAGTGGCGTTCTCGATGTGAACCAAAGAAAACCAAATACTATCCCAAATATCATGTTCTCCAGATTAAGCTCTATGTCACCATTTCTTATTTCCAATTCTAAATATTTGCCTGAGTGAGAAGATATTTGAGTCTATGGATCAAAGATCTATGATTTGACCGGAATAAAATAATAACAATCGAACCATAATGACACTGGATGCTACTGCATGAGAAGTAAAACACTTTTAACTGATAAATATATTCTTCACTCAAAAAACTTATCGTTTTCGTTTTTGAATTCATAACTATCTTTCATTTATTTCACTATGTCGAATTCAATCTTCTTAGTGCTTTTTAAAATCATATATTGACATCTATCTTATGCTGATAAACAATTGTATTTACAACAAGAATAATCGAAAATGTTATTATTTGCTAAAGTAAAATTTACTAATTCTGTTTAATATTATGATCTAAATTACGTTTACGATTAACAGCTCTCAAAATAAACGGCACATGAAAGCACATGAAAAGGACATTACTGACAGCCGGTGTATAAATAACAAATTATCTATCGATGGTCGATTTTATCAATACCCGAAAAAAATCTTTAAAATTATTTTCTCTCTTGTAAAAATAGTCATATTAAACCTCGAAACGTTTCCATTGTACTACGCCAAAGTTTTATTACGCCACCATAAACTAATGTTTATAAGATTCAAACAAACCACAGTAAAAGCACAAACAAGACAAAAGAATATCAAAGCAAAAAAACCCAAATAAGAAATTCTACGTCAGTTCAATTCATTTCAGATGTGCTTCATTCAACTGTAAGAATGGTCGATCGTAGGCGTTAGCAACTGCAACCATAGCTGATTATACAAGGTATAAATTTCCCGATGACAATCCAACAATATAATTTTATATACTCGTTCTAATATTTAAAAAATAAAATAGACAAAATTGTATAAAGTGCCGGTGAGTAAGTTTTCTATCACTTATTACCAGATTATGGTGGAACTGGTTATAGAAAACTGAATATGTAATTATTAGCGTGGGAGTTAAAACAATTAAACTCCTACAATCATCTTAATAATCCCACTAGCTATAAACGAGTACCAAATGCTTTATTGATTTCATTAATGATTGAAGCCCATATTCGCGAAAAATATGTCTTCGAACTAATAAAAAAATATCATGAGAAAAAGTTAAATATATTGAAACAACCAACATTACAGTCGGTGTTGAAAACGTGTTCACCGATCTGATATTCGCTGTGATAACATTAGATCTGATGATACATATTTTGCATATTATGGTATGCTGTCCAGTATAGCTTTAATTACAAAAGGAATATTGTCTCCCGAATGAACGAAGAAAAGATGAATATTTTGTAACAGCCCTCAAAATAAACGGCACATGAAAGCACACGAAAAGGACATTACTGAAAAGGTGTATAAATAACAAATTATCTATCGATGGTCGATTTTACCAATATCCGAAAAAAATCTTTAAAATTATTTTCTCTCTTGTAAAACTACTTACATTAAACCTCGAAACGTTTACATTGTACTACGCCAAAGTTTTATTACGCCAACAAAAACTAATCTTTATAAGAATTCAAACAAACCACAGTAAAAGCAGAAACAAGACAAAAGAATGTCAAAGCAAAAAAACCCAAAAAAGAAATTCTAAGTCAGTTCAATTCAGTTCAGATGTGCTTCATTCAACTGTAATAATGGTCGATCGTAGGCGTTAGCAACTGCAACCATAGCTGATTATACAGGGTATATATATCCCGATGACAATCCAACAATATAATTTTATATACTCGTTCTAATATTTAAAAAATAAAATAGAGAAAATTGTATCAACTGCCGGTGAGTAAGTTTTCTATCACTTATTACCAGATTATGGTGGAACTGGTTATGGACAACTGAATATGTATTTATTAGCGTGGGAGTTAAAACAATTAAACTCCTACAATCATCTTAATAATCCCACTAGCTGTAAACGAGTACCAAATGCTTTATTGATTTCATTAATGATTGAAGCCCATATTCGCGAAAAATATGTCTTCGAACTAATAAAAAAATATCATGAGAAAAAGTTAAATATATTGAAACAACCAACATTAGAGTCGGTGTTGAAAACGTGTTCACCGATCTGATATTCGCTGTGATAACATTATATCCGATGATACATATTTTGCATATTATAGTATGCTGTCCAGTATAGCTTTAATTACAAAAGGAATATTGTCTCCCGAATGAACGAAGAAAAGATGAATATTTTGTAACAGCCCTCAAAATAAACGGCACATGAAAGCACACGAAAAGGACATTACTGAAAAGGTGTATAAATAACAAATTATCTATCGATGGTCGATTTTACCAATATCCGAAAAAAATCTTTAAAATTATTTTCTCTCTTGTAAAAATAGTCATATTAAACCTCGAAACGTTTCCATTGTACTACGCCAAAGTTTTATTACGCCGCCAAAACTAATGTTTATAATAATTCAAACAAACCACAGTAAAAGCACAAACAAGACAAAAGAATATCAAAGCGAAAAAACCCAAAAAAGAAATTCTAAGTCAGTTCAATTCAGTTCAGATGTGCTTCATTCAACTGTAATAATGGTCGATCGTAGGCGTTAGCAACTGCAACCATAGCTGATTATACAGGGTATATATATCCCGATGACAATCCAACAATATAATTTTATATACTCGTTCTAATATTTAAAAAATAAAATAGAGAAAATTGTATCAACTGCCGGTGAGTAAGTTTTCTATCACTTATTACCAGATTATGGTGGAACTGGTTATGGAAAACTGAATATTTAATTATTAGCATGGGAGTTGTTTTCATTTTATGAATTTTCGTTCTGCTAAACCTTAAAATCATTAAACTCCTACAAATATCTTAATAATCCCACTAGCTGTAGACGAGTACCAAATGCTTTATTGATTTCATTAATGAGTGAAGCCCGTGTTCGCGAAAAATATGTCTTCGAACTAATAAAAAAATATCATGAGAAAAAGTTTAATATATTGAAACAACCAACATTACAGTCGGTGTTGAAAACGTGTTCACCGATCTGATATTCGCTGTGATAACATTAGATCTGATGATACATATTTTGCATACTATAGTGTGCTGTCCAGTATAGCTTTAATTACAAAAGGAATATTGTCTCCCGAATGAACGAAGAAAAGATGAATATTTTGTAACAGCTCTCAAAATAAACGGCACATGAAAGCACACGAAAAGGACATTACTGAAAAGGTGTATAAATAACAAATTATCTATCGATGGTCGATTTTACCAATATCCAAAAAAAATCTTTAAAATTATTTTCTCTCTTGTAAAAATAGTCATATTAAACCTCGAAACGTTTCCATTGTACTACGCCAAAGTTTTATTACGCCGCCAAAACTAATGTTTATAATAATTCAAACAAACCACAGTAAAAGCACAAACAAGACAAAAGAATATCAAAGCGAAAAAACCCAAATAAGAAATTCTACGTCAGTTCAATTCAGTTCAGATGTGCTTCATTCAACTGTAAGAATGGTCGATCGTAGGCGTTAGCAACTGCAACCATAGCTGATTATACAGGGTATATATTTCCCGATGACAATCCAACAATATAATTTTATATACTCGTTCTAATATTTAAAAAATAAAATAGAGAAAATTGTATCAACTGCCGGTGTGTAAGTTTTCTATCACTTATTACCAGATTATGGTGGAACTGGTTATGGACAACTGAATATGTATTTATTAGCTTGGGAGTTAAAATCATTAAACTCCTACAATCATTTTAATAATCCCACTAGCTGTATACAATTACCAAATGCTTTATTGATTTCACTAATGATTGAAACCCGTATTCGCGAAAAATATGTCTTCGAACTAATAAAAAAATATCACGAGAAAAAGTTAAATATACTGAAACAACCAACATTACAGCCGGTGTTGAAAACGTGTTCACCGATCTGATATTCGATGTGATAACATTATATTTGATGATACATATTTTGCATATTATAGTATGCTGTCCAGTATAGCTTTAATTACAAAAGGAATATTGTCTCCCGAATGAACGAAGAAAAGATGAATATTTTGTAACAGCCCTCAAAATAAACGGCACATGAAAGCACACGAAAAGGACATTACTGAAAAGGTGTATAAATAACAAATTATCTATCGATGGTCGATTTTACCAATATCCAAAAAAAATCTTTAAAATTATTTTCTCTCTTGTAAAAATAGTCATATTAAACCTCGAAACGTTTCCATTGTACTACGCCAAAGTTTTATTTAGCTGAGTTAATCCAATTAAAGTCTAATGATACATTAATATATCGCATAGCTTAAAAATTCTTCCAGATTAAATAGAGAACTAAAACTTCATTAGTTCTAAAATCGTCCGCTTATTTGCCTGAAACCCAATTAAAAAAAATCCCGTAATTAAAAACCACATTATTCCTTGGTCTTTCATTTCCACTTCCATTCATTTACGTACACTGGGAGAATCATAAGTGCGTCCCATAATGAATTTTACCGTCCTGAAATTTGCTCATTTGCCTCATTGTTCGCTTCAAAATTAGTCTGCGCTGATAATGGAAGCGATAGAACTAAACTAGGGTAAGGAGAAAAAAGTTTGGTATTCGCCATTGAATATTTTATTAAAAATACTCCATTTTAATCATTCGTAGCAATTTTTTTATAAAAATGGATTATCTACAATACTTTTGTTTTATGACAATTCTTTATATAGAATTTAAGTCTGACTTGTAAATTAACTGTAATATAAATATTACTTTAAACGTCGATCCACTATACTAAGAATATACGTTAATAAAGGCCGGGCCAAAAGTCCCGCTACCGTGAGTGGAGTGAGTAGATTTCCGCTGAGGAGCGGTAATGGAACGATTATTTTAAATAAATATTGTGTATAATATTATATATAATAAATATAGGAACAGTGCTGCTCGTTCTTGTGACTTATATATATCCATAATAAAATTTGAACGTCTACACAACAACGGTTAAAGCGAAACTGAGCTAAACGTCATATAACCAAGATGGCTCGCAATCAAGATGGTAGCGGAACTTTTGCCTCATCTATTATATAATGTTACATTACTAATTTTATTAATCACCTCCAAGTATCTCTTTTAAGCACTTTTCCTATAATGTTTTAGCATAAATAAAAATTAAATAAAAATGCAAAACTCGAGTACAGCTATAACAGATATTCGTCGAGGCTCAAGAAAAGTTCTCATGAAAAATGGAAGAGAAAAATTATATAGGAAAACATAAATACCATTTTGAAATTCATCATTTCATCTAAAAAGTCTCTCTTTTTCTTTCTTCAAGAAATCTCAAATTCTTTCTTCAGAAATCATTTATTCTTAAAATCATTTAATAAAATTAAGTTAATTTAATAAAAGGTTTTTAAAGTTATTTTAAGCTGTTAATTCTAGGGATGGCGTCCTGGGCTAGGTTATTGGAGAAATCGGTTTTCAGAGGTTGTAAAGACAATTTGACAATTAAGTGCAACCGATTAAGTGAAGCGATATCAAGCAACGGAATATTTACAATTCGAAATAATTTAATTCACTTCATATAATCAACAAGTTCCTTATTTCGATTCTACTTAATTCAAGATTTATTCAGTCTATAAAACACTGAAGAATCAATTTAAGTGGAAAACTCGAAAACATCATAAAAAGAATTATTCTTTTCTAAGTGTGCCTACCTCTGTAACATAGCAACAGCATGCGTATAATATTTTTTATTAATATTAATTAGCTGGTCAATCTTCAAATTTATTTTTGTTCATTCTTCAATTCGTTTCTAGACATAAGTTTTTTTTTAATTTCTTAAATTTATTTCATAAGAACGAAAAAGAATTAATAACATCACAGTCTTGACTGATTTTTTTTATGTGTAAAGTACTAATCTCAAAAAAAGCATATTTGTTAGAATGGAACTCCAACTAAATAAAAATCAATTATCCTTCCGCCGGTTACAAAATTACCAAATTCATTACCACTATCAAAAATCCGTGAACATTCCTCATCGTAGCAAACTAATGTTTGCAAACTAGATGTGAACACAATAGGTACGCTTTATTGATTTCATTAATGATTGAAGCCTGTGTTCGCGAAAAATATGTCTTCGAACTGATAAAAAAATATCATGAGAAAAAGTTAAATATATTGAAACAACCAACATTACAGTCGGTGTTGAGAACGTGTTCACCGATCTGATATTCGCTGTGATAACATTATTTCCGATGATACATATTTTGCATATTATAGTATGCTGTCCAGTATAGCTTTAATTACAAAAGGAATGTTGTCTCCCGAATGAACGAAGAAAAGATGAATATTTTGTAAATGATTGCCAATAACTGATTTACTATTTTATTTATAAAAGTTGGTTGTTTTCGTCTTGATGGCTTCCTTTTTTGTATATAGAACAAGTAGTTATGAACGTCTTTAGATTCCTTTTGATAGCAAATCTTACAACATAAATTTTATTTTTCATTGATCTAAAAGGTTTAACTATATTATATTAATATTAATATTAATATAAACCAATATTAATATAAATACATTAAATATAGCTATACAGTATATAGTTTCGATTTATATGCTGATTCAAGAATCGGTAAGAATTAAATACCTCCGTTAATATATAAATCCTCCAAAAATAATTAATTATAAAATCAAAATTTTAGAAAGAGTTACAATTTTTTTTTTATTTGGGATACTGTGTACAGCATTAGACTTAATAGAAAGGGGTGTTTTCGAACGACATTTCCAATTTTCTTCTTTAAGAGATTTATTTACACAATTGAAATTGAAAAATTTTGACAATCCCAAAACAAAGAGATCAAACCCATCGATGCTCTGCTGATGATTTATTCCACATCCAAGCAATAATAATTAATCATATTAATATTTAATTGTGTTATATACTGTAATAGTTTTTTAAAGTTACTATGGACAACATAAATTGTGCTGGTATGTCAAAATATTCGAACTGTATATAACAATAACTGTGTAACAATGAACTGTGTTTAGTAAGGAGTCAATAGAAAATAACCTACAACAGTTATAGATTTTTTGGCATAAAGAAATAACATATCTGGTACGATATTATAATGTTCTTTCATTTAAAATTCCCCTAGCTTATAAGCAGGTATGTAAAAGTGAATTCAGGAGTACAATTGAATCAAAGGGAATCAATCATGTCCATCACGTACACTGTGTTTAGTAATTTTGAGGACACTCATCCTTTATTGGCAAACTGATTATAAATCATCTAGTTCATAGCATGAATATTATACGTAAACTGCTTTTGACGGCACCGACAGCTTCTCACTGTTTCCACCATGAATTATTCCGTTTTATATTATGGCTGCTTTAACTGAGGGCAAGTTTAAATTTCATCATAACTTCACTAAAGGGCGTGTGATTCAAACAATTCAGCACCAACAGAATTTATATGTTTAGTACATATAAGTTTTAATTTATAGAAAATTATATAATAATGTTGGACTATGCATATAGTACAGGGGGATCTGAAAATTCGAGGCAAACAGACGAAACAAACAACTTTGTTTCTAAATAGTATAAGGCAATAATGTCGAAATTACTCTCACAATGGGGTGGCGCAACTTAGCCCATAAGAAATCTCGCTTTAAGTCCTACAATTTACTTTTCAAAAACGCACCCATAAACCTCCGATTGAAAGAGTGTCTAAAGGCATTATCTTAATTTGATTATCGTAAAATATTATATTTGATTAACTCTTCATTACAAAACTATTTAATGGCGTTAAATATAATGGATTTCTCCACATTCTTCAATTATCAAAAATAGAGATATTCTCGACTATTCTTTTTAATACATTTAACCTTTTCAGTAAACTCTGGCTCGATAAAATATTCTAGATCAATTTTGATGAAAGCGTAGATCTAAAAAAACAAAACAATTCATATTTTTGTATACCTGAAAATGGCTATTTCATTTTGTTGGTGTATGGTAATAAATTGTTTGGTCTGAGTATGATGATTATAAGAATATATTGAATAATCTGCAATTTTTCCTGTTTTTCATCTTCTCAAAAAAAGACCTCTAAGTGTATGCAAGTTTTTGGAACATTGTCAGCTTATAAAAATATATACCTAACTAATAATGCCATATGTATATCGCAATAGATTGTTTTCCTTTTTCATCATCTGTCACCATACGTCACACTTTTCTTTTTTATATCACAAGCAGCAAACGCTTCAGTTTTTTCTCGAGCATTCTTTGTCATGAAAATCGCCAATTATGGAATCGTTTTTGATGGGCTTCAGAAACAGAATTCTCAAAATTGAACAACAAAACGCCGAATGTTGAAAACGCCAAGCGTTCTATATTAGCGTCCATACGACGTGTTAGAGACCATTCCAGAAATTATTCGGCCTTACCCAGTCTGGTTACTGGAAGACCGTCCTGTCGCCTTGACCTTGATGTAGATAATTATCGAAACCCTTAATAGTCACAAAACAGTCGAACTAGACGATAGTCAAAAATATGGCGACTGAAAATAATAATTATCATTTCTGTACATAAACAGAGTCGAAACAGGGGACGTACGAACTCCTTTCCGTTTTAATTTTGATAGACGAAAGGGTGGAAATAATTTCTTACTTATCTGTACTGTATATATTAGCTCATTTTAAATAATTTAAAATTGATAAGATGCAGAGTGAAAAAAACAAAAGAATAATGATACCAAATAGATCTCATCGAATTCAAGATTTCAACGTGTACTTACGATGTTCTTACTTTATTAAAGAATATTTTATTTAGAATATTATTTGTTGAAAATATTTTAACATTCAATAAACGGAAAGAAAAGATAGAAAAAACGTGATCTAACATTCAAAAGGCTTGAACAAATATCGAGAGATTTAAATCAAATTGAAAAAGTCAATCAAAAAGAGCATCCCACATTATTGCCATAAAAACAATATAAAAACAATACTATTTATTATTCATAATTGTATTATTTTTTCCCTATTGTATTAATAGTTAATCTTAATAAATACCTTCCAAAATTATGTTATATTAATGTACAATATATCGTATTTACAAACAAATCAAAAATATGTACAAACAAAACTTAAACCCATACGTATTCCACATATATTTATATATGCATAAGTTCGACACATTACGTTTAAGGCCGCAGCTAGGGTGCCAAAATCAAAACGTTAAAAGCAGTCTGAAAAAGCAGTCTAATAAAACTAATAGGACCGAAAATACTAACTGAAAGTATGCGAGTGAAAATAATGAATACTGAAAGTCGGCAGTAAAAAGAGATAGTCGATGGTGAAAAGTATTCAATTACTAAACAGTCGATAGTTCTCAATGCCAGTTTTTACACTGACACTTCATATCTTCATAAATAGATAACGCTGATAGAAGTAGATAAAAATATATTTATATGGATAGTGTATTCCACCATATATTCGGGAAATGATAACTAACACAAATTCATACAGATTTTTAAACTAAAAAAGACAAATATCTATTCAACGAATATAACGACTATATATATCAAAATGAGTTAAAACAAAAAAATAAGTATAATTTTGACTGTCAATCTGAACATCCAAAAATCTTTCGGTTATTATTCTTCCAGCTTAATTGAAAAAAAAACTCCGCAATTAAAAACCACATTATTACTGGGTCTTTCATTTTCACTTCCATTCATTTATATACTCCGAGAGAATCATAAGTACGTCTTTTAATGAAACGAATTTCGGCGTACTGGAATGGTCGCTCATTTGCCTCATTGTTCTACTTGAAATTAGTCTGCTAAAACGAACCGAAAAGGCATACGTCTCAGAATGAAACTAATAAGGCTACGTCTATAATTTAATATTAATGAGACAAAACTAGATCTGCCATCTTCCTATTAGATACTTAATATATAATAGATTTAATAATATTTTAAATTATATACCCGAACAAAAGAGTTCAACAAGTTTGAAGGTCTGTTATTACATTCAAAACCATTGCCAACTCTTCGCATATACGAAACATAAATTTAATGGAAGATACGTATTACATTAAAAATAAAATTATAAGAAAATATATATATTAAAATCTTTATAAATTAATCGTTAAATTGAGTTAAAAAATATTGGAGGCAGGTTGTATATTCATCAACCTACAGAAATTATAAAATCGTAATGGCTGCACTCATACACAAACTAACTATAAACAATTATCACTGAGTAAGAATAATGAAGAAGAATAATAGTTTGAAAAATTTAGAAGCTATGGCCCTTCACGCCCTTTAGAATTCATGTAAATTAAATTTAGTTGCATTTAGCAATTGTTGTAGAACTTCACACAAGTAGGTGTCAAATAAAACTCTAATGTTACCTCGAAATCTTAATATTTAGAAATCAAACATATAGAAAGTGTTTAATAACTAAATTCCAGTAGGCATAATTAACTAAAATGAGTTTAATTGAAAATGAACGAAATACTAATAGTTAAATAATAGTCAAAACGTTTTAAAATTATTTATCTAAAAACCGTTCAATTCCCCAAAGAAAGTGTTAATCAATGAAAATTGAAAGAATGAAGTGACAAAGATAAACATCGGGCGTACGGGCTCGATCGAAGCCGTACGATACGGTCGACAATATCGAACGAGACTGACAGATAAAAGAGAGTGTGGTTATCTAACATCAGAAATGTCATTTCGTCTGTCAAATATTTACGGGAGAGGAATTTATACGGCATAAAACAAAATTCAAAAATTAACAAGCAGATGGAAGAAACGCTAGACATTGAACCGGACGCTGGTTAGGTTTCGATAGATAATAAGATATTGAGCATGCTAATACTAAAACAGGATAGCAATAGAAACTTCCAGAGCCAAACCATGCAAGTGTTATCAATCATGGCTAACACACAGGTTGCACAATTTAGGGTAGTATCAACGAGTGTAGCAAAACAAGCCGAGTGCACTACAGCTCCGAAAAGGATGGTAAAAATATCATCACAGATTAATTTACCTAGTTTTGACCAAGAGATTCACCTTAAATCATGGTAGAATTAATGGAAAATGTAACAAAAATCAAACAAGAGCTCAGCATCTCGGAAAGCATAATTGTGCTAAAGGCACGTCATTCTCTTAGGGGACGGGACCCTCCATTTAACCAGCATTGGAAGCCGACCGTTAGAATTTGGATGTCATTTCAGCAGGATTTTGAAATAGTATTCTCCGAACACGGGACACCCGCTACACCCAGTAGTTTTCATTCTTTTGTAGATTATGAAAATTCTAAACTTAGGACCATCAAGCGGTTTTTATCAGGACTTTTCCTGGAACACAATTTTAAGCTCAGTGGAACATGATATATTAAATAATGATTTAAAATGTGTCAGCGAGTTAGTCAATATTACTAAAATTGCTAACTCTATGTGATGCTAACAAATCTAATCTATATAATAAAGCACAAGGCCTAACAAGACAAAAACAATAATTAGAACAAAATAATGTTCTGTAACCCAAGGTCCAGCATTTCCAGAAAAAGTTTACAGGTACTATGTAGATATTATAAAATTAAAGGCAATAAGGAGAAAAATTATTTTGGAGAATATTAAATATCAAGATTTGTAATATAGACACGAAATATTCGGTATTCGATAAGGGTCCAGGTACAAAATCCATTATTTTTATTTCGTTTTGTTCAAAAATTGCTCGGAAATATAAAGGTGAATCCATTATGATCATCTAATAAAAGCCCTTGCCCTTAAATATTTCGATTTTCACAATCCACTTGAGACTAGGTTTTGATTGGAAATAGTTAGCAATATATAGAAACTGGTGGAGATCATTTGGTAATAGGACCGAGCTATAAGTCAGGTTCTAGTGGCCAAAATAGGACATTTGTGGATTTGGAGTTTCCAAGCAGCAAATATCTCAACAAAATTTAACACAATAAACATCTAGAATGCGTGCCATATACCAATAATAAAAAAATATACATAGAATAGCTTGATATTAAACTGCCAACTTACGCAGTTCCAGACAAAATTATCATTGGGACGTAAATATTCAACGAAGCACCACTTTAACTAATCAAATTATTGAGCATGTTAAAGCAAAATAAATGGATACCTTTAATAAACAATAATAAACTTCACTTAGGCGAAACAATCAGACTTCACATCTTTGATATCGAAATTATCGTAACGTAACATAGTGAACAAAAATGAATATAGCTCTTGAGTGGCGAATACAGTATTTAAATCATAAGCACTGTTTGCATTTGCAGTCCTATTTTATATTTGCCTTTTTAGTTGTTTCGAACAAGAAATTTAGAGCGAAATGTGATTTAAAAATATAAATCCATCTATTGAAAAAATTATAGTAGTCTATTTACTTGACCTAATATTATTTTATTCTGACGTAAAACAACTAACGTTTAAGACAAGACAAATTACTCGTTTATTTCCTCCATCATCGAATTCGAAGTACATATTGTAATAAACTGGTTGAATAATCACGACTCAAGTTATTTTGTATCACTGATATTCTTCCTTCCATATTTAAAGCAGTGTACGATTTCATTATAGCATCTGAGCGTACTTTGAATCTATCTATTTTTTAGCATCAAAAGTATTAGTTAAACCAAGTGGCGTACCAGTATTCAAAATGTTATCTCTTGACCACAACAGAAAAAGTAACGTCTCAATAATAAAGAAACCATTTTAGCATATGTGGTGCTCTCGTAAGCAGTTTTTTACATTCTACTCTTATAAATATTATTAAGACAAAATTATTGACAAGTATTAAGATATATATTGATAACTTTCGCTAATAAAACCTAATACCACGACACAAAATCCTGTTGTAAAAAAATTTGAAACTGTCCGTTTCTAATTAGTTTAATATCATAAATTTCTTAATTGTTGTGGAACATCAATTATTTTTTAATCACAAAACCTTCAAGAACCGTTATAATATGTTCACCGTCTAGAAAGATAATTTTGGTAATTTATATCGATTGAAATTTATCGAAACATGTTTAAAGAATAATGATATTAGTAAACTAACGATAAAATTATTAATTACAACTAATTCAATTTGTGCCCTAAAAACACGGAGCGAATAGTAAAAACGTACCAGTAATTGTTAATTTGGAAAAAAACTTGGGAGTAATAATAGGAAACAAAATAAAATTGGTTTATTTTATTCCTATAAAAAATTATGCGAGTTTTAAAAAAATTATTTAGGCGACATAACAAAACAATACTGTAGAGAGAAACAACGTGATTTATCAGGAATGTAGTAAAACTAGTCCTGTTAACTGTACTACATGCAGATGGTATGTAATGGCTGATCGATAAATGCTTACGTACGATATTAGCAGAGACTCATGTATCAAGTAGACTTTGTAAATTAATCTCGTTACAAGCTTTTGAGACTAAACTAGTGTATGATTACAATCAACAATGGTATATTTTATATTCTCACATTATTCAAAATATAATTAAAATGTGAACAATATAATAGTACAGAAAATATCTTACCGCCTTTTAAACTGCAGGTTATCAGTATCTCATTAATTTTTTTTTTACAGTCTATATTATTTACTAAAGCCTAATGACTGGAGTGTCCAAAAATAAATGCTTAAAAATCGATATTCGAAAGAAGAAAAGTTTCTTCTATAGGTAGACAATCATCTCAATCATGATATCATGACAAAGTTTGTAGATTCTTCAAAAATGAACTTATAGTAACCCAAATCAAATTTATCCTAGAACAATTGTCAAAAAGAGTGACCGATGACTGCAAAATTAACAATATAACAAAAATTTTACAATTCATTTCATTTCATTAGAAAGCAAAAACGATTGCATGAACTAAAGGAGATACCATGCTACCATAGTAAAACACATAGGCCTCAGTTTCGGCGGTCACCTCCTTGAGGAAAATTTCTTCCCAACGAGCATTCTTTTGATATCTGAGAACAGGACATCGTCTGGGGGCCAGATCTGGAGAATACAGTGAATGAGAAAGCAATTAGAAGCCCAAGTCATGGATTTTTGAAACGGTGCAATGTCTTGGTGAAGCAGAACTTACTTTTTTTATAATGCGGCCGTTTTTAAGCGATTTCGTCATTGAAACGGTCCTTCCTTTTTCAAGGTAGTCAATGAAAATCCCCATGCGCATCCCAAAATACAGACGCCATAACCTTGCCAGTCGACAGTTGCGTTTTCCCAGGCTTTAGGGCGGATTCTTCATGTGCAGTCCACTTGGATGACTGTCGATAGAACTTCGGAGTGAAATGATGGAGCCATGTTTCATCCATTGTCACATATCGACGCAAAAACTCGAGTTTATTACGATTTATCATCTACAAACACTGCTCCAAATCATCAACTCGTCGTTGTTTTGGCCAAAAGTGAGCTCGCGCAGCAAGCACTTTGCACAGAGCTTCCTCATACCCAAATATTCGTGAATGATATGATGTACACGTTCAGTTGATATGTTTAGAATATCTGCTATTTCATTCAGTTTCAATTTACTGTCATTCAAAATCATTTTGTGGATGTTTTTGTCGAGCGTCCACTGCGTTCGCTGTCTTCGGTGCTCATTTCACCACGTCTAAACTTAGCATACCAATCCTTGATGGTTGATTTTTCTAGGGTAGTATCCAGAAACTCGGCATCAAGCCAAGTTTTAGCTCAACTGTATTTTTTCCCTTCAAAAAGCAATATTTTATCAACACGCGAAATTTCTTTTATCCATTTTTATCACAGTAACAAAAGTTGCTTCACTCAAAATGTTATATTTCACAAGCTAATGATCCGACAGCGGTCAAGTTTATATACAGGCATTTTTTGGGGGTTAGGGCTAACTAAAAAACATATGGATTTAATTATAGTAGCGCCATCTATGTGTCAGGCCGGGATATTTCAAATGACCTGTTATATTATTTATATTATTATATTATTTCCATAATACTATTATATGCTCAAATCTCAATGACAAATTTATTCATCAATACAATGATGTACACCATTGTTTACTACGGCTTGCTAAACTCTAATTTAATCATAACGCCACCCTCGATCGTAAAACTAACAAACGTAGAAGCACCGTTCTCCTTTAAATTATCATAAATCTTTGTTTACTACAATGTAAAATAAGGAAGGTAAATATTGTCGCGTAAAATCCACCATTGGCAGAAAAAGCCCACCAAGAAAATTTACGTGACAACCTTTTATGATTTTCCTGTTCGCGTTGTTTAACATTTCCGTATAAGCCCTGAGACTTTTACGTAATAAATAAGCTACCAGTAATGTGAAATATATCCTGAATATGAATTGCTTTTCAGTTGTTCGAAAAATATTTAATTGCCATTTATAGCTGTCATAACAAATGAAATAAAGAAAATAGAAGCTAACGATAAAAAATTATAATTATTATTTGCAAATTTTATAAGATTATGTCCGGATATGGTTATGAAACACCTATAGTTATAACCGAACTAATCTTAAAAGAACAAAATGAAAATGTTCGACTAACATCCAATTTGAGTATATCAATATTTAGCGGTAGCAGTAAAGGTTAGTTTTAATAATATGTTATACTATGACTAAATATGATCAAATTAATTACATTATATAAATTCAAAACTTTTAAGCCGAAAAATATTTGATATAGGTTGTACATTGATGTAATCAATAGAAACTGTAAAACCATCATGGTAAAACTCATATACAAACTAACTATTAACAGTTATCACTAAAATAATCTTATAAAGAAGAATAACTTATAACATTTAGAATACTTTCATACTCTGGCAATACAGGGCCTTCATACTCTGTACAATAGATATAAATTAAACTCAATCGGATTTAATAACTGTGATAGAACTTTAAGCAAGTAGATGTTAAAAAACTATAATGAGAATCTTTATAGATAGAAAACTGACATACAGGAATTATTCATTAACTAAATTTCAGATTCCATAATTAACTAAAATGAGTGTTATAGTAAATACATCAAAATAATTTATCTAAAAACCGTTCAATATCCCAAAAGTATTGGGCAAGATAATTTCGCGTTCTATTCCGTAGCAATATTTAACTTTATATTTCTCATTATTTTCAGACAACAAGAACTAATTTGAATGGAACAGAAGAATAAGGCAAATGAGCGTCGGCAAATTTCATTTCCTTAAGAGACGTACCTGCGGTTCAGTTAGGGTCTGTTAATGAATGAAAATGGGAACGAAGGACCGCGAAGTAATTTGATTCTGAACCGAGGGTTTTTAAATTAAACTTTCGGCATAACTCACGTATTATTCTTAAAAGGAACAATGTACTATTATACTGTTATCAGTTAAAGGGCAAAGGTTCCTCATTAAAATATATATATATATATATATATATATATATATATATATATATATATAGCTCCATCGAAGCCGTACGACAGTGTCGTATTAACAGACGAGACCAACAGCGCCTCAATCTCGAAAGAGGGAAAAAAGAGTGTGGTAAACGTCAAGAGAGTGAGACTGACTTATATCGCAAAAATAAACAAATTTCTAACACCAAAAGCGGTATATCTACTTGTCAAATATTTACGAGAGAACCTATTGGCAATTTAAAAAGTATTTAATATTCTCTTTAAGACAATAATTGATTTGTTACAAAAACAGAATAGGCACAAGACTGGATAATAACGCTAGGGATCTTAAAGTTTATTGTCCATTGCGGTTAAAAATTCCCAGGACGGAAGTCATGATGTCAAGTTATGATGATGAGGAAGAGAACCAGGCGTAAGTGCTGGATCTAAACCGTACGCCACTGTCGATAATACCGATCGAGACAGGGGTAGAAGTCCTCGAAGGAGGCAAAAAAGAGTATGGTTAATGTCAAGAGAATGAGAGTGGGGAACACCAAAAGTTGTATATCTACTTGTCAAATATTTACGGGAGAAGAACTTATGTTTCAAGAATGCAGCAGTAGGAGACGACCAGTTCCTTCAAATTACTTTTTGTTTGAATACGGGATTACTTTCAGAGTTCATTACACCATGTAAGCTATAATTAGAAATAATCCATAGAATTATATTGTTGAACTCGTGTAAAATTAACCTATTGGCACTTTAAAAAGTATTTAATATTCTCTTTAAGACTATTGTTATTGATTTATTACAATAATAGAATAGGCACAATAATAGATAATAACGCTAGATATCTTATTGATTATTTTCTATTATGGTTAAAATGTCCTGGAACGGAAGTCATGATGCCGAGGAACAGAATAAGGCATGCGGGCTGGATAGAAGCCGTACGCCAGGGTCGATAATATCGAACGAGAATGACAGCACTGGTAGCGTCAGTCTCGATGAAGGCAAAAAAGAATGTGGTTAATGTCAAGAGAGTGAGTGTGATTTACATCGCAAAAATAAACTAATGTCGAACATATAAACGAACTGCTTATGAGAGTATATGGTGAATGGTTCGAATAGATGTAAATCGCCAGCGTCGTTTTGTAAAGGCATTGAACAATTCTCCACTTCCTTCCGTAAATACAATAGATTTTCAAATAAATTAGTATTTATTGCATTTAAACGCTTTTCCTATTTTATAACTAGCACAGTCAGCACGACTTCACGAATACCATGGGGCTGTTTTTTTTATTTCATTCATTTAACGGAAAAATAATTATAAGAAAAGATGATAAGTTGACGTTGAATTAGTAATTGTTTCGAAGTTACTCGAAACATTACTTCGTGTATTTAAGTGGAGTTGGAGTAAAAGTATTGCAGCCCAAGCTCTAAGGTGACAAACTGCACTAATGTAAACTATACCAATTAGGAACCATTCAGGGATTAAAAAACACACCCAGTCCATCGTCTCCCAGCGCAAACCCCACAGTTCAGGGTATAAGGTGACTAAAGACAGAGTGAAGTTGCTATGAGATAGCATAGTCTACTCGAATTTGCACAGCACATTGCAGTTCAGGATTTGCACCAAGAAGTAGATTGTAGTAGTTTCTCAGTTGTAGGCTCTAAGCACTTGGAGTTATTGAAACTTAGAAGACCATTCCATAAACGGACGCTATGAAAATTTGAGAATAAACAGTGCAAATTCTATCCTTAAAGGCTAACTGATAGCGACCACGCCCATCAATGTATTCGTTTCTTCAAGAGGGAGGAGTTATATTATGCCACTGTCAATGGGCTAAGGTTATTAGAAGACGAGGCGGACTGTTTTGTGACTTAAAGGTGGCGATGAGTGAGACGTCTTGACATAGCGAGTTTGGTTTGGTTGGCCTTTTCTTTCCATAAATAAAATAGTTTTTCAATTGGTATAATAGTTTTTGTTTTTAAAACCCTTTCGCATTTTGTAACTTTTCGTCTGGTCTGACGTAACCTACTGGAAGTAAAAGTTCGATCAATAAAGAACCACGGATCAGATTAAAAGTTTGTATAACAAGCTTTTAGTGGTAGTCCGAAAGACTAACCTAATCTTGTCCGACGAGCCACCATTCAAATGATTTTTAAAGCTGACAAAATGATGGGAGCAATCCTATCAATCTCAAAGATAAAATAAAAACTAAAAGCTGAAAATTGTAATGCAATAACTATGAAAATGTCTACTTAGCACAAACAATCAGGAGAACGTGCGTACGAATAAAGGAACGTGTGGACAATAAGAACAAACACGTAGTATCTCGCCCTAAATGTCTTCACCAATTATTAATTTTGACAACCCAAAAGCATTAGCTAATGTGGTACATCAATCAAAAAGGATTATAAGAGACGCTATTAAGATTGACGGACCTACCAAGAATCCCAACACATGAGAAGAAATAGAGAAGAACGAGAAGTCAAGCGCGCCAAACTGACACGTATGCGTCGAATATATAAGCCATCTTCACCAACACAAAGGAGACTACAGGGAAGCTAACAAGATGTAGTATATTAATGCTTAGTTCACTTATTTTGGTCTTTAATTAACTTATTTTGGTTATCTATCACGTTTTCATTGTTGCTTTGCAGGCTCGTATTTGGACGAGAAATACATTTAAGAATATTGCTTCTCTTAGAAATATAACTAATCATAACACGATTACAAATGTCAATATTTTAAAGCAATTAATGGAATATAAGGCGAAAACATAGATACTTATTATGTTTCTCAAATGCATCTTTTCCTTCTAAATAACTTAAAATTAAATAAATAAAAGCTTCTGACTGAGCCATTGATAGCATTACTGAAAACAAAGCAAGCAAAACAAAGCTGATGTCGCATAAGTTATATTTTAATATTGAGGTAATAGCATCGGTATATTCAATTATATATATTCACATTTTTCACACCACCAATGTGCCCTAAATGTTCTTTGTATATCTGGCTCATTCTCTTATAAATTTACATTTCATCTAATAGAATTTATAGAATGTTGTCTGCAAGAGTATCATTATTCATTCCTTACTTATTCCAGTCAAATGTACGTGTTACACATAAGCATTTTTAATAACAACTAGGTAACATGAAATTAACATTGATATATGAAAATTTAAGATCAAATAATGTTAGATAACTGGTTACATTATATATTACTTGCAATTATGTGAGTTTTGAAAATTAGCCTGACAACCTGGCAAGCCAAATAATTTTGTTGATATTATCAAAACAGACAAAATAAATCATATAGGAGTTAGCAACGGTTTAATCAACTTTAAAAAAGTGAACTTCTGTTAGCTAAGCGAAATCACTAGAAATTAGGATAATGCCGAGTCAACTATTAGTTACGAGGGAGTATTAGTTTTAATTTAAGGAAAATCATTTGTAAGGTGGCAAAGTCTACTAGCAACATTCGATACCAAAAATATATCTCAAGCCTGTCATATTTCGCCACAATACTAATGAAAATAAAACCCCAAATTCCGAAGAGTTGAAACAAACTAGCCATAACAAGAAAGTTTAAGACTGCCAGTGAAATATTGTGGTAACTGCTAGCTCGATAGACAGACAAGCTTGAACTGACAATACCCAATCTATGTTAATTAAGTGTATCAATAGACTTTCAAGCTCGTCGTGAATAAGGTATATTGATGGTACACGATTTTTTTTCGTTTTACTGTGTCAGTACAGAGTAAAGCAACATTTTAAATCTTTTTTAATATTAAATTAATGAGTTAAAAATTTATTAAGATTTCAAATATGGATTAAAAAATGAAAGCAGAAACAAGAATGAATATATAATATACCTTGTACGAGAGTACACGATTTTCTCGTTTTATTGTGTGTCTGCTCGGTACTGCTTCCATCATCACAGAATAGAGAACAACTTAAATAAATTTTAATCACAAATCAATGACTTAGAAATTCATTAAGGTTTTAGAAGATGATTTAAAAAATTGAAACAAAAACAAAATTGGAAATACAACACAAATATGCTACCTATTTTCAGTATCTTTCAAATTCGATAACAGCGTTTACTTCGAAAAGCTTTCACGAATACTGCCCAAGAAAAGGATGGTTTACGGTTTAATAACAACACGAGTCTCATGAGGCCACTGCAAATACCACCTTCAACCATTTCTTTAAAATTGCTCAATTTCTGGAACCTGTATATTGATTCTGTAAAAAAGTTAAAAAGTAAACGTAAGTGCAGTGAAAAATTATAACGTGTTAGTTGTTTAATTTTAAAAATAATGGAGTATACAAACTCGAATATAATTATGAAGAAAATGATACTTAAGTTAAAAATATGTAAATGTAATTATCACTATAATGTTATATCTCTGCATTTATATTTAGATTATTGTTTCTTATTTGTTTGTATGAAAACCTATATACAATAACGCAATATTTCTTGATCATTTATATAGTTCACTTATTACTATTAATCAATACTAAGGTAAATTAAAGAAACGATGAATATAAATGAATAAAACGCACGGGAAATTGTAGAAAAACAGAACACTAGCAGAAAGAAGTCCGTACTACAGTAGTATTTACTACAAGAAGGTAATAAATAATTCCACCATTGCATTTAAAATTCGAAACAAACGAAACATAAGATCATAGTCTTTATCGAAAAAAAAGGCTTGATCTAACTTGAAAGTGTAGCGTAAATAGATTCAAAGAAAAATAAGCTTGATCTTTGGATCATCAAACATATCATTTTTGTGCTGTGGTACATCAGAAAAATAAAATCAACGAACAGTTTTACGTATGAATGTATGAGTTCACGCAACAGACATTAAGGGACAATGAATACAACGTCACACTTTTACCCACTAAATCTAACCCTATTGCATACTGGAGTAGTAAAAATTACCCTTAAAGATATAAGCAAAATCTTCAACAAAATATATTTATGCATTAATAATGTTAAATATAGTTATTTCTATTGAAGTTTGAGTTAGTATTTAAAATATAATTATAAAACGTAACTATATGTAATAATATATTTTTCAAAATTTTATAATAACTCAGTAGTTTTAAAATAAAAAAATAATATAACTTAAAAAATATACCATAATTTCATCTTATAGGGATAGATGAAAGAACGAATCCATTGTTAGAAATACTTCTGTCAGCTTGGGATGTTAACAAGCCAATATAATAAGGCTGTGATCAAATCAACATAAGAATGAACAGACAACGTAAGAGTAAATGTCACCGAAACCAAGAGGGGATTTTTAATGAATAATTAATGAATGATAATATGTTACTTTACTATACAATATATTTTTACAATTCTTTACATATACACTTTATATACTTTATATAACGAACTAGTCATATTTCTTTTCATCCTTATTCGGTTAAAAGCAGCTACAAGAACCGGTGTGGCTGTCACTAATCCGATAGAGCCAATAGTCACGTTTTTTTTGTTTTATACGTGACTCAATTTCAGCATGACGTATTTTCGAGATAAGACCAGCTTATTTTCATGGTCAGTAAGCGTTATAAATACAAAAACAACTCCGTAGAATTACAGAATTAAAATGCAGACAAATCATCATAAAATAAAAAAATACAGATCTGTTTCCCGGTAGCCTTGTTAATTCAGAATGATGTGTTAAAAGTATTTTAGATTATTTTATAGCAGTGCGGTATCAATTTATCCAGAGATCATAATTATAATAAACGACAATACTAAAGAAATTGATAAAAATTTATAAAATTTATAAAATACAGCAAAATTTCTTAAAATTAGTTCTTTGTAAAAATGTGTAGAGTAGATGCGATCCTTAACTTATTAAGCTGACATGTCCTCTTTGTAGTGTCTTAGCGAAAAATGGCAGTGCTTAAATAATTAGCGCTTTAATGAATGTTCATTAGTTGGGTAATACATTGTTTAATAAATATTGTATATAATAAGATATTGTGCTGTTACGTTAGTTATTTTATACTTCGATAAAATGACTACTGATTCAATACTTATTTTCATATAGTTAATAATTTTATTATGGTGATATTATTTCTTTATCTATTCCATCAGTTTTATAAACACTCTATCGTTATGTTACGTCATTCAATATTTAAAATTTGACTTAAAATAAGACTTTTCTATCGTTACTTATAACTTATCTTAATACCTTATTTAAAGAGTCGATTACTATATTTGTGTCAATTTTTCTATTGTTTATAACCCATATCTCATCTTGGAAGCAGTATGAAAGAAGAACTAGTATTGCGTAGACTGCTGTTATAGCATAGTTGGCCAAATGAATCAAATAGCACACCCAATTACCTGCTTGTTTTTTAAAATAATAATATGTCCTTAAAAGCCTGTAAATTTATTAGCTATTTATTTTAGTTCTTCTGTAATTCTCAATTAAATTTTTATTTGAAAATAAGCAAAATTTAAATTAAAAGTTAATATAATCTCACAGTTAAAACTTACTAAACAATATAAATATACTAATTTATAAATAGAATAAATTTGTAGAGCCTGGCTATATAAATTATAAGATATATTTTCTTGTTCAGTACATATCCACAATTCTAGTGGTTTATTCCAATTTCTGCAGAATAAAGAGCGACTGATAGTAAGCAAAGTTTCTTAGTATTTATAGTGGCAGTAAGTAATGTTCAGTGGCAAGATTTAAGACAAGATTTAATGTAGTTATAGGGAATTTTAAATTTAGCTGGATGCGTAAGTTAATTATTATATTAACTAATTTCTAAATAATGGTTTGTAACTATAGGTATATACTTAAATTACTTAAATAAATTGTAGGGGTGCCCATATAGAATATAGAAGTGTAATAAAATTGTTAAGGACAACTGACTATATCAATATAAAAAAATACTTCGGTATTTATTCACACTTGTGCTTGAAATCGCTGATAAATTCTGCGTTATATAATACAGAACTTGTTACGCCGACTGAACATAAGTAAAACACTATAAAAAAAGGTAAATAAGATTAATCCTAATTTTTATATGAAAATATGCAAAATTAGTTAATATAATATCACAGTTAATACTTACTAAACAAAATAAATGCTGTTGGCGAATTCTCTGCACCAAGCCAACAAAACCTACATGAATATCTAATGGATATATAGTATTCAAGAAATGCTTTCTAACTAGTTTCAACTTCTATATAATGAAAAAGATAAGTGTTGATTTTTCAGAGTCAACAAACGTAATTGGAAATATTTACTATAATAATAATATTTAATTTCGTAACAATGGAGCAGATTAATTCGAATTTCTTATATCAAGTATCATCTTATATGTTGGGTTAAAGAAAATCGTTTTAAAGAGTCTATACATCTTTTGGGGTATCGTCTAAATCCCTTGAACTGTTTACGGTGCTGGAATAACATGTTTTGTTTTCATTAGGAAGTCCTTGGTTGCTTTTTGCATCTTGCTCTGATATAATTTAGAGCAGCTGCTCTGTTTCTTGCGATATTGACCGTTTAATTAATAAATATGTAACGTCTAGTTGACGTAATGTCTGACAAAATTTAATAAATTATTTACGCATAAAATAATATAATAATCTATTATTCAAATTGAGTAATTAATTCTTAATGTGAAATGTGAAATATTTTTAGTAATTATGTAGAGAAAAACAAAATTCGGTATAGTAAATATGTATTAGGCGATAAATTTGGTACCCACGAGATAAATAATAAAATATAAACATAAATAATAACGTTTACCTATGACATTTCGAAGAATTGTCGTTCTCGAAAGCAAATTCTCCCGAAAACGTGACGGGCACTAATTATAACCCTTAGGAAGGGAAAGATCAAATACCTAAAGAAATGCACGACAAAGGGTGATGCGGGACAACACACTACACCAATACAAAATTCGATATACTGTATTAACATGTGAATACATAACTGTATTCATATGTGAAACAAGGGCTTTGCAAAGAAATATTAGGTAGAATTGAAGTGAAACAAAATATTTTTTTAGGTATTCGGCTTCAATAAAACTCGTCTACTTAGAAACTGCTAATCAGCCTCCTATTTATTGTCCAGATAATCGAAATACCTCAATAATATAACTGGTAGAATAGAATGTCCCATTTCAAATTTTAAAAAAAAAAGCTTTACCCATTAGATCTCACTGTACAGAAGAAGAAAGAAGCAACTCTAAAAAAGGTAAATACGGTTAATCCTTATTCATGTAAATTCTTAATTGATTGTATAATTGTTATTTATAGAAACATATAATTCAGGAGCGTTATTATATATAAATACAATATTATACTTTGAATTCTACTTTTATGACTGATTCTACGTTTATGACTGAGTCACAGGAAAACTTGAATTACTTGAATTTAATTAGTTGTAAGTTAAATAGATGAAAGTGTATTAGTTACTTGTAACATGGGATAAAATATTTATGGTTTTCGCAACTTTGCCTCACCATCAGCCGTATTAAAATGAGAAAGAGAAATTTTAGAATAGAAAATGCAAGCAAATGGTCAAAATCCACGAAGAGTTTTTACCCATTAGATCTCACTGTAAAGAAGAAGAAAGAAGCAACTATAAAAAAGGTAAATACGGTTAATCCTTATTCATGTAAATTCTTAATTGATTGTATAATTGTTATTTATAGAAACATATAATTCAGGAGCGTTGTATTCAGGTGGAAAGAATTCGGACTAAAAACGTAAGTATATCATGATAATTATGAATTACCATTCACTATGTATAATATTCATGTTACTAACAGGAGACATCTAACATTACATCGGAGGAAGAGGGTGGCGGAGATCCAGGCGTTTTTCCAGATGTCGGTTAGGGGAAAGACACCTAGAGCGAGCACGAAGATATTTGTTACCCGAATTCTACTCGTATATCATTCGGACTATTTAGAATTTATATTATTTAAACCAACTGGGATTTTAGGCCAATCATTAATTTGTATCTAACAATTCTTCAAACTAAAATGGATCCACAGTACTTAAGAATAAAACATGGTAAAACACTTTTGTTTACAACTTGTTTTCGATAGCTTATAGTATAATATTAACGTTATTCATTAAATCATTGGCAAATTTGAATTATTTGAACTAATTAGTTAAATGGTTAATCTATATATATAATCAGACACTTGTAGCTGTTTTGCTTTGCTTTTTATAATACATTATACTTTTAAGTTCCTCACGTAATGAATTTCCTGTATATAGTACCTCGAATAATAATATCATTAATTATAAGATTCGTAGGGTTTTAGTATTAGTGGTTTATTGAATGGTTTAGCTTGTTTATTCCACATTGTTTGGTTTAATTTTACAGGTTTTTCAGTGATATATTGTTAATTATTGAACTCTGAATGGTTAGTGGCTGTTTCAGTATTCACATTAACATTTTAAAATTGTTAGTTGAATAGTATATTATGAAAAGTGATTACTTGTAATCTCAAATTGAAAAACTGACCAAAGACATGTGTAAAGCAACAATTACTATAAAAACAATAAAATGTTTTTTCGGTTACTGAGGATTTCAAAAAACAACCTTTACAGAGATCGTAAAAGTGTAAAAAACATCACATCCGAATACTTATTCACAGAAACGCATAAACAACGCATTTCTATAAGAATTTGTATTAAAAAAAAAGAGAGCACTCAATACGGCTAAAAATGTTAGCGGTAGGTTAGATTGAGAGGATTCAGCCTCAAAATCCAACGTCGATATGCAAAACCAGAAATGTACATAATTCCGCGCCACATCTGCCAAAATACATACATAAGACATAAGAAGAACATCTTAATTCCTTTAATTCGTAATGTAATTTCATCGTAATGAAAACTAAGAATTGCACATGAAGTACATAATATTATAATGATGTATTTTTCTTAAGAACTCAACACGGTTGATAACCCGAAAAAAAAACCTCATCATTTGCAACATATTGCATTACTTGTCTTACTTGAATTAATCACCCAGTTAGATGAAGGGCTTTACTTATCTTAGTATATTTCGAACCATAGTGAAGGAAGAAAATTTTTTATTCAAAACGTAAAAGTTTCCATTGTTATGTCTTATGCAATATTCGTCATATTCTTTTATATATTTTTATTATAAACCTTAATTTTTCTAAAGTAGTGATGTACGAGAGTATTCTAACATTTCATTCAGTGTTAATAATACTTTCATAATAATATGTATGGCACTGGGATAAAAATATGTATCAAGTCCATCACTGGTTTTCGCCGCAATACAGATTATAATAAACATGAAACTGTTTTATTGTGCAAATATAAAATCATATTAATAAACATAATCTTGCACAGATATTTTTAGAGAAGTATTTAGTTATAATTCTAGATACAAAATTTGAGATAAAAGGTAATAAATAAAATTACACTGAATAATAATTTTGCATTTTATAAGTATCTGATAATGCCAAGAAAACATTCTCGTCACTCTTTAATCTTTCCCCATGTTGGAAAACATCTTGTGGCGTCTTACGATTTCAATAATATAAGGCGCAATCCTTACCATTTGGGAATTCCGCCAGAACATGATCGTATGTTTTATTTGCGCTGCGTCTCAGAAACCATTGAAATAAAATTACATTAAAAACTTATTTCACTATTTAAGCAACATGTATACCTTTATAAAAGAGTTTAAAACTTATGATATTATACTTAACAGCAATAAGATACAACAGAAAAAACCTGTAAATATTATAACGGAATATAGAAAATATGGAGCTCTAATAACGAATATTACAAACCATTATAAATTGAAAAACCTGCACAAATATTATAACATTTACTGGATTACAAAAAGTATTTAAGATTAATTAAGATTTAAGCAACGTAAATCATTTAAGTAAGAGTTACAGTAAAGTTTATAATAATATAAACCCAAAATATTTTAATAAAATCTGTCGAAATTTGCATTACAATATGCTAATTTTCCATAACCAATAAGTAAGTTCGTAATGTTTAAAGCAAACAAATGATTAGTTTTGGATCTAACTATTAACATTAATAGGAAATAATTTTCTGGCCAATACAATAGATACAATGAAAGTTACTACTCAAATAAAACTATTCACGTCAAAACTTCACAGTTAACTCTTAAGTTAATATTTTTTAAAATAGCTTTATAAAATGGCTAATTTTCTATGGTTAATCTACAGAAAAGTCACAAAATTCTAACTTTAGGCAACAAATTTAACAATTGCGAACGCAATGTTTTAATTTCAAAACATGTAAAACCCTACATCAAAGATGGAAATTAATATATAACTTGACCACCCTAATAAAATATATGAAATATACCCACTCAAATTCTATCGAAACAAAAAAAAAATAGAGAAATATAATGTACTTGTAATGTGCTTTGAAAATAACTACGTTAATGTGCAATCTGTGTGAAATTTAAGTAATTTAAATATATTCTTCGTGCAATACCAAAATGACACAAACGGGATCCAAATAAAACAATGAGAAACAACCAGAGAAAATCGCACAACATTTAGACTTAACAGCAGTAAGTATACAAGAGCAAAAACCTGTAAAACATATAAGGGAATATAAAAAATATGGAGTGCTATTTACGAATATTAGAAGCCATTATAAAATCAAAAACCAATACAATTATTATAGTATTTGTTGAATTACAAAAATAGCTTAAGTAAGACGTAAGAGTTAAGCAAGTTTAAGTAATTTAAGTAAGAGTAAGAGGAAAATTTTTAACAATACAGACCTATCAATGTCTTAATTATCCATACTTAGAAACCTATTGAAATTTGCTTTACGCTATAGTAGATTTCCAATAACCAATAATTAAACACAAACAATTACTTCGTTTGGTGTCTAACTTAATATTAATCGAAAATAGTTTTCAAACCAAGACAACCAATATGATGAAATTTATTACTCAAATAAAACTACAAACATCAAAATTTCACATTTAATTCTTAATTTAACATTTTTCAAAATTGCTTTTTAAAACATGTAATTTTTTGGTTAAAATATAAATTAATGTTTTACTGATTTCAAGAGCTAATATCTAAGTCACCAAATTCTAAGTTTAGTCTACAAAATTTGAAAATTAAAAAAAACAACATTTTGAAATCAAAAGATATAATACAATGCATCAAAGGTGGTAGTTAACATATAATTTGAGAATACCAAATATAATAAGCGTATATGAAACTGGACTATGAAGGGAATAATAAGAAACAAGCAGAGAAAATCGAATGGAATTTAGACCGAATCATAGCTGTTTAGAACTTTGCTGATTTAAGCGCAACAAATTAGATGTGCTGTTATAATTTTAATTAAGTTATAATTAAAACGATAGTCAATGATAGGCGAAATTTAAAAAGAGTCATCCTATGAGCAATAGAAATTAGAAAATATCCTAGGGACATATAACAGGGCTAAAAAGTAGAACTAACTAAGAAAAAAGAAGTAGGTATTTGAGATTATGTCGAATCATCACACCAATATTATAAATTTTCTAAGAATTCAATACGGTTGATAACCCGAAAAAGCCTCATCATTTGCACAATATCTTCAAGAATTGAATTCATTAAATGCTACTTTTTTACTGACTCACTGGAACACTTGAATTAATTACCCAGAGAGATGAATGGCTTTACATTTTACATTTTAGAAATATATGATTATTCGAAGAAAATATTCTCGTTAGGCCTAAATATTTCTTCATGTTGGAAAACGTCTTGTGGTGTCTTACGATGCCAATAATATATGATGCAGTTTGCTTTTACAAAACAAAGGGTTAAGAACTTATATTGTATTTACAATATAAGTTCTATAATCTATAATCTATAAATGTACTTTTACAGCAATAAGTATACAACAGCAAAAACCTGTAAAGCATATAACGGAATATAGAAAATATGGAGCTCTAATAACGAATATTACAAACCATTATAAATTGTAAAACCTGTACAAATATTATAACACTTGCTGGATTACAAAAAGAGTTTCAGTGAGATATAAGAGTTGAGCAAGTTTAAGTAATTTAAGTAAAAATAAGAGTAAAATTTATAAAAATCAAAAACTATGTTTTTAACATAAACTATTGAAATTTGCATTACAATAGAGTAATTTTCCAATAACCAATAAGTAAGTTCGTAATGTTTGAAGCTAACAATTACTTCATTTTAAGTCATCCAAATCAGCTACTCGTAATAACACAAAACCTAAACAACACATAATGTAAAACAAACTATTATTATTAATCGAAAATAATTGTCAGCCCAATACAACCAATATCCTGGAAGTTATTGTTCAAATAAAACTATTCACATCAACACTTCACACTTGTTTCTTAATTTAATACTTTTCAAAACTACTTTATAAAAAGTGTAGTTTTTGGTTTAAAGTATGAATTAATGTTTCAGTTCGATTAATTGTAATTTCAAGTGCTAATATAAACAGAAAATTCACTAAATTTCAATTCTAGACATTTTTTTATTGAAAACGCAATCATTTCAAATCAAAAAATGTTGCACTATGCATCAAAGATGGTAGTTAACATATAACTTGATTTCTCACTTCCCACTCAAATTCTATAGAGATATATCTATAAAAAATCCATATACAATGATATGCGTAATTTGCCTTGAAAATGTTACAATTACGTAATTCTTTACGTTATAACTATGTTGAAGTGCAATCTATGTGTAATTGAAGTAATCTAAAAATATACCTTCGTGCAATGTTAAAATGACACAAACGAGACTCCAAAGAGATCGAGAAGAAACAAGCGGAGAGAATCACATAGAATTTAGACCGAATCATAGTTGTGTAGATACGATTCTTTCACTTCGCCGGTTGAAGAGAACACATTAGATATGGAAACCGTGCTGTTGTAATTTTTATTGATTCTCGATCCATTTCCGGCTGTACGTGCTAACTATACTAACGTTTTGTTAATTTTGAAACACAAATTTTCATATGTCAGATAAAATATGAGGATGTCACTTGTGTTAAATATCAAATAGCAATGAAGTCCTTTGTTTAAAACACAATAATAAGTGCACAGTTGAGGAACAATCTTAGAGAAGACTTATCGGTCATATGAAGAACAGTGAGTAGCTTCACGCAAAACCGTGGATCAAGAACGATCTGAACAATAAAGATCCTAATATTTACACTACGTGCCAACTATTCAATAGGAAATAAAGCGTATAAAACACTTTACTCGCTAATCCACTCTAACATCAGTTGATCTAATAACAGAAAGTCTGTTACATATTTAATCGGAGAAACACTCCGACCATCCTTCAGTTAGTATACGGTTAACATACGGAAATATAGGATCGATATCGGTCCTATTTTTAATATCTCCAGACGAACGAAACTGCCATTCCGCTTCTTCCATCATTCACAGCCATCTATAGTTCCAAGTTTTTAAACGTATTTACTACTACCTGATACTTGTCTGTCACACAGAAATTATGTGATTTCAACAAGTTCAAACCATTCCACGTGAGTGGCATCACATTATTGCACTAATACGCCGCCATATATGTATTCTACGCACTTGAGTTACAATTTCTTGCAGTTCAGAACTAGTTGTGTTTACTTTACTATATAGTTATATTTACGTAAACATATATAACGCAGTGTCAAATTCTCAAATATTATGAGAAATTTTATAAAACGATGGGTGTCAATTTGTACCACTAATATTAAACCCATATTCCTTAGAATAATATGCAATTTTTTCTATAAAAATATAAGATCTGATTTTAAGAAGTATTAATTTAAAAATGTATTAAAGCACCAAGAATATTTAAAACACTTATTATATCTAGACATGTTCGTAAATTTGCAAACTCGTGTTCGGATCTATATAACCGTATAACCTATATGCTTCATTTTTAGTATAAATATAATTTTTTCCAGCACTGTTCCACATAATAATATACAGGCAATTTTGTTTCTCTTGTTCATATTTAATTTATTTTTTTCACAATTTAAATCAACAACATAAAAAGTTTTTCTACAATATTACTAAGATAATTTAATATTTTTCGTTTGATTAGAGATGACGGGGAATTCGGCTACAAAAAAACATACAATTAATATCCATACTGATTAACTGACATCAAATATTTAATATTAAATTTATTCCATAACTGCTTGCAATAATATATCTTTCGGACTATTTGTAATTTAGACTATTTAGATAAACTGGAATTTTAAACCCATAAATGGTAATCTATGGTAATCCATATCATCAATTTACGAATAGCAATTCATAATACTAACATGTATCCACTGTAATATAAATGAAAATTAACCCAAAATGTTCTATTTTTCGTTGAGATTTAACTTGAAGTTTTGAATAATTTTATATTGCTATCTTTGGTATAACCCCATAGTTGTGTCAGATAAACCTGGTTTTATTATTTGATGATTATATGAGATTAAAATTTTATTGTGTTTTGAAATATTCTCATCTATATGTATTCCATTTACAGCTTGATTGTTTTTTTACCATGTCCTACACTTTTGGATTCCATACATAACGATTTTCATATATATGGCACTACGCAGTATTTGCTGGGTATTGAATGGTTTAGCTGGATTATTCTACTTTGTTTAGTCTGATTTTACGGATGTTTCTTTTAATTTTTGTCCACACTTAAGAGTATCCTATTCTCTATTAATGTCTCAAATGTGTTTCCTTTTATTTTAGCTAGCTCAGTTAGCATATCTTTTAATACTGAGTATCTGTCCTTTGATTATTCTGTCCAAAAAGTGAAATGTTGACTTGTACGACGTCCAATAAAGTTTTTCCAACTAGCGTTCAATGATGTCTCTTTATTGTAAGATATTATAGATTATTAATTGTTGAATTCTGGATGATTCATGCCTGTTTCAGTATTCACTTTAGTCTTTCTAATTTGTACATAAATATCTAATACACAATTTCAATAGAATTTTCAAACCGCCAATAGAACTTTAAATCAGGTTTATACTTTTTTTCTACAATATTACTAATCTAATTTAACATTATTAGTTCGGTACGACATGACGGTATTAGGTTCATAAATCCTACAAACAATTATTATCAATCCTGATTAAATAACATCTAATATTCAATATAAGATTTCTTTTTTAATTGTCACTTAATTGCAATAATATACCAATCATTAATTTACCTCTAACAATTCATAAAACTGGAGTGTTTCTCCTGTACTTATTAAATCAAGGACCCTACGCGGTTGAAACTATACGACTAGTTCGAAAAACTACCACACCATTTGTAACTTATTTTCAATTATTTACAATATTATATTTTGAATTCTACGGTTTTGACTGAGTCACAGGGAAACTTGAATTACTTGAATTTAATTAGTTGTAAGTTAAATAGATGAAAGTGTATTAGTTACGGGATAAAATATTTATGGTTTTCGCAACTTTGCCTCACCATCAGCCGTATTAAACTGCGAAAGAGAAATTTTAGAATAGAAAATGCAAGCAAATGGTCAAAATCCACGAAGAATTACCACAAGTCGACCCGCCATTCAACAACAAAGTAAAGGCATAAATTATGGCTAAACAATGGTTTTCGGAAAAAGGTACGTACCGTGTACGCGAATCTAGTTTTTCCATAAACAAACGCGAAAGTTTGAGATCCCCTGAATTTTAGATAACCGGCCTGGGGTCCTATTCGTGGGGCCGAAGGCAACAAATGCGAATTTTAGGCTGAAGTAAGGCCGTGAAATATTAAACTGTAGGTTAAGTGCTCCGCTGTGATGGTTTATTAAAGGAAACAGGCGGAGAAGGCTGTAAAGGTAAACGATAGAAGAAAAGTGGAGATAGGACGTGGGTCATAAGCGGCGGTGGGTTGATTTACAAGCCGCGCCGCTTGCAGGATGTAGGTAATAATGTGATAAAAATAATGTGGTGAAAAAGTAGGACAGGAAAATAAATTGAAAATTAGAGCAGAATATTTTTTATCCATTGATAAAAGATGCATAATGTTCAAAATATGTCAGTTCACCCAACCAAATGCTATAAATAAGAAAATAGAGAGAAAATAGATATTGAACGCCAATATCTAAATATTACCACTTTGGGCATATTAATTGTTTTAATCATTATGCTAATAACCGCGAAGGTTTTTATTTATTCACTTCATTTGTATGGTGCGCTTGTTGTATATTTGGGCGTTGTTTTCAGTGTGTTTTCATTTTCACGATGGCAAAGTGCGTTTAGTTTTCATACGGTTTACTAATTAAATTATCCAGAAAGTGTTGTGTGGCCCGATTGATAGGTAGTACCGAAATGCAGCATCGTTTTCCTTCAGAGTAAGTTAATTCATATTAATAATCAGTAAACTATTTATTTTCTTATTTCAGATATTAAACTCCTCTGAAGGAAGATTTACAAACAGGAGATTCTTTTAAACTTAGATTAATTATTTAATCATTTCAATACCACTAAAACAATAGCTCCTGAATGTGAACCTTTGAATATATGATAACCCTATGTTCAAAACACGGATTCAAATTTTGGTGCAAAGCGATTTAGTCCTCCAATAATGTAAAATAATATTACCCAACTAAAACAAATATGTTAAAGTGACATCAATTAAAAATGTAATAATTACTTTGAAGGTATAACTACTATGAAGTATCCAAATAAATAAATTGATCCTCAACAAGTACTCATCATAAGTCACGATACTATCACGTCGATAATATAAGACATTCTTTGTCACATATCGTTAAAAAGGTATTTTTAAAAGTTTTAATTGCCCAATACATGTATTACATGGTATTCCGGAGAAAATTTTTAAAATAACAATAAGGCCCGTCATATACATTTATACTAAACTAGTAAATAAAATTAAATTATTTTTACTAAAATTGCATTGGCAATTGAAACGTGATATCAATACTTTTATCTGAAGAATTAGATAACTAATCAAATCTCTCCACAGCAACATAATTTCCTTACACGTGTCTATAATGGTTATTAAATGGACGATTATAACCCTATCTAGATATTGAACCTAGCTTTTCTCCAAAGACTCCTTTTGAATTTTGCCTCTATTACTCTATGTACACTTGGAACTACGACAACGGAAATAGTAACAAAAAATTGAAATATAGAATGGGAACTTAAATGGGCACACCGGTAACCATGATCTCAGTGTACTGCCACACCGCCAGAGGGCCACGGATAAAAAGTTTATAGATTTCTTTCTTTCGATTTGAATTATAAATGTCATAAATTATAACGTGAGCGTTTATCAAATGAAGGTTCTAACAGGATGCATCGTTTCCCAAGAGTTTTACTTTAAGCCAGAAATGGCTTAATAAGGTAAACAATGATAAACTTAAACTTTGGCTCTCTTAGCAGTATTTATATATACATATATGCAACCTAAATAGTGTAAAAATTAAATATAATTATTTTTGAAATAGATACCTGAATACTTAAAATTGTAATATGTCTCTATATAGATCATACAGAAATAGAAGAATATGTGCCCTCAAGTTCTGGCAGTCAGAAGCCAGACCATACATCACCAAAAAGTATAAGTAAGTGTGTGTAATAGCTTTTTATTATTTTGTCAATTTTTATAATTTTTATTTTATAGATTCTGGAGGTCGGATACTAGTTAAATCTGCAGTTAATATTACTCGACAACTTATGTTAACTCCAAAAAGCCCAGCAATTATACCAAGTAGATTTTGCTTCTAAATAAGTTAATAAGAAAATTTGTAATGATTAGGCCCTTTCAGCAGGATAGTTTGGAAGTTTTTCTTGTAAATATTAGAAGCTAGCGGATTAGAGAGGTTTCTCCGACACCTAACCACTTTGTCTCAGCATTCAAAGGCCTTATTATTGTCAATTTCTTATCTCAAAGATCCCCAGGAGCCAACTGTGAAGAGCATGTTCAGCAGGAGGTTTGGTTAACTTACGAATTTTTTTTACAAGCGATGTGGTAACTGGCAACCAATCTACAACAGCCTTCACATTATCAAATATGCCTTCCATAACAATTCCCACACACATAAATAAAGTTAATTAAATGTGAAGGTTGTAGGTCAAAAATTAGGTATAGGGAAAGCGATTCCGATACAGAATTTATTAAAACTCGCCAATATGACTAATGTTATCTTACTATACCAGGAATTTATTTCAATTCATATGTTTTTGAAGCCAACTCTAGAATTTTTTATGTATTGCCTAAAGTATGTGCCAAAGCAAATTTAAAAGATATTCTTAATAAAATGTTATGCCAGCAAATGTCACTCTGTTTTTAAAACCGTTACTTATGTTCAACATCGAGAAGGAGGAAATATAATAAGAAAAGTAATAATTGTAATAATTAGTGTTGCTTGCGGTGGATGAAAGAAATAAACAGGATTGCAGAGGGAAAAAATGGAAATAGTCAAAAAATATCTGACTTATTGACTATACATATTAACAAAAATGTAATTTAGAAATATTTAAATATAGAAACTGTAATAGGTACCATTAACATTACTATGGCCAATAAATGACCAGAAAGATTCTACTAAATATTCCTTTCTGTGAATATTATAATAACAATATAATGTTAAAAAAATAGATAAACTGAAGGCAATAATACTGACATTAATGTGATCAGAGGACTCACTGGAATGAACAAAATATTTTCTTCATTTTGAAGGAAAGGAAAATTCTCTGTATATTGCTCTAATAAAATAGTTAAGAGTGAACTTAGAGTATAATATCAGAAGTCGCTGTATTTAAATGCATTTATGGGATTCTCTTGATTAAATTGATTAAAGTATTGTTCCAATAAAAAAGCATAAAACACTGTCATATTTATTTGCGTAATTGTGATTATAGCAGTTGAATTTTTATTCAGAATATCGTCTTCCATATCAGATGGATATAAATATCAGATACATTAATCAATCAAGCACATACAAAACGAGGCAAGAGCTTATATTTCTCTGCAATCATGTCAAAATAGCCTCAAATATTATATGTTACCAAGAGTAAGAAAATATACCACATTATACCAACTATGTTTAATCACAAATCTACATTATTATCATTTTTAATCTGTTGTAGCATTGTCCGAATAAAGTACTATATTAATGTATAATACTATTAATTAATTACTTTCGCCTGATATAATGTTTTCCTCTCACGGCATCTAGTCACGCATCATTTGTTTTTATTTTCTATATAAGATATATTAGTAGAAACACACGCTTACTACATCGAATCTAGTCTACATTTCGTGATATTCTCGATTTCAGTTAATAATCAATTACATGGTTTCTCGAGTAAATCAACAAAACGTCCAGGAGAGAACTCTTCTACCTCTACGTTAACGTAACAAGTACTTTTCTGATTATGATATTTCTAATATACAAAAAAAATTAATTTGTATGACACAATAAATTTGCCTTAGCCTAAATAATTCCATTTATATAGAAAAAAGCGCTACTAATCCAAGCAAATATAGTTGTCATTATGACTAATCTTTAATATATAATTTTTCTATAGTTGAATAATATCCATTTCTTGATTATCAAGTAATTGTTACAAAACTCTGCATTAAAGAACTGAGAATAAGACATAAATATCCGTTTGAAATTTAGAATTACTCACTTATTCACTTCATTCATTCATTCATTTAAGTTTTCCCAATTGCTTAGCATTCTCTCTCAGAAGTATCAATGTGTGTCACTACAATGTAGTATTTTGATAACTCTTTAGTTAAGACTTAATGCAACAATATTGAAATATCATAAAATTACCATAGTGGTCACAGTACCCACTCAAAATGAAGAACAAAATGTAGATAAAGAACCACCCAGCAACCAAAAGAAATATGTAAAATATATTGTATAGAAGACAATTGACCAAACATCAACAGATTGACCTTTTTTTCTCAAGCGAGAACTAACACCAGCCAGAAAGAACTCAAATCGTCGAGTTCAGTCGAGAGGAGAGAAATAGAACGACTAAGTTAGCAATAACCATGAGATACACACATGAGTATGACATTGAGAATTTGGCCTTTCGATATGATTCAATAGTCGGCTACAATGGCGACAACTTAGTTAATTTTGAAGTGATGGCTATAATTTGCCAATATTACAGTGCTTGAGGTTTCGTATCGAACCACCAGTATTATATTAAACGAAGGGAAAGTTCATATTACCATAAAATGACAACGCCATCTGAACAAGAACATATTTTGTCAATGAATTTCTTGCAAAATATCCAACAGTGCAACAGTGTTAAGGTATTTTTACACTATTTCGATAGACCATCGACCCTATTCTTTCTCTGTCCGTACAGGACAACTAAAAATATTGTACACTATAAATCAATAGAATAGACCTTTGATCAATATTTACTGCCAGTGTTCGATAAATGTATGCTCATATATGTATATTTTGTATTTGATACTTCGTTAAGTGATAGCACTATCGATCGAAAAATTTGAATATTTTTTTTCAATTAGTACACCAAAACATATACAAAGAAGGATTATTTCCTCATATTTTTCTCTTATGCAACGCCACCTACAGAGGAATATACAGCTAATAAGCTATAACGTACAACATACACTGATTCCAAGGTGGAATGAATTTTGCCAGGTTAGCGAACAATTAATAAATACAATTTATTAGAAAAAATACTACTATATCTGCCTCCTAAATACTAAATAATTTCGAACACTACAAATTAAAAAAAATTCAACGCCATGTTATACTACTTTTACTGAAATTATAAAAATTTGTTTTATTAATATTTACTTGTATTCACGATTCACCGTTATTACTTTCATAGCATAATAAAATTATATATGCCATAAAAATATTGTGACAAAAGCCTCTATTTTTACATATACAGTCCTAAAAAACTGAAATTATGTTATATGATTTTTCGAGACAATCATATAAGAATAGAAATCCATCCTTTCATATCGGAATGAAATCTACGGGTTTTTAGAGAAAAAGCGTTCTCTTATATGCTCAAGGGAAAAATACGTTTGCTAAAAAACGGAACTGGAACCTAGACTAACTCTATTTTCATCCCTTAATTCGTAAGATTTATCTCAGCAGATATATGAAACTATTTATTTTGTTATTTTTGTTAGTCCTGAGAGGAATAATTGCCAATTTGGGAGCAATAAGAAAAAATTTACAAGATATGACTGAGGTGAGATTTGCTAATAATAGCAATCCTGCAATGCGATTTATAGTTTTTATATTGCCATATAATAATATTATATGAAAAAAATATTAGAATACATCGATCGATAAGTTCTTATCCTGATCTAGTATCCAGTAATGTCATTGAGAATATCATGTGTAGATGACAGCAATGGTCACACGAACAAATTGTAATGTTCCAGGAGAAGTGGTGTGGTTCAAATGGAAAACTAATGTAATTGACGCAACTGAAGAATTTGAATTAATTTTAAAGCTCTAAATTCAGAAAAGCTCATTTTATCTAAACAGTTGTTAATTGGTTATATCCTGGACCTATTGAGCGATAAGTTACCATGCAGAATGCATAACAAGTCTTTGGCTTTAACAAACATGTTCTTGCTTTATTATATAATTTGCAACACACCCAGTTATATACCGTAGATATTCGTTGATAAAAATTGAAATTTACACAAATATCGTTGATGATGCGGCAATTAAAATGATTCGACTAATAAACTGTTATTAGTTACTGCAATTACTCTGAGATATACAAAGCATAGGAAATGTAGCTATTTATTTACGATCTAGAGTGAATTTTAGAACGTTGAGCATAATAATGGAATAAAGTAGAGAACATACTAACGTACACAGTGAAATTTATAAATAAATAACGAATGATGTCAAAATTCTCTTTTTGTAAACTGAAAAATCATGAATAAGATGTTCATTATACTGAGGCTCAAAGCACAATTTTAAAATTAAGAAATATTCATACCTGTGAAAAACAATCCTAGTTCCTGAATTCCTGGCACAAGCATGGCAGTTCAGAATAAAAGGTGACCCAAATATAAAATAAACAAACTGACGTTATTATACCTTAACATAAATGAAATTTAGAAAACCATTCTATATAGTATATACCATGAAAATTTGGATAAAACCAATACTATTCAGAAGCTACAAGTATGTCAAATGTCCAACTCCACCCATCCTAACAAAAATTTAATTTTTTTTTAATTTAGAAACTGGAAAGATTGTCATTGTCATTACTATAGCCGATTCATGACATGAAATGAAGTACAATTCGTGATAATCTCAATTACAGTTACTAATCAATTACATGGTGGTTGAAGATGCTCACAGATATTTAACCATACAGTTTTATGATTAGGAAATATTTATACTTGCCAAAAACAACCCTAGTTCATGAATTCCTGGTCAAAGAATAATCGCAGTTCATTAGAATATAAGATGACCAAGATATCAACTAAGAGGTCTGACGTTGTTATATATTAACATATTCGACTGAAATTTAAACACAAGTTTATAGTTGACGGCACACAGTCACCAAAGGCCGATTACCATAGTTCATTTTTCACCAAACGCCGAATTTAGGAAACCATTGCATAGAGGATATACCATGGAAATTTGGATAAAGCCACTGCTATTCAGAAGATCAAAGGCGAATTAGAATCAAAAGGATTAGCAAACAAATTACCTAGGCAGATTAGCCAGAACCTCAGATTCTCTATTTCCAATCGACATTTCAGAACAAAATACGGTGACGAATATTCAAATTTGAAACCCATATATGCAAATGTACCACAAACTAGCGCCCTTAGACCAATATCGTATTTAAACTATATTAGTGATATACCTAAATGTGAAGGATTCCAAACAGCTGTCAATAATACTGCTGAGTGGACTGAGTAGACCTACAAAAAATTAAATGCTATGGAACCTGCATATGTGAATTTCACATACAAAATATAGACTACCTCTCATTTATAGCGTTCTATAGTAATTCCATATGAGAGCACAACTAATAGCTCAGTATAAAATATTAAGAAGAAACGAGTAGAACTTTGTATGAGGCTCTAATATGTGATGGTTGCTTGGACGACAATCCGAATTAACACTCCACAATTTATTTCAAAAGTAAATCTTGAAGCCTGTGAAGTCTACGATGAAGTAATTCTCAGTATCTAAACCCATCAAAACAAAGTTATCTGCTAATATAAGGTGGCATATACATTTTCGAATGTAAAAAATATTATGATGTTTTAAGAAACCAAATTAATTACACATTAAAAATAGTTATCACAACGTTCAGCTCAATTTCTTCATAATACTAAGCTAACAGTAAAATTTTACTGTCATTTAATAAGCAATATATTTAACAAATTATCAACTACGTAGAAATAAAATCATAAGGAATAACATATCCAATACGACATTTCTGAATTTAGTAATCTCCCAAGATATAGCTTTCATGTGAACACAAATCTGTACATTTTAGGCAAACCCAATCCTTACTTAAGTCTAGGTCAAGCGCTCGATGCTGATGTGATATTAAATAGTATTGCAGACTTAAGTCGTAACAATAAAAACTAACGAAAATTTAGAACTATGGTTTAGGACATAAACATTGGTTTATTTTGAAAAAGATATCCCACCAAGAGAACATCAAATAGATTATCCGATTCTAAACATATAAAGTAATACATATTAAGCTTTATGTAATAGAATAATCGATAGTGTTATGAATGATATTTAAGAACTTATTTAGCAAGTTCTCAAAATACGAATATTAACAAGAAAGACCATAGTCAATATTTCTACAAGCTGAAAATAAAGAAGACAAGCAGCCACTAATACTAATTTAATTAGCATCATCATCTAAACTAATTCATACAAATTAACTTGCAATTAACAAACAACATTTGAAGAATGTGCGTTGGATATACGCGACGCTGTGCAAGGAAATTACGACTATATTATTATTTAACATATATGAATTAAATGGTATATTTATCTCCAAATTTAGTGACTTTCTAATCAGACAACTTTTCGCCTTTTGTGCAGAATTGGTTACCGCCATAGAACTTAATATATTACTGGACAACAACAAATATAACTAAATTAAATATTTTATAAATCACACAATTATTTTGAGTAACATTGGGAACTATCGAGTGATTATGATAGGATAAACGATGATTAAAACCAAGTTTGTATGATTAGTTTTAATGTAATTAGTGCCACATATTATCCAAATCCGCACACAGAAATATGATTTGGTATTTAAAATAAAAAGCACTATACTTTCTACGCCAGGTTCGTCGAATGTATGCGTACATGTTTTTTAAATAAATTATTGCATTCCTTTTTTAGCTGGTATAAAACTGTACCAGAAGTTGAGGTACGGCGGCAGATGTGCAATACATAGTCGCATATAAATCGCCCTAAACTTTTACAGTTCGCAAGCTTTGGGGAAATTTGTTTGGCAATTTATGGTATAAATTGGGGTATGTTGCTTTCAAAGTTCAACATGGATTGATTAATTTTCGAGTGTACAGGCTGATGTCATTTGCCACAGCAGTAAAATATTGCAATCGGTAATTCATTGAAAACTTAAAAGAAAGCATCAATAAAAGTCGTTAATATTGCTTAATATCTTTTATTCTTATAACTCCTGCATACACGAAATTTCATTACCATTATAAATTTTAAGACTTACCATTTATTTGACTTTACTTTTAAACAGATAACTTTCTAATACCAGCGTTGAGCGGAAAATTTTGAAAACCTGAATGGAGCCACGGAAATTTATACAACAACGTCAATAACTAGATAAAATTTTAGTTTCTATAGCACCAAGAATAAAGAAAATACGATCCATAACAAACAATTTTATAACTTTATACTACATGTAAATCTATATACAATTATCCAAACAAAGAATAGTTTATTCCGCAAAATAACTGCCAAAAATGTATCTAAAGCTAAACAGGGGCGTGGAAAGTCCAAAGAATATTTTTCCAATGAATAATAAATCGTTGAAGAAATTAAAGCAAATTCATCACAGTGTATGGGAAAAATAATAACTTAAAACTCACCCAAACATCTTTGTAATAATTTGTAATCAGTTACACTTTTAGAATTAAATACGTATAACCTAGATCTGGCCTCTAATTGGAATATATATAAATTCTCAAGCAATAAGTAGTTAAAAAAAAAAACAATTCTAAATATATATATGAAAAATACCTGCTTGTTTAACTTAAAATTTGTACAAATTGGAATTAGTGAAGAGTGGATAAACAGAAAAATATAAATATATTTGATGCATACCCCATGGTACTAATTTATTAATAATAATTCATAAATAGATCCAAAAACTACGTACAAAGACTATGTGAGTCCTATATATTTAATATTTTGCGGATGTTTTAATCAAAATTTAGATTAGATCAAGATCCTGAAAGACAAGCGAA
Source organism: Rhynchophorus ferrugineus (assembly GCF_030347505.1). Taxonomy (NCBI): domain Eukaryota; kingdom Metazoa; phylum Arthropoda; class Insecta; order Coleoptera; family Curculionidae; genus Rhynchophorus; species Rhynchophorus ferrugineus. Next base: position 38,436,661 of record NW_027472580.1, on the reverse strand, counting down.
TTTTTTTGTCACTTGCCAGACGTTGTGTTAGACAAAGCGTATTACATTTGAACTCATTCTGACACTATAAATTCATATATATGCCACAGATCATCATTATCTAATCGATCATCATATGAAAGAACATGAGCAAGCAAGACATAATGTCATCATGTTTCTCAAGGTTGTGTCAATATTAAATCAAATATTCAACAAGGAACCTCAATCTTTCAATTTAATATTTCAAACGCTTTAACGCATTATGTAGTTACAAGCTTATAAGTACAATAACTATATCGTCGAAACTCACAATTCTTCGTCAGGGTTTTACTACTAGCATTTCCAACAACAAAATTACCATTCGACTACACTAAACAACAGAGCTACCATTCACTGCCTAGAAAGTAAATCACGCCTAGGTTTACTTTTCGAACAAACGCAAGTAAACAGGTTAAAAAATAGTGGAATATTAAACATTCTAAATCTGCTCCTCTTCAGATTTAGCAGGCTACCTACAGCGATGAAATTCTCATAAAATATTAGTTACACTTTTGCAGATGAAGCCACTTCAAGTATTTAAGAACAAGCTTCTCATCGTATCCTGAATTATCCCTGATTCGCCAGAAACTCCGAAATTCACCGGTATGGTGTTTCATTAGCCTTAGTAAATTTTCCGTTAAATCCGTACCTATGAAATTTTCAAGCATTTTCAACAAAAATCAAAGTACTTGAAAAATACATTAGTCAATATTAGATTTCCATTAGCATGGGCCAATTCCTTTTTTGATGTTCGGATGTTTCATCAGTCTCCTGCTCATGGAAGACATATCTTTACCCAATATCATATCAGCAATGATCAGCATATCAACAGGAATATGGTTTTGATGCAATACAGGCGACATAACTTAGTAAAACCCGTCAATTCATCAATGCTCAGTTCTTCCCTGAGAGCTTGAAAACGCTTTCAAGATCCATCTTAACAATATGGTGTATATTCTAAAAGATACGTTAATTTAGAGACCTTAAATATAAAAAACAATTGATATTAAATATATATTCGCTTATATTTTATTGATATCTCTTTCTCAGATAGTTGATTTAAGAGTTAATATAAGAATTCGTTTAATGTATCGCAATTTCTACATGATAGTGCATAGAAAGCGTTAAGATTCTAGCGTCTGAAAAAATAATAAACAGAAAAATATATAATGGTAAAGAAAAAGATGAAGCCTAAGAAAGTTCAACTTCGACAAAAACCAAGAAAAATTCAATAAAGTGATTGTATCTTTGCAAACAACAAAGCCAGCCCTATTTTACTAATGGATTAGAATTAAACAAAAATAGGAATTACAAACTTAAACAATTAATAATTCTAGTAGATCTGAATAAATACCTCAAAATGAAGAAAATAATTATTCTTCAAAATACACAAGACAGAAGAAGAAATTCTTTCAAACTTGAATAAAAAATCATAAAGCAAGCAACAGCATCAATGTAATTTTGATTGGGCATTCAACATACATGTTAATGTCTAAGATTAAATTGATTATTTTCTTAAAATCCAATTGCAATACGTGAAAAAAAAATTAAGTATTATTGTTAAATAAGAAGTAATTTTAAACAATTCAGTTTATATCCAATAAATAAATTTAGTCAGAACATTTGGATATTATATAGATTTACAGTATTTAAGAAAACCTTATTATACAAAAGGACATATCAATGGAACACAAAAACAGTGGAAGCTCATGGTTATCAATTAAACGTATAGTTCAAAACCGGAAAGTATGTTTACATGGCGTGTTTTGACACTTTTACATTAATCAGTTTATCAAAATAATAATGCCAATTTCAAGTTAAATAATTATAATAATATAATAAGAGTAAGAAAATAAGATAGATTATAATAAGAGTAAGTAATTATAAAATGTTTTAAAATTATTACAAATCAACGTACTAAAACTAATACTCAATGCAAATTGTTTTACCTGAATGATATATAATCAGCCCTACCATTGCTTTACATGTCTAAGCCCATATCTTTAACAAATTTAATGAGAATAAACAAAATGTCTTTATTCAACTTCAGTACACAAGATTTATTAAGTTGTGCTACCGAACCTATAATAACCAACCAAAGCAAAATTTATAAATAATAATCTGCTCAGTCCTCAAAATGAAAATAATATTCTAGCAGACTATTGTTTGTGGTCCAATCTCTAAAGCCATAGTAATTAAAAATAAACAGTTGTTGTATGCTAAAATAGTTACTATTTTAAAACCATTAACCTATACATAAATTAACGATTCTAAGATAAAAGCGCTTATATTTGATGAAAAATTAGTATTTCATCCAGACTAGCTATGCCAATAAGAAACAATAATTGTTAATATGGCAGCAAATTAAAAAGGCAACCCTATTATTAATAGATAAAAGCTGATCAAGAATATGTAAATGAGTATCTTCCTGTTAAACAATATATTAACATATTTCCCTTCAAGAAAATTATGATCCAACGTTTAAGTACTCCTCATGTATTAACTAAATAATTAAATTAAATATATAAGTTAATATCACTAATATTTGATATTAAAAAATTAAGTGCTGTTACACTATTTAAGGAATAGAAACAGTAATATTTATAAAAGTGAAAATGCTTTGACTAAAATTATTTTCATGAACTAATGAGAGGTAATAGTAGTAGATCGATATATAATTAATCTGGAGTACTTCAATTGTATAAAAATTTGGAAAACTGTTAATAGAATCATTAGGATCGCAATTAAACTAAATAACAGGGAATGCACAAGGACCTACTGTCAAACATTACATAGCTGCTTAAGTTTTTGGGTCGCAGCTCAATATAATAAAGTTAATGAACTTGTTGATAGAAGATTGCATTTCACGATCATTCCGCAACTAATTCTTAATATTAATAAAACTTAATATCTTAAAAATAAAGTTTCATTACTCACAATTTCTTTTTCATTTGTCTCTTGTAAGATAACTCTAAAATACCGAGCGAATATTTAAAATTGTTTGGACTAGCGCCAGGTTCAACAAAAAGTTAATACCGAGAAAACTTCAGAAAAAATCGACAAAAGCCCTTGTATATTTTTATCGAATCAATGACAAAATATATCCTATTCGAGATTTTCGCACCTCTTCTCTATATTTACTACTTGCGAGGAACGACTTATTGATATACATATATATCTTTATATATAATTTAAAGAAATTGTGGACTATACCGTCCCAAATTTCTGATAGTTCATCATATGCCGTAGCTCTGCAACCAGTAATCAACCAAAATGATACACAATATGTTATGATTTTTCTCAGTCACGTAATATTTATTTTTATATCAATCTACAATGTACTAATTATAAATGTAATACAAATTATATAAGGTAATAAATTCAATGATATTTTTTAAACTGAACGGATAGATGAAATGCAACTACTATTAATTATATATCGTTATCTAAAATATCTTAATTAAATATATCCCAAGTCATCACAAGTATAATTTATTAAGGCTAATCATTTAGTCTCTCCAAAAATCCTGAAGAAGATTATCTGCAATCTCAATTCAAAGAAGGCACCGGAATTCGATAGAATCTCGGTCTTCACAAGCTCCCACACAAGCAGCTCGCGGAATTATCGAGCATAGTCAATTCCATCGTGCAACTCAACACTTCCCCAAAATCTAGAAGCATCACATAATCGTGATCCCGAGAAAAGGAGCAAATAATTCGGAACCCCAAGATTGCAAAAGTAGCGATCCTATAAGTTTGGCAAGAAGTTTTAATTTATAAAGCCATAAGAGCAGGTTTACCCATAGACCTGGTAATTATATTGAGGTAATTCTTGTCGGAAATATCCTTCCAAGTTAGAGTGGAAACATCGCTTTCATCAACCAAACCAATCAACTCCGGATTGCCCCAGGGCTCCCCCTTGCCACTGCCCTTATTCCAATCAGGAAGAAAGTAGAAACCGCGCAATACGCGGATGACACTGCCTTCTTCATCGTTTCTCATTCCTCCCGTTGCGCGCAAAATAGACTATAGAGACAACTATTCACAGCCGTTCAATAGCTAAGATTACGGAAACTAGAAATTAACCTCCAAAATACCAATCCATCGCAAAAGAGACCTAAAAATATACAATCCACAAGTAGATAATTATCCAACCCCTGAAGCGATAAAGCAACATATCTTAGTTTAATTTTCGATAAACGATTCACCTGGTGCCACAATATCAGAAAGGTCATTTTAAAAGGCTACGGAATCTCCTCCACATTACACCTACTACTATGTCGTATAAGTAAAGTAGCAACAACTATTAAAGTTATGCTCTACAAGAGCAAATTAGATAAGTGACCCTCTTCGGATCAAACACTTGGTCCAGTTACGCTGCGCCAACTCTAATCTCAAAGCTCCAGGTAACGCAAAGCAAAACTAAGTGAATTGTTACGAATTATCAAATTCACAGAGAAACTGACACCCAATTGTGATTGATTTTGTGAACCACATATTCAACAAATTCCTCCAATCTTCATCCCTCTCAGAGGGTCTTGAACCTCGATAACCCCCAGACTCCTGTTCATTCCAAGAGGCCCTCGCTCCTTCCCGCATACTTGCCTTTACTGGCATACTGATGTCAGAATGGTTTGTAAACCAGCCGGGAACCAGGATACAAAAAACAAACTCGAAATTGATATCGTATTCCAAGGAACTATTGGTTTTGTTTCAATTTCTAAGGCCATAGCGATTACGACTTAAATCTCTTGTTTGCTTAAATAGCTGCAATTTAAATGCAGTATGTTCCCGTAACGATAATAATATATTGTTAAATAGATAAATTGACGTAGCTTAGAAAAACTACACATAATTTATGAAAGATTATTTGAGAAACGAGAAAAGTAGAGTGGAGTCATTCAGTTTAGAACGCTTACTAAACTAATGACAATTGTTGTAGAGACCCAAATAACAAACTGTGCATTACCAAACTTCTATGCCTACTATATAGTAATAACTTTTTATTTGTATTAACAATTCAAAGTCATTCGGCAAATATAACATACCTTTACATTCCCTTATTTTACATTGCTAAGCCATCTTAGCAATCATTAATTTACTCCAATATTGAAAGTAAAATAAACCAAATACTTTCATTCAATTTCAATACACAAGACCTTTTAAGTGACTTTACCGAATATATAGAAACCAACCAAAGTAAAAGTAGTAAATAATATTCTATTCGTATCCCAAAATTATAACAATATTCCTACGTACAATTGTTTCTATACAGCCAAAAATATTATATGAATTTTTAGATAAACGAATCATTTCCAGTCCATGAATTTTTCATATTCCTGAATTATCTGCTACAGCCATATAAAACCTCTAGAGCAGATGTATCGTTATTATATCTTACTATCGTATCATTCCCACTAGTATTGTTATAAATTTCTGTAATAAACCAACCAATCAAAAGAAACTTTAAACAACAGTTTATTTACGTTATTAACCAACTTTCAGAGGTCTAGGCAATAAAATTACCTATATTCAAAACCATATTGTTCTTCTCTTCCAACTAAAATTTCCAATAAATACATCTAATGATAAACAACTCATATTCCTTATATAAGTTCTCGAAAAACCTTCATCAAAACAACAAACTGTTTTGACAAACATCTTTGTCAATAGTATAAATAAGCTTATATACGTAGCCAATATTATGAAAGTGGGCAATTATTTGTAAATCTCCTCCAACAATAATTTTCAGAAAATGGTAGATTCTTCAAAGACAAACAACTCAAACTCCTTTCAACTTGACAAAGCCTTCACTTCAGAAAACACATCAAACCAAACCAACATGATGAAAATCACAATTTTATAAAATAAGTACAAAAAGAAAATAATCAAGCACTTAGTTAAAAGATAGAAGAAATAATATGGACTTATAAATTATGCTGAAGTAGTTTCAGGACGTATTTTGAACCTTCCAGATTCCTCCAAATCAGAACTTCTATTGCACCAGAGCTAATACACTGACCAGATTAATAAGCTTCCCAAGTCATTTGAGAATATTTACGTATGTGTAAAAGAAAATATTAAATATTTTTTTATGACAGGAAATAAAACGCAAACACAAAAATATATATATTAACTAAAAACATACAAAAAACAGTGACAAACAAAAATTTTAAAAAAAAATTAAAATAACGTTGGCACATATATGATCAACAATAATCGTAAATATGATGTTACAATTAATGTATTTTTTACCTTATTGAATGTATATACTCTGGTGTATATTAATAATAACATATTTTAAAATTGTATTACTATTTAGTAGACATATAATATAGATATTCGTATACGAAGATAGGTTTACGTTGTTGTAACTTCGAGAAAAGTCTGTGATAAATAAATTATAATGGTACCCTAGTACCCCACTAAAACTAATCCGATTTTTGACAGGCCTAATCCTAATATAACTGCCAAAACTTCTCCCTAGTCCTTTAAGATAGATACAATAATTTCTACATTATTTCTTATATATTATTGCTGTTTTCAAAGAAATTGATTTGAGGATTCATAGTAAGAACATTTTTCATATTGTATGCTCTAAAAACGCGAATTTGCCATATTAAAAATTATTGTTAATATTTACCAAATACCTATTTCTAATGATATTGAACTAACGTTGTTAAGTGTGAGGGTATAGTTTTCTTTACATAACAAATATTTTCTACTTTGCAAACAATAGCAACTACTGAGAGTTCAGGATTCAATTATCTCATTTAAACCAACACAAAAATATTAGTTATATTATCATATCACAAATGCTTCATCAAGAACATTTCTAATGAATTGTTACTTAAACAAAGTGAGTAATATGAAAAGCTATTTCGAATAGTTTATATATCCAGCTCTTTGCAATGTCACTAATTATCACCTATTATTATGCAGTCAAATTTATCTGTAGATTGCGTAAACTAAAATGTTAAACACCATAGGACATATATTGATTTTAGAAGAACGTTTACAATGTAACTCGGTAATTAAGACAATTTATACAAGTGATCTCTTAATAAAATGACTTCTACTATATAATTAAATCATAAAAAAATGCTTATTGCCCACGGAGCAGATTATTGAATCAATAAGAGTAATAATCTTAAAAAATGCTGTGTATTTTACTACAATCTAATGATATTTTAAAACCTTTTTAAAATATTATGTAAAGCTTGCAAAGTTATAGCCCCAAAAAGTGCTGTAGTCTAAAGTATATATCAATATACGAAAAAGCTCGGCCATATCTACCAAGAAATATGAAATTTAGATCAGCAAAAAAACAATTTCATAAACATGGATAACTTCTTCTAAGCATAATAGTTTTCAATTATTATACTACATTTAATCATACACGTCACTGCATGTGATAACCTAAATCTCGTATACTTCTTCTATGGAATGACCGATCAATTACACAAGAATCATATACTCTACCCTCCCTCCTCCCTCAACCACACTCCCTCATTCGCTCGCACTCTCACTCATTCTCTCTCTTTCACTCTCACATTTTCTCTTTCTTATCTCTGTCTACATGTACTGTTCAATTTATAAATTTAAATTAATGATTGAATAACTTGATTCTTGCTTTATACAACTTATATGACATAGTCATAATAAAATAAATGTTGTAAAAATTATATATCAACTGTATTCCAAATAGTAAAAAGATATTAATGACAATTTTAACGGACAATTGTCTCAAACACAATCGCAACAAACTGAAAAACCATTTGATTTGACACATTTCTATTGTTTCCGTAAATCAAAACAAAAATGGTTTCTACACGTCCCTGATTATTTTTAAACACAATAATAAAATTTACTTTTGAATAATTGCTGTTAAAATATAATACCGTGCTTTAAATGTTAATAAAGATGATTTATGATTGGATGTATCATTCAACAACACGGGTTGATCATGTTATTTAAACATTTATATTAAAATACTTGGTCCATTATATTAGGTATATCAAAAAGTAATTATTAAAAAACTACGCATTAGTTCTATCAAAGCCGTATTTATTATATTTAAATTTATGAATATTCACATTACATGCTACTCACAACAACATTCACAGCACATACAACTCACAGCACATACCACTCACAGCACATACCACTCACACAACATACCACTCACTGCACATAGCACTCACAGCACATACCACTCTCAGCACATACGACTCACAGCACATACAACTCACAGAACACATCAAACAACACACATCACAGAACAAGAATTCTACACAATTATATGATTTAGAATCTAAGATCAGTATGTACTTCATACATCAGCTCTACTTGCTATTATCTCGTAAATTATTTTAATTAATATACGCCATATTCTAGGAATATTATGCAAAATGATGAGCAGAATCGACAACAATATTTATAAAGTCCTGGAAATTTAATAGAACGATACTTTAATAAGATACTTATCAGTTATTTCGTATTATTCCGAACAATGTAAACAGTCCAGTTATATAATTCAGATGTATTGAATAGAATGGATGATGAGAATTCTCAAATGGCAATAACACATGATATATATATTAGAAAACGAATCCATAAAACCAATATCCTAAATTTTGTTATGGATGAATATACTGATTAATATCTTCATATCAGTCAATTCTAAATAAATTTCGATGTTCAAAATTGGACTATGTTTGAAATATATTGTTGCTTAAATGTTAATGTTACACATTGATCCTTTCGAAGAAATAATTTGTTACATTTAAAAACTTAGACTATTGTCAGAACTTTTGTCACAGAAAAATGAAAAAAATGTTTTAGTTATTAATGTTACAAATTATTTCTATCGAAGCAGTATTTATTACATTCTAACTTATAATCACAGCACATATCACAGAAAACATTTTGACGGTTGATAAAATATATAGCTTTATATATTAGTTATATAGTTTTATCTAATTATTATTCTCCGAAAAAAAAAACTATTAACCAATATATATTTCATACATCATCTCTACTTGCTATTATCTTGTAAATTGTTTTAATTAATGCACAATATGTTCCTGGCATATTATGTAAATGATGAGTGGAATTGACAACAACATTTATCAAAAGAATGGAGAATATAAAAATTCAAAAAATGTGTGGAATTACTTTATAAACAGTTGTATTTATTGAAGTTTTAATATTTGTTAGTTCCAAATAAGTTACAAATTACTTTTACTAGATTATCTATGAAATATACATATGAATATGGATTCTAAATTTTCATGAAAACGAATCGGAATATATATGTCGCAGAATATAAATCTTTACGCAAAGTTGATCAAGCTATTGTATTGACCCTTCTAAGAAATTCCATCAATGCATATTTCATAGATTAGTTCTATTTGTAATTGTAAAATGTTGTATTAGAAACATCAAATTTTTTTCGTTCGGAAATAAACAAAATTTCACTTGGTATGAAATATGTTGTTGTTTAAATATAATTTTTACACTCTGCCTCGAATGATGTAATGGTGTTTTAATAGAATAAATTATTTTAAACGCATATAACAGGAACAATTAAAGATTAACATAACATATATGCCCCAGAGAACTATTCGAATATTTTATATGACGGTTTTATTTATTGTTTCCTTATCAAACGTTTTATTTGATGAACTATAAAATTAAGGAAAACAACAGTACTACTCAAATAAAAAATTACATATTTAAGTATTAATATCTATAGTACTGGTGCTACAAATATATAATGTTATAGATATTTGCGTTTAATATATGTCAATTCCAAATAAATTTCTAGTTTAAACGATAGAAGCATACGTGTGAAATATTTTATTAATATACATTATCACACCGTCACGATAAATCAAAATAATTCTCGCTAAAAATATTTTGGGTTTGGATTTTTTTCACTAGCCTTAATAATGATCAAAAATTAACTACTAATTAACAAACGAACTAATTTCGAAGCGCGAAAATTATTCTGAAGGATTACTCTAAGAACTAATTCAGTCTAAATTCCCTGAGAAAAGTATTTGTGTATAAATACACTAGCACCATTTAAAATTAACTTAATGTTATATATGTGAAAAGATAACAGGACGACCTAAATTATCAGAAACCACTGGATTCTATCGCACTTTACCAGGATTTAAAGAAAATAAAGCAAAAAGTTACAGAAAAAAATTACATTCAAATTTTGAATTCAATTTTACAAACTTACTATTTTCCTTAGAATCCAGTATTATTAATTTAAAATATTTTAAAACTCTGTCTTGAAATTAATAAAATCAGTCAAAACATTCTTAAAAAAATCAAATACCATACATTCAATAAGGTTTTACAGAACTATTTAAAAATGTACATGAAATTAAACAATTTAAACCAAGTTTGAAAAATATTTTATGGTCAAAAATTTTGAATCTGTCAGTCCTCCTCGGTATGGAAAGAACGCAACAGTAATTCTGCAAAATTATAACTATAATATTTTGATGATAGTGTTTAGATCATTATTTATTATAAATAAATAAATTTGAGCGATATTAAAATACAAAATACAATGATATTTAGTGTAAATGTCTAATATACCTAAACTTACTTTAATTAATCAAAAGTGGTTTCACTCACACGGCGTCACCTGGTAAAGTGAACGTTTCTAACCGGAACCTTCATTTAATAAACCAAGGAAGTGTTCAGCGTTGCCAACAATGCTAAAACTGAATAATAAAGTTAATCCGTGGTCTAAAGTATAGGAATAATATACAGAATTTGGAGAAAATTAATTTATTGATAATTGGTTCTAACATATTTTAAATTATTATTAATTTTTATAGTTGAATTTGAGCTTTTTATTACTAACTATACCCGATTTTAGTACAGTATACAAATTTAATCATCATCATTATCTTATAATAAAAGGTCTTAAAAAATATACCGAACTACCCAGCCATGATATTAAATTATATATTAATTAATTATAATGTATATAAATATAAAAATATATATATATGAACTGATGACGTCAAAACATCGCAATGTTGCCCCATCAACTCTTCTCATAATCTAAATAAAATAATTAAACAAAATCACTGTTATCAAATATAATTAATTTGACATTATAGTACATCTAATGTATATGTTATTGAAGAACTTATAACTTTACGAATAACCGCAATTAATTAAACAGTTATAATAATTTGTAGCTGAGGGTTGAATTTAATTATACTTACATAAACCTTTTTTCCATACCACCCATGTGGTAGAATTCTAGGTGCGTTTTTTATGTAATGATAGCCCTGGAGGCCTAATCCAACTAATGAAGAACTCTGTATCCAAGTAATATATTTTACTTTCATTAGAGAGCAGATCTACCTTTTACACTTAGTTCTTGTTTCCTTCGCTTCGTTTCTTCCTTGTAAATACATTTTGATATCACTGTATTTCTCCATAGTTTGTGGTGTTAATACATCTATATATCATTCTTGATAAAATTTTCTAACTTATAATCACAGCACATATCACAGAAAACATTTTGACGAATGATAAAATATATAGCATTATAAATTAGTTATATAGTTTTATGTAATTATTACTCTCCGAAAAAAAAACTATTAACCAATATATATTTCATACATCAGCTCTACTTGCTATTATCTTGTAAATTGTTTTAATTAATGCACAATATATTCCTGGCATATTATGCAAATGATGAGTGGAATTGACAACAATATTTATCAAAAGAATGGAGAATATAAAAATTCAAAAAATGTGTGGAATTGCTTTATAAACAGTTGTATTGATTGAAGTTTTAATATTTGTTAGTTCCAAATAAGTTAAAAATTACTTTTATTAGATTATCTATGAAATATACATATGAATATGGATTCTATATTTTCATGAAAACGAATCGGAATATATATACAACTCTTGAGTTTCAGTTCATTTTGGGTTTGAAATTTAACCTAATCTAAATAAAATAATAAACAAAATCACTGTTATCAAATATAATTCATTTTAACATTATAGTACATCTATTGTATATGTTATTGAAGAACTTATAACTTTACGAATAACCGCAATTAATTAAACAGTTATAATAATTTGTAGCTGAGGGTTGAATTTTATTATACTTACATTAAGCTTTTTTCCACACCACCCATGCGGTAGAATTCTAGGTGCGTTTTTTATGTAATCATAATCCTGGAAGCCTAATCCAACTAATGAAGAACTCTATATCCAAGTAATACATTTTACTTTCATTAGAGAGCAAATCTACCTTTTACACTTAGTTCTTGTTTCCTTCGTTACGTTTCTTCCTTGTAAATACATTTTGATATCACTGTATTTCTCCTTAGTTTGTTCTGTTAATACATGTATATATCATTTTTGATAAAATTAGATTTAATTACTTTATTCTACATAACATTTGCCATATCTGCATTTGCATTTACCATAACTGCAAAACTGTATTCTTTCTCCCCTCACACATTTTAACCAAATACTGAGGTATATTCTGAACAATGACACACATATCTGTGCATACAAATCTTTCAGACTTTACAATAAGATTTCCTACAATTTAATTAAACTGTTAATTTCCAATCTATCTAAAATCTATCAATTCCACCATTATCAATTTCTGATCAATCTTCAATGTGTCTGATGAAATTCATTCAAACTGAAGATGTTATTAATCATTCTTATGTCCTATATGCAGAACAATATATCTGCAATGAATTGATATCTGGGACTTCAATTAAATCTCTTCGTTGGTAATGTGCAGTGCAGCTCCAACACGCTAAAACAATGTTTCAATAAGAATGGCAGCAGCTTAATATTTAACAGTAAAAATGCTTACATCTCTAACGAATTTTACTGGCCGCTACTTCGTTCCTATTCGAAGTAACTGATTATATACTATAGATATAGCTAACTATAGACATACGTATAGATATAGATTGTTTGAAACTTGGTGAATATATGTACAAGGTATTGTATGTTATTGTGGATCTGATGTGACAGAAAATCAGAAGTCGCTCAGTGTTGAAGCCATTCAGTTTGCTTTTTAAACACTAACTATTACATATAAAACCTTGTAGAAACATTGTACACAACTGCTACTATGGTGTAATGGTTCCAAACGGAGATCGCGGATTTGATTCCCGGCGGAGACAATAATTTTTTGTTGTTGTTTAGTCATAACACTTGTCAAATCACCTATGCAAGGTAGCGGACCGCGAGACATTAATTTCTATGGTAGTTTTTTATTCCTATTTTTCCTCATACGAGCTGCTTGGTCTACCCATTGTAATATTAAATAAAATAACTGCGTAATTTATTGAGTAAATATCTAACACTAAAAAGAGAAAAATAAAATATTTTTAATAAGAAAATTGCACCTGCTTCAAAAAATAAATAACAAAATTTGAGATTTTCAAAACAAACAGAAAATTTAGAATAAAATATGTATATAATAATCGTTGTAATAACTAAATAAAAATAAACAAAAACCGTATTTAACCTATCTACTGCAGGCATTGGATACTCTAGTATATACACACAATTTAGCTTACAATATTATTTTAATTACTACCAACTGATAACTTTGAAGTCGGCACCGAGCCCAAAAATTACAAAAATGATGATATAATTTTGTGTTATAATTAAATTAAATTATCAAGAAAACAAATCTAAATTAATGATTGTTTGGGTTGGATTATGTCTTTGATCATAATCCGAGCTCGACTCAAAGGCATCAATTGTAATCGATACGTATGTCCACTAAGAGCTTGATCGAGTAATCTCTTCAAATCCTTGTTAAATTTTTTTGGCTTTCCAGAGTGCTCTTTGTGCTCGGTATCAATATCAGCACTTTTAAAACATCGAAACTAGCATTCAAATATTGAAATCGATGAAGCGTAGTTGCAGTCTCGCACGACATTTAACGACCTTCAGCCGTCTTTTCCTTCAAAATGAAAGGAAACAATAAAACTTCCTGCAAATGCGATTTAGTTTTTACAAATTCATACATTTTTAATGCACTTAAAAATATGTGTTCGTTATCACGTCACTTCGTTCATAATGAAAAGTGGAGCCTCAAGAGTCAGTGAGGCTTCAACATTACGATTTAATACATAAGTAGCTCCATGAGTTATAAATTATTTAAAAATAACTTATAGGCCTGAGACATATTCGTAATATTAATAAAAAGTGAAAATACATAAATATTAAAATTTTATTATTAATATTGTTCTGAATACACGCACAATTTGCCCGCGACACAGCTATTTGTATGAAAATATCTAAGGCCGGATACACTATTTCGCTTATGGAAAGACTAAACACAATTTTGGTTTTCCCTTTATATTTGTATTAATTGAAAATGTTCGCCGGTATTCACAGTTATGAATAATTGCGCTTAAAATTTATATTTTCGATAAACCTTCGTTCGTTCGTTCCAATACTTCATCGCATAATATATGAATTTATATAATTTTTTGACCTACAATTAAAAACAGTAATATATTTTACTTTCATTACAAAGCATATTTACCTTTTACGTTTAGTTCTTATTTATTTCGGTACACTGTTTCCTTGAAAAGTTATTAAATGTCACTGTATTTCATCTTGGTATATTCTCTTATTACCCAACATATATACACATAAATAACTATAAATAGTACTTAGTCATAATCCCATATTCAGAAAATTTGATTCAAGTAAATAACTAAGCTGTTAAGTTCCAATATTTCCAATCTTTTTAACCATTCCGAAGGTATTACAAACCATTCCTATTTCCACCATGAATAACAATATATCTGTGATGAATTATTAAGAAATATTTTGACTTATAAAATCTAATCAATTGTTAATTAATTGTTATTAATCAACGTTTACGTTTTTCCATCAACTTTTATTGTCTTAACACTATTTCTATTATCATCTGGCCATGAGTGACTATTGGGTATAGTGGACTCTTTCTGATATATCCATGTCTCATCTAAATGCACAAATTTAAGCAATGAATCTTTCTTGATGCTATTATATGCTAAAAATATTTTCAATAAAATCCGCACCAAATTAATATTTAACGGTAAATATGCTTACTCCCCTATCTAATTTTACTGGCAAGACCTTTACCGTTTGATAACCTGTAGTTATTATAATTAATATTTTGAAGAATTTTGCAGACGTTTGACAACCGGACGACTTTTTCAAGCTGGTTAGTTAACATATTTTCTCTTCTGATTATTCGTCATTTCTACTTTACATAAATGAACAACGGATTAGTGAGTTTTAAAATCAGAATCTAGCCACATTGTGCAGCAAAATGCCGATGGGCAGTTTCGAACCGAAAAGACCGATCCCCAAATTTTACATTGGAAACGATATTAAAAAACTGAATATGAGTGTTTAAAACGTTATTAAATGAAATTATATAATTATAAGCAGTGCTATTTAAGAGTTTATATTTCTTTCGGTATTCTGTTATTCGCTTATTGTTCGAACTATGAAACACTTATGAAAAGTTTTGATGAAAAACAACTAATAATCACGTAATTTTTTGTTACACAGAACAAATTAATGTATCCGCTTTATCGGAAGCTCGAAAACCACGAGCTATGCGAAAATTTCATTCCAAGAGAAATTAACAAAATTCGAAAATAACAAAAATCGCCTACCCTTTTTGTTTACAAGATATTTTAATTTATGGTGAATTTGACATATAATTTGATGTATAGTGAACAGACAACCACTAAGAAAAATTGTTCTTGCCTATAGTTATTGTTCTGTAGACATAATATATTATTGTACTAGAGCAATTCTAAGGGTTATTAAGATTGTCCGTAAATTTTAGTGGTATTAACATCTGATTAACATTAATTACTAATTTCTTAAAATTGATGTTGCAAAGAATGTTGCATGAATTGACACAAAACAGTAGAAAGCAGTAGATATGAAACAAAAACAAACAATAAATAAAGTATTATTTTAATTTGAATACATTAATGAAGTAATGAAACTAACTATATAATTGATGGAACATGGATGGAAATTGGGTAGAACACATATAACAAATAGAAAACATTATGAATTAATAACAGTAAGCATTCGTAAACATTTTAAATCATTGATAAATATTTGGTTGTCGGATTATTGTTATAGTATATATGACTATACGACATTTTATTGTTTGAACTTTGTGTCAATTACTCTGCTTTTATTTTATAGACCTATGGTTTGAAAAATCAATAGTTAATTTTTTTCCAACAAAATCATGTATACTATGTTATATATCAAATATATTTTGATTACACTCAAATATATATATATATATATATATATATATATATATATATATTTACTCTGCTATGACAACCATGATTAACTTAATTAAAATTGGTGAAATTTTTTATCATTTTATTCTCCATTACAATTACATTTACATTGCTAATACATTAAAGTCTATAGATTCGGCATTTTATATTTATATCGACAATAAAAAAACTACAAAAATGGACAATTTCTAAACTGTTAGTCATTATCCCATAACTTCAAGTCTCTTTATCTTTTTATTGAATCTTTAATATAATGCCAAATTATTTTAAATTCCATTATAAGTCACCTCTTTACCAACCGACATTTATCTTGACTGGTAGGTGATAAAAGGAAGTCTATTTAAGAGACTAAAAAGGAATTAATTAAAAAAAACTAAGGCAACAACGTAGAACCATTCCTGTTATTATTTTAAATATTTATTATGTGTGTGTCATCGGAATTGTCCCTAAAAACAGTAAAAGTTTTACCACCTCACTTTATCTATATTTTAGATGCGCCATATTGTTCAGGTGGCCTATAAAGTTAGACTTGCCGTTTATTTTTATGTTCAGCAGCCAGTTCGTTCAATATAAATGAACTTGTAGTTTTACTGTTTTGCATATTGAATAAATTGACTGCACATATCCGCTTTCGTATGTGTTATCATAAAGCCAAAAAGAAGTCAAAATTTAAAAAGAAGCTATTCAACAACTATACTAATTACCACATAAAAATATATTAGTGGATTGGCAAAAAAAAAACATCATCTGTAAAAATTTTAGTTTAAGGCTGATTGATAGTTATTAACAGTCCATTTAAAAAGTCCCCGGCCTGGCAGATAGATGGCGCTACTAGAATTAAATCCATATGTTTTTTAGTTAGCCCTAACCCTCAAAAGATGGGTGTATAAATATTATTGTGAAAAAAATGGACAAAAAGGAAATTGGCGTGTTGAAGAAATATTGCTTTTTGAAGGAAAAAAATACAGTTGAAGCAAAAACTTGGCTTGATGCCGAGTTTCCGGACACTGCCCCAGGAAAATCAACCATCAAGGATTGGTATGCTAACTTTAGACACGGTGAAATGAGCACACAAGTTTACCGTCTTCGCAATGGACGCCCAAAAGGGGTTGTTACCGAAGAGAACATTTAAAATATCCACAAAATGATTTTGAATGGCCGCAAATTGAAATTGAATGAAATAGCAGATACTCTAAATATATCAAATGAACGTGTACATCATACCTTTCACGAATATTTGGGTATGAGGAAGCTCTGTGCAAAGTGGGTTCTGCGCGAGCTCACTTTTGACCAAAAACAACCATGAGTTGATGATTCCAAGCAGTGTTTGAATATGATCAAGCGTAATAAACCCGAGCTTTTGCGTCGATATGTGACAATGGATGAAACATGGATCCATCATTTCAATCCAAAGTCCAATCGACAGACATCCGAGTGGACTGCACACTATGAACCCGCTCCAAAGCGTGGGAAGACGCAACAGTCGGTTGGCAAGGTTATGGCGTCTGTATTTTGGGATGCACATGGAATAATTTTCACTGACTACCTTGAAATAGGAAGAACCATCAACAGCGACTATTACATAGCGTTATTGGACCATTTGCTTCACCAAGACAATGCACCGTGTCAAAAACCCAAGAATTGTTCCCTCATCCACCATATTCTCCAGATTTAGCCTTCAGCGACCATTTTCTGTTCTCATATCTCAAGAGAATGCTCACTGGGAAGAAATTTCTGTCGAATCAAGAGGTACTCGCCGAAACTATGGCCTATTTTGAAGCATAGGACAAATCGTATCACCCTTGAAGGGAATTATGTTGAAAAAAAAAACTAATTTTGCCAAAGACATGTGTTTTACTATGGTAGGCCGGGGACTTTTCTATTGACTTGTTATATTAGTGGATTAGCAAAAAATGCATCATCTGTATAAATATTAGTTTAAGGCTTATTGATAGTGATTATATTTCAATGAAAATCATTAACAGAATATTGATTAAAATTGATTGCACCTCATATAATAACATATTCACCATATTACTCGGGCGATTTTAAGTTATTGATATATATACTAAAACGATATATGTTTATATTAATGTATATTTAAATATTTGTTAAATTGCCAATATTGCGAATATTTAAAATAAATGAGATTCTATGCATATTTAAAACGGACAAAATACACATATCAACCTTTTCTTAAAATATTTCGCCACATTAAATGTATTAAACTATTTACGAAAAATAAAACATATTTATTGCTATAGTAAAATACATATATTTTTGATTCCGTTCTTTTGCAACAAATGGTTCAAGTTTTTCCTTGCTTTATTATCATTTTTGATATAACTATTTTTAATATCGCCCTCATTTAGCGTACAATCTAATTGCTTAACTTAATTTTTTTATTTAAAAACAGGTGTTGCTTAATTATGATGTGCTAGAATTTAACTAGATTATTTTAATAATATACCCGCTACTATGCCAATAATATACTAATTACATTAATCAGTAAATTTATACTATTAATTAAGATTAACTTGATAATTAATGTTAATAGAGCGTTAAGTAATGTATAGGCATTTGCATGTATTTTGATCAGCAATATATATTGTTGAAAGGGCGAAATTTCTATGCAAACAGTTGTCAAACAGTCTAGCCGAACCGTTAAGTTCAATGATTTTGATATTTCGCTACATAAAATAGTAGTTTTCTATTTTATTTTTAAATTAACTTTTGGTGTTCTCTACATGTATTGCATTGAGTTCAATTATATTCAATTTTGTTCTTTGGTTTTAAGAACTTTGCTGTCAAACCCAATCAAATAAATTTAGAAATTTATACTGATGCTGCTCTATTATATACCAAAACTGACTATTGGTTTCAAGGATTTAAAAGTTATCAATTTTGAAGCCAAATGCAGCCTAGAGGGCCAAAAGTGCTTGAAAACAATTGTAAGACCAATTGGATGAAAACCTAGCTCAAGCTCTCAAAAATCCTCCAAAGAATTTAACGGTGAACAGTTTCTAGACGTTTATTTGCAATATAGAAAATCCAAAGAAGGGGAAAGGGATAATACAAGAATTAAATTAGAATGCTGTTACGGACTTGTTAGAATCTCCATTTTATTGCTATTTAAGTATTAAAAAATCTTCTATTGCGTATTATAACTTAATCAAATAAGAGAGCCAATACCGAAGCGAAGCTGTTGATAATGTCTGTGGGTGTGTGTGTAATTGCTGTACTTATGTTGGGATTAGCAAGCAGTGTGTTACTAGTTCCTGATAAAAATAGGAAAATCTGCAGACACCAACGTGTTGAAAAGACAGAGTATTTTCAGATTACCATTTATTCATTCTATGCAGAATTGCATGAATGGTATACAATTCCTAAGTTCTGAGAAAGTGAGCAAATATTCTGCTTTCAAACGCACACGAATGAGTTTTTACGAGCAAGTTGAAAACTCTATCGATTCCTGGATTGCTTCTAATGCTATACGCTATACGCTATTGCATCTCAAAGGGTTCTGCTGCAATCAGCGTATACAAAAGACATAGCGCCCATAACGTTATCGTGGCGTAACTTATCAGAATACATGCAAACACATAATATAATATTGTTACGCTTTAGCGAAATTGCAATTTATTTACTATTTTCTTATTAATAACATATTAAGTTTAAACAGTTATAATTTAGTATAAATTGATTCAACAAGACATAAATTGTTATATCCTTACGATACAAAATATTAAAATATATCGATTACAACAAATCACAATAAACAATGTCTTAAATTTACAATTAGCTAAACCTCCAACAGTACAGATTTTCTTTCCGATCAATTCAATTTAAACTGTAACAAAAATTCAATCGCCTACATTGTACCGCAATATCTCGAAACGGAAAGCACCAGAAAAAAATGTAAATTTATTCGGGAGACCGAATCGGTCTAAATTGAAAGGGAACACGACCTAGATTAGAACTTTAAACGTCCGTAAATTTACGATATATTTGTATATAGTGGCAAGTACCTTATATGATACATACTGGCAAGAAATTAAATATAGAAAATATTATTACAAGAACATGTATGATAAATATACTAGAAAAAAAAACTTGGAGGCGCCGGGCATCGCTCCCGGTACCTCTCGCATGCTGAGCGAGCGCTCTACCATCTGAGCTACGCCCCCTGTTGAAAAAACGGTTTTTTTTGCAGACTGGAATAAATAAATTTAAATACAACATAATGAATTAAACATAACAGAGAACACACGTCACCAAGATGTTTAATTTATTGCCTGCCACACTTTGTAAGCTCGTATTAGAATCAGATTATATTTTCCTTCTCATTTTATTCTAGTTAAAAAGAGGTATAATTCTGATACGTTCCATATTAATTAAATCAACCAACCAAAGTCGTTCGGTTATTTAACGTCTGTAAAATTCTTCAAAACATTAGATATAATAACTGCAGGTTAAAATCTGGCAAACATTATTTCAACGTTTCGCTTGTCTTGGTAAACTTTAAATGACTGCTTTTTGTTACTTTGATTGAAAACGCCGAACCCATGATTTGTTAGAATCCGTTACTTCGAACAGAAATGAAATAAAGGAGGCCCCCTCTCGCCAGTAATGTTCGTTAGGGAGGTAAGAACTTTTACTATCAAATATTAAGTTTGCCTGCTTGGTTGACGTAGCGCTTTAGTCGACAGGATGGTCATCATGCTTACAATCTTACAGTAACTTGGTCATAAAATTATGTTTGTGATTCTTTAACAATTTTAATTGTCCTTAGGTAAGGGTGCAAAATCCGAAAAGGAAAATGATCCCATTCACGCCAGTAACTGGGTAACAAGCTGGGTAACACCGGATGTAATTTTGGATTCACTGAGAAGAAACCTCATATGAAGCTGGCGAAGAATCAAGATCAGCTGGATGTTAGCTGTATCAGAGGTCAAATATATAAAATATATAGAGTGAGAACATTTTTCAATATAAACATAAATTAATATAATTATTTCAGAGGAAACCTCCGGAAATCAGAGTTGATACGGAAACATTACAATGTTTCAATGTATTCATACATGTATTCATAAATATCCATAACGCATTACTAAAAAAGACCATGCCTTATAGTATTATCTAAAGTAAAAGCGAGAGAGTATAACCCTTTAAGGGAATAAACTCTTCCAATAAAACTGCCCATGCACGTCATCAAAATTGATAAATTGATAGTTGATGCCCCAAAAAATTTATTTTTTGTTTATTTTACCTCTGAAAACTAAATACAAATGTAAATAAAATAACAAAATAACGTTACAAATTATAATTTATTTTAATATTTTAGTACATATAATGCTTATTTATTAAAAACCTAAACTACAATTAATTAAACAGCCACAATAATTTTTAACCAGGTTAGACCTGTTTTATTATATTTATATTTACATTGATATGACAACTGTGTCGACCAGTACCAACACAAGTCGAATATTTTGTATATGGCAATATGCTCCACAGTGTTGGTAACATACATTAGCTGTTTTATCTGAAGGACTAATCTTAGGCTCCTAAGGAAGCTAGAAATATAAATATACTCCGAAAAAACTTGGAGGCGCCGGGCATCGATCCCGGTACCTCTTGCAAGCTAAGCGAGCGCTCTACCATCTGAGCTACGCCCCCACAGACTTTTAAAATATAACTGAGTATAAAAGACTATAGATAATATCTAGAATAATTCTAATTAAAAAAAATATAATCTAAACTAGGACTAAAACGAATTTTTAACAAAATCGTTTTTAAATTCTAAAGCTAATAAAATCTTTCAATAAACTTTGAATTTCACTAACGTTTTTTTTATCTCTATATATATATATATACTATTGTTTTAAATTAATATATTTTTCACATAATTATCTTATTTGGCATTAACGGAGCATCTCTATAGTTGTTTTGTTCTGTACAACCCACCGTATTTTTGTTTATCTAAGATTATCTGACCTTTGCCAATTCCTTTATAGGCTCTTTTACGGTCGGTAATCCCTAAGTCTCACACTTGCCCAAAAAAAAGGATAAAAGATATTGAGTTTATCCCAAAATGAATCGAAAACCAAACGGCTCTTCCATTCCATTGACCAAAAAATCCTCCGACATCATGTTTAAAATTTACTAAACACTTGACTTCCTTTAAGACTCTCTATTTAGATGGCATATAATTGTAACGTGTGTATAAATTATTTTATGTCTTTTATTGTTTTCATTTTTCCCTTTCTCATTTTATTCCATTTAAAAAGATATACGAGGAAAAGAAAAATGTATTAGGAGAGACTGAATACTAACTGTTTTGCAGACATGGGAAATGCATTAGAGGGAATGCAGTGATCAAATAAAATTGTATTAAGAAAAATCTACACATGTAGTAACAAAAGAGACTAAGAAGAAAAAATCACAGTAACGAAGAAAACAAGAACTAAGCATAATATGTTCTTTAATGAAAATAAAATACCAAAAGGAATTAAACAGGAAAATTTCCTCTTCTGGAGTAGAGATATGAAGCACCACTTTACTAATATCTTTAGACATCTAGACCAATTCAGATGGGATCTACCAGAAAACAACAAGTTTTGGGAGGTAAAAAAGGTATTATCAGAGCCTTAAACACCACTAACATCAGCAAGCGCTAGCACTAACTTAAGGTTATTCTCGTGTCTCAGAATGGGTCACTGCAAACTGACCCATGAGTTTCTCATTAAGAAGTCCGCCACTGTGCGTCGAATGCGATTCCTCAATATCAACCAAATACATACTAATCGAATGCCGAAGATACAACTCGCAAAGACTGTTGATCAACCTGGGAGAGACGATGGACGAGTGCCTTAGGCTGGAGAACCTGGACAAACTGATTTTCTAACCGTAACAGGATTATTGCTAGAAATATAATAGTGCGTATCTGTGTAATATCATGCATGTTCGTTCAATTTTTTTGATCTTGTACCCTTATCTCTGTCATGGGTTATACGACCATTATACGGTGGCATTCATATATCCATGTATCTATATGCTTTTACAAGTTTTGAATGTCATCTTGCAACATACTTGTAGTAACATTATATACTTAGACTGATACTGTAAATGTGTTCTATATTGTACATCTGCAAACAAACCCTAAATAGTCCCGGAGGCTGATTGGTCTATAATATACAAATAAATAAATAATTGTGTAACCCTTTATCAGATGATAACGCACATTATCAATATAGGCACTTATATTAATACCCTGGGATAATGACAATAATATTTTGTATTATTTAATTAATACATTGTTACTAGTCGTTTCCGTCTAACCTGCAATTTGTCTTTACGCTAACTTAAATCTAGGTATATAACTAAGAGGACCCATCGGCCCTAACTCAGTCTCTGGTGAAATAATGTTTATACATGTCACTGCTGAATTTTTTAATATATGCACCTAACTACACAACACTACACAAGATCAGATGGTTTGTTTCTTTTGAGTCTGTGTCCTGTTCTGGTGGTATCCAAAAGTTGCAATATTTCAATATTAGTACGAGAACGGAGTTTTTCCTCGTGCCCCCTTGCAATTCTCTTGATTTCATTAATTCTTATTTTCCAAGCTTGTGTCCAATTATTTATATTGTCACTTGCCTGTTGTAATTTTCGTGAGGCTTCTTCACTATTGTCTCCGACAGTTATAATCGCAGTATCATCAGCAAATGTAACCATCGTGATATTTTCCATTTGTGGTATATCACAAGTATAAAGTAGATAAAGCATTGGTCCCAGTACACTTCGTTGTGGCACACCTGCTTTAGTTTCTTTTATTGTAGTGTAAGGTTCTTCTTGCTTGACTCTAAATATTCTGGTTGTAATGTATGATTTTAATAGTTCGGTGTGTTGTTTTGGTAGCATTTTCTGTATTTGTGTATCTGTATTTCTGCATTTTTTCTTATCTATCCAGCTTTCGTAATAGTTTAAGTAGCAATTCGTTGGTGGTTGCTTCATCTTCCTTTGAGTCTCTTTGGTTATTTTGACTGAAACTTTGCGCATAAGTCATTTCACCATTATCGTTGTTATATTTTTTCGGTTCTTTCTTTTCACTCATTGTTTCTTGACATTTAACTTAAGCTACTTTATTTATCCTTCCTTGTAATGTTTTAGCAACTACACATCCTCTATAACTTGCTGGATGCGCTTCATTGCAGTTTGCACATTTCGGCTTAGCTTCTTTGGGTTTTCTATACTCTGCGGTGATATGTTTACATGAACATTTTACACATCTAGGTGCCCTTCTGCAGAGTTTCTGTGTGTGTCCATGCAATTGACATCTTTTGCATTGCGGTATTAAGTTGGATTTTTTTAGAGGTTCAATTTTTATTTCAACCCTTAAAATTATTTTAATACTAAAATGGTTTTTGTGTCCATATTATGTTCTAAGGCTAACATAAATAGAGGTAATGGCTTCTTGTGTACTAAAATTTCTCCTTTATTTCTGGTCTTTTCTTTTTTTAAAATAATTGTCGCATTTAAGCATTTAAGCCAATTTTGGTTTAGTTCTGCGATAATTTTTTTACCTTTAGTTGTTGATGGAAGCCCTCTTACTATAATTTTGATGTCTCTGGTTTGTTTGTTTTCATAAGAGTGCCATTGCAGCTTCAGCAACTCTAAACAATTTATTATTTTTGTGAATATTGTACGACATTCGGCGTTCAGTTTTATTTGTCCATTTTTGTTTTATTTGTCCATTGTTTAGTACCGTTGCTTTGAATACTATATAGTTAGACCTCAGTGTTTCGTATAGCAAATCAAGTCGGAAACATTACTTACGATAATTAGGGGTGGCTTGGGCATTCTAATTTCTTTATTTTGTTCATTATTTTGTTTTATTTTTATTTGCTCTAGTGAAGATCCTGGAGAATTATTTGCTTTTATTTTTTATTTTTAACCGTTATCCAGCCTACTTCTTTCTGCAATTCTTCTTCACCTGTTTCGTATATAGCAATTGGACTGCTTTTGTTGGCTTGTTGGTTTATCGTTGTTTTGTTCTTGTTCTCAGAGCCTTGTTTATTTAGTTGTAGCTGGAGGGCATTTATTTGTTTTTGCATATTGGTTAATGCAATTTCAAGACACTCCCGCGCCGACTTTTCGTTCATCCACGCATTGTCTGTTCGTTCTGGGTTCTAGTTGTGTTCTCTACATTCAAAACTGCAATATGTGATACGCCTGATATCGACGTTTCAATTTTATCTATTTTTTGTGCAGTGTTCTTCTCCATATTTTTTATATATTGTTGAAATAATATTGTTATTTTTATGTTACAAATTATAGTACGCCGCATTTGTGGTCCAGATGTTGAGTTTTCGACCCTTAACGTTTTATGGTATTTTGCATGTATTTTCTACGGTACTGACCTTTTTACCGATCGCACTTTCACTTTTTCACCAGTCTGTAAAATGTTATTGTTAAACTTTTTTTAACGCCGCATTTGTGACACAGATGTTACACTTTTGTTTCGTTTCACTGGCCGTCTCTCCTAACACGTCTTTACTCTCTGAAGGTCAAACGCCGACTATGACAATAATATGAAAAGTAAAAGAATATTTTAGCTACAATATATTTGTTTTGGCACAATTTTGTTAAACAACTGAATATTACGGGTTTTATAACATATGTATGCTCATAACGCTTGTTTATTAACATATTAAATATGCATGGCCATGATAATATGAAATTAAATAGACTTACTAACTAATTTGGACTAATTTACTAAATGCAAACTGTTTAAATTAGCGAAGATCGTGCTTTTACACTCTGGAAATTTACACCCTTGTTCACTGCGAACTATTAGGTTCATTAATAATGGGGTGTTAATTGACCTAGGAGTTTAGCTTCAGATAATACGGGATCTACTTGTAATTATTTATTAACTGTCTATCTCGCCGTGTATATCAACAGATAACGTTAGGTTCCGCTTCTAAAGCGCACTGCTGGAAATTTGCGAACTCATCTTAACCATCCTGCAGTATAATACACTTACGAACCTTGATGTCTCCATTTGATTAAACCGCCCTTCGGTGCTCGACGTGGTGATTTACTGATTGTAACCTCCGTACGTTTATCAAGACTAAATAATTCGTTTGCAATTACTACTAGCTTAGTATATTTTATACAGAGGGGATAGGCAGACTAATATAAATCATGAAATATGAAAACAATTAAAGCACAACCACTTCAAGTACTTCAAAATACTATTTTATTTTAAGGAAAGAGGAGGCGATTTGTTATAGGCCAAAATTCTGTTTTGTACCATTCGACCTTAACATAAGCACATGAATGTACAGTGTAGCCCGAAACTAGCAACTTAAGAGTCGCAAAGGGTGTTATTTCCTCCTAAAAATAGACAACAGGTATGGACGTGTCCCATCTGGATATTATATAGTTCTAATAAAATTATTTTTGAGTATCGCCTGTATCTTTGTCCACCAATTATATCTGCTGATCTTCTAAATGACACTGTTTCTACCCAAATCTTCATTTCATCATTCATTCATTTCAATCTTCATGGTATTTTTTCATTCAATCTTCATTTTCATGGTATATGCTGGAATGGAATAGCCAGTGTTAGAACTACGAATCAGAAACTGAACTATTAGAACCCGCCTCTGGAGGCCGTTCCCATTGAATTAAGAACTTGTATCCAAATTCTAGTAGAATATATCAGTCCGCTTTTGGTCACTTTAGGCCAGATCACCCAGAATTGTGATTGTTGCACTAGGTATCTACAAACTAAAGGTCTTTTTCAAAACTTGTTGTCTCTAATTGCAATATAGGTAGGGGTAGGGTATATATAGGTAGGGGTCTCTGAGCACCTCCTATCCACATTTTGAAAGTTTGCAGCTTGACCTGCAATACTTTTACCTGAACTGCACTTAATTATACCAAAATATGCTTCGAGTAAGTACGGAACTATTGCATAACTGTTTGGGTCTCTTGAAAATTCATATAATTTATTTCATTTGATGGTAACCAAACGAACTCAAATGAAAGCAGCCATATAATTTCATTGGAATTTTACCGTCTATACCAGTTATGGAATATGAACAGGTTTAAGACCCAAATATTATAAATTTACTTTAAAATATTATTTTATTTTAAGAAAAGAAGAGACGACATATTGAACGGCAATTAAATCTTACCTGGTTACGTTTGTCAATGGTGCACCGATTTCGCATGTTAATCGAATAACGTATTTATTAATAGACATGCTTAATTTACTATAAGTATAACAGCTACCGTACAGATGTTAAATTGAAACAGAGTTCAAGTTTTTCATGTTTGTCGTATTTTTGTTTTTATTGTAATAAATCCTTTTTTAGGCGCACCATCTTAAAGAAAAAAAATCCCCTATAACTTCGCAGATTCGGCATGTTACTGCGGTTTAGATGCTGCTTATTTCTCGCGTATCATTGATTTATACATTGAATGCCGTTGAAATTTTCAATGGCACAGGATTCATCAGTTGTTAATATTTTAGTTTATCTTAACTAATTGTTAAGCTATACGGTTTTGCAAACCACAAACATTGGTATCAACAAAAATGGCACAAATTATCAGCGAACATTAGTTCAGTCAAAGAGTTTGCAAAATTTTTCCTGGACGCCTTGTGTCTGTAAATATTATCCGCATAAATTTGCAACACCACTATGATATCGCCTTCGTGTATACTTACGCGAACCTCAATTGAACTGAACAAATGAGATCCACTGGAAAATGTTGAGCTTCCAAGGCTGCCCAAATTGGAAACAAAAGCCTGTCTACTACTCAGTATAGAATCATTAAGAATGGAAAGCACATTCGAGCCGTATAGGCGAACACTCGCCAAAAATTCTTGATTTAAGCTAGAGATAAGATTCCCAGCTCTGCAAAACAAAAATGCTCATTTAATGTTCAAAGCCTCTAAGACCCCAAAAACTATATTAACCATATATAATTAAAAAATAAAGTAAATAACAGAATAAGAGAACTAAAATGAGAGCATCGGGAAAGTTTTAGTAGAGAAATGGAGGGTGAGATGCATGGTATACAGAAACGCTTTTAGAAAATGTAGAAAGTTGCGAAACGGGAAGTATCACCCAACGAGTACACATTTACTTTCGGTAACTCGTGTAAAGGAAATCCACAAATGCTGACAGAGCGATCGAAATCGAGTTTGAGTACAGAGGTAACCATAGAAATTGCGAAATTGTGAAATAGTGAAGGACACAATAATATCAAAGATATGGAGAAACACCATAACCATCTCATTATTTAGACATGGAAAATCTCAGACCCAGCAAATTACCAGGGAATATCCTTGTTGGGAACTTCCATGAAACTGTTTACATGCTTATTAAAACAACGAGTAATCAACAACTTTACAATAAGTGAGGAACCACAGAGATTGGAGGGGGACTGGGGTGTAAAACCCACTATAATTCAAAACACTTTGTATATATAGCCAGTGTAAAGTTATAACCAACGATACAAAACAATGAGTTCATGTCGTGTATCACTAAAACGGTAAATATTTTATTAAAGCCTTCAGTGGAATCTTGTCATGGAATTTTTAAACAATTTGCACTTTAAACCATCCCAGAACTTTTATTTTCTACTCATTTATGTTATTTTATTTATTTATTAAAATTGTTTAATTTAACAAACGTGAAGCTAAAATAAATAAATCCTTATACTTAGAGGCCATTTAAAAAAAGGTCAATCTGTCAATATTTTCAGCTGTTTTCCGTGTCACTCTCTTCATAACATAGGATTTAAATGTAAAAAATCGTATTTTGCATATCTGATATGAAACTAAAACCGAACGTAAATTAGTTAAAAAATCATCGTAGAGGAAAAAATCCCTAAATCCCAACTCATAAATAATTTCGTTTAGAAAAAGCGCCGGACTAATTCTTCCAACATTAGATAATGGATGGCTGGTCGAGCTCGACAATGATAAGGGTAGTTTTCAAGTTGCTGTAACCGATGACTATTATCTTGAAAGTATTTTCGAGCAAATTAATCTATTTTATTAGACGCTATATTTGCTTTACTTATATAATAAATCAATTGATCACAATGTTGCTGGATCAACTTTGATTTTGTAATTGACTCACAATCAACCAAAATTCTAATCTAAATAAAATAATTAAACGAAAATACAATTATCAAATATTATTTATTTTAACATATTAGTACATTAAATGCTTATATTATCGACTATAGGACTTGAAACTATAATTATTTATACAGTTATAAAAGTTTGTAGCTTATGTTATGTTTTATTATAATTACATTACACACCCCCTTTAAGATAGAGTTCTAGGCTCCTTTTTATATAGTTATAGCACCTGGTGGCTTAATCCACCTAATTAACAATTGTACAGTAATATATTTTAGTCTTTTTTAGATAGCATATTTACCTTTTACGCTTAGTTCTTGGATCTTTCAGTATAGTGGTTCCGTGCAAAGACATTTTGATATCACTATATTTCTCCTTAGTTTGTTCTGTTGATACACGTTTGTTTTCTTGATAAAATTAGATTTAATTACTCCATTCTCCTTAATGCATTTGCCATATCTGCAAAACAGTTACTATTCTTTCTCCACTGACACATTTTAACCAAATGCTCATATATATTCTGAACAATTACACATATATCTGTGCACATCAATCTTTTGCACTATACAAAAATATTTTCTACAGTTCTCATATATTAATAATATACTCACCTTTACTTGTTTCCACTCTCATCACCGTGCCTTAGAAATTGAGAGCATTGAATCATATCATATTCAGAAAGTAACATTCTAGTGAATAACTAAGCTGTTAATTTCCGATCTATCTAACATTTCTTCACAATCCACCCTTAAATTTATTCTTCAATATACCTATTGAGTTGACCCAAACCGGAGGTGTTATTAATTGAAATAATAAGTAGTAATATTTCCATTAGCTCCCAACTCTTCTATATCTTTCAGACTATCAGTTTCCTTTGAAATAATTGTATTAAATTATGTTTGCATTTAACAATTACTCATTATTTTTATACTTTTCATATATTTAGTCTCTGATAGAGCTAACATCAAATTAATCTTGATTCGTCGCCCATTTCCTATAGGGACGTTATTTTTTTCGGCGAATTCAAGATTGTATTTTTCGTTTGAGATAATTCAGTGGCCATGTCCATACTAAAACTCAGTGCATCTCAGTAACAAATATTTTCGATAAAAATCACAGCAAATTGATATTTAACAGCAAAAATGCTTACCTCTCTAACGCATTTTACTGACGAAAGGGGGGCCTCCGTATCTCGTTCTTGTTCATAATAACTTATTAGAGATTAGAAACAATATGTTCTGTTTGGCTTCGGATTTTTTAATCTGAGTAATAAACAGCGATTTGAAATTTATAAAAATAAGCAAAGCACTAAAACAACGATTGCCAATTAATAACCTCCTATCACTATTGTTTTGAAGAATTTTGTACACGTTTGACAACCGGGCGACTTTAGCAGGCTAGTTTGGTTACACGTTCGACCTTATCAGACGGCATTGTATCACTTTTTAACTAGAATAAAATGAGAAGGCAAATATTGTCTGATTGTAAAATGGATTTACAAATTGCGGCATGCAATATATTAAACATCTCGATGACGTATGTTCAAAACTTCTTTTGGTAAACTATATATTAAATCTAATATTACATTGAGTATAAGGGTTATGTTCTTTAAAATGACTTAATTGTTACCTGAATTTTAAAGCCTTGTTCGAAGTGAGTTATCTATGATAAAACATAATGTTCAAACATTGTATTAAACGGTTTACAGTTGTAAAATGAGCTTTGTACATTTTAGTTTACATTTAGATATAGCAGATTCCATTAAATAAAGGAAACAATTATAATGTACAAGAACTACCAGAAAATTATCAAAATACCAAATTAATTTAAAACAAATGGAGGTAGGAATAATGTAATCATATTTAAATATTATGGAAAAAATCGCCCACGCAATATCGGTAGCGTTTGTTTAATAAAAAATCATTACTAAAAATATATTTTCATGCCCCTGCAGCTGTTTTATTCCCAATATGGAAAAATTTTAAATTGCTTTTTCCTTTTTTGTGTTACAGAAATAGCATACTATGCATGTTTGGTTAAAATACTTGTCATTGTTACAGTTTTTTATATATTCAGGCATTAATTCATAGCCATACAAAATGATTAAAGAAAAACCAATTTGGGATTTTTGTAATAATCTACTTAAAGCTCTGTAATGTTTATTCAATGAAGCCATACGAATTGACGTTTAAAAGTATTTGAGAGGGACGATTGTAGAAATTATGTGATGTTTATGATATGATTAGTGAGAATAGTAAAAAAATTTATGGAGTTTCCGTTTGAGAATTGCTTCTGAAATGAAACGAAAACGAGACATTTTGAAATCAAACAAATCGTGTTTCAAAAAAAAACAACATAAGCTGCTCCAACCGAACTAATTAAAGAAAGAAAAACCACAATTGATCTACAGAAAATGAGTTGTCTTAACGATAGTTTTGGACCGTGTATATTTTTAATGACCCGGCAAAAATTGGCTGACAAACTTTACATTCCAACTAACTGTAATTTAGGCTTCTGCAAAACTTTCTTAAAAAATAACTGACTGAATAAAACTGATTTTGAATTTTAATTATATATATATATATATATATATATATATATATATATATATATATATAGCTCTTTCAAACTGAAATAATATGAGACGGAAAATATTTAATAAATCGAAATACGCCTAAATCAAGCAACAAACATTTTGGTCTCCGGCCGACGCGCTGCCAACTTACACGATTCGTCGTTTCTGTTACACGTAAATAAACCAAGAACGCCTTAAGTCTTTAAATTAAAATCTGACCGCGCCGTACCACAAAATGACAAAATGAAATGAGCAATTTTGAATCGGAAGAAAAATCCTTAATTTTTATTTAATATTTATTTTATTAAATTTTAAACGTTGCTAAAACGGAAAGTTAGTGGTTAAAAACATTATTAAACGAAGTTATTTAGTTTTAAGCAGTGTCATTTAAGATGTTGTATTATTCTCATATTGTTGGAACTATTTAAGTGTTTTGGTATGTTTGGATAAATCCGATCAAGTATGATTACGTAAAGTTTTATTTTAATTTTTTTGTAGATATAACAATTCAATATGTCCACTTGATGTACCACCATACGGTATGAACTGATTGTAATTGATATAGTTCTACACACATAGTATATCATTGTCTAAGCTAATTCTAAATGTTATTAAGATTTTTTTTTAAATTTTACTTATATTATCTTCTTATTAATTTCATGTTATTTTAGTTAACGCATTTCTTAAAAAGGCACTAAACGAACCTCGCAGCTAATAAATACCTTAATTTGTACATCAAGGGTTAAAATGAGTATCGCAAAGAATAGAATATTGACAATTATTTTATATATTTCAAAGTAGAAGGCAGTAGAGAAGCAAAATGGAAAAAATCAAAAGTGAGATCAAAGAGTGGACAATTTAGTTAAAGAAATTATTCTTTAAATCAACCTGACAAATTTATGATTATTGCAATACATACTTTAGAAATCTGTGGATAATATTCAAAGACTATATGAATACATAAATTAAGTAATGTAGATACTCAATGTTTTAATTGAAACTAACTACACAATTTTCACAGGTGGACCACAGAACATCTAAAACAAATTATGAATTATTAATAGTAAATTTGTTAAAATTTTAAATAATTAATAAATATTAAGTTATTAACGATTTATCATAAAAGTTATATAACTATATGACATTTTATTTTTTCAACATTGCATCAGTTATATCTGCTATTTATTTTATATACCTAAGTTCTGAAAAATCAATATACTTGTAGATACAATCCTTTGATACACCATTCAAAATTGTTAAATATTAATGACGTTGGTTATTGTTTCATTTATTATACCATATTTATTTTTATAACATAAAAGTAAAGAAAGTCCATATATCTTATATTTGAGTTATTGCAGTTATGAAAATAATGTTATGATAATTTGTTATCAGATTCAGTTTAGTGTTAACTGCATATTACTGTTAAAAAAATACATTAATTTTTACATCAAAAGTTAAAATTGGTGTTGCAAATAATATTAACGAGGGTTATGAGGATTACGAGATTAACAATAGATGTAAATTTATATTTTTATTTCCCCGTTTGTAGGGAAGTCTGCTATCACAAGTCTAGAAAGGTCTTTGCGAAAAAAATGTTTACACATTTTCTAATTTTTTTTTAATAGCAAAGCCTATAAATGTTTTAAATAATATCGATATATCCATGTTTTTCTCCGCAGTCCACATCTCTTATTTCATTATTAACGCTAACACTTACCCATATGTATAGGTAACAAAAAAATTGAGTTTGAGTGGAAAAGATTTTCTACCGCAAACTAATAAACAAGTAACATCGGTATATAATGTTCAATAGTAATCAATGTATATTTACAAGGCTAAGACTTATAAAAGACTAAAGTTATAAAGAATTTAAAGAAATTCTTAATGTATACAATGTTTCTTTAACATTTCAGTCTACCTTAATAATAATTTATATTATATTTATTCTTTGATGTAAATATTTATTATTGAATAAAAAGAACAATTAAGACTATAATCAATGATTAATAAAAGTATCAAATGTAAGCAGATGACTTCAATAGTGTTATACGACTAAGTTCTACTTTGTTTAATCTTCCAAAAAGGACAGTATTTATTTTGGACATTACGAACAATATATTAATATAATTGAAAAAAAAATTTGCGTGTTCGAACGTATCAGACAGCATTATAACTCTTTTAACCTGAAATAATGTGAGACGAAAAATATTCAAATAAATAAATTCCAATAAAAGCCGGTTTGGTGGCGCAGTGAAAAAGGCGAAGGGACGGTCCACCTACTGTTGCGATAGCCGTGGGTTCGAATCCTGCTGTGGCATGGTCGTAAATTTATGTTTGTGATTGTTTAAAATTTGTGAATGTTCTAGGCAAGAGTGTAAAATCCGATAAGGAAAATGATCCCAGTCACGCCAGTAACCAGGCTGGGTAAGACCGGATGTCTTCTGCGATGATTTCTAAAGTTGGTCACTTGCCAGTCGGTAGGCTTTAATGCTGAGGACAGTGGTTCGGAGCCCACGTTAAACTTTAGGCCCAGTCTAGATAAACCCATAGTTGGTAAAAGGAGACTTTAAATTATATCAAAAAAAATTTCAATAAAACCAAATACACCTAAATCAAGCAACAAATATTTTGGTCTCTGGCCGACATGCTGCCAGCTTCAACTTTTTACAATGTATTATTCGTCGTTTCTGTTGCACGTAAATAAACCAAGAACGCATAAGTTTTAAAATTAAAATCTAATACTTACCCATACTTATAGGTACCAAAAAAAAAGTGAGTTTTAGTAGAAAAGATTTTCTACCACAAACTAATAAACAAGTCACGTTGGTATATAATGATCAATAGTAATAAATGTATATTTACAAGGGTAAGACTTATAAAAGACTAAAGTTATAAAGAATTTAAAAAAATTCTTAATGTATACAAGGTTTCTTTAACATTTTGGTCTACCTTAACAATAATTTATATTATATTTATTCTTTGATGTAAATATTTATTATTGCATAAAAAGAACAATTAAGAGTATAATCAATGATTAATAAAAAGTATCAAATGTAAGCAGATGAATTCAATAGTGTTATACGACTAAGTTCTACTTTGTTTAATCTTCCAAAAAGGACAGTATTCATTTTGGACATTACAAAAAATATATTAATATAATTTAAAAAAGTTAAAATATATATAAATTTTTGTAATACATATTTAACATATACATAATTTATTTTTAAACAAAACCAAAATCTTATATATATATATATATATATGTTCGCCGATTTCTCCGTCAATTGTGGGTGGAGTTTAATACTATTTTTATTCGAAAGAGTGCACTTCCGAGGTGGTCCCATTGGTAGCAAATCAGGATCTGTTGGGGCGAAGGGGAGAAATTGTGGGAAACACTCAAATTTCAGTGGCACGTACAAAATTTTCACATATTTTTCATCTAAAATAATCAGATATGTGTGTAAAATTTTATTGCTGAGCAGATCTGACCAAAGATCGCTTTCTAATTTCAGCTCCCAAATAGAGGTCGCGGGTTCGATTCCCGAACGGAACAATAACTTTTTCTTCTCGTTTAGTTAGAACATTTATCGAATTGCCTAATAGCGGACCCCGGGGCCTGAAGAACTGTGCACCTTTACTTGCCCTACCCATTGTAATATTAAATAACATAACAGCGTAATTTATCGAATAAATATAACACTAAAAAGAGAAAAATAAAATAAAAAAAATTAACTGACTCCAAAGAATTCCTTATTAAACTCACTAAAAAATAAAAAATAATCTAACTTAGATCCTTAACAAAAAAAAAACATTTTAAAATAAATTATGTACATAATAAATTAATAACTAAATAAAATAATCAAGAAACCTTATTTAACCTACCTACTACACGTATTTCATATTATACTATATACACACAATTTAGTTTAATAACTACCTAAATCTATTTATCTATTTACAATTTTATTTTAACTACTACCAACTAATCACTTTGAAGTATGTGCAAAGCCCAAACAATTCAATAATAATATAATTTTGTGCATATAAAAACATCAAATTACCAACGGAACAAATCTAAATTATTATAACTGTTTGGGTTAAGCACTTCAAAGTAGTCAATTGGTACCAATTAAAATAATATTCTAAATAAATAAACAGATTTAGGTACGTTTTAAGCTAAATTTTGTGTATATAGAAGAATATAAAATATTTATAGCAGATAGGTTAAATAAGGTTTTTGATTATTTTTATTTAGTTATTACGATTATTATATACATACATATTATGTACATTTTTTACTTTTTAGTGAATTCCTTTTGAATTGTTTGAAGTCAGTTTATTATTTTTTTGTTAAAAATATTTTTTAGATTTACTTATAATTTATCATAGCTATGTATAAAATCAACCATATAAGCCTTGATATGTTTCTATCCTCAAAATTTGAAATGTGCTCTATAGATTGACTTGAAATATTTGCACAATATTATATTATAAATAAACTTTAACCGACACAAAAAACTTTAAGCCCTTTAATTTTTTATTTATGTATATCCCGTCCTATTGGGGGCCTTAGTCTATATTCTAGTGATATTCATGTATAAACATCAATGGTTTTCTTTTAAATGCAACTCACTACATTACACTGCAGAAGGTCAAATTGTTTAATTCTTTTGAGTCTGTTTCCTGTTATGGTGTTATCTAAGAGTTACAATTCTCCGATATTAATAGAAGAATATATTCTCCTATGATATCTCCTTGCGATTCTCTTTATTTTCTGAGTAACAAACGGTATCTGAAGGTATAAGTGATCCGTCTTATGGTACCTGGCTGCACTTATTATGCTTCTTATGGCTATGCTCTGGAAAATTTGTACTATATTTACATTTTTTAGGGAAGATTTCGATAATATAATTTCGTAGGTTGACATAGGTTTTGGTACTTGTTTTATAATAGTCAATTATATTCTAATAATTACGATTCTCTTCCAATTAACCCAATATTACATTTTCCTATATTTAAGCTCCAGTTCTTTCATTTTCTTTTCTACATGTTCATTCCAGCTAAGTTTTTTATTAATAATCGTTCCAAAAGAGAATTGGTGTCACTACACTTCCTTGTTAACATTACCCTTGTTTATTGTAGAGCAGGCTTTCTCTTATTTCACTCCAAACATTCTGGCTTTGATGTAAAATTTTATTAGTTTATCTATTTGTCATTTGTAACCTTTTTTGTTACTTAAACCGATATAATAAGCCTATAAGAATTACTACTTGTATATTTTCAATGAAAAATATAGTACTATGCACCCCTTCAATTGTTGAATGTTTATTAATACCCA
The DNA here is from genome assembly GCF_030347505.1 of Rhynchophorus ferrugineus. Lineage (NCBI taxonomy): Eukaryota > Metazoa > Arthropoda > Insecta > Coleoptera > Curculionidae > Rhynchophorus > Rhynchophorus ferrugineus. Next base: position 38,399,189 of record NW_027472580.1, on the reverse strand, counting down.
AATTGATGTGTCGTTATTTGGTTTTTCTCCATAATCTAATTTTATATTTGATTGTATGTTGGAATGCAATAAATTACGGCTAATATAATCCTGAATCTACTTGATTTAACAGTTACTGTTTTTATCTGGTTTTTCTTGATGAACTAAGCCCGGATTCTTTATAGTGACTTAATAGTAAATGTTTTTTTGTTATTATTGCACTTCCTCCTATTGTGGTGTTTGTAGATATTATGTTGTGATAAAAATTATATCTTTTGAATGAAATAAAGGAGTAATTTATCAAATTGGTTTCAGATATTAGATAAATATTTATTTTTTTTAGTTCTACGTCTACTTCTAGTTCAGCATAATGCTGCTGAATCCCATTAGCATTCCAAATTGAGATGTCTTGATTTGCCATTTCTGGTACTTGAAGCCATCATAGAAAGAGATTCGATCGTATTATTCTGCTTATACGGTTTTGCTATGAGTTTAAAAATAATTCTTTGATGCTAACTTTTTTATTGTTTTGCTTTGGTTATTTGGTTTATGCTTTAGACATAAGCTATTTGTTAAGTCACCTACCAATTAGGCACTATCTACATTTCAGCTACTATTTCTTGTAGTTTAGCTTGATTTACTTTGTTTCTCGTGTAACATTTTAACAACTACAGAATATCTTTAGCTTACTGGGTATTCTTCGTTACAATTTGTGCAATTCGTTTTAGCTTCTTTCAGGTTTCAGCAGTCTGTAGTGAAGTGCTTGCTGCACAATTTACACACCTTGGTTCCTCTTTGCAAAATGTCTGTGTGTAATTGTAAATGCAATTGGCATCTCTAGTAGCACAATACCAACAATTTAGATTTTTAAGTGGTTCAATTTGTATTTCAGCATCTAGCATCTTAAGTTGATTTAAAATTGAGCCATGCCCACAGAAATAATCATTATTGTGTTTGATTCTTAATTGAACAATGTTTTTCTCTTAGTAAAACTATATTCAGTAGAACAGTTTTAGTGTTAGTTTAGCTACATTGTTAATTAAGTAGGATTAGCTAATATAATATGAAAATAAGAGCTAGATGACAAAACAGTCCATATATTTTAAATTTCTTCAAAATTACTCCAATTTAAAAACAAGAAAACTTAGAACAATGCTTACTGAGTGTTTCAGAAATTGCTTTCTGTTTTTTTTTTAAAGTAAACACGTTATCTGCTATTGATAATTAAAATGAATTTATTCAAAATAGTTTCAATTTGATTCTATATATTTCGCTTATCTTTCAGACAATTTATGGATGACATTTAAACATTTCTTTTTTTTGTTTGATATATGAAATGACGTAAAACAGTTGCGATGCTGCAAAATCACCATACAATATCTTTAAGCGTAGCGTGGCCGTTTTTCAAGCGATGCAGAGTTCATATTGATCAATTGTTACCGGTAGCGGTCAGTATTAATTGGTTTTGAGATTTTAACAGTTCATATAATTATCATATACACTAACTTTAGTCCCGCCAGGCACAAAACCTAATCATATCAAGCTATTTGGCTTTACAGTTAAAGGGAAAATATTTTCTGATTATTTCCATTCTTCATTACCCGTTACTGTTTGATTCAGAAACGATTTCCTTTCACAACTCAAATGCAAGATTTCACTGACGATTTTTCTGTTTTCTAATTGCCTCTCGTTAAATTCATGTGGAACCTTGCAATCATTGAAGGAATACAATGAGAACAGAAAAAGAATACACCCATACTCGTATTTTGCGCCCAGTAAGCTTGAATAAATGCGAAGTTACTCTACCTAACCTCGGTCTTATTAATCATCCAGCTAATAGATACCAGATAACAAAAATGTACGACTACCTATCGGATGGATCGTCTTATAAATATCTTTACGAAAGAGGAGACAAGAAAAGTGTATGGAAATGTACATGAAAAGTGTATGCGAAAAATGACAGAATTGGATAGATTGAAGAAGATCAAGAAAAACATAGATGCTGAAGTTGAAAAATTAGATACAAAACGAAAATTCAGAGAGTCCTTGTTAAGAAGATTGTTCTTACATCAATTATGGAGCAATATCGATTTGTAATGTGCAGGAAAATACTCAACATGTATGTACAACTGTGTTAAGAAAGGTCTCAAATTATCAAGTAATTTTTTTATATTGATAATATTAAATTTTATGAATTATGTAATTTGCCAGCTTTTTTAAATATTTAATGATAATTATATCGTTATAAATTATATTTAGCTATAGTACATGTTATTTTTATATAATAACTTTCATGTAAATTGTATTGTTTATTTTTCATTAATAACATTGTTAACAATATTTCGCAAGTTATTGGTTTAGTACATAGTTTATATTAAATTTCTAATATTAATGCAATCTATATTGTATTAAAACCAATTGTTAAGATAATATTAAATCACTTGTTACATATAACTGATTAAGTTGATAGGAATTATATATTTTATTGTAATTTACTAGTTATTTATATTTACTTTGATCTACGTTTTTAAAACAAAACTAATTTCTTGATTAGCTCTATTCTTAAATATTGTATATTATATAGATTTTTTAATATTTAAATTTTAAATACAATAAAAATTATTAAATATTTTACAAAACTGTACAGAGTATAAAGTTTACAAGTTATTTATACGATCAGCATTCGATATACCCAACAATGTCAATCTTATATGCACCGATCAAAATATTTCATTATCAAAACAGTTCACTAAATCATTTAGAAATTTAAAATGTCACATTAACGAAATTACGGAAATCGTATTGGGGTCTACACCACCGTCCTGAACATAAAAATCACGTCATTGAAACCTGTCGTGTGTATTTTATGTAGAATAAAATGTCTTTAACGAATATATTGTACGATTCCAAAAAATAAATAAGGAACTTTAATATTTAACTAAAATTTAAAAAATGCCTGCCGTTAATATATTTTTAAATACATAACAGTATAAATAAAATATACTTATTTGCGCAATTTAGCCCAAAATATCAGATAATTGCGGTATTCGGCGTAGTAATAGGTTTGTTCCATTTGAATACATTTTGGGTGTATACTCAGGGCAATAGCAAGAAAAGCTTTTTTTGTTTCAAAAATCATCGTATTGAACGGTGAAAAAGTGGCGATATTTTTGCGCCGCAAACACAAACAAATCATTCAGAATGAATATGGCATTAATTTTGAATCAACATTTATGATTCTGGCTAAATATACCATCAAACTGGTTTGTTGTTCTTCCTGTTGCAGATTCAAATTGTGTGCAAATATATTTTATGGTCATACTTATTGGGTTACATTTGGATGTTTTATGCCATAGTATTTCAATAATTTTTTTCATAAATGTTGATTTAGTTAATTATTTGAAATGTATTGTCCAATAAAACGTGGTGTCAGGAGTTACCTGCCAATCACTAATCACAATATGTCACGTATCGCGAGTCACTCGAATCTCGACTCAATCACGAAATTTTTATTAATAGTCCATTATCGACAAGTCCAACTTATCTATGAACTATTCACAAATAATTAAAGTTAAAAGAAGAATTTACAAATGCTACCTCACAGATGATTTTGTAAAGGGGATGGACCGATCTCTGAGATCAGAGGATGTGATAACCCAACGTGGGAGGTACTGTGTAATTATATATAATTCGTTTGAGCCCTATCAGTAAATAATACAATAAAAAGTAAAGTAAAAATTAAGTTTTTTTATTACACAGTATTTGTCGGTCTCAGAGGACAATTCCAAATGGATGGTTGTTTACTATGTTAACTTATTGTTAAAAAAAGGTCTATAGTATGAATCGTATAATAATAATAATAATAATAGAACAAAGTTATACTAAAAAGTAATTGTAGGGATGCAATATATTAATATCAAAATGTAATAAAAGTAGGTAGAGCAAGTAACTATATTAATTTTAAAAAATAATAAATTTCTTATTCAGTATTCACCTACTGCAGTGGTTAGAGTCTTTTAACCTATATCATACAAATTTTCGAAAGAAATGGGTGATCGTAAGTAAGCTTTTTAAAACACTTTACTATATCTATCTTGTATTACATTTTTCATAGCGTGGATTTAAGAGTAAATAAAACAATTTATTATTTTCAGAAACCGAACCTCTAGATTTGAGCATGCCCAAGGAGGAGAATTTGCCGCTGAAAAAGGTAATTATGACTAATTATAATTAATATAAATTCTTAGTTAATTCTATGATTATCATTTGCAGCGGAAAAATCTACTAAAATATCTAGTTGCCTTAGTGGAACTAGAGGAGGGGGACATAACAAACGTAAGTATATGAAGTAAATTACGAATTACTGTTGACTATATACAATCTTTATTTTATTAGATGAAGACCCCCAACATAATATCGATGAAAAACGGTAATCCCAAGCGCTTACAAAGAAGTCGATTAGCAGAAGGGCGAATTCGACCACAAGCGCGAAGATATTTGCAGGCCGAATTCTGCTTAGTTCCTCCTGACGAACTGCATGAAGAAGATGTGGATATTAATAATCAATAATATTGTTATATTAATATTATTGATAATTTATTACTGATATATATAATATTATTTATATTTGTTTCGCTGTCAATTAAATTATTTTACTATTCAATACAATTTCTTCTTACAACTTAAATGTATCCATGTGATCAATTAGCCTAACAAAAACAATTGATGTTTAATCTAGGAGATGATATTATTTAAGCCACTATGTGAGAGAAAAGCTATAATATCATTTTTAGCATGTTAGTCCTAATTTACGTATATAGCCTATATTTAATTTAATAAAGTTTTAGTTCATAATAAAGTTTGTTTTTAATATAAATACAACCCAACAACCTGCTGTCGAGCAATATTCGTGTATATTTACCTTGTTTAATAAAAAAAAATCTATTAGATATAAATACTATGTCACAAGAAACTACATGGTGGCTTGGTTGGCGCAGTGGCAACATATATGCAATTGACTATATACAATCTTTATTTTATTAGATGAAGACACCCAATATAATATCGATGAAAAACGGTAATCCGTAATTTTATGTTTGTGTTTCTTTAACAATTGAGAGTGTCTGTAGGCAAGAGTGCGAATTTTGAGAAGGAAAATGATTCCAGCCACGCCGGTAACCGGGCTGTTACTCTTCAATAAATAAGTGACTTCCTTTCTTACCTCAAAAGCAAGATTTCACTGACTATTTTTCAGTTTTCTAATTGTTTCTCGTTCAGTTCATGTCACGTTCTAATACATATTTTCCATTGCTTGAAATCGTTGAGAAGTTGCAATGATCAAAAAACTAAACAACTCATACACCTTTCAACGGATGTAATACATTTATTAATGAACATGGCAGTTTGAGAATGATTAATGAAAAAATTAAAATATTTTAAGATTTCTCATAACAATTGCTATTTTTTTTTTCTATATAACGTTATTTGCATATATATTTTTAAATCAATAAGTCAAACAAAAAGCTATCTAAAAAAATAAATTTTATAAAATATTTTCGGTTGCAAATACAAATTTAAAAATAATTTCTAAAGATATTACTATTTTTCATACATCCAGAAAAACAAATAATAATGTCATGATAACTCCAAACCAAACAATAGCCCGCTTATACCCATTCCTATTTCCGTAAACTGTCTACTAATCACACGCATATTTTGCACCCAGTCAGTCTGAATAAATAAAAAGTTACCCTACCTAACATCATCCTCAGTTATTCATTCAGCTAATAAGTAGATAACAAAAATGCACGAATATCTATCGGATGGATCACCTTATAAATATTTTCTGCTTCTGCTGCAAGATATGCGCGAGAAAGCTAGAAAAATGATAACAGAATGGGGTAGATTGAAGAAAATCAAGAAAAATATTGATGTGGAAGTACAAAAATTTGATACAAAGAGAAAATTCAGAGAGTATTTGTTCAGAAGATTGTTCTTACATCTATTATAGGAAAATATTCACCCAGTATATACAAATGTGTTAAGACAGACCGTATGTTGGCAACTTATTTTATTATATTGATAATATTAATTTTTTACCATATTTAATTTATTTTACCAGATTTATCTAAATATTTATAGATAATTATATTGTTATAAATTATATTTAAGTATTATTGATGAAAATAATAATAACTTTCATGGAAATTGTATTTTTTATATTTTATTAATAACTTATTGTTAACATTAAGATTCAAATTATTGGCTTAGTATATAATCCACACTAATTTTCTTAGGAATTATAATATTTGCAATTATTCACTAGATATAGTGAATCTATACATTAATATATTCTATATTATATTAAAACATATTGTTAAGATAATTTCAAATAATTTGTTATATATAACTAATTAAGTTAATAGGAATTATATATTTTGTTGTGATTTACTAACATAGATATATATATGTAATTTGACCTACCTTTTAAAATTCTTATTATAAATTAATGAAATATAACAATTAATGAAATAAACAATAAATATTTATATTTTTTAATTGGTAAATAAATGATGATGATAAATGATAGTAAACTATGTATATTTAAAAAATTTTAATATTTAAATTTTACTTTGTAAAACTTAGATTTTTAACATAAAAACGCATTTTAAAATAAAATATGTGCCCATTCAACAATATTATGATATGATATTATTATTATAGATTTATTATAAATTAGATGCCATTTCATGTTTTTATATAATATAATTTAAATATTTATTTCAAAAATGTTGATTTAGTTAATTATTTGAAATGTATTGTCTAATAAAACATGGCGTCAGGAGTTACCTGCCAATCACTAATCACAATATGTCATGATGTATCGCGAATCCCTCGATACTCGACTCGAGCTCGAAATGATTATTAATAGTCTATTATTGACATATTCAACAAATCTATGAATTCTCCACAAATTATTTAAATCAAGAGAAGCCCCACCACGTAGATGACTTTGTAAAAGGGATACACAGATCTTTGAGATTAGAGGGGGTACCGACCCAACGTAGTAGGGGCTGTGCAATGATATTAAATTCGATTGAACCCCTTCAGTAAATAATACAATAAAAAATAAAGTAAAAATAAAGTGTCTTTTATCACACAGTATTTGTCGGTCTGAGAGGGCAATTCAAAAAAGTGCTTGTTTATTATGTTAACCAATTGTTAAAGAAAGATCTATAGTATAAGCCATATAATAATAATAATAAGAGATCAAAGCTGTACTATATAGTAATTGTAAGGATGCAATATACTAATATCAAAATGTAATAAAAGTAGGTAGAGCAAGTATCTATATTAATTTAAAAAAATAATAAATTTCTTATTCAGTATTCACCTAGTGCAGTGGTTAGAGTCTTTTTTACAATCAATAGCATACAAATTTTAGAAAGAAATGGGTGATCGTAAGTAAACTTTTAAAACACTTTACTATATCTATCTTGTATTACATATTCTCATAGCGGGAATTTAAGAGTAGATAAAACAATTACTTATTTTCAGAAACGGAACCTCTAGATTTGAGCATGCCCAAGGAAGAAAATTTGCCGCTGAAAAAGGTAATTATGACTAATTCTAATCAATAATCAATAAATTCTTAGTTAATTCTATGATGATCATTTGCAGCGGAAAAATCTACTAAAATATCTATTTGCCTTAGTGGAACTAGAGGAGGGGGACATTATAAACGTAAGTATATGAAGTAAATTGCGAATTAGAATTGACTATATACAATTTTTGTTTTATTAGGTAAAGACACCCAATATAATATCAATGAAGCAAGGTAATCCCGAGCGACTAAATAGAAGTCGATTAGCAGAAGGGCGAATTCGACCACAAGCGCGAAGATATTTGCAGGCCGAATTCTGTTTAGTTCCTCCTGACGTATTGCATGAAGAAAATGTGGATATTAGTCATAAATAATATAACAAATGAATTGTTGATATTTGTTTGGCTGCCAATTAAGTAATTTTACTATTCAATACAATTTCTCCTTACAATATTAACCGTAAATCCGTGTGATCAATTAGCCTAACAAAAACAAGTGACGTTTAAACTAGGAGATGATATTATATAAGACATTATATGAGAGAGAAGATAATATCAATTTTTGTTAGTCCTAATTTATGTATATGGTATATATTTAGTATAATAAAATTATGAATTAAATAAAGTGCAATTTTTATTACATCACAATCTATTACATTATTTTATTTACAATTTTAATACAATATTTGTGTATATTTTCCTCATTTTATAAGAAAAACTGTTAGATATAAATATTATATCAGAATAAATTATATGGTGGCTTGTTTGGCGCAATGGGACAAGCAACAGGACGTCTCTCCTACTATTGCGATAGTTGCGGTTTCGAAGCATCCTTAGACCCCAGTAACCAGGCTGGGTAAGACCGGAAGTCTTCAGGAATGATTTCTAAGTTGGTCACTCGCCAGTCGGTAGACTTAATGCCGAGGACTGTGGTTCGAAGCCCACGTTAAACTGTAGGTCTAATCTAGACTTTAACTACTCCAAAATTAAATAATTCACTAAACGTCATGCAGTCAATTTAATCCACCCACTCTTTATTAACTACATCTTATATTTACTCTATCCTAAAAATTCATAAAATTTATTTGGACACTGCCCTTTTTTACTATTTATTGCTTTATTGACTATTTTATTGATTTTTCCGTATTATAATTGCCTCGTTTATTTCATGTGACACCTATGACCCTGAATTAGATGCTTTCTGTCGAAATTTGGCTAATGGCCGGTTTTTCAATTTTTTGACACTAACACAAAAACTGTCAGAAATGGAGCTACGGGGTTTTCAATATAAGTACAGCAACCTATTTTTTTCATAAACTGCCGAATTTTCAATGGTTTCTGTCGGTTTTCGAAATCTTGAAAAATTCCTCCCATCCCCCCTTTGCACTTTTTTCGTCTAATCTTTAAAAGTAGGTTTCGGTAATTCCTTTAATCATATTTTGTACTCCAAAGCACGCCGATTAAAATCAAAGCCTCGCCTTTTGAATTGCCTCAAATAGTTTCTGAGATATGACACATTGTACTTTGATAAATTTGCCTAATCGCCGGTTTTTCAATATTTTAACAATAACGCAAAAATTGTAAGTATTTTTACGTTAATATTTGGTTTTACTACTGTTTAAGTCTAAGGAACTTTTGGTCTAAGGTCCTTTAGGTTTAAAGAACTATATCAAAAAGGTCTCTCTAAATAGTCAGATTAGGCCAATTAAATAAACCATTTGTAAATCTTTCAAAATCTTTTGGAATTAGTACAATTTAAAATTTTAAAAGTATAAATTATTTAAAGGGCATTAATTTTGTTAATGTTAAAAGGCAAAAAAAATCCTTTAAGATTGATTTTACCGATTAGGATATATCTATATATCTATATATCTATTTAGAATTAGCTCTAGTGCAATATAATATTATTTCTCTAGAATCATATCATTTATTATTAATTCTTCAACCCAATTTTTTGGGCCAAATTTCAACCTAAATCAAAAATTGGTTCTAAAAATCTAAATATCTCGTAAACAAATAGTATCGGGTTCTTGTTAATCTCGAATTTGATTAATCTGTGTCGGGATGAAATTTTTGCGTATGACGGGTTTTCTTTCAATTCTGTATATATGGCTTGCGATAAAGTGGACACATTAATATGTTCTCTATACAAGATATGTAAAATAAACCTTTACGTGATGCTATTATTCTTTGTACCATTTTATCCAAACTTACCAACAATACGGAAACGACCTAAAATAATTCAGTCTTCAACTTCATTTAACAATTTTTCAAAACACTCACTTTCCGTTTAAATATCGTTTCAAATGTAATATTGAGGACTTTGTTATCTGATTCAAAATTGCCCGCCGGCATTTTGCGATACATGGCTGCGAGGTTTTGAATTTAAAAATTACGCGATCATGGTTGTTTTATATACAACAGAAACGAAGAATAACGTACCGCATAAGAGTTGGAGCTGGAAGCGCCTAAAATATTTGTTTACATATTATATCACCGATTTTAAACTCTACTTTTTACCAATGATATTTTATCTGGACTAGACCTACTTTATGAACCCATATTATTCCGAAACGCGGTCATCGAAATTAAGCCTAACGACTACACAGTGGCCAACTCAGAGATTGTCCCAGGATTCGTTCGGTCCTTGCCTGGTTACTGCCGTGAATGGGATGGTTATTCCACTGTTGCTTATAAAGACATTTACCCCAGCAGAATTTTAACCCCTGACTATCGCAACAGTAGGGGGACCATCAAGTCACCGTAATCACTTCGCCACCAAGCCAACTATAAATATTTTAGAACTAAAAATCCTTTATATAAACCGAATTCAAACAGCGCCCAATTTGACTCCTCCAGGTACCCCTGTTTTACAAAAAAGGGTTATTCAGAATTTTTGCTAACCTGACTAATATATGGATGGAACATTTGTTGTTGCATTTGCATTTGCATTTGTACTGCAAATAGACAGATATATCCAAATATATATTCGTACCTAACAAAAGCAGCATCTATAGTACTTAGAATAATAAATTCAAGACCTGATAAACTATGGAAAGTTTATTAGATTGACGTTATCTATCCAATCTCAATTTTTTTAACAAACTATTACAAGTAATTAAATAGTAGTTAACAGTAAGAGTAATTTGAAGACTACTTGCGAATATCTGTATCTACGCGCCTAAATGAAACCTACAAAATCGTAAGTGAGGTACTTAATATATTTGGTAATAACATAAAAGTCCCAAGAGCCTTTATATAAATGTATGTCATTTACAAGCCCTATAGGTAAATATAAAAGGTTAACATTACATAAATATAGTTATAATATATAAAATATATATGGAAAAAAATACAACAAAGATGAATATTTACTGAGAGCGTATCAAACAATTGATTTTAAATTTTATTGAATACTCACATAATTGACATCACTTAGTCGATAAATATAACAATTCATCAATAATCAATCGGGGACGTGAATAATTCGTTAGAGATTAGCCAGATTACAAGCGAGTTATAACAAATAATTTTTTCTTAATATATACAACAGGTTTAAAAGACGACATTCTGATCCTGAACATGATGTCGTAGAAACTAACATGATCTCTATAATTGAAGAATATGGGATCTAACAATATCATGCTGACCGACAAGTAGTCGTAGAATTTAAAAAATAGATATTTGAAATCGCTAAAGGAAGAAGCGCAATAATAATTTTTTTAAAATTTAATAAGGGTCCACGCTTATTTTAAAAATAAAAAGGTAATAGCTGCTACTTGATAAAGTTGTTTCAGGTTTATATTAGCAGTAATTTACATTACTATTCAAGATACAATTAAATATAGAATCCGATTATAGAGAAATATCACATAACGACACTTCAGTTTGGATATTAAACAACATTCAACAATTGAATAGGTGCATAAAATAACAGATTGAAATAACATAAAATTGTATCGAAAAGTTACTAATAAATAAACTAATAAAATCTTATATCAAAGCCAGAATGTTTAGAGTCTTATAAAAAAAGTCGACTCTATAATAAAAAGGGTTATATTGACGCGTAAGTCTATTGCCAACAATTCCATTTTTGGAAAGACTACTGATGCAAAACGTAGCTGGAATTAACATGTAACAGTATAGGAAAGAACCGGAGCTAAAATTTGTTTTTATAGTTTATATTTGGTTTGATAAAGTCTTAAGGTAGAACAACCCAACAAGCCGCTGTTGATCAATATTTGTATATATTTGCTTGCTTTTTAAAAAATGTGTTAGATATAAATGATATGTCCAAATAAATTATATGGATTTTACTTATTAACAAAAACAACACATGACAATGACTGGGACTGGACAAGGCAATTGAAAGAAACCCCCAGCCCAATCATATTTCGGGTGATATCATACATTTTAAGACACCTAGTATTTATTTGAAAGATAACTTTTTATAACGAATACGTTATTGTTACATGAATAATAGCTCCGTTTTTGTTATATATATTGTTACTAATTTCCGAGGGAGTGTGAGATAATATATGAAATATAGACGCATAAAGATAGACATTAAAAACAAAAAATGGAGAACTGATAACATTGTAAATATAGCTAGCAAGAGATATTTTGAAATAATATTACACCTGCAAATGCCATTAATTTAAGTGTGATGGGGCCAATATTTGCCCCGTTTGATAAAAATATGTTAGATAAAAGTACTAGTCACCAGAAACTAATAGGTTCTAATATTAGTTTAAATATTGTATTGATATTGTTTATATTTGTTTCCAACTGTGTCTTGCTTAGATTACTACTACTTCCTCTTGTATTTATTCTATCCTAAAAATGCATAACATTTCACTTAGACACGCTCCTCTTGTTAATTTTGATTAGAATTATAATAACAAAAAACTTTTATAAATAGGACCATTCTTAATTTCAAGCTTTACTATAAACTTCAAACAAGATTTATTCTCATATTATTTATCCACAGAGTTAGTATTAAAATATTATAATATTTTAAAAATAATGCATAAACTTTCGGTCAATCATAAAGCCAATTTGGACCTAGAGCGATGCACTAAATATTACACCGACTAATAATCCAACGTACACAAAGCAAAATTCTACGATTAATGTTTAATATTTTTTTACATAATTATCTTACAGCAATATAACATTCATGCAACAAGTTAATATTTAAAAAGAAATCACATTATAGCATCATTTAGGAAATTCAAGACAAAGCTGTAATTGCACACCAGGATATAGACAAAATATAACATACAGTTCTAAATTTAATTATAAATATAAAATACTAGAGTTCTGTTAAACTTTTACCAGAATCCCTGTAAAGCGAAGAAACTATCAGTTTATCCAAATATACTGTCTGAGGAACTCAGCTATAGATTCAGATTTAGGTAATTTTCTGTATGTTCCTTGTTATACATTGTCATGGAGGTATCGATTGCGGATAAGATTCAGAAGTACAACATCAAATGAGTATTACAAGCTTGGGAAGAATAGAGTGAGAGGAGAAGGCCAATAGTGCTTGCCAGTATTCAATCAATCAAATACTTGTCATGATTTCTTTAATTACACAATTTAGAAAATTACCAACTGCACTTATATTAAAGGACTTTACAGTTGTATTATTATTTCAAAATATCTTATGCTGGTTATCTCTACGATGTTATCAGTTCTCCGTTTTCTATATTTAATGTTTATCATTATACTTCTATTTGCTTCTATCCAACACTCCCCCGGAAATTAATATCAATAAAGGTCAATTTGAATTTCCCCGGCCTACCATAGTATAACACATTTTTTTGGCAAAAATGTTTTTTTTCTTCAACATAATTCCCTTCGAAGATGATACACTGATTATAGCGACCCTCCAACTTTTCGATACCATTTTTGTAGTACGATTTGTCCTTTGCTCCAAATAGGCCTGAATTTCGGCGATAACCTCTTCATTTGACGAAAATTTCTTCCCAGCGAGTATTCTTTTGAGATCTCAGAATAGGAAATAGTCGCTTAAATAATAGAAAAGCAATTTGAAGCCTAATTCATGGATTTTTGCCGTCGTTTTTACTGACTTGTGACACGGCGCATTGTCTTGGTGAAGGAACACTTTCTTTTTATTCAAATGCGGCCGTTTTTCGCCGATTTCGTCCTTCAAGGAGTCTAATAACTCTATAATAGTCGCTGTTGGTGGTCCTTCAAGGTAGTCAGTGAAAATTATACCATGCGCGTCCCAAAATACAGACGCCATAAATTTTCGAGCAAATTCCTCATGTGCGGTCCACTCGGATAACTGTAGATTGGACTTCAGAGTGAAATGATGGAACCATGTTTCATCCGTTGTCACATGTCGACGCAAAAACTCGGGTTTATTACGCTTGATCATCTTAAAACACTGCTCCGAATCATCAACTCGTCGGTGTTTTTGGTCAAAAGTCAGCTCAAGCGGCACCCACTTTGCACAGAGCTTTCTCATATCCAATTATTTGTGTATGATATGATGTACACCTTCAGTTGATATCTTTAGAATGTCTGCTATTGTATTCAATTTCAATAACTCTTTCTGGGCGTCCACGGCCTTCACCGTCTTCAATGCTCGTTTCACCACGTTTAAACTTAGCATAACGATTCTTGATGGTTGATTTTCCTGGGGCAGTGTCTGGAAACTCGTCAAGTCAAGTTTTTGCTTCAACTGTACTTTTTCCTTTCAAAAAAATCAATATTTAATCAACACGCGAATTTCCTTTTTATCCATTTATTCACAATAACAAAAATCTCTTCACTTAAAGTGCGTTAATTCAGAAACTACTGATCCGACAGCTGTCAAATTTATACACGCATCTTTTGAGGGTTAAGGCTAATTATGGATAACATATAGACTAAATTCTAGTAGCGCCTTCTACGTGTCACGCCTGGGACAATTGACCCATATTACACACAATCCAAGTCCCAATCCAGTAAATATTATGTGGATCTCTATTTTCTCTATAAACACTCTGTAATAAAGATATATAAAATATTTTTAGAATAGAAACTTAAATTAACTAATGAAATTATTAGAAAGGCAGTAGCAGCTGAATATTGGACATTGCCAAAACGATTCTCCAAGCGCATCCTTTGAGTATTCATTTAAAAACTTGATGTTTTTATTTTGTAAATAACACTTTACCTTCTTGTATACATTTATATTAAACAACAAGTCAGTATTTGTCGTATTATATTACTTATATTTATTATATGGGAGTTTCTTTTTCATAAGAAAACGAAAAGTATGATTCTCATTTTTACAACATGTCCAATTTTATGCCTCGATTGCTGCAGACAGATATAACTAATATATTTTTATACTTACAATACAAATATGATCAACATAAAGTTACATCAAGAAAGAACTTCCCAATTTTGTTAAATCGAAAATAACAAGTTTTCCTTTCAGATACCGGATTAAAAAAAGAAACATTTGACTTATAGAACTCTATATTCGCTCGACGTACCATGATCTGATTCGAGATTGAAAAATGGTTCTCTGTGGTATCTATTTCTCGAGATGTAATGCAGGGGCAAATTTATTTAAAATATCTGAAAATATCGATGTAGATCATCTATTGCCTTTCTTATTATTTTCTTAAGATCTCAAACTTTAATGCAGTAAAATTAACTTATAAGTATTCATTTGATATTAAACAAAACATAAAGACACATTTTGCTAATCAGTTCAGTTTAACGAGGCAAAATCTAGGGATAAATACATCAGTATATATTTCCCAAATTAAATTAACAGCAAACTACTTAAATAAAATTAAATTTGTGTGGTTTGGTTCGCTTCAATATTCTGATTTCCTGCATATTTCCCAGTAACTGTATGGCTTCCAAGTTGCTGCAGTTTATTAACGTTATTTTTTGTTTTATGGCAAAATCTTGGATAATTTTGTAAATACATTTGATTTCGAGGTCATCATACAATTCTTCGTTCGTTAGTTGGTTGCATAAGTAACGATAAGTATTGATGATTAATCGTGGAACATTATTTTGACAGCGTTGGGTAACTAGTTGGTTTAACCTTTTAGTGGAACCGCATATTTGCACCACATAGGTCAAAAATAGCTTTATAACTGACTGATCGATCTGACCTATTTCTATAGTTTTAGGTCAAGTTATGAGTATCTTCCAGCTAACCAGTGGATTTGCTTGATCTTGATACTGATCTGCTCTTTGTCTTATCTAACATGATATTTCCAAATTAATCTACCTTCAACATGGATGCCAAGGTATTTGGCTGATTTTGCTTGAGGCCTACCTTCTCTTCTGAGAATTACCCTCAAATGATTATTAAACGATCGACTCGTAAAGCGCTTTCATGAACACCTTCGCCCAAATAGTAAAAGCTTTGTAAATACCGGAAAGCGTTTTACAAGCACAATAACGCCTTGCGCGCCAAAACCAACACCGCTTCCGGACCGCTTCCGCTTCCGCTCTCCAACGACCTAAGAGTCACCCGACAATATCCTAGATGATGTCCAATTGGCCACGGATACAGGGTTTACTCTCATGTAATATCTGTGAAAACAAACTGCAAACCTAAATAATGACATAACATAACTTTGGGACTGCTCACTAATCAAGAAATCGAATTAACTGCAATGAGGATGTTGTTACAAGACCAAATCCACCCCGGCACAACCTTTACATCAGCCTCCAGTGACACCAACTCAACTCACGCCACGAACTGTTCAACTCGTTGTTTCGTCTTCAAATATCGATATAGCACTTATCCTCTAGACTCTTCTAAAGTACTTCCATCCTTTTTCTCTTTTAGACCGCGTCCTAGCCAGCGGCCATGGAACCGTTATACTAGTCAAAACTGGAATCAAACATGACTTTCTGCTTCCACTTGTATCCCCACTAAGTATCAAATACCCTCTATCCAGGTTGAAACTAATGATCATCCAATCGTGATCACCTTCTTGTGTAGGATCCAGTCATAACTCGTCTGCTTTCAAAACTATTTTCGACAGCCCAATCTCAAAAGTAATCGATGGAGACTTCAACGCTCACCATACCATGTAGGATTGCGAGCGCGCACATCGTGCAGACAATGATATCGCAACTCCGAAGGCAAACTTAAAACTCAGTCTAGCTCTACCGGGTGACGCAACGGGGCAGTTCACATATTCTGGATTTTCATTTTTTATTCTACACAACGGCAATCGTCCTTCTGGTGTACAAATTCTCAGCTAGTTACACTCAGAGCATGTTCTGATTATATTAACCCCCGGGGGCTCCTATGCTATCGAAATTCCTTGTTTCAAAGCCAGGAAGCAGACCAACTGCAAGAGATGTCAAGAAATTCTCCTGGGATGTGTATGTGTGTGTGTGTGTGTGTGTGTTGTTTACAGGCAAAACCTAAAAAGACAGAATTTTCATAGATGCTACTAAATTGACGGCACTAAATAAATATTACAAAATATATAGGATCAATAGAAAATTTTAAATTATATTTGTAATTTAAAAAACGTTGTTTGTATTTGTTCATTCGTTTTGTGAAACAAATACAAACAAATTTATATATTACAAATTTATACATATATTACAAATTTATATATTTATATTTACATATCGGGCGGCTGGTGCGGACTTGATGATTATGATTATTCAGGTATCTAGACATAGGGCTTTTGACATATATATTTTGTTTGTTCCTTTTACATTAGAATTGGATCAAGCCAGCAATGCTTTTTGTTATTTCGGCCTAATAAATATTTCAACATTTTTTTTCAAGTTTGTTTCCCAAGATTCCAACGCTAAAGAATACGTTTTAAATCCGTTGCTTAGTTGAGTTGATTTAATAGGCTAATTTTTCTGCTTTACTTTTACAAAATTAGTCTACGGATAATAGAAAAAGTTTTGATAAGCGGCAATTAAAAGTTTAAATTTTTAATTAAAATGTTCACATTTTCCATAGGATTAATATTCAATTAGAAGCTGCTTAACTAAAGTTATATTATAGTTACCTTTTCAAGTAATTACATATTTATAATAATAATAAAACTAATAATATAATAGCCTACTTTGTACTACCAGTGATTAAAGCAAAGAAGAGGCTATCCATCGGTAATTATGTCTAACATTATTTTGCCACATTAGAAGCTCATATAAATTGTATTTCTCATTTCTAATAATAATAAAGAATATAATTTGAAATATTAAATTAATGGACTGACAAATTATTATAAAATTTTGCTGTAATAAATAAATTAGATTAAAATAACAAAAGAAGGCTTATTTACAAAATTTTCAATCTATACATTTATATAATGATAATATTAATGAACATTTCTAAAAGGAAATTTGTAAGAGCAAAATATTTAAAAATAATACAAAAAGAGTGTTATATGTTAATGCATGTATTCTGATCATTTTTTTTACTTTAAATGTGCATTTCTTGAGAATAGCCGACAAAATTTAAGTTAATTAAAAGTATTCTCATGGTCTTCTAAAATGTTTCCTATCTTACCGGCAACATGGTGATACCTTGCCGAAAGAACGATGTTCATTTGTCAACTATTAACTCATATATATACTGCCAGATTGCCAGAGAGATAAGAATTTGAATTGCTGGAAAAACTCATTATTTGATTTGGCTGGTTTGGACACACTATACAGTTTGTACTTTTTCAGATTAGAAATTGACCCTTTCGACGACTAAATGTTATATGCACCTTTTATTGAAATGATTTACCTCGTATACCAAGCAATAAATTTAGATAGAGGTATGGGGATAAATGTTTGTTTAATGTACATATCTTGTTAACATATTCATAATATATGGATGGTTTTAATAACACTTAAACATATATATTTCAGATAAAAAAGATACATACGTCGTAATGAATTCTGTAAAACTTTTACAACTCTCCTTAGGATTACATAATTTCCTCATCGCCTGATATGCCTGATATTATTATATATGATTGTGAAAATTTTATGGAAAAATATACATTAAAAAATTATAGCAAAGCTGGGTTTATTAAACTTAATAAGTACACTAGATATTACTAGTACAATGCATTCGTCTAAAATTAATACAGGAATAAATGGCAATTCACATAACGACTTAACACATAAGACTATTTGATAAGTCCTAGTGGTTATTAAAAAATATGTAAATATGTAAGTTTATTAACAATATGGAATGAGTACTACCACTGCACACACTGACAATTTAGTATATATTTGGAGTATGCAATATACATAGATGCCGTTAAATGAAAAAGTTACAAGGGAAGATCCTACAAAGTGTATTGATGGTGTAAAAAAGACAAATGCAAAGGAAATACACCAATAAAATGTAATTAAGTATAGTGTTACTTAATTATTTTTAGTTTGTTCATTGTTTTCTTACTTAAAACTTTTTTTATATTTAATTATAAGTTATTTAGTGAAGAAGAACGTTATATTAATAAATTTCAGAAACAAAATATGTAACTATTGATAGAGGCTTGAGTTAATTTTCAGTTAAACTTTTCAACGTTTATTTCCATTAATTATACTAAACTATTAAAAATCGTAATCGCATTGCTTTACAAAGAGAAATAATATCCTAGGTTATGAATTATTTATTATTATTGTCAATTTATGTCTCTACGAAATATGCGCATGTAAAAATTTAAAAATTGAAAAACGTCAAACATAACTAAACTAAATTAAAATCTTATTAATTTTAATTAAATGCGCACGTGCTAAACTAACCTATCAAATGCTATAATCTGCATATCATATCTATATCTGTGTCTTCATTTCACAAGCAATTAAGGGAGGGATAGCCTCCACTTTCCTTTTGATGTTGAAACTAGTAGGATATTTGATATTACAGGCGTATTCATAACTGATATACCTCTAATATGTATGTTAAATTTCTTTACAGTTTATTATTCTCAGTTCATCGTTATTTCTCATTAGAAGGTTATATTACCTGAGTTTTTTTACTAATTTTACATTTATATGTAGGTATAAAGGGTTTACTGATTTATTTTTCTTCGCTTACTTCACACATAGCATTAAGAATTATATTTTAATTTTTAACAGTACGCAATAATGATGTAATTTAGTTATAAATATTGTAAATATGACATATTTTAAGTAATTAATTAATTTAATTAATTCGTGTGAAAATTCAAGTGTATATATTCTATTATTTATTTTAATTTTGCAGGGTGAATTCAAACACTTGTTTGTATCTCAACACTAACTGACTTCCCTTGTAACCATACTACAGAACTAATTTAATAATTAACAACACAATTAAATTATAGACTTTTCTCTCTGAAACTGTGAAGCAAAAAAAAAGTAAACAAAAAAAACAGAAAACATTTCATTCAACAACATCAACATTTGGTTCTTCTTTAAAACGAAACTTCTTCCAGTTCTTTACCGAGACGGTATCTAAACAAGACACTAAAACTTTCCTCGTTCTAAATCCTTAGATTATTTCAAAGTCTTCTTTTACCAATTAGGGATTTATCTGAACTGGACCTACAGTTTAACGTGGGCTCCGAATTACGGTCCTCGGCATTAAGACTACCAACTGGCGACTACCAACAGACGACCAACTTAGAAATTATTCTAAAAGGCATACGGTCTTACCCAGTTTAATAGTTGCTACTGATAGTCCCTCCTTTTTTAGGGTAGCCAATGAAAATTATTCCATGAGCATTCCAAGACTTCGGAGTGAAATGAAGAAACCATGCTTCACCCGTTGTCAAATTTCGATGCAAAAGCTCGGGTTTATTACGTTTGATCATCTTCAAACACTGCTCCGAATCATTAACTCGTCGGTCATTAACTTGGTCAAAAGTTAAATCGCGAGGCACCCGGATTGAACAAAGCTTTCTCATACCCAAATATTCATGAATGATATGATGAACATATTCAGTCTATATCTTTAGAGTGTTTACTATTTCATTCAACTTCAATTTATGGTCACTCAAAATCCTTTTGTAGATTTTTTTAATGTTTTCGTCGGTAACAACCACTTTTGGGCGTCCACAGCGTTCACCGTCTTCGGTGCTCATTTCACCACGTCTAAACTTAGCATACCAATCAAATCCTTCTTTTTTCTGGGGCAGTGTCCAGAAACTCGGCATCAAGCCAAGTTTTGGCTTCAACTGTATTTATTCTCTTCAAAAAGTAATATTTTGTCAATACGCGAAATTCCTTTTTTCCATTTTTTTATCCCAATAACAACGGTTACTTCACTCAAAATGCTATAATTCACAAACTAATAATCCGACAGCTGTCAAATTTATACACGCATTTTTTGAGGTTTAGTGCTAACTAAAAACATATACATTTAATTCTAGTAGCGCCATCTATGTGTCACGCCGGAGACTTTCATTTAACCTGTTATATATCCTACCCTAACAAACGATTTCTAAACTTTAAGTAGCCAAGAAGGGATTCGCTTATTTTTACCAACCTCAATCCACATTCGCAAACTAATCAGGCCCCTCCGGCAAGACGGGAAATATTCGTATCATTTCTTGTGTCAGATCAATACGTGTCATCATCCGCAACGTTCCTGAGATTGTTACCCGTTCGTACACCAAAATACACGAAGATCCACGCGAATGCAGAAATCATGAAGACTCACACACAGCTAATAACAGCGGCTGTAGCTGCCAACTTGTTTCCAGAAATCCCAGACCATCTATCCTTTTCTCGTCTAACTCTCAGCAGCCATTCACTATTCATAATTACTGAATCCAAAGTGCTAAAAACCATGACTTGGAAAGCTAACAGCATACGAGTTAAAAAAAACTGGAACTAAAAGTCGTTCTTTCGTCTTCAGATATCGATACAGCACTTATTCAGGAGACTCCTCCCATCATTTTTCTCTTCTAGACCGTCTCCTAGGCTGCGACCATGCAACCGTTATACTAGTAAAAATCGGAATCAAACATAATCTGCATCCATTTGTATCGTCACCAAGTGTCAAATCCCCCTCTAACCACATTAAAACTCATGATCATCCAATCGTGGTCACCTTCTTCTATAGGAAATGATCTAGTCATGACACGTCTGCTTTCAAAACAATCTTCGACAGCCCAATCTCAAAAATAATCGGTGGAGTCTTCAACGCTCACCATACCAAATTGGACTGCGAGCGCGCAAATCGTGCAGACAACGATATCGCAACTCTGGGCGCAAACGTAGAGCTCGGTCTTACACGGCCGGATGTACAAATTCTCGAGGAGTTACACTCAGAACACAGTCAGGTTATATTAACCTACAGGGACTCCTGTGCTATCGAAATTCCTTGCTTCAAAGCCAAAAATGAGACCGACCGAAAAATATATCAGGAAATTCTCCTGAAATGTGGCCCAATTCTGAAGACCGATAAACCTGACCAAATCGAAGGTGCCGTCTCGAAGCCAACTGGAAACATTCATCATTTGATCTTCCATCTCATTCAAACTCTCAAAGCGATTTAATTTCTGAAACCATAAAATCACAGATCCTATTCAAGAAACGTCTGCATCATATTGCTCATAGCAATAGAGTGAAAGCGGTAGTATAGGATACCATCAAAGTCTGGCCATCTGAGAAATGCAACTCTTTTCTAGCGGACCAAAGCTGGATAGCCCTTTATCTTTCTGGCGACTCGCTAAACCCGCGCAAGAAAAGCGCAAAATGTCATCCCCCCAGTCACCAACCACGAAACGGCCGAGCTCCTCGCTAAAGCTTATGAGGCCCAGATAAAGCGACAAATCAAATTTAATGTGAATAATAAATTAAAAGAAGAATACATTATAATATTTTCTCTAATTAAGATATAAAAATAAATTGCAAAACTTACCTATTCTTCTTCAAACGAATATGATCAGATCTTTCCTTAATATGAAGTGATAGTACTAACAATTTAGTAATTACAATTACAATGATAATAATTCAATTCCATTCTAGAAAGCTTAATTTTCTAAACATTGCGAATGTTTAGATTTGCAAAGGATTTTCCATCTTGATATGATGATAATTAAACAGTGTTTTTGATGGTTCTTTTCTAAGTATGTTCTTGGAATTAAGATTTGAGTTCTATTGATTTGATTTGATTAAGTTTGATTTCATCCTGTTCTCAAAATCTTCAGTTATTTCTTATAATCATTGGTTAATTTACTATTCAGTCTCTTATCTCCCCATTTCTTGATTTTCGACACTTAATTTTTAAAGGTTTTATTTTCTGGAAAAGTGAAAAACTCGATAAGTAATAAAAAAATATTGTTAGTTTATAATAGGTGAAATTAATTGCTAAAAATAAAATCACACCAGCCTCAAGTTAATTTAAGCCTTAATTAGTTTTACGAACTAATATTTGATGAATGAGAGAATAAGTTTTCAATAAAGGATTATCTAATAAAAGTTAATAAAATATTTTAATAATGATTTTTGTTAACCCTTCCGTCAAAACATTAATACACCTGGAAGAATGGCACAATTCACCACACTATATGGAGGCTATTAACACGAGGCATTCGATACATGAATAGTGCCAAATTATGTTTAAAAATTGTCAATTAAATGGTCATCAATTGACGAATAAAGTATCTGTAAAGGTTTAAATTATTTTGAAAAAGCCTCTCTTTTGGCTAAATATCCTAATCAATATATTGGCTAGAAATTTTAAATGGAATTCACTAGGTGCTATTCAAAAACCCCAGATCTACGCTCCTTACCAACGGTAAGAGGAATCAGTTAGGGTCATGGTATCAGCTGATAGGTTGGGGTTTAGTGTATAACCATAACCAGATTCTCGTTATATAATCAGGTTTTTTCATTCTCCGCAATGCAAGATTAACATAAACATAAAAAGATATAAAAGTTGTGCAATGTTTAAAACAAATTTTATCTTCTTGCCATTAAAATATTTTAAAATACATAAGAGTATATATAAAATATACTGCTATGGGTAATTAGGCCAAAACAATTAGTTGTTTAGTGTATTCGGTATAGAAAAAGCTTTATGCCATTTGAATACATTGTATGTGTATACTCAGCGCAATAAGAAGTAAGGCTTTTTTTTACAAAAAGTATCTCATTGAATGGCGAAGAATATGTTTAGATATTATTTGATGTCTTTATTCAATATTGTTTTAATATTTTTTTTCAGAAAAGTAGATTTAGTTAATTATTTGAAATATACTGTCCAATGAAACGTATTTTCAGGAGCCAATCACTAACCAGAATATGTCATGTATCGCGAAACACTAAACTCAACTCGAACTAGAAATGTTTATTAAGAGTCCATCAAATCTATAAATTTTTCACAAATTATTGAAGCCAAAAGAAGCCCATTACTAATTTACAAAAGCTTCCTTTGACTTTGCAAAGGAGGTAGAAAGATGTATGGGATTAGAGGAGGTGCCGACCCAACGTGGGAGGGGCTCTGTAAGTATATTATTCGATTGGATCCGTTCAGTAAATAATACAATAAAAAATTAAACAAAACTAAAGTGTTTTTTATTACACAGTTTTGGAGGTCTCAAAGAGCAATTATAAAAGGATGGTTATTTATCATTTTAACTATTTGTTAAAGGAAGGTCTATAGCATAAGCCATAAAATAGTAATAATAGAACAAAGTAGTAGTAAATAGTAATTGTAGGGATGCAATATAGTAATATCAAAACGTAATAAATGTAGGTAGAGCAAGTAACTATATTAATTAAAAAAAAAAACTTTCTTATTCAGTCACCTAGTGCAATGGTTAGAGTTTTTATACAAACTATATCATACATATTTTCGAAAGAAATGAGTGATCGTAAGTAAACTTTTTTAAACTTTAACTTTACTATATCTATCTTGTATTAGATTTTTCCATAGCGTGAATTTTTCGAGTAAATAAAACAATTACTTGTTTTCAGAAACGGAACCTCTAGATTTGAGCATGCCCAAGAAGGAAAATTTGCCACTAAAAAAGGTAATTATAACTAAATCTAATTAATGTTAATTCTTAGTTAATTCTATGATTAATATTTGCAGCAGAAAAATGTAGAACTTGAGGAAAACGAAATAAGACCTGTAAGTATATGAAGTAAATTACGAATTACTCTTGACTATATGCAATCTTTATTTTCACAAATTATTGAAGAATAAAGAAGCCCATTACGAAATTACAACGCCAAATATTATATCTTTGGAAAACGGTAATCCTAAACGATTATGTAGAAGTCGGTTAGCAGAAGGACGAATTCGACCACAAGCGCGAAGGAATTTACACGCCGAATTCTGTTTAGCTCCTCCTGAAGACGTGCATGAAAAACATATAACAAAGTGATTGTTGATATTTGTTTTGCTTCTAATTAAGTAATTTTAAAACGCAATAAACTTCTTCTTACAATTTTAAACTTAAATGTATCCGTATGCTCAGTTAGAGTAACGAAAAAATTGATGTCTAAACTTGGAAATGATTATGTGATATTATGTAAGAGAGAAACTGTAATAATATTTTTTTGCATATTTGTTCTAGTTTATGTATATAGCTTATATTTCACTTAATAAAATTTTGGTACATAATATTTTTTTTAATATATATACAACCCAACAACGTGCTGTCGAGCAATATTTGTGTATATTTGCCCCGTTTAATAAAAAATATGTAAGATATAAATACTAGTCACCAAAAACTAATAGGTTCTAATATTAATTTAAATATTGTATTGATATTGTTTATATTTGTTTCCAATTGTATCTTACTTAGATTATTACAACTACCTCTTGTATTTATTCTATCCTAAAAATTCATAAAATTTTATTTAGACGCGGTGCTTTTGTTAAATTTAATTAAAAATGTAATAACAAAAAACGTTTATAAATATGACCATTCTTAATTTTCGCCTTTACTATAAACTTCAAACAAGATTTGTTTTCATATTATTTACCCACAGAATTAGTGGTTAAATGTTAGAACATTTTAATAATAATTTATAAACTTTTGGTCAATCATAAAGCCAATTTGTACCTATGGGGATGCACTAAACATTACACCGAATAATAATCCAACGTACCCAAACCAAAATTCTACGATTAATTATCAATATTTATCACTACCCATCAGCTTCACAGGGTCTTTTAAAGTCTTGTTTAATATTTTTTTACATAGTTAACTTACAGTAATATAATATTCATACATCAACTTAATATTTAAAAGAAATCACAATATAACATCATTTAGGAAATACAAGACAAAGCTGTAATTGCACACCAGGGTACAGACAAAATATAACATACAGTTCTAAATTTAATTATAAATATAAAATACTAGAGTTCTGTTAAACTTTTGCCAGTATCCCTGTACAGCGAAGAAGCTATCAGTTTATCCAAATGTACTGTCTGAGAAACTCCGCTATACTTATGCCACACTCTCTTTGAACGGTGTAGATAAATAAATGATTTAGATAATTTTCTGTATGTTCCTTGTTATACATTGTCGTAGATGTATCAAATCCGATTGCGGATA
This sequence comes from Rhynchophorus ferrugineus, assembly GCF_030347505.1. Classification (NCBI taxonomy): domain Eukaryota; kingdom Metazoa; phylum Arthropoda; class Insecta; order Coleoptera; family Curculionidae; genus Rhynchophorus; species Rhynchophorus ferrugineus. The sequence goes on along the minus strand of NW_027472580.1, from coordinate 38,373,078 downwards.
AGATTCAGAAGTATAACATCAAATGATTATTACAAGCTTGGGGAGAATGGAATGAAAGGAGATGGCCAATATTCAATGTTGAATTTCAAATTGATTTTCATATCTAGTAGAAAAGGAGTGTGCTTGCCAGTATTCAATCAATCAAATACTTGTCATGATTTCTTTAATTACACAATTTAGAAAATTACCAACTGCACTTAGATTAAAGGACTTTACATTTGTATTATTATTTCAAAATATCTTATGCTGGTTATTTGTACGATGTTACCAGTTCTCCGTTTTCTTTATTTAATGTTTATTAATATGCTTTTATTTGCTTCTATCCAAAACTCCCCCTGTGTAAAAATGTAAAACACATTTTTATTAGCAAATTTTTTTTTATTCAACATAATTGCCTTAAAAGGTGATACACTGATTATAGCGACCCTCCAACTTTTTTGTAGTATAATTTGTCCTTTGCTCCAAATAGGCCTCAATTTCTCCATTCGACGAAAATTTCTTCCCAGAGGGCATTCTTTTGAGATCTGAGAATACGAAATAATCGCTTAAATAGTAGAAAAGCAATTTGAAGCCTAATTCATGGATTTTTGCCATCGTTTTCACTTACTTGTGACACGGTGCATAGTCTTGGTAAAGGAGCACTTTCTTTTTCTTCAAATGCGGGAGTTTTTCGGCAATTTAGTCCTTCAAAGGGTCTAATAATACTCTATAATTGTGACTGTTGATGGTCCTTCAAGGTAGTCAGTGAAAATTATACCATGCGCGTCCCAAAATAGAGATGACATAAATTTACCAGCCGACTGTTGCGTTTTCGCACGCCTTGGAACGAATTCATCGTGTGCAGTCCAGTTGGATAACTGTCGATTGGACATCAGAGTGAAATGATGGAACCATGTTTCATCCGTTGTCACACGTCGACGCAAAATCTCGGGTTTATTACGCTTGATCATCTTAAAACACTGCTCCGAATCATCAACTCGTCGGTGATTTTGGTCAAAAGTCAGCTCGCGCGGCACCCACTTTACACAGAGCTCTCCCATATTAAATTATTCGTATATGATATGATGTACACGTTCAGTTGATATCTTTAGAATGTCTGCTATTGCATTAAATTTCAATACCTCTTCTGGGCGTCCACTGCGTTCACCGTTTTCAGTGCATATTTCACCACGTCTAAACTTAGCATAACGGTCCTTGATGGTTGATTTTCCTAGGGTAGTGTCCAGAAACTCATCATCAAGAAAAGCTTTTGCTTCAACTGTACTTTTTCCTTTCAAAAAGCAATATTTAATCAACACGCGAAATTCCTTTTTATCCATTTTTTTCACAATTACAAAAGTTGCTTCTCTCAATATGCTTTAATTCAGAAATATGATCCGACAGCTGTGAATTTTATACACGCATCTTTTGAGGGTTAGCGCTAATTAAGAAACATATAAATTTAATTCTGGTAGCGCTATCTATGTATCAGGCCAGGGACTTTTCAATTAACACATATTACACAAAATCCAATAAATTTTATGTGGATCTCTATTTTCTCTGTACACACTCTGTAATAAAGACACATAAAACATTTTTAAAATGGAAATTTAAATTAACTAATGAAATTACTAGAAAGGCAGTAGCAGCTGAATTTTGGACATTGCCAAAACGATTCTCCAGGTGCAACCTTTGAGTATTCTTTCTATAACTCGATGTCTTTATTTTGTAAATAACACTTTGCCTTCTTGTATAGATCTATATTAAACAACAAGTCAGTAATTTTCGTATAATATTACTTATATTTATTATAAGGAAGTTTCTTTTTCATAAGGAAATTAAAATTATGATTCTCATTTTTATATTTTTTTTATAAGTCCAAATCTATCGCCTCGATTGCTGCAAACAGATATAACTAATATATTTTTATACTGACAATATAAATAAGATCAACATAAAGTTACATCAAGGAAGAGCTGGTTCCCTGTTTTATTAAATCGAAAATAACATAAGTTTTCCTTTCAGATATCGGAAAAGAAAAAAAAACATTGGACTTATAGAACGTTATATTCGCTCGAAGTACCATGATCTGATTCGAGATTGAAAAATGGTTCTCTGTGGTAAAATATTTCCTCCAAACAAATATGCAAGCGTTATCTATTTCCCGAGATGTAATGCGGGGGCAAATCCATTTGAAATATCTGAAAATATCGATGTAGACTATCTATTACCTTCCTTGTTATTTTTTTAAGATCTTTATATATTTGAAAACCAGAACTTATATTCATTGCAAACTTCAATGCAGTAAAATTAACTTATAAGAATTCATTTGATAATAAAACACAACATAAAGACACATTTTGCTAATCAGTTCAGTTTAACGAGGCAAAAACTAGGCATAAATATATCTGTATATATTTCTTAAATTAGAATGACAGCCAATTACCTAAATAAAACTAAATTCGTGTAGATTGGTTCGCTTCAATATTCTGGTTTACTGCATATTTCCCAATAACTATCTGGCTTCCAAGTTGCTGCAGTTTATTAACTTTATTTCTTGTTTTATGACTAAATCTTGTATAGTTCTGTAAATACATTTGATTTCAAAGTCATCGAGCAGTTCTTCGTTCGTTAGTTGGTTGGATAAGTAACGATAAGCATTGGTGATTAATCGTGGAGCATTATTTTTACAGCGTTGGGTAACTAGTTGGTTTAAATTTTAAGTGGAAACCCATATTTGCACCAAAAATAGCTTTATAGCTGACTGATCGATCTGACCAAATTCTTTAGTTTTAAGTCAAGCAAAGACTATCTTCCAGCTAACCAGAGGATTTGCTTGATCTTGAGACTGATCTGCTCTTTGTCTTATCTAACGTGATATTTCCAAATTAACCTAACATCACCATGCTACTCAATATCTTCGATACCAAGTTATTTGGCTGATTTTGCTTGAGGCCTACCTTCTCCGCTGAGAATTACCCTCAAATGATTTTCAAACGATTGACTCCTAAAGCGCTTTCATGAACACCTTCGCCCAAGTTGTATAAGCTTTGTAAACACCGGAAAGCGTTTTACAAGAGCAATGACGTCTTGCGCGCCAAAATCAACGCCGCTTCCGGAAAGTCGCCTCGGTTCTCCAACGACATAAGAGTCACCCGATAATATCCTAGATGATGACCATTTAGCCAGGAATACAGGGGTTACTCTCATATAATATCTGTGAAAACAAACAGCAAACCTAAATAATGACATAACATAACTTCGAGTACTACTCACTAACCAAGAAATCGAATAAACCGCAAGAAGGGTGTTGTTGCAAGACGCCTACACCAAATCCACCCCAACTCATCCATTACATCAGACTCCAGTTACACAAACTCAACTCACGCCACGAACTGTTCAACTCGTTGTTTCGTCTTCAGATATCGATATAGCACTTATCCTGGAGACTCTTCTAAAGTACTTCCATCCTTTTTCTCTTCTAGACCGCGTCCTAGCCAGCGGCCATCAAACCGTTATACTAGTCAAAACTGGAATCAAACATAACTTTCTGCTTCCACTTGTGTACACACTAAGTATCAAATGCCCTCTATCCAGGTCAGGTTTAAACTCATGATCATCCAATCGTGATCACCATCTTGTGTAGGAAATGATCCAGTCATGACTCGTCTGCTTTCAAAACTATCTTCGACAGATCAATCTCAAAAGTAATCGGTGGAGACTTCAACGCTCACCATAATATGTAGGTTAGCCAGAGCGCCAATCGTGCAGACAACGATGTCGCAACTCTGAAGGCAAACTTAGAGCTTGGTCTTGCCCTGTCGGGTGACGCAACGGGGCAGTTCACACATTCTGGAGTTTTTTATTCTACAGAACGGCAATCGTCCTTCTGGTGTACAAATTCTCGACGAGTTAATTTATGCAAACATCAAATCACAAGTCCGATTCAAGAAACGTCTGTCGTATTGCTCGTAGCAATAGAGTGGAACCGATTGTGTAGGATGCCATCAAAGCCTGGCGATCTGAGCTTATTTCTAGCGGACCAAAGCTGGATAACCCTTTGTATTTCTGACGACTTGCTAAAAGCCTCGCGAGAAGGGCGCAAGACGTCATCCCAATGGTTACCAACCACGAAACGCCCGAGCTCCTCGCTAAAACTTATGAGGCCCAGATAAAACGCCTCCCTCCTAGTTCACTTGAAAATATTTCTTAAAACTACAAAACCGTCAGAAAGATCAACCCCGTTCATTCACAAATTCCTCCAAGCTATATATGTTACTAGATCACCTAGTTACTCATAAAATATTCAATAATATATCGATATAATATATCGATAGACGAACTCAAAAAGTAACTTTCCGAACTAACAAATATCATCAACTCCATTCTGACACTGTAACACTTCTCATTTACCTGAAAACATGCATTTCCCTGCGAAACATTTAGCCGTTCATCATGCATTTCCCTGCGAAACATTTAGCCGTTCATCTAGCCCAATTAAGCTTTTTTCTCACGGGAAAGATTTAAAGCAGTCATTTTGAACCTAACCAAAACCTTTAACAAAGTTTGTCACGAAGACTTAATGGCAAAATGCATTCGGTCTACCCGGCTACCTAACCGCTCTTATCAAATCATTTCTGTCAGGACAGTCATTTCAGATAAAGATAAAAGATATTCTCTCTAGCCGGAAAATCATCGACTAGGAAGATCCACAAGGATCCCCGTGGCACCCATCCACCTTAATATTTTCTTTTTAGATATCCCTAGAAGTAGAGAAAGGTTTTTACGCAGACAATACTGCTTATTTCGCTTCTTCAAGAGTAGCATCACCTATCCAAGGCAGGCCACAGAAACAACTCGATAAGATGGTCCAGTGGTTAAATTTCTGGAGGCTGCAAGCCAACTCATAAAAAACCCAGGCCATATTCTTCCACAAGAACCGTTTGGCACCGAGCATTTCGCGTAAAATCGAGACCGTTCAAATCCCATGGTCAAAAGAAGCCACCTACCTCGGTCTTCTCTTCGATCTAAAGTTTTTTTTATAAAAGGATGCAAATATACACAAATATTTATCGACAGCAGGTTGTTGGATTGTAGTTACTTTTAAAAAAATTTTAGCAATCAAAAACTTTACTAAACTAAATAGGAACATTCTGCGTCGGAGAAATTTAGCCCAATAAAATTAAGAATAAATAATCAAACATATGTCACAAAAGTAATGGAAGTGCATTTGGAAGTGATGGAACTCATTTAAACTGGTAGCCGCTATATTTCATTACTTGACTATTATCTTAAAACGTGGAACATATATTCGAAATCATGCAGTGTAGAATTATTGACAATTGGCATTAATTGTCAACATTGGCAACATTAATCTTAAAAAAATTATAAACGGAATTTATGTTATTGACCTTATCTGACTATTTCGAAAGGTCAGTTTCACACAGTTCCTTAGACTTAAAATGTCATAAAATGTAGTAATACCTAATAATAAAGTAAAATAATATATAAATAATATAAATAAAAATGCAAAATATTAAGGAACAAACGTGTCGCGAGATGTAACTAAGAATAATAATATAAATGTTTACTGATCATTTGATGACACTTTTTTACAACACGTTTATTGCGTTAGTAAAATAATTTTGAATAAAGTGTGTAATTTTTGAACTTTTATTGCCTTTGGAATTCCCAATTATCATCAATTCACTGGATATTTCTTTAATAGTCCTGTTTTATTATTTTGATTTCTTTTTCTTTTTCTTTCCATTTCTTTGATGATGATTTAATTTGACTTATTTACTTTCAAATGATTTTTATTATACTTATATACTAGTTTATAGTTTTTCTATAGTAGTTATCATACCTATTATCTATACTACTTATATATTACTTATCTAGGAACCCTAATAACCATATAAAACCATAGTTTTACTTTTCAAAATTTTGTTTTGAATTAATTCTTTGAATTAATTCTTTTGTTTAATTCAATTAATTTTGCTTAATTTTGTTACTTTGGTAAATTTCTATTAAAAATAGCTATGTACTATTAGCAGTTAATTTATTACTTAGTATGATTTAAAGTTAAAAACATAATACCTGTTATATACTATAAATAATATTTGATAAAATAATTATAAAATAAAAACTATTATATCGCGACTTTTTGTCATGTTGATATCAAGTACCCAATTTTGTTAGCATTCTTGTTACCATAAACATTCAGTTGTTTATGACAATATTTCAAAGCATAATGTTAATTTAATTTATTAATTATTACTACAATGCATTTTAAACAATTGCATTCTTTTCAAATCAAATTTAATGTGAATAAAAATTAAAAGAAGAATAGATTATAATATTTTCTCTAATTAAAATATAAAAATAAATTGTAAAACTTACTATTCTTCCTCAGACGAATGTGATCAGATGTTTTTTTTTAATATGAAGTGATAGTACTTACAATTTAGTAATTATAATTACTATGATAATAATTTAATTCCATTCTAAAGAGATTCTCCAGAATTTCTGAATATCGCAAATGTTGAGATTAGCAAAGGGTTTTCCATCTTAATATGATCATAATCAATCAGTGTTTTTGATTGTTCTTTTCTAACTATGTTCTTGGAATTAAGCGTTGCACGACTGATCAGAATTTGAATGTGAAATGAATGCGGTCTGATTTCAAATTGTTCTCATAATCTTCAGTTATTTCTTATAACCATTGTTAATTGGTTGATTTACTATTCAGTCTCTTATCTTCCCATTTCTTGATTTTCGACACTTATTTTTTAAAGACTTTATTTCCTGGAAAAGTGGAAAACTCAATAAGTAACAAAAAAGATATTGTTAGTTTACAATATGTCAAATTAATTGCAAAAACGAAGTTATACCTGCCTCAAATTAATTTAAGCTCTAATTAATTTAACAAACTAAAATTTGGGGAATGAGCGAATACGTTGTCAATAAAAGTCATCATCTAACAAAAGTTAATAATATGCTTGTCTTTTAATGATTGTTAACACTTCTGTCAAAACATTAATACACATGGAAGAATGTCATAACAACATCGAAATTGCATTCAAATTTACCACACTATATGGAGATTATTAACACGAAGTATTCAATACATGAATTTATAATTAAAAATTGTCAATTAACAGGTCATCAATTGACGAATGAAGTATGTGTAAAGGTTTAATTTATTTTGCAAAAAAAAACTGTCCTTTGGTCAGGTATCCTAATCAATATATTGGCTTAAGGCCATCTAACCGAGATAAGGGCCAATTGCAAAAATTTAATTTTAATATCAAACCATATTTTCCATCTCATTTTATTCTAGTGACATCAAAAACATGAGGTTATAAACCGGTAAAAGGTACTTTAGCGCTTTGTTTGTTTTGTTAAATTTCAAATCGCTGTTAATCGCTGTTAGAGATAGATTATGTCTCCAATCACTAGCTTCGAATTAGGTGATGGAGGCCATTTCTTACTAATAAAATGTTTTACAGAATTTAATATATTGATACTATTACTGTTTAAGTTACTGCGGTTTTTATTGGAAATATTTTTATTGTGTTGCAGCTGCACTGAATATTATTACTAAAACCACTAATAAAGGAAAAACAATATTATGTTGGATTCACTGAAAGGGAACCTTCACTGAAAGGGAACCTTGCTCTTAGTTATATTCGAGATTAAATTTATAAAAAGCATAAAAACGGGGTGTAAATTTTTCAATATAATTATAATTTAATTCATTCCAGATATATTATTATTCGTGCTAGAAACAGGAATGGCTTTATTCCTTGAGGAGAGTTAGTGTTTTCTTCGAAGTCCGGGAGCGACTACCATGGAGAAATAAGCATTAGTTTTCGCTCTGGTACGAAAATCAGATGTCATTGAACTGGGAATAACCATAAGTTATTGTTATGGACATGCACCATAACATAACACATTAGAAAAGGTACCAACAAATGGTTTGGCAAAATCTGTAATTAAGGAATGACTTGCATAATATAAATTAAGTTTTCAAAACAATATGTTAAAGAGTGAAGTATTTCAAATTGTTACTTGGTAAATATAAATGAAATATGTAATTGCCTTTTATGTAATTTACTTTTGCAGAAATAGGCATCATGGCTAAACAATATGTATTATTTATAATTGCACAACTGCATATTAAATAAAATTGAATTGTTATGGCATATGATAAATAATTACAATAATAGAGATGCAGGTCAAGAAAGTAAAAACTGTTTGAATATGTGGAAAGAAAGAAAGAAGTTGTGGAAGAAGAGGATTTGGTTGACATTGACTTTAGTTGTTTACTGGAGATTAACAGCGTAGTTGTTAACTTGAAGTGGAGCTCAGAAAGTAACAGCGATTGAATGAATCTTTCTAGATGTGGCAGTATGATTCAATGCCGACAATTATCCAAACACGGTGATGTGAGAGGAAACGACTAAAGGTAAGTTTATAATTAATATAGAAAGCTGTAGAAAATCGTATTATAGAGTTTGAAAAAGATTTATATGCATAGATATGTGTATAATTGTTAGGAGCATTTGGTTAATATTATTGAGGACAGAATTAATACTAACTATTTTGCATAAAGTGTATTTTGCTAAGTGCATTAAGCAGAATGCAGTAATTAAATCTAATTTTATAAAAAAAATGTACACAGGTAGTAACAGAAGAAACTAAAAAAAATAGTAATATTAGAATGACTTGGAAACAGAACATCAAAATCATTCTAGAAGACATCCAATCTTACTAATCCCATCATCATCCCTTAATAATTTATCCCATGATAATTTTCTCATCATTATCTTGGTGGATTTTGCACTCTTGCTTAGCACAATCACAGATGTTAAACAATCACAAACATATATTTACGACCATGCCCAAGCAGGATATGAACCCGTGACTATCGCAACAGTAGGTGGACCGTCCTGTCGCTTTTACCACTGCTCCAATAAGCTGGCTCTAAATCCTTTTATCCGATCATCAAAAGTCAATAATCTATAAAACATATGCTCCAGGTAAGTAAAGGAAAACTGCTTAAGTTTAACCTAATAATGTTACGAATACGCCTTTCTGTATTCAATCCTTTTTACCTGGCGCAGACCTTCTCGCCATGTCCTGGAACCGGAATTAAAGGTTAATGTTTTAACTTTGAGTGAACTTGTTCAAAATATAACTTAAGCCCAACCAACGTGAATAATTGAATAATATTTCTTGTTTTATATCAAAATTGACCAGTTCTCTGTTACCCATCTTTTAGAAAAGCATAGAATCCTGCAGCGTATTATAATATCAGAAATAATTTGTTACCATTTAAATATTAAGACCACTTCTAATGTGGATGTCAGATTTTGCGTTAACTCAGACTAGACGATTAAATAGACGATTGTTCAACAAATGATGAAAAACAGAATTTCATGGTTTATAGAAAACTATATATTGAACGGCTTAGCGAAAATGTGAATTTTGGCCTATTTAAAGCTTATATCGAGGAAGAATTTTTACGCCTAATATTTTTATGTAATATAGGCTACAAATTAATATATTTCAGTAAAACCAGAAACGGCCATATCAAGCAACCTGGAATAACCAGCAGATTGATGACACAAAATATATAAATTAATGTTGTCAAATATCGACTGAGATCGTCTATGGACCGTTTAGTAATTGACTACTTTTACTAACGACTGCTTCAGTCGTTTACCTTTAGTTACTGTTCTTGGTTATAATAGTTTCATTCGACTGATTTTTGAAGTTCTGAATGTGATTATCGGGTTATTGTATCAGGATTTGGATTGTTTAGATGTTATTTGATGCTTTTATGTAATATTCCCGATAAAACGTGGTGTCAGGAGTCACCCGCCAATCACTACTCACAATATATCAATATATCATGTATCCCGAAACTCTCGAGACTTCGACCTGAACCCGATATTTTTATTAATAATTCATTATCGACATGTCCAACTTATTTATAATTTTTTCACAAATTATTGAAAAGAATCTCTTTACGAATTTACAAATGCTAGCCCGTACATGACTTTGTAAAGGATGTAGAACAATCTATGAGATTAGAGGAGATGTCGACCCAATGTGGGAGGAGCTATGTAAGTATATTAAATTCGATTGAACCCGTTCGGTAAATAATACAATAAAAAAGAAAGTTAAAATAAAGTATTTTTTATTACACAGTATGTGCAGGTTTATTATATTAGCTAATTCTTAAAGAAAGGCCTATAGTATAAGCCATATAATAATAATAAAAATTCAACAAAGGTATACTAAATAGTAATTATAGGGATGCAATATACTAATGTCAAAATATAATAAAACTAGCTAGAGCAAGTGACTATATTAATTTAAAAAAAAATTAGTTTACTTATTCAGCATACACCTAGTGCAGTGGTTAGAGTCGTTTATACAACTTATATCAAACAAATTTTCGAAAGAAATGGGCGATCGTAAGTAAGCGTTTTTAAACACTTTACTATATTATTCTTGTATTAGATTTTTTCATAGCGTGAATATAAGAGTAAATAAAACAATTACATATTTTCAGAGACGGAACCTCTAGATTTTAGCATGCCAAGGAGGAGAATTTACCGTTGAAAAAGGTAATTATGACTAATTATAATAATAATATAAATAATAATAATATAAATTCTTAGTTAATTCAATGATTATCATTTGTAGCGGAAAAATCTACTAAAATATCTGGTAGCCATAGTGGAACTTGAGGAGGGGGACATAACATACGTAAGTATATGAAGTAAATTACGAATTACTGTTGACTATATACAACCTTTGTTTTATTAGATGAAGACACCAAACGTAATATCGTTGAAAAACGGTAATCCCAAGCGATTATATAGAAGCCGCTTAGCAGAAGGACGAATTCGACCAAAAGCGCGAAGGAATTTGCAAGCCGAATTCTGCTTAGTACCTCCTGACGAACTACATGAAAAAGACATGGACTTTAGTCAGCAATAATATAACAAATAACAACTTGATTGTTGATATTTTTTGCTTCTAATTAAGTAATTTTAAAATTCAATAAATTTCTTAGTACAATTTAAAACATAAATGTATCCGTATTTTCAATTAGAGTAATGTCTATTGATGTGTCATTATGTGAGAGAGAAACTGTAATATTAATTTTTTGCATATTAGTTCTAGTTTATGTATATAGCTTATATTTCATTTATTAAAATTTTGGTACATAATACATTTTTTTTAATATATATACAACCCAACAACCTGCTGTCGAGTAATATTTGTGTATATTTGCCCCGTTTAATAAAAAATATGTTAGATTTAAATACTAGTCACCAGAAACCAAGTGGTGCTCACACCCAGCTAATAATAACGACTGTAGATGCCAACCTGTTTGCAGAAATCCCAGACCATATATCCTTTTCTCGTCGAACTCTCAGCAGCCATTAATCATAATTACTAAATCCAAAGTGCTAAAAACCATGTCTTGTAAAGCCACCAGCATACGAGATAAAAAAAGTGGAACTGAAACTCGTTCTTTCGCCTCCAGATATCGATACAGCACTTATTCAGGAGACTCCTGATCAAATGATCTAGTCATGACTCGTCTGCTTTCAAAACTATCTTCGACAGCCCAATCTCAAAAGTAATCGGCGGAGACTTCAACGCTCACTTCATACCATATAGGATTGCGAGCGCGCAAATCGTGCAGACAACGATATCGCAACACTGAGCGCAGACTTAGAGCTCGGTCTTGCCCTGCCGGGTGACGCAACGGGGCAATTCACACACTCTGAACTTTTTTATTCTACAAAACGTCCTTCTAATGTACAAATTCTCGAAGAGTTACACTCGGAGTATGGCCAGGTTATATTAACCTACAGGGACTCCTATGCTATCGAAATGCCTTGCTTCAAAGCCAGAAATCAGACCAACTAAAAAATATATCAAGAAATTCTTCTGGAATCCGGCCCAATTCTGAAGATCGATAGAACTGACCAAGTCGAAGGTGCTGTGTCTAAGCTAACTGGAGACATTCATCATTTGAAGTTCCATCTCATTGAAACTCTCAAAACGATCTAATTTCTGAAAACATCAAAACCTGGCGATCTGAGAAATGAAACTCACTTCTAGCAGACCAAAGCTGGATAGTACTTTATCTTTTTGGCGATTCGCTAAACGCCGCGGAAGAAAGATGCAAAACGTCATCCCCGCAGTCACCAACCACGAAACGGCCGAGTTCCTCGCTAAAACTTATGAGGCCCAGATAAAGCTCCCTCCTTCTTCACATATAAATATTGCTTAAAACGACGAAACCGTCAGAAAGACCAATTCTGGTCACTCACAAATTCCTCCAAGCTATCTAGGTTACTAGACCACCTAGTTACTCATAAAATATGCACGTAAATAATCAGCAAGATTCCAAACAAAAAGGCCCCGTGTTTCGATAATATATCGATAGCCAAACTCTAAAAGCTCCCCTACAAGCAGCTTTCCGAACTAACTAATATACTTGAAAACATGCATTTCTGCGCGAAACATTTAGCCGTTTATCTAGCCCATCGGCTGAACGCAAAAATCAATTATGCTTTTTACCGACGTGACCGACTTGGAACGGTTCTCTTGGACCTAACCATAACCTTTGACAAGGTTTGCCACCAAAACTTGATGGCGAAATGCATTCGGTCTACGCTACGACCTAACAGCTCTAATCGAATCATTTCTGTCAGGACAGTGGTTTCAAATGAAGATAAAAGATATTCTCTCTAGTCGGAAAATCATCCATGATGAAGATTCACAAGGTTCCCCCTAGCACCCACCCACCTTAATATTTTCCAGTCAATTTACTATTCCCGCTCATCAACTGGACCAGAGGCATCCACATAACCAGTCCAACTCGATTATTACTGCGGATCTCCGCGATCAAATATCCGTTACAAGATTGCCCTACTCAGTTTCAGGTAAAAAGAACTAGTTTGAAGATAATAGTAAAAATAAGAATGAAAAATTGTCATATTTATAAACATATTCTTATTGTTTCCGATTTTGGAGATATTTAAAGATATTAACAGGACAGGACGGTCCCCCTTCTTTTGCGATAGTCGCGGGTTGAAATAAATATCCTAAACTATTAATAACCGTAATGGCATTGCTTTACAAAGAGAAATAATATCTTATGTTATGAATTATTTATTATTATTGTAAGTTTATATCTCTACGAAACATGAGCTTGTAAAAATTAAAAAATTGAAAAACGTCCAACATATCTAAACTAAATTAAAATCTTATTAATTTTATTTAAATGCGCATGTACTAAACTAACCTAAGTATAACATAATTTTCGAAAATTCAAGTGAATATATTCTATTATTTATTTTAATTTTGAAGGGTGATTCCAACCTCTTATTTGTATCTCGATACTAACCAACTTCCGTTGTATAATCATAATACAGAATTAATTTATAATAACTATTTAATAAAAATTATTATAAAATGCACAATTACAGGAAGGTGCGAATAACTCTGTCAACTACATAAATAAACTAAGTAGACTTTTCTCCCTGAAACTGTGAAACAAAAAAACTACAATCAACATTTAGTCATTTCTTCAAAAAATCTCTTCTCTTCGAGTTCTTTACTAAGTCGGTATCTAAACAAGATTACTTTCCTCGTTCTAAATCCTTTTATCCGATCATCTAAAGCCAATAGGCTATAAAACGTATGCTCCAGGTAAGTAAAGGAAAACTGCCTTAGTTTAACCTAATAAAGTTACGAATACGCCTTTCTCTATTCAGTCCTTTTTACCTGGCGCAGACGTTCTCGCCAAGTCCTGGAACCGAAATTAAAGGTTAATGTTTTAACTTTGAGAGAACTTGAGCAAAATATAACCTAAGCCCAACCGACGTGAATAATTGAATAATATTTCTTGTTTTATACCAAATTTGAATGTCCTCTGTTACCAACCTCATAGAAAAAACATAAAATCCTGCAGCGTATTATGATAACAGAAAGAATTAGTTATTATTTAAATATTAAGAGTACCTCTAGAGCGGATGTCATATTTTGCGTTAACTCAAACTAGGCGAATAAATAGACAATTGTTTATTCGAATGATTTGACGAAATGATGAAAAACAGGATTTCATAGTTTAAAGATATAGATCATTGTTAAAGCCATATAATAATAATAATAATAAAACAAAGGTATAATAAATAGTAATTATAGGGATGAAATATACTAATATCAAAATGTAATACAAGTAGGTAGAGCAAGTGACTATATAAATTTTAAAAAAAATTAAATTTCTTATTCAGCATTCACCTAGTGCAGTGGTTAGAGTCTTTTATACAACCTATATCGCACAAATTTTCGAAAGAAATGGGCGATCGTAAGTAAACTTTTTTAAACGCTTTACTGTGTCATTCTTGTATTAGATTTTTTAATAGCCTGGATTTAAGAGTAAATAAAACAATTACTTATTTTCAGAAACGAAACCTCTAGATTTGAGCATGCCCAAGGAGGAGAATATGCCGCTGAAAAAGGTAATTACGACTAATTCTAATTAATATAAATTCTTAGTTAATTCTATGATTATCATTTACAGCGGAAAAATCTATTAAAATATCTAGTAGCCTTAGTGGAACTTGAGGAGGGGGCCATAACAAACGTAAGTATATGAAGTAAATTACGAATTACTGTTGACTATATACAATCTCTGTTTTATTAGATGAAGACACCAAACATAATATCGATGAAAAACGGTAATCCCAAGCGATTATGTAGAAGCCGCTTAGCAGAAGGACGAATTCGACCACAAGCGCGAAGGAATTTGCAAGCCGAATTCTGTTTAGTATCTCGTGACGAACTGCATGAAAAAGACATGGACTTTAGTCAGCAATAATATAACAAATAACAACTTGATTGTTGATATTTTTTGCTTCTAATTAAGTAATTTTAAAATTCAATAAATTTCTTAGTACAATTTAAAACATAAATGTATCCGTATTTTCAATTAGAGTAATGTCTATTGATGTGTCATTATGTGAGAGAGAAACTGTAATATTAATTTTTTGCATATTAGTTCTAGTTTATGTATATAGCTTATATTTCATTTATTAAAATTTTGGTACATAATACATTTTTTTTAATATATATACAACCCAACAACCTGCTGTCGAGTAATATTTGTGTATATTTGCCCCGTTTAATAAAAAATATGTTAGATTTAAATACTAGTCACCAGAAACCAAGTGGTGCTCACACCCAGCTAATAATAACGACTGTAGATGCCAACCTGTTTGCAGAAATCCCAGACCATATATCATTTTCTCGTCTAACTCTCAGCAGCCATTAATCATAATTACTAAATCCAAAGTGCTAAAAACCATGTCTTGGAAAGCCACCAGCATACGAGATAAAAAAAGTGGAACTGAAACTCGTTCTTTCGCCTCCAGATATCGATACAGCTCTTATTCAGGAGACTCCTGATCAAATGATCTAGTCATGACTCGTCTGCTTTCAAAACTATCTTCGACAGCCCAATCTCAAAAGTAATCGGCGGAGACTTCAACGCTCACTTCATACCATATAGGATTGCGAGCGCGCAAATCGTGCAGACAACGATATCGCAACACTGAGCGCAGACTTAGAGCTCGGTCTTGCCCTGCCGGGTGACGCAACGGGGCAATTCACACACTCTGAACTTTTTTATTCTACAAAACGTCCTTCTAATGTACAAATTCTCGAAGAGTTACACTCGGAGTATGGCCAGGTTATATTAACCTACAGGGACTCCTATGCTATCGAAATGCCTTGCTTCAAAGCCAGAAATCAGACCAACTAAAAAATATATCAAGAAATTCTTCTGGAATCCGGCCCAATTCTGAAGATCGATAGAACTGACCAAGTCGAAGGTGCTGTGTCTAAGCTAACTGGAGACATTCATCATTTGAAGTTCCATCTCATTGAAACTCTCAAAACGATCTAATTTCTGAAAACATCAAAACCTGGCGATCTGAGAAATGAAACTCACTTCTAGCAGACCAAAGCTGGATAGTACTTTATCTTTTTGGCGATTCGCTAAACGCCGCGGAAGAAAGATGCAAAACGTCATCCCCGCAGTCACCAACCACGAAACGGCCGAGTTCCTCGCTAAAACTTATGAGACCCAGATAAAGCTCCCTCCTTCTTCACATATAAATATTGCTTAAAACGACGAAACCGTCAGAAAGACCAATTCTGGTCACTCACAAATTCCTCCAAGCTATCTAGGTTACTAGACCACCTAGTTACTCATAAAATATGCACGTAAATAATCAGCAAGATTCCAAACAAAAAGGCCCCGTGTTTCGATAATATATCGATAGCCAAACTCTAAAAGCTCCCCTACAAGCAGCTTTCCGAACTAACTAATATACTTGAAAACATGCATTTCTGCGCGAAACATTTAGCCGTTTATCTAGCCCATCGGCTGAACGCAAAAATCAATTATGCTTTTTACCGACGTGACCGACTTGGAACGGTCCTCTTGGACCTAACCATAACCTTTGACAAGGTTTGCCACCAAAACTTGATGGCGAAATGCATTCGGTCTACGCTACGACCTAACAGCTCTAATCGAATCATTTCTGTCAGGACAGTGGTTTCAAATGAAGATAAAAGATATTCTCTCTAGTCGGAAAATCATCCATGATGAAGATTCACAAGGTTCCCCCTAGCACCCACCCACCTTAATATTTTCCAGTCAATTTACTATTCCCGCTCATCAACTGGACCAGAGGCATCCACATAACCAGTCCAACTCGATTATTACTGCGGATCTCCGCGATCAAATATCCGTTACAAGATTGCCCTACTCAGTTTCAGGTAAAAAGAACTAGTTTGAAGATAATAGTAAAAATAAGAATGAAAAATTGTCATATTTATAAACATATTCTTATTGTTTTCGATTTTGGAGATATTTAAAGATATTAACACGACAGGACGGTCCCCCTTCTTTTGCGATAGTCGCGGATTCAAATAAATATCCTAAACTATTAATAACCGTAATGGCATTGCTTTACAAAGAGAAATAATATCTTATGTTATGAATTATTTATTATTATTGTAAGTTTATATCTCTACGAAACATGAGCTTGTAAAAATTAAAAAATTGAAAAACGTCAAACATATCTAAACTAAATCAAAATCTTATTAATTTTATTTAAATGCGCATGTACTAAACTAACCTAAGTATAACATAATTTTCGAAAATTCAAGTGAATATATTCTATTATTTATTTTAATTTTGAAGGGTGATTCCAACCTCTTATTTGTATCTCGATACTAACCAACTTCCGTTGTATAATCATAATACAGAATTAATTTATAATAACTATTTAATAAAAATTATTATAAAATGCACAATTACAGGAAGGTGCGAATAACTCTGTCAACTACATAAATAAATTAAAGGTTAATGTTTTAACTTTGAGAGAACTTGAGCAAAATATAACCTAAGCCCAACCGACGTGAATAATTGAATAATATTTCTTGTTTTATACCAAATTTGAATGTCCTCTGTTACCAACCTCATAGAAAAAACATAAAATCCTGCAGCGTATTATGATAACAGAAAGAATTAGTTATTATTTAAATATTAAGAGTACCTCTAGAGCGGATGTCATATTTTGCGTTAACTCAAACTAGGCGAATAAATAGACAATTGTTTATTCGAATGATTTGACGAAATGATGAAAAACAGGATTTCATAGTTTAAAGATATAGATCATTGTTAAAGCCATATAATAATAATAATAATAAAACAAAGGTATAATAAATAGTAATTATAGGGATGAAATATACTAATATCAAAATGTAATACAAGTAGGTAGAGCAAGTGACTATATAAATTTAAAAAAAAATTAAATTTCTTATTCAGCATTCACCTAGTGCAGTGGTTAGAGTCTTTTGTACAACCTATATCGCACAAATTTTCGAAAGAAATGGGCGATCGTAAGTAAACTTTTTTAAACGCTTTACTGTGTCATTCTTGTATTAGATTTTTTAATAGCCTGGATTTAAGAGTAAATAAAACAATTACTTATTTTCAGAAACGAAACCTCTAGATTTGAGCATGCCCAAGGAGGAGAATATGCCGCTGAAAAAGGTAATTACGACTAATTCTAATTAATATAAATTCTTAGTTAATTCTATGATTATCATTTACAGCGGAAAAATCTATTAAAATATCTAGTAGCCTTAGTGGAACTTCAGGAGGGGGCCATAACAAACGTAAGTATATGAAGAAAATTACGAATTACTGTTGACTATATACAATCTCTGTTTTATTAGATGAAGACACCAAACATAATATCGATGAAAAACGGTAATCCCAAGCGATTATGTAGAAGCCGCTTAGCAGAAGGACGAATTCGACCACAAGCGCGAAGGAATTTGCAAGCCGAATTCTGTTTAGTACCTCGTGACGAACTGCATGAAAAAGACATGGACATTAGTCAGCAATAATATAACAAATAACAACTTGATCGTTGATATTTGTTTTGCTTCTAATTAAGTAATTATACAATTCAATAAATTTCTTCGTAAAATTTTAAACTTAAATTAATCCGTATTTTCAATTAGATTAATGTTTTTTTACTGATATTTAAACGGAGGTTTAAAGATGAGATGATATTATTTGAGCCATTATGTGAGAGAGAAACAATAATATTAATTTTTTGCATATTAGTTCTAATTTATGTATGTAGTTTAGAGTTAGCTTAATAAAATTTTAGTAAATAATAAAGTTTTTTTTTAATATATATACAAACCTACAACCTAAAGTGGAACAATATTTGTGTATATTTGCCCCTTTTAATAAAAAATATGTTAAATATAAATACTAGTCACCAGAAACCAAGAGGTTCTAATATTAGTTTTAATAACTTATTTAAATTGTTTATATATGTGTCCAATTGCGTATTGCTTAGATTACTTATTACTTATTATCTGTGTATCTTATTCCATTTAGTGCAATAAAATTTGCTTTACGATATATTATTTATCTACTATAAATATATTGCTATATCCTAAAAATTCATGATATTTCATTTAGACACGATTTTTACCTTTCTATAAATTTCAAACAAGAATTGTTTTCATATCATTTAACTGCAGCATTAGTGTTAAAATATTATAACATTTTAATAATAATTTATAAACATTCGGTCAATCGTAAAGCTAATTTGGACCTATGGGGATGCACTAAACATTACACCGACTAATAATCAACGTACCCAGAACAAAATTCTACGATTAATTATCAATATTTATCACTACACGTCAGCCTCACGGGGTTTCTAAGGTTTTTTTTAATTTTTTTTACATAATTAAATTACAACAACATAACATTCTTGCAACAAGTTAATATTTAACGAGAAATCACAATATAGCACGATTTAGGAAATACAAGACAAAGCTGTAATTGCACCTAGGGTATAGACAATATATAGCATACAGTTCTAAACTTAATTATAAATATAAAATATTTATTATAAAAAGTACTTAATATGCTTAAATATAAAATACTACATTGTCATAGAGTTATCATGTTCGATTGCGGATAAGATTCAGAACTATAACGCGATAATATAAATAATAGATAAATATAATAACCATAATTTTTGCCGTCGTTTTCACTGACTTGTGACACAGTGCATTGTCTTGGTGAAGCAGCACATTCCTTTTCTTCATATGCGGCCGTTTTTCGGCGATTTCGTCATTCAAATGGTCCAATAACACTATATAGTATTCGCTGCTGATGATCCTTAATCTTTTGAGTAGTCAATGAAAATTATCCATGCGCATTCCAAAATACAGATGCCATAAACTTGCTAGCCAACTGTTGCGTTTTTCCACGTTTTGGAGGTGGTTCGCCGTGTGCAATCCACAAGTGGATATTTCATCCATTGTCACATATCGACGCAAAAACAGTGCCAACCGTCTCTGTGACTGTTTCTCAAACTCACCCAAAGGAAAAAATTCCGCCTATAGTGCTCCGTGACAAGAAGAGGTTCATGGAAGTCATTAGAATTACTAAGGCACAATCAATAGATATTATAACCCGAAACAAAAAGGAGGGTATCTTCTTATTCGTCGCCACAAGCAACGATTATCCAAAACTCACTACCCTGCTGGAGAAAAGGAATTACCCTTACCATTCCTTCTGTCATCGGGAGGAGAGAGCATTCCGGGTAATAATAAGAAACATCCCAAAATCACTCTGCATTGACGAGGTACGTGAACTTCTCTTTGATCAAGGCTTCCATCCCAAATTTGTGTAAAGATGGAAATTAAAATCCGGGATAGAACTACCAACTGTTCAGGTAGTTGTCCCTCGCGAAGAGCGACATATCATATATATGACCAAACTCGGCGTCATCACAGTGAAGGTTGAGGTCCAGAAGGGAAACGGCCAGCCAGTGCAGTGCTTCAACTACCAGCTTTTCGGGCATTCCAGCTCGTATTGCCGAGCGCCGCCTAAGCGGCAACATTTACCTGTTTCTTTAACTTCCAGCAGTCTTTAAATTCTTCGAAATGGCTGTTCGAAGAAAGAAATTTCGAAGAAGAAATATCCTATACTGATGACATGGAATGCAAACAGCTTACGCGGAAAGCAAGCGGAATTGGAAGACGTTATGTCATTCTATGACGTCGACATCGTTTTCATCCAGGAAACTTTCCTGAAACCTTCGCATCGTCTCTCTTTCAAAGATTTTTTTGTCTACAGAAACGATAGAACTCCGGGTCGAAGCGGTGGAACCGCCATTCTCGTCAGATAAGGAGTCAAACACGAGCTCTTTCCATCGTTCAAACAACTTCGAAACAACCTCCATTAAAATCGATATCCAAGAACGTCCCTTCGTGATTATATTCCTGTACAGGAAATCTCCTGCATTCAACTATGCCGAATACCGATCACTCGTCGAAGGAAAATTTCCAAAAATAATAGGTAGCGACTTCAACTCCCACCACCCGAACTGGGGGTGTTCCAGAGCGAATCCCGCAGATAGCACCATCGTAGCTCTAAGTGCCGATCTGGGCTACGGTCTTGCCCTGCCAGATGAACCTACCCATCACCCTAGTATAGTTTCTCAAGGCGCAGCAAGAATCCTTGATTTCTTTATTCTTCAAGACGTAAATCGCCATTCCGAAGTTCGAGTCCTTGACGAACTAGACTCTGATCATCGTCCGGTCCTTCTCAAACTCGGAAACTGCGCCACTACTCAAGTCCCACTAACAAAATTCAGGAAAAAGACCGACTGGAAAAACTACCAATCTCTTCTCCTGAAAACCGATCCAATTCCGAAAATTACCAGAACACCAGAACAGCTCGAGGAAGCCGTACTCAAGCTAACTCGTGATATTCAGTCGGCTCAAGAATCTGCCACAGTCAAAATTTCATCACAACCCCAGCCGTGGAAAAACAACCTTCCCGCTTCTCTTAAACGTGAGACAAAAGGGAGGCGAACAGAGCATGCAATGGGGTAAGGGCGGCGGTCTCGACTTGGCGAGCAATGAAATGGAACTCATTTCTCGCGGACCAAAGTCTGGATGGCCCCCCTTCCTTCTGGCGTGTCCCCAAATACCTTATGGGGAAGAGAAGACCAAGAAAAAGCTGAGCTTCTTGCAGAGACCTACGAAGCTCCAATGAAATGCCTCCCACCCGCAGAGAACACTAAAGCTAAAGACAATGACACTGTCATCAACGAATCCAACTCCGTCAAAAGACCAGTAACCTCAGCCTCTCTTCTCAACCATTTCGTGTCTCCAAAGTCTCTACAGACTATGATCGGCAAACTTCAAACCAAAAAATCTCCAGGTTTCGTTAGAATATCGATTACCCAGTTAAAAAAGCTCCCGCATAAGCAGCTCGTAGACCTGGCAAACATCATTAACTACATCATGAGGCTGCAACATTTCCCGGCGTCTTGGAAACACGCACATATAGCGTTCTCAGCGCTATTTCGAAGCTTGCCGAGAGGGCAATACTCTATGCTCTCAACTCCTTCACAAAGGAAAACAACATCATTCCAAATGAGCCATACGGCTTTCGAGCTCACCACTCATCTGTCCATCAGGCTACCCGTCTGACCGCACACATCCATCATACTCTTGATCAACGTAAAAAACTTGGAGCAATTCTTCTGGACTTAACCAAAGCCTTCGACAAGGTCTGGCACGACGGATTGATCGCAAAGTGCGTGCGGTTAAGCCTTCCAGCAGACAGATTTTTACAGGTCAAGATCAGGGAATCACTTTCCAGTCGTAAACAAATCGATGCTGGCGTACCTCAAGGTTCCCCGCTGGCTCCAGCCTTATTTAACCTCTTTATTTCAGATCTGCCGAGAAAAGAGCACATTGACGTCGCGTTTTACGCTGACGACACTGTTTTCTTCACGGCCGCCAGGTTCGAAATTACAATTCATGAATGCTTACAGAAGCAGCTCGATCATGCGGTCAAGTGGTTCAAATTGTGGAGGTTGCAAATCAACCCCCTGAAAACCCAGGCCTTCTATTTCCATAACAAGCGTTACGCACTGCGCGTCTCGCAACTTAAGATCGACACCGCAATAATTCCATGGCTGAATAACGTCACGTACCTAGATCTACACTTCGACCGGTGGTTCGGTTGGCATTCCCAAATCCAGAAAGCAATCCAAAAAGGTTCGGGTATATCAAACCTGCTATCTTCTCTGATCTGCCCTTCTAGCAGACTTCCCATCTCCATCAAATGCTTATTTTACAAGATGTTAATTCAGTCCGTACTCCTCTACGGATCTAATGCCTACTTCAACCAGGTCAAACGGCTTCAAGTTTTCCAAAATAAGCTCTTCAGGAGAATATTAAACGCTTCATAGTTTCTCAGAAATAATCAAATTCATAGGCAAATTGACACTCCAGAAATCAAGCACTTCATATCTCAATCTTTCTACAAACAACAACTCAGCTCAAGTTCTTCTGAAAACGCGCTTGTTCGCGAGCTGGTCGACATGCTGGGAGCTTAGCACCACGTCACCGCCAAGCTCCCCCCCTTTTCCAGGCCTCACCGTCAACCTCACCTAAAACGACCTCATCCGTCGCTATAGTCATAACTTTTGCCCCCATACAACAGCATCCAGTTGTGTGTTAACTCAGGTTCGCGAATCAATAGAATCGCCGGGCCCTCGTGCCCAATAACGGCTGCCCGATCAGCGGGTGCTATATCCCCAAATTTAATGCAGTAGCAGTAGCGATCCACAGGGGTCAACTGTGAGGCGGTTTCGGTTTAGTGTATTGGTAAGCCCAGAGGCAGTCTCACATAACCCGGTCCCACTTGTCACTCCAGGGCAAGTTTCCGCGACCAGGTATGCGTCATGCATTCCACCGCCTGATTTTTAGGCCAGAACAAAAAAAAGAAAACCTAGGCCATATTCTTTCACAAGAACCGTTTGGCACCGAGCCTTCCGCGTCATAAAATCGAGACCGCCCAAATCGCATGATCAGAAGAAGCCACCTATCTTGGTCTTTTCTTCAGTCTGAAGTTTATATCGAATTCCCAGATTCAATGGTCCATTCAGAAAGGTCAAGGTATTGTCAATTTACCATTCCCGCTCATCAACCGGATCAGAGGAATCCACATAACCAGTCCAACTCGCTTATTAGTGCGGGTCTCTGCGACCAAGTATCCGTAACAAGATTCCCCTACTCAGTTTCAGATAAAAAAACTAGCTTGAAGAAACTTGTTTGAAGTTAATAGTAAAAATAAGATTGAAAAATTGTTATATTTATATATGTATTATTATTGTTTCCGATTTTGGAGATATTTAAAGATATTAACACGACAGGGCGGTCCTCCTAGTGTTGCTATAATCGCAGGTTCAAATCCCGCTGGGGCATGGTCGTACATTTATGTTTATGATTGTTTACGATTTATGTAATCACTAAACAGGCTGGGTAAGGCTGGGTAAGGCTGGACGTCTTCTGGGATGATTTATAAGTTGGTCACGCTAGAGATCACGCTAAACAGTAGGTCCTGTACTGATAAACATTCGTTGGTAAAAGGAGAGTTTAAAATATTTAAAAAAATTTAACAAAAGGTCAGTGTCTAATAAAATGTCATCAATTTTTAGGATAGTAAGTAAAGTTAGCATTTGGAGTAAATATGAGATTTAGTTATTAAGTGAGTGAATGAAATTGATATATAGCATTCCGTCCCGGAGAAATTTAGCCCCATTAAATTAAAAACAATAATCAAACATATATCATAATAGTAATGAAAGTGCTGGGAACTCATTTAAATACTAGCAAAGATTGTAAAATGAAAATTATCCTTAATGTTTTTGTAAGTTTTTATTACATCAAGTCCATGCACCATATTTACACAAAGGTATTGAAAAATTTTTGGGGAAAGTTTATAAACCTTATTGACATAAAAGCTTGATATTATCTAATATTATTTACAAAAAGTCCAGAAACCATATTTGTAGAAGAACACTCCAGTCAATACATCATTATTTTTACAAAGCAATAATTTATTTACTTATGCTCTTTTATAAAAATATATTCTTTTTTCGTTATTTGTTTCACTCCTCCACCTTCAGAATAGTTAGTCATTAGATCTTAAAGATGTCATTGATTATTAATGTTACATGTTTTATTTATTCGAACCAGGTAAGCTCTCATTAGTGAATTTGATCTTTTTTAAAGTATCGTCCTCTACTATTGTTACATCTCAAGAAATCCTAACTAATTTATTTCCTTATTCTAATATTGCTTTATTAATTCAATTATAAGTGAACCATGAACAAGAGTCTACAAATTTTTATTACCAAACACTTCGACTTAAAGCTTTTCAACATTTTCAGCATAAGATTGTAATATGCCTCCATTTAGATATTATGTTAGATAACTGTTACTGGTCCCTTATTTATAGAAACTATCAGCTAGTAGCCGCTGATTTCACTACTTGACTATTATCATAAAATGTGGAACATTATTAGAAATCATACAGTCCAGAATTATTGACAATTGTCAATTATATATCAATGCTAACATTAATCTTAAAAAAATTACAAATGGAATTTGTTTTATTGACCTGATCTGACTATTTACTGACTTTCTGACTGAAAGATCAGTTTCATTCAGTTTCCTAGACCTAAAATGTCATAAAATGTAGTAATACCTAATAATAAAGTAAAATAATATATAAATAATATAAAATATTATAAATAAAAATACAAAATATTAAGGAACAAACGTGTCGCGAGAGGTAACTAATAATAATAATATAAATGTTTACTGATCATTTGATGATTTTTACAACTGAATAAAATGTGTAATTTTTGAACTTTTATTACTTGTGGAATTTCCAATGATCAGCAATTCTCCTAATATTTTTTAAGAGTCCTGTTTTTTTATTTTGATTTCTTAGCATTTTTTGACGAAAACTTAATTTGACTTATTTACTTTGAGATAATTGTTATTATACTTATATACTACTTTTCTATAGTTATCATACTTATTATCTATACTACTTATATATTACTTATTTAGAAATCCTAATAACCATATAAAACTATAGATTTAGTTTTAAAAGTTTCTTTTTTGTTTTTTTCAATTAATTTTTCTTAATTTTGCTGTTTTACTAAATATTTATCAAAGATAACTAAGTACTCTTAGCAGTTAATTTATCACTAAGCATGTTATAAAGTTAAAAATAATATCTGTTAAAGATATAATACCTAATATACTATAAATAATATTATATACGGGAATTCAATTGAATTGAGACAAATAACAAAAGATAATACAAACAAAGAGCAAAACCGTATCGAATTTGAAATTTTACATTATAATACCTCATATATTAAATTTAAATTGTAAAAGCATTAAATGTTAGAGTACAATCGACGTTATAAGTTTATATAAGGATAGGATAAAAGGATTTATAAAAAACATATAGATTTAATTCTAGTAGCGCCATCTATGTGTCATGTCGGTGACTTTTCAATTGATGTTAATGCATATGCATATTTTAATTGCATTCCTTCCTTGTATTGAATGACTTGAGAGAGGGTTTTCCATGCTGTTTTTGCATATCGAACAGATCTGATGAAGAAGATAATAGATAAATGGATGCTCGTGTTTTTATATATTGATAAATAAATTATATTTGTTACCTTACATATTGTTTTATTTTCTCTTGTTTTATAGGAGATGAAAAATGTAACAAAAATGTTTGACTTGGATCTCAACGGAAATTGGTCAATTTGTGTTTCCAAAGTAAATTATCCTATTCATATTATATTCTTCAAATGTACGTATAATTTGCAATAACTCACAACGTTGCAAATTCAAATCCTTGTGCGCATGATATAATTCTCTAATATTAAATTCTTGCAGGTTCTAGGTTTCTATGTATTCTGTATTCTAAATTGTATGTAAATTATGTGTGTGACTTCTATGATTGTCACAGCGTCTCCACTGAATTTTTACTTGCCTTGCTTTCTCTCCCAAAGTCCCAAGACTCCTCAATCCCCTCAAGTGCAGACTATCGTTCAAATTATTCATGTCATCATGAAAAGATGCGAATATTTAAACATTATTATATTACCACTAAACTCAGCCTTTCAAAAAAAGAGATATCCCATTTCAATATGGGCCCATCCTTGTTGAGAAATTCAACCCAAACAATGTTCAACCGCATCAAGACATTTCAAAAAATACATAACCTATTCCTGAAGTTACTACTAGAAATAACATACTTGATTTATTTTTGTCTGGCTGCAAGAAAGTTCTCAGGTTCGAGCCCCACTTTGGACGCATAATAATCCAAGTATCCACCATTGGAACAAAAGTAAATGGAATTTTTACATCAAATTATTAAATTACATTATAATTAGATTGTTACATAAAAAAAATGCGGTTTAATAATTCATTATATAAAAATATAAATTGTTTTTGTCATTTCCTTTTATTGAGTAATTTAAGGTGCACAAATAATAATGTCAGACTATATAAACGTTTATCTGCACTATCTTAGTTAAATCATTGCCAAATCGTCCGGGCAGAGAGATAAATGCTAGTCCGGACTGAAAGAAAACACTCTCCTAAAATTGAAATCGATAGACTCAAGAAATTTATAAGCCTCTCGCTGGACTAAAACATTCAATATTCACAACATTCATAAAGTAAAATATTAAATTATATATCAAATCATTCGGTTTTTGTCCGGAATAAATGATTAAATTATCTTTCTGATATCGGGATTCCTTAAATTTAAAGTAACAAGAA
This sequence comes from Rhynchophorus ferrugineus, assembly GCF_030347505.1. Lineage (NCBI taxonomy): Eukaryota > Metazoa > Arthropoda > Insecta > Coleoptera > Curculionidae > Rhynchophorus > Rhynchophorus ferrugineus. The sequence goes on along the minus strand of NW_027472580.1, from coordinate 38,345,766 downwards.
GGAGCTTTAACGTAGTAGACTTTATCACAACATTTAATATTAAAATTTAATCGCAGAAACTAAAAAACACTTAGAAGACGAGCAAAGTTTGAATAAACCAAAATTTTTATGTTCGTTCCTTATTCGAGTTAATCGAATAATGAAATTAAAAATGGATATCGAAATATTTAGTGTTGTGCTAAATTTTAAAAAGACATATTTTAATAATTAAAGTAAAATAAACCGATGTGTGTTGTTACGACCGTCTTGCCAATTTAACCACTACGGATACCAAGCTGCCTATAAATGTTTCCCCAAGTAATTCGCATGAGCCTAATTCTCAAGAATCATAACATGCTAACAGAAGTTTGAATTTGCAACATTGCCAGTTCTTGCAAATAATACGTTCATTTGAATATTATAATATAAATAGAATAAATTATCTTGAATTCACAAATTAACCTAATGTTTCTGTTGAAACTCAAGTTAAAAATTTTTGGTAGATTTTTCAACTCCTATAATACAAAAAATTAATATGAAGAACATTTTATAACCAATTTTCATTTTAAAATAATTTTAAAACAAAAAAAGGAAAAAGAAGGAATGTAATTCAAATCGATATGTGTTAAACCTATGTGTAGAATATACACGTATACTTTCATGGCTACATTCTTTTAACATTTCATATTATTTATTATTTCTTTAAAGTAGGGTATGTGCCCAGAAACTAAAATTGTAGCTTATATAATACACGTTCTGTATTTTTACCTCATTTACTTGAACATTTCTAGCGTCGCTTTTATATATTGTACTTATGGAACTTAATTGGTTTGCTTGCTAAATATTATATTATGAGTCAATAAATCTGATCTTTTCAAATTTTCATTTCTTAAATTAGCTCGGGTTTATCCAATACAGCATCCATTGGAATTTTAGCAGCTAGTTTCGCTGCAATCATATAGGCAAATTTCAGTATTCTTATCCAATTTTAATGCTGTAGATTTATTACATCAACGAGCTGTGATTTTGATGAGATATACTCACAAAAAGGGCATCTGGTCATATTTTTCTGTACTTTTATTTTCTCAGAAGTCAACTACACCTAAATATAATGAATTGGGTATAGAATTGAATTCAATTTGCGAAATTAAAGTAGAAAATTATATGGATACGCACCTGGATGGTGTGTTCTCATATGTCTGTTCAGATTAAAAGTGTTATGGTGTTTTTTTTGCAATATTCACAAATCGATGATTTGTCCATTACTTTCTACCATTTATAATTAAAATATAAACAGTACAATAACAAATAAACTATAAACAACAAAATTTTTAACCTAACAAATCGCTCAAAGCTCTTTTCAGTTACCAGGATCAAATCTAATCCAATCCAATATTGCTGTGGATCAGCTCTGATTTACTTGCCTTTACTGGCATACTGATGTCAGAATGGTTTGTAAACCAGCCGGGAACCAGGATACAAAAAAAACTCGAAATTGATATCATATTATAAGGAACTATTGGTTTTGTTTCAATTTCTAAGGCCATAGCGATTACGACTTAAATCTCTTGTTTGCTTAAATAGCTGCAATTTAAATGCAGTATGTCCCCGTAACGAAATCTTTGTTAATATATTGTTAAATAGATAAGTTAACGTAGCTTAGAAAAACTACACATAATTTATGAAAGATTATTTGAGAGACGAGAGATGTAGAGTGGAGTCATTCAGTTTAGAACGCTTCCTAAACCAATGACAATTGTTGTAGAGATCCAAATAACAAACTGTGCATTACCAAACTTCTTTGCCTACTATATAGTAACAAATTTTTATTTGTATTAACAATTCAAAGTCATTCGGCAAATATAAGATACTTTTACATTCTTTTATTTTACATTGCTAAGCCATCTTAGCCATCATTCATTTATCCCAATATTGAAAGTAAAATAAACCAAATACTTTCATACAATTTCAATACACAAGACCTTTTAAGTGACTTTCCCGAATATATAGAAACCAACCAAAGTAAAAGTAGTAAATAATATTCTACTCGTATCCCAAAATTATAACCCTATTCCTACGTACAATTGTTTCTGTTTCAATCTATACAGCCAAAAATATTATATGAATTTTTAGATAAGCGAATCATTTCCAGTCCATGAATTGTTCATATACCTGAATTATCTGCTACAGCCATATAAAACCTCCAGAGCAGATGTATCGTTATTATATACTACCATCGTATCATACCCACTAGTATTGTTATAAATTTCTGTAATAAACCAACCAATCAAAAGAGACTTTTAACAAGAGTTTATTTACGTTATTAACCAACTTTCCGAGGTCTAGGCAATAAAATTACGTATATTCAAAACCATATTGTTCTTCTCTTCCAACTAAAATTTCCAATAAATATATCTAATGATAAACAACTCATATTCCTTATATAAGTTCTCGAAAAACCTTCATCAAAACAACAAACTGTTTTGACAAACATCTTTGTCAATAGTATAAATGAGCTTATATACGTAGCCAATATTATGAAAGTGGACAATTATTTGTAAATCTCCTCCAACAATAATTTTCTGAAAATGGTAGATTCTTCAAAGACACACAACTCAAACTCCTTTCAACTTGAGAAAGCCTTCACTTCAGAAAACACATCAAACCAAACCAACATGATGAAAATCACAATTTTATAAAATAAGTACAAAAAGAAAATAATCAAGCACTTAGTTAAAAGATAGAAGAAATAATATGGACTTATAAATTATGCTGAAGTAGTTTCAGGACGTATTTTGAACCTTCCAGATTCCTCCAAATCAGAACTTCTATTGCACCAGAGCTAATACGCTGACCAGATTAATAAGCTTCCCAAGTCATTTGAGAATATTTACGTATGTGCAAAAGAAAATATTAAGTATTTTTTTATGACAGGAAATAAAACGCAAACACAAAAATATATATATTAACTAAAAACATACAAAAAACAGTGACAAACAAAAATTTTTAAAAAAAAATTAAAATAACGTTGGCACATATATGATTAACAATAATCGTAAATATGATGTTACAATTAATGTATTTTTTACCTTATTGAATGTATATACTCTGGTGTATATTAATAATAATATATTTTAAAATTGTATTACTATTTAGTAGACATATAATATAGATATTCGTATACGAAGATAGGTTTACGTTGTCGTAACTTCGAGAAAAGTCTGTGATAAATAAATTATAATGGTACCCTAGTACCCCACTAAAACTAATCCGATTTTTGAGAGGTCTAATCCTAATATAACTGCCAAAAGTTCTCCCTAGTCCTTTAAGATAGATACAATAATTTTTACATTATTTCTTATATATTTTTGCTGTTTTTAAAGAAATTGATTTGAGGAGTACGACTTATTGCCATAAAGAATAACGATTCATAGTAAAAACATTTTTCATATTGTATGCTCTAAAAACGCAAATTTGCCGTATTAAAAATTACTCTTAATATTTACCAAATACCTATTTCTAAAGATATTGAACTAACGTTGTTAAGTGTGAGGTTTTCTTTACATAACAAATATTTTCTACTTTGCAAACAATAGCAACTACTGAGGCCTCAGGATTCAATTATCTCATTTAAACCAACACAAAAATATTAGTTATATTAGCATATCACAAATGCTTCATCAAGAACATTTCTAATGAATTGTTGCTTAAACAAAGTGAGTAATATGAAAAGCTATTTCGATTAGTTTATATAACCGGCTCTTTGCAATGTCACTAATTATCACCTATTATTATGCAGTCAAATTTATCTTTAGATTGCGTAAACTAAAATGTTTAACACCATAGGACATATATTGATTTTAGAAGAACGTTTACAATGTAACTAGGTAATTAAGACAATTTATACAAGTGATCTCTTAATAAAATGACTTCTACTATGTAATTAAATCATAAAAAAATGCTTATTGCCCACGGAGCAGATTATTGAATCAATAAGAGTAATAATCTTAGAAAATGCTGTGTATTTTACTACAATCTAATGATATTTTAAAATCTTTTTAATATATTATGTAAAGCTTGCAAAGTTATAGCCCCAAAAAGTGCTGTAGTCTAAAGTTTATATTAATATACGAAAAAGCGCGGCCATATCTACCAAGAAGTATGAAATTTAGATCAGCAAAAAATAATTTCATAAACGTGGATAACTTCTTCTAAGCATAATAGTTTACAATTATTATACTACATTTAACCATACACGTCACTGCATCTGATAACCTAAATCTCCCTACTTCTTCTATGGAATGACCGATCAATTACACAAGAATCATATACTCTACCCTCCCTCCTCCCTCATTCGCTCGGACTCTCACTCATTCTCTCTCTTTCACTCTCACATTCTCTCTTTCTTATCTCTCTCTATATGTACTGTTCAATTTATAAATTTAAATTAATGATTGAATAACTTGATTCTTGCTTTATACAACTTATATGACATAGTCATAATAAAATAAATGTTGTAAAAATTATATATAAACTGCATTCCAAATAGTAAAAAGATGTTAATAACAATTTTAACTGACAATTGTCTCAAACACAATCGCAACAAACTGAAAAACCATTTGATTTGACACATTTCTATTGTTTCCGTAAATCAAAACAAAAATGGTTTCTATACGTCCCTGATTATTTTTAAACACAATAATAAAATTTACTTTTGAATAATTGCTGTTAAAATATAATACCATGCTTTAAATGTCAATAAAGATGATTTATGATTGGATGTATCATTCAACAACACGGATTGGTCATGTTATTCAAACATTTATATTAAAATATTTCGTCCATTATATTAGGTATATCAAAAAGTAATTATTAAAAAACTACGCATTAGTTCTATCGAAGCCGTATTTATTATATTTAAATTTATGAAGATTCATATTACATGTCACTCACAACAACATTCACAGCACATACAACTCACAGCACATACCACTCACAGAACATACCACTCACAGCACATACCACTCACAGCACATACCACTCACAGCACATACGACTCACAGCACATACAACTCACAGAACACATCAAACAACACATATCACAGAACAAGAATTCTACACAATTATATGATTTAGAATCTAAGATCAGTATGTAGTTCATACATCAGCTCTACTTGCTATTATCTCGTAAATTATTTTAATTAATATACGTCATATTCTAGGAATATTATGCAAAATGATGAGCAGAATCGACAACAATATTTATAAAGTCCTGAAAATTTAATAGAATGATACTTTAATAAGATACTTATCAGTTATTTCGTATTATTCCGAACAATGTAAACAGTCCAGTTATATAATTCAGATGTATTGAATAGAATGGATGATGAGAATGCTCAAATGGCAATAACACATGATATATATATTAGAAAACGAATCCATAAAACCAATCTTATATCCTAAATTTTGTTATGGATGAATATACTGATTAATATCTTCATATCAGTCAATTCTAAATAAATTTCGATGTTCAAAATTGGACTATGTTTGAAATATATTGTTGCTTAAATGTTAATGTTACACATTGATCCTTTCGAAGAAATAATTTGTTACATTTAAAAACTTAGACTATTGTCAGAACTTTTGTCACAGAAAATATTGTTATATTTTTATGTTGTTTAATTTATGTTAGTTATTAATGTTACAAATTATTTCTATCGAAGCAGTATTTATTACATTCTAACTTATAATCACAGCACATATCACAGAAAACATTTTGACGGTTGATAAAATATATAGCTTTATATATTAGTTATATAGTTTTATCTAATTATTATTCTCCGAAAAAAAAAGACTATTAACCAATATATATTTCATACATCATCTCTACTTGCTATTATCTTGTAAATTGTTTTAATTAATGCACAATATGTTCCTGGCATATTATGCAAATGATGAGTGGAATTGACAACAATATTTATCAAAAGAATGGAGAATATAAAAATTCAACAAATGTGTGGAATTACTTTATAAACAGTTGTATTTATTGAAGTTTTAAAATTTGTTAGTTCCAAATAAGTTACAAATTACTTTTACTAGATTACCTATGAAATATACATATGAATATGGATTCTAAATTTTCATGAAAACCAATCGGAATATATATATATATCGCAGAATACAAATCTTCACGCAAAGTTGATCAAGCTATTGTATTGACCCTTCTAAGAAATTCAATCAAATTTTTTTCGTTAGGAAATAACCAAAATTTCACTTGGTATGAAATATGTTGTTGTTTAAATATAATTTTTACACTCTGCCTCGAATGATGTAATGATGTTTTAATAGAATAAATTATTTTAAACGCATATAACAGGAACAATTAAAGATTAACATAACATATATGCCCCCAGAGAACTATTCGCATTTTTTATATGTCGGTTTTATTTATTGTTTCCTTATCAAACGTTTTATTTGATGAACTATAAAATTAAGGAAAACAACAGTACTACTCAAATAAAAAATTACGTATTTAAGTATTAATATCTATAGTACTGGTGCTACAAATATATAATGTTATAGATATTTGCGTTTAATATATGTCAATTCCAAATAAATTTCTAGTTTAAACGATAGAAGCATACGTGTGAAATATTTTATTAATATACATTATCACACCGTCACGATTAATCAAAATAATTCTCGCTAAAAAGTATTTTGGGTTTGGATTTTTTTCACTAGCCTTAATAATGATCAAAAATTAACTACTAATTAACAAACGAACTAATTTCGAAGCGCGAAAATTATTCTGAAAGATTACTCTAAGAACTAATTCAGTCTAAATTCCCTGAGAAAAGTATTTGTGTATAAATACACTAGCACCATTTAAAATTAACTTAATGTTATATATGTGAAAAGATAACAGGACGACCTAAATTATCAGAAACCACTGGATTCTATCGCACTTTACCAGGATTTAAAGAAAATAAAGCAAAAAGTTACAAAAAAATTACATTCAAATTTTGAATTCAATTTTATAAACTTACTATTTTCCTTAGAATCTAATATTATTAATTTAAAATATTTTAAAACTCTGCCTTGTAATTAAAAAATCAGTCAAAACATTCTTAAAAAAATCAAATACCATACATTCAATAAGGTTTTACAGAACTATTTAAAAATGTACAATGAAATTAAACAATTTAAACAAAGTTTGGAAAATATTTTATGATCAAAAATTTTGAAACTGTCAGTCCTCCTCGGTATGAAAAGAACGCAACAGAAATTCTGCAAAATTATAATATAACTGTAATATTTTGATGGTAGTGCTTAGATCATTATTTATTATAAATAAATAAATTTGAGCGATGTTAAAATACAAAATACAATGATATTTAGTGTAAATCTTTAATATACCTAAACTTACTTTAATTAATCAAAAGTAGTTTCACCCACACGGCGTCACCTGGTAAAGTGAACGTTTCTAACCGGAACCTTCATTTAATAAACCAAGGAAGTGTTCAGCGTTGCCAACAATGCTAAAACTGAATAATAAAGTTAATCCGTGGTCTAAAGTATAGGAATAATATACAGAATTTGGAGAAAATTAAAATTATTGATAATTGGTTCTGACATTTTTTAAATTAATATTTATTACTTTTTATAGTTGAATTTGAACTGATGACGTCAGAACATCGCAATGTTGCCCCATCAACTCTTGAGTTTCAGTTCATTTTGGGTTTGACATATAACCTAATCTAAATAAAATAATTAAACAAAATCACTGTTATCAAATATAATTAATTTTAACATTATAGTACGTCTATTGTATATGTTATTGAAGAACTTATAACTTTACGAATAACCGCAATTAATTAAACAGTTATAATAATTTGTAGCTGAGGGTTGAATTTTATTATACTTACATAAACCTTTTTTCCATACCACCCATGTGGTAGAATTCTAGGTGCGTTTTTTATGTAATTGTAGCCCTGGAGGCCTAATCCAACTAATGAAGAACTCTATATCCAAGTAATATATTTTACTTTCATAAGTGAGTGTGTGCGTGAGTACCTTTTACACTTATTTCTTGTTTCCTTCGCTACGTTTCTTCCTTGTAAAGACATTTTGATATCACTGTATTTCTCCTTAGTTTGTTTTGTTAATATATGAATATATCATTCTTGATAAAATTACATTTAATTACTGTATTCTCCATATCATTTGCCATATCTGCATTTGCATTTGTCATATCTGCAAAACTGTATTCTTTCTCTGTTATTACCTGTACATAACTTCCTTGATAAAACTAGATTTAAGCCAAATTAAACAAAACGAAACCAAACTAGATTTAAATCAGTATATTCTCCCTAATATATTTGCCATATCTGCAAAACTGTATTCTTTCTCCCCTCACATATTTTAACCAAATTCTCAGATATATTCTGAACAATAACACACATATATGTGCATACAAATCTTTCAGACTTTACAATAAGATTTCCTATAATTTAATTAAACTGTTAATTTACAATCTATCTAAAATCTATCGATTCCACCATTATCAATTTTTGATCAATCTTCAATGTGTCTGATGAAGTTCATCCAAACTGAAGGTGTTATTAATCATTCTTATGACCAGTATGCAGAACAATATATCTGCAATGAATTGATATCTGGAACTTCAATTAGACCTCTTCGTTGGTAATGTACAGTGCCGCTCCAACACGCTAAAATAATTTTTCAATAGAATCGCAGCAGCTTAATATTTAACAATAAAAATGCTTACATCTCTAACTAATTTTACTGGCCATTACTTCGTTCCTATTCGAAGTAACTGATTATATACTATAGATATAGCTAACTATAGACATACGTATAGATAGAGATTGTTTGAAACTTGGTGAATATATGTACAAGGTATTCTATGTTATTGTGGATCTGATGTGACAGAAAATCGGAAGTCGCTCAGTATTAAAGCCATTCAGTTTGCTTTTTAAACACTAACTATTACATATAAGACCTTGTAGAAACATTGTAGACAACTGCTACTATGGTGTTATGGTTAAACCGTCTAGCCCCCAAACGGAGATCGCGGATTTGATTCCCATCGGAGACAATAATTTTTTGTTGTTGTTTAGTCAGAATATTTGTCAAATCACCTATGCTAGGTAGCAGACCGCGAGACATTAATTTCTATGGCTGTTTCTTTATTCCTATTTTTCCTTATACGAGCTGCAACTTTACTTGGTCTACCCATTGTAATATTAAATAAAATAACTGCGTAATTTATTCAGTAAATATCTAACACTAAAAAGAGAAAAATAAAATATTTTTAATAAGAAAATTGCACCTGCTTCAAAAAATAAACAACGAAATTTGAGATTTTCAAAACAAACAGAAAATTTAGAATAAAATATGTACATAGTAATCGTTATAATAACTAAATAAAAATAAACAAATGCCGTATTTAACCTATCTACTGCACGTATTGGATACTTTAGTATATACACACAATTTAGCTTACAATATTATTTTAATTACTACCAACTGATAACTTCGAAGTCGGCACCAAGCCCAAAAATTACAAAAATGATGATATAATTTTGTGTTATAATTAAATTAAATTATCAAGAAAACAAATCTAAATTAATGACTGTTTGGGTTGGATTATGTCTTTGATCATAATCCAAGCTCGACTCAAACGCATCAATTGTAATCGATACGAATGTCCACTAAAGCTTGATCGAGTAATCTCTTCAAATCCTCGTTAAATTTTTTTGGCTTTCCAGAGTGCTCTTTGTGCTCGTTATCAATATCACCACTTTTAAACCATCGAAACTAGCATTCATATATTGAAATCAATGAAGCGTAGTTGCAGTCCCGCACGACATTTAACGACCTTCAGCCGTCTTTTCCTTCAAAATGAAAGGAAACAATAAAACTTCTTGCAAATGCGATTTAGTTTTTACAAATTCATACATTTTTAATGCCCTTAAAAATGTGTGTTCGTAATCACGTCACTTCGTTCATAATGAAAAATGAAGCCTCAACAGTCAGTGAGGCTTCAACATTACGATTTAATACATAGTAGCTCCATGAGTTATAAATTATTTAAAAATAACTTATAGGCCTGAGATATATTCGTAATATTAATAAAATGTGAAAATATAGAAATATTAAAATTTTATTATTAATATTGTTCTGAATACACACACGCACAATTTGCCCTAGACACAACATTTTTTTTCCCAATACTTCGTCGCATAAAATATGAAATTATATAATTTTTTTGACCAACATTTAAAAACAGTAATATACTTTACTTTCATTACAAAGCATATTTACCTTTTACGTTTAGTTCTTATTTATTTCGGTACACTGTTTCCTTGAAAAGTTATTGAATGCCACTGTATTTCTTCTTGGTATATTCTCTTATTACTAACTTATATTACCTAACGTATATACACATAAATAACTATAAATAATACTAAGTCATAATCCCATATTCAGAAAATTTGATTTAAGTAAATAACTAAGCTGTTAAGTTCCAATCTTTGTTATCCAATATTTGTTAACCATTCCGAAGGAATTACAAACCATTCCTATTTCCACCACGAATAACAATATATCTGTGATGAATTAGTAAGAAATATTTGGACTTATAAAATCTAATCAATTGTTAATTAATTGTTATTAATCAACATTTACGTTTTTTCATCAACTTTTAATGTCTTAACACTATTTCTATTATCATCTGATCATGAGTGACTATTGGTTATATTGGACTCATTCTGATATATCCATGTCTGATCTAAATACCCAAATTTAAGCAATGAGTCTTTCTTGATTTTATTATATGCTAAAAATATGTTCAATAAAATCCGCACCAAATTAATATTTAACGGTAAATATGCTTACTCCCCTATCTAATTTTACTGGCAAGACCTTTACCGGTTGATAACCTGCAGTTATTATAATTGATATTTTGAAGAATTTTGCAGACGTTTGACAACGGGACGACTTTTTCAAGCTGGTTAGTTAACATGTTTTCTCTTCTGATTATTCGTCATTTCTACTTTACATAAATGAACAACGGATTAGTGAGTTTTAAAATCAGAATCTAGCCACATTGTGCAGTAAAATGCCAATGGGCAGTTTCGAACCGAAAAGATCGATCCCCAAATTTTACATTAAAAACGATATTAAAAAACTGAATATGAGTGTTTAAAACGTTATTAAATGAAATTATATAATTATAAGCAGTGCTATTTAAGAGTTTATATTTCTTTCGGTATCCTGTTATTCGCTTATTGTTCGAACTATGAAACACTTATGACAAGTTTTGATGAAAAACAACTAATAATCGCTTAATTTTTTGTTACACAGAACAAATTAATGTATCCGATTTATCGGAAGCTCGAAAACCACGAGCTATGCGAAAATTTCATCCCAACAGAAATTAACAAAATTCGAAAGTAACAAAAATCGCCTACCCTTTTTGTTTACAAGATATTTTAATTTATGGTGAATTTGATATATAAATAGATGTATAGTGAACAGACAACCACTAAGAAAAATTGTTCTTGCCGATAGTTATTGTTCTGTAGACATAATATATTATTGTACTAGAACAATTCTAAGGGTTATTAAGATTGTCTGTAAATTTTAGTGATATTAACATCTGATTAACTTTAATTACTAATTTCTTAAAATTGATGTTGCAAAGAATGTTGCATGAATTGACACAAAACAAAGTAGAAAGCAGTAGATATGAAAGAGAAACAAACAATAAATAAAGTATTATTTTAATCAGCCTAGTATATTTATTGTTTTTGCAATAAATATCTTAAGTGGAATATGGAAAAGAGATAAAGAATATATGAATACATGAATGAAGTAATGAAACTAACTATATAATTGATGGAACCTGGATGGAAATTGGGTAGAACACATATAACAAATAGAAACATTATGAATTAATAACAGTAAGCATCCGTAAAAATCTTAAATCATTGATAAATATTTGGTTGTCGGATTATTGTTATAGTATATATGACTATACGACATTTTACTGTTTGAACTTTGTGTCAATTACTCTGCTTTTATTTTATAAACCTATGGTTTGCAAAATCAATAGTTAATTTAATAATTGTAAATACATTCCTTTAATATACATCTTTAAATTATTAAAAATAAATCACTTAATAGTGTTCGTTATTGTTTTAACATGCATGCCAAAGACAAATATTGATTTCAAATTTTTTTTATTCAAATATTACCTGTTTTAATATTCTAACATATGTTATTTCATTTATTGTTCCATATTTATGTTTACAACACTAAAATAAACAAAATCATGTATACTATGTTATATATCAAATATATTTTGATTTAACTGAAAATACAAAATACAAGCTTTAGTAACATTATATATATATATATATATATATATATATATATATATATATATATATATATATATATATATAATGGACTACTAAAATGGACAATTTCTAAACTGTTAGTCATTATCCCATAACTTCAAGTCTTTTTACCTTTTTATTGAATTTTTAATATAATGCCAAATTATTTTAAATTCCATTATAAGTCAGCTCTTTACCAACCGACATTTATCTTGACTGGTAGGTGATAAGAGAAAGTCTATTTAAGAGACTAACAAAACGAATTAATTAAAAAAAACTAAGGCAACAACGTAGAACCATTCCTGTTATTATTTTAAATATTTATTATGTGTGTGTCATCGGAATTGTCCCTACAAACAGTAAAAGTTTTACCACCTCACTTTATCTATATTTTAGATGCGCCATATTGTTCAGGTGGCCTATAAAGTTAGACTTGCCGTTTATTTTTATGTTCAGCAGCCAGTTCGTTCAATATAAATGAACTTGTAGTTTTACTGTTTTGCATATTGAATAAATGACTGCACATATCCGCTTTCGTATGTGTTATCATAAAGCCAAAAAGAAGTCAAAATTTAAAAAGAAACTATTCAACAACTATACTAATTATCACATAAAAATATATTAGTGGATTGGCAAAAAAAACATCATCTGTAAAAATTTTAGTTTAAGGCTGATTGATAGTCATTAACAGTCCACTTGAAAAGTCTCCGGTCTGACACATAGATGGCGCTAATAGAATTAAATCCATACCTTTTTTAGTTAGCACTAACCTTCAAAATATGGGTGTATAAATTTGACAGCTGTCGGATCATTAGTTTGTGAATTATAGCATTTTGAGTGAAGCAACTTTTGTTATTGTGAAAAAAATGGACAAAAAGGAAATTGGCGAGTTGAAGAAATATTGCTTTTTGAAGGGAAAATATACAGTTGAAGCACAAACGTGGCTTGATGCGGAGTTTCCGAACACTGCCCCAGGAAAATCAACCACCAAGGATTGATATGCTAACTTTAGACACGGTAAATGAGCACCGAAGTTTACCGCCTTCGCAATGGACGCCCAAAAGAGGTTGTTACCGAAGAGAACATTTAAAAAATCCACAAAATCATTTTGAATGGCCGCAAATTGAAATTGAATGAAATAGCAGATACTCTAAATATATCAAATGAACGTGTACATCATATCATTCACGAATATTTGGGTATGAGGAAGCTCTGTGCAAAGCGGCTGCTGCGCGAGCTCACTTTTGACCAAAAACAACGACGAGTTGATGATTCGGAGCAGTGTTTGAATACGATCAAGTGTAATAAACCCGAGCTTTTGCGTCGATATGTGACAATGGATGAAACATGGATCCATCATTTCATTCCAAAGTCCCATCGACAGACATCCGAGTGGACTGCACACTATGAACCTGCTCCAAAGCGTGGGAAGACGCAACAGTCGGCTGGCAAGGTTATGGCGTATGTATTTTGGGATACACATACAATAATTTTCATTGACTACCTTGAAATAGGAAGGACCATCAACAACAACAATTACATAGCGTTATTGGACCATTTGAAGGACGAATACGCCGAAAAACGGCCGCACTTGAAGAAAGAGAAAGTGCTGCTTCACCAAGACAATGCACCTTGTCAAAAACCCAAGAATTATTTCCTTATCCACCGTATTCTCCAGATGGAGCCCCCAAAGACCATTTTCTGTTCCCAGATCTCAAGAGAATGTTCGCTGGGAAGAAATTTTCGTCGTATCAAGAGGCAATCGCTGAAACTATGGCCTATTTTGAAGCATAGGACAAATCGTACTTCAAAAACAGTATCGAGAAGTGAGAGGGTCGCTATAATCAGTGTATAACCCTTGAAGGGAATTATGTTGAATAAAAAAAAAATATTTTGCCGGAGACATGTGTTTTACTATGGTAGGCCTGGGACTTTTCTACTGTCCTGTTATATTAGTGGATTAGCAAAAAATACATCACCTGTATAAACATTAGTTTAAGGCTGATTGATAATGATTATGTTTCAATGAAAATCATTAACAGAATATTGATTAAAATTGATTGCACCTCATATAGTAACATATTCAACATATTACTCGGGCGATATTAAGTTATTGATATGTATATATACCAAAACGATATATGTTTATATTAATGTATATTTAAATATTTGTTAAATTGCCAATATTGCGAATATTTAAAATAAATGAGATTTTATGCATATTTAAAACGGATAAAATACACAAATCAACCTTTTCTTAAAATATTTCGCCACATTAAATGTATTAAACTATTTACAAAAAATAAAATATATTTATTGCTGTAGTAAAATACACATATTTTTGATTCCGTTCTTTTGCAACAAATGGTTCAAGTTTTACTTCAATATCATTTTTGATATAAATATTTTTAATATCGCACTCATTTAGCGTACAATCTAATTGTTTAACTTAATTTTTTTATTTAAAAACAGGTGTTGCTTAAATATGATGTGCTAGAATTTAACTAGATTATTTTAATAATATGCCCGCTAATATGCCAATAACATACTAATTACATTAATTAGTAAATTTATACTATTAATAAAGATTAACTTTATAATTAATGTTAATAGAGCGTTAAGTAATGTATAGGCATTTACATGTATTTTGATCAGCAATATATATATATATATATATATATTGTTGAAAGGGCGAAATTTCGATGCAAAAAGTTGTCCAGCCGAACAGTCTAGCCGAGCCGTTAAGTTCAATGATTTTGATATTTCGCTACATAAAATTGCAATATTGCATTGAGTTCAATTATTTTCAATTTTGTTGTTTAGTTTTAAGAACTCTGCTGTCAAACCCAATCAAATACTTTTAGAAATTTATACTGATGCTGCTCTGTTATATTCCAAAACTGGCTGTTGGTTTCAAGGATTTAAAAGTTATCAATTTTGAAGCCAAATGCAGCCTAGAGGGCCAAAAGTGCTCGAAAACAATTGTAAGACCAATTGGATGAAAACCTAGTTCAAGCTCTCAAAAATCGTCCTAAGAATTTAACGGTGAACTGTTTCTAGACGTTTATTTGCAATATAGAAAATCCAAAAAAGGGGAAATGGATAATACAAGAATTAAATTAGAATGCTGTTACGGACTTGTTAAAATCTCGATTTTATTGCTGTTTAAGTATTGAAAAATCTTCTATAGCGTATTATAACTTAATCAAATAGAAGAGCCACTACCGAAGCGAAGCTGTCCATAATGTCTGTGCGTGTGTGTGTAATTGCTGTGCTTATGTTGGGATTAGCAAGCAGTGTGTTATTAGTTCCTGATAAAAATAGGAAAATCTGCAGACACCGACGTGTTGAAAAGACAGAGTATTTTCAGATTACCACTTATTCATTCTATGCAGAATTGCATGAATGATATACAATTCCTAAGTTCTGAGAAAGTGAGCAAATCTTCTGCTTCCAAAAGCACACGAATGAGTTTTTACGAGCAAGTTGAAAACTCTATCGATTCTTGGATTGCTTCTAATGCTATACGCTATACGCTATTGCATCTCAAAGGGTTCTGCTGCAATATATTCTGCTGCAAGCGTATACACAAGACATAGTGCCCATAACGTTATCGTGGCGTAACTTATCAGAATACATGCAAACACATAATATAATATTGTTACGCTTTAGCGAAATTGTAATTTATTTACTATTTTCTTATTAATAACATATTAAGTTTAAACAGTTATAATTTAGTATAAATTGATTCAACAAGACATAAATTGTTATATCCTTACGATACAAAATATTAAAATATATCGATTACAACAAATCACAATAAACAATGTCTTAAATTTACAATTAGCTAAACCTCCAACAGTACAGATTTTCGTTCCGATCAATTCAATTTAAACTGTAACAAAAATTCAATCGCCTACATTGTACCGCAATGTCTCGAAACGGAAAGCACCAGAAAAAAATGTAAATTTATTCGGGAGACCGAATCGGTTTAAATTGAAAGGGAACACGACCTAGATAAGAACTTTAAACGTCCGTAAATTTACAATATATTTGTATATAGTGGCAAGTACCTTATATAATACATACTGGCAAGAAATTAAATATAGAAAATATTATTCCAAGAACATCTTATATATAAAAATGAATCGCAAAATATGTTCCTAAGCGCATAACTCAACAACGCCTGGACCAATTTGGCCAAATCTTTTTTTAAAATGTTCGTTGAAGTTCAGGGATGGTTTTTACGGCGAGAAAAATTAGAATTATTGCTGGAAAAACCCTAAAAATAGCCCTTTTTGTTTGAATTTGTTTCGTGTATCAGTTGACAATTCATCTGTCATCTGTCAAAAGTCATCTGTAACAGACAACTTTTTTTTTTTAAATTTGATATGACTTGAACTCAAATCCTTTTAATCCGTACGAATTGTTTTATTTATTTAAAATTTTTTATTTGTTTAAAATTTAATTCAAATTTTAAATAAATAAAACAATTCGTACGGCTTAAAAGGATTTGAGTTCAAGTCATATCAAATTTAAAAAAAAAAGTTGTCTGTTACAGATGACTTTTGACAGATGACAGATGAATTGTCAAGTGATACACGAAACAAATTCGTATATCGTGTTTTGTGCAGAGTGTTTAGTTAGTTAGTGTTTGTTTAGTTCGTGATTAGTGAAAAAATAATTTATATTTGATATGCCTCCTATAAGACGAAGCAATTTAGGTAGAAGAACCAGAAATGCTATAAACCAAGCTAATTACCGATCTAATCGTACTGCACAAGAACGTGACGACGGAAATGAACGTGAAAGAATTCGGATATCACAAACGCGTGAAGCGCGAGCGCGACATTCAACTAATAATCGCGCAAGTTTGAGTCCAGCTGCTTTCAGTTACGATGTGTCAATTGACTACAGTAACTACCAATGTGTTGTTATTGGTTCTATGAACTTGGTTTGCTCACACTGTAAGGCATTAAAATACAAAAACGATGCCAATGGATTGTGTTGCGCAAATGGTAAAGTGAAATTGATACAATTGGATCCACCACCAGAACCATTGTACTCATTGGTTTCAGGAATAGGAACAGATTCTATACACTTTTTGACACATATTCAACAATATAACAATTGCTTTCAAATGACTTCATTTGGGGCAACAAATGCAGTTCGGGAAAATTTTATGCCAACTTTCAAGGTATGTATTATAGCAGTTACTCATAATTATTTTAGCGAACAAAATTTTCTGTCACCAAAGTTAAGATGTGTTACTAATCTTCAATTTCTTAATCATTACGAAATATATCACTTAGTCATCATATTATATGGTGATTCAGTTTCAGTGACACTTTTATTATATTTTATATTTGATAGATATTAGTTAAAACTAAATATATACTTTTTAAGATCAAATATTATTTAAGTTTGATCATTGACAATCCATTAATTTATACCACACCATAATATTTTTTTTATTTACAGATACAAGGGCAAATATATCACAGAGCAGGTTCACTGTTACCAGTGTCAGATAGCGACAACAAATTCCTGCAAATTTATTTTATGGGCAATTCACCACAAGAAATTGATCTGCGTTGTGCACATAACAATTTAGTAAAAAGGTCTATTGTAGAACAATTACAAACTTTATTTCATCAACACAATCAATTGATTATATTGTTTAAAACTGCCCTGGATCTGATGCCATCCGATAATCACAAAATTGTAATCAGAGCTGATAAAACACCTGCAGGTCAACATACAAGACGTTTTAAGGCACCAACTATTGATGAAGTTGCTATCGTTGTAGTTGGAGAAAACTTGGAATCCCGTGATATTGTTTTACATCGTCGGAATTTTCAATTACAACCTATAAAGGAAACACACCGCTCATATGATGCACTGCAATATCCCATTATATTTTGGCAAGGTGAAGATGGCTACGATTTATCAATAAAAATGATAAATCCCATTACAGGTAACTAAAATATTAGTTTAGCTATGGCGATAATATCTCAGTCACTATATTATGTATTTTAATTTTATATTTGAATGTTATTAAAACAAAATCTGTTTACAGGTTCTGAAACCAACAAAAAAGTCAGTTCAATGAACTATTATTCATACCGCCTAATGATTCGGGAAAATGCAGATAATCACATATTGAAATGTCGGCGATTATATCACAAATATGTTGATGACATGTATGTTAAAATTGAAACGGAGAGATTAACATTCATCAGGTTGAATCAAACCAAACTCCGATCTGAAGAGTATATTCACCTTCGAGATGCGATTAATACTGATGGAAATGCACAGAATGTCGGTCGGATGACTATTCTTCCAGCAACATACATCGGAAGCCCTCGGCATATGCACGAATATGCTCAAGATGCCATGTCGTATGTTCGTCATTATGGTACAGCAGATTTGTTCATCACATTTACATTCAATCCGCAATGGATAGAAATTAAGCAGGAGTTATTACCTGGGAAATCATCCATTGATCGTCATGATATTACAGCCAGAGTCTTTAGACAAAAGTTGAAATCTTTAATGAATTTCATCGTAAAACAAAATGTGTTTGGTGAGACACGCTGCTGGATGTATTCTGTGGAGTGGCAGAAACGAGGATTGCCACATGCACACATTTTGATTTGGTTGGTTGAAAAGATAAGGCCAAATGAAGTTGATGCAGTGATATCAGCTGAAATCCCTAATGTACAAGTAGATCCTGGATTGCATGAGGTAGTTATCAAAAACATGATACATGGTCCCTGTGGAACTCTTAATCAAAATTCACCGTGTATGATGGATGGTAAATGTTCAAAACGATATCCACGGACATTAATATCGGAAACAATTACTGGTAATGACGGTTATCCATTGTATCGTCGCAGATCGACAGCAGACAATGGAAAATCAACAATTGTCAAATTAAATTAACAAGATATTGAAATAGATAATCGTTGGATTGTTCCATATTCACCCATTTTATCAAAGACATTCAAAGCACACATCAACGTTGAATCTTGCCATTCAGTGAAATCGATTAAATACATTTGCAAATATGTAACCAAAGGGAGTGATATGGCTGTGATTGGAATTGGTGCAGAGAATTCTAATGATGAAGTTACCCAATACCAAATGGGCCGCTATGTCAGTAGTAATGAAGCAGTTTGGCGAATATTTTCTTTTCCTATTCATGAGAGACACCCTTCTGTTGTTCACTTAGCTGTGCATTTAGAAAATGGACAAAGAGTGTATTTTACAGCACAGAACGCAGTACAAAGAGCTGCTCAGCCACCATCTACTACATTAACCAGTTTTTTTGAGACACGCCAAAACGATGATTTCGCACAAACATTGCTATATTCTGAAATGCCAAAATATTATACCTGGAATCAATCCTCAAGGAGATTTATACGACGGAAACAAGGAAAACCAGTTCCAGGATATACAGATGTATATTCCACCGATGCGATTGGCCGGATTTATTCAGTACATCCAAGCAATGATGAATGTTTTTATTTACGACTGCTATTAGTCAATGTACGTGGCCCAACATCATTCCAACAGTTACGAACTGTTGATGGTGAATTGTGTGGATCCTACAGAGAAGCCTGTCAACGTTTGCAATTGCTTGAAAATGACGCTCATTGGGATCAAACTCTCAATGATGCTGTAATATCATCACACACTCATCAAATACGAACATTGTTTTCTATAATCATATCTACATGCTTCCCATCAAACCCAATTGATTTGTGGATGAAGTACAAAGATTATATGTGTGATGATATTTTGTATCAAATACGGAATAGAATGGGAAATCCAAATATACAAATCAGTGAAGAAATTTACAATGAAGCATTGATTTCAATTGAGGACATGTGCTTGATAATGTCAAACAAACTATTAATTCAATTAGGCCTGACCGCGCCCAATCGTCCAATGCATGACGCTTTTAACCAAGAGTTGCATCGAGAAAGACTGTATGATCTCAACGCTTTGAAAGAATAAATTCAAACAAATCTTCCACTGTTAAATGAACAACAGAAGTATGTATTTGAAACTCTTATGAAAGTAACAAATGATGAAACTGGAGGGATTTATTTCTTAGATGCACCTGGTGGTACAGGAAAAACTTTTTTTATTTCATTAATATTAGCAACAATTCGCTCACAAAATAAAATTGCACTTGCACTCGCTTCGTCGGGAATCGCAGCAACTTTGCTTGAAGGTGGTCGAACAGCCCATTCAGCACTAAAATTGCCATTAAATATGCAAAGCAATGAAACTCCAACCTGCAACGTTTCGAAGAACTCTGCAATGGCAAAGGTTTTGCAGCAATGTAAATTGATTGTTTGGGATGAATGCACGATGGCACATAAAAAATCTTTGGAGGCTTTAGACAGAACCTTAAAAGATCTACGTAGCAATAATAACCGATTTGGTGGTGCAATGATTTTATTAGCAGGAGATTTTCGTCAAACATTGCCAGTGATTCCACGATCAACGCCAGCTGATGAACTCAATGCATGTCTAAAGTCCTCCAATTTGTGGAAACATGTTAAAGTACTTCATTTAAGCAAGAATATGCGTGTCGAGTTGCAAAATGACCAATCTGGAAACATATTCTCTAAACAACTCATTGACATTGGTAATGGCAAATTTCCTATAGACATGTTGACGGCTTGCTTTTGCTATGACTATAAACAAGTCCCAGGGGCAATCATTAAGTGTTTGTGGTATTAATCTAGAAAACCCATGTTTCTCACATGGTCAATTGTATGTTGCCTGTTCCCGTGTTGGAAAACCATCAGATTTGTTTATCTATGCGCCAGGTAATCAAACAAAAAACATCGTATACCACAAAGCAATATAATGATAATAATAATAATAATTATGATTCACATGATTAACAATAAAGCGATTACTTACTTTTCAATCCTTATATATGTTTTATTTAATTATTTTTTATTCACAACGCCCTATCACCAGGGTGATGGTTCTGTTCAGGAGAATTTTTTAAAATACGTAGGCACAAAAACTGCCACATTACAAATCTTTTTGACAGGACGAAGTCTGTCGGGTCAGCTAGTTTATGATAAATATACTAGAAAAAAAAACTTGGAGGCGCCGGGCATCGATCCCGGTACCTCTCGCATGCTAAGCGAGCGCTCTACCATCTGAGCTACGCCCCCTGTTGAAAAAACTGTTTTTTGCAGACTGGAATCAATAAATATAAATACAACATAATGAATTAAACATAACAGAGAACACACGTCATCAAGATGTTTAATTTATTGCCTGCCGCACTTTGTAAGTTCGTATTAGAATCAGACTATATTTTCCTTCTCATTTTATTCTAGTTAAAAAGAGGTACAATTCTGTCTGATACGTTCCATATTACCAAATTACGAATATATACCAAAGGTGATTTAACGCCTGCAAAATTCTTCAAAACGTTAGATATAATAACTGCAGGTTAAAATCTAGCAAACATTATTTTAACGTTTCGCTTGTCTTGGTAAATTTTAAATGGCTGCTGTTTATTACTTTGATTGAAAACGCCGAACCCATGATTTGTCAGAATAGATTACATCTCCAATCCATTACTTCGAACAGAAATTAAATAAAGGAGGCCCCCTCTCGCCAGTAATGTTCGTTAGGGAGGTAAGAACTTTTACTATCAAATATTAAGTTTGCCTGCTTGGTTGACGTAGCGCTTTAGTCGACAGGATGGTCATCCTGCTATTGCGATAATAGCGGGTTCGAATCTTACATTAACTTGGTCATAAAATTATGTTTGTGATTCTTTAACATTTGTAATTGTCCTTAGGTAAGGGTTCAAAATCCGAAAAGGAAAATGATCCCATTCACGCCAGTAACCAAGCTGGGTAACACCGGATGTAATTTTGGATTCACTGAGAAGAAACCAACCTCATATGAAGCTGGCGAAGAATCAAGATCAGCTGGATGTTAGCTATATCAGAGGTCAAATATATAAAATATATACAGTGAGAACATTTTTCAATATAAACATAAATTAATCTAATTATTTCAGAGGAAACCTCTGGAAATTACATATCTTTATATATTAAAGTATAGGTAGCCTAGAAAGCTAGGGATATTCAGTTTTTTGAGGGATGTGAACATACCTTATGTGAATAATGTAAAGATAACCCACAAGCAGATCTAATTGAACATTGCTTTTAAAAATTGTATTATTTTAAATATAATAAATTGAAGGCATACTTATTATTTAAATTTGTGTATGTAGATGAGACATGGATATTTCAGAATGTAAATATATATATATATATATATATATATATATATATATATATATATATATATATATATATATATATATATATGGTATATGATGGATTCCTGAACAAATGTTAGATAGATTGGAAGTTAACAGCTTGGTTAGTCACTCAAATAAAAGTTTAGGAATATAGGATTATAATTCAATGCTGAAAATGTCCAAGATAAGGTGATGGTAGAGGAAACAACTAAAGGTTAGTATATAGTTAATGTAGTATAACTGTAAGAAATGGAATTGTAGAGCGTGAAATATTTATGTGAATAGATATGTCTGTAATTATTCAAACAATGAATGAGCATTCGTTTAGAATGTATGAGAAGAGAAAGAATACTAACTGTTTTACAGATAAGGAAAATATATTAGGGAGAATATACTGGTTTAAATCTAGTTTGGTTTCGTTTTGTTTAATTTGGCCTAAATCTAGTTTTATCAAGGAAGTTATATACAGGTAGTAACAGAACAAACTCAGGAGAAATACACTGATAAAAAATGACAAGGAAATAATGTAATAATTAATTATTAATAAATAATCAATTATTGTTTTAAGTCGTTCGATAATATAGACATTAGATGTAATATAGTGTTAAATTAAATTATATTTGATAAAAAAAATCATTGTTTTATTTAGTTTAGAATTTCATTATGTAAAAGCCAAAATAATGTAAAACTCAGTATTAGCGCAGCAACATTGCTACGTTTTGGCGTCATAAATTTAGTTGACATCAAAATTGCTGCATCCATTTTAAGTTTTAGTTAATTTTGACTTTCACTCTCATTCTTGGTCGAAGTAATTTATTAGAGACACAATCTGTTTCTGATTGTAACCACCTAGTGGCTCCGATATTTTAAATAACGATATATGATAATAATAAGCAGCGATTTGAAATTTATCAAAACCCAAAGTGGCAAAACAACGTTTGCCGTCTTATAATTATTATAACTGATATTTTAAATAATTTTGCAGATTTTTAACAACTACCAAATTTTGTAGGCTGATTACATTACATATTCAAACGTATCAAACAATATTGTACATAGTCTGTTCAAAGTTTCTTTAGTAACGCGTCATGGATATTTGTGACGTCAAAATATTGCAATGTTGCCGCAACAAACTTTGGGTTTTAGTTCAGTTTGGCTTTAACCTACAAAAGAATTATAATCTAAATAAAATAATTGAACAAAAATGTTGTCAAATATAATTTATTTTAAAATTATAGTACATCTAATACATATATTATTGAAGGACGAAAATTACAATTAAGAACACAGGTATAATAATTTGTAGGTTAGATTTGTTATGTTTACAACTCTTTTCCACACCACAGATGAGGCAGAGTTTCTAGGCGCGTTTTCTTTATGTAGTGGTATCCCCCTGGAGGCCTAATCCACCTAATTAACAATTGTATATATGAGAAACATTTTACTTTCATTCGAGAGCATATTTACCTTTTTACATTTAGTTCTTGTCTCCTTTGATGGTGTGTTAACTTGTCAAGTCATCTTGGTACCACTGTATATTTTATTTCTTCTGCTACTATCTGTGTACACAATTCTTCATAAAATTAATCACTTAATTCTTTCTAATGCATTTACCATATCTACAAAACAGTTAGTATTCATTATCTCCTCGTACGTTGTAACCTAATGCTCATGTTTAATTTTGAACAATTACAATCATATATATGCGTACAAATCTTTCACGCCCTACAATACGATTTTCTACAGTTATATTCAATTAATTATGTGTGTGTCTTTAGTTGTTTCCACTCTCATCACTCTGTGTCAGGAATTTTCAGTATTGCACAGCATTATCACATATTCTGAAAGTTCTTCGGTCACTTTCACTTTCCGACTCACTGTCCAATTCAATCACTAAACTGTTAATTTATAATCTGCCTAGAACATTTTCACGATTCCACCATTTATCAACTACTTCTTCTGTATCTCTTATCGGCTTCATCCAAACCGAAGGTGTTATAGTTGACAATGCTTCCTTCCACATATCCAAACACTTTCTGATGGAATATCCTTCTCGATCAGCAATATATCTGCAATTAATTATTAACAAATATAATGACCAACGAAACCTAATCGAATGCTATTATAACTATTAACTTTTTCCATCAATTTTTGTTGTCTTTACCCTCTAACTGTCCTGTTTCATAAAGATGCACAAATATAACTAGTTCAACCTATCTTCTTTGGTTTTACTTATGCCTTTAAAAATTGAATTATTTTTAAGGCAATGTCTGGAAGTTCCATTAAACCTCTCCGAGGGTTATCTTTACATCATTTATGCCCTGTAAGAGCGTATGAAAGGATGTCTTGCATCCCTCAAAAAGCTGCATGTCCCTAACTCTTTTATGTATACTTTCCAGAAAGACAATTTTATTAAATTATGTTTATATAGATAAAATAGTTTATGAACTTACTGTTCTTATACAATTCGTATATCTATTTCGTATATTTGGTCTCGAATAGAGCCAATATCAAGATGGTCAAGATTCGTCACCCAGTTTGTATGTAGATGGGTTTCCTTGGGTGAATCTAACGTATTATTCTTCATTTTGTAAGCGATATTATTCACACTACCCACACTAATATTCAGCGCGGCAGCAACCCGCTAAAACATTTTCAATAAAATTGTAGGCACTTATATTATTTAATATTATCATTAATTACCTCTCTAACGGAAATTGTAGGCAAATTATAGGCCTCCATTATGTCGTTCCTTTTCGAAATATTTTATTACAGCCGCAATCAATTTGTGTACCTGTCTATCTATTCTTTTCCGCATTTTCAAACGAAATGATATCATATATTACGGAGCGATTTAAAATTTATCAAAATAATCAAAGCGCTAAAATAACGTGTGTCTATTTTATTTTAATCTATAGTAATAATAACTAATACTTTGAATAGTTTTGCGTACGTCTGACAACCGACCGCCGTCCGTTTGTCAGACGTATGCAAAATTATTTAATGCAATAGTGTTAAGAGGATTTAACTCTTACCTATAAATTACTGTGGCTGTAAGTTAATTAAACTGTAATTTTCAGATATACTATATTGTTAAAATAAATTATATTTGATGACATTTTTATTCAATTATTTTATTTAGATGAAAATTTTCTTGTATGTCAAAGCCAAAAGGAACTAACACTCAGAGTTGATACGGAAACATTACAATGTTTCAACGTATTCATATATGTATTCATAAATATCCATGACGCATTACTAAAAAAACTTTGAATAGACCATACTTTATAGTATTATCTAGAGTAAAATGGGAAGCGAGAGAGTATAACCCTTTAAGGGAATAAACTCTTCCAATAAAACTGCCCATGCACGTCATCAAAATTGATAAATTGATAGTTGATGCCGCACCAAATTTATTTTTTGTTTATTTTACCTTTGAAAACTAAATACAAATGTAAATAAAATAACAAAATAACGTTACAAATTATAATTTATTTTAATATTTTAGTACATATAATGCTTATTTATTAAAGGACCTAAACTACAAATTAAACAGCCACAATAATTAGTAACTAGGTTAGACCTGTTTTATTATATTTATATTTATATGACAACTGTGTCGATCAGTACCAACACAAGTCGAATGTTTTACATATGGCAATATGTTCGACAGTTTTGGTACATTAACTGTTTTATTTGAAGGACTAAACTTAGGCTCCTAAGGAAGCTAGGAATATAAATATACTCCGAAAGAAGTTGGAGGCCCCGGGCATCGATCCCGGTACCTCTCGTATGCTAAGCGAGCGCTCTACCATCTGAACTACGCCCCCACGGTTCTTGAAGTATAACTAAAAATAAAAGGTCCCAAGCTTATATCTAGAATAATTCTAATTAAAAAAATTATAATCTAAACTAAGACTAAAACTGACTGAATTTTTAACAAAATCATTTTTAAATTCTAAAACTAATAAAATCTTTCAATAAACTTTCAATTTCACTAACGTTTTTTATCTTTATATATACTATTGTTTTAAATTAATATATTTTTCATATAATTATTTTATTTGGCCATTAACGGAGCATCTCTATAGTTGTTTTGTTCTGTACAACCCACCGTATTTTTGTTTATCTAAGATTATCTGACCTTTGCCAATTCCTTTATAGGCTCTTTTACGGTCAGTAATCCCTAAGTCTCACACTTGCCCAAAGAAAAGGATAAAAGATATTGAGTTTATCCCAAAATGAATCGAAAACCAAACGGCTCTTCCATTCCATTGACCAAAAAAATCCTCCGACATCATGTTTAAAATTTACTAAACACTTGACTTCCTTTAAGACTCTCTATTTAGATGGCATATAATTGTAACGTGTGTATAAATTATTTTGTCTTTTATTGTTTTCATTTTTCCCTTTCCCATTTTATTCCATTTAAAAAGATATACGAGGGAAAGAAAAATGTATTAGGAGAGACTGAAGACTAACTGTTTTACAGACATGGGAAATGCATTATGCAAATTAAACAGAAAAATTTCCTCTTCTGGAGTAGAGATATGAAGCACCACTTTACTAATATCTTTAGACATCTAGACCAATTCAGATGGGATCTACCAGAAAACAACAAGTTTTGGGAGGTAAAAAAGGTATTATCAGAGCCTTAAACACCACTAACATCAGCAAGAGCTAGCACTAACTTAAGGTTATTCTCGTGTCTCAGAATGGGTCACTGCAAACTGACCCATGAGTTTCTCATTAAGAAGTCCGCCACTGTGCGTCGAATGCGGTTCCTCAATATCAACCAAATGCATACTAATCGAATTCCGAAGATACAACTCGCAAAGACTGTTGATCAAGCTGGGAGATGGACAGTGCATGGACGAGTGCCTCAGGCTGGAGAACCTGGACAAACTGATTTTCTAACCGTAACAGGATTATTGCTAGAAATATAATAGTGTGTATCTGTGTAATATCATGCATGTTCGTTTAATTTTTTTTATCTTGTACCCTTATCTCTGTCATGGGTTATACGACCATTATACGATGGCATTCATATATCCATGTATCTATATGCTTTTACAAATTTTGAATGTCATCTTGCAACATACTTGTAGTAACATTATATACTTAGACTGATACTGTAAATGTGTTGTATATTGTACTTCTGTAAACAAACCCTAAATAGTTCCGGAGGCTGATTGGTCTATAATATACAAATAAATAATATTTTGACATGACAATAATGACAATAATATTTTTTTATTATTTAATTTACGCTAACTTAAATCTAGGTATATAACTAGGAGGACCCATTGGCCCTAACTCAGTCTCTGGTGAAATAATGTTTATACATGTCACTGCTGAATTTTTTAATATATGCACCTAACTACACAACACTACACAAGATCAGATGGTTTGTTTCTTTTGAGTCCGTGTCCTGTTCTGGTGGTATCCAAAAGTTGCAATATTTCAATATTAGTATGAGAACGGAGTTTTTCCTCGTGCCCCCTTGCAATTCTCTTGATTTCATTAATTATTATTTTCCAAGCTTGTGTTCAATTATTTATATTGTCACTTGCCTGTTGTAATTTTCGTGAGGCTTCTTCACTATTGTCTCCGACAGTTATAATCGCAGTGTCATCAGCAAATGTAACCATCGTGATATTTTCCATTTGTGGTATATCACAAGTGTAAAGTAGATAAAGCATTGGTCCCAGTACACTTCCTTGTGGTACACCTGCTTTAGTTTCTTTTATTGTAGAGTATGGTTCTTCTTGCTTGACTCTAAATATTCTGGTTGTAATGTATGATTTTAATAGTTCGGTGTGTTGTTTTGGTAGCATTTTCTGTATTTGCGTATCTGTATTTCTGCATTTTTTCTTGTCTATCCAGCTTTCCTAATAGTTTAAGTAGCAATTCGTTGGTGGTTGCTTCATCTTCCTTTGTGTCTCTTTGGTTATTTTGACTGATACTTTGGGCATAAGTCATTTCATCATTATCGTTGTTATATTTTTTCGGTTCTTTCTTTTCACTCATTGTTTCTTGAGGTTTAACTTAAACTACTTTATTTCTCCTTTCTTTTTGTGTTTTAGCAACTACACATCCTCTATAACTTGCCGGATGCGCTTCATTGCAGTTTGCACATTTCGGCTTAGCTTCTTTGGGTTTTCTACACTCTGTGGTGATATGTTTACATGAACATTTTACACATCTAGGTTCTCTTCTGCAGAATTTCTGTATGTGTCCATGCAATTGACATCTTTTGCATTGCGGTATTAAGTTCGATTTTTTTAGAGGTTCAATTTTTATTTCGACCCCTTAAAATTCCATATTATGTTCAAAGGCTAACATAAATAGAGGTAATGGCTTCTTGTGGACTAAAATTTCTCCTTTGTTATTTTTGGTCTTTTCTTTTTTTAAAATAATTGTCGCATTTAAGCATTTAAGCCAATTTTGGTTTAGTTCTGCGATAATTTTTTTACATTTAGTTGTTGATGGAAGCCTTCTTACCATAATTTTGATGTCTCTGGTTTGTTTGTTTTCATAAGAGTGCCATTGCAGCTTCAGCAACTCTAAACAATTTATTATTTTTGTGAATATTGTACGACATTCGGCGTTCAGTTTTATTTGTCCATTTTTGTTTTATTTGTCCATTGTTTAGTACCGTTGCTTTGAATACTATATAGTTAGACCACAGTGTTTCGTTTAGCAAATCAAAGTCGGTAACATTACTTACGATAATTGGAGGTGGCTTGGGCATTCTAATTTCTTTATTTTGTTCATTATTTTGTTTTATTTTTATTTGCTCTAGTGAAGATCCTGGAGAATTATTCGCTTTTATTTTTTTATTTTTAACCGTTATTCAGCCTAATTCTTTCTGCAATTCTTCTTCATCTGTTTCGTATATAGCAATTGGACTGCTTTTGTTGGCTTGGTGGTTTATCGTTGTTTTGTCCTTGTTCTCAGAGCTTTGTTTATTTAGTTTTAGCTGGAGGGCATTTATTTGTTTTTGCATATTGGTTAATGCAATTTCAAGACTCTCCCGCGCCGACTTTTCGTTCATCCACGCATTGTCTGTTCGTTCTGGGTTCTAGTTGTGTTCTCTACATTCAAAACTGCAATATGTGATACGCCTGATATCGATGTTTCAATTTTATCTGTTTTTTGTGCAGTGTTCTTCTCCATATTTTTTATATGTTGTTGAAATAATATTGTTATTTTTATGTTACAAATTATCCTACGCTGCATTTGTGGTCCAGATGTTGAGTTTTCGACCCTTAATGTTTTATGGTATTTTGCATGTATTTTCTACGGTACTGACCTTTTTTCCGATCGCACTTTCACTTTTTCACCAGTCTGTAAATGTTATTGTTAAACTTTTTTTAACGCTGTATTTGTAACACAGATGTTGCACTTTTGTTTCGTTTCACTGGTCGTCTCTCCTAACACGTCTTTAATCTCTAAAGGTCAAACGTCGACTATAATATGAAAAGTAAAAGAATATTTTAGCTACAATACATTTGTTTTGGCACAATTTTGTTAACTGAATATTACGGGCTTTATAATATATATATATATATATATATATATATATATATATATATATATATATATATATATATATATATATATATATATATATATATATGCTCATAACGCTTGTTAATTAACATATTAAATATGCATGGCCATGATAATACGAAATAAAATAGACTTACTAACGATTTTGGACTAATTTACTAAACGGAAACTGTTTAAATTAGCGAAGATCGCGCTTTTACTCTCTGGAAATTTACACCCTTGTTCACTGCGGACTATTAGGTTCATTAATAATGGGGTGTTAATTGACCTAGGAGTTTAGCTTCAGATAATACGGGATCTACTTGTAATTATTTATTAGCTGTCTATCTTGCCGTGTATATCAACAGATAACATTAGGTTCCGCTTCTAAAGCGCACTGCTGGAAATTTGCGAACTCAACTTAACCATCCTGCAGTATAATACACTTACGAACCTTGATGTCTCCATTTGATTAAACCGCCCTTCGGTGCTCGACGTGGTGATTTACTGATTGTAACCTCCGTACGTTTATCAAGACTAAATAATTCGTTTGCAATTACTACTAGCTTAGTATATTTTATACAGAGGGGATAGGCAGACTAATATAAATCATGAAATATGAAAACATTTAAAGCACAACCACTTCAAGTACTTCAAAATATTATTCAAAATACTATTTTATTTTAATGAAATAGGAGGCGATTTGTTATACGTCAAAATACTGTTTTGTACCATTAGACCTTAACATAAGCACTTGAATGTACAGTGTAGCCCGTATCTAGCAACTTAAGAGTCGCAAAGGCTGTTACTCCCTCCTAAAAATCGACCACCGGTATGGATGTGTCCCATCTGGAGATCATATAGTTCTAATAAAATTATTTTTGAGTATCTCCTGTATTTTTGTCCGCCAATTTATCTCTGCTGATCTTCTAAATGACACTGTTTCTACCCAAATCTTCATATTCATGGTATTTTTTCATTCAATCTTCATTTTCATGGTATACGCTGTAATGGAATAACCAGTGTTAGAACTACGTATCAGAAACTGAACTATTAGAACCCGCCTCTGGAGGCCGTTCCCATTGAATTAAGAACTTATATACAAATTCTAGTAGAATATACCAGTCCGCCTTTAGTCACTTTAGGCCAGATCACCCAGAATTGTGATGATTGCACTAGGTATCTACAAACTAGAGATCTTTTTCAAAACTTGTTGTCCCTAATTGCAATAGTTTATAGGTAGGGGTCTCTGAGAACCTCCAATCCACCTTTTGAAAGTTTGCAGCTTGACCTGCAATGCTTTTATCCGAACTGCACTTAACTATACCAAAATATGCTTCGAGTAAGTACGGAACTATTGCATAACTGTTTGGGTCTCTTGAAAATTCATATAATTTGTTTCATTTGATGGTAGCCAAACGAACTCAAATGAAAGCAGCCATAAAATTTCATTGGAATTTTACGGACTATAACAATTATGGAATATGAACAGGTTTAAGACCCAAATATTATAAATTTACTTTAAAATATTATTTTATTTTAAGGAAAGAAGAGACGACATATTGAACGGCAATTAAATCTTACCTAGATACGTTAGTCAACGGTGCACCGATTTCGCATATTAATCCAATAACGTATTTATTAAGAGACATGCTTAATTTACTATAAGTATAACAGCTAGCGTACAGATGTTAAAATAAAACAGAGTTCAAGTTTTTCAAATTTGTCGTATTTTTGTTTTTATTGTAATAAATACTTTTTTAGGCGCACCATCTTAAAGAAAAAAAATCCCCTATAACTTTGCAGATTCGGCGTGTTACTGCGGATTAGATGCTGCTTTTTTCTCACGTATCACTGATTTATACATTGAATGCCGTTGAAATTTTCAATAGCCCAGGATTCATCAGTTGTTAATATTTTAGTTTATCTTAACTAATTGTTAAGCTATACTGTTTTGCAAACCACAAACATTGGTATCAACAAAAATGGCGGAAATTATCAGCGAACATTAGTTCAGTCAAAGAGTTTGCAATATTATCCTAGACGCCTTGTGTCTGTAAATATTATCCGCATAAATTTACAACACCACTATGATATCGCCTTCGTGTATACTTACGCGAACCTCAATTGAACTGAACAAATGAGATCCACTGGAAAATGTTGAGCTTCCAAGGCTGCCCAAATTGGAAACAAAAGCCTGTCTACTACTCAGTATAGAATCATTAAGAACGGAAAGCACATTCGAGCTGTATAGGCGAACACTCGCCAAAAATTCTTGATTTAAGCTAGAGATAAGATACGCAGCTCTGCAAAATAAAAATGCTCATTTAATGTTCAAAGCCTCTAAGACCCCAAAAACTATATTAACCATATATGATTAGAAAATAAAGTAAATAACAGAACAAGAGAACTAAAAAGAGAACATCGGGAAAGTTTTAGTAGAGAAATGGAGGGTGAGATGTATGGTATACAGAAATGCTTTTAGAAAATGCAGAAAGTTGCGAAACGAGAAGTAAATGAAACGACACAAATAAACGTATCACTCAACGAGTAGACACATTTACTTTCGGTAACTCGTGTAAAGGAAGACTCAACAAATGCTGACAGAGCGATTGAAATCGAGTTTGAGCACAGAGGTAACCATATAAATTGCGAAATTGTGAAATATCAAAGATATGGAAAAACACCATTACCATCTCATTGTTGAAACATGGAATATCTCAGACCCAGCAAACTACCAGAGAATATCCTTGTTGGGAACTTCCATGAAACCTTTTACATGCCTATTAAAACAACGAATAATCAACAACTTTACAATAAGTGAGGGACCACAGAGATTGGAAGGGGACTGGGGTGTAAAACTCACTATAACTCAAAACACTTTGTATATATAGCCAGTGTAAAGTTATAACCAACGATACAAAACAATGAGATCATGTCGTGTATCACTAAAACGGTAAACATTTTTTTAAAGCCTTCAGTGGAAACTTGTCATGGAACCTAAAAACATAAAAAAATTACGGAAACATAAAAAATTACGTTTTCCTTAATTATATCACTTTAATTCAATTATAACAATTTTCAAACAATTTGCACTTTAAACCATCCCAGAACTTTTATTTTCTACTCATTTATGTACTAATTTATGTTATTTTATTTATTTATTAAAATTGTTTAATTTAACTTAATTTAATTAATTAAAAAAATATCAATCTGTCAATATTTTCAGCTGTCTTCCGTGTCACTCTCTTCATAACATAGGATTTAAACGTAAAAAACTTTATAAAATATTGTTTTATTTTTATTGTCATTGCGTGTTGTCATTTTTATTTTTATATATAATTTATGTTAATAATTGTACTCCCAACTAAATTTTTATAAAATAATTTATATCGTATTTTGCATAGCTGATATGAAACTAAAACCGAACGTGAATTAGTTAAAAAATCATCGTAGAGGAAAAAATCCCTAAATCCCAACTCATAAATAATTTCGTTTAGAAAAAGCGCCGGACTAATTCTTCCAACATTAGATAATGGATGGCTGGTCGAGCTCGACAATGATAAGGGTAGTTTTCAAGTTGCTGTAACCGATGACTATTATCTTGAAAGTATTTTCGAGCAAATTAATCTATTTTATTAGACGCTATATTTGCTTTACTTATATAATAAATCAATTGATCACAATGTTGCTGGATCAACTTTGATTTTGTAATTGACTCACAATCAACCAAAATTCTAATCTAAATAAAATAATTAAACGAAAATACAATTACCAAATATTATTTATTTTAACATATTAGTACATTAAATGCTTATATTATCGACTATAGGACTTGAAACTATAATTATTTATACAGTTATAAAACTTTGTAGCTTCAGGTTATGTTTTATTATAATTACATTACACACCACCTTTAAGATAGAGTTCTAGTCTCCTTTTTTATATAATTACTAGCTGACCCGACAGACTTCGTCCTGTCAAAAAGATTTGTAATGTGGCAGTTTTTGTGCCTACGTATTTTAAAAAATTCTCCTGAACAGAACCATCACCCTGGTGATAGGGCGTTGTGAATAAAAAATAATTAAATAAAACATATATAAGGATTTAAAAGTAAGCAATCGCTTTATTGTTAATCATGTGAATCATAATTATTATTATTATTATCATTGTAGAGCTTTGTGGTATACGATGTTTTTTGTTTGATTACCTGGCGCATAGATAAACAAATCTGATGGTTTTCCAACACGGGAACAGGCAACATACAATTGACCATGTGAGAAACATGGGTTTTCTAGATTAATACCACAAACACTTAATGATTGCCCCTCGAACTTGTTTATAGTCATAGCAAAAGCAAGCCGCACTGGAAACTGTAGTCGTTTAAACTCAAATGGCACATCAGTCGGAATCATTGGGATGCGCGGTATGAGAACATCTTCTCCTTTATACTTTCCTTTGAGTATAGTTGCTTCTATCACATTGTTTAGTAATTTTTTTATCGCTAACCGTGTACCGTTGCAAAGACGCGGTTGGTTGATATTTCGCAACATTATAACCACCGATCCAACCTTTAATTGAAGATTGTGAGGTGGCAATCCTGGCAAATCCAGCGAGTTTAAAAATTCCGGTGGATAGTTGACTACATCATCTTGATTAGTAGCCGAATCAACTGATTTATATATCCTCAATTCGCCTGTAATTTGTTCTTGAATTTTGAAATTTAATTCATTTATATCTATGTTTTTTGCAGCCAGTATAGCTCGTTCGCTCAACCAATCATGGTTTCTGTAATTTTGAGAATCATCTGGAAACACCTTCTGAATAAGTTCATCTTTTGATCGAGTTAACTGACAAAAACTTTGAGGAAAGTTAATGCAGCCAGTCAACATATCTATAGGAAATTTGCCATTACCAATGTCAATGAGTTGTTTAGAGAATATGTTTCCAGATTGGTCATTTTGCAACTCGACACGCATATTCTTGCTTAAATGAAGTACTTTGATATGTTTCCACAAATTGGAGGACTTTAGACATGCATTGAGTTCATCAGCTGGCGTTGATCGTGGAATCACTGGCAATGTTTGACGAAAATCTTCTGCTAATAAAATCATTGCACCACCAAATCGGTTAATATTGCTACGTAGATCTTTTAAGGTTCTGTCTAAAGCCTCCAAAGATTTTTTATGTGCCATCGTGCATTCATCCCAAACAATCAATTTACATTGCTGCAAAACCTTTGCCATTGCAGAGTTCTTCGAAACGTTGCAGGTTGGAGTTTCATTGCTTTGCATATTTAATGGCAATTTTAGTGCTGAATCGGCTGTTCGACCACCTTCAAACAAAGTTGCTGCGATTCCCGGCGAAGTGAGTGCAAGTGCAATTTTATTTTGTGAGCGAGTTGTTGCTAATATTAATGAAATCAAAAAAGTTTTTCCTGTACCACCAGGTGCATCTAAGAAGTAAATCCCTCCAGTTTCATCATTTGTTACTTTCATAAGAGTTTCAAATACATACTTCTGTTGTTCATTTAACAGTGGAAGATTTGTTTGAATTAATTCTATCAAAGCGTTGAGATCATACAGTCTTTCTCGATGCAACTCTTGGTTAAAAGCGTCATGCATTGGACGATTGGGCGCGGTCAGGCCTAATTGAATTAATAGTTTGTTTGACATTATCAAGCACATGTCCTCAATTGAAATCAATGC
Source organism: Rhynchophorus ferrugineus (assembly GCF_030347505.1). Taxonomy (NCBI): domain Eukaryota; kingdom Metazoa; phylum Arthropoda; class Insecta; order Coleoptera; family Curculionidae; genus Rhynchophorus; species Rhynchophorus ferrugineus. The sequence goes on along the minus strand of NW_027472580.1, from coordinate 38,309,785 downwards.
TTCATTGTAAATTTCTTCACTGATTTGTATATTTGGATTTCCCATTCTATTCCGTATTTGATACAAAATATCATCACACATATAATCTTTGTACTTCATCCACAAATCAATTGGGTTTGATGGGAAGCATGTAGATATGATTATAGAAAACAATGTTCGTATTTGATGAGTGTGTGATGATATTACAGCATCATTGAGAGTTTGATCCCAATGAGCGTCATTTTCAAGCAATTGCAAACGTTGACAGGCTTCTCTGTAGGATCCACACAATTCACCATCAACAGTTCGTAACTGTTGGAATCATGTTGGGCCACGTACATTGACTAATAGCAGTCGTAAATAAAAACATTCATCATTGCTTGGATGTACTGAATAAATCCGGCCAATCGCATCGGTGGAATATACATCTGTATATCCTGGAACTGGTTTTCCTTGTTTCCGTCGTATAAATCTCCTTGAGGATTGATTCCAGGTATAATATTTTGGCATTTCAGAATATAGCAATGTTTGTGCGAAATCATCGTTTTGGCATGTCTCAAAAAAACTGGTTAATGTAGTAGATGGTGGCTGAGCAGCTCTTTGTACTGCGTTCTGTGCTGTAAAATACACTCTTTGTCCATTTTCTAAATGCACAGCTAAGTGAACAACAGAAGGGTGTCTCTCATGAATAGGAAAAGAAAATATTCGCCAAACTGCTTCATTACTACTGACATAGCGGCCCATTTGGTATTGGGTAACTTCATCATTAGAATTCTCTGCACCAATTCCAATCACAGCCATATCACTCCCTTGGGTTACATATTTGCAAATGTATTTAATCGATTTCACTGAATGGCAAGATTCAACGTTGATGTGTGCTTTGAATGTCTTTGATAAAATGGGTGAATATGGAACAATCCAACGATTATCTATTTCAATATCTTGTTGATTTAATTTGACAATTGTTGATTTTCCATTGTCTGCTGTCGATCTGCGACGATACAATGGATAACCGTCATTACCAGTAATTGTTTCCGATATTAATGTCCGTGGATATCGTTTTGAACATTTACCATCCATCATACACGGTGAATTTTGATTAAGAGTTCCACAGGGACCATGTATCATGTTTTTGATAACTACCTCATGCAATCCAGGATCTACTTGTACATTAGGGATTTCAGCTGATATCACTGCATCAACTTCATTTGGCCTTATCTTTTCAACCAACCAAATCAAAATGTGTGCATGTGGCAATCCTCGTTTCTGCCACTCCACAGAATACATCCAGCGGCGTGTCTCACCAAACACATTATGTTTTACGATGAAATTCATTAAAGATTTCAACTTTTGTCTAAAGACTCTGGCTGTAATATCATGACGATCAATGGGTGATTGCCCAGGGAATAACCCCTGCTTAATTTCTATCCATTGCGGATTGCATGTAAATGTGATGAACAAATCTGCTGTACCATAATGAATAACATTCAAATACATAATATAGTGACTGAGATATTATCGCCATAGCTAAACTAATATTTTAGTTACCTGTAATGGGATTTATCATTTTTATTGATAAATCGTAGCTATCTTCACCTTGCCAAAATATAATGGGATATTGCAGTGCATCATATGAGCGGTGTGTTTCCTTTATACGTTGTAATTGATCATTCCGACGATGTAAAACAATATCACGGGATTCCAAATTTTCTCCAACTACAACGATAGCAACTTCATCAATAGTTGGTGCATTAAAACGTCTTGTATGTTGACCTGCAGGTGTTTTATCAGCTCTGATTACAATTTTGTGATTATCGGATGGCATCAGATCCAGGGCAGTTTTAAACAATATAATCAATTGATTGTGTTGATGAAATAAAGTTTGTAATTGTTCTACAATAGACCTCTTTACTAAATTGTTATGTGCACAACGCAGAAAAATTTCTTGTGGTGAATTGCCCATAAAATAAATTTGCAGGAATTTGTTGTCGCTATCTGACACTGGTAACAGTGAACCTGCTCTGTGATATATTTGCCCTTGTATCTGTAAATAAAAAAAATATTATGGTGTGGTATAAATTAATGGATTGTCAGTGATCAAACTTAAATAATATTTGATCTTATAAAGTATATATTTAGTTTTAAATAATATCTATCAAATATAAAATATAATAAAAGTGTCACTGAAACTGAATCACCATATAATATGATGACTAAATGATATATTTCGTAATGATTAAGAAATTGAAGATTAGTAACACATCTTAACTTTGGTGACAGAAAATTTTGTTCGCTAAAATAATTATGAGTAACTGCTATAATACATACCTTGAAAGTTGGCATAAAATTTTCCCGAACTGCATTTGTTGCCCCAAATGAAGTCATTTGAAAACAATTGTTATATTGTTAGATATGTGTTAAAAAGTGTATAGAATCTGTTCCTATTCCTGAAACCAATGAGTACAATGGTTCTGGTGGTGGATCCAATGGTATCAATTTCACTTTACCATTTGCGCAACACAATCCATTGGCTTCGTTTTTGTATTTTAATGGATTACAGTGTGAGCAAACCAAGTTCATAGAACCAATAACAACACATTGGTAGTTACTGTAGTCAATTGACACATCGTAACTGAAAGCAGCTCGATTCAAACTTGCGCGATTATTAGTTGAATGTCGCGCTCGCGCTTCACGCGTTTGTGATATCCGAATTCTTTCACATTCATTTCCGTCGTCACGTTCTTGTGCAGTACGATTAGATCGGTAATTAGCTTGGTTTATAGCATTTCTGGTTCTTCTACCTAAATTGCTTCGTCTTATAACTAACTAAACACTCTGCACAAAACACGATATACGAATTTGTTTCGTGTATCAGTTGACAATTCATCTGTCATCTGTCAAAAGTCATCTGTAACAGACAACTTTTTTTTTTAAATTTGATATGACGAACTCAAATCCTTTTAAGCCGTACGAATTGTTTTATTTATTTAAAATTTGGATATTAAAAATAATAAAACACTGTTGGTAACGCGATTTTTGTTTGACTGATGTAATGACGTGGAAACTGATGCATTTTATCTCGCGTGCCGAAACTAATACAAAAGAAACGCGAGTTTCGGAACGCGACATTAAACTCCTCCAACTATGTATTCTGTGCTTCAACGCACACACGCACATTGTTTTGATAGATATGATCTTTGACGTTAGGAACACACCTACATTGCTTAGACAACAGTGAGTGCTTGTAATTTAATATGAACTTTATACCATAGCAATAAAGCTCAAATTGACTACGTTTTAGTTACAAATCAAATATAAATTATTTTTTCACTAATCACGAACTAAACAAACACTCTGCACAAAACACGATATACGAATTTGTTTCGTGTATCAGTTGACAATTCATCTGTCATCTGTCAAAAAAAGAAAATTATGTTTGCATTTAAAAATTACTCACTATTTTTATACTTTTCATATATTTAATAAGATAGAGCTAACATCAAACTAATCTTGATTCGTCGCCCATTTCCTATAGAGACGTTATTTTTTTCGGCGATTTGAAGATTGTATTTTTCATTTGAGATAATTCAGTGGCCATGTCCATACTAAAACTCAGTGCATCTCGCTAATAAATATTTTCGATAAATTTAGAGCAAATTAATATTTAACAGCAAAAATGCTTACCTCTCTAATGCATTTTACTGACAAAATGGGGCCTCCGTATCTCGTTCTTGTTCATAATAACTTATTAGAGATTAGAAGCAATCTGTCTGATTGGCTTCGGATTTTTTAATCTGAGTAATAAACAGCGATTTGACATTTATAAAAATAAGCAAAGCATTAAAACAAGGATTGCCAGTTAATAACCTCTTGTCACTATTGTTTTGAAGAATTTTGTACACGTTTGGCAACCGGACGACTATAGCAAGCTAGTTTGGTTACACGTTCGAACTGATCAGTTCGAAAATGAGAAGGCAAATATTGTCTGATTGTAAAATGGATTTACAAATTGCGGCATGCAATATATTAAACATCTCGATGACGTATGTTCAAAACTTCTTTTGGTAAACTATATATTAAATCTAATATTACATTGAGTATAAGGGTTATGTTCTTTAAAATGACTTAATTGTTACCTGAATTTTAAAGCTTTGTTCGAAGTGAGTTATGTATGATAAAACATAATGTTCAAACATTGTGTATACGGTTTACAGTTGTAAAATGAGCTTTGTACTTGCTAGTTTACATTTAGATATAGCAGATTCCATTAAATAAAGGAAACAATTATAATGTAGAAGAACTACCAGAAAATTATCAAAACACCAAATTAATTTAAAACAAATGGAGGTAGGAATAATGTAATCATATTTAAATATTATGGAAAAAATCGCCCACGCAATATCGGTAGCGTTTGTTTAATAAAAAATCATTACTAAAAATATATTTTCATGCCCCTGCAGCTGTTTCAATCCCAATATGGAAAAATTTTAAATTGCTTTTTCCATTTTTGTGTTACAGAAATAGCATACTATGCATTCTTAGTTAAAATATTTGTCATTGTTACAGTTTTTTATATATCTAGGCATTAATTCATAGCCATATAAAATGATTAAAGAAAAACCAATTTGGAATAATCTACTTAAAGCTCTGTAATGTTTATTCAATGAAGCCATACGATTTAACGTTTAAAAGTGTTTGAGAGGGACGATTGTAGAAATTATGTGATGTTTATGATATGATATATATATATATATATATATATATATATATATATATATATATAATATATAATATATATATATATATATATATATATAAATATATAATATATAATATATATCTATATATATATATATATATATATATATATATATATATATATATATATATATATATATATATATTTATATAATATATAATATATATATATATATATATATATATATATATAATATATAATATATATATATATATATATATAAATATATAATATATAATATATATCTATATATATATATATATATATATATATATATATATATATATATATATATATATATATAATATATATATAATATATATTACTGGTAATGACGGTTATCCATTGTATCGTCGCAGATCGACAGCAGACAATGGAAAATCAACAATTATCAAATTAAATCAACAAGATATTGAAATAGATAATCGTTGGATTGTTCCATATTCACCCATTTTATCAAAGACATTCAAAGCACATATCAACGTTGAATCTTGCCATTCAGTGAAATCGATTAAATACATTTGCAAATATGTAACCAAAGGGAGTGATATGGCTGTGATTGGAATTGGTGCAGAGAATTCTAATGATGAAGTTACCCAATACCAAATGGGCCGCTATGTCAGTAGTAATGAAGCAGTTTGGCGAATATTTTCTTTTCCTATTCATGAGAGACACCCTTCTGTTGTTCACTTAGCTGTGCATTTAGAAAATGGACAAAGAGTGTATTTTACAGCACAGAACGCAGTACAAAGAGCTGCTCAGCCACCATCTACAACATTAACCAGTTTTTTTGAGACATGCCAAACCGATGATTTCGCACAAACATTGCTATATTCTGAAATGCCAAAATATTATACCTGGAATCAATCCTCAAGGAGATTTATACGACGGAAACAAGGAAAACCAGTTCCAGGATATACAGATGCATATTCCACCGATGCGATTGGCCGGATTTATTCAGTACATCCAAGCAATGATGAATGTTTTTATTTACGACTGCAATTAGCTAATGTACGTGGCCCAACATCATTCCAACAGTTACGAACTGTTGATGGTGAATTGTGTGGATCCTACAGAGAAGCCTGTCAACGTTTCCAATTGCTTGAAAATGACGCTCATTGGGATCAAACTTTCAATGATGCTGTAATATCATCACACACTCATCAAATACGAACATTGTTTTCTATAATCATATCTACATGCTTCCCATCAAACCCAATTGATTTGTGGATGAAGTACAAAGATTATATGTGTGATGATATTTTGTATCAAATACGGAATAGAATGGGAAATCCAAATATACAAATCAGTGAAGAAATTTACAATGAAGCATTGATTTCAATTGAGGACATGTGCTTGATAATGTCAAACAAACTATTAATTCAATTAGGCCTGACCGCGCCCAATCGTCCAATGCATGACGCTTTTAACCAAGAGTTGCATCGAGAAAGACTGTATGATCTCAACGCTTTGAAAGAATTAATTCAAACAAATCTTCCACTGTTAAATGAACAACAGAAGTATGTATTTGAAACTCTTATGAAAGTAACAAATGATGAAACTGGAGGGATTTACTTCTTAGATGCACCTGGTGGTACAGGAAAAACTTTTTTGATTTCATTAATATTAGCAACAATTCGCTCACAAAATAAAATTGCACTTGCACTCGCTTCGTCGGGAATCGCAGCAACTTTGCTTGAAGGTGGTCGAACAGCCCATTCAGCACTAAAATTGCCATTAAATATGCAAAGCAATGAAACTCCAACCTACAACGTTTCGAAGAACTCTGCAATGGCAAAGGTTTTGCAGCAATGTAAATTGATTGTTTGGGATGAATGCACGATGGCACATAAAAAATCTTTGGAGGCTTTAGACAGAACCTTAAAAGATCTACGTAGCAATAATAACCGATTTGGTGGTGCAATGATTTTATTAGCAGGAGATTTTCGTCAAACATTGCCAGTGATTCCACGATCAACGCCAGCTGATGAACTCAATGCATGTCTAAAGTCCTCCAATTTGTGGAAACATGTCAAAGTACTTCATTTAAGCAAGAATATGCGTGTCAAGTTGCAAAATGACCAATCTGGAAACATATTCTCTAAACAACTCATTGACATTGGTAATGGCAAATTTCCTATAGACATATTGACTGGCTGCATTAACTTTCCTCAAAGTTTTTGTCAGTTAACTCGATCAAAAGATGAACTTATTCAGAAGGTGTTTCCAGATGTTTCTCAAAATTACAGAAACCATGATTGGTTGAACGAACGAGCTATACTGGCTGCAAAAAACATAGATATAAATGAATTAAATTTCAAAATTCAAGAACAAATTACAGGCGAATTGAGGATATATAAATCAGTTGATTCGGCTACTAATCAAGATGATGTAGTCAACTATCCACCGGAATTTTTAAACTCGCTGGATTTGCCAGGATTGCCACCTCACAATCTTCAATTAAAGGTTGGATCGGTGGTTATAATGTTGCGAAATATCAACCAACCGCGTCTTTGCAACGATACACGGTTAGCGATAAAAAATTACTAAACAATGTGATAGAAGCAACTATACTCAAAGGAAAGTATAAAGGAGAAGATGTTCTCATACCGCGCATCCCAATGATTCCGACTGATGTGCCATTTGAGTTTAAACGACTACAGTTTCCAGTACGGCTTGCTTTTGCTATGACTATAAACAAGTCCCAGGGACAATCATTAAGTGTTTGTGGTATTAATCTAGAAAACCCATGTTTCTCATATGGTCAGTTGTATGTTGCCCGTTCCCGTGTTGGAAAACCATCAGATTTGTTTATCTATGCGCCAGGTAATCAAACAAAAAACATCGTATACCACAAAGCACTACAATGATAATAATAATAATAATTATGATTCACATGATTAACAATAAAGCGATTACTTACTTTTAAATCCTTATATATGTTTTATTTAATTATTTTTTATTCACAACGCCCTATCACCAGGGTGATGGTTCGTTCAGGAGAATTTTTTAAAATACGTAGGCACAAAAACTGCCACATTACAAATCTTTTTGAGAGGACGAAGTCTGTCGGGTCAGCTAGTATATATATATATATATATATATATATATATATATATATATATATATATATATATATATATAATATTATTGATATTTGTTTCGCTACCAAATAACTTATTTTAATATTCAATACATTCTTTCTTCTTAAAATTTGAAACTTAAATGTATCCTTGTGATCAATTAGCCTAACAAAAACAATTGGTAGTTAAAATAGGAGATGATATTATTTAAGACATTATGTGAGAGAAAAGCTATAATATCATTTTTTTATCATGTTAGACCTAATTTATGTATATAGTGTATATTTAAATTAATAAAGCTTTAGTTCCTAATAAAGTTTGTTTTTAATATAAATACAACCCAACAACCTGCTATCGACCAATATTTGTGTATATTTGCCTCGTTTAATAAAAAAAATATATTAGATATAAATAATGTCACAAGAACCTATATAGTGGCTTGGGCGGCGCAGTACCAAAAGCGACAGGACGGTCCACCTACTTTTGCGACAGTCGCGGGTTCGAGGCCTGTTAGCGCACGACTGTAAATGTATATTTGTATTTCTTTAATTACTTTCATGGAAATTGTATTTTTTTGTTTTATTAATAACATTGTTAATAATATTTTTCAAATTATTGGCTTGGTATATAATCAACATTAATTTTCTTAGGAATTATAATATTTGAAATTTTTCACTAGATATTGTAAATCTATACTTATAAATTAATGAAATATAACAATTAATGTAATAAACAATAAATACTTATATTTCTTAATTGATAAATAAGTAAATAGTGATAGTGCAATATATTCACTAAACAAAAGTTATTTTTTGATTCGCTCTTTTCCTAAATAATGTATATTATAAAAATTTTAATATTTAAATTTTACATACAAAACGAATTATTAAATATTTTACGAAACTATATAGAGTATAAAGTTTTCAAGTTATTTATACGATCAATCCTCGATATGCTCAACAATATCAATCTTATATTCACAGATCAAAATATTTTATTATCCAAATAGTTCACTAAGAGATTTAGAAATGTAAAATGGCATATTAACGAAATTACAGAAATGGTGTTGATTCCTATAATGCCATCATGAACATCATAATCAAGTCATTGAAACCTGTCGTCTGTATTTAGAATAAAATATTTTTAACAAATATATTGAACCTATTTCATAATATTAATAAGAAACCTACTAAAATTTAAAAAACAGTAAAACTTAGATTTTTAACATAAAAACGCATTTAAAAATAAAATATGTACCTAATCAACAACATTATGATATGATATTATTATTATAGATTTATTATAAATTAGATGCCATTTCATGTTTTATATAAAATAATTTAAATATTTATTTCAGAAATGTTGATTTAGTTAATTTTTGAAATGTATTGTCTAATAAAACATGGCGTCAGGAGTTACCTGCCAATCACTAATCACAATATGTCAATATGTATCGCGAATCACTCGATACTCGACTCGAGCTCGAAATGTTTATTAATAGTCTATTATTGACATATTCAACAAATCTATGAATTTTCCACAAATTATTTAAATCATGAGAAGCCCCACCACGTAGATGACTTTGTAAATGGGATACACATATCTATGAGAGAGGGGGTGCCGACCCAACGTGGTAGGGAGTGTGCAATGATATAAAATTCGATTGAACCCCTTGAGTAAATAATACAATAAAAAATAAAGTGTCTTTTATTACACAGTATCTGTCGGTCTCAGAAGGCAATTCAAAAAACTGCTTATTTATTATGTTAAGTAATTGTTAAAGAAAGATCTATAGTACAAGCCATATAATAATAATAATAATACATCAAAGTTGTACTGTATAGTAATTGTAGGGATGTACTTATATTTGATGTATCAATATACTAATATCAAAATGTAATAAAAGTAGGTAGAGCAAGTAACTATATCTTATATATAAAAATGAATCGCAAAATGTGTTGGTAAGCGCATAACTCAACAACGCCTGGACCAATTTGGCCAATCTCTTGATGAACTTAGCCCGGATTCTTAATAGTGACTTAATAATAAATGTTTTTTTGTTATTATTGCACTTCCTCCTATTGTGGTGTTTGTGGATATTATGGTGTGATAAAAATTATATCTTTTGAATGAAATAAAGGAGTAATTTATCAAATTGGTTTCAGATATTAGATAAATATTTATTTTTTTTAGTTCTACGTCTATTGTAGTTCAGAATAATGCTGCTGAATCTCATTAGCATTCCAAATTGAGATGTCTTGATTTTCCATTTCTGGTACTTGGAGCCATCATAGAAAGAGATTCGATGGTATTATTCTGCTTATACGGTTTTGCTATGAGTTTAAAAATAATTCTTTGATGCTAACTTTTTTTTTGTTTTGATTTGGTTATTTGGTTTATACTTTAGACATAAGCTATTTGTTAAGTTACTTATCGATTAGGCTCTATCTACATTTCAGCTACTATTTCTTGTAGTTTAGATTGAGTTACTTTGTTTCTCGTGTAACATTTTAACAACTACAGAATATCTTTAGCTTGCTGGGTATTCTTCGTTACAATTTGTGCAATTCGTTTTAGCTTCTTTCGGGTTTCAGCAGTCTGTAGTGAAGTGCTTGCTGCACAATTTACACACCTTGGTTCCTCTTTGCAAACTGTCTGTGTGTAATTGCAAATGCAATTGACATCTCTAGTAGCACAATACCAACAATTTAGATTTTTAAGTGGTTCAATTTGTATTTCAGCATCTAGCATCTTAAGTTGATTTAAAATTGAGCCATGCCCCCCAAGAAATAATCATTATTGTGTTTGATTCTTAATTGAACAATGTTTTTCTCTTAGTAAAATTATATTCAGCAGAACAGTTTTAGTGTTAGTTTAGCAACATTGTTAATTAAGTAGGTTTAGCTAATATAATATAAAAATAAGAGCTGGATGACAAAACAGTCCATATATTTTAAATTTCTTCAAAATTACTCCAATTTAAAAACAAGAAACCTTAGAACAATGCTTACTGAGTGTTTCAGAAATTCCTTTCTGTTTCTTTTTAAAGTAAACGCGTTATCTGCTATTGATATTTAAAATGAATTTATTCAAAATAGTGTGAATTTGATTCTATATATTTCGCTTATCTTTCAGACAATTTATGGATGACATTTAAACATTTCTTTTTTTGTTTGATATATGAAATGACGTAAAACAGTTGCGATGCTGCAAAATCACCATACAATATATTTAAGCGTAGCGTGGCCGTTTTTCAAGTGATGCAGTGTTCATATTGATCAATTGTTACCGGTAGCGGTCAGTATTAATTGGTTTTGAGATTTTAACAATTCATATAATTATCATATACACTAACTTTAGTCCCGCCAGGCACAAAACCTAATCATATCAAGCTATTTGGCATTCATCATTGCCCGTTACTGTTTGATTCAGAAACGATTTCCTTTCACAACTCAAATGCAAGATTTCACTGACGATTTTTCTGTTTTCTAATTGTCTCTCGTTCAATTCATGTGGAACCTTGCAATCGTTGAAGAAATACAATGAAAATAGAAAAATAAAACACCTCATGCATGTCCCAACGCATGTAATACGTTTATTAATAAATATATCAATTTTGAGGCTTATTAATGAAAAAATATAAAAACTAAAAGTTTTCTTAAGACAACTGCTGCTTTTTTTTACTTGCACATATATTTTTAAAAATAATATAAAAAAACTATTTAAACAAAATAAATTTTACAAAATATTTTCGGTTGCAAAACACTTCAAATATAAATTAAAAATGCATTACTAAAGTTAATATTGCTATTTTTGATACATCCAGCGATACGAATATTGTCATGATCACCCAAAACAACACCCGCTCATCTCCACTCCTATTTCCGTAAACTGTCTATTAATCTTACTCGTATTTTGCGCCCAGTTAGCTTGAATAAATGCGAAGTTACTCTACCTAACCTCGGTCTTGTTAATCATCCAGCTAATAGATACCAGATAACAAAAATGTACGACTATCTATCGGATGGATCGTCTTATAAATATCTTTACGAAAGAGGAGACAAGAAAAGCGTATGGAAATGTACCCAAAACAAATGTTATGTCAAAGTAATCGCGATACGAGAAAAAATCATCATAAAGCAAATAGGAAAACATAACCATAACTCAATACATAGGAAACAACGCAAAAGAACAATGCTACAAGATTTGCGTGAGAAAGCGCGAAAAATGACAGAATTGGATAGATTGAAGAAGATCAAGAAAAACATAGATGTGGAAGTTGAAAAATTAGATACAAAACGAAAATTCAGAGAGTCCTTGTTAAGAAGATTGTTCTTACATCGATTATGGAGAATTACCGATTTGTAATGTGCAGGAAAATATTCAACAAGTATGTACAACTGTGTTAAGAAAGGTCTCATATTATCAAGTTATTTTTTTATATTGATAATATTAAATTTTATGAATTATGTAATTTGCCAGGTTTATTTAAATTTTTAATGATAGTTATATCGTTATAAATTATATTTAGCTATAGTTCATGTTATTTTTATATAATAACTTTCATGTAAATTGTATTGTTTATTTTTCATTAATAACATTGTTAACAATATTTCGCAAGTTATTCATTTAGTACATATTTCATATTAAATTTCTGATATTAATACAATCTATATTATATTAAAACCAATTGTTAAGATAATATTAAATCACTTGTTACATATAACTAATTAAGTTGATAAGAATTATATATTTTATTGTAATTTACTAGTTATATATATTTACATTGATCTACGATTTAAAACTTTCTAAAACAAAACTAATTTTTTTAATAGCTCTATTCTTAAATATTGTATGTTACATAAACTTTTTAATATTTAAATTTTAAATACAATAAAAATTATTAAATATTTTACAAAACTGTACAGAGTATAAAGTTTACAATTTATTTATACGATCAGCATTCAATATACCCAATAATGTCAATCTTATATGCACCGATCAAAATATTTGATTATCAAAACAGTTCACTAAATCATTTAGAAATTTAAAATGTCACATTAATGAAATTAGGGAAATCGTATTGGGGTCTACAACACCGTCCTGAACATAAAAATCACGTCATTGAAACCTGTCGTGTGTATTTTTTGTAGAATAAAATTTCTCTAACGAATATATTGTACGATTCCAAAAAATAAATAAGGAACATTAATATTTAACTAAAATTTAAAAAATACCTGCCGTTAATATATTTTTAAATACATAACAGTATAAATAAAATATACTTATTTAGGCAACTAGACCCAAAACATCAGATAATTGCGGTATGCGCCATAGAAATAGGTTTGTTCCATTTGAATACATTTTGGGTGTATAATCAGGGCAATAGCAAGAAAAGCTTTTTTTGTTACAAAAATCATCTTATTGAACGGTGAAGAAGTGGCGACATTTTTGCGCCGCAAACACAAACAAATCATTCAGAATGAATATGGCATTAATTTTGAATCAACATTTATGATTCTGGCTAAATATACCATCAAACTGGTTTGTTGTTCTTCCTGTTGCGGATTCAAATTGTGTGCAAATATATTTTATGGTCATACTTGTTGGGTTACATTTCGATGTTTTATGCCATAGTATTTCAATAATTCTTTTCATAAATGATGATTTAGTTAATTCTTTGAAATGTATTGTCCAATAAAACGTGGTGTCAGGAGTTACCTGCCAATCACTAATCACAATATGTCATGTATCGCGAGTCACTCGAATCTCGACTCAATCACGAAATTTTTATTAATAGTCCATTATCGACATGACCAACTTATCTATGAACTATTCACAAATAATTGAAGTTAAAAGAAGCCTACTATGAATTTACAAATGCTACTTCACAGATGCCTTTGTAAAGGGGATGGACCGAACTCTGAGATCAGAGGATGTGATAACCCAACGTGGGAGGTGCTGTGTAATTATATATAATTCGTTTGAATCCTATCAGTAAATAATACAATAAAATGTAAAGTAAAAATAAAGTTTTTTTATTACACACTATTTGTCGGTCTCATAGGGCAATTCCAAATGGATGGTTGTTTACTATGTTAACTTATTGTTAAAAAAAGGTCTATAGTATGAATCGTATAATAATAATAATAGAACAAAGTTATACAAAAAAGTAATTGTAGGGATGCAATATATTAATATCAAAATGTAATAAAAGTAGGTAGAGCAAGTAACTATATTAATTTAAAAAAATAATAAATTTCTTATTCAGTATTCACCTACTGCAGTGGTTGGAGTCTTTTAACCTATATCATACAAATTTTCGAAAGAAATGGGTGATCGTAAGTAAACTTTTTAAAACACTTTACCTATTTATCTCTATCTTGTATTACATTTTTCATAGCGTGGATTTAAGAATAAATAAAACAATTAATTATTTTCAGAAACCGAACCTCTAGATTTGAGCATGCCCAAGGAGGAGAATTTGCCGCTGAAAAAGGTAATTATGACTAATTATAATTAATATAAATTCTTAGTTAATTGTATGATTATTATTTGCAGCGGAAAAATCTACTAAAATATCTAGTTGCCTTAGTGGAACTAGAGGAGGGGGACATAACAAACGTAAGAATATGAAGTAAATTACGAATTACTGTTGACTATATACAATCTTTATTTTATTAGATGAAGACCCCCAACATAATATCGATGAAAAACGGTAATCCCAAGCGCTTACAAAGGAGTCGATTAGCAGAAGGGCGAATTCGACCACAAGCGCGAAGATATTTGCAGGCCGAATTCTGCTTAGTTCCCCCTGACGAACTGCATGAAGAAAATGTGGATATTAATAATCAATAATATTGTTATATTAATATTATTGATAATTTATTACTGATATATATAATATTATTTATATTTGTTTCGCTGCCAATTAAATTATTTTACTATTCAATACAATTTCTTCTTACAATTTGAAACTTAAATGTATCCATGTGATCAATTAGCCTAACAAAAACAATTGATGTTTAATCTAGGAGATGATATTATTTAAGCCACTATGTGAGAGAAAAGCTATAATATCATTTTTAGCAAGTTAGTCCTAATTTAAGTATATAGCGTATATTTAATTTAATAAAGTTTTAGTTCATAGTAAAGTTTGTTTTTAATATAAATACAACCCAACAACCTGCTGTCGAGCAATATTTGTGTATATATACCTTGTTTAATAAAAAAAAATCTATTAGATATAAATACTATGTCACAAGAAACTACATGGTTGGCGCAGTGGCGACATATATACAATTGACTATATACAATCTTTATTTTATTAGATGAAGACACCCAATATAATATCGACGAAAAACGGTAATCCGTAATTTTATGTTTGTGTTTCTTTAACAATTGAGATTGTCTGTAGGCAACAGTGCAAATTTTGAGAAGGAAAATGATTCCAGCCACGCCGGTAACCGGGCTGTTACTCTTCAATAAATAAGTGACTTCCTTTCTTACCTCAAAAGCAAGATTTCACTGACTATTTTCCAGTTTTCTAATTGTTTCTCGTTCAGTTCATGTCACCCTCTAATACATATTTCCCATTGCTTGAAATCGTTGAGAAGTTGCAATGATCAAAAAACTAAACACCTCATACACCTTTCAGCGGATGTAATACATTTATTAATGAACATGGCAGTTTGAGGATGATTAATGAAAGAATTAAAATATTTTAAGATTTCTTTTAACAATTGCTGTTTTTTTTCTATATAACGTTATTTATTGTTAATTAAGTAGGTTTAGCTAATATTATATAAAAATAAGAGCTGGATGACAAAACAGTCCATATATTTTAAATTTCTTTAAAATTACTCCAATTCAAAAATAAGTAAACCTAGAACAATGCCTACTGGGTGTTTCAGTAATTCCTTTCTGTTTTTTCTTAAAAGTAAATACGTTATTTACTATTGATATTTAAAATGAATTTATTCAAAATAGTGTGAATTTGATTCTATATATTTCGCTTATCTTTCAGACAATTTATGGATAACATTCAAACATATCTTTTTTTTGTTTGATATATGAAATGACGTAAAACAGTTGCGATGCTGCAAAATCAACATACAATATCTTTAAGCGTAGCGTGGTCATTTTTCAAGTGATGCAGAGTTCATATTGATCAATTGTTACCGGTAGCGGTCAATATTAATTGGTATTGAGATTTTTACAATTCATAATATATAAATATAAGTTCATAAATAACATTTCATATAATTATCATATACACTAACTTTAGTCCCACCAGGCACAAAACCTAATCATATCAAGCTATTAGGCTTTACAGTTAATGGGAAAATATTTTCTGATTAATTCCATTCTTCATTGCCCGTTACTGTTTGATTCTGAAACGATTTCCTTTAACAACTTAAAAGCAAGATTTCACTGACGATTTTTCTGTTTTCTAGTTGCCCCTCGTTCAATTCATGTGGAGCCTTGCAATCGTTGAAGAAATACAATGAAAACAGAAAAATAAAACACCTCATACTTGTCCCAACGCATGTAATAGGTTTGTTAATAAATATATCAGTTTTGAGGCTTATTAATGAAAAAATATAAAAGTTTTCTTAAGACAACTGCTGTTGTTTCTGTACGTTAATTGCATATATATTTTTAAAAATAACATAAAAACTATTTAAACAAAATAAATTTTACAAAATACTTTCGGTTGCAAAACACTTCAAATATAAATTTAAAAAGCATTTCTAAAGTTAATATTACTATTTTTGATACATCCAGCAAAACAAATATTGTCATGATCACCCGAAACGAAACAACACCCGCTCATCCCCACTCCTATTTCCGTAAACTGTCTACTAATCATACTCGTATTTTGCGCCCAGTAAGCTTGAATAAATGCGAAGTTACTCTACCTAACCTCGGCCTTTTTAATCATCCAGCTAATAGATACCAGATAACAAAAATGCACGACTATCTATCGGGTGGATCGTCTTATAAATATCTTTACGAAAGAGGAGACAAGAAAAGTGTATGGAAATGTACCCAAAACAAATGTTATGTCAAAGTAATCGCGATACGAGAAAAAACCATCATAAAGCAAATAGGAAAACATAACCATAACTCAATACATACGAAACAACGCAAAAGAACAATGCTACAAGATTTGCGTGAGAAGGCGCGAAAAATGACAGAATTGGATAGATTGAAGAAGATTAAGAAAAACATAGATGTGGAAGTTGAAAAATTAGATACAAAACGAAAATTCAGAGAGTCCTTGTTAAGAAGATTGTTCTTACATCGATTATGGAGCAATATCCATTTGTAATGTGCAGGAAAATATTTAACAAGTATGTACAACTGTGTTAAGAAAGGTCTCATATTATCAAGTTATTTTTTTATATTGATAATATTAAATTTTATGAATTATATAATTTGCCAGGTTTATTTAAATATTTAATGATAATTATATCGCTATAAATTATATTCAGCTATAGTTCATGTTATTTTTATATAATAACTTTCATGTAAATTATATAGTTTATTTTTCATTAATAACATTGTTAACAATATTTTGAAAGTTATTGGTTTAGTACATAGCTCATATTAAATTTCTAATATTAATGCAATCTATATTGTATTAAAACCAATTGTTAAGATAATATTAAATCACTTGTTACATATAACTGATTAAGTTGATAGGAATTATATATTTTATTGTAATTTACTAGTTATATATATTTACTTTGATCTACGTTTTAAAAGTTTTTAAAACAAAACTAATTTTTTATTAGCTCTATTCTTAAATATTGTATATTATATAGACTTTTTAATATTTAAATTTTAAATACAATAAAAATTATTAAATATTTTACAAAATTGTACAGAGTATAAAGTTTACAAGTTATTTATACGATCAGTATACGATATACCCAACAATGTCAATCTTATATGTACCGATCAAAATATTTCATTATCAAAACAGTTCAGTAAATCATTTAGAAATTTAAAATGTCACATTAACGAAATTACGGAAATCGTATTGGGGTCTACACCACCGTCCTGAACATAAAAATCACGTCATTGAAACCTGTCGTGTGTATTTTATGTAGAATAAAATGTCTTTAACGAATATATTGTACGATTCCAAAAAATAAATAAGGAACTTTAATATTTAACTAAAATTTAAAAAATACCTGCCGTTAAAATATTTTTAAATACATAACATTATAAATAAAATATACTTATTTGGGCAATTAAGCCCAAAATATCAGATAATTGCGGTATTCGGCACAGAAATAGGTTTGTTCCGTTTGAATACATTTTGGGTGTATACTAAGGGCAATAGCAAGAAAAGCTTTTTTGTTTCAAAAATCATCTTATTGAACGGTAAAGAAGTGGCGACATTTTGGCGCCGCAAACACAAACAAATCATTAGAATGAATATGGCATTAATTTTGAATCAACATTTATGATTCTGGCTAAATATACCATCAAACTGGTTTGTTGTTCTTCCTGTTGCAGATTCAAATTGTGCGCAAATATATTTTATGGTCATACTTATTGGGTTACATTTGGACGTTTTATGCCATAGTATTTCAATAATTTTTTTCATAAATGTTGATTTAGTTAATTCTTTGAAATGTATTGTCCAATAAAACGTGGTGTCAGGAGTTACCTGCCAATCACTAATCACAATATGTCATGTATCGCGAGTCACTCGAATCTCGACTCAATCACGAAATTTTTATTAATAGTCCATTATCGACATGTCCAACTTATCTATGAACTATTCACAAATAATTGAAGTTAAAAGAAGCCTACTATGAATTTACAAATGCTACCTCACAGATGCCTTTGTAAAGGGGATGGACCGATCTCTGAGATCAGAGTATGTGATAACTCAACGTGGGAGGTGCTGTGTAATTATATATAATTCGTTTGAACCCTATCAGTAAATAATACAATAAAAAGTAATGTAAAAATAAAGTTTTTTTACTACACAGTATTTGTCGGTCTCAGAGGGCACTTCCAAATGGATGGTTGTTTACTATGTTGACTTATTGTTAAAAAAAGGTCTATAGTATGAATCGTATAATAATAATAATAGAACAAAGTTATACTAAAAAGTAATTGTAGATATTCAATATATTAATATCAAAATGTAATAAAAGTAGGTAGAGCAAGTAACTATATTAATTTAAAAAAATAATAAATTTCTTATTCAGAGTTCACCTACTGCAGTGGTTAGAGTCTTTTAGCCTATATCATACAAATTTTGGAAAGAAATGGGTGATCGTAAGTAGACTTTTAAAACACTTTACTATATCTATCTTGTATTACATTTTTCATAGCGTGGATTTAAGAGAAAATAAAACAATTAATTATTTTCAGAAACCGAACCTCTAGATTTGAGCATGCCCAAGGAGGAGAATTTGCCGCTGAAAAAGGTAATTATGACTAATTATAATTTATATAAATTCTTAGTTAATTCTTTGATTATCATTTGCAGCGGAAAAATCTACTAAAATATCTAGTTGCCTTAGTGGAACTAGAGGAGGGGGACATAACAAACGTAAGTATATGAAGCAAATTACGAATTACTGTTAACTATATACAATCTTTATTTTATTAGATGAAGACCCCCAACATAATATCGATGAAAAACGGTAATCCCAAGCGCTTACAAAGAAGTCGATTAGCAGAAGGGCGAATTCGACCACAAGCGCGAAGATATTTGCAGGCCGAATTCTGCTTAGTTCCTCCTGACGAACTGCATGATGAAAATGTGGATATTAATAATCAATAATATTGTTATATTAATATTATTGATAATTTATTACTGATATATATAATATTATTTATATTTGTTTCGCTGCCAATTAAATTATTTTACTATTCAATACAATTTCTTCTTACAATTTGAAACTTAAATGTATCCATGTGATCAATTAGCCTAACAAAAACAATTGATGTTTAATCTAGGAGATGATATTATTTAAGCCACTATGTGAGAGAAAAGCTATAATATCATTTTTAGCAAGTTAGTCCTAATTTAAGTATATAGCGTATATTTAATTTAATAAAGTTTTAGTTCATAGTAAAGTTTGTTTTTAATATAAATACAACCCAACAACCTGCTGTCGAGCAATATTTGTGTATATATACCTTGTTTAATAAAAAAAATCTATTAGATATAAATACTATGTCACAAGAAACTACATGGTTGGCGCAGTGGCGACATATATACAATTGACTATATACAATCTTTATTTTATTAGATGAAGACACCCAATATAATATCGACGAAAAACGGTAATCCGTAATTTTATGTTTGTGTTTCTTTAACAATTGAGATTGTCTGTAGGCAACAGTGCAAATTTTGAGAAGGAAAATGATTCCAGCCACGCCGGTAACCGGGCTGTTACTCTTCAATAAATAAGTGACTTCCTTTCTTACCTCAAAAGCAAGATTTCACTGACTATTTTTCAGTTTTCTAATTGTTTCTCGTTCAGTTCATGTCACCCTCTAATACATATTTCCCATTGCTTGAAATCGTTGAGAAGTTGCAATGATCAAAAAACTAAACACCTCATACACCTTTCAGCGGATGTAATACATTTATTAATGAACATGGCAGTTTGAGGATGATTAATGAAAGAATTAAAATATTTTAAGATTTCTTTTAACAATTGCTGTTTTTTTTCTATATAACGTTATTTATTGTTAATTAAGTAGGTTTAGCTAATATTATATAAAAATAAGAGCTGGATGACAAAACAGTCCATATATTTTAAATTTCTTTAAAATTACTCCAATTCAAAAATAAGTAAACCTAGAACAATGCCTACTGGGTGTTTCAGTAATTCCTTTCTGTTTTTTCTTAAAAGTAAATACGTTATTTACTATTGATATTTAAAATGAATTTATTCAAAATAGTGTGAATTTGATTCTATATATTTCGCTTATCTTTCAGACAATTTATGGATAACATTCAAACATATCTTTTTTTTGTTTGATATATGAAATGACGTAAAATAGTTGCGATGCTGCAAAATCAACATACAATATCTTTAAGCGTAGCGTGGTCATTTTTCAAGTGATGCAGAGTTCATATTGATCAATTGTTACCGGTAGCGGTCAATATTAATTGGTATTGAGATTTTTACAATTCATAATATATAAATATAAGTTCATAAATAACATTTCATATAATTATCATATACACTAACTTTAGTCCCACCAGGCACAAAACCTAATCATATCAAGCTATTAGGCTTTACAGTTAATGGGAAAATATTTTCTGATTAATTCCATTCTTCATTGCCCGTTACTGTTTGATTCTGAAACGATTTCCTTTAACAACTTAAAAGCAAGATTTCACTGACGATTTTTCTGTTTTCTAGTTGCCCCTCGTTCAATTCATGTGGAGCCTTGCAATCGTTGAAGAAATACAATGAAAACAGAAAAATAAAACACCTCATACTTGTCCCAACGCATGTAATAGGTTTGTTAATAAATATATCAGTTTTGAGGCTTATTAATGAAAAAATATAAAAGTTTTCTTAAGACAACTGCTGTTGTTTCTGTACGTTAATTGCATATATATTTTTAAAAATAACATAAAAACTATTTAAACAAAATAAATTTTACAAAATACTTTCGGTTGCAAAACACTTCAAATATAAATTTAAAAAGCATTTCTAAAGTTAATATTACTATTTTTGATACATCCAGCAAAACAAATATTGTCATGATCACCCGAAACGAAACAACACCCGCTCATCCCCACTCCTATTTCCGTAAACTGTCTACTAATCATACTCGTATTTTGCGCCCAGTAAGCTTGAATAAATGCGAAGTTACTCTACCTAACCTCGGCCTTTTTAATCATCCAGCTAATAGATACCAGATAACAAAAATGCACGACTATCTATCGGGTGGATCGTCTTATAAATATCTTTACGAAAGAGGAGACAAGAAAAGTGTATGGAAATGTACCCAAAACAAATGTTATGTCAAAGTAATCGCGATACGAGAAAAAACCATCATAAAGCAAATAGGAAAACATAACCATAACTCAATACATACGAAACAACGCAAAAGAACAATGCTACAAGATTTGCGTGAGAAGGCGCGAAAAATGACAGAATTGGATAGATTGAAGAAGATTAAGAAAAACATAGATGTGGAAGTTGAAAAATTAGATACAAAACGAAAATTCAGAGAGTCCTTGTTAAGAAGATTGTTCTTACATCGATTATGGAGCAATATCCATTTGTAATGTGCAGGAAAATATTTAACAAGTATGTACAACTGTGTTAAGAAAGGTCTCATATTATCAAGTTATTTTTTTATATTGATAATATTAAATTTTATGAATTATATAATTTGCCAGGTTTATTTAAATATTTAATGATAATTATATCGCTATAAATTATATTCAGCTATAGTTCATGTTATTTTTATATAATAACTTTCATGTAAATTATATAGTTTATTTTTCATTAATAACATTGTTAACAATATTTTGAAAGTTATTGGTTTAGTACATAGGTCATATTAAATTTCTAATATTAATGCAATCTATATTGTATTAAAACCAATTGTTAAGATAATATTAAATCACTTGTTACATATAACTGATTAAGTTGATAGGAATTATATATTTTATTGTAATTTACTAGTTATATATATTTACTTTGATCTACGTTTTAAAAGTTTTTAAAACAAAACTAATTTTTTATTAGCTCTATTCTTAAATATTGTATATTATATAGACTTTTTAATATTTAAATTTTAAATACAATAAAAATTATTAAATATTTTACAAAATTGTACAGAGTATAAAGTTTACAAGTTATTTATACGATCAGTATACGATATACCCAACAATGTCAATCTTATATGTACCGATCAAAATATTTCATTATCAAAACAGTTCAGTAAATCATTTAGAAATTTAAAATGTCACATTAACGAAATTACGGAAATCGTATTGGGGTCTACACCACCGTCCTGAACATAAAAATCACGTCATTGAAACCTGTCGTGTGTATTTTATGTAGAATAAAATGTCTTTAACGAATATATTGTACGATTCCAAAAAATAAATAGGGAACTTTAATATTTAACTAAAATTTAAAAAATACCTGCCGTTAAAATATTTTTAAATACATAACATTATAAATAAAATATACTTATTTGGGCAATTAAGCCCAAAATATCAGATAATTGCGGTATTCGGCACAGAAATAGGTTTGTTCCGTTTGAATACATTTTGGTTGTATACTAAGGGCAATAGCAAGAAAAGCTTTTTTGTTTCAAAAATCATCTTATTGAACGGTAAAGAAGTGGCGACATTTTGGCGCCGCAAACACAAACAAATCATTAGAATGAATATGGCATTAATTTTGAATCAACATTTATGATTCTGGCTAAATATACCATCAAACTGGTTTGTTGTTCTTCCTGTTGCAGATTCAAATTGTGCGCAAATATATTTTATGGTCATACTTATTGGGTTACATTTGGACGTTTTATGCCATAGTATTTCAATAATTTTTTTCATAAATGTTGATTTAGTTAATTCTTTGAAATGTATTGTCCAATAAAACGTGGTGTCAGGAGTTACCTGCCAATCACTAATCACAATATGTCATGTATCGCGAGTCACTCGAATCTCGACTCAATCACGAAATTTTTATTAATAGTCCATTATCGACATGTCCAACTTATCTATGAACTATTCACAAATAATTGAAGTTAAAAGAAGCCTACTATGAATTTACAAATGCTACCTCACAGATGCCTTTGTAAAGGGGATGGACCGATCTCTGAGATCAGAGTATGTGATAACTCAACGTGGGAGGTGCTGTGTAATTATATATAATTCGTTTGAACCCTATCAGTAAATAATACAATAAAAAGTAATGTAAAAATAAAGTTTTTTTACTACACAGTATTTGTCGGTCTCAGAGGGCACTTCCAAATGGATGGTTGTTTACTATGTTGACTTATTGTTAAAAAAAGGTCTATAGTATGAATCGTATAATAATAATAATAGAACAAAGTTATACTAAAAAGTAATTGTAGATATTCAATATATTAATATCAAAATGTAATAAAAGTAGGTAGAGCAAGTAACTATATTAATTTAAAAAAATAATAAATTTCTTATTCAGAGTTCACTGCAGTGGTTAGAGTCTTTTAGCCTATATCATACAAATTTTGGAAAGAAATGGGTGATCGTAAGTAGACTTTTAAAACACTTTACTATATCTATCTTGTATTACATTTTTCATAGCGTGGATTTAAGAGAAAATAAAACAATTAATTATTTTCAGAAACCGAACCTCTAGATTTGAGCATGCCCAAGGAGGAGAATTTGCCGCTGAAAAAGGTAATTATGACTAATTATAATTTATATAAATTCTTAGTTAATTCTTTGATTATCATTTGCAGCGGAAAAATCTACTAAAATATCTAGTTGCCTTAGTGGAACTAGAGGAGGGGGACATAACAAACGTAAGTATATGAAGCAAATTACGAATTACTGTTAACTATATACAATCTTTATTTTATTAGATGAAGACCCCCAACATAATATCGATGAAAAACGGTAATCCCAAGCGCTTACAAAGAAGTCGATTAGCAGAAGGGCGAATTCGACCACAAGCGCGAAGATATTTGCAGGCCGAATTCTGCTTAGTTCCTCCTGACGAACTGCATGATGAAAATGTGGATATTAATAATCAATAATATTGTTATATTAATATTATTGATAATTTATTACTGATATATATAATATTATTTATATTTGTTTCGCTGCCAATTAAATTATTTTACTATTCAATACAATTTCTTCTTACAATTTGAAACTTAAATGTATCCATGTGATCAATTAGCCTAACAAAAACAATTGATGTTTAATCTAGGAGATGATATTATTTAAGCCACTATGTGAGAGAAAAGCTATAATATCATTTTTAGCATGTTAGTCCTAATTTAAGTATATAGCGTATATTTAATTTAATAAAGTTTTAGTTCATAGTAAAGTTTGTTTTTAATATAAATACAACCCAACAACCTGCTGTCGAGCAATATTTACGTATATATACCTTGTTTAATAAAAAAAAATCTATTAGATATAAATACTATGTCACAAGAAACTACATGATGGCTTGGTTGGGGCAGTGGCAACATATATACAATTGACTATATACAATCTTTATTTTATTAGATGAAGACACCCAATATAATATCGACGAAAAACGGTAATCCGTAATTTTATGTTTGTGTTTCTTTAACAATTGAGATTGTCTGTAGGCAAGAGTGCAAATTTTGAGAAGGAAAATGATTCCAGCCACGCCGGTAACCGGGCTGTTACTCTTCAATAAATAAGTGACTTCCTTTCTTACCTCAAAAGCAAGATTTCACTGACTATTTTTCAGTTTTCTAATTGTTTCTCGTTCAGTTCATGTCACCCTCTAATACTTATTTCCCATTGCTTGAAATCGTTGAGAAGTTGCAATGATCAAAAAACTAAACACCTCATACACCTTTCAGCGGATGTAATACATTTATTAATGAACATGGCAGTTTGAGGATGATTAATGAAAGAATTAAAATATTTTAAGATTTCTATTAACAATTGCTGTTTTTCTTTCTATATAACGTTATTTATTGTTAATTAAGTAGGTTTAGCTAATATAATATAAAAATAAGAGCTGGATGACAAAACAGTCCATATACTTTAAATTTCTTTAAAATTACTCCAATTCAAAAATAAGTAAACCTAGAACAATGCCTACTGGGTGTTTCAGTAATTCCTTTCTGTTTTTAATTAAAATTAAATACGTTATTTACTATTGATATTTAAAATGAATTTATTCAAAATAGTGTGAATTTGATTCTATATATTTCGCTATATTTCAAACATATCTTTTTTTTGTTTGATATATGAAATGACGTAAAACAGTTGCGATGCTGCAAAATCAACATACAATATATTTAAGCGTAGCGTGGTCATTTTTCAAGTGATGCAGAGTTCATATTGATAAATTGTTACCGGTAGCGGTCAATATTAATTGGTATTGAGATTTTTACAATTCATAATATATAAATATAAGTTCATAAATAACATTTCATATAATTATCATATACACTAACTTTAGTCCCACCAGGCACAAAACCTAATCATATCAAGCTATTAGGCTTTACAATTAAGGGGAAAATATTTTCTGATTAATTCCATTCTTCATTGCCCGTTACTGTTTGATTCTGAAACGATTTCCTTTAACAACTCAAAAGCAAGATTTCACTGACGATTTTTCTGTTTTCTAGTTGCCCCTCGTTCAATTCATGTGGAGCCTTGCAATCGTTGAAGAAATACAATGAAAACAGAAAAATAAAACACCTCATACTTGTCCCAACGCATGTAATAGGTTTATTAATAAATATATCAGTTTTGAGGCTTATTAATGAAAAAATATAAAAGTTTTCTTAAGACAACTGCTGTTGTTCCTGTACGTTACTTGCATATATATTTTTAAAAATAACATAAAAACTATTTAAACAAAATAAATTCTACAAAATACTTTCGGTTGCAAAACACTTCAAATATAAATTTAAAAAGCTTTTCTAAAGTTAATATTACTATTTTTGATACATCCAGCAAAACTAATATTGTCATGATCACCCGAAACGAAACAACACCCGCTCATCCCCACTCCTATTTCCGTAAACTGTCTACTAATCATACTCGTATTTTGCGCCAGGTAAGCTTGAATAAATGCGAAGTTACTCTACCTAACCTCGGTCTTGTTAATCATCCAGCTAATAGATACCAGATAACAAAAATGTACGACTATCTATCGGATTGATCGTCTTATAAATAGCTTTACGAAAGAGGAGACAAGAAAAGTGTATGGAAATGTACCCAAAACAAATGTTATGTCAAAGTAATCGCGATACGAGAAAAAATCATCATAAAGCAAATAGGAAAACATAACCATAACTCAATACATAGGAAACAACGCAAAAGAACAATGCTACAAGATTTGCGTGAGAAAGCGCGAAAAATGACAGAATTGGATAGATTGGAGAAGTTCAAGAAAAACATAGATGTGGAAGTTGAAAAATTAGATACAAAACGAAAATTCAGAGAGTCCTTGTTAAGAAGATTGTTCTTACATCGATTATGGAGCAATATCCATTTGTAATGTGCAGGAAAATATTCAACAAGTATGTACAACTGTGTTAAGAAAGGTCTCATATTATCAAGTTATTTTTTTATATTGATAATATTAAATGTTATGAATTATGTAATTTGCCAGGTTTATTTAAATTTTTAATGATAGTAATATCGTTATAAATTATATTTAGCTATAGTTCATGTTATTTTTATATAATAACTTTCATGTAAATTGTATTGTTTATTTTTCATTAATAACATTGTTAACAATATTTCGCAAGTTATTCATTTAGTACATATTTCATATTAAATTTCTGATATTAATACAATCTATATTATATTAAAACCAATTGTTAAGATAATATTAAATCACTTGTTACATATAACTAATTAAGTTGATAAGAATTATATATTTTATTGTAATTTACTAGTTATATATATTTACATTGATCTACGATTTAAAACTTTCTAAAACAAAACTAATTTTTTTAATAGCTCTATTCTTAAATATTGTATGTTACATAAACTTTTTAATATTTAAATTTTAAATACAATAAAAATTATTAAATATTTTACAAAACTGTACAGAGTATAAAGTTTACAAGTTATTTATACGATCAGCATTCAATATACCCAATAATGTCAATCTTATATGCACCGATCAAAATATTTCATTATCAAAACAGTTCACTAAATCATTTAGAAATTTAAAATGTCACATTAATGAAATTAGGGAAATCGTATTGGGGTCTACAACACCGTCCTGAACATAAAAATCACGTCATTGAAACCTGTCGTGTGTATTTTTTGTAGAATAAAATTTCTCTAACGAATATATTGTACGATTCCAAAAAATAAATAAGGAACATTAATATTTAACTAAAATTTAAAAAATACCTGCCGTTAATATATTTTTAAATACATAAGAGTATAAATAAAATATACTTATTTAGGCAACTAGACCCAAAACATCAGATAATTGCGGTATGCGCCATAGAAATAGGTTTGTTCCATTTGAATACATTTTGGGTGTATAATCAGGGCAATAGCAAGAAAAGCTTTTGTTGTTACAAAAATCATCTTATTGAACGGTGAAGAAGTGGCGACATTTTTGCGCCGCAAACACAAACAAATCATTCAGAATGAATATGGCATTAATTTTGAATCAACATTTATGATTCTGGCTAAATATACCATCAAACTGGTTTGTTGTTCTTCCTGTTGCGGATTCAAATTGTGTGCAAATATATTTTATGGTCATACTTGTTGGGTTACATTTCGATGTTTTATGCCATAGTATTTCAATAATTCTTTTCATAAATGATGATTTAGTTAATTATTTGAAATGTATTGTCCAATAAAACGTGGTGTCAGGAGTTACCTGCCAATCACTAATCACAATATGTCATGTATCGCGAGTCACTCGAATCTCGACTCAATCACGAAATTTTTATTAATAGTCCATTATCGACATGACCAACTTATCTATGAACTATTCACAAATAATTGAAGTTAAAAGAAGCCTACTATGAATTTACAAATGCTACTTCACAGATGCCTTTGTAAAGGGGATGGACCGAACTCTGAGATCAGAGGATGTGATAACCCAACGTGGGAGGTGCTGTGTAATTATATATAATTCGTTCGAATCCTATCAGTAAATAATACAATAAAAAGTAAAGTAAAAATAAAGTTTTTTTATTACACACTATTTGTCGGTCTCAGAGGGCAATTCCAAATGGATGGTTGTTTACTATGTTAACTTATTGTTAAAAAAAGGTCTATAGTATGAATCGTATAATAATAATAATAGAACAAAGTTATACTAAAAAGTAATTGTAGAGATGCAATATATTAATATCAAAATGTAATAAAAGTAGGTAGAGCAAGTAACTATATTAATTTAAAAAAATAATAAATTTCTTATTCAGTATTCACCTACTGCAGTGGTTGGAGTCTTTTAACCTATATCATACAAATTTTCGAAAGAAATGGGTGATCGTAAGTAAACTTTTTAAAACACTTTACTATATCTATCTTGTATTACATTTTTCATAGCGTGGATTTAAGAGTAAATAAAACAATTAATTATTTTCAGAAACCGAACCTCTAGATTTGAGCATGCCCAAGGAGGAGAATTTGCCGCTGAAAAAGGTAATTATGACTAATTATAATTTATATAAATTCTTAGTTAATTGTATGATTATTATTTGCAGCGGAAAAATCTACTAAAATATCTAGTTGCCTTAGTGGAACTAGAGGAGGGGGACATAACAAACGTAAGTATATGAAGTAAATTACGAATTACTGTTGACTATATACAATCTTTATTTTATTAGATGAAGACCCCCAACATAATATCGATGAAAAACGGTAATCCCAAGCGCTTACAAAGAAGTCGATTAGCAGAAGGGCGAATTCGACCACAAGCGCGAAGATATTTGCAGGCCGAATTCTGCTTAGTTCCTCCTGACGAACTGCATGAAGAAAATGTGGATATTAATAATCAATAATATTGTTATATTAATATTATTGATAATTTATTACTGATATATATAATATTATTTATATTTGTTCCGCTGCCAATTAAATTATTTTACTATTCAATACAATTTCTTCTTACAATTTGAAACTTAAATGTATCCATGTGATCAATTAGCCTAACAAAAACAATTGATGTTTAATCTAGGAGATGATATTATTTAAGCCACTATGTGAGAGAAAAGCTATAATATCATTTTTAGCAAGTTAGTCCTAATTTAAGTATATAGCGTATATTTAATTTAATAAAGTTTTAGTTCATAGTAAAGTTTGTTTTTAATATAAATACAACCCAACAACCTGCTGTCGAGCAATATTTGTGTATATATACCTTGTTTAATAAAAAAAAATCTATTAGATATAAATACTATGTCACAAGAAACTACATGATGGCTTGGTTGGCGCAGTGGCAACATATATACAATTGACTATATACAATCTTTATTTTATTAGATGAAGACACCCAATATAATATCGACAAAAACGGTAATCCGTAATTTTATGTTTGTGTTTCTTTAACAATTGAGATTGTCTGTAGACAAGAGTGCAAATTTTGAGAAGGAAAATAATTCCAGCCACGCCGGTAACCGGGCTGTTACTCTTCAATAAATAAGTGACTTCCTTTCTTACCTCAAAAGCAAGATTTCACTGACTATTTTTCAGTTTTCTAATTGTTTCTCGTTCAGTTCATGTCACCCTCTAATACATGTTTCCCATTGCTTGAAATCGTTGAGAAGTTGCAATGATCAAAAAACTAAACACCTCATACACCTTTCAGCGGATGTAATACATTTATTAATGAACATGGCAGTTTGAGGATGATTAATGAAAGAATTAAAATATTTTAAGATTTCTTTTAACAATTGCTGTTTTTTTTTCTATATAACGTTATTTATTGTTAATTAAGTAGGTTTAGCTAATATTATATAAAAATAAGAGCTGGATGACAAAACAGTCCATATATTTTAAATTTCTTTAAAATTACTCCAATTCAAAAATAAGTAAACCTAGAACAATGCCTACTGGGTGTTTCAGTAATTCCTTTCTGTTTCTTCTTAAAAGTAAATACGTTATTTACTATTGATATTTAAAATGAATTTATTCAAAATAGTGTGAATTTGATTCTATATATTTCGCTTATCTTTCAGACAATTTATGGATGACATTCAAAAATATCTTTTTTTTTTGTTTGATATATGAAATGACTTAAAACAGTTGCGATGCTGCAAAATCAACATACAATATCTTTAAGCGTAGCGTGGTCATTTTTCAAGTGATGCAGAGTTCATATTGATCAATTGTTACCGGTAGCGGTCAATATTAATTGGTATTGAGATTTTTACAATTCATAATATATAAATATAAGTTCATAAATAACAGTTCATATAATTATCATATACACTAACTTTAGTCCCACCAGGCACAAAACCTAATCATATCAAGTTATTAGGCTTTACAGTTTATGGGAAAATATTTTCTGATTAATTCCATTCTTCATTGCCCGTTACTGTTTGATTCTGAAACGATTTCCTTTAACAACTCAAAGGCAAGATTTCACTGACGATTTTTCTGTTTTCTAGTTGCCCCTCGTTCAATTCATGTGGAGCCTTGCAATCGTTGAAGAAATACAATGAAAACAGAAAAATAAAACCCCTCATACTTGTTCCAACGCATGTAATAGGTTTATTAATAAATATATCAGTTTTGAGGCTTATTAATGAAAAAATATAAAAGTTTTCTTAAGACAACTGCTGTTGTTTCTGTACGTTACTTGCATATATATTTTTAAAAATAACATAAAAACTATTTAAACAAAATAAATTTTACAAAATACTTTCGGTTGCAAAACACTTCAAATATAAATTTAAAAAGCATTTCTAAAGTTAATATTACTATTTTTGATACATCCAGCAAAACTAATATTGTCATGATCACACACCCGCTCATCCCCACTCCTATTTCCGTAAACTGTCTACTAATCATACTCGTATTTTGCGCCCAGTAAGCTTGAATAAATGCGAAGTTACTCTACCTAACCTCGGTCTTGTTAATCATCCAGCTAATAGATACCAGATAACAAAAATGTACGACTATCTATCGGATGGATTGGCTTATAAATATCTTTACGAAAGAGGAGACAAGAAAAGTGTATGGAAATGTACTCAAAACAAATGTTATGTCAAAGTAATCGCGATACGAGAGAAAACCATCATAAAGCAAATAGGAAAACATAACCATAACTCAATAGAAAGGAAACAACGCAAAAGAACAATGCTACAAGATTTGCGTGAGAAGGCGCGAAAAATGACAGAATTGGATAGATTGAAGAAGATTAAGAAAAACATAGATGTGGAAGTTGAAAAATTAGATACAAAACGAAAATTCAGAGAGTCCTTGTTAAGAAGATTGTTCTTACATCGATTATGGAGCAATATCCATTTGTAATGTGCAGGAAAATATTCAACAAGTATGTACAACTGTGTTAAGAAAGGTCTCATATTATCAAGTTATTTTTTTATATTGATAATATTAAATTTTATGAATTATATAATTTGCCAGGTTTATTTAAATATTTAATGATAATTATATCGCTATAAATTATATTCAGCTATAGTTCATGTTATTTTTATATAATAACTTTCATGTAAATTATATAGTTTATTTTTCATTAATAACATTGTTAACAATATTTTGAAAGTTATTGGTTTAGTACATAGCTCATATTAAATTTCTAATATTAATGCAATCTATATTGTATTAAAACCAATTGTTAAGATAATATTAAATCACTTGTTACATATAACTGATTAAGTTGATAGGAATTATATATTTTATTGTAATTTACTAGTTATATATATTTACTTTGATCTACGTTTTAAAAGTTTTTAAAACAAAACTAATTTTTTATTAGCTTTATTCTTAAATATTGTATATTATATAGACTTTTTAATATTTAAATTTTAAATACAATAAAAATTATTAAATATTTTACAAAACTGTACAGAGTATAAAGTTTACAAGTTATTTATACGATCAGCATACGATATACCCAACAATGTCAATCTTATATGTACCGATCAAAATATTTCATTATCAAAACAGTTCAGTAAATCATTTAGAAATTTAAAATGTCACATTAACGAAATTACGGAAATCGTATTGGGGTCTACACCACCGTCCTGAACATAAAAATCACGTCATTGAAACCTGTCGTGTGTATTTTATGTAGAATAAAATGTCTTTAACGAATATATTGTACGATTCCAAAAAATAAATAAGGAACTTTAATATTTAACTAAAATTTAAAAAATACCTGCCGTTAAAATATTTTTAAATACATAACATTATAAATAAAATATACTTATTTGGGCAATTAAGCCCAAAATATCAGATAATTGCGGTATTCGGCACAGAAATAGGTTTGTTCCGTTTGAATACATTTTGGGTGTATACTCAGGGCAATAGCAAGAAAAGCTTTTTTGTTTCAAAAATCATCTTATTGAACGGTAAAGAAGTGGCGACATTTTTGCGCCGCAAACACAAACAATTCATTCAGAATATGTCATTTGAATCAACATTTATGATTCTGGCTAAATATACCATCAAACTGGTTTGTTGTTCTTCCTGTTGCATCACTAATCACAATATGTCATGTATCGCGAGTCACTCGAATCTCGATTTAATCACAAAATTTTTATTAATAGTCCATTATCGACATGACCAACTTATCTATGAACTATTCACAAATAATTGAAGTTAAAAGAAACCTACTATGAATTTACAAATGCTACCTCACAGATGCCTTTGTAAAGGGGCTGGACCGATCTCTGAGATCAGAGGATGTGATAACCCAACGTGGGAGGTGCTGTGTAATTATATATAATTCGTTTGAATCCTTTCAGTAAATAATACAATAAAAAGTAAAGTAAAAATAAAGTTTTTTTATTACACAGTATTTGTCGATCTCAGAGGACAATTCCAAATGGATGGTTGTTTACTATGTTAACTTATTGTTAAAAAAGGTCTATAGTATGAATCGTATAATAATAGTAAGAGAACAAAGTTATACTAAAAAGTAATTGTAGGGATGCAATATATTAATATCAAAATGTAATAAAAGTAGGTAGAGCAAGTAACTATATTAATTTAAAAAAATAATAAATTTCTTATTCAGTATTCGCCTAGTGCTGTGGTTAGTGTCTTTTAACCTATATCATACAAATTTTCGAAAGAAATGGGTGATCGTAAGTAAACTTTTTAAAACACTTTACCTATTTATCTCTATCTTGTATTACATTTTTCATAGCGTGGATTTAAGAATAAATAAAAGAATTAATTATTTTCAGAAACCGAACCTCTAGATTTGAGCATGCCCAAGGAGGAGAATTTGCCGCTGAAAAAGGTAATTATGACTAATTATAATTAATATAAATTCTTAGTTAATTGTATGATTATTATTTGCAGCGGAAAAATCTACTAAAATATCTAGTTGCCTTAGTGGAACTAGAGGAGGGGGACATAACAAACGTAAGTATATGAAGTAAATTACGAATTACTGTTGACTATATACAATGTTTATTTTATTAGATGAAGACCCCCAACATAATATCGATAAAAAACGGTAATCCCAAGCGCTTACAAAGAAGTCGATTAGCAGAAGGGCGAATTCGACCACAAGCACGAAGATATTTGCAGGCCCAATTCTGTTTAGTTCCTCCTGACGAACTGCATGAAGAAGATGTGGATATTAATAATCAATAATATTGTTATATTAATATTACTGATATATATAATATTATTTATATTTGTTTCGCTGCCAATTAAATTGTTTTACTATTCAATACAATTTCTTCTTACAATTTGAAACTTAAATGTACCCGTGTGATCAATTAGCCTAACAAAAACAATTGATGTTTAATCTAGGAGATGATATTATTTAAGCCACTATGTGAGAGAAAAGCTATAATATTATTTTTTAGCATGTTAGTCCTAATTTGTGTATATAGTGTATATTTAATTTAATAAAGTTTTAGTTCATAGTAAAGTTTATTTCTAATATAAATACAATCCAACAACCTGCTGTCGAGCAATATTTGTGTATATTTGCCTTGTTTAATAAAAAAATTTATTAGATATAAACACTATGTCACAAGAAACTACATGGTGGTTTGGTTGGCGCAGTGGCAAAAGCGACAGGACGGTCCACCTACTTTTGCGACAGTCGCTGGTTCCAAGCCTGGGCTGTATTTTTATGTTTGTGTTTCTTTAACACTTGAGGTTGTCTTTAGGCAAGAGTGCAAAATTCGACAAGGAAAATGAGTCCAGCCACGCCGGTAAAAAGCTGTTACTCTTCAATAAATAAACGACTTCCTTTCTTACCTCAAAAGCAAGATTTCACTGGCTATTTTTCAGTTTTCTAAATGTTTCTCGTTCAGTTCATGTCACGCTCTAATACATATTTCCCATTGCTTGAAATCGTTGAAAAGTTGAAAAATGAACGTAAAACTAAACCTTATACCATCTTTCAGCGGTTGTAATGCGCTTATTCATAAATCTGGCAGTTTGAGGATGATTAATGAAAGAATTAAAATATTTTAAGATATCTTATAAGAATTGCTGTTTTTTTTTCTATATAACGTTATTTGCATATATATTTTTAAATCAATAAATCAAACAAAAAACTATCTAAAATGATAAAATTTTTAAAATATTTTTGGTTGCAAACACAAATTAAAAAAGCATTTCTAAAGTTATTACTATTTTTCATACATCCACAAAAACAAATAATAATGTCATGATAACTCGAAACCAAACAATAGCCCGCTTATACCCACTCCTATTTCCGTAAACTGTCTACTAAACACACGCATATTTTGCACCCAGTCAGTCTGAATAAATACGAAGTTACCCTACCTAACGTCATCCTCTAATATTCATTCAGCTAATAAAACAGATAACAAAAATGCACGACTATCTATCGGATGGATCATCTTATAAATATCTTCTGCCTCTGCTGCAAGATATGCGCGAGAAAGCGCGAAAAATGATAAGGGAATGGGGTAGATTGAAGAATATAAAAAAAAATATTGATGTGGAAGTAGAAAAAATTGATACAAAGAGAAAATTCAGAGAGTATTTGTTCAGAAGATTATTCATACATCGGTTATAGGAAAATATTCACCAAGTATGTACAAATGTGTTAAGACAGACCGTATGTAGGCAACTTAATTTATTATATTGATAATATTAATTTTTTACCATATTTAATTTATTTTACCAGATTTATCTAAATATTTATAGATAATTATATTGTTATAAATTATATTTAGGTATTATTGATGAAAATAATAATTACTTTCATGGAAATTGTATTTTTTATATTTTATTAATAACTTATTGTTAACATTAAGTTTCAAATTATTGGCTTAGTATATAATTCACACTAATTTTCTTAGGAATTATAATATTGCAAATAATTTGTTATATATAACTAATTAAGTTAATAGGAATTATATATTTTGTTGTGATTTACTAACATAGATATATGTATGTAATTTGATCTACCTTTTAAAATTCTTATTATAAATTAATGAAATATAATTAATTTAATACATTAATGTAATAAACAATAAGTATTTATATTTCTTAATTGGTAAATAAATGATAGGTGCGATATATTCACTAAACAAAAGTTATTTTTGTTTAGCTCTTGTCCTAAATAATGTATATTAAAAAAATTTTAATATTTAAATTTTACATACAAAACGAATTATTAGATATTTTACGAAACTGTATAGAGTATAAAGTTTTCAAGGTATTTATACGATCAACTCTCGATATGCTGACAACAGTGTCAATCTTATATGCACAGATCAAAATATTTTATTACCAATATAGTTCACTAAGGGATTTAGAAATGTAAAATGGCATATTAACGAAATTACAGAAATCGTGTTGATTTCTATAATGCCATCATAAACATCATAATCAAGTCACTGAAACCTGTCGTCTGTATTTAAAATAAAATATTTTTAACAAATATATTGAACCTATTTCAAAATATTAATAAGAAACCTACTAAAATTTAAAAAACAGTAAAACTTAGATTTTTAACATAAAATCGCATTTTAAAATAAAATATGTGCCCATTCAACAATATTATGATATGATATTATTATTATAGATTTATTATAAATTAGATGCCATTTCATGTTTTTATATAAAATAATTTAAATATTTATTTCAAAAATGTTGATTTAGTTAATTATTTGAAATGTATTGTCTAATAAAACATGGCATCAGGAGTTACCTGTCAATCACTAATCACAATATGTCATGATGTATCGCGAATCACTCGATACTCGACTCGAGCTCGAAATGTTTATTAATAGTCTATTATTGACATATCCAACAGATCTATGAATTTTCCACAAATTATTTAAATCATAAGAAGCCCCACCACGTAGATGACTTTGTAAATGGGATACACAGATCTATGAGAGAGGGGGTGCCGACCCAACGTGGTAGGGGCTGTGCAATGATATAAAATTCGATTGAACCCCTTCAGTAAATAATACAATAAAAAATAAAGTAAAAATAAAGTGTCTTTTATTACACAGTATCTGTCGGTCTCAGAAGGCAATTCAAAAAAATGCTTATTTATTATGTTAACTAATTGTTAAAGAAAGATCTATAGTACAAGCCATATAATAATAATAATAATACATCAAAGTTGTACTATATATGTAGTTATGTACTTATATATGATGTACCAATATACTAATATCAAAATGTAATAAAAGTAGGTAGAGCAAGTAACTATATTAATTTAAAAAATAATAAATTTGTTATTCAGTATTCACCTAGTGCAGTGGTTAGAGTCTTTTTTACAACCTATATCGCACAAATTTTCGAAAGAAATGGGCGATCGTAAGTAAACTTTTTTAAACGCTTTGCTATATCTATCTTGTATTACATTTTCTCATAGCGTGGATTTAAGAGTAAATAAAACAATTACTTATTTTCAGAAACGGAACCTCTAGATTTGAGCATGCCCAAGGAGGAGAATTTGCCGCTGAGAAAGGTAATTACGGCTAATTCTAATTAATATAAATTCTTAGTTAATTCTATGATTACCATTTTCAGCGGAAAAATCTACTAAAATATCTGGTAGCGTTAGTAGAACTAGAGGAGGGGGACATAACAAACGTAAGTATATGAAGTAAATTACGAATTAGTGTTGACTATATACAATTTTTGTTTTATTAAATAAAGACACCCAATATAATATCGATGAAAAACAGTAATCCCGAGCGATTAAATAGAAGTCGATTAGCAGGAAGGCGAATTCGACCACAAGCGCGAAGATATTTGCAGGCCGAATTCTGTTTAGTTCCTCCTGACGAACTGCATGAAGAAGATATGGATATTAGTCATAAATAATATAACAAATGAATTGTTGATATTTGTTTGGCTGCCAATTAAGTAATTTTACTATTCAATACAATTTCTCCTTTCAATTTTAACCGTAAATCCGTATGATCAATTATCCTAATAAAAACAAGTTTAAGCTAGGAGATGATATTATATAAGACATTATATGAGAGAGAAGATAATATCAATTTTTTGTTAGTCCTAATTTATGTATATGGCATATATTTAGAATAATAAAATTATGAATTAAATAAAGTGCAATTTTTATTACATCACAATCTATTACATTATTTTATTTACAATTTTAATACAATATTTGTGTATATTTTCCTCATTTTATAAAAAAATCTGTTAGATATAAATATTATATCAGAATAAATTATATGGTGGCTTGTTTGGCGCAATGGGACAAGCAACAGGACTTCTCTCCTACTATTGCGATAGTCTCGAAGCATCCTTAGGCAAGAGTGCAAAATCCGACAAGAACACCAGGCTGGGTAAGACCGGAAGTCTTCAGGAGTGATTTCTAAGTTGGTCACTCGCCAGTCGGTAGACTTAATGCCGAGGACTGTGGTTCGGAGCTCACGTTAAACTGTAGGTCCAATCTAGACTTTGACTACTCCAAAATTAAATAATTCACTAAACGTCATACAGTCAATTTAATCCACCCACTCTTTATTAACTACATCTTATATTTACTCTATCCTAAAAATTCATAACATTTATTTGGACACTGCCCTTTTTTACTATTTCTTGAAGTTTAGCTTGAGTTACTTTGTTTCTCCTGTCGTGTAACGTTTTAGTAACCACAGATTCTCTGTAACTTGTTGGGTTTTTTTCGTTACGACTTGTGCAATTCGTTTTAACTTCTTTCGGTTTTCAGCGCTTTGTAGTGATGTGCTTGCCTGAAATTTTACATACCTTGATTGGCTTTTGCAACATTTCTATGTGCTTCAAAATTAGTCTTCAAATTAGTTATTTATGACAGATAGTTAAAATATACACTTCAGTCTATAAATGTTGCTCACCTTTTAGACAATTTATGGATGATATTCCAATATTTCTTTTTTTTTTTTCGTTTTGATATATGAGATGGTGAAAAATAGTTATCATGCTGCATGCGTGGCCCTTTTTCAATTTATGCATAGTTCAATTTGATCATTTGTTATCGGCAGCGGTCAGTATTAATGCGTTTTCAGATTTTCAGTTCATAATATATAAATACAAGTCCCTACTAATATAACCTAATCCTAACTAGCTTAGTCTTACGACCAATATGATTTGGTCCTGCAGAGATTTTCTAAGTAAATCGACTATTCTTCACCCGTTACTGTTCGACTCAGAAATAACTTCCTTTCATAAATGAGAAGCAGGATTTTTCTAGTGATTTTTTGGTATTATAATTGCCTCGTTTATTTCATGTGACACCTGTGACCCTGAATTAGATGCTTTCTGTCGATAAATTTGGCTAATGGCCGGTTTTTCAATTTTTTGACACTAACACAAAAACTGTAAGAAATGGAAATACGGGGTTTTCAACATAAGAATAGCAACCTATTTTTTTCATAAACTGCCGAATTTTCAATGGTTTCTGTCGGTTTTCGAAATCTTGAAAAATTCCTCCCATCCCCCCTTTGCACTTTTTTCGTCTAATCTTTAAAAGTAGGTTTCGGTAATTCCTTTAATCATATTTTGTACTCCAAGCACGCCCATTAAAAGCAAAGATTCGCCTTTTGAATTGCCTCAAATAGTTTCTGAGATATGACGCATTGTACTTTGATAAATTTGCCTAATCGCCGGTTTTTCAATATTTTAACAATAACGCAAAAATTTTAAGTATTTTTACGTTAATATTTGGTTTTACTACTGTTTAAGTCTAAGGAACTTTTGGTCTAAGGTCCTTTAGGTTTAAAGAACTATATCAAAAAGATCTCCCTAAATAGTCAGATTAGGCCAATTAAACAAATTGCCATTTGTAAATCTTTCAAAATCTTTCGAAATTAGTATAATTTAAAATTTTAGAAGTATAAATAATTTAAAGGGCATTAATTTTGTTAATTTTAAAAGGCAAAAAATTTCTTTAAAATTGATTTTACCGATTAGGGTATATTTGGATTTGTTGCCAATTAATTTTCATAGTTTCCAAGCCATTTTTTAACTTGTTCAAAAGCATGTACTTCAGCAATGTGAAAAAGTGATATTCGAATGGAGTCAGATCTGGAGAATATGGTGGATGAAAATAAACGTCCAATCAAAGTGATGCAAGCACTTCTCAGTCTGGTTTTACAGGGATAAATTGATTATTTGTTTTCGCCATTAGCTGTTTCTCCAGGCGACAACAGATTATAATATATCAGACTAACCTGGTGCCATAAGACACAGATCATGGATTTGCGGCCAAAGTGGCCGGCTTTATCGTGTAATAACCATTATTTGTTTCGCTTGGAATTTATAACCCTGAGTTGCCGTTTTTAAATTTCAATATTTTTGTAACATTCGTTTTATACTTTATGCATAAATTAATGTATATAATATTAAATCAGAAGTTTGAAAAATGCCAGTAAACTTACAGAAAAATTGAATAACCTTTAGAATTAGCTCTAGTGCAATATAATACTATTTCTCTAGAATCATATCATTTATTATTAATTCTTCAACACAATTCTTTGGACCAAATTTCAACCTAAATCAAAAATTGGTTCTAAAAATCTAAATATCTTGTAAACAAATAGGATCGGGTTCTTGTTAATCTCGAATTTGGTTAATCTGTGTTGGGATGAAATTTTTTGTGTATGACGGGTTTTCTTGCGATAAAGTGGACACATTAATATGTTCTCTATACAAGATATGTAAAATAAACCTTTACGTGATGCTATTATTCTTTGTACCTTTTTATCCAAACTTACCAACAATACGGAAACGGCCTAAAATAATTCAAAGTCTTCAACTTCATTTAGCAGTTTTTCAAAACACTCACTTTCCGTTTAAATATCGTTTCAAATATAATATTGAGGACTTTTTTTCTGATTCAAAATTGCCTGCCGGCATTTTACGATACATGGCTGCGAAGATTCATTCGGTCCTTGCCTGGTTACTGCCGTGAATGGGATTCCACTGTTGCTTATAAAGACATTTACCCCAGCAGAATTTTAAGCCCTGACTATCGCAACAGTAGGAGGACCATCAAGTCACCGTAATCACTTCGCCACCAAGCCAACTATAAATATTTTAGAACTAAAAATCCTTTATATAAACCGACTTCAAACCGCGCCCAATTTGACTCCTCCAGGTACCCCTGTTTTACAAAAAAGGGTTATTCAGAATTTTCGCTAAGCTGACTAATATATGGATGGAACAATTGTTGTTGCATTTGTATTTGCATTTGCATTTGGACTGCAAATAGACAATCAGATATATCCAAATACAAATTCGTACCTAACAAAAGCAGCATCTATAGTACTTAGAATAATAAATTCAAGACCTGATAAACTATCGAAAGTTTATTAGATTGACGTTTTCTATCCAATCTCAATTTTTTTAACAAACTATTACAAGTAATTAAATAGTAGTTAACAGAAAGAGTAATTTGAAGACTGCTTGCGAATATCTGTATCTACGCGCCTAAATAAAATCTATAAAATCGTAAGTGAGGTAATTAATATATTTGGTAATAACATAAAAGTCCCAAGAGCCTTTATATAAATGTATGTCATTTACAAGCCCTATATGTAAATATAAAAGGTTAACATTACATGAATATAGTTATAATATAAAAAATTTATATGGAAAAAAATACAACAAAGATGAATATTTTCTGAGAGCGTATCAAACAATTGATTTTAAATTTTATTGAATACTCACATAATTGACATCACTTAGTCGATAAATATCACAATTCATCAATAATCAATTGATGACGTGAATAATTCGTTAGAGATTAGCCAGATTACAAGCGAGTTATAACATATAATTTTTCTTAATATATACAAAAGGTTTAAATGACGACATTATGATGTTCAGGATGATGTCGTAGAAACTAACATGATTTCTATAATTGAAGAATATGGGATCTAACAATATCATGCTGACCGAGAAGTAGTCGTAGAGTTTAAAAAATAGATATTTGAAATCGCTAAAGGAAGAAGCGCAATAATAATTTTAAAACAAATTTACTAAGGGTCCGCGCTTATTTTAAAATTAAAAAGGTAATAGCTGCTACTTGATAAAGTTGTTTCAGGTTTATATTAGCAGTAATTTACATTACTATTCAAGATACAATTAAATATAGAATCCGATTATAGAGAAATATCACATAACGATACTTCAGTTTGGATATTAACCAACATTCAACAATTGAATAGGTGCATAAAATAACAGACTAAAATAACATAAAATGGTATCGAACATTTACTAATAAATAAACTAATAAAATCTTATATCAAAGTCAGAATGTTTAGAGTCTTATAAAAAAAGTCGACTATATAATAAAAAGGGTTATATTGACGCGTAAGTCTATTGCCAACAATTCCATTTTTGGAACGACTACTGATGCAAAACGTAGCTGGAATTAACATGTAACAGTATAGGGAAGAACCGGGGCTAAAATTTGTTTTTATAGTTTATATTTGGTTTGATAAAGTCTTAAGGTAGAACAACCCAACAAGCCGCTGTTGATCAATATTTGTATATAATTGCTTGCTTTTTTTAAAAAATGTGTTAGATATAAATGATATGTCCAAATAAATTATATGGATTTTACTTATTAACAAAAACAACACGTGACACTGACTGGGACTGGACAAGGCAATTGGAAGAAACCCCCAGCCCAATCATATTTCGGGTGATATCATACATTTTAAGAGACCTAGTATTTATATGAAAGATAACTTTTTATAACGAATACGTTATTGTTACAAGAATAATAGCTCCGTTTTTGTTATATATATTGTTACTAATTTCCGAGGGAATGTGAGATAATATATGAAATATAGACGCATAAAGATAGACATTAAAAACAAAAAATGGAGAACTGATAACATTGTAAATATAGCTAGAAAGAGATATTTTGAAATAATATTACACCTGCAAATGCCATTAATTTAAGTGTGATGGGGCCAATATTTGCCCCGTTTGATAAAAAATATGTTAGATATAAGTACTAGTCACCAGAAACTAATAGGTTCTAATATTAGTTTAAATATTGTATTGATATTGTTTATATTTGTTTCCAACTGTGTCTTGCTTAGATTACTACTACTTCCTCTTGTATTTATTCTATCCTAAAAATGCATAACATTTCACTTAGACACGCTCCTCTTGTTAATTTTGATTAAAATTATAATAACAAAAAAACTTTTATAAATAGGACCATTCTTAATTTCAAGCTTTACTATAAACTTCAAACAAGCATTGTTCTCATATTATTTATCCACAGAATTAGTATTTAAATATTATAATATTTTAATAATAATTCATAAACTTTCGGTCAATCATAAAGCCAATTTGGACCTATGGGGATGCAGTAAATATTACACCGACTAATAATCCAACGTACCCAAAGCAAAATTCTATGATTAATTATCAATATTTATCACTCCCCGTCAACTTCACAAGGCCTTTTAAGGTCTTGTTTAATATTTTTTTACATAATTTACATAATTAACTTACAGCAATATAACTTTCATGCAACAAGTTATTATTTAAAAAGAAATCACAATATAGCATCATTTAGGAAATACAAGACAAAGCTGTAATTGCACACTAGGGTATAGACAAAATATAACATACAGTTCTAAATTTAATTATAAATATAAAATACTAGAGTTCGGTTAAACTTTTAGCAGTATACCTGTAAAGCGAAGAAACTATCAGTTTATCCAAATATACTGTCTGTGGAACTCCGCTATCCCTATGCCACACTCTCTTTGAACGGTGTAGATAAATAAATGATTTAGGTAATTTTCTGTATGTTCCTTATTATACATTGTCATGGAGGTATCGATTGCGGATAAGATTCAGAAGTACAACATCAATTGAGTATTACAAGCTTGGGAAGAATAGAGTGAGAGGAGATGGCCAATAGTGCTTGCCAGTATTCAATCAATCAAATACTTTTCATGATTTCTTTAATTACACAATTTAGAATATTAGCAACCGCACTTAGATTAACGGACTTTACAGTTGCATTATTATGTCAAAATATCTTATGCTGGTTATTTCTACGATGTTATCAGTTCTCCGTTTTCTATATTTAATGTTTATCATTATACTTCTATTTGCTTCTATCCAACACTCCCCCGGAAATTAGTATCAATAACAGGTCAATTTGAATTTCCCCGGCCTACCATAGTATAACAAATTTTTTTGGCAAAATTGTTTTTTTTATTCAACATAATTCCCTTCGAAGGTGATACACTGATTATATCGACCCTCCAACTTTTCGATACCATTTTTGTAGTACGATTTGTCCGTTGCTCCAAATAGGCCTGAGTTTCGGGGATAACCTCTTCATTCGACGAAAATTTCTTCCCAGCGAGCATTCTCTTGAGATCTCAGAATAGGAAATAGTCGCTTAAATAATAGAAAAGCAATTTGAAGCCCACTTCATGGATTTTTGCCGTCGTTTTTACTGACTTGTGACACGGCGCATTGTCTTGGTGAAGGAGCACTTACTTTTTCTTCAAATGCGGCCGTTTTTCGGCGATTTCGTCCTTCAAGGAGTCTAATAACTCTATAATAGTCGCTGTTGATGGTCCTTCAAGGTAGTCAGTGAAAATTATACCATGCGCGTCCCAAAATACAGACGCCATAAATTTACCAGCCGATTGATGCGTTTTTCCACGCCTTGGAGCGAATTCATCATGTGCGGTCCACTCGGATAACTGTCGATTGGACTTCATAGTGAAATGATGGAAACATGTTTCATCCGTTGTCACATGTCGAC
The DNA here is from genome assembly GCF_030347505.1 of Rhynchophorus ferrugineus. Taxonomy (NCBI): domain Eukaryota; kingdom Metazoa; phylum Arthropoda; class Insecta; order Coleoptera; family Curculionidae; genus Rhynchophorus; species Rhynchophorus ferrugineus. Next base: position 38,264,846 of record NW_027472580.1, on the reverse strand, counting down.
GCAAAAACTCGGGTTTATTACGCTTGATCATCTTAAAACACTGCTCCGAATCATCAACCCGTCGGTGGTTTTGGTCAAAAGTCAGATCAAGCGGCACCCACTTTGCACAGAGCAATCATATCCAATTATTCGTGTATGTTATGATGTACACCTTCAGTTGATATCTTTAGAATGTCTGCTATTGTATTCAATTTCAATAACTCTTTCTGGGCGTCCACGGCCTTCACCGTCTTCAGTGCTCGATTCACCACGTTTAAACTAGGCATAACGATTCTTGATGGTTGATTTTCCTGGGGCAGTGTCTGGAAACTCGTCAAGTCAAGCTTTTGCTTCAACTGTGCTTTTTCCTTTCAAAAAAATCAATATTTAATCAACACGCGAAATTCCTTATTATCCATTTTTCCACAATAACAAAAGTTGGTTCACTCAAAGTGCGTTAATTCAGAAACTACTGATCCGACAGCTGTCAAATTTATACATCTTTTGAGGGTTAAGGCTAACTATGGATAATATATAAACTCAATTCTAGTAGCGCCTTCTATATGTCACGCCTGGGACAATTGACCCATATTACACACAATCCAAGTCCCAATCCAGTAAATATTATGTGGATCTCCATTTTCTCTGTACACACTCTGTAATAAAGACACATAAAATATTTTTAGAATAGAATAGCAGCTGAATATTGGACATTGCCAAAACGATTCTCCAAGCGCATCCTTTGAGTATTCATTTAATAACTTGATGTCTTTATTTTGTAATTAACACTTTACCTTCTTGTATACATTTATATTAAACAACAAGTCAGTATTTGTCGTATTATATTACTTATATTTATTATATGGGAGTTTCTTTTTCATAAGAAAACGAAAAGTATGATTCTCATTTTTATAACATGTCCAATTTTATGCCTCGATTTCTGCAGACAGATATAACTAATATATTTTTATACTTACAATACAAATAAGATCAACATAAAGTTATATCAAGAAAGAACTGGTTCCCAATTTTGTTAAATCGAAAATAACATAAGTTTTCCTTTCAGATATCGGATAAAAAAAAGAAACATTTGACTTATAGAACTCTATATTCGCTCGACATACCATGATCTGATTCGAGATTGAAAAATGGTTCTCTGTGGTAAAATATTTCCTTCAAACAAATATGGTAGCGTTATATATTTCTCGAGATGTAATGCGGGAGCAAATTTATTTAAAATATCTGAAAATATCGATGTAGATTATCTATTGCCTTTCTTATTATTTTCTTAAGATCTCAAACTTTAATGCAGTAAAATTAACTTATAAGAATTCATTTGATATTAAACACAACATAAAGACACATTTTGCTAATCAGTTCAGTTTAACGAGGCAAAATCTAGGGATAAATACATCAGTATATATTTCCCAGATTAAAATAACAGCAAACTATTTAAATAAAATTAAATTTGTGTGGTTTGGTTCGCTTCAATATTCTGATTTCCTGCATATTTCCCAGTAACTGTATGGCTTCCAAGTTGCTGCAGTTTATTAACATTATTTCTTGTTTTATGGCAAAATCTTGGATAACTTTGTAAATACATTTGATTTCGAGGTCATCATACAGTTCTTCGTTCGTTAGTTGGTTGTATAAGTAACGATAAGTATCGATGATTAATCGTGGAACATTATTTTGACAGCGTTGGGTAACTAGTTGGTTTAACCTTTTAGTGGAACCGCATATTTGCACCACATAGGTCAAAAAAAGCTTTATAACTGACTGATCGATCTGACCTATTTCTATAGTTTTAGGTCTTTAAGTTATGAGTATCTTCCAGCTAACCAGTGGATTTGCTTGATCTTGATACTGATCTGCTCTTTGTCTTATCTAACATGATATTTCCAAATTAATCTACCTTCAACATGGATGCCAAGCTATTTGACTGATTTTGCTTGAGGCCTACCTTCTCTTCTGAGAATTACCCTCAAATGATTATCAAACGATCGACTCGTACAGCGCTTTCATGAACACCTTCGCCCAAATAGTATAAGCTTTGTAAATACCGGAAAGCGTTTTACAAGCACAATAATGCCTTGCGCGCCAAAACCAACACCGCTTCCGGAAAGTCGCTTCAGCTCTCCAACGACCTAAGAGTCACCCGACAATATCCTAGATGATGCCCAATTGGCCACGGATACAGGGTTTATTCTCATGTAATATCTGTGAAAACAAACTGCAAACCTAAATAATAACTGCAATGAGGATATTGTTACAAGACCAAATCCACCCCGGCTCAACCTTTACATCAGCCTCCAGTGACACCAACTCAACACACGCCACGAACTATTCAACTCGCTGTTTCGTCTTCAGATATCGATATAGCACTTATCGTCTAGACTCTTCTAAAGTACTTCCATCCTTTTTCTCTTTTAGACCGCGTCCTAGCCAGCGGCCATGGAACCGTTATACTAGTCAAAACTGGAATCAAACACAACTTTCTGCTTCCACTTGTATCCCCACTAAGTATCAAATACCCTCTATCCAGGTTGAAACTAATGATTATCCAATCGTGATCACCTTCTTGTATAGGAAATGATCCAGTCATAACTCGTCTGCTTTCAAAACTATTTTCGACAGCCCAATCTCAAAAGTAATCGATGGAGACTTCAAAGCTCACCATACCATGTAGGATTGCGAGCGCGCACATCGTGCAGACAATGATATCGCAACTCTGAAGGCAAACTTAGAACTCAGTCTGGCTCTACCGGGTGACGCAACGGGGCAGTTCACACATTCTGGATTTTCATTTTTTATTCTACAGAATGGCAATCGTCCTTCTGGTGTACAAATTCTCAGCTAGTTACACTCAGAGCACGTTCTGATTATATTAACCCCCGGGGGCTCCTATGCTATCGTAATTCCTTGTTTCAAAGCCAGGAAGCAGACCAACTGCAAGAGATGTCAAGAAATTCTCCTGGGATGTGTGTGTGTGTGTGTATTGTTTACAGGCAAAACCTAAAAAGACAGAATTTTCATAGATGCTACTAAATTGACGACACTAAAGAAATATTACAAAATATATAGGATCAATAGAAAATTTTAAATTATATTTGTAATTTAAAAAAAGTTGTTTGTATTTGTTCATTCGTTTTGTGAAACAAATACAAACAAATTTATATATTTATATTCTCTTTTTATATATATTTATATATACCCATATCGGGCGACTGGTGCGGACTTGATGATTATGATTATTCAGGTGTCTAGACATAGGGCTTTTGACATATATATTTTGTTTGTTCCTTTTACATTAGAATTGGATCGAGCCAGCAATGCTTTTTGTGATTTCAGCCTAATAAATATTTCAACATTTTTATTCAAGTTTGTTTCCCAAGATTCCAACGCCAAAGAATACGTTTTAAATCCGTTGCTTAGTTGAGTTGATTTAATAGGCTAATTTTTCTGCTTTACTTTTACAAAATTAGTCTACGGATAATAGAAAAAGTTTTGATAAGCGGCAATTAAAAGTTTAAATTTTTAATTAAAATGTTCACATTTTCAATAGGATTAATATTCAATTAGAAGCTGCTTAACTAAAGTTATATTATAGTTACCTTTTCAAGTAATTACATATTTATAATAATTATAAAACTAATAATATAATAGCCTACTTTGTACTACCAGTGGTTAAAGCAAACAACATTATTTTGCCACATTAGGAGTTCATATAAATTGTATTTCTCATTTCTAATAATAATAAAGAATATAATTTAAAATATTAAATTAATGGACTGACAAATTATTATAAAATTTTGCTGTAATAAATAAATTAGATTAAAATAACAAAAGAAGGCTTATTTACAAAATTTTCAGTCTATACCGTTATATAATGATAATATTAATGAATTTTTTTAAAAGGAAATTTGTAAGAGCAAAATTTTTAAAAATAATGTATAAGTGTTTACTTATTGTGTATTACGCGAATGCATGTATTCTGATCATTTTTTTTATTTTAAAAGTGCATTTCTTGAGAAAAGCCGACAAAATTTAAGTTAATTAAAATTATTCTCATGGTCTTCTAAAATGTTTCCCATCTTGCCGGCAACATGGTGATATCTTGCCGAAAGAACGATGTTCATTTGTCAACTATTAACTCATATATATACTGCCAGATTGCCAGAAAGATAAGAATTAGAATTGCTGGAAAAACTCATTATTTGATTTGGCTGGTTTGGACACACTATACAGTTTGTACTTTTTCAGATTAGAAATTAACCCTTCTATTTCGACGTCCTAAAATATTATATGCACCTTTTATTGAAATGATTTACCTCGTATACCAAGCAATAAATTTAGATAGAGGTTTGGGGCTAAATGTTTGTTTAATGTACTTGTAATAATCTTGTTAACATATTCATAATATATGGATGGTTTTAATAACACTTAAACATATATATTTCAGATAAAAAAGATACATACGTCGTAATGAATTCTGTAAAACTTTTACAACTCTCCTTAGAATTACATAATTTCCTCATCGCCTGATATGCTTTGCAATGATACGATATTATTATATATGATTGTGAAAATTTGATGGAAAAATATACATTAAAAAATTATAGCAAAGCTGGGTTTATTAATCTTAATAAATACACTAGATATTACTAGTACAATGCATTCGCCTAAAATTAATACAGGAATAAATGGCAATTCACATAACGACTTAACACATAAGACTATTTGATAACTCCTAGTGGTTATTAAAAAATATGTAAATATGTAAGTTTATTAACAATATGGAATGAGTACTACCACAGCACACACTGACAATTTTGTACATATTTGGAGTATGCAATATACATAGATGCCGTTAAATGAAAAAGTTACAAGCGAAGATCCTACAAAGTGTATTGGTGGTGTGAAAAAGACAAATGCCAAGGAAATACACCAATAAAATGTAATTAAGTATAGTGTTACTTTATTATTTTTAGTTTGTTCATTGTTTTCTTACTTAAAACTTTTTTTATATTTAATTATAAGTTATTTAGTGAAGAAGAACGCTATATTAATAAATTTCATAAATATGTAACTATTGATAGAGGTTTGAGTTAATTTTCAGTTAAACTTTTCAACGTGTATTTCCATTAATTATACTAAACTATTAAAAATCGTAATCGCATTGCTTTACAAAGAGAAATAATATCCTAGGTTATGAATTATTTATTATTATTGTCAATTTATGTCTCTACGAAATATGCGCATGTAAAAATTAAAAAATTGAAAAACGTCAAACATAATTAAACTAAATTAAAATCTTATTAATTTTAATTAAATGCGCACGTGCTAAACTAACCTATCAAATACTATAGTCTGCATATCATATCTATATCTGTGTCTTCATTTCACAAGCAATTAAGGGAGGGATAGCCTCCACTTTCCTTTTGATGTTGAAACTAGTGGGATATCTGATATTACAGGCGTATTCATAACTGATATAACTCTAATATGTATGTTAAATTTCTGTATAGCTTATTATTCTCAGTTCATCGTTCTTTCACACTAGAAGGTTATATTACCTGAGTTTATTTACTAATTTTACATTTATACGTAGGTATAAAGGGTCTATTGATTTATTTTTCTTCGCTTATTTCACACATAGCATTAAGAATTATATTTTAATTTTTAACGGTACGCAATAATGATGTAATTTAGTTATAAATATTGTAAATATGACATAATTTAAGTAATTAATTAATTAAATTAATTCGTGTGGAAATTCAAGTGTATATATTCTATTATTTATTTTAATTTTGCAGGGTGAATTCAAACACTTGTTTGTATCTCAACACTAACTGACTTCCCTTGTAACCATACTACAGAACTAATTTAATAATTAATAACAGAATTAAATTATAGACTTTTCTCTCTGAAACTGTGAAGCAGAAAAAAACGGTAAACAAAAAAAAACAGAAAACATTTCATTCAACAACATCAACATTTGGTTTTTCTTTAAAACGAAACTTCTTCGAGTTCTTTACCGAGACGGTATCTAAACAAGATTACTTTCCTCGTTCTAAATCCTTATATTATTTCAAAGTCTTCTTTACCAATTAGGGGTTTATCTGAACTGGACCTACAGTTTAACGTGGGCTCCGAATTACGGTCCTCGGCATTAAGACTACCAACTGGCGACTACCAACAGACGACCAACTTAGAAATCGTTCTAAAAAACATCCGGTCTTACCCACCTTGGTTATTGGCGTGACTGGGATCGTTTTCCCATCATTATTTGACGGATTTTGCACTCTTGCCTAGCACAATCACAAATATTAAACTATCACATCAATTTACGAACATGTCCAACCAGGATTCGAACCCGTGACTATAGCAACATTAGGTGAACTGTCATGTCGCCTTTACCACTGTTCCACGAAACTGGCTCTAAATCCTTTTTTCTGATCATCTAAAGTCAATAAAACGTATGCTTCATGTAAGTAATATTTTTTCAAATTATACTCCTTTTATTAGAAAAACAAATACAAAAAACAATATTGAAACAAATGGCACACGTTACATGGAGTGATAAACTACAACTTCCTTGATATTATATTATATATATATATATATATATATATATATATATATATATATATATATATATATATATATATATATAATTATATATATATTTAAAAGAACTTCTTCTTTTTCCAAGCAATAAAACGAGCACTAAATACGCTGAACGCAGTGGACGCCCAGAAGAGGTATTGAAATTGAATGCAATAGCAGACATACTAAATGTTGAATAAAAAAAAACAATTTTGCCAAAAAAAATATGTTTTACTATGGTAGGCCGGGGAATTTCAAATTGACCTGTTATTGATACTAATTTCCGGGGGAGTGCTGGATAGAAGCAAATAGAAGCATAATGATAAATACTAAATAAAGAAAACGGAGAACTGATAACATCGTAGAAATAACCAGCATAAGATATTTTGAAATAATAATACAACTGTAAAGTCCTTTAATCTAAGTGCAGTTGGTAATTTTCTAAATTGTGTAATTAAAGAAATCATGACTGATTTGATTGATTGAATACTGGCAAGCACACTCCTTTTCTACTAGTTATGAAAATCAATTTGAAATTCAACATTGAATATTGGCCATCTCCTCTCACTCCATTCTCCCTAAGCTTGTAATACTCATTTGATGTTATACTTCTGACTCTTATCCGCAATCGGATATGATACCTCTATGACAATGTATAACAAGGAACATACAGAAAATTATTTAAATCATTTAGTTATCTACACCGTTCAAAGAGAGTGTGGCATAAGCATAGCAGAGTTTCTCAGGCCGTACATTTGGATAAACTGATAGTTTCTTCGTTTTACAGGGATACTGGCGAAGGTTTAACAGAACTCTAGTATTCTATATTTATAATTAAATTTAGAACTGTATGTTATATTTTGTCTGTACCCTGGTGCGCAATTAAAGCTTTGTCTTGTATTTCCTAAATGATGCTATATTGTGATTTCTTGTTAAATATTAACTTGATGTAGGAATGTTATGTTGCTGTAAGTTAATTATGTAAATTATGTAAAAAAATATTAAACAAGACCTTAAAAGACCTTGTGAAGCTGACGGGTAGTGATAAATATTGATAATTAATCGTAGAATTTTGCTTTGGGTACGTTGGATTATTAGCTGTGTAATGTTTAGTGCATTCCAGGTCCAAATTGGCTTTATGATTGACCGAAAGTTTATAAAATACTATTAAAATGTTATAATATTTAGACACTGATTCTGTGGAGATAAATAATATGAAAACAAATCTTGTTTGAAGTTTAGAGTAAAGGTAAAAATTAAGAATGGTCATATTTATAAAAGTTTTTTTTATTATATTTTTAATTAAAATTAACAAAAGGACCGTGTCTAAATGAAATGTTATGCATTTTTTGGATAGAATAAATACGAGAGGAAGTTGAAGTAATCTAAGAAAGACACAATTGGAAACAAATATAAACAATATCAATAAAATATTTAAACTAATATTAGAACCTATTAGTTTCTGGTGACTAGTACTTATATCTAACATACTTTTTATCAAACGGGGCAAATATACACAAATATTGCTCGACAGCAGGTTGTTGGGTTGTATATATATTAAAAAAAAATTATTATGTACCAAAATTTTATTAAATGAAATATAAGCGTGGATTTAAGAGTAAATAAAACAATTACTTATTTTCAGAAATGGAACCTCTAGATTTGAGCATGCCCAAGGAGGAGAATTTGCCGCTGAAAATCGCATTATGGACTTTTTTATTCTACGAAATGGCAATCGTCCTTCTGATGTACAAATTCTCGAGGAGTTACACTCAGAACATAGTCAGGCTATATAAACCTACAGGGACTCCTGTGCTATCGAAAATCCTTGCTTCAAAGCCCTTTAAAACGACGAAACCGTCAGAAAGACCAACTCTGGTCACTCAGAAATTCCTCCAAGCTATCTAGGTTACTAGACCATCTAGTTACTCATAAAATATGCAAGTAAATAATCAGCAAGATTCCAAACAAAAAGGCCTCGTGTTTCGATAATATATCGATAGCCCAACTCAAAATGCTCCCCTACAAGCAGCTTTCCGAACTAATTAATATTCCTGAAAACATGCATTTCCGCGCGAAACATTTAGCTGTTCATCTAGCTTATCAGCTGAACGCAAAAATCAACTATGCATTTTACCGACGTGATAGACTTGGAGCGGTCCTTTTGGACCTAACCAAATCCTTTGACAAGGTTTGCCACTTAATTGTCACACACACACAAAAACTTAATGGCGAAATGCATTCGGTCTACGCGACGACCTAACCGCTTTTATCAAATCATTTCTGTCAGAACAGTCGTTTTAGATGAAGATGAAAGTTGTATATATATTAAAAAAAAATTATTATGTACCAAAATTTTATTAAATGAAATATAAGCGTGGATTTAAGAGTAAATAAAACAATTACTTATTTTCAGAAATGGAACCTCTAGATTTGAGCATGCCCAAGGAGGAGAATTTGCCGCTGAAAAAGGTAAATATAACTAATTCTAATAAATATAAATATTAAAATTAATTAATTCTATGATTATCATTTGCAGCGGAAAAATCTACTAAAATATCTGGTAGCCTTAGTGGAACTTGTGAAGGGGGATATAACAAACGTAAGTATATGAATTAAATTACGAATTAGTGTTGACTATATACAATTTTTGTTTTATTAGATAAAGACACCCAATATAATATCGATGAAAATCGATAATCCCAAGCGATTATATAGAAGCCGCTTTGCGGAAGAACGAATTCGACTACAAGCAGGAAGGAATTTGCACGCCGAATTCTGTTTAGCTCCCCCTGAAGACGTGCATGAAAAACATATAACAAAGTGATTGCTGATATTTGTTTTGCTTCTAATTAAGTAATTTTCAAATTCAATAAATTGATTCGTACAATTTTAAATTTAACGTATCCGTATGTTCAGTTAGAGCAACGAAAACAATTGATGTCTAAACTATTAAATGATATTATTTGAGCCATTATGTGAGAGAGAAAGTATAATGTTAATTTTTGCATATTAGTTCTAGTTTATGTATATAGCTTATATTTCATTTAATAAAATTTTGGTACATAATAAATTTTTTTTAATATATATACAACCCAACAACCAGCTGTCGAGCAATATTTGTGTACATTTGCCCCGTCTGATCAAAAATATGTTGGATATAAATACTAGCCACCAGAACGTAATAGGTTCTAATATTAGTTTAAATATAATAATATAATTATATATATATTTATAATACATATATATATATATATATATATATATATATATATATATATATATATATATAATATTCCATTTAATCCAATATCATTTACTTCTTCCTATATTTACTATATCCTAAAAATTCATGCCATTTTATTTAGACACGATACTTTTTTAAATTTTAATTAAAGATATAATAATAAAACAATAAAACAAACTTATAAAAATATGGCCATTCTTAATTTTTAATATAAACTTTAAACAAGATTTGTTTTCGTATTATTTATCTACAGAATTAGTGTTAAAATATTATAACATTTTAATAATAGTTTATAAATATTCGGTCAATCATAAAACCAACTTGGACATATGAGGATGCACTAAACATTACACCGACTAATAATCCAACGTATCCAAAACAAAATTCTGTGATTTATTATCAATATTTATGACTAAACGTCAGCCTCACGGGGTTTTTTAAAGATTAAAGAATATGTTTTTTTACATAATTTTCACAATTAACTTACTGCAACATAACATTCTTGAAACAAGTTAATATTTAATGAGAAATCCCAATATAGCCCGAAATACAAGACAAAGCTGTAATTGCACACCAGCATATAGACAATATATAACTTACATTTCTAAACTTAATTATAAATATAAAAAACTAGAGTTCTGATAAAGTTTCGCTAGTACACCTGTAAAGCGAAGAAACTATCACTTTATCCAAATGTAGGGTCTGAGAAACTCCACTATACTGATGCCAATGGTTTTGTCTCTTTGAATTGATTAGATTCAGAATTATAACGTTAAAAAGCAATTTGAAGTTCAATTCATGGATTTTTGCCGTCGTTTTTACTGACTTGTGACACGATGCATTGACAAGGAACACATGGTTTTTCTTCAAATGCGGCCTTTTTCGGCGATTTCGTCATTCAAACGGTCCAATAACGCTATATAATAGTCGCTACTGATAGTCTCTCCTTTTTTAGGGTAGCCAATGAAAATTATTCCACGAGCATTCCAAAACTTCGGAGTGAAATGAAAAAACCATGCTTCACCCGTTGTCTCATTTCGATGCAAAAGCTCGGGTTTATTACGCTTGATCATCTTCAAACACTGCTCCGAATCATTAACTCGTCGGTCATTAACTTGGTCAAAAGTTAAATCGCGAGGCACCCGGATTGAACAAAACTTTCTCATACCCAAATATTCATGAATGATAAGATGAACGCATTCAGTCTATATCTTTAGAGTGTTTACTATTTCATTCAACTTCAATTTATGGTCATTCAAAATCCTTTTGTAGATTTTTTTAATGTTTTCGTCGGTAACAACCACTCTTGGGCGTCCACTGCGTTCACCGTCTTCGGTGCTCATTTCACCACGTCTAAACTTAGCATACCAATCCAATCCTTCATTTTTCTAGGGCAGTGTCCAGAAACTCGGCATCAAGCCAAGTTTTGGCTTCAACTGTATTTATTCTCTTCAAAAAGTAATATTTTGTCAATACGCGAAATTATTTTTTTTTCCTTTTTTTTATCCCAATTACAAAGGTTACTTCACTCAAAATGCTATAATTCACAAACTAATAATCCGACAGCTGTCAAATTTATACACACATCTTTTGGGGTTTAGTGCTAACTAAAAACATATACATTTAATTCTAGTAGCGCCATCTATGTGTCACCCCGGAGACTTTCATTTAACCTGTTATATATCCTACCCTAACAAACGATTTCTAAACTTTAAGTAGCCAAGAAGGGATTCGCTTATTTGTAAAAACCTCAATCCACATTCGCAGACTAATCAGGCTCCTCCGGCAAGACGGGAAATATTCGTATCATTTCTTGTGTCAGATCAATACGTGTCATCATCCGCAACGTTCCTAGATTGTTACCCGTTCGTACACCAAAATACACGAAGATCCACGCGAATGCAGAAATCATGAAGACTCACCATCTATCCTTTTCTCGTCTAATTCTCAGCAGCCATTCACTATTCATAATTACTGAATCCAAAGTGCTAAAAACCATGACTTGGAAAGCTAACAGCATACGAGATAAAAAAAACTGGAACTAAAAGTCGTTCTTTCGTCTTCAGATATCGATACAGCACTTATTCAGGAGACTCCTCCCATCATTTTTCTCTTCTAGACCGTCTCCTAGGCTGCGACCATGCAACCGTTATACTAGTAAAAATCGGAATCAAACATAATCTGCATCCATTTGTATCGTCACCAAGTGTCAAATCCCCCTCTAACCACATTAAAACTCATGATCATCCAATCGTGGTCACCTTCTTCTATAGGAAATGATCTAGTCATGACACGTCTGCTTTCAAAACAATCTTCGACAGCCCAATCTCAAAAATAATCGGTGGAGTCTTCAACGCTCACCATACCAAATTGGACTGCGCGCGCGCAAATCGTGCAGACAACGATATCGCAACTCTGGGAGCAAACGTAGAGCTCGGTCTTACACGGCCGGATGACGCAACGCGGCAATTCACACATTATGGACTTTTTTATTCTACGAAATGGCAATCGTCCTTCTGATGTACAAATTCTCGAGGAGTTACACTCAGAACATAGTCAGGCTATATAAACCTACAGGGACTCCTGTGCTATCGAAATTCCTTGCTTCAAAGCCAAAAATGAGACCGACTGAAAAATATATCAGGAAATTCTCCTGAAATCTGGCCCAATTCTGAAGACTCATAAACCTGACCAAGTCGAAGGTGCCATCTCGAAGCCAACTGGAAACATTCATCATTTGAACTTCCATCTCATTCAAACTCTCAAAGCGATTTAATTTCTGAAACCATAAAATCACAAATCCTATTCAAGAAACGTCTGCATCATATTGCTCATAGCAATAGAGTGAAAGCGGTAGTATAGGATACCATCAAAGTCTGGCGATCTGAGAAATGCAACTCTTTTCTAGCGGACCAAAGCTGGATAGCCCTTTATCTTTCTGGCGCCTCGCTAAACCCGCGCAAGAAAAGCGCAAAATGTCATTCCGCAGTCACCAACCACGAAACAGCCGAGCTCCTCGCTAAAGCTTATGAGGCCCAGATAAAGCGAGTCCCTCCTACTTCGCATGTAAATATTGTTTAAAACGACGAAACCGTCAGAAAGACCAACTCTGATCACTCAGAAATTCCTCCAAGCTATCTAGGTTACTAGACCATCTAGTTACTCATAAAATATGCACATAAATAATCAGCAAGATTCCAAACAAAAAGGCCTCGTGTTTCGATAATATATCGATAGCCCAACTCAAAATGCTCCCCTACAAGCAGCTTTCCGAACTAATTAATATTCCTGAAAACATGCATTTCCGCGCGAAACATTTAGCTGTTCATCTAGCTTATCAGCTGAACGCAAAAATCAACTATGCATTTTACCGACGTGATAGACTTGGAGCGGTCCTTTTGGACCTAACCAAATCCTTTGACAAGGTTTGCCACTTAATTGTCACACACACACAAAAACTTAATGGCGAAATGCATTCGGTCTACGCGACGACCTAACCGCTTTTATCAAATCATTTCTGTCAGGACAGTCGTTTTAGATGAAGATGAAAGATATTCTCTCTAGCAATAAAATCATCGACGATGAAGATCCACAAGGTTCCCCCTGACACCCACCCACCCTAATATTTTCCTGTTAATTTACCGTTCCCGATCATCAACTGGACCAGAGGCATCCACATAACCAGTCCAACTCGCTTATTAGTGCGGGTCTCCGCGACCAAGTATCCGTAACAAGATATCCCTACTCAGTTTCTGGTAAAAAAAAAACTAGTTTGAAGAAACTTGCTTGAAGATAATAGTAAAGATAAGAATGAAACATTGTCATATTTATATACTTATTCTTATTGTTTCCGATTTTGGAGATATTAACACGACAGGACGGTCCCCCTACTTTTGCGATTGTCGCGGGTTCAAATTCTGCTGGGGCATGGTCGTAAATTTATGTTTGTGATTTTTTAAAATTCGTGTAATCAGTAACAGTAACCAGGCTGAGTAAGAGTGAATGTCTTCTGAGAGGATTTCTAAGTTGATCACTCGCCAGTCGGTACGCTTAATGCCGAGGATTGACCGAGGATGCCAAAACCCTAGTTGGTAAAAGGAGAGTTTAAAATATAAAAAAAAATAACAAAAGGTCGGTGTCTAATGAAATGCTATAAATTGTTAGGATAGATTAAATATGAGATTTAGTTAATATAAGTAGGTGAATAAAATTGATAACAATATTTGGTGTTCTGTGATTTATTAGTTCTTTTGCAGCAGATAAATTACACTAAAATATTGAAACAAAATATCGCATAACAAATGTTATTATACTAAATGGACTAAAATAAACAGGGAATAAGTAATCTAAGCTAGACACAATTAGACATATATATAAACAATATAAATAAAGTATTAGAATCCATTAAGTTTCTCATGACATAATATTTATATCTAACACATTTTTTTATAAAAGGAGGCAAATATACACAAATATTTATCGACAGCAGTTTGTTAGATTGTACTTATTAAAAAAAATGTTGCAATCAAAACTTTACTAAACTAAATACAAACATTTCACCCTGGAGTAATTTAGCCCTACGAAATTAAAAAGCAATAATCAAACATATATCACAATAGTAATGGAAGTGCTTGGAACCCATTTAACGACTAGCAAAGATAGTAATATAAAAGTAATTTTTTTTAAGTATTTTCAATTACATCAGTTCCATGCACCATATTTACATAAAGACATCGTATTGAATTTTTTTTAGAGAAAGTTCATAAACCATATTGACATAAAGGCTTGATATTATCTAATATAATTTGCGAAAAGACCAGAAACATATATATATACGTCATTAATCTATCTCAAAAGAAATTATTCATCTTGCAGACCATCGTACTTTTTACCTGAAAGAAGTCTTCAATCAATACCTTATTACTTTTACAAAGCAATAATTTATTTACTTATGATCTCTTATAAAAATATAATCTTTTCTCCTTATTTGTTTCACTCCTATACCTTCACAGTAATAGTCATTAGATCTTTAAGGTGTCAGTGGTTATTAATGTTATATGTTTATTCGATATATCCGAGGTAAGCTCTTATTAGTGAATTTGATCTTTTTTTGAAGTATCATCCTCTACTATTCTTCCATTTCAGAAAATCCTATCTAATTTATTCCCTTAACTAATTTAGCTTTCTTATTTCAATTCAATCTTATTCAAAGTGAACCATGAAGAATAGCTTAAAAATGTTTATTACCAAATACTTGGATTTGAAGATTTTCAATATGTTTAGCATATTATTTTAATATGCCTTCATTTACATATTATATTGGATCAGTGTTACGAGTCCTTTATTTAAACCTACAACTAGTGGCCGCTATATTTCATTACTTGACTATTATCATAAAATGTGAAATATATATTTGAAATCATGCAGTCCAGAATTATTAACAATTTGCTAACGTTAATCTTAAAAAATTTATAAATGGAATTTGTTTTATTGACCTGATCTGACTATTTAGAAAGGCCACTTTCATACAGTCCCTTAGATCTAAAATGGCATAAAATGTAGTAATACCTAATAATAAAGTAAAAATAATATACCAATAATATAAAAAAATATAAATAAATATACAAAATATTAAGGAACGTGTCGCGAGAGGTAAATAAGAATAATAATTATAAATGTTTACTGATGTTATTTGATGAAACTTTTTTACAACACGTTTATTGCTGTAAAAAAAACAATTTTGAATAAAGTGTGTAATATTTGAACTTTTATATACCAGATTGCATTTTAAACCATTGCATTCTTTTCAAATCAAATTTAATGTGAATATTAAATTAAAAGAATACATTATAATATTTTCTCTAATTAAGATATAAACATAAATTGCAAAACTTACCTATTCTTCTTCAGACGAATGTGATCAGATGTTTCCTTAATATGAAGTGATAGTACTTACAATTTAGTAATTATAATTACAATGATAATAATTCAATTCCATTCTACAAAGCAGAATTTTCTGAACATTGCGAATGTTTAGATTCGCAAAGGATTTTCCATCTTGATATGATGATAATTAAACAGTGTTTTTGATGGTTCTTTTCTAAGTATGTTCTTGGAATTAAGCGCTGCACGAGTGATCAGACTTTAGTGAAATGAACGCGGTCTGATTTCATCCTGTTCTCAATGCTAGAAATTTTAAATGGAATTCACTAGGTGCTATTCAAAAAGGTCCCCCCAGATCTACGCTCCTTACCAACGGTAAGAGGTATCAGTTAGGGTCATGGTATCAGCTGATAGGTTGGGGTTTAGTGTATAACCATAACCAGATTCACGTTATATAATCAGGTTTTTTCATTCTCCGCAACGCAAGATTAACATAAACATAAAAAAATATAGAAGTTGTGCAATATTTAAAACCAATTTTATCTTCTTGCCGTTAAAATATTTTAAAATACATAAGAGTATATATAAAATATACTGCTATGGGTAATTGGGCCAAAACAATTAGTTGTTTACTGTATTCGGTATAGAAAAAGCTTTATTCCATTTGAATACATTGTATGTGTATACTCAGCGCAATAAAAAGTAAGGCTTTTTTTACAAAAAGTATCTCATTGAATGGCGAAGAATATATTTAGATATTATTTGATGTCTTTATTCAATATTGTTTTAATTTTTTTTTCAGAAATGTAGATTTAGTTAATTATTTGAAATATACTGTCCAATGAAACTTATTTTCAGGAGCCAATCACTAACCAGAATATGTCATGTATCGCGAAACACTAAACTCAACTCGAACTGGAAATGTTTATTAAGAGTCCATCAAATCTATAAATTTTTCACAAATTATTGAAGCCAAAAGAAGCCCATTACGAATTTACAAAAGCTTCCTTTGACTTTGCAAAGGAGGTAGAAAGATGTATGGGATTAGAGGAGGTGCCGACCCAACGTGGGAGGGGCTCTGTAAGTATATTATTCGATTGGATCCGTTCAGTAAATAATACAATAAAAAATTAAACAAAACTAAAGTGTTTTTACTACACAATTTTGGAGGTCTCAAAGAGCAATTATAAGAGGATGGTTGTTTATCATTTTAACTATTTGTTAAAGGAAGGTCTATAGCATAAGCCATAAAAGAGTAATAATAGAGCAAAGTAGTAGTAAATAGTAATTGTTGGGATGCAATATAGTAATATCAAAACGTAATAAAGTAGGTAGAGCAAGTAACTATATTAATTAAAAAAAAACTTTCTTATTCAATCACCTAGTGCAATGGTTAGAGTTTTTATACAAACTATATCATACATATTTTCGAAAGAAATGAGTGATCGTAAGTAAACTTTTTTAAACTTTAACTTTACTATATCTGTCTTGTATTAGATTTTTCCATAGCGTGAATTTTTCGAGTAAATAAAACAATTACTTGTTTTCAGAAACGGAACCTCTAGATTTGAGCATGCCCAAGAAGGAAAATTTGCCACTAAAAAAGGTAATTATAACTAAATATAATTAATGTTAATTCTTAGTTAATTCTATGATTAATATTTGCAGCAGAAAAATGTAGAACTTGAGGAAAACGAAATAAGACCTGTAAGTATATGAAGTAAATTACGAATTACTCTTGACTATATGCAATCTTTATTTTCACAAATTATTGAAGAATAAAGAAGCCCATTACGAAATCACAACGCCAAATATTATATCTTTGGAAAACGGTAATCCTAAACGATTATGTAGAAGTCGGTTAGCAGAAGGACGAATTCGACCACAAGCGCGAAGGAATTTACACGCCGAATTCTGTTTAGCTCCTCCTGAAGACGTGCATGAAAAACATATAACAAAGTGATTGTTGATATTTGTTTTGCTTCTAATTAAGTAATTTTAAAATGGAATAAATTTCTTCGTACAATTTTAAACTTAAATGTATCCGTATGCTCAGTTAGAGTAACGAAAAAATTGATGTCTAAACTTGGAAATGATTATGTGATATTATGTAAGAGAGAAACTGTAATATTAATTTTTTGCATATTTGTTCTAGTTTATGTATATAGCTTATATTTCACTTAATAAAATTTTGGTAAATAATATTTTTTTAATATATATACAACCCAACAACCTGCTGTCGAGCAATATTTGTGTATATTTGCCCCGTTTAATAAAAAATATGTAAGATATAAATACTAGTCACCAGAAACTAATAGGTTCTAATATTAGTTTAAATATTGCATTGATATTGTTTATATTTGTTTCCAATTGTGTCTTACTTAGATTATTACAACTACCTCTTGTATTTATTCTATCCTAAAAATTCATAACATTTCATTTAGACACGGTGCTTTTGTTTAATTTAATTAAAAATGTAATAACAAAAAAACGTTTATAAATATGACCATTCTTAATTTTCGCCTTTACTGTAAACTTCAAACAAGATTTGTTTTCATATTATTTACCCACAGAATTAGTGTTTAAATGTTAGAACATTTTAATAATAATTTATAAACTTTCGGTCAATCATAAAGCCAATTTGTACATATGGGGATGCACTAAACATTACACCGAATAATAATCCAACGTACCCAAACCAAAATTCTACGATTAATTATAAATATTTATCACTACCCATCAGCTTCACAGGGTCTTTTAAAGTCTTGTTTAATATTTTTTTACATAGTTAACTTACAGCAATATAATATTCATACAACAACTTAATATTTAAAAAGAAATCACAATATAGCATCATTTAGGAAATACAAGATAAAGCTGTAATTGCACACCAGGGTACAGACAAAATATAACATAAAATACATAAAGTTCTAAATTTAATTATAAATATAAAATACTAGAGTTCTGTTAAACTTTTGCCAGTATCCCTGTACAGCGAAGAAGCTATCAGTTTATCCAAATGTACTGTCTGAGAAACTCCGCTATACTTATGCCACACTCTCTTTGAACTGTGTAGATAAATAAATGATTTAGATAATTTTCTGTATGTTCCTTGTTATACATTGTCGTAGAGGTATCAAATCCGATTGCGGATAAGATTCAGAAGTATAACATCAAATCATTATTACAAGCTTGGGGAGAATGGAATGAAAGGAGATGGCCAATATTCAATGTTGAATTTCAAATTGATTTTCATATCTAGTAGAAAAGGAGTGTACTTGTCAGTATTCAATCAATCAAATACTTTTCATGATTTCTTTAATTACACAATTTAGAAAATTAATAACCACACTTAGATTAAAGTACTTTACAGTTGTATTATTATTTCAAAATATTTTATGCTGGTTATTTGTACGATGTTATCAGTTCTCCGTTTTCTTTATTTAATGTTTATTAATATGCTTTTATTTGCTTCTATCCAAAACTACCCCATAGTAAAACACATTTTTATTAGCAATTTTTTTTTATTCAACATAATTGCCTTAAAAGGTGATACACTGATTATAGCGACCCTCCAACTTTTTTGTAGTATAATTTGTCCTTTGCTCCAAATAGGCCTCAATTTCTCCATTCGACGAAAATTTCTTCCCAGAGAGCATTCTTTTGAGATCTGAGAATACGAAATAATCGCTTAAATAGTAGAAAAGCAATTTGAAGCCTAATTCATGGATTTTTGCCGTCGTTTTCACTTACTTGTGACACAGTGCATAGTCTTGGTAAAGGAGCACTTTCTTTTTCTTCAAATGCGGCACTTTTTCGGCGATTTCGTCCTTCAAAGTGTCTAATAACACTCTATAATTGTGACTGTTGATGGTCCTTCAAGGTAGTCAGTAAAAATTATACCATGCGCGTCCCAAAATAGAGACGCCATAAATTTACCAGCCGACTGTTACGTTTTCGCACGCCTTGGAACGAATTCATCGTGTGCAGTCCACCCGGATAACTGTCTATTGGACTTCAGAGTGAAATGATGGAACCATGTTTCATCCGTTGTCACACGTCGACGCAAAATCTCGGGTTTATTACGCTTGATTATCTTAAAACACTGCGCCGAATCATCAACTCGTCGGTGATTTTGGTCAAAAGTCAGCTCGCGCGGCACCCACTTTGCACAGAGCTCTCCCATATCAAATTATTCGTATATGATATGATGTACACGTTCAGTTGATATCTTTAGAATGTCTGCTATTGCATTAAATTTCAATACCTCTTCTGGGCGTCCACTGCGTTCACCGTCTTCAGTGCACATTTCACCACGTCTAAACTTAGCATAACGATCCTTGATGGTTGATTTTCCTAGGGTAGTGTCCAGAAACTCATCATCAAGAAAAGCTTTTGCTTCAACTGTACTTTTTCCTTTCAAAAAGCAATATTTAATCAACACGCGAAATTCCTTTTTATCCATTTTTTTCACAATTACAAAAGTTGCTTCTCTCAATATGCTTTAATTCAGAAATATGATCCGACAGCATCAGGCCAGGGACTTTTCAATTAACACATATTACACAAAATCCAATAAATTTTATGTGGATCTCTATTTTCTCTGTACACACTCTGTAATAAAGACACATAAAACATTTTTAAAATCGAAACTTAAATTAACTAATGAAATTACTAGAAAGGCAGTAGCAGCTGAATTTTGGACATTGCCAAAACGATTCTCCAGGTGCAACCTTTGAGTATTCTTTCTATAACTCGATGTCTTTATTTTGTAAATAACACTTTGCCTTCTTGTATAGATCTATATTAAACAACAAGTCAGTAATTTTCGTATAATATTATTTATATTTATTATAAGGAAGTTTCTTTTTCATAAGAAAATTAAGGGTATGATTCTCATTTTTATAATTTTTTTATAAGTCCAATTCTATCGCCTCGATTGCTGCAAACAGATATAACTAATATATTTTTATACTGACAATATAAATAAGATCAACATAAAGTTACATCAAGGAAGAGCTGGTTCCCTGTTTTATTAAATCGAAAATAACATAACTTTTCCTTTCAGATATAGGAAAAGAAAAAAAAACATTGGACTTATAGAACGTTATATTCGCTCGAAGTACCATGATCTGATTCGAGATTGAAAAATGGTTCTCTGTGGTAAAATATTTCCTCCAAACAAATATGCAAGCGTTATCTATTTCCCGAGATGTAATGCGGGGGCAAATCCATTTGAAATATCTGAAAATATCGATGTAGACTATCTATTACCTTCCTTGTTATTTTTTTAAGATCTTTATATATTTGAAAACCAGAACTTATATTCATTTCAAACTTCAATGCAGTAAAATTAACTTATAAAAATTCTTTTGATAATAAAACACAACATAATTTGCACATTTTGCTAATCAGTACAGTTTAACGAGGCAAAAACTAGGCATAAATACATCTTTATATATTTCTTAAATTAGAATAACAGCAAATTACCTAAATAAAACTAAATTCGTGTAGCTTGGTTCGCTTCAATATTCTGATTTACTGCATATTTCCCAATAACTATCTGGCTTCCAAGTTGCTGCAGTTTATTAACTTTATTTCTTGTTTTATGACTAAATCTTGGATAGTTCTGTAAATACATTTGATTTCAAAGTCATCGAGCAGTTCTTCGTTCGTTAGTTGGTTGGATAAGTAACGATAAGCATTGGTGATTAATCGTGGAGCATTATTTTCACAGCGTTGGGTAACTAGTTGGTTTAACCTTTAAGTGGAACCCCATATTTGCACCAAAAATAGCTTTATAGCTGACTGATCGATCTGACCAATTTCTTTAGTTTTAAGTCAAGCAAAGAGTATCTTCCTGCTAACCAGTGGATTTGCTTGATCTTGAGACTGATCTGCTCTTTGTCTTATCTAACATGATATTTCCAAATTAACCTAACATCATCATGCTACTCAATACTTTGGATACCAAGTTATTTGGCTGATTTTGCTTGAGGCCTACCTTCTCCTCTGAGAATTACCCTCAAATGATTTTCAAACGATTGACTCGTAAAGCGCTTTCATGAACACCTCCGCCCAAGTCGTATAAGCTTTGTAAACACCAGAAAGCGTTTTACAAGCGCAATGACGTCTTGCGCGCCAAAACCAACGCCGCTTCCGGAAAGTCGCCTCGGCTCTCCAACAACCCAAGAGTCACCCGATAATATCCTAGATGATGCCCAATTAGCCATGAATACAGGGGTTACTCTCATATAATATATGTGAAAACAAACGGCAAACCTAAATAATGACATAACATAACTTCGAGTACTGCTCACTAATCAAGAAATCGAATAAATTGCAAGAAGGGTGTTGTTGCAAGACGCCTATACCAAATAGACCCCGACTCAACCATTACATCAGACTCCAGTGACACCAACTCAACTCACGCCACGAACTGTTCAACTCGTTGTTTCGTCTTCAGATATCGATATAGCACTTATCCTGGAGACTCTTCTAAAGTACTTCCATTCTTTTTCTCTTCTAGACCGCGTCCTAGCCAGCGGCCATCAAACCGTTATACTAGTCAAAACTGGAATCAAAAATAACTTTCTGCTTCCACTTGTGTACACACTAAGTATCAAATGCCCTCTATCCAGGTCAGGTTTAAACTCATGATCATCCAATCGTGATCGCCATCTTGTGTAGGAAATTATCCAGTCATGACTCGTCTGCTTTCAAAACTATCTTTGACAGATCAATCTCAAAAGTAATCGGTGGAGACTTCAACGCTCACCATAATATGTAGGTTAGCCAGCGCGCCAATCGTGCAGACAACGATGTCGCAACTCTGAAAGCAAACTTAGAGCTTGGTCTTGCCCTGTCGGGTGACGCAATGGGGCAGTTCACACATTCTGGAATTTTTTATTGTACAGAACGGCAATCGTCCTTCTGGTGTAAAAATTCTCGACGAGTTAATTTATGAAAACATCAAATCACAAGTCCAATTCAAGAAACGTCTGTCGTATTGCTCGTAGCAATAGAGTGGAACCGGTTGTGTAGGATGCCATCAAAGCCTGGCGATCTGAGCTTATTTCTAGCGGACCAAAGCTGGATAACCATTTGTATTTCTGACGACTTGCTAAAAGCCTCGTGAGAAGGGCGCAAGACGACATCCCAACGGTTACCAACCACGAAACGGCCGAGCTCCTCGCTAAAACTTATGAGGCCCAGATAAAACGCCTCCGTTCTACTTCACTTGAAAATATTTCTTAAAACTACAAAACCGTCAGAAAGATCAACCCCGTTCATTCACAAATTCCTCCAAGCTATATATGTTACTAGACCACCTAGTTACTCATAAAATATGCACTTAAATAATCAGCAAGATTCCAAACAAAAAGGTCCCGTGTTTCGATAATATATCGATAGCCAAACTCTAAAAGCTCCCCTACAAGCAGCTTTCCAAACTAACTAATATACTTGAAAACATGCATTTCCGCGCGAAACATTTAGCCGTTTATCTAGCCCATCGGCTGAACGCAAGAATCAATTATGCTTTTTACGGACGTGACCGACTTGGAACGGTCCTCTTGGACCTAACCATAACCTTTGACAAGGTTTGCCACCAAAACTTAATGGCGAAATGCATTCGGTCTACGCTACGACCTAACCGCTCTTATCGAATCATTTCTGTCAGGACAGTGGTTTCAAATGAAGATGTTCTCTCTAGTCGGAAAATCATCGATGATGAAGATCCACAAGGTTCCCCCTAGCACCCACCAACCTTAATATTTTCCTGTCAATTTACTATTCCCGCTCATCAACTGAACCAGAGGCATCCACATAACCAGTCCAACTCGATTATTACTGCGGATCTCCGCGATCAAATATCCGTTACAAGACTGCCCTACTCAGTTTCAGGTAAAAAGAATTAGTTTGAGGAAACTTGTTTGAAGATAATAGTAAAAATAAGAATGAAAAATTGTCATATTTATAAACATATTCTTATTGTTTCCGATTTTGGAGATATTTAAAGATATTAACACGACAGGACGGTCCCCCTTCTTTTGCGATAGTCGCGGGTTCAAATAAATATCCTAAACTATTAAAAATCGTAATCGCATTACTTTACAAAGAGAAATAATATCCTATGTTATGAATTATTTATTATTATTTTAAGTTTATATCTCTACGAAACATGAGCATGTAAAAATTAAAAAATTGAAAAACGTCAAACATAACTAAACTAACTATAATATAACATACTTTTTCGAAAATTCAAGTGAATATATTCTATTATTTATTTTAATTTTGAAGGGTGATTCCAACCTGAAACTGTGAAACAAAAAAAATACAATCAACATTTGGTTATTTCTTCAAAAAAAATCTCTTCGAGTTCTTTACTAAGTCGGTATCTAAACAAGATTACTTTCCTCGTTCTAAATCCTTTTATCCGATCATCTAAAGCCAATAGGCTATAAAACGTATGCTCCAGGCAAGTAAAGGAAAACTGCTTTAGTTTAACCTAATAAAGTTACGAATACGCCTTACTCTATTCAGTCCTTTTTACCTGGCGCAGACCTTCTCGCCATGTCCTGGAACCGAAATTAAAGGTTAATGTTTTAACTTTGAGAGAACTTGCGCAAAATATAACCTAAGCCCAACCGACGTGAATAATTGAATAATATTTCTTGTTTTATACCAAATTTGAATGTCCTCTGTTACCCACCTCTTAGAAAAAGCATAAAATCCTGCAGCGTATTATTATAACAGAAAGAATTAGTTACTGTTTATATATTAAGAGTACCTCTAGTGCGGATATCATATTTTGCGTTAACTCTAACTAGACGAACAAATAGACGATTGTTTAACAAATGATGAAGAACAGGATTTCATAGTTTAAAGAAATCTATATATTGAACGGCTTAGCAAAAATGTGAATTTTTGAACAGTTAAGCATTATATCGACGAAAAATTTTTACTCCTAATATTTTTGTATAATATGAACAACAAATAAATGTATTTCTCTTAAAACGAGAAACGACCAAATGAAGCAACCTGGAATAACTGGCAGATTGGTGACACAAAATATATAAACTAGTGTTGGAAAATATTGACTAAAAACGACTATTAACTGTTTAGTAATTGACTACTTTTTACTAACGACTGTTACAGTAGCAATTTTCGGTACCACTGATTCTGTTTCTATTTACTATCGACTGTTTCAATCGTGTACATTTAGTTATTATTCTTGGTTCTTTTAGGTTCCTTCGACTGATATTTAACGTTCTGAATGTGAAAATCGGGTTATTGTATCGGGTATTTGGATTGCTTAGATATTATTTGATGTTTTTATGCAATATTATTTTAATTCTTTTTTTTTTAGAAACATTGATTTAGTTAACTATTTGAAATATATTTTCCGATAAAACGTGGTGTCAGGAGTTACCCGCCAATCACTACTCCCAATATGTCAATATATCATGTATCGCGAAACACTTGAGACTCGATTTGAACTCTATTTTTTATTAATAGTTCTTTATTGACTTGTCCAACTTATAAATGAATTTTTTACATATTATTGAAGTCAAAACAATCTCATTACGAATTTACAAATGCTACCCCGTACATGACCTTGTAAAGGAGGTAAAACGATACATCAGATTATATTAAATTCTATTGAACCCGGTCAGTAAATAATACAATTAAAAATAAAGTAAAAATAAAGTGTTTTTTATTACACAGTGTTTGTACGTCTCAGAGGGTAATTCAAAAAGGATCGTAGTTTATTATCATAACTAATTGTTAAAGCCATATAATAATAATAATAATAAAACAAAGGTATACTAAATAGTAATTATAGGGATGAAATATACTAATATCAAAATGTAATACAAGTAGGTAGAGCAAGTGACTATATAAATTTTAAAAAAAATTAAGTTACTTATTCAGCATTCACCTAGTGCAGTGGTTAGAGTCTTTTATACAACCTATATCGCACAAATTTTCGAAAGAAATGGGCCATCATAAGTAAACTTTTTTAAACACTTTACTATGTCATTCTTGTATTAGATTTTTTCATAGCCTGGATTTAAGAGTAAATAAAACAATTACTTATTTTCAGAAACGAAACCTCTAGATTTGAGCATGCCCAAGGAGGAAAATTTGCCGCTGAAAAAGGTAATTACCACTAATTCTAATTAATATAAATTCTTAGTTAATTCTATGATTATCATTTACAGCGGAAAAATCTATTAAAATATCTAGTAGCCTTAGTGGAACTTGAGGAGGGGGCCATAACAAACGTAAGTATATGAAGTAAATTACGAATTACTGTTGACTATATACAATCTTTGTTTTATTAGATGAAGACACCAAACATAATATCGATGAAAAACGGTAATCCCAAGCGATTATATAAAAGCCGCTTAGCAGAAGGACGAATTCGATCACAAGCGCGAAGGAATTTGCAAGCCGAATTCTGTTTAGTACCTCCTGACGAACTGCATGAAAAAGACATGGACATTAGTCAGCAATAATATAACAAATAACAACTTGATCGTTGATATTTGTTTTGCTTCTAATTAAGTAATTTTACAATTCAATAAATTTCTTCGTAAAATTTTAAACTTAAATGAATCCGTATTTTCAATTAGATTAATGTTTTTGTTACTGATGTTTAAACTAGGAGATGATATTATTTGAGCCATTATGTGAGAGACAAACTATAATATTAATTTTTTGCATATTAGTTCTAATTTATGTATGTAGTTTATAATTAGTTTAATAAAGTTTTAGTAAATAATAAAGTTTTTTTTAATATATATATAAACCGACAACCTGCTGTGGAGCAATATTTTTGTATATTTGCCCCGTTTAATAACAAATATATTAAATATAAATACTAGTCACCAGAAACCAAGAGATTCTAATATTAGTTTTAATAACTTATTTATATTGTTTATATATGTGTCCAATTGCGTATTGCTTAGATTACTTATTATATGTGTATCTTTTCCATTTAGTGCAATAAAATTTGCTTTACGATATATTATTTATCTACTCTAAATATATTGCTATATCCTAAAAATTCATGATATTTTATTTATACACGATCCTTTTGTTAATTTTCATTAAAAATATAATAGTAAGGAAAACTTAAATATGACCATTCTTAATTTTTACCTTTCTATAAACTTCAAACAAGAATTGTTTTCATATAATTTAACTGCAGCTTTAGTGTTAAAATATTATAACATTTTAATAATAATTTATAAACATTCGCTCAATCGTAAAGCCAATTTGGACCTATGGGGATGCACTAAACATTACACCGACTAATAATCAACGTACCCAGAACAAACTTCTACGATTAATTATCAATATTTATCACTACACGTCAGCCTTCCGGGGTTTTCAAGATATTTTTTAATTTTTTTACATAATTAACTTACAGCAACATAACATTCATGCAACAAGTTAATATTTAACGAGAAATCCCAATATAGCACGATTTAGGAAATACAAGACAAAGCTGTAAATGCACACCAGGGTATAGACAATATATAGCATACAGTTCTAAACTTAATTATAAATATAAAATATTTATTACGAAAAATACTTAATATGCTTAAATATAAAATACTACATTGTCATAGAGTTATCATGTTCGATTGCGGATAAGATTCAGAACTATAACGCGATAATATAAATAATAGATAAATATAATAACCATAATTTTTGCCGTCGTTTTCACTGACAAGTGACACGGTGCATTGTCTTGGTGAAGGAGCACATTCCTTTTCTTCATATGCGGCCGTTTTTCGGCGATTTCGTCATTCAAATGGTCCAATAAGGCTATATAGTATTCGCTGCTGATGGTCCTTAATCTTTTGGGTAGTCAATGGAAATTATTCCATGCGCATCCCAAAATACAGACGCCATAAACTTGCTAGCCGACTGTTGCGTTTTTCCACGTTTTGGAGGTGGTTCACCCTGTGCAATCCACAAGGATGGCTGTCAATTGGACTTCGTAGTGAAATGATGGATATTTCATCCATGGTCACATATCGACGCAAAAACAGTGCCAACCGTTTCAGCGACTGTTTCTCAAACTCCCCCAAAGGAAAAAATTCCGCCTAGAGTGCTTCGTGACAAGAAGAGGTTCATGGAGCTCATTAGAATTATTAGGCACAATCAATAGATATTATAACCCGAAACAAAAAGGAGGGTATCTTCTTATTCGTCGCCACAAGCAACGATTATCGAAAACTCACTACCCTGCTCGAGAAAAGGAATTACCCTTACCATTCCTTCTGTCATCCGGAGGAGAGAGCATTCCGGGTAATAATAAGAAACATCCCAAAATCACTCTGCATTGACGAGGTATGTGAACTTCTCTTTGATCAAGGCTTCCATCCCAAATTTGTGTAAAGATGGAAATTAAAATCCGGGATAGAACTACCAATTATTCAGGTAGTTGTCCCTCGCGAAGAGAGACATTTCATATATATGACCAAACTCGGCGTCATCACAGTGAAGGTCGAGGTCCAGAAGGGAAACGGCCAGCCAGTGCAGTGCTTCAACTACCAGCTTTTCGGGCAATCCAGCTCGTATTGCCGAGCGCCGCCTAAGCGGCAACATTTACCTGTTTCTTTAACTTCCAGCAGTCTTTAAATTCTTCGAAATGGCTGTTTAGAAATCTCCTATACTGATGACATGGA
Organism: Rhynchophorus ferrugineus; assembly: GCF_030347505.1. Taxonomy (NCBI): domain Eukaryota; kingdom Metazoa; phylum Arthropoda; class Insecta; order Coleoptera; family Curculionidae; genus Rhynchophorus; species Rhynchophorus ferrugineus. The sequence continues at coordinate 38,236,421 of NW_027472580.1, read as the reverse complement.
ATGCAAACAGCTTACGCGGAAAGCAAGCGGAATTGGAAAACGTTATGTCATTCTATGACGTCGACATCGTTTTCATCCAGGAAACTTTCCTGAAACCTTCGCATCGTCTCTCTTTCGAACACTTTTTTGTCTACAGAAACGATAGAACTCCGGGTCGAGGCGGTGGAACCGCCATTCTCGTCAGAAAAGGAGTCAAACACGAGCTCCTTCCATCGTTATTAGTAAACAACTTCGAAACAACCTCCATTAATATCGATATCCAAGAACGTCCCTTCATGATTATATCCCTGTACAGGAAATCTTCTGCATTAAACTATGCCGAATACTGATCACTCGTCGAAGGAAAATTTCCAAATATAATAGGTGGTGACTTCAACTCCCACCACCCCAACTGGAGGTGTTCCAGAGCGAATCCCGCAGGTAACGCCATCGTAGCTCTAAGTGCCGATCTGGGCTACGGCCTTGACCTGCCAGATGAACCCACCCATCACCCTAGTACAGTTTCTCAAGGCGCAGCAAGAATCCTTGATTTCTTTATTCTTCAAGACGTAAATCGCCATTCCGAAGTTCGAGTCCTTGACGAACTAGACTCTGATCATCGTCCGGTCCTTCTCAAACTCGGAAACTGCGCCACTACTCAAGGGCCACTAACAAAATTTAGGAAAAAGACCGACTGGAAAAACTACCAATCTCTTCTCCTGAAATCCGATCCAATTCCGAAAATTAACACACCAGAACAGCTCGAGGAAGCCATACTCAAGCTAACTCGTGATATTCAGTCAGCTCAAGAATCTGCCACAGTCAAAATTTCATCACAACCCCAGCCGTGGAAAAACAACCTTCCCGCTTCTCTTAAACGTGAGACAAAAGGGAGGCGAACAGAGCATGCAAAGGGGTAAGGGCGGCGGTTTCGACTTGGCGAGCAATGAAATGGAACTCATTTCTCGCGGACCAAAGTCTGGGACACGCCAGAAGGAAGGGGGGTCCTTCCTTCTGGCGTGTCCCCAAATACCTCATGGGGAAGAGGCACAATGTCAAACCCCTGAAGTCAGCGGTTACAGAAAATTTCGCAGTCACTGACCAAGAAAAAGCCGAGCTCCTTGCAGAGACCTACGAAGCTCAAATGAAATGATGGATATTATAACCCGCAGATGATGGATATTATAACATCATACTATTGATCAACGTAAAAAACTTGGAGCAATTCTTCTGGACTTAACCAAAGCCTTCGACAAGGTCTGGCACGACGGATTGATCGCAATGTGCATGCGGTTAAGCCTCCCAGCAGACCTAACCGCTCTCATCAAGTCCTATCTCTCGGACAGATCTTTCAAGGTCAAGATCAGGGAATCATTTTCCAGTCGTAAACAAATCGATGCTGGCGTACCTCAAGGTTCCCCGCTGGCCCCAGCCTTATTTAACCTCTTTATTTCAGATCTGCCGAGAAAAGAGCACATTGACGTCGCGTTTTACGCTGACGACACTGTTTTCTTCACGGCCGCCAGGTTCGAAATTACAATTCATGAACGCTTACAGAAACAGCTCGATCATGCGGTCAAGTGGTTCAAGTTGTGGAGGTTGCAAATCAACCCCTTGAAAACCCAGGCCTTCTTTTTCCATAACAAGCGTTACGCACTGCGCGTCTCGCAACTTAAGATCGACACCGCAATAATTCCATGGCTGAATAACGTCACGTACCTAGATCTACACTTTGACCGGCGGTTCGGTTGGCATTCTCAAATCCAGAAAGCAATCCAAAAAGGTTCGGGGATATCAAACCTGCTATCTTCTCGGATCTGCCCTTCTAGCAGACTTCCCATCTCCATCAAATGCTTATTTTACAAGATGTTAATTCAGTCCGTACTCCTCTACGGATCTAATGCCTACTTCAAGTTTGTTACACCTAACAAGGTCAAACGGCTTCAAGTTTTCCAAAATAAGCTCTTCAGGAGAATATTAAACGCTCCATAGTTTGTCAGAAATAATCAAATTCATAGGGAAATTGACACTCCAGAAATCAAGCACTTCATATCTCAATCTTTCCACAAACAACAACTCAGCTCAAGTTCTTCTGAAAACGCGCTTGTTCGCGAGCTAGTCGACATGCTGGGAGCTTAGCACCACGTCACCGCCAAGCTCCCCCCCTTTTCCAGGCTAAAACGACCTCATCCGTCGCTATAGTCATAACTATTGCCCCCATACAACGGTATCCAGTTGTGTGTTAACTCAGGTTCGCGAATCAATAGAATCGCCGGGCCCTCGTGCCCAATAACGGCTGCCCGATCAGCGGGTGCCATATCCCCAAATTTAATGCAGTAGCAGTAGCGATCCACAGGGGTCAACTGTGAGGCGGTTTCGCTTTAGTGTATTCGTAAGCCCAGAGGCAGTCTCACATAACCCGGTCCCACTTGTCACTCCAGGGCAAGTTTTCGCGACCAGGTATGCGTCATGCATTCCACCGCCTGGTTTTTAGGCCAGAACAAAAAAAAGAAAACCCAGGCCATATTCTTTCACAAGAACCGTTTGGCACCGAGCCTTTCGCGTCGTAATATCGGGACCGCCCAAATCCTATGATCAGAAGAAGCCACCTATCTTGGTCTATTCAATCTGAAGTTTAAATCGAATTCCCAGATTCAATGGTCCATTCAGAAAGGTCAAGGTATTGTCAATTTACCATTCCCGCTTATAAACCGGACCAGAGGAATCCACATAACCAGTCTAACTCTCTTATTAGTGCGGGTCTCCGCGACCAAGTATCCGTAACAAGATTCCCCTCCTCAGTTTCAGGTAAAAAACCTAGCTTGAAGAAACTTGTTTGAAGTTAATAGTAAAAATAAGAATGAAAAATTGTTATATTTATATACGTATTATTATTGTTTCCGATTTTGGAGATATTTAAAGATATTAACACGACAGGACGGTCCTCCTACTGTTGCTATAACCGCAGGTTTAAATCCTGCTGGAGCATGGTCCTAAATTTGTGTTTATGATTGTTTACGATTTGTGTAATCAGTAACAGTAAACAGGCTGGGTAAGGCTGGACGTCTTCTGGGATGATTTCTATGTTGGTCACGCTAAACAGTAGGTCCTGTCCTGATAAACATTCGTTGGTAAAAGGAGAGTTTAAAATATTTAAAAAATTTAACAAAAGGCCAGTGTCTAATAAAATGTCATCAATTTTTGGATAGAGTAAATATGAGATTTAGTTATTAAGTGAGTGAATAAAATTGATAACAACAATATAAATAAAGTATTAGAATCCATTAAGTTTCTCATGACATAGTATTTATATCTAACACAAAAACTTTACTAAACTAACTAAAAGCATTCCGTCCCGAAGAAATTTAGCCCCATGAAATTAAAAACAATAATCAAACATATATCACAATAGTAATGAAAATGCAAGGAACTCATTTAAATACTAGGAAAGATAGTAAAATGAAAATTATCCTTAATATTTTTAGAAGTTTTTTATTACATCAAGTCCATGCACCATATTTACACAAAGGTATTAAAAAAGTTTTAGAAAAAGTTTATAAACCTTATTGACATAAAAGCTTGATATTATCTAATATTATTTACAAAAAGTCCAGAAACCATATTTGTAGAAGACTCCAGTCAATACATCATTATTTTTACAAAGCAATAATTTATTTACTTATGCTCTTTTATAAAAATATATTCTTTTTCGTTATTTGTTTCACTCCTCCACCTTCAGAATAGTTAGTCATTAGATCTTTAAGGTGTCATTGATTATTAATGTTATATGTTTTGTATATTCGAACCAGGTAAGCTCTTATTAGTGAATTTGATAATTTTTTAAAGCATCGTCCTCTACTATTCTTGCATCTCAAGAAATCCTAACTAATTTATTCCCTTATTCTAATATTGCTTTCTTAATTCAATTATAAGTGAACCATGAACAATAGCTTAAAAAATTTTATTACCAAACACTTCGACTTAAAGCTTTTCAACATTTTCAGCATAAGATTGTAATATGCTTCCATTTAGATATTATGTTAGATAACTGTTACTGGTCCCTTATTTACAGAAACTATCATCTAGTAGCCGCTGATTTCACTACTTGACTATTATCATAAAATGTGGAAAATATATTAGAAATCATGCAGTCTAGAATTATTGACAATTTGCTAACATTAATCTTAAAAAAATTACAAATGGAATTTGTTTTATTTACCTGATCTGACTATTTAGAAAGGTCAGTTTCATTCAGTTTCTTAGACCTAAAATGTCATAAAATGTAGTAATACCTAATAATAAAGTAATATAATATATAAATAATATAAAATATTATAAATAAAAATACAAAATATTAAGGAACAAACGTGTCGCGAGAGGTAACTAATAATAATAATATAAATGTTTACTGATTATTTGATGAAACTTTTTTACAACTGAATAAAATGTGTAATTTTTGAACTTTTATTACCTGTGGAATTTTCAATGATCAGCATTTCACTTAATATATTTTAAGAGTCCTGTTTTATTATTTTCTTTTCTTACCATTTTTTGACGAAAACTTAATTTGACTTATTTACTTTGAGATGATTGTTATTATACTTATATACTACTTTTCTATAGTTATCATACTTATTATCTACACTACTTATATATCACTTATCTAGAAATCCTAATAACCATATAAAACTATAGTTTTAATTTTAAAAGTTTCTTTTTTGTTTATTTCAATTAATTTTGCTTAATTTTGCTGTTTTAGTAAATTTTTATCAAAAATAGCTAAGTATTATTAGCTGTTAATTTATCACTAAGCATGTTATAAAGTTAAAAACATCTTATAATCTTTAATATCTGTTAAAGATATAATACCTAATATACTATAAATAATATCATATAAGGGAATTCAATTGAATTGAGACAAATAACAAAAGATAATACAAACAAAGAGCAAAACCGTATCGAATTTGAAATCTTACATTATAATATACTATACTAATATATACTATACTAATATACTCTTACATAATAATATTACTACTAATTATAAAATAAAATTATGATATCGTGACTTTTTTGTTATACTTATGGAATTATATTTTAATTGCAATTTTATGATATTAGAATGCATTTTTAACTATTGCATTCATGTCAAATCAAATTTAATGTGAAAAATCAATTAAGAGAAAAGACATTATAATGTTATCTCTAATTAAAATATAATAATAAATTGCAAAACTTGCTATTCTTCCTCGGGCGAATATCGTCAGTTGTTTTCTTTTTAATATGAAGAGATTGTACTTACAATTTAGTAATTACAATTACAATTTTCATTAGCAATCTAATTTCATTATACAAACCAGAATTTTTTGAACAAAAGATTCTCGCAAATATTTAGATTCGCAAAGGATTTTCCATCTTCACATGATGATAATTAGTCAGTGTCTTTGATGGTTCTTTTCTAACAATGTTCTTAGAATTAAGCGTTGCAGGACTGATCAGAATTTTGCGAACTGAATGTGGTCTGATTTCATATTGTTCTTATGATCTCCAGTCATTTCTTATAATCATTGGTTGATTTACTATTCTGTCCCTTATCTTCCCCAGGTCTTCATTTTCGACACCGGGCTATTTTTTAAAGAATTTATTTTTATATTTACTAATTAAATAACCATCTCGAATCCACATCTAATGTGAGAATTGAATATGAGCAGGTGGTATTTATAATAAAACTAAATGAATGATTAATAATTTATTCGAGTGAGTCAGGTTAATAAATTATCGATATGAGTCAAAATCTCATGACAGGTGAATCTTAATTCAATAAGAATTGGTTCAATATCAGAAACTTCACAACTCTCTCAGCACTGTCCTGGTCGAATCGCTGCACCATGCCTTGTTGCGGGGGTCCGACTCCGTGGCCGTTGGGTTTTCCAATATTGAACACCTATTTAGAAGGGATATAACGGCATATGTAAAAGGTCTGATACAAATCATTATCATTAGATCGTTACATATTACGAGGAATTTGCAATGTATTTATTCCATAAATCGAACATAAAATAAAAGCTTAACAATAAACGTTAAATAATAACAACAATTTCAATTTCACTTAAAAAAATCAATTAAAGCTAAAATCAGCTCAGTTCTAGGATCTATACTGTAGGATCTAAACAGAAAATTATTAATGCTACTCACACCATGGGGCTCGCAGTTTCAAATTGAGTCATTCGTGTCAATTATCGGGCCTGATTGAAACGAGAGAACAATTTCAAAACTAGTTTACATTATTAATTTCCTGGAAAAATTAAAAACTCGATAAGTAATAAAAAAGATATTGTTAGTTTACAATATATGAAATTAATTGCAAAAAATAAAGTCATACGAGCCTCAAATTAATTTAAGCTTTAATTAGTTTCATGAACTAATATTTGGGGAATGAGATAATAAGTTTACAATAAAGGTTCATCTAAGTTAATAATATGCTTCTCTTTTATTGATGGTTGTTTGTTAACCCTTCTGTCAAAACATTAATACACATGGAAGAATGTTATAATTCACCACACTATATGGAGATTATTAACACAAAGTTCAATACTTATGAATTTATAATTAAAATTTGTCAATTAAAAGGTCATGAATTGACGAATGAAGTATCAGTAAAGGTATAATTTATTTAAAAAAAACTATTTCGGCTAAGTATCCTAATCAATATATTGGCTTAAGACCATCTAACCAAGATAAGTGCCTATTGCAAAAAATTAATTTTAATATCAAACCATATTTTCCGTCTCCTCTTTTTCTAGTGACATCAAACATAAGAGGTTATAAACCGGTAAACGGTATTTTGGCGCTTTGTTTGTTTTTTTTTTCAATTTCAAATCCCTGTTTAATATTTTTAAATACTCTAATTGAAGACGATTTATTGGCAATAAATAGTCAATCAGAAATAGATTATGTCTCCAATCAATTGCTTCGAACTAAGTGATGGGGACCAATTACTAGTAAAATTCTTTAGAGAGTTTAATAGATTGATACTATTAAAGTTTAAGTTACTGAAGTTTTTATTGAAACTATTTTTATTGTGTTGCAGCTGCACTGAATATTACTAATAAAATATCTCATGAAGGAAAAAAATATCATGTTGGATTCACTGAAAAGGAAGCGTCTATATACCTTGCTGTTAGTTCTATTCGAGATTAAATTTATGGAATGCATAAAAACGGAGAGTAGATTTTTCAATATAGTTATTACAGAGATTAACAGTTATAAAATAGTCTAAAAAGTATCATATAAACCTTAGGGATATGTAGCTGTTTGAATTAAACATACAACTTCATTGTTTTTAAAATAATACTATTTTTAAAAGCATATAATGAAATTTAGAAAGATTTTTTATTTGAATTTATATGTAGACATTTAATAATTGAACATTAGGCCACTTGACCAGACGCTAATTAACACCCAGTTTTTTATCGGCAATAGGGGGTATTAATAAATCATAGCAAAGCTGGGTTTATTAATCTTAATAAGTACTCATAAATAAGTACTTATTAGATTTTGAAAGCACCAAGTCTCTAACAAGATAATTTAAGTCACCTTGTTGTAAATAAGGTTCTTTTGATGGGCTTGAAGATCCAGATAAGGTGTATGAAGATGAAAATGTACCAGTAGAAAGAATACCTGGTTGAGACTGTAAACCAGAGATATTCTTATTTTCGAATTTTTCGTTATTATTTGGTGGAACTGGAAGTAAAGTGTCATCACCACAAGGAATCGGTCTCTTAGCAGATGCGATATTCGGGTATACGATCTTATTTTTATTTTCTTTTGAAAATCCTCGTGTTGATGTCATGTAAAAATAACATTTTCATGATTTTGCGGTTCACACCAAATCATTGGCGTTGAAAACGACATGGATTTGTGACTTCCCTCAAGCCAGCCTTTCAATGTTCTTGAGCAACTATTACAACATATTTTTGGCAGCCAACTTTTACCTCTCTCATCAATAAAAATTCCAAAATGCAGATGATAATGCTGTTTTAACAAGATCTTTTATTGCATGTCGCAGTATTTTTAAAGTAAACTCACCACAAATGTAACAAAAACCGTCTGCGGGATTGTTACAAGTTCATGGCAGCATTTCATAACGTAAAATAAAATAAAATTTATTTTAGAACAATTTCCAAATTTCAATTTTATATTTAGGCTCTTATACATAGGCTTTTATATATAGGCTCTGTTTATGAAAAAAAAACATAAACAACACATAAAATACTTCAGAAAGAATAGAGAACATGAACTTTAGCAAAACTTACCAAAATATTTTATACAAAACGTAAACAATTAAAAGACTAGCTTTCAAATAACTAATAACAAATACCATAAAAATCACATTCGACACTCTAATTCTTTCTCATGCGACTCCCCAAAACCTATTTTCTATGTATATACCCTGTTTATGATGTTGAAGTATAAAAAAAGCAAATTGAAACAACCTAAATTGTTCAAATTAAAAAAATCTTATCGTAAAATCTAGACGTGATGGAAAAAATCGGCCATCGGAAATAAATTCAGAGCATTAAAATCTTCATATGGCTTGATTTCTTGAAGGATGATTTCGTTGTAGACCAGTGTAATATCCTATGTTATAAATTATTTGTTATTATTATAAATTTATGTCTATACGAAACATGAGCATGTAAAAATTTAAAAATTGAAAACATCAAACCTAACTAAACTATATTAAAACCTTATTCATTTTATTTAAATGCGCATGTGCTAAACTAACCTATCAATTACTATAGCCTGCATGTCTTATCTATATATGTGTCTTCATTTTACAAGGGATTAAGGGAGGGATAGCCTCCACTTTCCTTTTGATGTTGAAACTAGTGGAATATCTGGTATTACAGGCCTATTCATAACTTATATAACTCTAATATTTATGTAAAATTTCTGTATTGTTTATTAATCTAACTTCAATGTTATTTTACAATATAAGGTTAAATTACATATTACATGTATTATAGGGTTTATTGATTTATTTTTCTTCGCTTATTTCACACGTGGCATTAAGAATTATATTGTTATTTGTTCTTGTACCGATAATATTTTAGTTTTTAATAGTAGGCAATAATGAAGTAACTTAGTTATATATATATTGTAATTATAATATATTTATTACAGGGGAAGTTAATTCTTGTGTAAAATCAAGTGAATATATTCTATTATTTATTTTTATTTTACAGGGTGATTCCAAACTCTTATTTATATCTCGACACTAACCGACTTCCGTTGTATAATCATAATACAGAATTAATTTATAATAACTAATTAATAAACATTATTATGAAATGCACAATTACAGGGTGGTACAAATAACTATGAAATAAAAAAAACACAATCAACATTTGGTTCTTTGTTTAAAAAACCTCTTCGAGTTCGTTACCGAGTCGGTATCTAAATAAAATTACTTTCCTCATTCTAAATATTTATATTATTTTAAAGACTCCTTTTACCAACTTAGAAATTATTCTAGAAGACATCCAGTCTTACACAGCTTGGTTACTGGCGTGACTGGGATCATTTTCCTAGGCGGATTTTGCACTCTTGCCTAGCATAATCACAAATATTAAACAATCACAATCATAAATTTACGACCATGGCCAAGCAGGATTCGAACCCGTGACTATCGCAATAGTAGGTGGACCGTCCTGTCGATTTTACCACTGCTCCACCAAGCCGGCCCTAAATCCTTTTATCCGGTCATCTAAAGCCAATAGGTCATAAAATGTATGCTCCAGGTAAGTAATATTTTTTCAAATTATAATCCTTTTATTAGAAAAACATGACAAAAAACGATATTGAAACAAATGACTCAAGTTACAAGGGGTGATGAACTACAGCTTTGTATTTCTTTGGCAATCTAAATTTTATTGTAGCTGCCTTGGAATTTTCTAAGCTTTAAAATTACAATTTATATATGTTTAAAAGAACTTCTTCTGCAAACGAATAAAACTGTACAAAATAATTCAAGTATTAAGATAACCCTTTAATATTAAAGGAAAACTAAAATGACACATAACAAACTTTGTCTAGTACATAAATGCATAAATAAACTAAGTAAACTTTTCTCTCTGAGAAGTAAAAATCAACATTTGGTTCTTTCTTAAAAAAATACCTCTTCGAGTTCTTTACGGAGTCGGTATCTAAACAAGATTACTTTCCTCGTTCTAAATCCTTTTATCCGATCATCTAAAGCCAATAGGCCATAACACGTATGCTCTAGGTAAGTAAAGGAAAACTGTTTTAATTTAACCTAATAAAGTTACGAATACGCCTTTTTCAGTCCTTTTTACCTGGCGCAGACCTTCTCGCCATGTCCTCAAACTGAAATTAAAGGTTAATGTTTTAACTTTGAGAGAACTTTCGCAAAATATAACCTAAGCCCAACCGACGTGAATAATTGAACAATATTTCTTGTTTTATCCCAAATATGAATGTCCTCTGTTACCCACCTCTTAGAAAAAGCATAGAATCTTGCAGCATATTATTCTAAAGGAAAGAATTATTTACTATTTAAATATTAAGAGTACCTCTAATACGGATGTCAGATTTTGCGTAACCTTAAACTCTTTTGTTGTAAACGAAGTTTCCTTTAAATAGACGATTGTTCACCAAATGATGAAAAACAGGATTTCATGATTTAAAGAAATCTATATATTGATCGGCTTACCAAAAATTTGCCCCAATTTTTCATGAAAAGGGGGGCACCTGGAGGCGTGAAATTTGGCACCGTTAAAGCTTATAATCGTTAAAATTTTTAGGCCTAATATTTTTGTGTAATATACGCTACAAATAAATATATTTCACTAAAACGAAAAATGCCCCAATCAAGCAACCTGGAATAACCGGCATATTGGTGACACAAGGACTTTTATTAATTGATATAGTTCTGGAAACATAGTATAGCATTACACTAAAGGTAAAGGCTGTTAAGATTTTTCTGTATATTTTAATGGTATTGACTTCAAATTAATTTCAGGTTTCAGGAGTATTGCAGGTAATAAATATGTTGGTGGACATAAAACAAAGTAGAAAGCAACAGATAAATGAAAGTCATAGAAGACAAACTAAATATGAACAATACATATACAAGAGCGAGATTGAAAAGAGAAATAAATAATCAACACGTTGAGAACTAACGACTGAAAACAGTCGAAAGAGTCGATAGTCAAAATACAATTTTATTTAAAAATTTACGTAAAGAAATGATTATTTTAATCAACCTGGTGTATCTATTGTTTTTTTAATAAATATTTTATGTGAGAAATATGGATTAAAGATAAGGACTATATGAAAACATAGATGAAGTTACGAAAATATGCACGATTTAAAATGAAACTAACTACATGATTTACATATATGGAACTAGGACAAATAGAACAAATTATGAATTATTAACAGTACATTTGTAAATATTTTAAAGCAATTATAAATATAAGGTTAATAGTTGGTAGAACTTAACATTTATTTATTTTAACATTTCCCTCTCTTAAGTACATCTTGATCTAGTGTCAACATTTTTACCAATATGGGTATCGCCAGTCCTAATAACAAAAAAGCTTTATTCTTCTTTCAGCAATATCTCTCCACATTCCAAAATCTTCAATCGAGTCAAGCCTTAATATATTATATCCTATTTAGCGTTGAGAAATAACGACTGAAAACAGTCGAAACAGTCGATAGTCTCCAAACAGTCGAAAGAGTCGATAGTAAAAAAACTAGTGATATGAAAGGTTTGACTATTTTTTTTTTTTTCAATTCGTGATATCAGACGAAAATGTACGAACCCATTCTTGTATAAACTGTGAGAGAGGAAAGGACGGAGATAGTTGCTTGGAACAGTTAATTTTACATGTTCTTACATTTATTAACGGTAGTACAAGCGAGACAGAGATGCACATACTCCTTCAGGTATTAACTTTAAAAAAGAAAAGGAAAAAAATAATTACTGAATAATATTACCATGCAATGAATAGTTTCATTTTAATGGAAGTATAATTACTATTATATTTGAATGTTCTGTGGATCTGTAAAAAGGAATGGATTTTTTCTATGGAATGGAATAATACCACGCAAATGTTTTATGGTATTTTACTATGTTAATTGCTATTTTTAAATAATATACTATAATAAATATAGACAATACAATATAACTTAAATAAAACCTAAATACTAAAGATGTACAATAACCTTAAATACTAAATAATAATTAAAGATATACCTAATCATAGAAAGAAAACTAATTCATGACAATTAAAAATGATCGCACAATAACTGCTAGAGCTTTTTAAATAAAGTAAATGCTTTATTTGTTATTGAATGGAAATATTTTTTAACAAAAATCCAGAGAGTAATCGAAATATTACCTATTATTGCCATAAAACAGTCAAAATTATTTTACTATTTATCATTCACAATTTTAATCTTTTTACATTTTAGTATATATATATATATATATATATATATATATATATATATATATATATATATATATATATATATAACTATGTAAGCATAAACTGGGTACATTTTTTCAAGGTTGCGGCTAGGACCAGAATGTTCAAAATCAGTCGATTGAAACTAGTAAAACCAAAAATGGTAACTAAAAGTGCACGACTAAAACAGTCGATAGTAAGCAATAACAAAATCAGTCGAACCAAAAATTGAGACTGAAACAGTCACTGGTAAAAAGTAGTAAAATTAGTCAAACCAAAAATAGCGACTGAAACAATATGGATAGTAAACAGTCGTCTAAATAGCAACAAGCAAAACAAACAACTAAATAGTCCTTTTCAGTCGATAGTTCTCAACCCAAATCCTATTTTATCTTAATATTATCGGAACATATTATATATTAGCTGCCATTTTGATAAGAAATATTCCCATAAGTCATAGCGACTAAAATGTATCAGAACTTTCGCAGGCTTTTTTGTCTAAAATACAAATAATTTGTTATATAATTGAACCCAAGTAGCAAAATTACAATAAATTATGTAATATAAAATTAATAAATAATAGATACCCACCAGAATGGATTGCCATATTATGGTCTTATTATTTCATATTTTAAAACAATAAAGAATAATATATAATAAAGAAAAGAATACGATATAATTAATGCCACTTCTAAATAATACCCAATGATTGAATAGTAGGCCATTTGAGGACTGAAACAAATATAGCAGGATTCTCAAGTCGTGGCTACTTTTTTGGAGAATCATAGCTGACATTCGGTAAACTTCGGTCCTTTGCTCCTGATTTTGTGACGTCGCTATTTACAAACAATCGACTATCATATTTTTGTTATAAATAATACTCAGTAATGGATAAGTCATCGATTCGTGATTATTATTAAAGACGTTTTTATAAAACTTTTAATCTGAACATACATATTATAACACATTAATTTTGCAAATTGAATTCAATTTCATACCAAGTTCATTATATTTTGGGCATAGTTGACCCTAAAAATACAAGTAAATATGACCCTATATCTTTTATGTGTACTTAATATACTAATCAAAATATATATACTTAATCAAAATTACTAAAAAAATAAAATATAGTTAGTTATACCACAACATTTGAAATTTGGCTCGCTTGAAAAATTTAAGAAGAAAGATTATATTGAAAGAACAACTAAATCCTTATTTATTTAGGTTGGGGTTTATTTTGGTATAAATATTACCACTAAATTTATGTAAAGTAAAAAAAATAAACGAATGATTAGGAATTAATAAGAGTATAAGATGTCAAAGAGTGATATGATTGTACCCAAACTCGCTGATAAAATTCCGATGGATCCTATATTGGATGAAGCCCGAAATAATTTAAGTAACGGCAATTTGGAAAGGCTAGATAATATGCAGCAATCAAACCAACTGAATTTCACAGGTACAAAACATAAAAACGACATGAAATACAGAAGCATGGGTAAATGAAATCAAAAATTCAGGACGCGTGATCTTATATATGCCACAATCTTAGTTTCTGAATATCTAATCTACTTTAAAGGAAAAATATTTTATGTTAATCATAATGAATGAAATACAATATGAAATGTTAAAGAATTTAGCCATGATTGTATATTTATAGATTCTACACATGGACTCAACAGGTCAATTGTAAAATCCCCGGCCTACGATAATAAAACATATTTTTTGGCAAAATTAGTTTTTTTATTCAACAAAATTCCCTTCAAGGGTAGTATACTCATTATAGCGACCCTCCAACTTTTCGATGCCGTTTTTGTAGTACGATTTGTCCATTCCTTCAAAATAGGCCTCAGTTTCGGCCATCACCTCTTCGTTCGACCAAAATATCTTCCCAGAGAGCATTCTTTTGAGATCTGAGAACAAAAATTAGTAGCTGAGGGCCAGACCTGGAGAATACGGTGGATGAGGAAGCAATTCGAAGCCCAATTCATGGATTTTTGCCATCCTTTTCACTGATTTGTGACAGGGTGCATTGTCTTAGTGAAACAGTACTTTCTTTTTCCTCAAATGCGGTCATTTTCCGCCTCTTTCGTCCTTCAAACGGTCCAATAATGTTATATAATAATCGCTCTTGATGATCCTTCCTTTTTCAAGGCAGTCAATGAAAATTATTCCATGCCCATCCAAAATACAGACGCCATAAACTTGGCAGCCTACTGTTGCGTGTTCCTACACTTTGGAGCAGGTTCATCGTGTGAAGTCCACTGGGATGACTGTCGATTAGACTTCGGAGTGGGAGTCATGTTTCATACATTGTCACATATTGACTCAAAAACTCCTGTCTATTACGCTTGATCATCTCCAAACACTGCTCCAAATCATCAACTCGTCGTTGTTTTTGATCAAAAGTGAGCTCGCCTGACCCACTTTACACAGAGCTTTCTCATACCCAAATATTCATGAATGATATGATGTACACGTTCAGTTGATATCTTTTTAGAGTGTCTGCTATTTCATTCAATTTCAATGTACTGTTACTCAAAATCGTTTTATTGATTTTTTAAATGTTTTCGTCGGTAACAACCTCTTTTGGGCGTCCACTGCGTTCACCGTCTTCGGTGCTCATTTCACCCCGTTTAAAATTAGCATACCAATCCTTGATGGTTGATTTTCCTGGGGAGTGTCCGGAAACTTGGCATCAAAACAAGTTTTTGCTTCAACTGTATTTTTTCCCTTCAAAAAGCAATATTTTATCAACACGTGAAATTCTTCTTATCCATTTTTTTTCACAATAACAAAAGTTACTTCACTCAAAATGCTATAATTCACAAACTAATGAACCGATAACTGTCAAATTTATACAAGTATCTTTTGAAGGATAGGATAAAGGATTGATAAAAAACATATAGATTTAATTCTAGTAGCGCCATCTATGTGTCATACCGGTGACTTTTCAATTGATGTTAATGCATATGCATATTTTAATTGCATTCCTTCATTGTATTGAATATTGAATTGTATAAATGGATGCTCGTGTTTTTATATATTGATAAATTAATTATATTTGTTACCTTACATATTGTTTTATTTTCTCTTGTTTTATAGGAGATGAAAAATGCAACAAATTTGTTTGACTTGGCTCACAACGGAAATAGGTTAATTTGTGTTTCCAAAATGAATTATCCTATTTATATTATATTCTTCAAATGTACGTATAATTTGCAATAACTGACAACGTTGCAAATTCAAATCTTTGTGCGCATGATATAATTCTCTAATATTAAACTCTTGCAGGTTCTATGTTTCTATGTATTCTGTATTCTATATTGTATGTAAATTATGTGTGTGACTTCTATGATTGTCACAGCGTCTCCACTGAATTTTTACTTGGTTTGCTTTCTCTCCCAAAGTCCCAAGACTCCTCAATCCTCTCAAGTGTAGACCATCGTTCAAATTATTCATGTCATCATGAAAAGATGCGAACATTTAAACATTATTATATTACCACTAAACTCAGCCTTTCAAAAAAAGAGATATCCCATTTCAATATGGGCCCATCCTTGTTGAGAAATTCAACCCAAACAATGTTCAACCGCATCAAGACATTTCAAAAAATGCATAACCTATTCCTGAAGTTACTACTAGAAATAACATACTTGATTACTTGATTTATTTTTGTCTTGCTGCAAGAAAGATCTCAGGTTCGTGCGCCACATTGGACGCATAATAACCCAATTAATCCACCATTGGGCCAAAAGTAAATGGAATTTTTACATTAAATGATAAAATTACATTATAATTAGATTGTTAGATAAAAAAATGCAGTTTAATAATTCATTATATAAAAATATAAATTGTTTTTGTCATTCCCTTTTATTATGTAATTTAAGGTGCACAAATTATACCAAAAAATAATGTCAGACTATATAAACGTTTATCTGCACTATCTTAGTTAAATCATTGCCAAATCGTCCGGGCAGAGAGATAAATGCTAGTCCGGACTGAAAGAAAACACTCTCCTAAAATTGAAATCGATAGTCTCAAGAAATTTATAAGCCTCTCGCTGGACTAAAACATTCAATATTCACAACATTCATAAAGTAAAATATTAAATTATACATCAAATCATTCGGTTTTTGTCCGGATTAAATGATTAAATTATCTTTCTGATATCGGGATTCCTTAAATTTAAAGTAACAAGAAGGAGCTTTAACGTAGTAGATTTTATCACATTTAATATTAAAATTTAATCGCAGAAACTAAAAAACACTTAGAAGACGAGAAAAGTTTGAATAAACTAGAATTTTTATGTTAGTTCCTTATTCGAGTTAATCGAATAATGAAATTAAAAATGGATATCGAAATATTTAGTGTTGTGCTAAATTTTAAAAAGATATATTTTAATAATTAAAGTAAAATAAACCGATGTGTGTTGTTACGACCGTCTTGCCAATTTAACCACTACGGATACCAAGCTGCCTATAAACGTTTCCCCAAGTAATTCGCAAGAGCTTAATTCTCGAGAATCATAACATACTAACAGAAGTTTGAATTTGCAACATTGCCAGTTCTTGCAAATAATATGTTCATTTGAATATTATAATATAAATAGAATAAATTATCTTGAATTCACAAATTAACCTAATGTTTCTATTGAAACTCAAGTTAAAAATTTTTGGTAGATTTTTCATCTCCTATAATACAAGAAATTTAATATGAAGAACATTTTATAACCAATTTTCATTTTAACATAATTTTAAAACAAAAAAAAGGAAAAAGAAGGAATGCAATTCAAATCGATATGTGTTAAACACATATCATTATGTGTAGAATATACACGTATACTTTCATGGCTATATTCTTTTAACATTTCATATTATTTATTATTTCTTTAAAGTAGGGTATGTGCCCAGAAACTAAAATTGTAGCTTATATAATACACGTTCTGTATTTTTACCTCATTTACTTGATCATTTCTAGCGTCGCTTTTATATATTGTACTTATGGAACTTAATTGGTTTGCTTGCTGAATATTATATTATGAGTCAATAAATCTGATCTTTTCAAATTGTCATTTCTTAAATTAGCTCGGGTTTATCCAATACAGCATCCATTGGAATTTTAGCAGCTAGTTTGGCTGCAATCATATAGGCAAATTTCAGTTTTCTTGTCCAATTTTAATGCTGTAGATTGATTATATCAACGAGCTGTGATTTTGATGAGATATACTCACAAAAAGGGCATCTGGTCATATTTTTCTGTACTTTTATTTTCTCAGAAGTCAACTACACCTAAATATAATGAATTTGGTATAGAATTGAATTCAATTTGCGAAATTAAAGTAGAAAATTAAATGGATACGCACCTGGATGGAGTGTTCTCATATGTCTGTTCAGATTAAAAGTGTTATGGTGTTTTTTTTGGCAATATTCAAAAATCGATGATTTATCCATTAGTTTCTACCATTTATAATTAAAATATAAATAGTACAATAACAAATAAACCCAACAAAACAAAGCTCTTTTTAGTTACTAGGATCAAATCCAATACTGCTGTGGATCAGCTCTGATTTATAGCTTCATACATTAACATTTATACTTAACATAAACAGAGTTGCTTCGAAAAATATGTAAGTGAATTAAACTCGGAAGTAGACAAAGTTTACTCGCTATGGAAAGTAATTTGGAGATTTAAAAGACCAATTATTAAAGTACCGCCTATTAAAAAATGATTAAAATGAATGGGTTAACATATTCCAAGTGAATGATATAGAATCTGCAATAGATATAAATCCTGTTTAAGGTTAAAGAACTGTCACGAAAAGCAATAATCATGTTGACGTATATATTCAATGCCTGTTTGAAACTGAATTATGTTCCGAATTTCTTAAGGTTCCTCGAATAATTATGCTTAAAAAACTTGACAAACCGGCAGAACAAGTTGGATCCTACAGATCTGTATTGAATCCAAATTGAAGGTCCAAATAAGCTTATGATTGACTGATAAAGTAATATCTTTGATGTTAGGACAAATAGGGAGTATCCTCCGACTAATCAGTACAGTTACTTGGCTTTAAGTCTAATCTTCTTTAACAATGTTTCCAATTTAACCTACCATCGACATATATTCCGAGGTATTTAGCTGATTCTGCTTGAGAAATCGGACATCCGTCAAATGTTATAATTATGTTTTTGTCATTTCGTCGCAACGCAAAGTTAACATGAAGAGATTTGGAACTATTAAGCTGTATTTTCCAGTCTCTAGTCTATTTGAAGATCTTGTTAAGCGACTCAAAATTTTCTTATGAAAAGATATGATTCCACCGGTCGACAGTAATTCCGCGGTAGCAATTTGCTCATGTTGTATATGAAACCCTAATGCCATATACAGGGATATTGCAGGAATATTTCTTTTGCTTTTTAGGATTGAAGTTGTTGTCAATTTTTGTGACAACTTCCATTGGAGAAATCAGGTTTACAACTACATCGGGCCGATAAATAGGATTTCTTTATTTTTGTAGATTTTATGGGCTTTTTTTATTGGCCAATAATTGGTCTTTTAAATATCCGAATTAGTTTCCATAGAAAGTACTCTTTGTCTTCTTCCAGGCTTTATTCACTTACATATTTTTCGAAGCAACTCTGTTGATATTCTTTAATCTCTTGATTTGTCTGATTACTAATTCTATTAAGTATTGTTTTGTACACAGCATTTTTGGTTGTGTCATAATATTCTCAATCATTTTGTCCTTCTTTTATCAATTCCCTAATTTCAAACAGGTTATTTATCTCATATTCTGATTTCTCTATTAATGTTGGGGTGGCTTGTTTTACACCAGACCGAATTCGATCAATAAATTTCGGGTTTGCTACTGAAGATTATCTATACTTTTCAGTCTTACGTTTAAACTGATTTGTACCTGGATTATAAGTCTAAACATGTTCCAGTTAGTAAATTTGTTAGTAAGATTAGGCTTATTGTCGCGCCTAATGTTAACAATACTGGAGTTGCGAACAGATCAGATAGTTCGCACAAGCTCTCGGTTTGTACTTGATTTTATGAGATACCTTTTCAAATGTAAATGTAAAAAATATCGATATATGATATTTTAGACCGATGTTTTCTCGGCCGATATTTTTCGATATTTTTTCGAATGTATTACTTAAATTAATTAACTAAATTATAAGGGTTTATTAAAAATATCAATATATTTTACGAAAAAATAAACGATATATCGATTGTTAGATTATTCGTTAGAAAGTGGAGAAGCGCTCTTCACAAAGTGTGGATCGATAATGATCTCGTATCATTAAACCTTTCTTAACACTTAGGTCTTTCAGATCAACGAGGCACATTTGGTTTCCTGCAGTCATCGTAAATCTTCAATAACAAAAACACTAATTCAGCAGTAATGGGACTTTTTTGGAATGGGTATTATGGATTGAAACTAATGGATATTTTTTGAAATATCGATATTTTTCTCGGTGGCCAATACCCTTGGGTCTGCTACTTTATTACTATCGATGGGCCAGTAAATGGGTATACGCCCTGAATGATAATTACAATTTGTAATATTAATTGCTGCGAGTCATTCGTTTCCGTTTCCAGGTGTCATTAATAGTTAACCAGTAATACTAAGTGGAAAAATGTTATTTAAATTAACAGGTCAATTGAAAAGTCCCCGCCTGACACATAAGTGCGCTACTAGAATTAAATCTATATGGTTTTAGTTAGCCCTAACCCTCAAAAGATGCGTGTATAAATTGACAGCTGTCGGGTCATTAGATTGGGAATTATAGCATTTTGAGTGAAGCAACTTTACTTATTGTGAAAAAAATGGATAAAGAAAAATTTCCGTAAATGACCGTTATTTGAATTGAATGAAATAGCAAACACTCTAAAGATATGAACTGAACGTGTACATCATATCATTCACGAATATTTGGGTATGAGAAAGCTCTGTGTAAAGTGGGTGCCGCGCGAAGTCGCTTTTGACCAAAAACAACGACGAGTTGATGGTTCGAAGCAGTGTTTGAAGATGATCAGGCGTAATAAACCCGAGTTCTGGCGTCGATGTGTGACAATGGATAAAACATGGCTCCATCATTTCACTACGAAGTCCAATCGACAATCACCCGAGTGAACAGCACACGATGAACCTGCTCCAAAGCGTGGGAAAACGCAACAGTCGGCTGGCAAGGTTATGGCGTCTGAATTTTGGGATGCGCATGGAATAATTTTCATTCATTACCTTGAAAAAGGAAGCACCATCAACAGCGATTATTGCATAGCATTATTGGGCCGTTTGAAGAACGAAATCGGCAAAAAACAGCCGTATTTGAAGAAAAAAAGTGCTGCTTCATCAAGACAATGCACCGTGTCACAAGTCAATGAAAACGATGGCAAAAATCTATCCATCCACCGTATTCTCCAGATCTGGCTCCCAGCGACTATTTCATGTTTCCATGTCTTAAAAGAATGCTTGCTGGGAAGAATTTTCGTCGAATGAAGAGGTGACCGTCGAAACTGAGGCCTATTTTGAAGCAAAGGACAAATCGTACTACAAAAATGGTATAGAAATGTTGAAGAGTCGCTATAATCAGTGTAACACCCTTGAAGGGAATTATGTTAAATAAAAAAACTGATTTTGCCAAAAAAATGTGTTTTATTATGGTAGGCCGGGGACTTTTCAATTGACCTGTTATGTTGTTGATGCAAAAACAGCATGACAATACAAAACAGTGAAAAACAAAGACAGTTTGTTGGAGTTAACTAAGATAAATGCCCATATAATCAAAAAATAAAAGAATATAATTCCTTGGACCTAATGCCAGTTTAAAATCGCACCAGAAATAAAATTACTAACCAAAAAACCTCGATACGATCGTCCAAGCTCAAAATCATCTGAAATTAATCGGGTTCAATTATCGGATAATTGTCCTTTCCGGATTAACAATTAATATTGAAAATTGGCCCTTGACATTTTCCCATCTCGTTTCAGCCGTTGCCACTGATAAAACAATCGATTGAAATTATAAATTTCCCAATGTTGTACAGAACTAATTATTCCAGTTCGAGTTTTCGCGTTTAAATTTTTGTGGCTTGGTTTTTAACAGTAACTACCAAGTATCTTGTTATATTTAAGGGGTAATTATATATAGTATATACAAAGAAATTTTGTAAATACGTCATCAAAATGTTTAATATATTGCCAGCTGAAATTTGTATGTTCGTTTTAGAATCAGACAGTATTTTCCTTCTCATTTTATTCCAGTTAAAAAGAGACTCTGATAATTTCGAATGCCTAACCGAACTAGCCTGCCAAAGTCGTCCGGTTGTCAAACGTATGCAAAATTCTTCAAAACAATATAATTATAAACGTTATTTTAATGCTTTGCTTGTTTTGATAAATTTCAAATAGCTGCTTAACATTACTCTGGTTGAAAATTCTGAAGCCAGACAAAGCAGATTGCGTGTCTAATCAGTTACTTTGAAAAGGAACGAGATAATTGCTTGCCCTATTGCCAGTAAAATTCATTAGAGAGGTAAGCATTTTTACTGTTAAGTATTAATTTGCTGCGATTTTCATTGAAAATATTTTTAGCGTGTTGCAGCTGCGCTGAATATTAGAATGGACATGGTCACTGAAATATCTCAAAAAAAAATATAATCTTGAATTCACCGAAAAAAAGCCGTCCTCATAGGAAGCGGGTGATGAATCAAAATCAGCTTGATGTTAGCTCTATCAGTGATTAAATATATGAAATGTATAAAAACAGTGAGTAGTTTTTCAATATAAACCTAATTTAATACAATTATTTCAGAGGAAACTGTTAGTCTGAAAAATATCGAAAAGGTCTAATGGTCTTTTAACTTCCGGACATTGCTTTTAAAACAATATATTTTCTAAACCATATGATAAAACGAAGGAAGACGTATTTCAATTTATGTATTTAGATGAGACATGGATATTTCAGAATGGGACCAGTATACCCAGTGGTCACTCTTGGCAAGATGACAATAAAAATAGTGTTATGAAAACAAAAGTTGATGGAAAAAGGTTAACGAAGAAGGTCTTATTAGTCATAACATTTATTAATATTCACTGATTGAAACTTTCTAAATATGATATGATTCAAGGCTGCCAATTTCTAAAACAGGGTGATGAAAATGGAAGCAACTAAAGGTGAGTATATAAGTAATATATGATAACAGTAGTAAATTTTATTGTAGAGTGTAAAAGATTTATGTGCACAGATATGTGTGTAATTGTTCAAAATATACATGAGCATTTTATTAAAATGTGTCAGGAGATAAAGAATCGTATCTGTTTTGCAGATATGGCAAATGCATTAAGGAGAATGCAGTGATCAAATCTAGTTTTATCAAGAAAGATATATATTGGTATTAACAGAACAAAATAAGGAGAAATACAGTGATATTAACATGTCTTTACAAGGAAACATTTTATCCAACGTCATAAGAACTAAACGTAGAAGATGAATATGGTCCGTAATGAAAGTAAAATTGTTATACTACTTGCATATTACTTGGATATACAATTGCTAATTAGGTGGATTAGGCCTAGGTTTTAATTTCTTCGATAACATATACGTTAGATCTACTATAATGCTAAAATAAATTATATTCGATAACTGTATTTTTGTTTAATTATTTTATTTACTTCAGAATTTTGATGTATGTCAAAGCCAAACTGAACTAAAACTCAGAGTTGATGTGGCAACATTGCGACGTTTTGACGTCACAAATTTAGATGACGTATGTACAAAACTTCTTTGGATAGACAGTAACATGATTACTAATTTGGACAACATATGATTCTCATTTATATATTATTCATATATAGTAATCATCCAATTATTTTGTGCTGATAATCATATATTTATTGATAATCAATTTTATATATATGGTTTCACGATCTATTTAGTACACATAGTTAGTAACATTTCATTTAGCAATATATAGCCTATTCAAAATAATAGTGAACAAGCATCATCATGATGTCGAATGTATGGCCAATCGCAATTTGTAAAGTCCTTTTAAAATCAGACAATATTATTCTTCTCATTTTAATATATTTAAAAAGAGATAAAATGCTCCCTGATCGTTGAAACATATAACCATTTTAACCATAGAGAAATAGAGATTTAACTTAATAGGAAATTTTGGAGAAATGTTTCGCGACGTCCAACATGTAGATGTCGCTACTTTTAACTTATTACTTGCTTTAATCGCTACGCTATAAGCCGCGACGGAATCTGATTGGCTCACTTCGTTTCTATGGTACGTTTGTTATTTATTTATTTTGGGCACCATTTTCAGTATGGCTGTCATAAGGAATAGTGCGTTTAGAGATTAAATTATTAGTTCATTAGTATATACAAGTCGGTAGTACAAAAAGTAAAGTGAATTATTGATTTAGGAAGTGTTGTGTATCCGGATGCACAGATAGTAAAGAAATGCAGAATCGTTTTCGTTCGAAGAAGTATTTAGATGTCATTAAACAATGGTTGATAATGTAAAAAATCCTAAACCGAATGAACTAAGTATCAAAGAAATTGTGAACAGGAAGAACATGAGGGCTCTTTAAGTAATTATAATAGCGGGGGATAACTCTTCTCTTCTTACGAACTTCCAGATGTTCGTATATGAATAGACCAGCCAAGGCATTATGTTATGCTCCAGAATATTGTTTCCATTATACTGTCAGTAGGGCTCCTTTAACCTCTTCATTTAATCAATTTTTAATTTTTAAGCTCTTATTTTATCTCGCGATATTGCCACGTCTATAATATAACATATTTTTGTGGAATATCTTTAAAAAATGTAAATTCAAAACCTTTTATTTTAATTGCACACTATAAAATGATTTTCCACATAGAATATTACAAATAATAAGGTGTGCTATACACTTTTGATAAAACCCATAATATATATCTAATATATATATATATATATATATATATATATATATATATATATATATATATATATATATATATATATATATATATACCTCTGGATGTTGGGCAAAGCAAAACTTTGCGCCAGATTCCCCTATTGAGTTGCATCTCTATTACAGGTTATAAACCGACAGACGTTTTGACGCTTTGGTCTTTTAATAAATCTTAAATCGCTGTTTATTATTACTCAGATTGAAAATATTAAAGCTACTAAATACTATGCATCAGAACCTTAGATTGCAACTGTAATCCTTTTACTGCAGATAGAAATGAGATAATATATGTTGGTGTACCTCAATATTTTTAAGAATAACGACTGGCCAGCCAGGGTGAGGTTTATCTTTTATAACACTGAATTTCCAGAACGGAATTAAGCAAACTGGCGTTCCAAAGCTTCCACGTCTAAAGCATAATAACTTGACCAAATAACCAAATTACTTTATAACACCTGTACACCTAGAATGTTATATTTCAAACACACTATCGCGAAACTATCTGTACAGTTTGAATCACTTTAGTGAAATAATTAAACTAATCAAGTAATAACTTATACTACTAAAGGTCATAAAAAATAAAAAATGTATAAATACAGCTTTATTTGTTTAGTTAGTTCAGCTAAGTTCAAAAGAAAAAGTGAAGAAAAAACATTACTTTCCTTATACTATGAACAGTGACATTTGTTTTGAACATTTAAATGTTAATAACACGAGAAAGTTTTTGAACGCGCTGTAATAATAAATCGCCTTGTTTCACAACAGAATTAAATTGGGCATTTTTCAAATCTGGTCGGTTTGTCTCAACAATTCCTCCAACACGATCGATCTTACAATGTAATCTGCCACTTGCTATAAAAGTAGATAATTCCCTACAAATATATAAAATTTCTGTTAATAATGTCTGTTATAAAACTA
The DNA here is from genome assembly GCF_030347505.1 of Rhynchophorus ferrugineus. Taxonomy (NCBI): domain Eukaryota; kingdom Metazoa; phylum Arthropoda; class Insecta; order Coleoptera; family Curculionidae; genus Rhynchophorus; species Rhynchophorus ferrugineus. Next base: position 38,211,047 of record NW_027472580.1, on the reverse strand, counting down.
TAAGAATCAACAAACTCCGTTATTTTGTGCACTTACTCATCAATGAAATCAATAGTAACACCAAATGCTTCTGCCATGTACTGTAATGTCAGACTTCTGTATGATTCCAAAAGTTGAGTGTAAGCTAGTATCTTCATTTCTCTAACATAATACCTGTAATGAGGATTCAGAAAGTAATCCTTTCTCAATATTTCTTCTACTTTTGCTAAAAGATAAAAGAAAAGAAAATATATACCCATTTATTTATCAACTAAAAACACACCTAGATTCACAAAGAAATCTGCATACTGACAGTCGTATAAAGAAGACAAATAATCTTTCACAAATGGTTCTGAGTGTAAAACTTCCAAAATTTCAGAACCTTTTACAACCTAAAAATCATAGCCTAAATAGACAAAATCCCATAACACTTGTAAATGTATCATACTTTATCTCTTAGTTGATTTCTTGGTAAACTTATTATGGAAGTATAAACTGTATATCTAACAAATGCTTTATAATCCATAAGTTCATATGAAGTAAAAGTACTAACAGTATCCAGAAACAAGTTAGCTGCTGTTTTGAAGTCTCTTACTGCCATGCAATAAGCACCCTGGTAAACTTTTAAACGGTTTCTTCTATCCCAATCACCTCCTTCTTCAATAAGACTGTAACAGACAAAATGTCTTTTAAAAGATTCAATTACTTAATAATATACAGACATTTTAGCTTTCTCAATGTTTCTTGTTATAACATCATGATCCATAAAAAATAATCCAATTCGAATTAAATGAAAAATTATATCCAAACGATGCCCTAGCGAAACAGTCTTGTCATATGTCTGACGAAATGTTGATAATGCATTTTCTTTATCTCCAACACGACTGTAATATTCAGCTTTACGTAGATAGGCTTCTCTTACTTCCATCTCCCCTAAATTTTTTTCAGCATCTTCAATAGCTTCATTAAGCTTTTTTATTTGTTCTTCATTTTTACTCTTTAAACTTTTTAGGAGTTTCTCATCCAATTTCCAACCTATTTCCCGACATATCAATTCGTACCAAGGAGCCATATCTGTAAAAGAGTATACCATTACATTAAATATAAGTCTCCAAATCATGAATCTAACCTAACATATTATTTGACTAAAAAGCTATTATGACAAAAATATAAAAACATGAATACTAATAGAAAAGTACAATAAAACAAACAGCAATACTCTCTTACCATCTTTTTTAATTGCTTCCGTAATTTTTCCATGAACTGTTTTATCATTTCGATATTCCGGTAAAGTGAGCAAAAATTTATAATGAGCCAACTCCAAATCAGGATTTTTTTCTAATCCTTGATCTTCCAGGTTTTCAATAGGCATTTTGTTTAACTTCCACTAATACAACAAATAACCAAAAACTTAAAATGATCAGCAACTTTTTATGTCACAACAATAAAGGCAATTGCAATGACAGTACATAGTATTTATGGTTACATATTCATACATATGCAAAAATAAATACTAAAATATTAAAAGCATATAGTATTATTATATAAATATATATATATATATATATATATATATATATATATATATATATATATATATATATATATTCAAGCTCATCAAACACTTCTTTTAAAAGTTAAAATTATAGGTGTGTTTGGTTGCCTAAAAAAAATTATATCTATAATATTTAGCATGTAATTGGAAACATTACCAAATATTTAATGAAATGTTAATTAAAAAATATCAATTTTTAAATATTTATTTCATATTAACTTTGTAGTATAGTCATAATTAATCTAGTATTTTTAAAATTAAAATAAATATGATATGATAACGATGTAATTACTGGAATTATATTAAAATATTATTTAATTCAAATAAATCAGAAGCCCTTTTTATTTAAAATATTTGACAAATTTACACCAACAAATGGATTAAAAAACTGACGCCTGCGTCGAGTGACGTCATTTTCGACGCCAACTGATGCGCATCTTTCCTTATACTGATATTGAGAAATGTAGATCTTTGTTTTGGTGTATATTCATTCCATGTTTTTAACTGAAACATAATGTTTTTCTTGTTTAATTTGAATTGTCATATCTAGATACCTCGTAAGAATTAATACTTATTATAAATAATGACACTATATCAGCAGAATTAATTTTATTATGTGATAAAACGATCAGCAAAAGAAAATACTAAATGATGATAGTTTAAAAGAGCGCCTGATGCATTTTTGGATAAATAAAGGAAATCATCAGGGGCATTATTGGCCAAGAGGTTGTGCGTTCGTTCGTCCTCCACCCGAAGCAGTAGCAAATTATCTTAGTAAGATTTATTCGTAATAATTATTTAGCCTATATAAATATTACCAAAATACATAAATTGTAGGTAGGCCTCGACCCAGGGGATTGTATCCCAAACCGATGGTAACACCAGTTCGTAGGTTTCAGTCCCTTGAAAGCGTGAGCAACAATACCATAAGAAACAACAGATCGTCTCCACATCACCGTCCTAACAGACCAGCTGTTTCTAGTAATACTCAGATATTTTATTACACCAAGTAAAGTAAACATTATACATTTTCCAAAACACAAACAAATCAATTTGAAATGATTTTAAATGCAAACAGATTAAACTAAATATAAAATGTATATTTCTGAATAAAAATATATATTTGTTTAAAAATATTTTCATGAGAAATCTTAACAAATTGATTAATCATATAGCAATAACGAGGTAATCCACAAAATGCTTTTTGTTTAAGTTCTTCAAATGTCCGCATTCCAAGGGTAGAAAGATCCTTAGGGTTAGATAATACACAAACTAGTCCTCAAATACTAGAAAACAATGAGCTCAAACAGTATATTCGGAAATTTAAATTCGCGTTACTATTATTTGGACTCCTATCCATATGTGTCTTTTTTGGGGCCAATTATTTGACTACAGGAGTAAGTTTTATATTATAGTATTTTAAAAATTATTAATAATAAATCACTCCAATAAGCACGTTTAAATTTTAGCAATTGTGGCGACTGGGCGTAGAAACACTTGTCATAATATCAATAGCTTGTGTTGTACTTCTTTTGGGAGGCATCATACTTTTATATTTGGATGGAAATACCATGGACACATCTGGTAATCATTCAGATATTAACCAGCAAAATTCGACAGATTCTAGTAACAATCAGGTGGGGTAACTAACTCATTTTGTTTAATTAAATTTAATATTAAAATTAAATATAAATTTCTTTATTTATTAATTCTAAAATATTGTTTATACTGTTAAAGACAAACTCTGATGAATTCCAACCAGCACCGGATGATATAGCAAGCTCACTCTCTATTCATCACTCTAGTTTACAAGAATTACCACCACCTCCCTACCATATAGCTATTAGATTGTCTAATCAGAACAATTTGGAAACAATACAAATTTTGGATGATCAGTCACCACCTCCACCTTATGAAAAGGCTGTTACTTGAACAAGAACATATTAAGTTTAAGGAAAATAAATAATCTTAATTTTATATCAGATATTGCTTCAGTTATAGGTTGATATTCTATTTTACCTATCAATTCCATAAAAGGGATGATTGAAGTAAAGCATGCGATATTCTATATTATTGTTGTGCTGTAATCATTTGTACTATTACAGCATTCTTTGCCCATGCTATACATATCCGTACTACCGCAGCAAAATATATCTATACATACAATAAGGATATGCTATGCAAAATTACATGGTCCGATGCTTGTGACTTAAACTATAATTATCAAGCAAGTATTAATTTAATTATTTATATCAAAACTGTAATGATTTGGATTATTACATTAATTATCGTAATAAGTATTTGCTGTTATTAAAATGATCTTTAACTTATTTAAATGTTGTATATTGAATGGATACAGAAGAAATTCAAATAAATAATACAGAACACAACTTATCCAGGATATCTGAAAAATGCCATTAATTAATAATATTTTTAGCACCATAATAATATTCCTATACTAAAATAATTCTTAACATTGCATCATCTAATTCCACCAGTACAAGTAGAAACAATCAGTATTTGTATAAAATTTAAAATGCCCTAAAGGTAAAAAAGCTACCTACCTAAGGTTTAAGATGAGTTATAACTATGATGTCCCATACTTTTACTGGTTACTTATTACTGTCAACGCTATACTGTACTACGTTATCGAACTTTCATATACTAATTATGCATATCAAGCAATTGCTTGTTATTCATGTAAGTTTCTCTATAAAGACTGTATTCGGATGCCAAAGAATTCTAGCTTTAATTAAATATTTACATTGAATTTTTTGTTTATTAAAATAGCAATAATTTTGGTAGTACCTAAACGTTTTCAAGATCTATTAAGAAAATTTGTAATAACATATGCTACTAAGTAAAAGTATTGTTCTGGAGCATTAAAATGCGTAACTGCATTTGTCAACCAATATTAATTTAAACTGTAACGTAACATTTCCAGTCAAAATTCACAATAAAGTATTTTAATAAAATCTACAAATGTTATACTGAACTTTTTGTATTACATCAAAATACACTAACAATGTATTAAACATTATATATAACAGTATACATATAGGCATAACAGTAATGTTTTTCAACTCATGGACTCACTTAAAAACAACTTAAGAATTAAGGACCATAAAATATATTTATATATTTTGAAATATCTTGTTTCAGTTGTTATATACAAACATTGATATTACATTATTTTATTACATTCGTATCTATACATATTCGCACAATATTATGGAAACTATACAGGGTGTTCTATAACTAAACCCAATAAATTATAGGAATATATTGTAGCCTTTACAGCCTCTATTTTTAATGACAGTTTAACTACTGCTACTTGATTATTGCTTCTAATACTTATTAATATTCTCCATATATTCATAAAATAAAAATAGTGGCTGTAACTCAATTATGTAATATATATCTCTACTTCATAAATTTCTATGAACAACGAGACATTTATTACGTAAACGTATCGGAATTTGTTTAAAAATATAAATGTATATATTTGCGTATATAATAGAATATATTGCGAGTGTAAACTATGTGCTCGTTAAATTACTTTTTTTTCAAAGACAATCATTGATACTTATGCGGACAAAAAAAATAACGAATGAAGATTATTTAATATCATTCATTAATAATTGTATTATTCTTTTCAATTGATATTAGGAAATACAACATGGCATATTTTTAATAATCGACAAGATATAATTTTTATTGATGTAAGGCTAAAGTGAAATAATATATTTCTACTAATGTAAAGTGATGATTTTATTTTCCCAAATGATTTAGATATCGGTTATGAAATATGAATTGTTTAAAACAACAAAACCTTTACTTTAGAACTATTTTATTTTTCAGAAAGAAATGGCGGCAAAAACGATATCGCCAGGTCAAATCTATTCTAATATAAACAAAACCCTTCATTTTTTAATACCATTCCGTTTGTCATAAACACACACTCTCGTTCCTTTTAAGATAAATATAACATAATATATAATAGTATAATTATATATTTAAGTTCTTTTTGTTATATTTTAGAATGTCCTTTTTACCAACTATGGTTTATCCGGACTGTACCTATTCCTTAATGTGAGCTCCGAATCTGGATCCTCGACTTTAAGCCTGCTGATTTATAGATCATCCAGAAGACCACAAAAAATCTCTATATTTTGTGGTCACTACCGGTCACCCGCTTATTGACGTGACTTGCATAGTTATTCCTTGACGGATTTTAATGCTGTTGCATATGATTTATAATTATACAAATTCCTAAACAAAACGCATATAAATATATATTATGTCGCTGGCACGCTGCTGGTAACTTCATACCTATAGAGCAATATTCCTTTTGGAGTATCCACAGTAAGTGTTAAGTAGTTACTAGTGTTTATATTTTAAACTCTCGTTTAAATTAAAATATGAACAAATTGTAATTAATAAATAACAGTATTGTTACAGTCTCGGTCAATACATGTCACCACTTTTTATCCCATAAATAAAATTCTCTAATCTAAGTAGAATAAAATTGTGTTTTCACCCCTAAACAAGTCAAATCTGATATCTATGATGTTTTAGAATTGAAACCTGGACTTCCACAGTTATAGGATCAGAAAAAATAATACACTATTTAATGTAAATATAACAATGTTGAATTTGTTTTTAATATATTGCTGCTGTGGACATTAGTACTCAAAGTTTTTCTCAGAATCCATTAACTTTCAGGTATGAACTGTAGGTCTTCAATTCTCGATGAATACAATTGCAATGTTTTTATGGTTATAAAACCAAGAATATACAAATATAAAAATGTATGTAACATAATTTTATTATAAAATATATATGTTTATAAAAAGATATCAGTAACAATATCCAAATATTGATTATTATAAATCACAAAACATTTGAGAAACATGATGTTTAAATAATTAACAACTTTGAAGGCTTTAAATAATATTGCACAGTTCTTTAACTTCATCTGCAGGAAGGCATAGTGGCAGTGATGGCTGTTCTGAAACACCATTATATAATGTAGTTTACAGTATCACCTTATTACAACTGGTTATGTTTCTTTTTGATAACACAATTGAAGCTATAAATTAAAATTATTTGTGAAAATTAAGTACAATTAAATAGATACTGCTGGCAACAGATGAATTAAATATATATGTAGGTAACTGAATAATAGTTAACAGAAATATTTACCTTCATATGCTGTACATATTCTAGATCAAACATAATATTCATGAGTGTCCAAAGGATAAGAACTAAATAAATCCTCAGACATACTATCATCATCTTCTAAGAAAATGTTCATATTTGTACATTTTGTATAATCAAATTTGTTAACAAGTGATAATGTAACTTCTTCATCTAATTCTGCTAGTCTTTTTTTCTCATCTACTTCTAAATAATAGATAGCTGTATTTATTTGAACAAAGAATTAACATTACTTACCATACTGTGGTGTCATCCATATATATTGTTTATCATATATTTTTGTTAATCCAGGAATTTCTCGATACTGTTTATATAGATTTCTTTGTTCTACAATTTTGCCTAAACATAATAATTGCAAAGTAGGATTCCTTGAGATACAACAACATATGTTAATTGTTGAATTAGCTGCTGTTGAAGAAACCATAGGATATAGTTCTTTTCCCTTTAAATCCTTAAAAGCAACACCTGTAATTCAAATATTTTCAACTTTATATATGAAACTGAATAAATGCTTAATAAATACCTAATGATTTCCTATTTAAGAAATATTCTAGTGTTCCATTACACATATCTAAATGTAATCCAATGATGCTTCCCATTCCAAAAGGCGAACCATACTGCCTTACCAACTTGTCGTGTTGAATATAACCATGATAAGAGTAACCCCATGAATTAGAATCAATACCCAACAAACTACAAAACTCATGCCTTCTATCTGCAAAATTGAACCCAGTGGTACCTACACCAATCATCTGCAAAATGACTAATTTATATCTTCAATAAAATAATTTCAAACAAAAGATATGCATCATACCACATCTGTTCCATAGAGCTCTGACATAATTCTAATTTCCCAATAATAATGGCAGTTTTGTTGAAAAATTTTATTTCCTTTAACAACTGCTGTACCAGAACTATATGTAGGATGAAATATAACATGTTTACCTTTCCTAGACATTTTAACATCTGTATTATTATTATTATTATCCCAAGCCCACTCATAATATTGGTAATATTCACCACAATTACACGTCAACGTTCCATCTACTAACTGAAATGTAACATTAATAGTATATTTAATTAAATAACAATAATAATGTATCCATTTTGCTAACCTTTTTTAGGCATTTGTCCGAACAAAATATGTTAAAATCCTTATTTACTTCGGTACCTACAAAACCTGAAGGAACATGAAAAAAGTTCATCTTTAAGATTTATATTGTATATAAAACACAATCGTTTAACAACTTTTTACTTAATAAAGCTTATTTAATAGCGTTTTAATTTTTAAATTTTGACATTCTAAGAAACTAGCATTGGGAACTATCGACTGAGAACAGTCAAAACAGTCGATAGTCAAAAAACTAGCGAAAGTAAATAGTAATTACTATTTTCAGTCAAATGCACGGTTCGGCTGCTTCTTTTATTCATGATATCAGACAAAGATGTACAAAACCTTTACTGTATAAATTGTGAGAGAGGAAAGGACGGAGGTAATTGCTTCGAGCCGTTAATTCAGGAACTAACTTTAAAAAAGAAAAGGAAAAAAATAATGACTGAATACTATTATAATAATATACATAACGTGCAACTTATAATTTAATTTTAAACGAAGTAGAATTACTTTTATATTTAAATGTTTTGTGGATCTGTAAAAAGGAACATGGAATAATGGAATTTTTCTATGGAATGGAATAATACCCCACAAATATTTTATTGTATTTTAATGTGTTAATTATTATTTTTAAATAATATACTATAATAAATATAAACAATAGAGTTTAAACAAAACCTTAAAACTAATAATATACAATAATCATAGAAAAAAATCCATGACATAATTAAAACGGATCTGAATGAAATGATATAAAAGGTTTATTTATTATTGAACGGAAATATTTTTTTGATCTTTTTTTTAATATACTTTAAAGTCTCCTTTTACCAACTATGGGTTTATCTGGACTAGGCCTAAAGTTTAACGTGGGCTCCGAACCACGGTCCTCACCAATAAGCCTACCGACTGGCGAGTGACCAACTTTAGAAATCATCCCAGAAAACATCCGATCTTATCCAGCCTGGTTACTGGCGCGGATCATTTTCCATGTCGGATTTTACTCTTGCCTAGAACATTCACAAATATTAAACAATTACAAACATAAATTTACGACCATGCCCCAGCAGGATTCGAACCCGCGGCTATTGCAACAGTAGGAGGACAATATATTGTATAATAATATTATAGCATTTTGTTACAATATTTTTCACGATGTAATAGGGTAAAAATATTAAAATTGTGAATGATAAATAGTAAAATACTTTTGACTATTTTTACGGCAATAATAGGTAATATTTGGATGACTCGCTCAATTTTTGTTAACAAATATTTCGGTTAGCCGGCTTGGTGGAACAGTGGTGAAGGCGATGGGACGGTCCACCTATTTTTGCGATAGCCGTGGGTTCGAATCCTGCTGGGGCATGGTCGTAAATTTATGTTTGTAATTGTGTAATATTTGTGAATGTTCTAGGCAAGAGTGTAAAATCCGACAAGGAAAATGATCCCAGTCACGCCAATAACCAGACTGGGTAAGACCGGATGTCTTCTGGGATGATTTCTAAAGTTGGTCACTCGCCAGTCGGTAGGCTTAATGGTGAGGACCGTGGTTCGGAGCCCACGTTAAACAAACAATAGGTCCAGTCCACATAAACCCTCGTTGGTAAAAAAGAGAATTTAAAATATATATAAGAAAAACAATAACGAACACAACTATGTAATTTATTTTTTACCATTTGGAAATATATATTAAAGGAATCATCATTAAATAAATTACTGATTTTCTAAAACTTATATAAAGTAATATAATAAACTTTTATAAGAAAAAAATCAAAATAATTGATGCAAGGTTCAAAGTTTAAAATATCATATAGTTACATATACACATATCTTATTGCATTACTCATTAAACATCTTAATATTTATCGACGCTTTAAAATATTTACAAATGTACTGTTAATAATTCATAATTTATTCTATTTATGCTATGTGTTCCAAGTATGGATATTATCTATTTATTTTCATTTTAACTCATGCATATTTTCACTACTTCATTTATTTATTCATATAGTCATATCTTTGTACATTTCTCGCTTAAAATATATATTACAAAAACAATAAATTCACCAGGCTGATTAATATAACAATTTTTATCTAAATTTTTAAATGAAATTGCCTTGTTCTTTGCTTATTTATTTTACTCTTCGATGTCGCTCTTACTAATAGCTCATCATCTATGATTTTCATTTATTGATTTCTACTTTGTCCTATGTCCCACGTCCAACTAACAACTCACCAACAAATGAGAAATTACATTTGTATGGACTAACTTATAATTGTTAATATTCTGTAGAATATTCATTTTTACTTTTGATGTACAAATCAATATATTTATTATCTGCAATATTCAGTTAGTATTGAGGAATACATACTGATGTATTTTCTAGCACTCGTCTTGCTTTTTAATTAATCCAAGTACATAGGAAAAGTAGTAATAAATTAATTGTAAATTAAGATTGTACTAAGCGTATCTAAAAAAGATGTTATAAAAAAATGTTCAGTTTGTGCTTTGTTAAGAAATGCATTTACTAATGAAATCCGAAAGCAATACCATTAAAATTTATAGAAAAATCTTAACATCCATTAGAATTGTCGTACTAGAGATACGATTATATCTCCAGAACCATATCAATTAATAACAGCCCTTAAACAAGAACTTTTTTCTTCGTCAGATATCAAATTAAATCAAAAGCTGATTTTGAAAACCTAAATCTCTTGAAAGCAAAGAAAACGGACGATTCTTGTTATTATCGAATTTTGTTAATCTATGTTGAAAAGAAATTTTCACATATATCAGGTTTTTCTTTCACAGCTGTACATATACCTTCCGATAAAGCGGGTACATTAATTTGTTTTCTTTGCAAAAGATGTAAAATATAAGATAAAATCTTAAATTATTAACGATACCAAATTATCAAAGAAGGGCAACTTTCGCCTGAACTCAAATCGGCAACCACAATAACAGACCATTTTTATTAGTCAAAGGATAAGAACACAATTTTTTTCATAGAAATTGTTACGTTTTAAACTTCAGCAAACCTTGTTCAGTTCCAATGAGGGAGTATTTCCCAAAATTTTGGATTGCCTTATATTAAAAAAGAAATTCTTTAACGTTGTTTTTGATTTCAGATAATTATTATTTATTGTTATTTAATATTTATTATTAGAGTAACGTATTAGTATTATTTAGTAAAGTGAGATGAATGAGCTAGTTTAGATATATTCACGGCACTAATCACAAGCGAATATAATTTTTACAGAGTACAGATGTACTGAGATGCGGATTTTTGAAATTGTTAAACAATCAAAACTAAAAATTATTAATATATATATATATATATATCGATATTTCTCGTGGCACATCCCTATCACCAATGTCAATTCAAATACATTCATTAAAAGTTCCAAAAAGTTTTTTTAAAACATACATAACAGTTTAAATGGAATAATTTTTATTAAAATCCTATAAATTATACTATATATATATATATATATATATATATATATATATATATATATATATATATATATAGTATAATTATATATATTATATATATATATATATATATATATATATATATATATATATATATATATATATATATATATAATATTAAATAATTCTGATTCTATATTTCTAAAGTTTGGACAACTGCGGTAAGATGGCGCTCGTTGATATATATCTTTACTCTTCTATTCCATACTGTGTCATCTTTCTAAGGTGACGTTCACTGACACTTCCTTATAAGGATAACATAACCGCTATATTCAACGATTACTAAAAGTGATTGGACATTTAGTGTCACCAAATTTACTGAGATAAGCGTTGTTTTCTGGTTTGGTGCTTTCTTTATTTGTTGCTTTTGTAAATACTCGCCAAAGTAAGCAACGGCAAGGAAGTTACGCCTAGTGTACCACACTAGTTAAGTAATTATTGTGGAGAAAATTTAGGGCTTTAAAAATGTCTTACGCCTGTAGTATGTATTTTGCGGTTAAACAGTAATATTTTATAGCTTAAAATGTAACATTTTAGAGAATATATATGCAACTTTGCCTAAAACTCAAAGAGGTCAACCACTTGTTTTGGGTGGAGACCCAAAAGGAAAAAATTTTTTGTATACTAATGGAAATTCTGTAATAATTAGAAATATAGCGGTAAGTACGTTAAATACTTAAATGTTAAAAAGCCTATTAGTAACTATATAATAAAAACTTCTAAATACATATTTCTAACAAATAAGTATTTTTAGAATCCTGCTATATCTGATGTCTACACAGAACATTCTTGCCAAGTAAATGTTGCTAAATATTCTCCTAGTGGATTTTACATCGCGTCTGGAGGTTAGTTATTTCGTCAAATAATTCTATTTTAATTTTTATTAATGCATATAATAGAATATAATATAAAAAATAGATATAATATATTTGACATTTCACTAGATTAATTAATTTGAATCAACTTGATATATATCTTCATTTAAAAAATACATTTTTACCCTAAAAAGCCTTTTTCATAATAAGTAACAATTAATGGAGCTTTGAAATACACATTTAAAATGACTGTTTAACATAAGATTTCCAATCTTCACTAATTACAACAAAATTACTATGTAATTGGGTTACTGAATTTCACTGTAAACTACCATAAACAGAGCTGAAATGAAACCACCATCGAATTTATGTGCATTATAAATAAAATAAATCTAGCAGTTCCTAATAATTTGTCAAAATAAAACTGCTGGCATGGTTGATGCAGTAGTTAAGACGACAGGACGGCCTTCCTTTTTTGCAATAGCCGCGGGTTTGATTCCTGCTGGGACATAGTTGTAAATTTGTTTGCGATTGGCTATAATTGTAACAAGCTATAACTATAACAAGGAAAATCATCTCAGTCATGCCAGTAATTAGGTTCTGGTCTACAGACTGGATGTCTTCTGGGATGATCTCTAAGTTGGTCACTTGCTAGTTGGTAGGCGTAATGCCGAGGACCGTGGTTCAGAGCTTACAAAAAAGGAGACTTTAAAACATAACAAGAAAACAATGTTTCAATGAATGAAATGCTTTTTCAGATCAATCCGGAAAAGTTCGCATTTGGGATACTGTAAACAAAGAGCACATTTTAAAAAATGAATTTCATCCATTTGGCGGTCCAATCAAAGATATCGCTTGGTCACCTGATAATCAAAGAATGGTTGTTGTGGGTGAAGGCCGTGAACGTTTCGGGCACGTCTTTATGTCTGAAACAGGAACATCAGTCGGTGAAATATCTGGCCAATCAAAGCCAATCAATAGCTGTGACTTCAGACCCACAAGACCATTTAGAATCGTAACAGGTAGCGAGGATAATACTATCGCTGTATTTGAAGGCCCACCATTCAAATTCAAGATGACTAAACAGGTATATGAATTAATTTTAAGTTATATAATTTGTTAAATATTAATTAAGTTCAAAATAATATGCTAAAAGTACTATATGCATACTAGTGCTTACAAATAATAACAATCCTCATTTATATTTTATCTTATTTTTTAAAGATAAGATTGGGATATTTTTATATCATAGCCATGATTAATGATATTCCTGGAAGTGAATCATTTGTTTATTAAAATTAAACTTATATGATGTGGAACTAATTGGTATACAAAAATCTTGCTAATAGCCAGCGCTCGGGAGACTCATGAACGTGGCTATTCATTTATTACGTAAGACAATTTTTACCACATCTTAACCGTCTTCCCCTTATATAAGAAAAAATAAGGTTAACCCACTTCGCCGCATTCGATTTTATGCAGGACAAAGTATCATACAAAAGTATAAAGCAATAGAGACAACAAATTCAAGCAAACATTGTTTGATTTCAAAAATTTTAATATTTTAGTAAAAATAATTTATATACTGCACACCTTGATTGCGCTGCGAGGAAGGCTTCAAATTATAATTTTAATCCATTTATATAAGCTTACATAAGAAATGTAAAGTTTCACCCTAGTACCCCATATGAAAATATAAGATCCTCTTATAAGGTCAAACTTTCAAATCTATTTTGACCTAGTTGTCATTCTGTTCAGTTCCTCAAATCACTAAAATAGGGTTTCTCAATGAAGGGTGGCTCGATTGATGATATGGGATGAAACGAAATGCGATATGCTGAGTATTAACGATATAATTATTTATTTATATTCGAAAGGCCAGTGTATGCTGTTATGCCAGTATCCGATGTATGCCGTGATGCGACTGAATCATCCGGTTGAGTTTGTGCGATGATGTCAGTTGTGTTGATTATAAGGGAATTAGTGGATTGTGGTTGATTAGCATATACCTGCGACGCCAAAAAAACCCAGAAGAAAAAGTTTACCGAAGTCAAATCACAATTGGCGACCAATTCATATTACCTCCGCAAGAGATATACAGACCGCCAAATCGTAACGTCTTCCTTAGTTTTTTTGTGGATGTATTGTCACCTGGTGAATGTCGTGCAATATCATTCGCGATCATCCAAAAATATGCCTTTTTGTTGAGGTAATTTTCGGGTTAAAATTGGGGCTCTAACAAATACCGTTTTGATAATGCGTTTAATCATCCTGACTTTTGGCACTGCTCAATCATATGACTTATCATGGTGATTTGACATTAGTGACTGAATAATAGACAACAGTTTAACCAAACACTCGCTTGTTGAAAAACCCTATACATCTTTAGAATACTGATAGAGACTATTCAATTCATATTTAGAATATGTTTGCTTAATTTTATGAAAGGTTGAACCAATTAAATAAACTGATGTAAAACCGCGTTATTATAGGAACATTCACGTTTCGTACAAGCTGTACGATATTCACCATCAGGAAATTTATTTGCTTCTGCTGGTTTTGATGGCAAAGTTTTCTTGTATGATGGTGCTACGTCTGATCTTGTTGGTGAAGTAGGCAGCCCCGCTCATGCCGGTGGGGTTTATGGTGTAGCTTGGAGTCCAGACGGTAAACAATTACTTACTACGAGTGGTGACAAAACCGCTAAATTATGGGATGTAGAAACTAGACAGGTGGTATCTGAGTTTAAAATGGGAAATGCTGTTGAGGATCAACAAGTATGTTCACTGGATTTTTAAAATGTTTCCAAGAAGTAAGACGTTTTTTTATTGTAGGTGTCCTGCTTGTGGCAAAATGAATACCTTCTATCTGTATCTTTAAGTGGCTTTATTAACTATTTGGATGTAAACAACCCTGAAAAGCCCTTACGTATTGTTAAAGGTCATAATAAGCCTATTACAGTACTAACCCTAAGTGAAGACAGGGATTCCATTTTCACTGGTTCCCATGATGGGGTTGTTACGAAATGGAATACTAATACTGGTGAAAATGAAAAGGTTAATAATAAGTTATTTTGGGATACATTATTTGATATGTTAAGTGATTTGATTTTTAAATTAAATAGATTGATGGTGCTGGTCATGGAAATCAAATTAATAGCATGAGAGTTCATGATGGTACTTTATACACTGTTGGTATTGACGATAGCTTGAAACAAATTGACATCGAAGGTAATGCCTATAGACCACAAGATTTGAAATTGGGCTCACAGCCAAGAGGCATGGACATTCTCAAAGAACAAAATGTTATCGTTGTTGCTAGCGTTAACGAAATTACAGTCGTCAAAGACAATAGGAAATTAAGCGTGCTAAAAGTAAGTTATGAGCCTTCAGGCGTAAGCTGTTCTCCCAGAGGGCACGTTGCTATTGGAGGATCCATGGACAATAAAGTAAGTACCTATTCTGATTAATTCTTCAGTTTATTTAAATATTAACTGTAGGTTCACATATATGAACTGGATGGTGATAATTTGAAGCTTCTTCAAGAACTCGATCATCTTGGACCAGTTACTGATGTTTCATTTTCACCTGATGACAAGTATTTGGTAGCTTGCGATGCTAATCGAAAAGTTATCTTATACAGTACTGAAGATTATAAGGTAAGCTATGTTATTAAACACAGATTAACAAGATGTCTCAAAAGAAAGTTTATGTTAAATTATGGATGTGACTATTTTAGTTTTATTGTAATCATTTTTTAATTTGGCGCATCTCCAATAATACTTTTAATTACTCAGGCAGACCTTATTGTACTTTAAAAATGGAGATTCCATTAGGTGCTTTTCGTCATATTTTGCTTTTTTACTTTAAGATGAAGCTCGTCTTATTTTGCTTTTTTACTTTAAGATGAAGCTCGTCTTGACCGTCTAATTGTTGAAAAATTACTGAAATGTTTAAAAACATAGAGGAAAAAAACATACGCCTCGCGATATAGCTGCAGCATTAAACATCGACTATAAAAAAAACTTTTGCACCCGTTACATAACTGACATGAGTTTATAGTGAAACATATAATAGCCTAGATTTCTTTTATGAATCGTTATTGGGACATTCGCATTTAGTTACTTTCTACAGTTTTTAATGGTTGCTTTTTTCGGGTTCATTTAACACCAGTAACCATAGTTCTACTTATCTACGTGTTCATAAAGATGGAAATGAGCTTTATCTGAAAACTCACTTCTATTGAGATGTCTTTTAATCATACTAAATGTTTTAATTAATTAAACTCGCATCATATAAAAAGTATATCAGCTTTTTTTTTATTACATTCGTTTGGATAGCTTGTAAGTATTCATTTTAGGTTAAGGTTTATTTCATTTTCTTCGATAATAATCTGTTTTTACTTAGCCTGCCACTAAACAAGAATGGGGTTTCCATAATGCAAGAGTAAATTGTGTAGCATGGTCTCCAGATTCCTTGTTAGTAGCTAGCGGAAGTTTGGATACCAGCATTATCATTTGGTCTGTTGAAAAACCTGCCAAGCATATTATTATAAAAAGTATATTGGCAATTATGTTACAATTATTTAATTTCTAATTATCCCATTATTTATTCAGATGCCCATGCTCAAAGTCAAATCACCAAGTTATCCTGGGTGGACAATACCACTGTAGTTTCAGTAGGACAAGATTGCAACACAAAACTTTGGACAATAACCCCCTTCTAGTCACTGACAACAATACAATATTATTTTTTACAGTATATATTTATTTTAACCTTTGTTTTGCACTGCATTTAATTATGTGATTTCATTCTTTCAATTTAATTTGTAGTATTTATTGGTGAGCATTTTTGTGAATTTTGAAGTTTTTTCATGAATTTTTTCTAATTGCTTTTTGGCTTATTTTACACTGATTTTTCTAAGATGAAAACATTTTTTGTTCCTATATTTATATAATTATATATTATACTAAAATGTATTTTTTAAAAGTTAAATTATATATATACGGTTTTTATACATGAAAACATTATTTTTTCACTGTCATTTTGAGTGGATTTGGTTTTTAAACTTCTTGGGTGTGCTAATACTAATAGAACAGTATGGATAAATGAAGGATTGTTTAATGTATATGAACTGAAGAATTTATGTATAACAAAATATTTGTCAAATAAAAGTATTATTACATTAAATAAAAGAATAAATTTTTATGTTATCCAAAATAACAAAGAAATATTATGTTGTGGCCACACATAAACAAACAGTAGCCGGCTTCGTTGTTGTAGTGTTCAAGGCGGCAGGATGGTCCTCCACTGTTGCGATAGTTGCGGGTACGAATCATGCTGGAACATGGATGTACTTTATGTTTGTGATAGTAAATGTATTCATAGCCAATGGGTCACGTCAGTAACCAGGCTGGTAAGACCAGATGTCTTCTGGGATGGTTTTTAATTTGGTCACTGGTCAATAAATCATAATGCTGAGGACCATGGTTCGGAGCTCACGTTAAACTGTAAGTCCAGTCCAGATAAACCCTCTTTGATAAAAAGACTAAAATATTTAGGAAAGAGTGAAACACTGAACATAGACTGTAAGAATTGTCAGAATAAGTTATTTATTTTTACTTGTTATTGAATTAATAAAACTTAAATCCGTGTTTATTAATGTTTATAAATAAATCTCTCAAAACTACATATATTAAAAATTAAACTATCATCTTATTATATAGCATGAACTTTTTGGTTCTAGATATCAGTCATGCTCTGAATTTTATTGGTGAATTAGCATAATAGGTACCACGCTTTTAACAACGCTTAGGACCCTGTTAAGTTTCTAGAAATTGTGTTAGGAAGAATACTAAATAGCGCCATTTCAATAGCAAATGGTCTTAAATAAAATTGAATCGTGTCAATCCGTTTTACTCTATAAAAGTAATAAGTTAAAGTGATTCACTTTATTGATAATCCTGATTTACTGTCAAACTGTTTACTGTATCGCCGTTAAACAAGTTGCCTCTTCTTTCCATAAAATATAATAGTTTTTAAATAAATTAATATTTTTGTATCTTAAACCCTTTTATATTGGATGGTGGATTGAAAGTGTTCAAAGACTGCTAGCCATGAACTAAACTAGGAATTAAATTTAATTTCGAAAATATTTCTAGTGCGTAGATTTCTGGAACAAACATTGTAGTTTAGAGTGTAATGTTATCAAAGGCGGGTTGAAATTGCCGCGAACTAACATAAACTACTGAAATTTGGAGAGAAGCTTACACAGACTGAATGGCCACCAACGGCAGATTGTAGTAACTAAGTTTCTCAGCTGTAGACTATTGGAATCTGCAGTCGCCAAAACTTACGAAACCATTTCATACAATGATACCTTGGAAATTTGGATACAAACAGTGGAATTTTGAAGATCAATAAAAGCCAAGTGCTACTCAAATAAGCTGTCCAGAATAGACAACTACCACGTACATTCTTTGGAAAGGAGGTGTTATATCATGTAACTATTAATGAGCCTAACTAAGAAAACTGTATTTGAAGATGAAGCGGTGTGCTTATAGTAAAATTGCATGGTAATGGTCTATACACTTTAGTTTATGTTCGAATGAATATATTAAAATCCTCAGTGTCGTTTTCTATCGCCGTTCAATTTTGCACCGAATAACTTAAAAATATATACGATCTAGAAAATTTTTCTGTGTAGAGCAATGTCAAAATCATTGAATTTGACATTCAGGTTAGGTTGTTTAACAGTTGTTTATATTTATACTTCACATTTTCACCAATAGATATCGTTTATCAAAATAGATTCAATTGCATAATAACATATATATATATATATGTATATATATATATATATATATATATATATATATATATATATATATATATATATATATATATACATAATATTGATAATTGATATGCAATTAAACAAACAAGACAATCTTATTTACAACTAGGTTATTTGTTACATTTGCTTTTTTATAATTTTGTGACACTATAAATGTATATGACCAGTAACCATTTATTTAGCTAGAAGTTAAATCTTTCATATATGTAAATATATCTAGGTTCTATGAAATAAAAGATAAGTATTTAATTAAAAGAATATATTTCCTTGTTAATTATTCTTTTCGTACTATTCATACTTGTGGAAAAAAACACCAACAGCATTAGCCAGGTTCAACCATGGCAAGAATTGATAGATCGAATATTTTCAGCGTTGTAAAATAAACATATAAACTTGATTTGAACTAGAGATTTATACGCTATCGGGTTTCTTTCTTTTTCTCGTGAGGTATTCTTCGGGGTGTCGGTAGGAAACATGCTTTCGCAATGCATCTCGGCTTCGAGACACATGAGGACACGACTGGCAAGCGTGGTAAGCCTCTTCATGAGTTTCCATATGCACTCTTAGATTATATTGATTACTGAGATATTTCCCACATAAAAAGCATTTACAAGTCTCTGAAGTTTCCTTCGGACTTGACTGCTTTTTGGTGGATGGAATGGGATATGGTAGTGTGTCCTCTGGCGTGCATGGACTTGCGTTTTCTGGTGTCGCTAAGAATTGAAAATTATATTTAAGTCCATCTCTTGAGGTATGATAAAACCTACCTCGTTGGGGTTTTTCCCAAGTAGGCGACGATGACAGTCGTTGTCTTTTGCTATCAGTCGATAAGTTAATTGCCGTGCTGTAACCAGTGCTGTGTCGCTTGAATGTAATACTGCTAGGAACATATGTACTATTTTCGAATGTTTTTTCTTTGTCATATGAACACTCTGTTGATGTAGTCTCTTTCAGTTCTGTTTTCGTTGATTCGGTTCGATCACTAGATGGAATGCTTTCAGCAGATACGTCTTTTTCAGGTACCTACAAATTGTTGTATCACCAGTGTTTTAGCACACTTTAATGAATATCATGCTTACTTTCATGTCACAAAGTCCTTGGATTTTCAAAAGTTTGGCTACAGATAGCAAATTCGGCAGTTGATCTTTTGAAACTACACACTGACCTCTGTACATAAAGGCTAACATAGCCCGTACATCTTCTATACTAGCGTTGTGTAAAACCACAACTGGATGTTGTGTATGCTTCATCTCCTAAAAAAACAATAGATATGGTTCATAAAGTTATACATTACTAGATGATAATCTATAGAACATATATAATCAATATTCTTCTCATTTGGATGAATATAATTAAATTACATTAATCAGTAAAACACTAAACTCCTTGGATTCTTAATAATATTTATACAAAAATGTCCTGCATCCTACTTTTAATATCAATAAAAAACTTGCAACGAGGTTAATATTCCTTAAAACTATATTACTAAAGAATATTATTTTGGAACTTTGTGTTATTATTGTTATAGATAATAGGAATTAATTTATCTTTCAGAATCGACGCAAAACTAATAATTTTGTGTTATTATAATTGAAGCAATGCAATAATTAAATGTATTATCAAATAAGTTCTAAATATTTAATATAATCTAGCTATAGCCAATACAAAATTACAAAGCATTTTATCTCAGAACATGATAAATATGTGTTCCTGAGTGATTTGTTGTGAAAAATAATTTCAATACAAAATTTATTCGTATATATATACATTTCCCAACGATTAATTTTTAGTTTTTGGAAAACCTTCAAAAAGGTAATTTATCCTAATATATTGTTTACTATTATTAAAGAGATATTGTGGAGAATTAATGAAGTTACACGTTGTTATTACGGCAATGTTATATACAATATATAACTATTATAATATTATTTTGAATTAAATAATATAATAGTAATAAAATATTAATAAATGAATGATATCTTGAAGTGGAATACGTCAGTTTGTTCTTTCATAAACTTCAATTCAAAAGGGCGCGTGGGCTAAATGATGGCTGTCAAAATATTTGAAATTTTAAATATCTAGTATGTTGTAGAATGAAAGGGTTTTAAAATAGGATTCGCTAGATAAAATAACCTGAAAATCGCAAGAGACATCTAAAAATACAAAACGTGCAGCTCTGATATATTTTTAGCCAAGTCGCCTGAGTCAGAGTGTCGGCTTTTTAGCGTACCGCATCTTCTCACAAACTATAAAAAATAAACATAACGCTTACCTGAAATAGCTGGAGGAAATACACACTACACATCGCGAGTATGATTTTGTGGGCCTTGATGTGCTGTGCGCCCACCGATATCGTAACGTCGCTCAAAATGTCGTTATCCAATAAATATGGCAAATTTTGTATTAACGTTGTTTCGTGGTAATGCCATTTTAACACAAACTGGTCTGTCATCGTGTTTCCCAAGTGGTCAGTGTGCATGATAAGGGAAAAACCAGCGTACTGGGCCAACAGTCGAAAATTATCCAGGCCTGCTATTATTAGCGGTTCCTGGAGAACAAACAGGTGCCAGAAAATTTCGTAACGAATTGATATTTTACTTATCCAAACGGGGAAATAAACAAGAGACACGCTAAATATTCATATTTACCTGTGTTAATGATTAAAAGATAAATATTTCACTCGTGTTTTAATTTTCTATGTTCATAACAGATGGTGCCAATTCAATTTTGTAGTCTAACCAAACCCCCAAACTGTTTGACAATTCATTCTAATATATAAATTCGAAATAATTTTAGGAATATGAATCACCGTTTTTTTTTTGTTCAAAATAAAATATAACTTACATCAGCGAAATGGAGAGCAATGAAATAAGACATGTTCAAAATACAAGCAATTCATGTTTATTTTCAGCTGAAAGATAAGGTTAAGTATAGAATGAATTGATTAGTATATTGATTTTAAGAGACATTTTATATATCTAAAATTAATATTTTTTTGTATTAGGTTCGAATATTGACACTTCTCAATTGGGAAATAAGTAATGCCTCTATAAAAGAAGCATCATACAATTTAGGTCTAAATACATACATTTTAAAAAATATGTTAATGTCATTAAAAAACATTAATTAGGATCCTCAAATATATTAAACATTAAAAATGTCCTCACTTAAATTTTGATTTTAAGTAGTTTTAAAAAATGTTTTTAGACATAATCAATTATTTCATTATAACAAAGATAAAGTGCTACAATCTAATTGTAGATAATATAACTAAATTCTTCATGTTTGATTGAGACTTTTTGAATATGGAATAAACATAAATTATGATAATAATGAAATATGAAATGTCCTCTTAATTGCTATATAATATTAACGACATAAAGTAGCATCAATTTGTTCCAATGAAGGAGCAATCAGTTTTAATTTTCTTCTGTACATTGGATCTTCAGCAACAGGATTGCGCTCTAAATATACTGTAGATATTTTTTTATTTTCTGCCAAATTATTGACGGTATTCCAATCACCAATTTTATTATCATTTAACTGAAATTATACACATTTTATAGAACTGTTCAAACTAACTGCATTTTATTTCTTACCCAAAACTCAGTTAAATTTTCTAGCATGCCAACATTTTCAATACCAGTAATCTGATTTTGTGCCAAATCAAGTGTCTCCAAATCCTTCTGTTCAGATAAATTTTCAATTTTTGTGATCCCATTTTCGGAAATATATAATTCTGTAAGTTTCGTTAATTTGTCCAAATTTTCAATTTTTGTTATTCTATTACTTTGCAAGCTTAAACATGTAAGGTTTACGAGATGATCTAAATTTTCAATTTTAGTAATCTTGTTTTTTCCCAAAAACAATGACTTCAGTTCTGTTAAACCATCCAGATTTTCAATCTCCTAAAATTAAGAATTTCAACACGTATACATTTTTAAATAGTTGTTTCATAGTATTTTAATACTTACCCTTAATTTATTATCACCAAGTTCTAATAATGTTAACTTAGATAAATGGTTTAAATTTTGTACTTTACTTATCTTATTAGATGATAAATATAGCTTATTCAAATTAGTAAGATTGTCTAATCCTTCAATTTCACGTATTCTGTTAAATGATAAATCTAATATCCTAAAATATTAATTTAGATATCTAATATGAATAAATTAATATAATTTATTAACATACTCTAAATTAACCAAGGCATCTAAACCTTCTATCTTTGATATTTGATTATCATACAGTTCCAGCTCTTTTAGTGTTGTTAGAGTACTCAGATTTTCAATTTTGGTTATTAGATTCCATCTTAAATATAATCTTTCAACTTGTCTCAAAGGTTCCAAATTTTGAAGTTTTCCAATTCGCCCATGGTTTAAATCTAATTCTAAAGTATCAGGATCCACTATTATTATGTCATTAACAGTTAGAGAATGATTTTCAGATTCCTCTTGGTTTTGAGTACCTTCAATATAATTAGTGAGTAATCAAAATAAAAATAAAAAACATAATGTTAAATTATTTAGAAACATGAATAAAAATTATAATTACCTTGATCTTCCATATCATCTTCAATTTTATTTGGCACTGGCATGTTTAAGATATATGAGTAATAACAATATTAATACTAATAAATAATCTTTTAAAAATTAAAAAAAACTTATGTGAGATATTTATCTATGTCAATAATAATATGTCATATATTTGAACTACTAAACTTACTTTTTATGACGATTCAGTAGTTCTACGATATTTAAAAACTATCATATACATTATTTAATCAGTTATATTTTTAAACAATTTAACAAACGTTCATTTGATGTAATTCATAAAAATAACAGAAATTTTTAGAAACTATTTTACAATATATTATGTAAATATGAGTTCAAGCTTTTAAATTTGCCGCCTAATTTTGGCGCTAGTGTTTTACGGTATCGTTTACTTTTTCCTTGCGCTTGCGTTTTCATTCTCTTTTGGATTAGTTTCCATCTTGGTCACATGTGAGTACATATTTTTTTCTGAATTTGTTTAAAATATGTGGTATTTTTGAGTTGATAGTGTTTTAAAAATATCAGTAAAAGTTTGTTTTCATAATTAGTAGTGCAAATAATTTTGACAATTTCTTATCTGCTGTAAAATCCATCTTTTCGGCCGTTTGACAGGGCATGATTTAGCTGTCTATTCGCGCCATGTTGCCTTAATTGTAGATTTCCAAAAAGAAAATAAGTGTTTTTTTATATATAGGTAGCTAAAATATATATTCTAATAGCTTATTCTTACATATATTCTAACGGAAAGTGGTTGTCCTCTAAAAGACATGTAAGACATTTTCTTTTGTCAGAATAAATAATGCGGCTTCTTTGTGGACCACATGTACCTATGCCGCGTGTGCAACTAGCTTTTTATCACATTTTATGATATATAATATTATCTTTACTACTAACAATTACCTTACTGTTTATTTAGTTTTAAAGGTCTGCCATAAATAACTTATTATACCATGGCTGATATTGATGACACCCACTTCGAGACTGGAGACTCTGGGGCCTCCGCAACCTATCCTATGCAATGCTCTGCGCTGCGTAAAAACGGATTCGTCATGTTGAAAGGGAGACCCTGTAAAATTGTAGAAATGTCCACCTCCAAAACTGGAAAACACGGACATGCCAAAGTTCACTTGGTTGGAATTGATATTTTCTCAGGTACACAAAGTTTTCTTCGCTTCTATTGAGTAGTATATGTGAAATTGCATTGTGTATATTAATTATATTGTATCTTTTAATGTATATAAGATACCTTTATTAGTTCATGGTTAATTTTTGCTTAATTTTTCTTAATATATTGACCTACCTAGAATTAGTAAAGTGCTGAAGAATTGTAAAGTTGGTATTGCAATTTTTGTTTTGACTTTAGTTAGTAGATAATGCAATTTTATAAGTAAATTGGAAAAAGGTGCTGATGTTTATAGTAGAGTTATATAGTACCTCATTAATTATTTCCTTCATTTGCAATATTCTAAAGTTAGATTTATTAAATTTTGTTATTCAATCTGTCATGAAAATTGAAGTAAGTCATTGATTTTTGTCTAATCAATAATTTGGTGAGGTCA
This sequence comes from Rhynchophorus ferrugineus, assembly GCF_030347505.1. NCBI lineage: Eukaryota > Metazoa > Arthropoda > Insecta > Coleoptera > Curculionidae > Rhynchophorus > Rhynchophorus ferrugineus. The sequence goes on along the minus strand of NW_027472580.1, from coordinate 38,185,904 downwards.
AGGATGAGTGCCTATGAAGTTGTTTATGCTCAATGATTAAAATATAGCATTAACAATAACAAGAACATAATGATGAAAATATAAAATGATAACAAGGAAGACACTGTCACTCACATTTTAATTAGTCTGTGTCTTTTAGTGCTTCAATTTTTAACATTTCTGTTATTAGTGTTAGTTCATCCCATACTAGTCTATCTGCAAGATTATACATCGATAGTTTATAAGAAGCAATTATAATTTAAATATTTCTAACTTTTTATAGCCATATTTATTAAAATTGTGTGTTTAATTTAATTTTTACTATAATTTAAGTAATTATACCAAAGCTTACTTTCTATAAATATGCAAAATTGAATTTCAGGCAAAAAGTATGAAGATATTTGTCCATCTACACACAATATGGATGTGCCACATGTAAAACGTGAGGATTACCAGTTGACTGACATATCTGACGACGGTTACCTCTCTCTTATGTCTGATAATGGAGACCTTCGTGAAGATCTCAAAGTTCCAGAAGGAGATGTGGGCACCTCCCTAAGGGCCGAATATGATGCTGGCAAAGATATATTATGTACTGTATTAAAATCATGTGGCGAAGAAGTAAGTTTTATTTTAAATTATTAGTTTATTCCTTTTATATATGTTATTTTTAATATATTAATATTTATTTAATGTCATATTCAAGATATATGTTATTTTTAACAATCTATTTATTAATTTTTAGGTAGTAATTGCAGTTAAGACAAATACTGCTTTGGACAAATAATGGCATGGAAAACAGGGGAGGTCCATTACAGCGAAAATTATGAAACTATTATCTACCAAGTCCAGAGGTCCTCTCCTTTACAATAAGCTATTCTTTATATTTGTATTGGACCAGTTGTAACAGCTTACTGTAAACTACACCGTATAGGCAGAGAATAACGTCAATACGATGTTCCATTTTACATCTTGTACTTTTATTTGTTGGCAAATTTTTTGCAACAGCTATAATGTTCAATAAAAATAATTTAATTTTAACTCTATGTAAATTTTTTTAAATCATTTTTTTACCGTCTATGGAACCACCTTACTCTGCCAAATGATTCTCAATATTTCATTTCGCTGGTTACTTTTATCATTATTTACGATTTAGTTGGGGCAACGAATAAGGTGATTCTATCCTAACTTGTTGACATAATTTAATTAAATAAAATATAGCATTTTTAAAGACTTGTTTTGATATTGTTTAGAATAAGTTACATTTACAAATTTAACCATTTAATTGGTTGGCAATACTTTTTACTGGAATTGGTTAAAAAATATAAACTTCAATCCATGTCGGACTTTCATTCTTAGTTTTTCCATATGTTTATTTTTGATACGCTTAAAATGAGATTCCAACCAGTAACAAATAGATAACATTAGAAATCAGATTGTGTTTTTATTTACTTATCTTGAAATTAGTTATTAAGATATATTCTTTAAATAATCTATTTGAATTTATTGTTGATTGACAGAAGTAATTTGCTTTCACAGTAATTTTTTATTGAATATTTAATGTCTATAGATTATTAAACTTTAAAAGAAATTCAATAAGCGCACGCTATGTAATGTGATAACACTATAATTGTAAATATTTTGCATTTTTTGTCAAAAGTTTAAAAATTATTTCTTAGGATATTACTACATATTTATTTAAATAAAATATATAACACAAACTGTGTTATTAAAACGAACACAAGTTTCGCTTCAATCGATAATTTCTATCCAGGCATTGTTCCCCTAACATTCAATTGTCAAAAAAATTATAATTGTCGAATGAATATAGTAATCACTAAATCATGTTTAGGAATATTTTTTTGTAACGGCATATCAATACGAAGATGCACATTTTCTTATCATAATAATTTTGATGAAGAAAAAGAGATAATTCTTGAGTGCTGAATGGACTGTTTTCTGTTAATTTGGCAAGTGGTAGCGTAAAATTTATTTTGTATTCCAATGTTATTTTGGCTAGAATGGAATAACGATCATAATTTATTTTTAATCATCTTTTATTATTAGATTCTAAAAGTAATCTATGAAATGTGCAACATATTAATGATAAAGTGACATATAATTATTAATTGTTATAGTCTTTTTAAATGAAATTATAATTTTATTTATATTTTTTTTCATATTTAGTTTTGATTCCTAGGGGATATATGTTTTAGCTATACTTATATATTTCAAACATAACTGATTCCGGTAAAAATTTAAGATTTTTTACACGCCTATTAAGTATCATTTTAAAACACTTTAAAATGAAACGTTGCTGCGGTACCCTGTGGACTTGTATTCTGGTCACTTTTTTATCAAAATGATTCCAGATGTTAATAAGCTCTTCATCAATATTTGTTTCTTAAATTTTTGATAATTAAACTTCTCTTATATGCCTTTTATGATTAAATTTCAACTTATTTGTAACAAGTTTTTGAAATGCATTATTTGTAATGTCAAATTTTGTTTCCTTAAATCTGGGATCTAAAAATGCAAGTTATCTACATAGTACTATATACATATATACAGTGAGTGTCTTTAGGTTGACACAATAGAAAACGCGATTAAATAAATTAAAAGAAAGATTTAATATTATAATTTTTTAATATCAAAGCAATGCCTTGAATCAACATGGAAAGAATACTGACAATTTATTTCTGCCGGTAGGTTTAATGCCGAGAACCGTGGTTCGGATCCCATGTTAAATAGTAGGTCCAGTCTAAACAAACCTTCGTTGGTAAAAGGAAACTTTAAAATATAACAAAAAATATTTGTACTAAATTATTTTACTCTTTTTGTAAATCAAAATGGGTTTATTTTTGCATCATTATATCACTAATCAGTCATAATTATTAAAAATAAAGCGTTTAAAAGCGGCTTTATTAATTATTATCTACAATATGAACAAAACATAAAATTATATATTAATATTAGATGACCCGGCCAACTTAGAATCATTTTCACATTTTTTCTGACGATAACAATGGCCCTTCTGATTTTCGGTTAATTAAACATAAAAGTCTACTTCTGGAGAATCTCTGTATGGGCACAAGGGTTGAGTCTTCAACGTTGCTAGTTGTTGAAAATTATGTGTATATTTGAAGAATAGTGTATAATCAAATAAATTATTTTGAATTCACAAGTAAACTTCATCATCATAAAATCTAGTATATCTGTTGAGGCCCAAGTTAAAATATTTTAGTATATATTTTCGTCCCCTATGATTTAAAAAATGTAATGTGAAGAAAGTTTTATATAAACATCTTTTACTTAAAAAAATGTTGGAAAGAACAAAGAGAAAATTACACAATATCTAATTATTTATCAATACAAAAACACTACAATAACAAACCAATGTTATAGTTTTTGTAAATTATTCTTATATTTGAAGAGTATAATATATATTCTGGAATTCACAAATTAACCTAAAATCTCACTTAAAACTCAAGTTCAAATTTAACTAAGTTTACCCTCTATTATTTTAAGCTAATTATTATATCTAAGTTATTTGACCTTTTATAAATATATTTAACTTTAAAAAGAAAAAGAGATAATGAAATATAAAACAACAAAATGTAAGGTAACAAATATAATTTATTTATCAATTTTTAAAAACGCAAGCATCCATTTATGTTTAAAACTACTTGAAAACATATTTCTTAAAACTTGTTTCTTGTTGAATTTTAATACTGTGGATTGACTATATGATCAATGAGCTGTGATTCTGATGAGATATCCTTATATAAAGGAAATCGAGTCATATTTATCGGTAAGTTTACTTTCACAGAATCAACTATTCCTAAAATATGAATAATTCGGTGTAGCACTGAATCCACTTTCCAAAATTAAAATGAAAATAAAATGTACATGCAAAGTTTTACTAAATAATCTGAGATGACAATGTAAAACGGTACAATGTAAAACTTTGTTTGCAATAGGAACTTTGTTGGTTATAGGAACATCTGGACTGAAGTTATTGAGTCAAGTAATTAACGATAAGAATGAGCAGAAAGGGGGATAATGGCTGAACGAGTACAAACTTTACCATTACCTTCTGGAGTTTGTTCTACTAGGCACTACAAATATAGTAAGACAATTTAGAAATTAATGGTAACAATTATGAACAAAAATGTGACTCCTTCAGTTTACCTTCTATATCATTTTGATTTTGATCCACTTCCATTTATACATATTCTGGGCTCGTGGTATCATTTTCACCATCACTAAATTGTACACAAGTACTTAAAGGAAAGTTTAAATGTATCACAAAAATGTCTCACATGGTAACGATCATAAATCTGTTTCATGTTTAATCAAACCAGTTTAGGATTTTTAATGTTTTATATTCATTTCTTAAAGATCGCCAGATATTTTTTTAACTGAAAACGATGATGCATTTCCTCAGTATCTGTGCATCCGGGCACACAACACTTCCTAGAACGAGATTGCATTTCAACTACCGACTTATATATACGTATATACTAATAAAAAAAAATGTAATGTATAAACGTTATAAAAAGCTAACCACCCTGTTCTCTATATAGGGCACATTTAAAATGTCATGCAAAATAAACAAACCATAAGATGAAATGAATGAAACCGTCGCGACTCTAGCATAGCAACTAAAACAAGTATTATGTTAAATGTAGCGACATCTACATGTTGGACGTCGCGAAACATTTCGCCAAAATTTCCTATGAAGTTAAATCTTTATTTCTCTATGGTTGTAGTACGCTATAGTAGTACGTTGGATTGGATCTCTCGATGACTTGTTAATGGCAACGTCGCATAGAAAAACCGTACAGGCGGAAACTACCGAGATAGCTACTACTTATATCGTCCATTACACTATTCTTAACACATGGCTCTTCATATCACAATACAGTCTGTACTGAATGAACTGTCAATCGTATGATATAACATATATATGTTATCATAGTGTGCGAAACAGCGTTGTTATAATGGAAAAGAAAATTGTTGTATAGCATCCAATATATATATTAATATAGTAATAATTTAATAAAAGTATAATGCAAAATAATATAAAAAATGATACATTAAAATGTACTATTAAAACAATTTAAAATATAGCCTAAATATAATTGAACGGAATCAATCATTTGACATATTCTTTAATTTTAACTGGCGAATTAATTAACTAATTGATGATAATATAGATAGTATAAAAAATTAATACATAATTATATTATTACTTTTTAGACGTTTGTACGTGTAACAACCGCTGCAACTTATGGTGTGTATAGACCACAAAACACAGAGGAGTTAGAAGTGTATCTCCCATATATAACCTGTGAGCATTAATTTGCCACCAGAGGGCACCGACTGACAATTTGGATAGCGGGAAATTGAATAAAATAAATATTTATTGAATATGTATTGAAAATAGAAATAAATATTTGAATGAAATAAATATTGAAATAAAATATTTTATTAATAAAAATGCAATTTAAGCTTAAAAATAAATTTTATTTATATATATGTATAATTTTTTATGTTTAATGACAATATATTATACTAACAATACATTAAAACGTAATATAACATATTTAACACAAAACTTATACTTTTAAATGTATAAAATTTAATAAACTATAGAATATGGAACATTTTATATTATATTAAATATAACTCCGCCAAATATAGAGTACAGTACAATATATATGTTGAAGACTATTCATTTTGAAATGTTTTTTTATACTTTCTTTTCCAAATATTTATTGTAACTATATGATTGTACATAATCCATATAGGCTGTTATACTTAAATATTACAATAAAAAATGTTTCATTTTTACCTTTTGCTATTCTGTTCACTTTTCTCATCCACCAAAACAAACAACACCTAACTATTATCTTTATAATTATGTCACGCTCAGAATGCTCAAAACCTTTAGTTGTTTTGAAAAATACAGGCATTTGGTGATTTAAGATATTGGACAGACTGCTTGTTAAGTTTTGTGCATAATCTGGGAATTCAATAGAACAGTCAAGATATTATTTTCCAACAAATTTAAAAAAATTTCTGGCTTGGTTGAATTGCATCTATCATACTGCCGGGCTTTAATAACTTCACTGTTCCACTTCTTCATTGTTCTTCACTCAGGCATTTCCTAACAGATTTGAATCAATGTTTTCTTTCTTCTATGCCATATTTAAAATGGAGGCTTGTTATAGTTTACAAATCAGTTGCAGATACTTAATATCATAAAAGACTTACAATGTAAATAACAAATGGAAACCATATCCCTGTTAAGCAATGCTCTTCTACATTTCAGTTTGTAGTTATCCTGTGTAAAATGTACATTATAAACCCTTTTGCTCTAATTTAAGACCTTACAAGAGATTCCCATCAGTTTCTCATTATTTATAGCTAAAAGCCATTTTTAACATAGAGAAGTATCCCTAGGAAAGCTGGGTATTTTATTTGAAATGGTACTACATCCAGGGACGCAACACTTGAAATGTCTTAAGAATTAAACAAATCATTTTCACTAAAAAAGAACCATAAAAACACAGTTAACAAAATAAGAATATTTAACACGTGAGTTCATAAGTTTTTTAAGTTTGCTTTGTCAGCAATTAAAGAGACGCTTTCAACAAAAACTTTGTCAAAAAAAATTAAACCGAAATTCTTTGTATATAAATCAAATTATTTCTATAGGAAGTCCAAAATATCCAGTAAATTTTTTATTATTTCCACCAAATATAAACATACGTACACTACGCCTTCTTATTTTATCGAAGAGGCTTCTGAAAGCAGAAAGTGTTAAATTTCAGCTTTGCTACCATATTTATACCTCGAGCGACCTGGTGGCAAATTAATGAACTAAAATTCTATATCGTATGCGCACATTTAAGATACCTTTCTAAATTCTCAATATTTTGTGGTACAGACTTGAGCATTCGGCGCACAGAAAAGAAAGTGTGCAGGAAATTGGACTACGTTTTGTCTTATTTTCATCATTGCGCCAAATCCTCTCGAACAAACCGAATATTCAGGTCTGTACCAGGGGTGTGCAACTGTAATGGTAAGTAGTGGGGCAAAGTTTCGCTTAGTCCAGTCATTGGCGGCGCTGACAACGCGAATTTGATTGGTTAGTTTAAAATAGTTATGTAGAAACCTGTAAGGAAAATACTTTGCTTTGATTGGTATGCCATATGCCATTTCGCCTGATTATTTTGTGACGTCATATTTATTGGCCAATAGTATTTAAATGAAAATCAAATTTAAATTTTAAAATTAATTTATTAAAATAAAATTCTATACAAATATACATAAGTGTAAATAATATAAATATATATAAACAAAAAACAAAAAAACAATTATGAACTCATTTCTAGGCAAAATTAAAATATCTATAATTCCTCTATAACGCCTTCCCATATATGTTTAGTGCCATCAATTTTATGGGATCTATTAGAGTTCTAACTTATATTGATAATATTGAACGTAAACTTTAAATCATTCCCTGTTGATGTTACATTAACTTCATTAAACCAAAAATACAATCACACCTCATAATAACTTAAAATTTGGTCTTGAAAATCATTATGGATTGGACAGTTGAAACACTAAAAATTTATGTGTTTCTTAAAGATATTTAGATTTTAGAGTATTTAATCTGTGGAACTACTTAATATAGAATATAGACAAATATTGCAAGTTGTCTCTTTTTCAGAAGTTTTGTTAAATAGCCTGAAATAAGACTAAAATACATTATTAGACTCTTGTTTTCCTCAGAGCAAAATTCTCTGGAACTGAAAATATGGACTCAACTGGTGATTTAACAACCTCAAGTGGTACTAGATCTCCCGTTAAAAAAGAATATAAGTTATCTACCATTTTCATCTTCTTCACAATTTTCTCCGGGAGAATGATGTGAAAAAATTGAAGTGATGAGCCCTTTTAAAGATTTGTCGAACATACTAGGGGAAGGATGCTGTTTCTACCTCCATGATCTCTAATAGATCCAACAAAATTCTTTAAGCAATCTTGGTTACGATTTGTTAGACAGATGTAGTTATTTGTAAATTTAGACAAAATAGATTTCTTTAAGGTAATAAATCCCCTAAAAGTAGCAATTAAAATTTTAATTGATGGCACTATAACAAATATTTTCGTGGAAAAGAAAGTTTCGTAAAATAAGTTGTGGAAAAGAAAGATGAATGACGCAAAGGACAATATAATATATATATTGTCTTATGTGATTTTGTATTTTAAATTAATGTATTAGGAATCTTAACAGACAGGATCTGACACAATTTTAATTAGATAAATAGCCTTAATGTCATTTCATAAATAGAGATGTTGTATTTAATACGGACCTAACCAAATACACATTTTTTTGCAGCAAAGGAATTTAAATATTTTTTCTTGCTAATAATTTGTTTAATGTAATTAAAAAACAATTAGGGTATTAATTCTGTTTTTTTTATAGACGATTGCAGGCAATGCACATATTGCATTTATTACAATGCAATATGTACAAAATAAATTTCAAAATTAAAAAAAAAAATTTTTAAACGATATACCAATATATCGATTTTTGGTATCGCTAATCCCTACCACCAGATACAAAAATATATGGATATTTCGATTAGACCCAACATTACTATATATATATTTATCGATTCTTATTTACATTCTGTATACAAAGTTTACGTCTTATTTGCCTAGATGGCGTTTGAGAAATGTCAAAATGAAAACAGCATATTTTATTCTGAAAAAAGAACCGCGAAATAATCGTTGTTCTGTCTATTTTTGATATATCAAGTAATCTGAATACTTCAGTTTTTCAAACAAAATGATGAAGACCGAGCAATCGAAGAAGGTCATCATCAAAGTCGATTCTAGTTTAGATCAGGTCTGTTTTTAGATTTTTTAGGTTAACTTTTGTATGTATAATAAATTTTCAGGAGAATGTTAAAAATTTGCGAAGAACCCTGAAATCCCTACAACCCGCCGCGACTGATAAAGAGAATTTAGCAGGAAGAGCATTTATATATAAAGATTCAAAAGTATTAGCGTAAGTAGATTTTCTTGGTGTTTAATTAAGATTATTTGCAATAACTATTTTTTAGAGAAAACGAAAATAAGAAACTGAAAGCACTGCTAATGCACAAAGGAACTCAGACTGAACCGTATATTGGTATAGTTGATGATTTAACATCTGAAGAAGCTAGTGTAGATTACTGGAAAAGGCTAGCAGAAAAAAGACAAGAGTCACTTGATGTGAGCTTGCATGAAATAGAAAAGCTTAAGGATGATATAGAAGCTTTACAAGAAGAAAATAAAGTGTGTAAGGAAATGTTAGAGGAATCTAGGCATTTAGTAGAGGTTTTACAGGTTAATAGTAGACTTTTTATAATATCTTATTATTATTAAAAAAATATCCATATTTTAGGAAGTAATAAATGAGACTGAAGGTGAAGGACCATCAGAACAATTATCCGCTGAACAGGATAATTTAGCATCGAATGCATAAATTCTATAATTTATTAGAGTTTTATTAGAGGTCTTTATATCATAAATGCTACCTCTTAGTTTAACATTACATATAAGGAACTGACCACAGACCTAATTAAATCACAATAAGTTCTTCATAGCACTGTAGTATAAGTTCATAAGAAACTTTTCCCGATCATCACTATTTCAAATGTCACATTTTAGTTTTATATAATGGAGTGTGTTTAATAAATTTTGATATGTGAATTAAATGTATTTTGATTATGTTCATAAAATGTTACCCATCTTTGATTATATTTGGTGAGTACATAGTTTTCTTCTAATTTCAATTATAGTGTATGAAATATGTTTCATATTTCAAAAATCAAGTCTACTGTTCTTTTAACTGACATGACATTTTAATTTCAATTGTTTAAAATACTTGAAAAGTTAATACTATTCAAGACATAAAACAATTAAAAAAGTATTTTGAAAACAATGTATTCGAAGTAATTATATTTAAATTTTTTAATTTTTTAAAATTTATATATGTATTATGTAGGTTTTGTGAAGATTATGCAAGAACAGGAATCAGGCGCGAACAACCAATTCAACGAAATGGTTGTCCAACCCAGTTGGCAAATCATTTTCAGGTAATTAATTATTCAGTAGGGTATTGAGTTATTTTTTGTATTTATTCCTAATTTTTTATGTTAGTTAGTGAGTTTTGCTTATAACGAAAATGGCAGCGATAAAGTAAGAGTTTCAAGTGTTAATAACCACCCACTACAGAGTTACTCAACAGGACCAAATGTATTAAGACAGGAACATTATAATTTAAATGGCTCTGGTCAAATACACCAGAAGAAAAATGTGCAAACTCAGGTAACATATGTTTTTAAAGAAGTGCAACTAGGCCAAATTAAGCTTAGTTATTTTAAATTTGCATTAAGTTTAATTTTGTTTATGAATATATACATGATGGATAATTTCATAATGTCATTTCTCAGGGCCAGTTTAATAAAGAAGTACCAGTTCCATTAATGCAACTACCTAAACCTAGGTCCATATCAATTAGAAATAACCAAACAATTTCGTCTGCGTCAAATATCGCATCTAAAGAAAGTAATTTGTCTCTCAGGAAATTTGGTGTATGTATAAGAGGCATACTACCTTTGGTTTGATATGCTTAGTAATTTTTATACTGTCATTTTATCAGGAATCGGAAACAGAACGAACATTTATATTTACTGGTACAGCTGAAAGAATTATAAAATGGGGCAAGATTTTTCAAAATCATTTCTGTTACTTTGAAGTTATTGGTAAGTTTCGTAACACCATAATGTGAACTTTTAGAATTTAATAGTTTAATATATCTAATGTATGTTCGTTTTTAGCTGGTGTTATATCATTAGCCGAAGGTAGATTTCAGTTTGAAACTACTATGTTATTGCGTGATAAAAAAGGGCCCATATTGCAAGTTACTTATTTCTCCACTGCTACTCATATTGATATAGAAGATTTCCATATAGGACAAATGTTGAGGTGGGTTAAATAATTATTGAGTTGACCATATGGATAGTTTTTATTTTAGAATTGTTGGAAGAATGACAGGAACCAATACTATGACCGCACACACGATAAGGGCCGCCACTGGTGATGAAGTAGAGGCTCTGCCAAGGATGTGCCATATCTGTGATCAAGCAATTACTTCATTTTGTGGTGATGCTTTGTCACGTTAACAAAATCATGTTGGGCCCTTTTGGCATCATAGTTTATAGTATCAATCATGTAATTATACTTTGAGACTATGTTTAGTTCATTTATGTTTAATTTAATAAAAATTCATAATTAAAAATATTTTGAAAATTATATATATCACAGTTTTTTTATGTTTTGTTACTATTTGTTCGGTGTTAAAAATAACTTAATGTGCTGAATTTGATAGATTCATGGAATTACAAAAAAACGTTTTGCTAATCTTATATATAAAAATGAATCGCAAAATATGTTCCTAAGCGCATAACTCAACAACGCCTGGACCAATTTGGCCAAATCTTTTTTTAAAATGTTCGTTGAAGTTCAGGGATGGTTTTTACGGCGAGAAAAATTAGAATTATTGCTGGAAAAACCCTAAAAATAGCCCTTTTTGTTTGAATTTGTTTCGTGTATCAGTTGACAATTCATCTGTCATCTGTCAAAAGTCATCTGTAACAGACAACTTTTTTTTTTAAATTTGATATGACTTGAACTCAAATCCTTTTAATCCGTACGAATTGTTTTATTTATTTAAAATTTTTTATTTGTTTAAAATTTAATTCAAATTTTAAATAAATAAAACAATTTGTACGGCTTAAAAGGATTTGAGTTCAAGTCATATCAAATTTAAAAAAAAAAGTTGTCTGTTACAGATGACTTTTGACAGATGACAGATGAATTGTCAAGTGATACACGAAACAAATTCGTATATCGTGTTTTGTGCAGAGTGTTTAGTTAGTTAGTGTTTGTTTAGTTCGTGATTAGTGAAAAAATAATTTATATTTTATTTGCGTGGAGCGCGAGCGCGACATTCAACTAATAATCGCGCAAGTTTGAATCCAGCTGCTTTCAGTTACGATGTGTCAATTGACTACAGTAACTACCAATGTGTTGTTATTGGTTCTATGAACTTGGTTTGCTCACACTGTAAGGCATTAAAATACAAAAACGATGCCAATGGATTGTGTTGCGCAAATGGTAAAGTGAAATTGATACAATTGGATCCACCACCAGAACCATTGTACTCATTGGTTTCAGGAATAGGAACAGATTCTATACACTTTTTGACACATATTCAACAATATAACAATTGCTTTCAAATGACTTCATTTGGGGCAACAAATGCAGTTCGGGAAAATTTTATGCCAACTTTCAAGGTATGTATTATAGCAGTTACTCATAATTATTTTAGCGAACAAAATTTTCTGTCACCAAAGTTAAGATGTGTTACTAATCTTCAATTTCTTAATCATTACGAAATATATCACTTAGTCATCATATTATATGGTGATTCAGTTTCAGTGACACTTTTATTATATTTTATATTTGATAGATATTAGTTAAAACTAAATATATACTTTTTAAGATCAAATATTATTTAAGTTTGATCATTGACAATCCATTAATTTATACCACACCATAATATTTTTTTTATTTACAGATACAAGGGCAAATATATCACAGAGCAGGTTCACTGTTACCAGTGTCAGATAGCGACAACAAATTCCTGCAAATTTATTTTATGGGCAATTCACCACAAGAAATTGATCTGCGTTGTGCACATAACAATTTAGTAAAAAGGTCTATTGTAGAACAATTACAAACTTTATTTCATCAACACAATCAATTGATTATATTGTTTAAAACTGCCCTGGATCTGATGCCATCCGATAATCACAAAATTGTAATCAGAGCTGATAAAACACCTGCAGGTCAACATACAAGACGTTTTAATGCACCAACTATTGATGAAGTTGCTATCGTTGTAGTTGGAGAAAACTTGGAATCCCGTGATATTGTTTTACATCGTCGGAATTTTCAATTACAACCTATAAAGGAAACACACCGCTCATATGATGCACTGCAATATCCCATTATATTTTGGCAAGGTGAAGATGGCTACGATTTATCAATAAAAATGATAAATCCCATTACAGGTAACTAAAATATTAGTTTAGCTATGGCGATAATATCTCAGTCACTATATTATGTATTTTAATTTTATATTTGAATGTTATTAAAACAAAATCTGTTTACAGGTTCTGAAACCAACAAAAAAGTCAGTTCAATGAACTATTATTCATACCGCCTAATGATTCGGGAAAATGCAGATAATCGCATATTGAAATGTCGGCGATTATATCACAAATATGTTGATGACATGTATGTTAAAATTGAAACGGAGAGATTAACATTCATCAGGTTGAATCAAACCAAACTCCGATCTGAAGAGTATATTCACCTTCGAGATGCGATTAATACTGATGGAAATGCACAGAATGTCGGTCGGATGACTATTCTTCCAGCAACATACATCGGAAGCCCTCGGCATATGCACGAATATGCTCAAGATGCCATGTCGTATGTTCGTCATTATGGTACAGCAGATTTGTTCATCACATTTACATGCAATCCGCAATGGATAGAAATTAAGCAGGAGTTATTACCTGGGAAATCATCCATTGATCGTCATGATATTACAGCCAGAGTCTTTAGACAAAAGTTGAAATCTTTAATGAATTTCATCGTAAAACATAATGTGTTTGGTGAGACACGCTGCTGGATGTATTCTGTGGAGTGGCAGAAACGAGGATTGCCACATGCACACATTTTGATTTGGTTGGTTGAAAAGATAAGGCCAAATGAAGTTGATGCAGTGATATCAGCTGAAATCCCTAATGTACAAGTAGATCCTGGATTGCATGAGGTAGTTATCAAAAACATGATACATGGTCCCTGTGGAACTCTTAATCAAAATTCACCGTGTATGATGGATGGTAAATGTTCAAAACGATATCCACGGATATTAATATCGGAAACAATTACTGGTAATGACGGTTATCCATTGTATCGTCGCAGATCGACAGCAGACAATGGAAAATCAACAATTGTCAAATTAAATCAACAAGATATTGAAATAGATAATCGTTGGATTGTTCCATATTCACCCATTTTATCAAAGACATTCAAAGCACACATCAACGTTGAATCTTGCCATTCAGTGAAATCGATTAAATACATTTGCAAATATGTAAGCAAAGGGAGTGATATGGCTGTGATTGAAATTGGTGCAGAGAATTCTAATGATGAAGTTACCCAATACCAAATGGGCCGCTATGTCAGTAGTAATGAAGCAGTTTGGCGAATATTTTCTTTTCCTATTCATGAGAGACACCCTTCTGTTGTTCACTTAGCTGTGCATTTAGAAAATGGACAAAGAGTGTATTTTACAGCACAGAACGCAGTACAAAGAGCTGCTCAGCCACCATCTACTACATTAACCAGTTTTTTTGAGACATGCCAAAACGATGATTTCGCACAAACATTGCTATATTCTGAAATGCCAAAATATTATACCTGGAATCAATCCTCAAGGAGATTTATACGACGGAAACAAGGAAAACCAGTTCCAGGATATACAGATGTATATTCCACCGATGCGATTGGCCGGATTTATTCAGTACATCCAAGCAATGATGAATGTTTTTATTTACGACTGCTATTAGTCAATGTACGTGGCCCAACATCATTCTAATAGTTAGGAAATGTTGATGATGAATTGTGTGGATCCTACAGAGAAGCCTGTCAACGTTTGCAATTGCTTGAAAATAACGCTCATTGGGATCAAACTCTCAATGATGCTGTAATATCATCACACGCTCATCAAGTACGAACATTGTTTTCTATAATCATATCTACATGCTTCCCATCAAACCCAATTGATTTGTGGATCAAGTACAAAGATTATATGTGTGATGATATTTTGTATCAAATACGGAATAGAATGGGAAATCCAAATATACAAATCAGTGAAGAAATTTACAATGAAGCATTGATTTCAATTGAGGACATGTGCTTGATAATGTCAAACAAACTATTAATTCAATTAGGCCTGACCGCGCCCAATCGTCCAATGCATGACGCTTTTAACCAAGAGTTGCATCGAGAAAGACTGTATGATCTCAACGCTTTGAAAGAATAAATTCAAACAAATCTTCCACTGTTAAATGAACAACAGAAGTATGTATTTGAAACTCTTATGAAAGTAACAAATGATGAAACTGGAGGGATTTATTTCTTAGATGCACCTGGTGGTACAGGAAAAACTTTTTTTATTTCATTAATATTAGCAACAATTCGCTCACAAAATAAAATTGCACTTGCACTCGCTTCGTCGGGAATCGCAGCAACTTTGCTTGAAGGTGGTCGAACAGCCCATTCAGCACTAAAATTGCCATTAAATATGCAAAGCAATGAAACTCCAACCTGCAACGTTTCGAAGAACTCTGCAATGGCAAAGGTTTTGCAGCAATGTAAATTGATTGTTTGGGATGAATGCACGATGGCACATAAAAAATCTTTGGAGGCTTTAGACAGAACCTTAAAAGATCTACGTAGCAATAATAACCGATTTGGTGGTGCAATGATTTTATTAGCAGGAGATTTTCGTCAAACATTGCCAGTGATTCCACGATCAACGCCAGCTGATGAACTCAATGCATGTCTAAAGTCCTCCAATTTGTGGAAACATGTTAAAGTACTTCATTTAAGCAAGAATATGCGTGTCGAGTTGCAAAATGACCAATCTGGAAACATATTCTCTAAACAACTCATTGACATTGGTAATGGCAAATTTCCTATAGACATGTTGACGGCTTGCTTTTGCTATGACTATAAACAAGTCCCAGGGGCAATCATTAAGTGTTTGTGGTATTAATCTAGAAAACCCATGTTTCTCACATGGTCAATTGTATGTTGCCTGTTCCCGTGTTGGAAAACCATCAGATTTGTTTATCTATGCGCCAGGTAATCAAACAAAAAACATCGTATACCACAAAGCAATATAATGATAATAATAATAATAATTATGATTCACATGATTAACAATAAAGCGATTACTTACTTTTCAATCCTTATATATGTTTTATTTAATTATTTTTTATTCACAACGCCCTATCACCAGGGTGATGGTTCTGTTCAGGAGAATTTTTTAAAATACGTAGGCACAAAAACTGCCACATTACAAATCTTTTTGACAGGACGAAGTCTGTCGGGTCAGCTAGTTTTTAATATTTTTGATTTTTATGCCTCGTGTAGACAGAATTGTCTTAATAAATATGCTTGAATGTACAATCAAATCCAACTTGAACAGTTTGTGTATAAATATTATTTATATTCAAATTATTTTAATTATAACTTACACTGTACAGTGCATAACTTTTTATTTGAAGTATCTAGGAGACTCTACTTGTCTTTTCTCTCTAGTTTTTAAAATAATAATATAATTTTAAAAATAAGTGCTCAGTCTGTTCACTCAAAAAACCTCTGTACGCCATTCCGTGCTTTAAAATAGATGATTTTAGATAGCCACTAATAAAGTCAAAAGCTGATCTTGTGCTTTATGTAAATAATGTCACTGTATGGTACGTACAAGCTTAATTTTTGAAAGACAAAGAGAATCATAACAATATTTGGTGGATGTTATTCCACAAATCTATGCGGATTAGGTCTGATGTATGTACTGCAATGTCTGATGTACATGCAAATTTAGCAATTCCGTTGTAAATTAAAATGTTCCTTCAGCTTGATCTTTTATTAAGTCTTAGTCTAAGTCATGTCTAAGTGTGTTAAGTGGTATTAAGATTTTTATTGTCACATTTATTGACATTTTTGTCTAGCGTCGCCAACATTTCTCTTTTTATTCGCCGTTATCATTAACAAAACAATATCAAAAAAATTACCTCCTTAAGCAATATATTGTGGTGATTCAACTTATTTTATTACAAATCTCCGTTGCCCAACTTTCAACATAGGTAAGTGACTATTTTCTAAAATTACTGTGGTGTTTTTAATGGGTTTTACTCTATATTTTAAATAGAAAATATGTTAGTTTTTTTGTATGTTACCTTCATAACTAGAAAGGATAGGAAAAAAGCTAGAAACTAATTGTTGAGTACAGTGTGGTTAATAGATGGTTATTTTTAACAGGTTAATTGAAAAGTCCCCGGTCTGCCATAGTAAAACACATTTTTTTGGTAAAATTATTTCTTTTTAATTAAACTAAATTCCACTATTCAAAACTATAATTAAACTATTCAAAATTAAAAAATTAAATTCCCTTCAAGGGTAATATACTGACTATATCACCCTCTAACTTTTCGATACCATTTTTGTTGTACAATTTGTCCCTTGCTTCAAAATAGGCCTCAGTTTCGGCGATCGCCTATTCATTTGATGAATGTTTTCCCGGTGAGCATTATTTTGAGATCTGGGCACAGGAAATAGTCGCTGGGGGCCAGATGTGGATAATACGGTGGATGAGGAGGCAATTCGAAGCCCAATTCATGTATTTTTGCCATCGTTTTCATTGACTTGTGACACGGCGCATTGTCTTGGTGAAGCAGGAGTTTTTCGGCGATTTTGTCTTTCAAACGATCCAATAACGCTATGTAATAGTCGCTGTTGATGGTCCTTCCTTTTTTAAGGTAGTCAATGAAAATTATTCCATGTGCATCCCAAAATACAGACGCCATAACCTTGCCAGCCGACTGTTGCGTTTTCCCACGCTTTGGAGCGGGTTCATCGTGTGAAGTCCACTCGGATGACTGTCGATTGGACTTCGGAGTGAAATGATAGAGCATGATCACATATCGACGCAAAAACTCGGGTTCATTACGCTTGATCATCTTCAAACAAAGCTCAAAAGTGAGCTCGCGCGGCACCCACTTTGCATAGAGCTTTCTCATACCCAAATATTCGTGAATGATATGAAGTACACGTTCAGTTGATATATTTAGTGTCTGCTATTTTACTCAATTTCAATTTACGGTCATTCAAAATCATTTTGTGGATTTTTTAATGTTTTCGTTGGTAGCAACCTCTTTTGGGCGTCTACTGCGTTCACGTATGGAATTAATTCTAGTAGCGCCATCTATGTGTTAGGACGGGGACTTTTCAATTGACATGTTATATGTTGATTTTTTCTTTTAAGTAAAATTAGTAGTAATATTACATTATTCTATTGTTTCCGCTTTTTTTCGATTACTATTGCTAATATTTGCACAAGTTTCATATATGTTCTGAACAATAATACATTGAATAATAATGTCCCTACCATTTTTGATAAAGTTAATTTTTTATGTTAATAATTACCTTATATGATTGTTGAACATCTTTCCTCTCACCAGTTGATAAACAGTTTTTCCATGTTATTTGGTAAATTTTTTGCTTAGTAGGGATTAATATGTACAAAAATATAATTTCTTTATAAAAGTTTTTTAAATCAATAAAAAATAAGACAAACATCACTCACATTTTTAAGGCATTGTTTTATTCTTATGATACATTTCATTTTGTTGATAATTTCCAATAGAAAGTAGAAATCTAGAGTAGTAGAAGTTAAATATTACTTCATATTTCATAACAATATTCTTGTAAGGAAAATATAAATCCTTTAATTTTTCATGTTTTTTTATACCTTTTTTTATACAAATATATATTATTATCAATCATTAATTAAGATATTAAACATATATTTATCATTCAAAAACATCTTTCTAGTGGTTGTTAAATTATAAGGAAAAAACGGGGTTATTTTGTCGAAACCAAAATCTCTGTTATTCATAATCCTTCCATTCTCGTTCAAATTTGTCGGCCTGATTCGCGGCTTCTGGGACAAGGTTTCGTTTGTCGCTAAGCCCTGAAAGTCATGCGGGAAACAAAATTGAACCTTTTGAAACCTGCTCAGTTCAAACTGTTCATGCGCCGTTTGTATTTTGAATTTTCCTTGTTCATTCGACCCCAATGATCAGGTTTGCAACCCCCAATACACTTACCGCTGTGGTGGTGATTATTTTTGTGTATTCGCTTCCTGATTTGCTTCCTCCTCTATTTCATAAAGAATTCGATTGGTATGCTTTGCTAAGCCAGTTTAATAGATTGTAGGGGAACAAAAAATATTTCGAAATGGTCAAATCGTTTGAAAATTTGGCAGGTTGTTGTACAACCAAGTTTGATATGGAAGATTAAATATCACATTGAGATATTTGGTAACTGGCAATTCTTATTATTCTTATGGATTTAAACTATTAACTATTTAAACGTAAGTAAATAATGTGATATAAAGCTAAAAATATCTTAACATTGCAGGTGCTTTCATTGATTTAAATTTGTGATGTTGTCTTCTGTTGATGGTGATTCAATTTCTGATTTTTTACATAACTATGTTGGGGCTATAACTAAAGGTGGATGTATTTTCGAGGCTTTGAAGGTTTAGGTGTACTATTATCTTTACCTGTTTTTGTATAGAATGTCACATTATAGATCAATTTTTCAGCTGAAATTGTTTGATGTCCCTTTACTGCTTTTAATTTATTCTCTTACCACCAATGTGGTATTTATCTTCAATGTCATTATTGTTTGATTGTACTTTATCCGCTAAATCTACTAAGTCCTGTTTATTTTGTTTGATGGCATTCGTCTTTTCCTTTTGTTACAAGTATTTCGTTGATATCTGTTTTAAAATTATGAGTCTCCAGATTTCTGTGTGGTTATTATAATTCTGTAAGTTTTTGTATATGTAGAGAGAAGAAAACGGTATTAGAGGTGCTTCCGCTTTGATGATTGCTATGATTGATTTCATCCTGATTCTTCTTCACAACGAGTGAATCTACCTAAAAGACAATACAATTTAAAAAAAGTTTAGGTAAGTTTAAGTGTTAAAAGGTTTAGAAGGGTTTTTAATGAAATGAGTCGGATAACAATATTTTATTTCAGATTCCAGAACTTCAGCAGGGTGGCAAAAAGTGGAACAAAGTTTTAAAAACAATTTGAAAACTAGATGGATGGTAAGCATATTCTTATCAAAAAAAATCATGAACATTTAGACAAATTATTATAGTTATAAAGGTTAAGTTTTATGTATTTTGCATCACGGTTCAAGTTATTCTTGGAGCCTGTTGCTATAAACATTGAACGAATGTATGTTTTTGTTTTGATAGATCGTACATTACAGATTTTATTATAGAGAAGTGCAAAAAGGAATTATATAATAAAAACATCTGTAGATTACGAAGACATACTTAATGGTACTGTTACACCTAGAGAACGGAGACAAATAAGTAACTTACTAGGTTTGGACAGGAAAAACCCAACATAATAAGTAAGTATTTCAATGAAGCAAGTTAGAAATAAATATAAAATTTTATACCAGTAAAAGGACAAATCCGTTTCAAGAAAAAATGATTGCGTAAAAAATCTGCGTAAATGTGTACAGTAGTATGTATTTTTATACTTTTAATGCAATTTGAATTAATTAGAAATAAAAACCTAACAGATTGATACAAATATGCTTACCATTTTGTGTTCCAAAATGTCTTTCAATTCATCTGTTCTTATGCCATTCCTTCCGGTTTCTGATAGTGAGGTGAATAGAAGTAAATCGATGTACCATAATGTCGTTTCGAAAATTTAACATTTCCAGAAGTACCGAAAAGTCATTATCGGGTTTTTCGGAAAGTATTGGCCATTCGATTCCATACATCGTGTCCAAGGAAAAGTTGATAATCGGACGGGGCAAGGTCTGGAGAGTACGTGTGCTTTCAGCCCTTCTTTGACCGGTTTTGCTTTATGAGACGGTACGTGCTGTACAATTACTTTACGGTGCCATTCTGGACATTTTTCGATCATTGCATGATTCAAATTGTTCATTTTTTGTCGATAGCGATCACAGTTAACTGTTTTACCATATTTCAATAGTTCGTAATACACCACAGCACTCTGATCACACCAAACTCAGAGTATTGTCTTGCAACAGAAGCGATTTGTCCTTGGATTCGATCGGCTGGCTTAGCTAGGTGATAGATACCATTGATTTGTTGCGCTTATTGTTTTCAAAATGAATTCAGTTTTCATTACCCCTCACTATTCGATGCAGAAATGACTTCCGATCATATCTCTGAAGCAGAATTTCATATGCGATATTTCGATTTTCCATTTGCCAGTCAGTCAATTGATGTGGCACTCATCTTCACATCTTCTGGATTTTCCCCGTTGCTCGTAATCGGTCATTAATCGTTTCTTGGGTCACATTTAATGCTTCTGCTAATTGTATTTGAGTTTGGGTTGGGTCTTCATTCAATAACTCTTGAAGTTTCACATCTTAGACGTTCTTTCTCTCGCACATCGAAATCGCCACAATTTTCAAAATCATGCTTCACATGTTTTTAAGGTTACAGCATGCTTACCTTTAGTTTCTATCAGCAAACGATGGCTTTCAGCGGCGTTTTCAGTCACGAAACCTGACATTTTCAAAGATATATAAATCTATGACGATGATGTTCTATGATTTCTATGTTACTTTCACAAAATATAATATGAATAGTTTTTAAACTTGATGCAAGAATAAGGAAACTTAGAAGCGCATCTCTTACGTTCAAATTGGTTCTACGTTACGCTCGGAATCCCCGTATGAGGGCGCTTACGCATGCACCGTATGACAGTTAGCAAAATGTTTAGCGGGAATTTTAAAAATTTGAGAGGGAAATTTAAACATGTATAGTAAAAATGTTTAGCGGGAAATTAAAAAAAAAAATTTAATTTTACTGGGAAAATAAAAAATAAACATATTTAAATAAATTTTATTGATATATGAAAATTACATTAATTTTCCTTGACCATATATTAAGATATAAGATATTGATGTAATCACAGAGATATATCCACTACCCAAAACACGTAATCCACTGATATTATCTTCTCTCTAATATTTAAAACAAACCGAAAACAAACATTAAAATAAGATAATAATGGTTCTGTTGTTTTATTTTTTAGAATCAACTAAATTAACAACCTACCTAAATTGAGGTACATTTCATCAAATATCTGCAACTGCAGTTCGGTTTATACAGTCAAGTTTCTGAACTAACGACCAAAATTAGAGGTTACTACTCTAGCAGCAAAAAGGAACCTTATTCAGTATCTGCATTAATGTTCTTCTAGAAGGCAAGCAGAATATATTCGATAACAGTTTATATCCTCTGCCACTGCATTTCAATAAGGATAAAGCCATTAGTTTTTCATCCAACCTGAAACGAAGTTGATGGGACAGGCTGAGTTATCTGTAAATGAACATATAAATTTTAAGTTAGAACCTCCATTCTCTAATAATAAACATAAGTTTCTTATTATATACTTACTTCTGGGTCTTGTTGTGGTAGAAAAATCTCCTATATATCTATCAGCCTCAAAAACTTATGTATTGCCTTTGGAGGCATATTTTCCTTGTCTTGTAGTAAAGGTAAAGAATCTCAATAAATATTGCTTAATTATTTCAATGCAACAAATCATTATTATTTAACAAAATTCTTACTATTTAAATTACAAGTAGCAACTACATCTTGTTTCAGCCATGGCTTTCCACATTTGGTCCATAGTCTTCATCTTTAAAATGATTATAAACTTTCCTTGACTTACATAGGAGATCATAAGAGATCCCCTTAAGGTTTTCTTTTTATTGAACTAATAAATTAAAATACCCAGAATAATCTAAAATAATTGTTAAATATAAATAAAAACACATACCGAAAAATTTATGGTAAATAAACAACACAAATTACATCACCTAAAAATGGCCGTTAACTGCTTAGGTTAGAATTATTAATACCGAAGCCGAACGAGAGTTAAACACACATATACCACCCAAGATCTGTAATTACTTTCCATATTATTTGATATTTTTGCAAAATTTCAGCTCTATGATTAATGGTCAGAATTAAATCATATCATATCAAACGCGGTTGTATGACAAATTTACTGACTTCCAAAGGATTCGACCGCGTTCTACGATTTGTTGAACGACAACGCCACATATTACGCATTTATCGACTCGGATTGTACAACTTGTCGTACTATAGATTGCGAAGTGTGCCTCCCGTTTTCCTTACGATTCGACCAAGTTGTACGATTTGTTGAACGACAAGTTCACAGATTATGCATTTATCGTTTCGACGGTCGAATCAACTCAGGTTGTACAACATAGACAACTTTCGGGTCTTTTTAAGGTTTTTCATGACATCCTGCAACATCTGAGGCTAAATTTCTTCAATTTCGTGACGAATATTGCCTTTAACATGTTGAATCATTTGGGGATTATTCACATAAACTTTTGATTTTAAAAAATCCAATAAGAAAAAGTCTGGTGCTGTTTAAATCCAGAGATCTGGCTGGCCATGCTAAATCGTCACTTCGCGAAATTAGTCCTCGTGGCAAAAGGTCATTCAATAATTCAATTGTTGAACGAGCTGTGTGTGTTGTGGCCTCATCTTGCTGAAACAACATGTCCTCTAGTCCTTGCCCTTCCATTTCAGGCAAAAGAATATTTCGAATCAGTAACAGTAATTGCAACAACTTGGTTATTTTCAAAAAAGTAGGGACCAATGATTCAGCATGAATACCACAGCATACAGTTGTTTTTAGTGGATTCAATGATGTTCCATGAATTTAGGATTCTGTGTTCCTCAAAACCGATTGTTTTGTTTATTGACGTAGCCACTGAGAAGAATCATTATCAATTTAGACAAAAAATCGAACGATTATTTTCAATAAATATTGTCACTATTTCTGCTCGTTCTTGTGGCGTGTTTTTATCTATAATAAAATTTGGACGTGTATACAACAAAACGGTTAAAGCGAAACTGAGCTAAACGTCAGTTAACCAAGATGCCGCGCAATTAAAATGGTAGCCGGATTTTTGCTCCAGCCTATATCAATAAAATAAAATTACGTAATGACAAATGTAAATAGTTACTTAATTCTACGTACTTAATTCTACGTACTTAATTCTGTTTGGTAATGTACGGTGTATATCAGTATGAGTTTGATTGTTTATAGTTGTTACTAAAAAATATGATGTTGGAATAAATGGATGTTAATAAGAATATATAAGGAATGTATGGGTACTGACACTGTTGTAGGCAATATTCTAAAGTCCTTCCAATAAAACAGCTAATACACGTCGTAGATGACGTCAATATACTGCCAAATGCAGTTTGTAAAAATGTAAAGTTCGTTTGAATATAAGACAATAGTTTTCCTCTCATTCTGTCCTACTTAAAAGGATTTTAAGATTAAAATGCTTCCTGAGGCGCCAGAAAACGAAACTGAATCAGTTTTTAAAATGCGATTTTGTTGGTATTGGTTGACCCTATTGTCAATATTCTACGTTGCAACATTGCGTATTGCAACATCAATATTTTCAATGTTTTGACATGCTGACGTCATGCATTTGATGACATGCATGACATTGATGATGTGCATTGGAATGGCTATACACGTTTGGAGTATGTAAAACATAAATGCTACTAGGTGAAAAAATCAACTTATGAGGAAAATCCAGACATTCAGTACATTTAGAATATTAAGTCTATAAATTAGATTGAAAGGATTTGAAAAATAACAATCGGGACAATGTATTTTATTCCATCCATCGATAAATGCTACTTTTTCACATCTTTCGGGTATTTTCTAGGTTCCATTTGAGGACGTGAAGCGCTGTTCAGACAGATCACGACTCATATGTCGGAATAAGTAGTAATCAGAAGAAGCAAGGTCTGGAAAATACAGCGGGTGGAGTACACTTTCCATTTAATTGTTTCCAAGTATGTTTTATCGGTTTTGCAACATGTGGTCTAGTGTTACCACATTATGATTTCTTATGTATTCGCTCGTATTTCGGCCGGTTTTCGCGCAGTGCTCGGTTCAAGCGTATTAATTGTAGTCCATAGCGATTACCATTAACGATTTCATCGAATAATGCCTTCAAATACTCGCTTTTTTTGATGTCCAGAATGGTTATTTACGCGGTACAAATTAAAACATTTTTAAAGTACGGAAAACACCTTTTGTGTGGAGCCTTCAACATGAAGTGAATTACAAATGATATATTTGATTAATACACCGTAAAAAATTCAAAAACAATAATAAAATACACTTTAAAAATAATTTATGAGCCTAATATGATTATTATGATTAATTTATGGACGTAAATATGCATATAATGAATATATCGATGCTGTTTCTCCGATATTGAAATATAACATATTCAAAATCAACATTGTTTTTTTTTCATTTTCATTAATGTTTTCATTATCTCAGTTATATAGTTTTTCATTTCTTTCAGATTTTATTTTGCTTTAAGTTTTCTTTTAATTCCATAAGTTTCATTTTAATTAATAAGTGTAATCGCATTGTGATTAATTTTTTTCACAGAGAAATTATATTGAAATTAAATAATAATGTAAGTAATATTGTTAACTAAATTTATTTTTCATTTATATTTCAGCTTCTAAACAATAAAAACATCAGGCATAATTCTATGACACATAATCATATTGAATTGAAATACTATTCATTTTACTTAAGTGCGCATGGGTTTAACAAGTCATTCATGTACTACATTTTGTTTATTTCCTTGTAGCCTCGGTTAAATAGAGCTTAATAGATAATTTCAACATGTAAACGGTGTCTTAATAGCTCAACATTATCTTCATCATCATTATCATCAAAGTATGGGAATTGGACATGTTGGATGGACAAACTTGTTCGATGTTGTATTACTATATTACTGCTTGTTTTGTCATCATATAAGTTAAAAGATGCTTTAAAACTAATGCATTTATAAAAACTCGATGCATCGATTTCTAGATATGAAAAACATTCTTATTCTATATTTCCGCCGAAATCGAAGTAGTCGTTTAAAAATCGCCGTAGCAAATTTATTTTTTATATTTATAGATATACCAGAAATGCTCGATTAATTGGATAAGATTATATATTTCTGTGAAATAGTTCGAATTAAAATATAAATATGCTATTTTTAAATGGCTCTAATTAATCTCATGCTTATACATCAAAATTATGTTTACTTTGATGATTGACCTGCGTTCGTTTTCTGGTTGTTCCGTGATTAACTAATCTTCAAGCATACTGAATATCTAAATATTCCTGGTTTTAACTGGATTTGCAATTATATGATGGTATAATTAATATATTTCTTTCTATAGAGTGAAAATAAAAATATTTATAGTAATTCTATATAACTTTTTAAAAATGTATTTATTATATTGTTACTAGTTCCTGCCGACTAACCTACAATTTTCTGTATAATAACTTAAATCTAGGTTTGTATCTTGGAGGACCCGTCATCCTTCTCTTAGTCTCTAATAAAAGGAACCTCACTACACTACACGAGATCAAATGGTTTGATTCTTTGGAGTATGTGTCCTATTCTGGTCTTATCCAAGAGTTGTATAAACTACTTCGATTTTGACATGGATTGGAGTTTCTCATCATGTCACCTTGTGATTCGCTTGACTTGCTGAGTGGAAGGCAATATCTGAAGGTATCGGTGCAAATAATCAGTCCTGTAGTATCTGGGTGCACCTACAATATTTCTGAGCATTTTCTTCTGGAAAACTTGTATTGTATTCGTATTAGTTTTCACGGAACATCCCCATAATTGAATTCCGTATGTTTATATAGGTTTCAATACTTGCTTGTATCTAATCTTCCTTCCAAATAACCAATACATTTTTCTATATTTTAACTCTAATTCTTTCCTTTTCTTTTTTATATGTTCCTTCCAGCGAAGTTTTACATCAAGATTCACTTCGAGATACTTAGCGTTGTTTTTATATACATTATTTATTGTTAATAGTGCGAGTGCGGTATGATTATACGTGAATTGCACATGTAAAGATTTACTTTCGTTAATTTATTATTATAATATTTTCCAGATGGATCCAATTATTTATATTGTCACTTTCCTGTTGTAATTTTTTTGTGGCTATTTTCGCTATTATGTCCGAGAGCAAGAATCGGAGGATCATCAGCAAACATAGTCATCGTGATATTTTTGATTTTCCAATACACTTCTTTATGGTACACCCGCTATAACTTTTTTTAATAGGGAGTAAGCTTCCTCTTGTTTGATTCTAAACATTCAGTAACATTATGATCAACATTTCTGTAACTTATGAACAAGGCTTTCATGCCATAGTTAAAAGATATATAAACTTTGATCACAAATTGAATCTGTCTTAACTTCTTCATAATGTAATAATTCGTTGTTTTTACAATTTCCTTTTTAATAGTTAGAAGTAAACTTACTAGAAATGTATTACCTTTACTAGAATACCTGCTTTTACCATAATAAATATTTATCATTTTATCATTTTGTATATATTACACGAACTGAAGGTAACACCTTCTTGGCTGATCTCTGATCGAATCTGTTGCTTTGAGGTATTGAGTTCGCATGGTTTGTTACCCTTTTTGCAAAAATATTGGTTTTAAGTATGCTTATTGTGCCATCTTTTATCGAACTTAATGTTAATTTATTGAATAACTTACTACGAGACCTGACCGAGCTACTGTAGCACCAAAATTATGATAAAATAAAGGAGGTGACAAGGGATATAATACAAAAAACAGGTTTGGTTTTATATTATGAAATTAAAGCATTTCTCTATATAAACGTTATAATCTCTTTAAAAATCATATTCTATTTAAATATTTTTCAATTATTTTGATTCCCCATATTACGTGTCCAACAAACTGATCCAGCGCGACATCCCCATAGAACCCATAACGAGTATGATTCTGAGGGTTAGTGCGAAGTACTCTGAAAGACTATTGGTGCATTCCAATGCACATGCCAAACAGTTAAAAGTGCGCGATGGCAGTGAAGTGCGTAGGTTCAAACGCAAACTACCGTACGAACTGATTAATAGACACATAAAGTGAGATTTAATAATCTCTATAATAAGTTAGAATAGCATCTATAATAAGATTTAAATTATAAATGATACAGTAGATCACTCACTGAAGTGATATATTCCATGTCGGGATAGTTGTTTTATATAAAAATCATATAGTAATACTTATTGCCCACGGACAGATTGTTGACGTTCTACGAGATTAATAAAAAAAAATTGGTTCACTGTGTTTTAAGAAAGGAAATAACTTTAATGTATTGTAATGGTGCTTGAGCAACAGCAAAAAAAAAATATAAATATTTTAGAAAAGCGATAAATATACCAGTTTGTTAAAAACCTTGATATTTGACCCCGAGTGTAAATCTACTTAGTCTGATAAATACATGTAGTAATATTTATTTATCAATATTGCAAGTGCTAAACGATCAAAATAAATTAAAATGCCAGTTTTATTAAGTTATTCAAAGTATTGAGGAAATACTATTGTAAATAGATATAAACGAATATTTAGCCGATTTGGTTGTCTCAGAGTTCAGGTAACCAGACGGTCCACAGTGTGACATGTTATACGATATAAGAACAATATTCGGTACTTTAAAAATAAAAGCACCAATTTTAATTCTGTAAACGGTTTTTAATAACTTAAAGCATGATCTAACAATATACTAAAAGATATTTAGGATTTTTTACCTAGTATACAGGGTGTCCGGGTAATAATATGAAGCGGTCATATCTCAAAGAGTATATTAGTTCTAACTTATCCAAAAAAATTAATACATCAAAATGGACCAAAAGAAAAACCTGGAAATTATTTTCAGTATTTACAAGGAGTTTGCAAGAAGGTTTGATGTCAAGATATTAATTAAATATTGATAATATAATATTGAATAAGATATTGTAGATTGAACCCAATTACTTTCTGATACCACATGTGAAGGAAACTGTAGCTTCTTCAGAGTTCTGTCCGCTAATTCAGCTGCGCGTCTTCTTCTTGTTTTAATTAAAGCCTCTTTAAAAAGAACTCGAGGTCTTCTTTTCCGATTTAAACTGGAATTAGGTTGGTCTATATCCAAAGATGGTGTTTCTTGTAAATTACTAAAAATCGCCCGCGAGAACGACATGCTTTCTATATTTAGTGGCCATTCATAACCCAAAAACCTTACATTATTTTATCTTTTAAACGTTTCGATGGTTTAAGTGACAATATTTTTTCATAAACCGACTGTTTTCGATGATCTTTCGGAGTTTCTAACCAAATGTCTATTAAATCTTTATTGTATTTTAATATTTTTTATTGTAACAACGTTCGCCACTAAAAAAAACTAAATGGAAATACTAAATTGGTTTATGAATAGTTTATTGAAATATCTTGGATGTGGCGTAAATTGATTTTTTTTAACTTGAACAAAATTTAAAATTCTGAAAGATTTACACAAATTTGGCTCGATATTTCCAAACTATAAAAAATGTAATCGACCTTCGCGGTAGCTTTAGAACAATATGAGGTACTTCATGAAACATGAAAAGAAGTCATTTCTACATTATGTAAAGAATACATCACTTGATTTAAATCGTGATTCTTGGCTGATATTGACATGTCTGACAAGTTTAGAAGCGTTGCTAAACAAAAGCGCGGCCAACCAAGATAATGTGATGATTTTATATTATTTAGTGACAAATAGTCTGCTCAACCTGATAATAACCGATAAAGGTGTCTACAGTGTTCAACATGAACAGTTTTTTTATGGTATTGCTTTGAGGCAGAGTTTCCAAAACGCTTACAAAAACAATGTACAAAGGCACTAAATTTAAAAAATAACAAGAGTTGACATGAAATCTTGACACATATCCTTTGAAAATCAATATTATTCAAAAGTTATATGAGTTTATCAATAGTTGTAGCTTTAGTAATGTCTTTATGATTTGAAATTGAATCATGAACTTTGAGGAAAAAAGAATCTAATGAATCTAATTATTAATGTGGTTCTGTTCATATCGTTGCCGCTATTGAAGAAACAAATTTATTATTACTGAGTAATAGAGGAAAATAACCGATCTATTTCTGTAGCTTTTTATTAATTTTTTTGCAACAATGTATCACTTATTCTGAAAAATAGAATTTGTGTCAATATATTGTCAACCATACTATATTTTTTATTTGGTGTTTGGATATATATTGATCAGCGACTTCTGTTGATGAAAATGTAAAGTATCAATATAAATAACTGTTTAATTCGATGGTTCTGACATTTATCTATATAAAATAATGTTCATCATGGAGGGCTCAAAATTGCATTTTCAATGTTCAATACTTTTGCTGTATCGGTCCATGAGTTTTTGCAGCTCCAGAAACGTATTGATGGTATAACATATTCCAAATGTTGGTTTCAATGATATACAAGTGATGGTCTTATGTCAATGATTAAGAACGGTTTGGGCCATCAGAAAGTTCGAATACAATGAATTGCAAGAGTAATTGGATGAAAACTTGATACAAACTATCAACTTCAGATAGATCAGCAGATGATGAGTTCCAGGTTTTAAATATGGGATGGGAATGATCCAAATGGAAGAATTTTTCTGAATCTTTTCAATAACACAATTTTATTGCTCGCTAGCAAAGAACATTCTCTGCTGCGTATTCTGATTGGTGATGAAAACGCAAGGGGCATGAATTGGTCTCTTGATTATCACTTGTTCATATCGATACAGCTGGCACACGGTTTCGAAATCCTGAAGAAGTGAGAAGATATATCTTTGATTCAATCGCTCTCAAACCAACATTTTTCTTTAAATATAGCATCTCCATCATTTTTTCAATAAATGCTTTTTTCTCTCAGTGAGCTGCAGTTTGGTACTCTTATATAATAAGTTTACAATTTAATATGAACATATTTTATATGCTCGTATAAGCAGAATCTTAATGTAATTTCGTTTTTTTACAATCAACACTATAATATAGCTTGGTAAACTTTCATATTCAGCCATGGTTTTATGCGATATGGTTTCATATCACCAGTTTTCATTTATGGATGTTAAACTTAGTATAATTATATACAGTTTAGTCGGCTTGGTGGCGCAGTTGTAAAGGCGACAGGATGGTCCTCCTATTGTTGCGATAGGCGCGGGTTCGAATCCTGCTGGGGCATGGTCGTATATTTATGTTTGTGATAGTTTAATATTTGTGATTGTCCTAGACAAGAGTGTTTTTCCGGCAAAGAAAATAATCCCAGTCATGCCAGTAACCAGACCGGAAGTCTTCTGGGATGATTTCTAAAGTTGGTCACTCGCCAGTCGGTAGGCTTAATGTCGAGGACCGTGGTTCAGAGCCCACGTTAAACTATAAATCCAGTCTAGATAAACCCCTAATTGGTAAAAGGAGACTTTAATATATATTGCTTATTAAACGATTTGACTTAAATCAAATTGAATCAAGGACATACTAAATAACCACTGGCAGACAATTATTAATTAGCATCATTATACGTAATAAATATTTAAGCATAATATGTACAATTAACAGTATATGAATAATCCTGTAATGAAACACTTTATTATAATTTTTGTTATCTTGTAATTTTATATGTATTTAAAAACCCTTTCATTTATCACATTAAACAATTCTATGTACTTATATAGAGTAGTATTATTATTTTCACGAAACGCAAGTCATCTTACTTATGATCTTAATTTACTTATCTTAATTAGGGCTACTTAATAAATCAGATTATTTACGTCAAATTTTAAAGATAGAATTATAAGGCTATAATAAAAGTTTTAAGGAATTTGACAATTTTTTTAAATTAAAATACATCGATGAAACAATGAAAGTTTCTGCAAATATTTGTTATATAAATATATGTACCTTTATTTGATATGGCGGTTGTAAAGAGAGTGTTTTACATAATAACAGTGAATTAATTCTAAGGGTATTCTTATACATTTCAGCGAAAATGGTACTTTTTAAAATTTTACGTAACACATTATTATTAGTTATAGTTTACCGGTAGCTCCTACTTTTTTCCATCTTTCTGTTATTTTATTTCTTGCATTCCATTTTCATATATCTTGATAAAAGATGAAGCATATGGGCATCGAGAAGAGGAAAATTAAGCGATCGAAATATATGTACGTTTAGCGCGTCAAAAAGGTTTGTAAAATCGGTATACCAGGCGGGTGGTATATGAGTGGTGGGCTTACCAGGTGTACCGGAATGTCACTACCGGTTTTTTCGAACTACAAAATTTTCAAGCAATGGCAACATTTACTTATTGATAGTATTGGCCATTTGATTCTATACATCTTGTCTATATTTCAAGCAATTTATGGATGCCATCCCAAAAAACGGTGTGTCCTTTGACCAAGAACATCCATCGAGCCATTTTCTAACTTCATAAAATTCTAAATTGGAATTCGTAATTAACCACGTCGCTCTGGTCCCACTAAACACAGAGCATTGTCTTGCGATCAGAACGATTTGGCCTTGGAGTCGATCGGTCGTCTTGACCAGGTGATAACCATGATTTCTTGCACTTACGATTTTAAAAGTAAATACACCCGTCACTATTAGATGCATAAATGGCTTCCGAATCATACCTTTGAAGCAGCATTCGCAGGCGATTTTGTGATTTTCCATTTGCCTGTCATTCAATTGATATGACACCCATCTTCCCATCTTTTGGATTTTCCCCATTGCTCGTAATCGGTCGCTAATCGTTTCTTGGGCCACAATTAACACTTTTTCGAATTGCTTTTGAGTTTGAGTTGAGTTTTCATCCAATAACTCTTGCAGTTCCGCACCTTCTGGCGACTGAATAACTTTCTAGTACACCTAGTATTCAAAGTAATTTACAGGGGTTGCCCAGGAATAGTGTATCATTTCTCAATGTTGAATATAATGCGTTTGAGTTGAGCATTGAAATTGATATATTACCAATATGTTTGCATGCTTGTTGTATTTTTTCGGTATGAGAAAATAATACGTAAAGATGTATAAAATGTTGAAAAACTATTTTATATACAATTTTTCTAGAATTTATTGGAAAGCCATATGACTTAAAGATTAATGAGTAATAGATCAAAATATTGTTCTGTTCCAGCAAGTAAGTTCAGGTATCAGTAATAGAAGAAAAGAAAGTAGTATCTGCGACTGAAGTAATAAGTTGAATCAGCCAACTGTAGGAGATTTTGCTTCTTTAAGTTCATGCCAATGAAAGAGGGAAAATACTCCAATATGTATGGGTCCGATACTTGGACACTGTTACAGTCCGAAATCTGTACGACAAATTTTGCAGGTATCTTTTGAAAATCATATTAGAAATAAAGCCAAAATAAAAGAAGATAGTTTAGGAATAAATTCAGGTTTGGATATGTCAGTCGAATGAAAGGTAAGAAGACTGATACTTTTGGATGGAAGACGCAGCGAGCAGTTTCGAAAAAAAAATGGATTAATGCCATCGAAAGCTAACTGTAAAATTGGAGACTAACCTTGTGTGAGA
This sequence comes from Rhynchophorus ferrugineus, assembly GCF_030347505.1. Lineage (NCBI taxonomy): Eukaryota > Metazoa > Arthropoda > Insecta > Coleoptera > Curculionidae > Rhynchophorus > Rhynchophorus ferrugineus. The sequence continues at coordinate 38,152,390 of NW_027472580.1, read as the reverse complement.
CCAGAGCGGTTGAAACCAATCGCCAACAACAGGTAGAACAACAACATAATGTATGATAACTAGATACTCTCTCCGAGCGCTGCCTATGGATTGATGAATAATCAGTAATTTATTTTAAAACTTTTTAACTTGCTTTGATGTACCTCTTTTAGACTGATATTGGACTTCATTCTGAAATTATGTATTTTTGGTAAATATCAGAATGGATGACGTCTATATATATATATATATATATATATATATATATATATATATTACTGCATTGATCAAATCGATATGGATATAACGAAAAAGCTTCGACCAGAAGAGCTTTAAATTCAGCATATCTGTCATAATAGAACATTTCCTGCGTGAAGAGTTTTTATATTGCTTATCAAGTCGCTGTTTATATTGCTATTAAGTGATGTGTTACATAGATAGCAAACTTGTTTGGTCTAGAAATATTTTGAAATATAAAATTTAAATATCCAGAAAAAAAAAAAGAAAAAAAAGAGACGACCTGCTATTAAAATATTGTCTAATTTTCATAGTTAAAACATTGTCGAAACATATTAATATACGATAAAGTACTTTATCGTACATTATTTTTAATAGATAACGTTTCTAGGGTTTAATAACATTATGATAAATATAACGTATGTGAATTTAGAGTGCCTATTATAATTTATAAGTAGTAATTACAAATAGAAGCTAAAACAAGTATTTTTATTGGTCGAAAAATTTTCAATAATTTTCAGTAGGAAAATGAAAAGATATATGTGTATAAGTGTCAGTAAAATGCATAGAAATGAATCAGAGATAAAGATTATATAATTTTTCTAAAACATTATTTTTTTGTTATATTTTAGAGTGTTTTTTACAGACTAAGGTTTATCTGGACTGGACCTACTGCTTAATGTGGCGACTAGGTTTACTGCTCAACGTGGCGAATGACAAACTTTAGAAATCATTCCAGAAGACAATCGGTCTTACCCAGCTTGGTTACTGGAGTGATTGGGATCATTTCCTTGTCGGATCACTCTTGCTATTTGAAAAATCACATTTATAAACAACAATCGCAAACATAAATTTGGGATCATGGCTGACCAGGATTTGAATCAGCGACTATCGCAACAGTAGGAGAACTATTCTGCTGCTTTGACTACTGCGCCAACCAAGCTGGTGTTACTATTATTAAATGTAAAAAGGATATTAGAAAAATTGCAGACAATCACGTTACTATTGATAACATTGACAGCACCGGGAAACATTCTACTAAAAAATTATGTTACGTGAATTGCTTGTTATGCATGCTGCATATAAGCGCATGGTATTTTATTACCTGTTAAAGTCTGATGAAAATATCAGTATTAATTTTTAACAATGACAATATTCAGCTAAACTCTGGAAGTGAACCGTTCTTCTTCTACATGTACCTAGATCAAACGGTACAAACACAAAGTATTTGAAAGAAGTATATATTTCGAGGATTTGAAAAAGAGTAAGAAAAATATTTATTAATTATTTGAGTACACAATTTTATAATAATTCATTTAAAATCAGAGCCGATAGTACGTTATGACGGACTAATAGCCATTTTAGGTGAATAAAGCAATTCTCTTTTATATTCGTTGAACTTCAGTAGCGACAGTTCTACTTTTTTAAGTGTCCATAAGGATAAATTTTCCTTCGAAAAATCGCTCACTTGTTTGGTTTACAAAGCCAAGTCACTTACGCGCTTTTAAATTGATTGATGACTTTAATTCTTTTAAACATTTTAACTTATTTTTGAATGAGAAGAATGCCGAGCGCATAATTTAAGTCACTAAAACCTCCTATTTGTATATATCAGTGCAAATATGTATAGCGCCTTAAGATGCGTTGCGTTCTTGTAGAATGTTAAACAAATATGACTTCTGAGACGCCTTGTATACGGGTATACAGTACTATGTAAACCAATGTAATAGCCAGACATTATTCTTATTGACTGTTAACTATTTCGATTTTTTTAAATTAATTACATATCTTATTAGATATGCTTAATACAATCTTAACTTAAAAATTAATTTATAATCTTTTGATTTCCTGCGTGTTATCCAGTAGTTATATTGCTTCCACGTTGCTGTGGTTTAGCAACATTATTTCATATTTTAAGGCAAAATCTTGTTTTACTTCATGTATCCTTTTGATTTCGAGGTCATAGTGCAGCTCTTCGTTGGTTACGTTGCGATAAGCATTGGAAATTAATCGTAGAACTTTTTTTGGATGCGTTGAATTACTAGTTGGTTTGATGTTTTAGTGCAACCTCATATTTGTGCTATAGATCCAAATTGGCTTTATGATTGACTGATAATTTTGAAAAATAGAACATAATATATATCTACTCGTGGACTCAATAGACGTTATTCGGTCCGAATATCGATAATTTTTAAAAAACAAAAAAATCTTGGAACTCTTTCGCAGTAGATGGCCATATCCGGTTGTGAACCTAAACCATTTTTGAATCATATCAATTTACGCAAAAATAATTCATCAATGTCGGCCCAATAGTTTAAGAGGAGTTCAGTGACATACATACCGAGAGAATCATTATTTATAACGTCCTATGTTATGGTGAGTACAGAGTTGAACGAAGCGAACGTTCGGGGTCTGCGCGAGAACGATTCGGCATGGATTCGGAGAAAATCTCTTCGTTCGCGGTGACCGAAATCAACTCGTGGCTCGTTCGGTCCCTCTCGGAAAGTTTCGGTCTCCAAAAATCATTTGACGGTTTTCATCGTTTGATTCAGGAGTGTGCAACTCCAATGGTAAGTAGTGGGGCAAAGTTTTGCTTAGTTCAATCATTGGCGGCACTGACAACGTGAATTTGATTGGTTAGTTTAAAATAGTTATGTGTATCCTGTAAATATCTATAATTCTTCTGTAACGCCTTCCTATATTTGTTTAGTGCCATCAATTTTATGCGATCTATTAGAGTTCTAAGCTATCTTCATATATTGAAGGTAAACTTTAAATCCTTCCCTGTTGATATTGCATTAACTTTATTAAATCAAAAATACAAGCACACCTCATAATAACTTTTAAAATTTGGTCTTGAAAATATTATGGATTGGACAGTTGAAACACTAAAAATTTATGTGTTTTTTTAAAGATATTTAGATTTTACAGTATTTAATCTGTGGAACTACTTCTTCACAATTTTCTACGGGAGAATGATGTGAAAAAATTGAAGTGATGATGGGCCCTTTTAAAGGTTTCTCGAAATTTATTACTACTAATTATCCAGTTATCTTAAGTATTACCTTCTTGTAAGACTTCTTTATGTAGATACATCACACTAACAGCATACGAACAACTTGGTAGATTAATTGAATTTTATTACTACTAACATCTTCATAAGTAGGTTTTGATTTTCTGTAAAAAAAAGAATATATAAACAGACATGTAGTAGATAGATAATTTTATATGTACCTGATAAAAACAATGTTGGATATGCATTTACTCTAATACCTGTTCGTGAAGGAAGGGTAATTCTAAATTTTTCACTAAAATGTCCGTGACAGACAAAATGACGTTGATATATTTGCATTGTGTTTTATCCAGGTAACTTACTACTATTTACTTGATCAACCTATTTTTGGAAAGGAACAAGATCATTCTTTGGGAAACGATGTCTAATATCCGTAGTATATTTTTACCCTGGTACACTACATCTTTTACTACACTGACGCATTGTCATCAATTTTTATATTATTACTCCATAATAATTAATGTAAAACAGAAAATATGCACAAAGTAAAACGAAGATTTCTTGATATAAACAAAAACCAAAACCTTCAAACAAAAAACTTAAAAATGGACGCCCATAGAAAATCCTGACTTCATACACAATTTGCGATCGCAGCACTACCGTTGATTGAACTAAACAAAACATTTCCCCAAGGTCGCCTATACCGTGAAATTTCTATTTTTTCAATGAACCATACTTTTCACAATCATTCATTTCATGAATCATTTTAAATCATTTTTCTACCGTACGTATAGTGTTATTTTCCTAAAAAGCAATGTTTATTGTTAAAATAATATGTAGCGTGTAAGCGTTTTCAAAAGAGCATCAAATTATTGTATGCATGGCCGGTAATATAATAAACAAAGTTATTACAAGGAAGAAAATACCAATAATATTGAAATTCAACTCGTTTGAAGTTTATGGTAAACATATAACATAAAACTCTTATGTTTATACGGCTTTAGTATTCTCTTTATAGATTCCTGAAGAAATTTCAAAAAATTATAATTCTGTAACGATTACGAAATGATCCAAAATCACCAGAAGATATATTTAGTACCAGAGAAAATAATGTACATGTGTAAATTTCACTTAGAGCTAGACATAATAAAACCTTAAATTAAGAATATTACCTTTATTTGGTGGCCCAAAATATATAAAAGTGGTTATCAGGTAATTCATCCGTCAATAATAGAGACGGGATATAACATATATAAACAGGTGTGTATTTGTATTTTTTGCTTCATGTATTTCGTGTATATTCGTTCGAATATTCTAGAATTTTTTTTTACTATTTTGAAGGTGAAATATTTGTTAATTGGGTTTAAATTATTTCAGACATAACGGCTAAGTAGCATGAAAAAATAAAAGCAGACAAGTGTAAGGTGATTTGGACGAGCCACAGTCCTTATAAGAGGATACTATGCTAGTGTCTTTTGAAATTATAAACTAGAAAATAAACTTTCTAACAAGCACGTTTGAGATATATCTTGGAAAAAAATGGCGTAACACCTTGAAACCAGTGATATATCTGCTGTCTAAAGAATAACTTAGGTAACTGTGTTTAATGAGCTTTACTTTATATTTTAGATCGAAAATATGGTAATCTTTTTGGCAAGAAGCTAAAAACCAATTGTTGAGTATAATGTGAATAATGGGTGGTTATTTTTAACTTCAACTTTCATATTTGCTTCGAACAATAATATATCGAAAAATAATATTCCAACCACCCCTGGAAAACTTAACATTTTTATGTTGTTAATGATTATTTTATATGAGATTATTATTAAATATCTTTTCCCTGACCTGTTGTAAAATACGTTTTCCATTTTATTTAACAAATATTGTACTCTAGAGAATATCAATAAATGTAATTCCCTTTAATGAAAAATAAGGAAAACTCCTAGTTTATGACACGTTTTTAATTACCATTTGCAAAACAGAAATCAAAAAAATTAAAATATTAATATTATAATTTTTCGTGTTTTTTATGAGGTTTTTATATATTTATATGTATTACTATTAATCATTAATAAATAGTAAATACATATTTATCATTCAAAAACATCTTTATAGCAATAATTAAATTACAAGGAAAAACATAAACCAAAACATATGTCATTCAAAATCCCGCCAATTTTTCTCACGTTCGCTCGAATTTGTTGGCTTGATCCGTGGCTCCAGGAGCAACGTTTTGTTCGTCGCCAAGCGCTGAGAGTTAAGCGACGAACACTAGGACTTAGCAAAACGCATGCGCATTACGACTTTAAACCAATTTTGAAACCTGTTCGGCACGAATGTTTGCCGAAGTCAGTTCTGCTCGTGCGCATTTTCAATTTTTTCACGAAATTCGTCCCGGTCTGTAATCGCCATTATATAACGCGACTTACGCTTCTGGTTGTTTTAAAATAAACGGCCTACTTAGTTGGACCATGAGACGCAATGAGTGAAAAGTTTAGAATTAAGGGTTTCGTTTATATTAAAATTGAGCTGGATTGGTAGTGTTCTCTGTATAGTCGTTCCAGTAAGTCGCCACTTTTTTTCCATTAAAATAAAACAGATTTCAATTTATATAAAGTTTTTTAACCCTATATTTCATAACTGGCGCAGTCTGTATGATCCCAGAATACCATAACGCTGTCCTATTTTGAATTATTTCAATTAAACGAAACCAAATTACTTTAGAAAAAAATTATAAATCATCAAGAAGAAATGATAGGCTAAAGTTCGATTCGCTATAGTTCTTTAGTTTTACGAAGCATTTGTTGTGATAGTTCGGTTCCTTGAGATAAAGGGATTTGGACATCATTTCGGCATTTCAATTACTAAAGGTGGATTGAAGGTACTCAGTGTTCCCTAACAATGAACTATTAGAATTAGGAAACATTCTTGCCTTTTATATCATTGTTCCTTGGACTCTTGAGGCAAACATCGTAGCTCAGTTTGTAAGTAATACCACCGAAGGCGGACTGAAGTTGGTATAAATTAACCTAGGCTACAGCTAGGTCTATAGTTAGCCTATAGTCTAAGTAGTACAGTACCAAAATTTGAGAAACATTCCATACAGGCCATTTACTCGACAGAAATATTTTTCTTTCTTCTCATTTGTTAAGCCATTCAGTCTTAAAATCATTGTCCCCGATCCTTCAAATACATAGCCTGAAGCCAGTGTCGTAACAGTCCTACAATAGCGCGATATAACACCCCCTCCTAAAGAAACGATTATAGGGATGTACGTGGTCGTTGTTCCATCTTTCCATTTCGTACCATCGTTGGCCTTTGGCTGATAGTTTGGTCTTAATAATTTTCAAAATGGAATTGTTTGTAGTAAAATTTTTATGGTATACTCTATACCCTGTATGGAATGTATTTCTAAGCTTAGGTAATTCTAGATTCTTGGGACAGCCCAGGACAGTATAAGACTATTGTAATACACCTTTGGTCGTCTGGATAGAAGCTTGACTTCTATCCAAATTTTAGTAGACTGTGTTAATTCATAGCAACATCAGTTCGCCTTTAGTGGTCCTGACCTGTGATGCTTGCGCGGGTATTCCATTTATTAAGGGAACATTTTAAAGCTTGAATGTTTTCTAATTGGAATAGTTTATAGCTAGGCTAGGCGTCTTTTAAAACCTCCTTTTGTGACTTTACAGCTTCAGTTGTGACACTTTTACTTTTCAAGTAACCGCGAAACTATTGCCAGTTCAACACCGACCTGTTTTCATTTCTTGATAATTAATTTGATTGAATTAAGTTGGAATGAAATTCAAAAAGAATAGTCTTATAACGTCGCCAGTTATGAAATGTGAAAGGATTTAAAACATAAAAACTTTTCATTTACTTTAAAATACTGCTTTATTTTATAGAAAGAAGGGGCTGTTTGTTGAACGGGGATGCAAAGCGACACTGAACAACAAGTCAAACCCCTCTCCATTTCTATTTTTAGACATCTCATTCGTTACACTATTCAGCCTTAAAACGCATGGCCCCGTTTCATTGACTACGCAGTCCGTAGCCAGTGCCGTAACAGTTGAGTGATGTAACATATATACAAAAGTGCAAAAACATTCTCTCATTTGTTAGTCTGCATTAGAATAAAATTAAATAAAATACTTTTTAAAGAATTAAACATTTCACAATAAATGGACTTATTTTTTGAAGGCAATATTGAAATAAAGTAATTTTTTCCGCTCCATTTCATTCCCAATTAAAATTAGTAAACAAGAAGATTTAAAATTTCCATTCGATTTTCTGGTTTTGAGATTTTCTGGCTGGTCGTTGTGGTATTCATAATTTTCGAAATGGCATTGTTTCTAGCCAAATTTTCATGGTATACCCTATACCCTATATGGAATGGATTTCTAAGCTTAGGTAATTCCAAATTCCAAATTCTTTGATCAGTCCACGGATGAAACTATTGTAATCCAATTTTGGTTGCCATTCACCCCGAACTTCAAACTTCTAGCCAAATTATAGTAGACCGTGTTAGTTCATAGCAACTTCAATCCGCCTTATAGGCTTTACACCCTGAACTGTGATGCTTACGCGGGTACTCCATCGATTAGGTGTATTTTTTAAAGCTTGAATGTTTTCTAATTGGAATAGTTTACGGCTAGGCGTCTTTAGCGCCTTCAACCCTCCATTTGTGACTTTAGAGCTTCAGTTGTGACACTTTTTCCAGAGCCTCACTTTACTACACCAGAGAATGCTTCAAGTAACCGCGAAACTATTGCGAATTCAACAGCAACCTGTTTTATTTAGTTTTATTTAATTAGAATAAAATTAAATAAAACCACTTTTAAAAAGTTAAAAAATTGCCCAAGAAATGAACTTATTTTTGGAAGGCAATATTGGAGGAAAGTAATTTTTTCTGCTCCATTTAGTTCCCAATTAAAATTAGTAAACAAGGGGATTTAAAATTTCCATTCGATTTTCTGGTTTTGAGACAGCGGGTCAAAGTTTTTAAAAGTAAGATAATTACATTCATTGCAGTATAATTTGATAGGGAAAAATTTATATTTAACACAACACAAAAATGGACGACGTTTCGTTATCCACTCTATACAATTAAGCAGAAATTCGGTTTCGTGAGTACGGTGTGCTTTGGCGGTATATGTTGAAATTTATCGTCTATCGTATTTAGTTTTGTAAAAACTGTCGCTCGTTGTGGTAGTACTCACTTTCGCTTTCATCATACCATTCTCTTCTATTCATTATTAATATTCGCCAACGTAATTCATAGACACGAGCGTACAGTATATTATGTTCGGTTTGGTGTTATAATGTGTTCAGAATAATAACATTCAATTGAATCCTTTGTAATCGTATTTGAGCGAAATAACCTAGACCTATTTTTCAAACATGAAGATCTTGTAAGTATTAAAGCCCATTATATAATTTCTATGTTGTTGGTTTTTTGAATTCAGTAATATCAGTTATTGTTTTAATTTGTATTTTTGTCATAAGGCCCCATTATTATGCGTGTAAAATTAGAATTATACCTTATTGTTGTTTTTATTATCCTTATTAGTATTAGAAGTACTAAGAATACATAGTATCAAATAAAATTAGTTGCCTTTGTTGCAACTAAACTGCCCAATTTATATGCGACGGGATTTCCCTGTATTATTCCAAAATTTTATAAATACAGATTACAGATTCTGTAGTCCAGTTCTTATTATCCAGATATGAGCTATTTTTAAATTATTGGAATTGAAATAAACGATAAATATTATATTAGTAATTAACACTACATAATATTAAATAAAATTTGTTTAGTTTGGTACAGTGATTGTAAGTAAATAAAAATTAGTTATGCACAATTTTATATTGCGTTATATATTTTGTTGGTTAATTTATACGCGGTATAAGTAAATATTATGCCAGTATTTCATAATTACTGATTATGTCTATATAGTGATATATTTAAGTGAACTACTTGAAAATATTAATAATTAGAGGTACTAAATTACAAAATATTTTAAGTCTTAGTGAAAATGATTAAATAGTATTGTTTTTATTTATCTTTATAATAATTGTGCATTATTGTATAGAATGTTTCATAATTAAGAATGATTAGACTTGCAATATAGTAATGAGAGAATGAAGCTAGTATACTATCGTTATAAATAGTAAATTATAACATAATAAAATATTTAAAATATACAAATAAATTAAAGCTTTCTTTATTTGGGGATAGTTCTTTTTTATTTTTTATCAACCTTAAGATATTTAATTAAATATTAATACTTAAAATAAATATAAATATTTATTATTTTTCAAACAAGTACTCTAGTAATTCAATTGTTTTATTTTAATGTAATAATAAAGGGGTCGTTTTAACTATGTAAATAGTATATTTAAAATGTAATAAAAAAAATATTGTTAAAATACCCTTACATCTTTAGATACTTTAGATATAATATATGAATCGATCCATTTTTACCTTCTGTGAAGAAGACAGTCAGTTCCAAGGCTTAGTGACCTACTACCAAGAAGTTTAATCCCAGGCTATGTGGATTATTACTTTTCTTCCAGATATTTCTGAAATATACGTTTAACAAAAGTTAATTTATGGCAACTAGGTTTTTGGACGAAACAACGAAATGCTAATATCCACACCATCTTTTGTAAAGCGTTACGAATTAATTCAAGCGATACTAATAAAATTATGTGGCTACCTTATTATTTTAAAATTATTACTTATGTGAAATATTTATTGCAAGAGAAATATTAAATAATATTATAGAGGCATTTTTCATAGTTTATATCCTATGATGATTCCGATATTCAACTTTATGTTTATTTCACTTTTAATTTTTTGCTGACTCTAGAGTAGAGAGCAGCAATTTTTACAGTTATTTTTAGAAGTTTTTAATTATTAAATTGTTTCTAAGTCCATGTTGAAATTAGAACATAAATAATAAAATAATTAATAATAAATTGAAAATGATTTTATATGATATTTATTCATATATTGTTATTATTATTGGTATTGTAAGATATATGTTGTGTATTTATTATTTGTTTTAAGTTCTCTAATTTGTATCTTATGTTAAGCGACATATTGCACTCAAAACGTTGACTTGGGCATTATTTTTAAATAACCCAAGTTCATTTTTATACGTATTTTTTACAAAATAATGCATACAACATTCTATTATTAAATATATTTTTATTTTTCACTCGGTGATATGCAAGGCTATTAAATTGTTTTGTGGTTTTGGTTGGGTTTTACCAACAATATATTTTTTCAATTACAAATAATTAATTCGCAATAATTTAGCAATAGCTTATTGTAATAATGTTATTGGCAAGTTTTAAATTCCTAGATATCAATAATTGCTTATAAAACTCTAACATTTAAATATATTTTAATATATAAACGAATATATTTGTTACATTTAGTTAATTAAATTTTGCTTCCATTGTCATTTCCAGAGTATAATTTTTTAATTAAATTAATTTATATAAAATGGAATAAATTGATGTCTGATGGAAAAACTGAACTGACGGCATTGTTTACATCAAGTCAAGTTTAAATCATAGCACAGTAAATTTTACCTTGTACCTAATACCTGTTTACGAAATCGTAGAAGTTTTTTTGTTGTTAAATTAAGTATAAATGTGATGACAAATGTGGAATGAATTTCGACGGCCCATATTTAGCATGCGTAAATATTAATACAAGTCATGGGATAAAATGGAACTTGTGACAGAAATATGTCAAAATTTTATAACAATAAAATAAAAAAATAAAATTGTATATCTGTTTAAAATAAAAACGGTGAAGACAAAGAAGAAATAGCATAATATCATACATACATTAAAAGTCTAGTTTTTGTTAGGATTTCTATTGAGATTAAATATATTTTTAACTTATTTACTGTAATAATTGAGATGTTACTTTCTTGTGTAGTCATGGCATAACGTAATCTTCTCATTTGAACTGAATTAAAAAATTTAAAATATGTTAAAATACTGTTATCAGATATTATGCTTATAAAATAATATCAAATGTAAAGTAGACGTACTGAAGTAATACTACTTAATATCTCAATTATATAAATGTTAGGATATAAAATATTTGTTTATACTTACTACCATTCTGTGATACGTGGGTCAAGTTACAATTATTAGTCAGAAATATCCAGTTAACCATAAAAATAAATTGTTGTTTATTAAATACAATTTTGATCTGACCAGGTCGGTTTGGTTTGTGAATTTCGCATGAATATAAGAACTAATGAAATGCATAATGGAAGGCATGCGTGTAAGATGAGTTCGAAATCAGCGTTTGAGACCCTAATGTATTATAACCCACTTCAAAAAAGGAGGAGGTCTTATGTTGTATTATATGTGTATGCATGTCCATCGATTTCTCCGTCAATTATCCGATTTTCATTCCGGACCGATTTTCAAAATCCTTTTTTTACTCGAAAGAGTGCATTGCCGAGGTGGTCCCACTGGAACCATGTCAGGATCTGATGATGATATCCTCAAATTTCAAAGGCTCGTACAAAGTTTTCACATATTTTTTATTTAAAATAATTAATATTTGTGTATAATATTATTGCTGAATTGATTTGACAGAAGCCCGTAAGTCGTTATGTGCAAAAGGCGTTCAGTTTGCTTTTAAGCACTAACCATATCATATGGGAAGCCCTAGAAATGTTGCACGTGGAAGTCGCGGGTTCGATTCTCGGCGGTTGTAACGACTTTTTGTTGTTGTTCTAGTTTGGTTAGAACATTTGTCAAATCACCTAGGCTAGGTAGCGGATCCCGGAGCCTAAAGCGTTCCTTATTTTCAATCATTGTTTCTTTATTCCTATATTTCCTCATACAGGCTGCCCCTTTACTTGGATTACCTATTATAATATTTAATAAAATAACTGCATAATTTCTTGATTAAATATCTAACACTAAAAAGAGAAAAATAAAATTGAACTTTTGTTATTATTTAATTTATTATATTATTACTAGTCGTTTCCGTCTAACCTACAATTTGTCTTTATGCTAACTTAAATCTAGATATATAACTAGGAGGACCCATCGGCCCTAACTCAGTCTCTGGTGAAATAATATTTATACATGTCACTGCTGAATTTTTTAATATATGCACCTCACCACAAAACACTACAGAAGATCAGATGGTTTGATTCTTTTGAGTCTGTGTCCTGTTCTGGTGGTATCTGGTGGTAAGTTGCAATATTTCAATATTAGTATGAGAATGGAGTCTTTCCTCATGCCCCCTTGCAATTCTCTTGATTTCTTGACTGACTATGAGTATCTGAAGGTCTCGATGTAGGTAATCAGTCCTATAGTATTTGGGTGTACCCACAATACCTCTCAGGACTTTGTTATGAAAAATTTGTATTTTATTAATGTTACTCTTTGCAGAACATCCCCATAATTGAACTCCGTACATCCATATAGGTTTCAATATTTGCTTATATAATAGCAATTTATTATGTACTGATAATTTTGATTTTCTTCCAATTAGCCAGTACATTTTCCTATATTTCAATTCCAGTTCTTTTCTTTTCCTCTTTATATGTTCCTTCCAGCGAAGTTTTACATTGAGATTCATTCCGAGATATTTAGCGTTGTTGCTATATGGAATGATAGTTTTATTTAATGTTATTGGTGCTCGTACGGTCTGTTTATAGGTGAACTGCACGTGTGCAGATTTACTTTCATTAATTCTTATTTTCCAAGCTTGTGTCCAATTATTTATATTGTCACTTGTCCGTTGTAATTTTCGTGAGGCTTCTTCACTATTGTCTCCGACAGCTATAATTGCAGTATCATCAGCAAATGTAGCCATGGTGATATTTTCTATTTGTGGTATATCACAAGTGTAAAGTAGATAAAGCATTTGTCCCAGTACACTTCCTTGTGGTAAAAATTGAACTGACTAAAAAGTAAAAAATAATCAAACTTATTTTTTAATTAAAAAAAATTATAATAAAAGAAAAAGTTTTTAAATAAAATATGTACATAATAATCGTTGTGTCGCCGGGCTCAAATAATACAGCCGGCTTGGTTGGCGCAGCTTTAAAGGCGACAGGACGGTCCACCTACTGTTGCGATAGTCGCTGGTTCCTGCTGGGGCTTGATCGTAAATTTATGCTTGTTATTGTTTAATATTCGTAATAGATATATAATATTCGTTTAATAATACAATAACGTACAAAAATAATAATAATAATAATAATAATAATATAATTTTATGACATATATACAAAATTAAATTACGAACAAAGCAAATCTAATTTGTTGGCCGTACTGACTTAAAAGCGATCAATTAGTAGTAGTTAAAATGATATTGTAAATAGATAAATAGGTTTAGGTAGGCACTCAGCTAAATTGTGTACATATAGTAGAATATAAAATACGTGTAGTAGATATATTTTTATTTAGTTTTTACAACGATTATTATGGACATATTTTAATTTAAAATTTGTGTTAATCTAAGTTTCATTACTCTTTTTATTTTAGTGAGTTACTTTTTTTATATTACTTATTTTACTTATCTTACTTAGTTACTTATTTTTTGAAGTCGATAGTTTAAGTTCAATTTGTTTTGAAGTTCAATTTTTTAATTAAAAATATTTTATAAAAATTGTATTTAAGAAAGTTCTCTTTAAATAAGGTTAAACCCAAACTATTATTATACTGAAGAAGATGGTGCAAGCGACAATTGAATTCCTGTGCTAGTAACATTTATATTTGCAAAATAACCGTAAATCCGTAAATAATGCATTATATCACATATCTACAAAAAGTAGAACACGTTAGAATTTGCCAACCTACTTTAGCTTATTGAGATGAGATGGACATTGGTTCAGTTCAGTGGCTTTTTATGACAATTTTAAAAAATATCTGATGTTTGCATGGTGATATTGGGGAAAATGTAAAATATCAATTAAACAATCACACAATTCACATTTTTCTATATCAAATTCGAGTTTTTCGTTTAATATTATCGAGTTATTCAGTGTATACAGACGCTAATCAATGAACGTTCAATATTGACATTAGAGTTGTGTCATTTTAAAAAGTCTGCTTTTGAATCTCAACAATTATTTCTAGAAGCTTATGGTGAGGCTGCCCCATCATATAGCATTTGTCGGTTTAGATTTCAGCGACATAAAAGTGGTACTTTTAATGTGTGTGTGTTGCTTGCCATTAGGAACCACCTGGACGAAAACCCAACTCGCAAGGAACTTTCAGAGAGCTGAACAGTTGATGAATATACTATTTCCAGGCGTTTACATGTTATATTCAATGGCTAGCTGATGAATTGTTTGAATATCATTTCAAGTAGTCTCAAATCGCGGTTTTTGTAAGTGAGGAGAATTTTCTGTTTCTCCTATGACAATCCCACGTACAAAAAGTTATGGATTAGATTTTCACATCAACATCGAAATGGAAAAATTTATAAAGATTTCCTGTGCATATGGTGGGATCAGTAAGGTGTAGTATGTTATGAGCTGCTAAAAAATAGTTACTGACGATGTTTACCGATCTCAATCGCACAAATTAAACGACGTGTTGTTACAAAAATGAGCTCAGCAGTCGCAAAATTATCAATGGAAGTCGCAAATGGAAAGTCCTTCGATATCTAGAGTATTCACTAAATGTAGCACTAGTTCAAATGTATTGTACAATTTTTTAAAACAAATACCGTTTTAAAATGAAAACAAGCAAGTCAGACTACATGCAAGCATCTAATGTTATGATAGAGTCAATAATATAAAATTAAGTGAATGTATTGTACTCTGTACTAGATTGCTCAATAAGTTCAAGAAGCACTATGTATATGTCAATAATAGTACTAAATATTAATTTAAAATTTGAAAAAAAACGAGCGGGCTGTGAGCTCATTGGGTGTAATATTCGCTTGTAGTAGAACAAAAATGCATTCGAATTCTAAAAAAAGATACACAGATTTAAAACCTCATTTATAAAATCAAATTTGTTTCAATACACACCAGATTGAAACTCTGCTGATTTCTGGATCTCCTTAACGACTTTTTTCTGGGTTTCCAAAAAAAAAAACGATGGTACATTTTTATAATTTCTTTAAAATTTTCTATTGCGCTGTTGACTACACCAGTCTATTAAAAATAAAACTACTTTAGACCGTAAATAATTTTAGATAATTATGAACAAAGTGTGCACCGTAGCAGAATAATTTTATGAAAAAAAATGAAACGTCGATTTTATAACATAGATAAATATATTTGTTTAGTTATGACACAGCTTAAATTTTAAGTGCTTTATCGTCACAGGATTAGAAAATGTTAAAATTAAATTTTATCAGATTTTATATCTGCTAGACACTTAATATTTTACATACAAACATATAGTTAAGATTCAAAACATTGTATAATTTGTCTGTATAAAGGGTCCTTTGAAAAAATTGAAGAGTATTTTAAAATTTTGTATGTAATACAGAGAAAATCTGGTTAGAACAGATAATATACTATAAATTTTCTCCAAAATGTTGGATAGTATTTTGACATGTAAAATTAATGCCTCTGTTAACAAATAATGCATAACTCAGAAACTCACAACGCTTAACTTTATCTTATTCAACTGCTCAAAATTTTGAAATATTGTGTCTTATTACTACGTTCAGTATTATCTTTTAATAATTATTATACGCTGCTGTTGGTGCCAAGAGTAATGAAGAGATAACATCCTGTTAGCGAACATTGGTTCGGATATTCAATGAATCTGACAAATCATCTGAGGCAGCTAATGGAACCATAGTATTCACGGTTTAATCATTTTTGGAAGACATATAGAGGCTTCTAAAGCTGCCCAAAGTGAAGGGCAATGTATACAGTTGAAAACAGAACGAAAATCAATAAAAATGACATCGCACCATTCCAATATCATTCTTCATAAATTGCAACATTTGCAATTTGATCTAAACCCCTTCTGCTATTCTTGGCTTGTCTCTTTGCAAGCTCTTTGAACTTTCATTTGTATGGTTCTCATAATTACTTTTCCACAATTAATAGAAGAATTAAATAACTTTATTGTTATTTTTTTATTATTTTTTATTTTCGGTAAAATAAAAGTGTAAAATAAGGACTATTGGAATTTGGAGACTTTAAAAAAATTATTACTGTAAGCTCACCAGGCCCCATACTTGGCCACATAAAACACAATACTTGTCGTTATACAGGAGGGAAAACGTAAGATATAGTTTTGGTTGTTCGAAAAAAGACGGTGTGTTTAGCTGTGGGGCATAATTAATGAACTGTTTAGAATTAAATGTTTCGTTTGCAGTAAAATAGGATTGAAACGGCAATAGTGGTCTATGTAGTCGTTCCAAAAAGTCACATTCTGCAACCGATATGCTAAGAAAAGCTAACGATGCTTCTCATAATTCTTCAGTTTTATTTTTAGTATCAGCCTGTTTTTTGCAACCTTTTTCTTTTTCAAGGTTAAACCTTGGATCATTAAAGCAGCTTTCGTTAGCGTCTTCTGTATATAATACATTGTTGACATATGATTATCGTTGCCTGTGGCTGTTTGTTAATATTAACTGCCAAATTTAAAATAAGAAATACCTTTAGGCTGAGATTGGGTGCTCTCCTAGATATATGCATATACTGGTCCGATATAATATCGAACTATAAAACAATTATTAAATTAACAGTTTATACACAGTTAATGTATAACGTTTATCCGTTCTTATTTAAATTTTCTTAGCTTTGTAATTATTTCATGTAGAGTTCCATACAACAAAGGAGAGTTGATGAGTGCTCTGTTTTCTTAATAGTTTTAGCAACTCCTGATCTATATAACATATGTTAAAGTTTTACATGGTGTTGGTATATAACCATATTTGTATAGAAATATTAGGAATAGTTGTGAATGTAGCAAAGAAATTCCATTATTAAATTAAATTTATTATTTGTTAATAATAAGAGATTTATTATGTGCCAGTTTTACCGGTGCTTTAAAAAGCATTTATTGAGAAGAATTTGTACAATATATCATAATTAAAATGTTTTCGATATTTTTCTATATTTTTTTTGGATCTTTTTGATAATATTTTTTACTTAGTACAATCTTAATTTACAAATTAATTTATTACTACTGTTCTGTTGTACTTGCATTAATAAACATGCAAGGCGAGTATGGGATTAATATATCAGTATGTATGACCCAAATTAAAATAAAATTAATCTACTTAAGCTAAAGTTAAGCACTTATACACTAAACAAGTTCGTGCGGTTTGGTTCGCTTCTGATTTCTGGCGTGTTGTCTAGTAGCTGTATTGCTTCCACGTTGCTGTGATTTAGCGATCTTTTTTTATGTGTTAAGGCGAGAACTTGGATCACTTCGTATATATGTTTGATTTCGAGATTATCGTGCACCTCTTTGTTGGTTACGTAGCCATAAGCACTGCTAATTAATCGTAGAACTTTGTTTTGGGTGCGTTGGATTACTACTTGGTTTGATGTTTTAATTCAACGCCATATTTGGTTTTATGATTGACTATATTTAATAATATGGAGATACTCTGTAGAGAAAATGAAGCTGGTTTGTCAGAGATCCAATCATCGATCCATTTTCGCTCTTTTTCAATATTTCAAAATCGTGTAACAGCCAAGTCATGCTGTTTCGATCTGATCAAGTAGTTCTTGAAAGGCTCTATGCGATAACTATCCAACGCAAAAGTGTATCTTTAAAAATTCTTACAACGTGTGGGTGATAGTTGCCATGCAAGAGGATGACATTTCGTTTGTCGTCCAATTTTAACTATTCTGCGTTTGTCGTCCAAATCCAATTCAACCTGTTGATATCATCATATGCACAGGAAGACTTAATGACCGTTAATATTTCGCTTTAGTGTCAATGAGGATAGAAGTGCTGGATGAACACTTGATTTGTTGCACTTGCACTGGATTGTTCTGTTGAAAGTCGTTTTCAATGAACTTGTGTCGTAGCAATTTTCCCATATTTTTGTATTATTCTGAATGCATATAAACGTCTGGAAACGGTTGATTCATCATCTATTAACAACAAAAGTAATGTCGAAAAAGCAATTATGAATGTTACATGATTAGCAGTTATATATAAGGAATTGCTTATTAATACTAAATGGCAAACTGTTATTTTATGAGAGAAATGGAAATTAAATCATTGATATTAACAGTCTTGAAATACTTGGCATTTTATATATTCCTAATAAAATATATTTCTTTCCGCTTTGTCTCGCCCAATTATTTTGTAATTCATTCATTCGTATGTTTATACAGTGTGCCCTAAAAACTGCAAGAAACATTTTATGCGAAAATTTTATTAAATTAGAAAAATTTAGCAAAACAGAAATGAATAACAATAACATGGACGGTTTTCTCCTTCGGAAGCGGCTTCTTTCCGCGTAGATACGCAAGTTTAAACGTGACTTGACATTTTCGGTAATGGATCGATGGTCTGGTGACCATTCTCGACGTCGCGATTGCTGCAGAGAGTCCAAGCTTTGGTGGCGTGTAACACAGATCTTAGCCTTAAAATTGGACCACTGTAGTTGCTATAGTTCACCGGGTTGAGATACGGTGAGTAGGGAGGCCATTCTGCTGACGTTATGAAGTCCGAAAAATGGACGCGGCACCAGACTTCCGTCGCTTTTGCCGGGGAGCAGAGTGCTGTTGGAAAGGTCAATTCGCATCGCAGAAGTGCTGCTGATCCCACTGAAATACGACAACCTCGAGAATGTCACGACGATATACTTTTTGATTGATTTTAAGCCCTTGCTCCACAAAAATGAGGTGGGTTTAGATCATGACGGTCTGTAGATTTTGGTGGTTGTGGTAACAATGACCGACGTGCCGGGAGCCTCAGCAGACCAGCTCTTGTCATTTGGCTAGGCGACGAGGATCGAGGAACCGACGACTTGCTGATAACATGGGCAACTTCTCTCGTGGAGGTTCTCGAATTTCGTTACATTCGATTTTTGATGATCTTGCGATAAGTAGAAGTGTTTGCGGTGCATTTTAATCTACTTCCTGTACGTCGACTATCATGGCCAAGCTCTTTGAAACGATTGATGGTGCGAGAAACAGTCGACTGAGTAACATTCAGCAAACAGACAATTTCAGATTGGCGTTTTCCTTAAAGAAACAGCTCGAAAATGTCATTATGTTTGTTTGACATCCTAATAACATCACGAAATAAGTTAACATAGAGTCAAAACTTAACATAATGGTACATAAGCACATGCAGAATCTGATGAAATAAACATTAGTTTATTACGGTGCAATACTTTCGCGTTAGGATAAATTAAACTTTCATGCAGTTTTTTTTGGGACACTATAAATATTTAACGATTTGATAACTGTACAACTATCTTATTTATGATTTTTTTGTAGGATATTGAGCAAGAAATGCTTACTCTTTAGCTGCGCCGCCATCGTTGTAGTTGCAGTTGCTGGTATATTAGTTTGGCAGTTTGCTTTCAAATCCCATTCCTCTGTTAGAACTGGTGTAGTCGTAACCAATGGATACCAATGTGCATCTATAGGAACGTATGTTGACTGTTTGAAGATTTTTTAGAATATCTGAAAATAAATTCTATTTCAGCTCCGTATTGAATGACGGTGGATCGGCCGCTGATGCCGCTGTGGCAGTATTATTCTGTGAAGGTATTTCCATGCCGCAGAGTATGGGATTAGGCGGTGGCTTTTTGGCAACAATTTATAACAAGCAATCCCGTCAGATAGAATCGTTGAATGCCAGAGAAACGGCTCCGGGAGCAGCGACGAAAGATATGTACGAGGGAACCAGTGGATCACAAAGAGGTTCGATGTTCTTGACGTTCTATGAATTCTAAGTAATTTCAAGTTAATTCAAGGTGGTCTGGCTGTTGCTGTACCTGGAGAACTAAAAGGATATTGGGCGCTACATCAAAAGTATGGCACTCTGCCTTGGAGAAGATTGGTAGAACCCACCATTGAGTTATGTAAGAATGGAGTCTATGTTACTGAATTTTTAGCTAATACCTACTTATCAAACAAAAATGTATTGTATGCTGATCCTGTTTTAAGGTATATATTTTCATTTAAATTACTATATAGTATTTTAAAGATTATAGTAACGCAAAACAGTATTTCTAATATGTTTTTCCTTATATTTCTGTTTGTATTTGAAATCGTCAAACTTTGCATAAAATTTTGCATCATATCACAAGACAAATTTGATTATTTTTTACTCTGTTAAAATGCATTTTTAGCGATATCAGTCCATTTGCTACCAGTTTATCTGAAAATCTATTTGACAAACGAAAGAGAGGACGTCATATATTAGCTTTCTGACTAAAGTTTGTAAGCATATTTTACTTTTGGGCCAACAATTTTAGAAGTCCATATTTCATAAGAACAGTGAAGAAAAGAAATTAATGATACAGTATATATGCACAATAGGTGCCGCAATCTTCGCATTTTTCATTCTGTATATTTTATACATATTTCAATCACTATGGATGATAGTTGGGTTTTGAGCCTGTTGCCTGGTGTTGGAATTAAAATAAGGGGCTATGAAGATATAATAAGCCAGAAATAGGCAAATATAGTATTCTATGATGCAAAAGTAAATTGCATATAAATTGCTGAAAAATAAACTCATTTTATAATTCTAATATTTTCGATGGAATTAAAATCATTGGTGAACAAAGATTCAATTTACAGATGAAATAACCAATATTAGAGCATCTAACTGATACGTCTCCTTACATACAAGTTTCTGACGATCTTCGAAAGATCTGACAATAATTTTTTTTAGTGAACCAGACGGTAACTGTGAATTAGACGCATTGAGTCGGCAGATGCATACAATAAAGTTGTAAAGACATTCGGTAGGACTTCTTTGATTTGAACAACAAAAATTAAACCAATAAATATATTATATTATATTATACTTTATTCGAAGATAAGATAAGGTCTTGTAGCATTTATATTATATAGTATTTTATATTATTAGTACTATTCGGAGAAATGGTCAATGATTGGATCTAACAATTCGGTACAAGAATTTGTAATAAATTTGAATTGCAAAAAATTTTTTGGATGTTCAACCGTCAGCATCAAAATAGAACAGAAATATGGATTGGGATCGGACAGAATGATTTATAATTTGATTTGAATAGAATAAGCAAAATGTATTAATTATATCCGAATCGTAGATAATACATATCGTTCCAGATACATATCGTTTTAAGAAGGCTTTGAAAAATAAATGGATAGAATGATACAATAGCCAAAAGCAATATCATTCTCTTCTTATTAACACTTTAGGAAATATTTTTAGGTTCAAAAATAAATTTAATGATTGATAAGGATGTGGATGTGTGTGAAAAAATGTGATTTCTCGGTTATAATGAATGCTAAAAGATAGATAGATAGATAGATAGATCTAGATAGATAGATAGATCTAGATATTTGCTTTTGCTAAGATATTTACAAACGGCGATTTCACTTTTTTTTTGGAATTCATACATTCCTTGAAATCATAATTAATCATGATCCCAAAATTATCTATTGATAATTTAATTTTTTTGATAACAGACCCTTATTTCAGGAGTTATAACTATCATTTACTAAAAAAGTGACAACTAAACTGAGAGATGTTGTTTCCATTCATTTTGATGGTTGTTTGTCTGTTATTGCATCAAATATCAAGTTTAACCTAATTATAACTGTAATTGTCCAAATAGCAACATTCATTAAAGGAAGTGTGCACTTAAGCGTACAATGAATATAAGGAAGAACACATTATATTATATCGCTATAGCCTTGATTGATAAATTTGATATTTTGGGAAACAGTCAAATTTTAATTTAAAGGCAAAAAATCCATTACACGAGATTTTCTGCTTGTAACTTGATCTTAGGAAAAAGTAAAAAATGACTTCGCTTAATGTAATCAAATCAAATTAATATAGCCTTATCACCTTTTTATTTTAGGGATATTTTTATTAATCCTAATACAAACAGTACTTATCAGGCTGGTGAATCCGTTAAAAGGTTAAGACTGGCGAAATCCTTGGAGATCATCGCGGAAGAAGGCGTGGACGCCTTATATAATACTAATGGTAGCTTGATAAATACTTTCGTTCAAGATATTCGAGACAGCGATGGTATAATTACAGTAGATGACATGTTGAATTATGAGTAAGTATATTAGATCATTTCAATAATCAATTCAATTCCAGTTCAAATCATTTTAATGTTTCAATAAATTGATTAAAGAATTGTCCACTATGATACAATTATTTTATAAATATAAATATAATTGTTGTTGTTGTTAGGGCACATAGTTCAACCTTTCTAAAAATGCGTTTTATATATTTTTATAAACCTCTTTACAAATCAAACATTTAATTTTAGTATTCTAGCTCAGAGCTGTCCGAACCATAGCCCACGGGCCACATGTGGACGACCGAACCTTTTTAATTTTCTTTATTTAAATGACAACATTTTTATAGAGATGTTTTGATAATTGTTTTCTGTAATCCCAAATGATTTCATGAGCAAATTATTTTCTCTTCTGGCAACAAAGTTTTTTATACCAAGTTGATGCTTTCCACGAAATTCAAATGTTTTAGTAATCAATAGTTTTAGTTTTAGTCAAATTTGTTTGTTACTCTCACGTTACTGAAGATTTTTTCAATATTTTAAGCTTGTTATTACGTTGGGTGCTTTATGTTTATGTAAATAGAAATTTTAAGCAAACATCTCATCATGTCTGCAAAGAAGCGGAAGTTAAGTGAAGACAACCATTCATTCAATGGTAATTAAACTATTTTATCTCCAACAATAACAATAAAATTCAGTGTTTTATTTGTATGCAAGTTTTGTCTATAAGTAAAAAACATGTTGGTGAAACAAGAAAAGTTATAGTAGCTGAGTACCAGTGAAAAACTAATACAGCACAAAATTATGTTTTCTAAATCAGAGAGAATGAATTACAGAGAATGAACATCTCATTACAATTAGTCAGAACTAAGAAACCTTTTAGTGATAGAATATTAATTAAAAAAATGTTCAGTTGCAACGGCTAAACGCTTCATGAAGCCAAAATTAGCGGAAAAGGTTGAATCCGTTGCATAAATTTAACAAACGGTGCCGGTGATAGATGACATGGGTGATAATATTTCGAAAAGTATATGTGATCGCTTATATATGTTATGATGAACTTGAACATATTGTTGGAATGAAAGCACCGACCAGACCGATTTTAGTCAATTAATAATTTTTATATCTTTTCGAAAGATTTTACAATCACGGAGGAAAGGCTGAATTCAGTAACAACTAAATGCAAAGATATATTTGAAGCAGTTAAAAAAAACTGTTATACTGTATGTATGTGGCTAAAACTATGACAGCAACATTTACAGGATACATTACAGGACAAAATAAAATGCAAGATCCTACGTTCCTCGCTGATATCATCCATTAACGATCGGAGTTGAAAGTGTGAAGATTGATTATCAACTAAAACTGCGTGATCTGCAATCAGACCCCTTTTATAAGGGCAGAACAGAATCAGAAATTGATTTTTAAGCTGCCTGTTGAACCTTTCCTGAAACTGACGAATTTTGGCCTAAAAATAGGTTCAATGATGGGCAGTAGCCACCTATGTGAAAGTGCATATTCAACAATGAAGTTTATAAACTCGAAATAGCGTGTGTGTAACGTGAATAGCTACTAAAATTATTGATGTTAATGTTGATAAAATTATAATAATAAGATATAAAATAATGAAAAAGTAATTCAATAATAATATAATAATATTATAAACGCATTTTGTTTTTACAAATATTTTGCAGCCTCCCAATGAATTTAGTCATTTTTATTGACCCTAAATCCTTTCTAGTATGGATAGCCCTGTTCTAGCTTATGTTCTTTATTATATACGCTACTGGATTTTTAGATGTGCTGTAATTAATTCAATTATAATAAGAATTGTCATTTTTATGTTGATATTTTAAATTCAGTATCCTTGTTGGTGACAGCAGATATTAAATATCTACTAGATATATGCTCTAGATATTAGAGTCAATATAAAATGTATCAAGATTTGAACAATATATATTTCAAATATTTTATTTTTCTGATTAATTTTCATCTTTTTTTTTTGGAATTTTGTAGTATTTTAATTTAACATGCGCCTTTTCATAGAAAAGGAAGACTGAAGGTAGGCGGTTCATTTGGCCAATATCACGGATGGAGATAACTAAATTTGATCGTTTTGTTTCAATTTGTCCTTTGATTTTTTTGGCCTTTGATTTTTTTGTTTGGTGAGTTAGTTAGTTTTTTTCTGTAGTTATTTTATGAAAATTTCTAGCTAGCAAGCAATTAGAAGTCAAATGCTGCTAAACAAGGAGAATAAAGTAGTTGTGGAATTATATCTATTAAATATTCTTTGTTGCCATTTTGGCCGAGAGCAAGAAATAATAAAACATTATAACAAAATTGTAAAGCTGCCAGAAAATACCACCAAAATGCACTATATTTTAAGCTTAGATTGCGTGTAATTTATGGCGATATATGTGTTTAATATTTCCTTATTTTAGACCAAAATGGGAGAAACCAGTCAGTATTAACATCAGTGATGACTATACGTTTTATAGCGTACCTTTGCCGGGATCTGGGGTTGTGCTAGCCTACATACTGAATATATTAGATGGATTTTTGAATCGGGAAGTTTTGAATACACAAGCTTTTCAGCGAATAGTTGAGAGTTTTAAATTTGGATATGGTAGTCGCACAAAATTAGGAGACATCGATGCGTCTCAGGTTAGTTTAAATTATTATATAATATTAATTTACATATTATTTATTAAATTGCCTAGGCTTTAGAATAGCGATGTTGGCGAATGAAAAATATCGATATTTCGATATATTGGAGGAAAAAAATATCGATAAAGGTTTATTAAAAATTGTATTTAATTTATTTTGAAAATATATCGAAATATATCGGTTAAAAAAATATCGATATATTGATATATTTTCTTGCATCCTTACTTTATAATGTAACTGAATATGGAAAAATGTCATTGTGAATCTTCGGTAATTTGGAAAATTATTTAAAAATAAATTATACACTTCTATTCATAATTCAATCTAATTATGTTTCGTTTTTATTCGAAACATACATGGATTTGATTTGCTTTTATCTAAGATCCGATTAGATTTTATCTAATATGTCACTTTTCTGTTCAATACACATAAGTGTACACACACACAATTCTACTTTGGATACATTTATTAGTTAGTAAGGAAAAAAAGCTAATATGAACAACAATTATATACAATGTACTAATTTGTTTTAGTTGGTGTCCAATTTATTGTCCAAAAGCTATGCTGAAGAAGTAAGAGCCAACATTTCTGATGTTAGTACTAGTCAAGATCCGTCGTTTTACGGAGCGGATTCTATTAGTGTTGATGATCATGGCACAGCTCATATTTCAATACTGGCACCAAACGGCGACGCTGTGTCAGTCACCAGTACAATAAACTTAGTGTAAGTATAACTAAGTCGTGATGCCTGAATCTTGTCGAATCGATTTTTTCTCGCATTAGATTTGGAGCTGGATTTGCATCAAATTCAACAGGTATTATATTGAATGACGAGATGGATGACTTTTCCAAACCGAATTCCACCGATCCTACCATGCCGTCGTCTGAACCAAATTTCATTGAGCCTGGTAAACGGCCCTTGTCGTCTATGGTTCCAACCATTATTCTCAAAGGCGATGATGTCGTTATGGTGACTGGAGCAGCGGGGGGAAAGAAAATTACTACAGTTGTAGCATCTGTAAGTATCTGTTATATATAATTTTCGTTGATTGACGATTTTTTTATTTCTAGATCATCATTAAACATCTTTGGTACAGTATTAATATTCAAGATGCAGTGAATCACAAACGATTACATCATCAACTATTTCCCATGACGTTGGAAGTTGAGGACGGCTTCAATAATTCTGTAAATGGAGATTTGGTAGAGTAAATCAGATTTATTTAAATCGGTTTTATTGCAGTGGCCTGGTGTGATCAACGAACTGCAAAGTTATGGACACGATGTTAAATATTCGGCTTCAGGAAATGGATTTTCGGCTGTTACGTCAATTAGCGCAATCAATGAAATTACAGGTGCCTATGATCCTAGACGAGGAGGGTACATATCTTACATCTACAGTTGATAGACATCTTTCTATAATTTTATAAGTTAATTTAATAAAATTAAGACTGATTTTAAAATATAACATATTTCTATTTTAAACTTTATCTGTATTGGTGGAAAATACAAGGATAATAAATATTAATTGTTTCAAATAGATGATTCAAAACCTATGATAGCTTTATATGGATTGCATTTGTATTTATTACTCTAGGTGTTTATCAACATAATCCCATATCTAAATTATAGCAGATGTTGCAACATAAAGTTACTATTTAATAATTTACAATTTTAATATGAAATATAAAAAAATCTGTGGTTAATGCTCATTGAATAGTTTCAAAGTGGAGTGGTATTAAGAATATGAATCATGAGTATTATCAGGAATAAATCAAGAACAAAGAACTTAACATAAGGATGAACGAAGATATAGAATTCAAATCCTCATACTGAAAATCAGCATATGGTAAATTTTTATGAAGACGTTTAAATGAGAAATATTATTTCGCCCACCATAATGTCAAGACAGTGATTTTACGATTATCTGTTGTAACAATTACTGAGGTATTAATTCATTGGTAACATTGCATTCGTTCGCAGTGTGAAACCTGCAATGGCGAAAACTGGCATCATAAATATATAACCAGTAAATAAAATGGCACAAGCAAATTAGACATATATTAAATTATAAATTTAATTTAAAATGTAACTTAAGTTAGTCACTTCTGATTGACAATGGAGCAAATAAATTTAGAAGTTCATTTTCAACAAAAATAATGAATTCCAAAAATACAATTTTGGTCGTTCACTGATTACCGTTTGTATACACAGAATAATTTAATAATACTAAATGAACAAAATTGTTTTTTCATGCAGAGAAATATGAAAACTATCGAATTTAACAGTTATGTTAGGTTGTTTGTTTCACTAATAATATCGGAGATTGAAATATATCTGTTTAATTATTTTTAAATATTTTTACTACTTTTAGTAAATTATACCAATTAATTAAACTGTCCCAATGATGGAAATTCAAGCCAAGAACAATAAAAATTGATGATCTAAAATTGAGTTTTGAAACGTGCATTTTGTTAGCATTCCTTTGACAATACCCATAGAGAAACAGAGATTCAACTTCACAGGAAATTTTGGCAAAATGTTTCACGACGTCCACCATGTAGATGTCGCTATCTTTAACATATTATTTGTTTTATTCGTTATGCTAAGATCCGCGACGAGGTCTGATTGGTTCATTTCGTTCTACGGTTTGTTTATTTTGTACGCCATTTTCAATGTGCCCTATATAGAAAACAGTGTGGTTAGATTTTTATAACGTATATATTATTAAATAATTATTATATAAAATAATTATTATTTTATTTTATTGGTATATACACGTTGGTAGTTGCATTCTCGTTCTAGGAAGTGTTGTGTGCCAAGATGCACAGATAGTGAGGAAATGCATCATCGTTTTCCATTAAAAAAGTATCCGGTGGTCTTTAAGAAATGTGTAGAAAACATTACAAAACCTAAACTGGTTGGGTTAAACATGAAACAGATTTATGATCGTTATCATGTCAGACACATTTGTGATACATTTAAACTTTCCTTTGAGTACTGATGAACAATTTAGTGATGACGAGAATAATACTATGAGCTTAGAATAAGTACAAATTATCAAAGTGATGAAAGAAGTGGATCAAAAAAATGATATAGAAGGTAAATTGAAGGAGTCAGTCACATTTCTGTTCATAATTGTTACCATTAATTTCTAAACTATCTTACTTTATTTATAGTGCCTATTTCCATCGTTCCTGGCCCATTACCAAGGCGTTCGAAGCAAGTATCATCGACATTTGAATAAACTCCAGAAGGTAATGGTAAAGTTTGTATTCATTCAGTCAGTATCCCCCGTTCTGCTCATTCTTACTGTTAATTACTTGACTCTATAACTTCAGGCCAGATGTTCCTATAAGAGCAAGCAAAGTTTTAAGTTTTACCGTGGTGTACATCTCAGGTTATTTTGTAAAACTTTTGAAAAAAGAAATTTAGTGTGACATACAATTATGAATAAATAGTAGACCCACAAATTGAGACTGATTCTATAGAGGTAAGACAATATCTCGTATCCCAGACTCCAACAAAATTGTTTTATTATACTGTCAGTAGGTCTTTGAGCTATGTCTTATTTTATTCAGCGATTATGCCACGTCGATAATATAACAAAATTTTTGTCTAATGTTTAAAAAAAAGTAAAGTCCTTCAATTGTACATTCCATAATGATCTATTGGATAAAATATTAAAAGTACTAACAAGGTAACAGGTGTAAGTAAAACAGGTGAAAAGAATATTAAGAGGGAAAGATTCAAAGTTTGCTTTCAGTATAAGAAAACAAAAACATGATTATGTTCTGTTCGTTGCATAAAACTTTGTCCTACTGAACTACTAAATAGTCACCGAATGATATTTATTGGTTTCATTTTATATTTTAACTGCATTTTCATGCGCTGAAAAGTTATTATAGTTGCCTCATATTAAGTTAAAACATTTTGTAATGTTTTATGCGTATCTGTTTTGTGAATTGTGACATACTTAAAAAGAGCAGTATGAAAATGTTACCTTTGCTAACATTTGTAAGAAATCTGCATGTTGACTCTATTTAACCGACTTCAAAAAAGCAGAAGGTTGTATGTTCGACTGTATATATTTTTTTATGTATGTTCACATAATTGACGATTTCTCCGTCAATTATGGACTGATTTTCAAATTCTTTTTTATTCGAAAGAGTACACTTGTGACTAGAATTAAATCAGGATCTGTTGGGGGAAGGGGAGAAATTGAGGAAACATTTAAATTTCACAGGTACGTATAAAGTTTTCACATATTTTTTATCTGAAATAATCAAATATCTATGTATAATGTAATTGCTGAATTGATGTGACGAAAAATCGTTCAGTGTAAAAGCCATTCAATTTGCTTTTTAAGCAAAATCTATATCATATGAGACGTCGTAGTGATCTCACAGGCAACTGTTTCTATAATGTGACAGTAAAGGCGTTAAGCTCACAATCGAAGGTCGCGGATTCGATTTCCAACGGCGGTAGTCCTTTTTTTGTTATAGTTTGGTTGGAAAATTTGTTAAATCACCTAGACTAGATAGCGGACCCCGGGGCCTGAAAAGTTCCTTATTTTCAATCATTATTCCTTTATTACTATTTTTCTGCCTACAGGCTGTACTTTTACTTGAGCTATCCATTGTAATTCTTAATAGAATGACTGCGTAATTTAAGTAAATATCTAACACTAAAAAAAGAAAAATAAAATATTTTTAACAAAAAAATTGAATCGACTTCAAAAAATAAATAAGGAACTCACAAAAATGCCAAAAATAATCAAATTTAGAGTTTTAACACAAAAAAAATTAAAATAAAAGATGTACATAATAATCGTTGTTATGACTAAATAAAAATAGACAAAAAACTTATTTAACCTATCTACAATTTTCTAAAATTTTGAATAAATATATACTAAAAATAATTAAAAATAGCATTTAAAATAATAAAAGACTTTCTTTAAACCTTAAAAATTGTTAAGCCATTTTTTAAAAATTAATCATAATTCTGCTACCTAATAATAGAATGATATAAATGCAAACCCTAAAACTATTAAAAAAAGTTTAAAAAATTCAATTTTGAAAGTTAGCACTAATTTTGTATTAACTAAAAAGAAAATATGTTGTTGAGAATATTATAATTATAAATTCGTAACAGTTGACTTGAAATGTCAGTGTTATACGAATTTTAAAACTATGCGCATGTTCACGTTAAACCAATTATTCACAACTCCAATTTCCAAATCACAAATTATTTAGGTAGAATTGTTAGTTCTGAAATGTTGTTGAATGGTACACAATATTACACTTTGTCAATATCGGTGCATTTTAGATTGATTTTCTGAATGGACCCTCGCAGTTTGAAGCAGCAAGTTTACGTTAAACTTTAGTTGATAAAAAGTAGTGTTGGGAACAATCGACTGAAATCGACTATCGACTGTTCAGTAACTGACTACTTTTTACTATCGACTATTACAGTCGCTATTTTTGGTTCGACTGTTTTTACTAGTAACTGTTTTCAGTCGCTATTTTCGGTCCGACTGATTTTATTACTATTTACTATCGACTGTTTCAGTCGTTTACTTTTAGTTACTATTTTCGGTTCTACTAGTTCATTCGACTGCTTTTTAACGTTCTGGCCTTCCGTTGTAGCCGCGACCTTGAAAGTAGTGCACCGATTTTATGCTTATATAGATTTATATGTAATATATGTGGTTTTATGTTTTTTTGTAGTTTGCTTGTGATATATTGTAAATTAATATAGCAGCATTTTGGAATGCTAGTTTTCGAGGGCCAAAAAAATTAAATTGTAAATGATAAATAGTAAGATAGTTTTGACTGGCATAGTGGGTAATACTTTGGACTGGCATAATAGGTAATAATTTTTTGATTAACTTTCACGATTTTTGTCCAAGCCTCTTGTTTGTCGAAACTTTTTTCCTAAAATCTTGAAAACCAAAATTAGGTTACAAAGGTTTCAGAAATTGCATAGATCCAAAAGATTTGAATTTTTTTTACAGTAGCAGTTGTTAAATGTCTTTTAAAAATATTAACCGTAAAGAGGTGAATAAAATAAATTAAATATTTGTAATAAATACATTTTCTGATAGGAAAATTCTACTTTAATATTCAACAATTTATTTTGTTGGCTATTAAGAAGAGGACCACAGTTTTGATTTGTTAACGAATGGACTATCTTAAAAGAATGTTTTCAAATTTTAAAGCCCATTGAAATAATGACCACCGAGTTATCTGGAGGAAAACATCCCAACGATGTCTTTAATTAAACGGTCAATAAGAGGACTGCAACATTCCATCAAATCCAGGATTTTCACAAGTGGATGGAGAAAAAATGATAAAATTGTCTATTAGATGTCATTAATAAAAGACCTGTAATTTTAGAAATGAATACGATATGCAGGAAATTCACATTTTTAGATCCTAGATTTAAAAAAGCAGGATTTGGTAGTGCAAATAATGCTGTGGCGATACAAAAAGGTATCACAAAAGAGGTATCTTCCATTCTAACTTCAAAAAATACAAATATAGTTCCACAACTCGAAATTCAAGGCAAAACTACTGACCAAGAATGTATTGATATCTGGAGATATTTTGATAAAAAAATGGCTAGAATGAAAGAAGTAATTACTCCAAGTACTGCAGCAACTTTACAGATTTAGCAGTATTTGGAAATTCCATTTATTAGGCGTTTAGAAAACACATTGAACTTTTGGCAAATTAATAAAATGAAACTACCTGAATTATATCAGTTACACGTAAAATATTCCTCTATACCTGCAACATCTATCCGCTGGGAACGAGTTTTTTCAAAATTTGGGCAAATAATTAAAGATCGAAGAAATCGCCTCACGGGAGAAAAGTTGAACATGATAATACACAGTAATTTAAAAATATTTCCGTTCAAAAGTAAATAAAACTTTTATTTAAAAAGGGTGTGGTAGTTATTGTAAGATCATTTTTAGGTTTAATATGGATTAGATTTTTTAATGATTAGGTATACGTTTACATTTTATTTAGTAGTTAGGGTTATGGAAAATCTTTAGTTTTTAGGGTTTATTTAAGTTGTATTGTACTATTTATATTTATTATGCTGTTATTTAAAAATAGCAATTAATATATTAAAACACGATAAAACATTTGTTATTATTCCATTCCATTTTACACATCCACAGAACATTCAGTATAAAAGTAATCCTACTTTCTTTAAATTTATTTTATTTATTACATGATAATAGAAATTAGGAAATTAGTAATTTTGTTTTGCTTTTCTTTTTTAAGGTTATCACGTGAATGAATATATATACATCTGTCTCGCTTATAGTACCATTGGAGAATATAAAGACATTTAAAATTAACTGCTCCAAGCATTTATCTCTGTCCTTTCCAATCTCACCTTTTATACAGACAAGAATTCGTACATCTTCGTCTGACATCACGAATGGAAAAAACAGTCGAACCATGCATTTGACTGAAAATAGTAATTGCTATTTTCAGTCGCTATTTTTTTGACTATCGACTTTTTCGACTGTTTTGGGACTATTGACTGTTTCGACTGTTTTCAGTCGATAGTTCCCAATGCTAATAAAAAGGATATTCTATAATGTACTATTGTGCTAACTACTGTTTTTTTGATATGAAAATAGGTTATTTATTTTTGCCATTTCTTTAATAAAATATTTTAAAATCTCCTTTTTACCAATGAGTGTTTATCTGGACTACTGTTTAACGTGGGTACCGATCCACGGTCCTCGGCAATAAACCTACCAACTGGCTAATGAAATTAGAAATCATTCCAGAACATATCCGGTCATACTCAGTATGGTAACTGGCGTGACAGATTTTTGACGGATTGTCAGATTTTCCAATGTTGCCGATAAGGACATTTAAAGTGCATCCATGGCTCAGCCGGATTCGAACCCGCGACTATCGCAACAATAAGAGGACCGCCCTGTCGCATCGATCACTGCGCTAACGGAGCTGGCGTTTCCAAATTTTTTTCGCTTTGTTTCCACTCTTCAAAGAATAATTGAAGTCAACTTTTGCAACTAAACAAATATTAACAATATACATTTGAGTGAATTTTACATCAATATTTGTATGTTTCAACAAAATATTTTTTGAGTCACTTTTTTACATGCTTTCTCAAAATAAAGTTTGTTAGCATCATAACGTGACAGTGTTTGCTTCGATAAAAATAAGAAAAATGTTATATTGATAATATTTTCCATAGAAATAACAATATTTATCTTTTGCCACAACAATTATTTAGAACAATGGTACATTTTTAAAATATTAGTTAAGTGGTAAATACTAACATTAGTAGAATGAAATTGTGCCAATGGTAAGTTTTATTTTTAATATATTTAAGTTTTTTTTTATTATATTAAATTATTAAGATGATTAGTGAACTAAAAGCATAAAAAACTGAAAATAGAGGTTATATGCTCTATCATTTTCACTTGAATCAGCTTAAATGAAACTATTTACTTTTTGTTAGTATAATTGGGGCAAGGTTTTGTAATAGGATCGCTTGTATTTTGAAAAAATATAGCATATTAGATTTGGAGGCCCTACTATTAGAACCAGGAGCTAATTATTATTAGTGTCATTAAGGTTTAACGATATACATGATATTATACATGATATAACAGAGAATGCTCGGGAAGACAAAATAGTTCGACAAAAAGGACAAACAAATTAAAAGCATTGTTGGATTATAAGTGTATTAGACATATTGCAAAGATTTGTAGACAAAAAGAAGTTTATAGTGGTAGCGAGATATTAGGTTGGAAAATAATGTTAGGGTATTTATGTTTTTCAAAGTGTATTTATTCATTCAAACTTCCATCATCATTAACTTTGATTATTTTTTTGGTAAAATTCCGTAGCATAAACAAGAAACTTAACTGTAAGCTTTATAAGTTTTTTTTAAAGCCAATTTTAGGCTAGTAAGTGAATTTGCAGGTTGGCAAGGTTATGGCGTCTATATTCTGGGATGCGGATGGAATCATTTTCATTGACTATCTTGAAAAAGGAAGGACCATCAACAGCGACTATTACATAGCGTTTTTGAGTCGTTTGAAGGACGAAATCGTCGAAAAACGCCCGCATATGAAGAAAAAGAAAGTGTTGCTTTACCAAGACCATGCACCGTGTCACAAGTCAGTGAAAACGATGGCAAAAATCCATGAATTGAGATTTGAATTGCTTCCTCATCCACCAGCGGCTATTTCCTGTTCTGAGATCTCAAAAGAATGCTTGCTGGGAAGAAATTTTCATCGAATGAAGAGGTGATCGCCGACACTGAGGCCTATTTTGAAGCAAAGGATAAATCGTACTACAAAAATGGTATTAAAAAGTTGGAGGGTCGCTATAATCAGTGTATCACCCTTGAAGGGAATTATGTTGAATAAAAAAACTAATTTTTCCAAAAAATGTGTGTTACTATGGTAGGCCGGGGACGTATAATAATAACCAATGTAATCAGTTGCGTAATATGGAGTGTTTTTTTTATAGAAATAAAGTCTTTTGAAGTAAATATCATTATTGGTTTTCGTTCCATGACTACATTTTTTTCATTAATTAAGATTGAGTTGAAAATATGTTTTGGCCTGTAAAATTTTAAAAGTGATTTCATTTGGTTTTCGTCAGTTTTTAATCATTTCTGAGAAAAAAAATTATCTTAATTCGAAAAAAGAAAATAATCTAATCAATTGACATAATCACTTAATATTAATATATCACATAACGATGTTTATATATTTTTTTCGTGGTTTCAATGGTTTAACGTGTTACTCTTGATAATATAATATATAATTATTTATAATAATTTATAATTAGACATGAAATTAGATTTGAAGTCATTGTAGATTGCTGAAAGATCGAAGAGGCAATAGGAGATATTTTAGCAATGTAGCGGTAATGGACATTTCATTTTATTAACATCATTTAAAATTTTCTTTATTGGGCGGTGTATTATATTAGTAGGTCTGTGTATGTTTAATCGTGTTTTACTTAAATTACTTCTTTTTGCTTATTTTACTCCATTTATTGCTACACATTTTCTTAAACCATATAAAATTCCAATTAATATATAATATATAACGATATATAATGATTTAACTGTTCTCTAAAGTTATATAAACCTAAATAAATAATAGATCCCAAATCTTCATACCTTTCTGTTAATCTTTTGAAATATCTGTAAAGTCAGAAAGTTAATAAAGTATACATATATGACTTACATATATACCCTTACTTTAATCTTATTAAATTATTAATTTTCTATATTAAATAATTATATTACTTAAAACAAATTTTTAAATATAAAATTAACCTAAAAATACTTTGTTACCACAAATTGTAAACAACAATGCGTACCTTGAAAAGGACGCGCAACTGTGAAATCTGTCAGGCTAGATTAGAACAAATGCGCATGTGCAGTTCTGGCTAATCAACACGCACGCTGGATTTTTTTACTGTCGTCCACTTCTCAACATCAGTATTAGGAAAGATGTGCATTTGTAATTATTATTGTACTTGTTAAAATATGTATATAATTGAATAACCTGATATGTGTGTTAAATATTGTAAAAAAATTCTTCATTAACCTACTACAATCAAATTTTCATATTTTTAAGTTAAAAATTAACCAATGTGTAGTTAATTTAAAAATATCTTTCTTTCTTTCCTCAAACATGATTAATATTTAATCACTAATCTAATGCCAACTAGCAAAAACAAAACTTGAAGGGTAATTCCGATCGTACCCGAGCACATATTCTGTTGTATCTAATGGTGGGTAAAGACCTGAGTATTCTGGGCGAAATTACAGAGAAAATTGAAAATGCGGTTGAGTAGAACTGTTTCACTTTTAAAATCGGTTCAAAATCGTAGTGCGCATGCCTTTAGCTTACTTTCAGTATTCGCCACATGACTTCGAGAGCTCGTCGATGAATCGAATGTTGAACCAGGAGACGCGAGCGTATGAAAAGTTGGCGGGATTATGAATGACATAGGTTTTGATTTTGAAAAAATAACTCTGTTTTTCCTTGTAATTTAATTTCTACTACAAAGATGTTTCTGAATGACAAATATGTGTTTACTCTCTATTAACGATGAATAATAATAATACATTATATAAAAACCTTATAAATATATGTAAAATTAAAATATTTATATTTTACTTATAATAACTTTGTTACGAAGTAAGAAATAATAATTAACTTTGATTTCTATTTTGCAAATGGTAATTATAAAGTGCCCTAAAAATATGAGTTGTTTTTCTTATTTTGCTCTCTGTAGTACACACTTTGTCCAATAATATGGCACAGGACAGTATTAAACCACTGCTGATAGGAAAGATGTAATAATAATCTCATATAAAATAATTATTAACATAAAAAATTAAGTTTACCAAGAGTTGTTGGAACATTATTTTTTTTTTAATATTATTGTTTTTAGCATATATGATAGTTGTGCAAATACTAGAAATAGCAATTGTAAAAGAGTTGAAAAAATATATTAATGTCATATTACTACTAACTTTAGTTAATTCATAGAACAATGCAAACATTTCAAAATGTAACAAACACATCAACGTGTAAAAATAACGACTTTTAGTTTCATTCCAAAAAGCCTATCCATATTTTCGACCTAAAATGTAAACTCATTAAATATAGTAATTTTAGAAAAGAGCCACTTACCTATTTTATTCTTTAGACAGCAGTAAACATTACTGCGGTTTCAAGGTGTTACTTCTTCATTTTTTCCAAAATATGTCTCAAATGTGATTGTTAGCAAGTTTATTTTTCAATTTATATAATTTGAAAAGATAGACTAGCTTATATCTTCTTATGACTGTGTCTTTTCCATCCCAAATATTAAGCTGTTATGTCTGAGATAATTTAAACGCAGTTAATAAATATTGTATCTTCAAAATAGTAATTAAATTTCTAGAATGTTGTGTCATACACCATGCAGTAAATACAAATTTGTACCTGTTATATGATTCTTGTCTCTATTCTTGACGGATGAATTGTCCTATGACTCCGTTTATAAGTTTTGTGACATTTTTAATTTATGGTTTTATTATGTCTACCTTATAGTGAAATGTCTACATATACATTCTTTTCTCTTGGGACTGAATATATCATCTGGTGATTTTGGATTAGTTCGTAGTCATTACAGAATTGCAAATGTGTGAAATCTCTAAATAGGAACCTGTAAATAGAATACTAAAGTTGTACAAACATAAGACTTTTATAACATATTCCTACCATAATCTTCAAATGAGTGTAAATTCAATATTATTCGTATTTTCCAGCTTATTATAACTTTATTATGATGCTGGCCTTACTTACAATAATTTGATCTTCTTTAATAAACGCTCAGTCGGTACAAATTATTTTAGCAATAAACATTGATTTTTAAGAAAATAACACTGTAAATAAACCGTCCAAAAGTGATTCCCAAGATATTTTATTTTGTTATACTATTGTGAAGTGTATGATTATAAACAAAAGAATAAGCGACCTTTTAATAAGCCGACCGAGACTTTCCAAAAGGAAAACCAACGTGCAACGATTTCGATCACTAGAAAATACCGCTAGCGGAGTTATATTCACCCAATCCATGCTGAATCTTCGCGTTTGGTATCGCGATGACCCCGAACCATTCGCTTCATTCATTTCTGTCTTCATCATAATGCTGTGTACAGATCTGAACATTCGGTTCAAGCGGATTCTAAGCATTGACGAAAAAAGGGAAAAACGTAGACCAATTCGCTGAGCACTCATGTGTTTTCTGTGAATGTGCCGAATAAACTCGGTCGAATAGACTACAGTAAAAAGCCTAAACCTAAAGTATTGACCGGCTAGAACTGTACATGCGCATTTGTTCTAATCTAGCCTGGCCGTTTTCACAACTACGTAGCCTTTTCTATATACTCCTTGTTGTTTACCAGAGTTGTAATTAGAAGTTATTTTCAGGTTAATTTTGTATTTATATTTTGTTGAGGTAATACAATTATTTCATAGACAAAATAGCGGCAGAAAATGCGAAAATAAGTGTATGAATGAATAGTATGAATTATTAGTAAAATATTATCATCTTATAACACTAATTTTGTACATTGCTATGTTTTGTAGATAACAAAGAGCATATTTTTATATTGAACAATATGGAAACAGAACTAATTTGATGATCATAATAAAGGTAATAATGAAATAAGGCCATATTTGTATATAAATCCTGTATATTTGTTATTATATTTTTATATTTCCGATTTTACAGATATTTCAAAAGATAAAAAAAGATAAATGTGTAAACAAAGTGTCATGAATAATCACAATGATGTAAATATAAGGCGTACTTAATAGAAAGTGGTCGGAATACACTGATAACGTAGGATTTGAAGCTTTGTGATTTATTATTTCCTTCGGTTTATATAACTTATCGGAGCAGATAAATAATGACAAAATATTATATCATTTAAGAAATTGTATTGCAATAAATGTAATAAAATAAAGAAAACGTAATCTAAGCAATACACATTTAGCATGCACAAACCATATAAATATAATATTAAATTCAAGATTTGAATCAAAATAACTTACCTTACATTTTCCTTTCGATTTGGTTTTTTGTTAAAATCTCTTAAGCCGTCACCTCTATGTTATTAACAATTTCGATTTGAGATTCTTTATTGACTGATTTCGAATCTGTAGATATATTGTCTATTCTGTTATCGATGTCATTTTCTTTATGTGGTTCTTCTGATTTTCATTGTGTGTTTTTCTGGTATGCTTTTTCTAATTTTTTGTTTTGCGATATAATCAGTGCCTACTATTCTCGAGCAATCGCTACATTATCTACAAAATAATTATTGCCCTTTATCTTCTAGTGCATACATACCAAATGCACATGCTTACATAGAGTATTCTTTATCGTGTAATCGGGACAGCTACAGTGTACCTATCACCTCATATGAAATTGCTGAAAATTCATGACACTTTAATTAAATATTTAGCTTTTTTTATCTTTTCATCTCATCTCGTATTTATAATATTAGAAAGATATAGGTATAGTACCAAATAGACAGAATTAACCTTAATTTAAACCATGTCTTTAAACCATAAATTATAAGGATTTTAAAAGAGATATTGATTTAATGAATGATATATCTTCTGCTAATATTTTAATAAAAATTTACTGGATTGCCATTAAAGATTTTTTAAAAATTACTCGACTTTGAACTTAATTATCATATTGTGTAAATATATATTTAATCTAACCTAACAGGAAGTAGTTGTAAAGTATTATTAAATATTATTAAGGATTAATTATACTTGGTATTAACAATAAGTTAATACTAATTAAACAAGTTTTGCTAGAATTGTCATTGATAAATACTTTACAATATAGGATTAATGTAGATTTAAAAAGATTAGATGATACATAGATAAAAAGATTATTTGACATAAAAATACCGTAGTAAATTAAAAATAATGTGTCGTATACTAGGATGTTCAATAATTTAATGAATAATCGTATAGGTAACAAAAATATTTTTATTTTTCTTTGTTTGTAAAACTTCGTTTTCTACAAAATAATACCTTGAGACCTAAAGAGGGTTAGAAGTCAGAAGTTGTCACTGATTTTACCGATAATCCCCTGAGTTGTAACAGTAGCGTTATTTTGGCGAAAGGATTTAGGACGATTGTCTTACTTTTCAACAAAATCGCTGATGTTGGTGTCACGGGACTTCTGTTCTTCACTAAATTCGCTACAGTTGGCGATTGACCGTTTCGAACTATGTTAGTTTCCTATTTTTCATACAGTTTTCTATAATTTTGATATACGCCTTCCACTCAAACGGTCGATTTGGATACAGAGTCTGTGCGGAATTCACTCACCTTTCATTCGACAGGCATGTTGAAATAATTTTACTATGTGCCTGTGATTTTGTTCTTCAAATGTGCTCTTATTATTGCATTTTAAGGGAACGGTTGCTACTTTCTAACACGATGTTGAAGAAAAACATGTAGAATAAGCCTTAAACAATGGAGAGACTTCAAACTAACGTATATCAGACTGAAACAATGTCCAAGTCTCGTTGGTATACAGAAGAATTGACCAGACCGGGTTTTTGTTTTGATTGTGATATTTCCTTTTTCTACAGGCGCCACTTCATAGACGTCTAAATATTTGATCTGTGCATACTCCGTTCCGTTCTGGGATTCCGATAAGATTTACGAAAACTACAAAATATGTAAGATGGATACAGACATGAGAGAAGAGGTGAGCTAGAGGTCAAAGTTATGAACCGTCTTCGTGAAGAAGGATTTAATTTAATAATTGGAGACGAGAACTGGTGAAGCTAATGTTTGTCCAATGAGTGTGAGATTAGCAGCATTCAAGAAACAAGAATTACGAATGATAATTGGATACGGGACCTGGAGTACCAGATGGGGGTCATGCCATATCTCTAGGAGGGCTCTGTGGAGGTCATGCGACTGCAGCTATGTTATATGGAGTCAGCATGGACATATGCATGTCCAGCCCAGAATCGATGAATGCCTTGCAGGTGCAGGCATAGCTGTTATCAAAACATTTTCGGTCAATACAGATGGAATATTTGGTATTTATAAAATGAAATGTTGAAAATGATCGGTTTTCAAATGACTGTTAAACGTTATTTGCTCGGAATTTTTAATTAATTCCAGCAGTTCATTTTTTAATATTTGGTTTATATAGTTTTGTTTATTTATTTTGAGGAAATATACGTAATTGAATTGTTGTATCGAAAACTGATATAGGTTACACTTTTACAGTTCTGATGACAGAACCGACCTCAAGATGGCATTCGTTAATCGAAGCAGACGTGGTATCGGGACCGAGCGATGGAAACGCTAAGATGAACACTTTTTCGATACAAAAGCTGACGCCTTGAGTGGAAGTCATAGTGTTACTTAGAGTCTCTTGAAGACTAACTTGTTGACATTGTTTAAAGATGAATGCTATTGTAATCGCCATTATGGTACCTTGTACATTGTCATGTGGCCATTATAATGTTTTACTGAATAATTGTATTTTATTTAGTAAGAAAATTATATATAGATATTATTAACTATTGGTATTATGCAAGCTACTACAACGGTGATTACAATAAAATAATAACATTTGTCTATGAACTACGTCCACAAGATACTTTTCGAGAGACTCTAACAAACTACATGTCCAGCTAGAACCAGTCTTTTGCTGATGTTGATTCGGGATTGGGATAGAGAAGTGTTTTGCGGAGACAGAGACCCTGTGTTACGACTGGAATTGTCATAGTTGGTTTAACTACAGATATTGTGGTTGGGTAGGGATTTGATCAGATTGTTATCGTGTCTTAAGGCGCCTAGGAACAACCTTACACTGAGCATGTTAGTGAATTTTTTCACGAACGGGATGCCTGATTCGAGGTTCGAATATTCACGTTCCTCATAAACTATGGGACATTGAGTAACGTGCAGACTTTTTTGGACTGAAATAAACACTTGGAGTAGTGCAAGTTGTCTCTTAGAGACGTACCTGTATCACACAAGTGCTCCGTAGAGGCAGACTGGACAGAATAGCATCTTATATAGAGGCGCTTTCTGGTGATTGGGAGTTTGCTTTTTCTGCAAATGAGTGGAAATAGTAGGCTGTATACGCCATCGCCTTCGTAAATAACGTGTTGGATTTGGTAGGTATTAGCCCTAACACTCAATTCGTCTATAAATTTGACAGCTGTCGGATCATTAGTTTGTGAATTATAGCGTTTTGAATGAAGCAAATTTTGTTATTGTGAGATGGAAAAAATGGATAAGAAGGAATTTAGCTTTTTGGAGGAAAAAATACAGTTGAAGCAAAAACTTGGCTTGATGCCGAGTTTCCGTACACTGCCCCAGGAAAATTAACCATCAAGGATTGGTATGCTAAGTTTAGATGCGGTGAAATGAGCACCGAGGGTGGTGAACGCAGTGGGGGCCCAAAAGGGGTTGTTACCAACGAAAACATTAAAAAAAATTAACAAAATTAATTTTAAAGACCGTAAATTAAAATTGAATGAAATAGTAAATACTCTAAAGATATCAACTGAATATGTACATCATATGATTCACGAATATTTGGGTATGAGAAAGCTACGAGTAAAGTGGGTTCCGCTCGGGCTCACTTTTGACCAAAAACAACGACGATTCGGAGCAGTGTTCGAAGATGATCAAGCGTAATAAGCCCGAGTTTTTATGTCGATATGTGATAAAAGATAAAAGATGGCTCCACTATTTCACTCCGAAGTCCAATCGATAGTCATCCGAGTGGACTACACACGATGAATCCGCTCCAAAGTGTGAAACGCAACAGTCGGTTGGCAAGTTTATAGCGCCTGTATTTGGAAAAATAGCCGCATTTGAAGAAAAAGAAAGTGGTGCTTTACCAAGACAATGCACCGTGTCACAAGTCAGTGAAAACGATGGCAAAAATCCATGAATTGGGCTCGAATTGCTTCCTCATCCATCGTATTCTCTAGATTTGACCCATAGCGACTATTTCCTGTTCTCAGATTTCAAAACAATGCTCGCTGGGAAGAAATTTTCGTCGAATGAAGAGGTGATCGGCGAAACTGAGGCCTATTTTGAAGCAAAGGATAAATCGTACTACAAAAATGTTATCGAAAAGTTGGAGGGTCGCTATAATCAGTGTATCACCTTGGGAATTATGTTGAATAAAAAAAACTAATTTTGCCAAAAAAATGTGTTTTACTATGGTAGATCGGAGACTTTTCAATTGACCTATTATATAGTAGAGTATAAAATACGTGTAGTAGATATGTTAAATAAGTTTTTTGATTATTTTTATTAAGTTATTACAAGGATTATTATGTGCATATTTTATTTTATAACGTTTTTTTTTGTGTTAAGAATCTAAGTTTGAATATTTTTTAAAATTAATTTTTTTATTATGTTTTATATTACAATATAGTATTTTATTTGTCTATATCATTTTCTAAGATTTAGGTGAATAGTGTTTGAAAAACAATCTACTATATAAACGCCTGATATCGATAAAATATATTCACGGAATTATTGTCGGGTAATGATTTATTATGATTTCTAGAAATTCTTGAGCCTCTTAAATCTACGTTTAGTAATTTCAGATATTATTATCTATGATTTGTAGGTAGTATAAAGTATTTGACTGAATTTGCAACTTAGTTGTACCCAGAAAAGATGCTGGCTTTCCCGTGATTATTGTTAATCTCTAAAATATTGCTGCACTTGGTAAAAGAAAATAGTCAAAATTATTACTGACGATGAGAATTATATGTTATTTTCTAATGTTACCATTCTCCAAGATAGCTCCAGTAATCTTTTGAAGTAGGGGTTTGGTAGGTATATGCAATTAAGAATTGCAGATATATGTTTGATAATGTATAAATTCTAATTATCTTTTAAACAGATCAAATAAACATTAACTTGAAAATCATACACAGAAATGATTGACGTGGTTGCGACA
This sequence comes from Rhynchophorus ferrugineus, assembly GCF_030347505.1. Classification (NCBI taxonomy): domain Eukaryota; kingdom Metazoa; phylum Arthropoda; class Insecta; order Coleoptera; family Curculionidae; genus Rhynchophorus; species Rhynchophorus ferrugineus. The sequence goes on along the minus strand of NW_027472580.1, from coordinate 38,108,736 downwards.
CAATTTTAGTTATTTATTGTTAAAAAAAAGTCGTTTATATTTGAGTTTGCAAAAATTGTGATATTTTTTCTTTTTGTATAGTCTAGGGGTTTAATTTATTAGACCATTTAATTCTTTTTCGTAATATTTGTGACATGGGAAAATAATTATGACTTGAGACCAAACAAAATATCGCATGGTATCGAATGTCTGGTGATACCATGCCGACCAAGGTAGGCCCAGCAAATGGGTTATCCCATCGGCTCGATGTCGAGTGTTTCGGATAATGGGGTTTCAAGTACCGAGACTAGACGAAGCGTGTCAGAAGTTATACCTTATGGCGCCTATAACCATAAACATCAAGAAGATTCCTTAAGAGTCCAAAACGCACGTGTTCCATCGGCGTGAGATGTTCCTAGCTGGAGGAATCTTTCCCATCCCGTTATTCTGAACGAATCGTGGTACAGAAGAGGTTTTGTTGGACCAGCCTTGTTCATCACCGCCAAGAACCCGTGGGAGGAGTAGACGATAAAACACGATGCATTGACAATGAGAATCAGAATTGATAAGAGAATTTGCAAGAAAATGTAAGAATACAAGAAAGCGTTGACAAGAAAGATGTGGCAGAAGAATTGACGAGAATTGAACCAAGACCAAAAGCAGTAAAATGCCAAGAGACTAAACTATTATCACAATCCGAATGAAGCAAGAACAATAGAATTCGAATCGTGTTTATAATAGTTGGGTCCGATGATTCAGTATTATCCAAAACGAGTCATACGATCTAGTAAGTCAGTTCCATCTAATTCATAATTTTTTTCACCATAACGTACCGATTTGGAATCTTTAAATGTATATATTTTTTATATTATTAATATAAATAAACAACAGTAAATCTTTGCATATTAATTTAAGCAAAGAAGAGAGAAAATAAATTGTATTTAATTTACACATTGTTTTCTCTCCAACGACTCAACAGGCGTGTTTCTTAATTTGATGAACGCTGAATGCTTTTAAATTTAGGAGGAAAATTATTGCAAGGACAATAATAACTTTGAATATACTAAACAACAAGAAAACCGACCAAACTTTTCATTGATACTAATTGTGGCTTGACTCTCATAAGAGCAAAATTATTACGTCTACAACAGTCTTTTATTTTAAGTATTTTATTGACATATGACCAATTTTTACAGTATTTATATCAGTGCAAAGTTATCGTATTTCAAGGTGTGTTATACTTTACCAAGGTCTTGTCATATATAGCATTTTTGATAAGAACCTCACTGATACATATTTGAAAATTTTTTTGTAAATAAAGCTGTTACGCGATTAAGTTTTATGTATGTACGTTACTCCATTTGCATCGATTCCGAACGACATATCAAAATTGGGTCATTAACAAAATAATGATTTTGATTTTTTTAACGAACTGAATTAACATAGTTTGGGAAACAATATATAATTAGGGTGATAAGAAACTGCTTATCATAGATAAGCCTTATCTCAGACGTTATCACGGATTTCAATCAATTAAACATTTGAAAAAATTCACTAGTGTGTCATAGTTATAACCAAAAGCAATTACTGAATAAAATGTCATACGTTTCCGTAAGTCTTTTACGATTAATTTAGATAATAATTAGAATAATCTTTAAAATAGTATATTTCTATAATAGATTTATAATATTAAATTTCTGTTATTAGAGCTACCAGTTTATTGTTGTAATTTTTTCATGTAAATAGGCATATATTTTGAATAAATATAAAAGTAGCACTTACATTTTAGATTAAATCTAGGTTTTTCGAGTACTTAATATTTTTTACGATTATTGTTGGCATCGAAGTTGCCGAATATAAACAGTTTAAACCAAATAGACCAGTTAGTATATGATTGAGCAGTCATCATAAGTGTCCATAAATGTTTAACAAACCTAGATAGTAGATTTCTTTAAAACAAATAATGAATAAATATCGAAACTTTTGTATAGATTTTAACGTTCAACTTTTAGAGCATACAAATAAACAATAAAATATTGTTATAATAATGACACATGCAGAAAAACTCTTAGTTTTATATAAAAATTTAGCATTATAAACTATAGTTAAGTGTTATAACATTAAGATCAAAGGGAATCTAATCAGCGAGAGATTTTAAGCATTGTGATGTATTATTTCTTTCGGATTATATAAATCTTCGGTACAGATATATAGTGTAGAAAAATTTAAATAATATATAGTATAATAAATTTTGTTGCAAAAAATGAAATAAAAGAGAAAAAGAAATCTAAGTAAGATATACACCCATCAATATAAATAAAATATTAAAACCAAAAACTAGAAAAAACATAATTTATTTGAATATTGTATACTCTAACGCTCTATACTAATTTGTGATCAAATTTCTTTGAATGTTTTAAAAGTGTATGGATTATGTACTTATATTTTGTGAGTTCGGCTTTCTTATGGGCTCTGACATTTATTCTATCTTGATACTTATTAGCACATTATCTAATGAATCTAATAGTTTATAATCTAACTATTACACTGGCATTCCTCTGAATTTATTTTTAGGAAATTGCCCAAGGCCCAAGGACTATTGCCACATTTGTATAGATTCCAGCGTTTTTTTTTTGGAATCAATGAGCCTATATTTTTATTCTGTCGTCATCTTTTAAGTAATATCTGCAAAATAATCTAACCATAACATAATTGTTCATACAATAGTACTTGCAAGCAATTTGGTATTATATAAATCCACCAACTGCATAAATTTGATTTCGTCTGATTCATTAATAATTTTTCTCTTTCTTATTCTTTTTCATATATGCTTTTAGTTCCAGGTTTTTGATTTAATCAAGAATACCATGAATACCATGAACTTAAGAGCCCTTGTACAATTAAATAAAACTGCTACAATTAACTAAAACATAAAAATTTACTTATAACTTATATACTTATTTTCATACTGTCTGCCGCTAATTGTCTCGTAGCTGCGAAATCTGTCAAGCTAAGAATAAATAAATGTTATGTTATGTTAAGAATAAATGCACATGAGCAGTTCTAGCCAATGTGCATGCACGCTATTGTCTCTTTTACTGTTGTCTCTTCTTATAGGTTCTTTACAAAGATCGATTTAATACTCAAATAACGTGACAAAACTATAACACAGTTAGATACAAATTAAAACACTAAAACTGATCAAAATTTTTATTCTAGAAATTGGTATATTCTTCGTCCGTTTTTCATAACAATCGGCAGCCTTTCATATAGGTTTTTAACATAATCTTGAAGTAAATATATCAATTCATCTTAGATAACATTTTTTGTTGTTCAGCGTTGTTCAATCGTTTACCATTTGAGTGCAATTTTACCCGGAGAGCGCCGGCAATTTTATTATTGTTTGCTGAAAAATAGTCTTTAACAAGTTTCGTATTATGAACAGCGGCATTATCTTGCTAAGAATATAATTCTGTTCGGCATTTTCTATTTCGTGTTTGGCTTCTTCGAACAATTTAATATAACTTAATAAATAACTTATTTAATATAAACGAAGAAACAACACATCACACTCCCTCCGCTCAACTGTCTATGACTTCCTAGTAGAGAACATATAAGTAAATAAGATTCTTTATAATATTTACATGAATCGCAGAATCTAAAACATAATTTAATTTTATTAAAAGTTGAAATGAAAAAACTACAATGTGTTATAGTTTCGTCACGAAGGATTATATATCCAATAAAATGCCTTTATAATTTTAAACTTAACATTTTGCTTGTCAAATTTGACATACGAGGCAGTCATAGGTTATTCTTTGATTATTTCATCTTAAATAAAATATGCCTGTATAGAAATTGTATCATTACTGGAATATATTGTTCTGTTTACCAATAGTACCGGAACATCAAGTGCGACATATTTTGACATCGGCAGTCATATCAGGTTATGTTAAACGTCACGTTAGTTGTTCAATTTAGAATATGATAAGAAAAATATATTAAATTAGTGGATAATTTACGCAGATGTTTGAAACCAATCAACGAAAATATGGCTGAAAAAATAATACGATATCGATCCGGAGATCTTAATACGAAAGGTGAACTTCGCTCTACTCGCCGGATTGGTAAAAACTTGAATGTCTTCAATAAAATCAATAAGGATAGACAGGTTAGTTTTTACCATGTAGTAGTAGAACCAAAATAGATCTACCAAAAGCTCCCACGACTGTTTATAACTTTAAGTTAGGATGCATCTCGGTTAAAACATTACAGAATGAAAAATGCATGTTTGTTTAGTTTAAAAGGAAAAAAAAGAGTTATGAGTTAATATATTGGTTCAAGCATTTTTATACAAAAAAAATGAATTCATTTTATCCCTCTTACGAATGCTGACTGATTAAAGACAACGCAAGAAGAATATGTAGATCTACAAATTGATGATTAATAGCGATGTTAAATTTATTGATTGACAGAGACTAATACAGAGACAATTCATTAATGCAGCCTGTGGGATAAAACTTGCGTCTTCTTTAATAGTGGATTATGAGCTTAGACTAATGGTCTCAATACCAAGAACGTCAAATCCTACTGTTCCCATGGGCATTTGTAACTGTTATATATTAGGTTCTGCAGGTTTTGCTAACCATTTTTTAATTTAATTTTTTTTTAATTTCGTTACAATATATATAGATCGATATATTTCTATAATTTTTGCACATTTTTCTGGCAACATGGTGAAATTGAGTCCAAAGAATGATGTAGATGCGGAAGAGATCTAATCAACAATTCATTTTTCCACTTCAGAATTTCGAGACCGTGTGTCATAATTAGTGATGCTATTTGCGTCATTTAGTCTATTCCAATACCCTCGATATATATCTGAAATAATAGCTTTCCTCAGTTTTAGTAGCTTGTAATGCACTAAACCTTTCTGATTCCAACGTATGCACGCTAAAACTTTACTACCATGCATATTCTGCTTCGGTGTTCATGCAAATGACTTTCATGGACTAATTTATAGGACTTTTTCTCTTTGCGATTGTAATAGTATGTCCAAATTTCATCGTCAGTCACAATACGGTAGGGAAACCCATTTTTTTTTGCGTGGCAAATAATGAATCCACTATAGTGAAATAGTTCGAAATAGCACTATTAGTCAATGCCGGGTGGCCCTTCTTTAGGATCTTTCGCATTGCTTGTAAACGACAAGAAACCGTTGATTTATCAGCTGATAAGTTGCCTGAAAGTACTTTAAGAATTTGAATTTTCGTTCAATATCCTTTTCGTGAAATTCCAAAACACCACTTTTAAATCATTCAAATTAGTCCCCATATTTAGGATATGACGGGACAGTATCACCATAGATTTCTAGGCATTTCAGTAGCAGATTTCTTCGAATCAATAAGAAAAGTAATGAATGTCGAAAATGCAATTAATGTCTATGTACGCATAATTTAATAATATAAAAATTTATATTTTATGTAGCAACATGTCAGAATCATCAAATTTAATAGTTAAGTTAGTTTGTTTAAAAGCTGTCTGCATTAATACTTCGAATGTTAACCAATAGATATCGCTGATTGAAATACGTGTAAGCACCTAATAAAATGGAATAAATAGCGCTTAAGCGTCTTCTGAGATGATGATTCGACAATTACACGACTTAATACATTATCATAGATTAATATCCTTTACGAGTATAATCACCAGTCACTAAAAATCCCCATGTGACTAAAATTCACATACAGACACATACTTAATGTCCTCATATACAATTATCTTTATTGAATTTTAGTTGCGAAGAGTCCATCGACCATCAATTCAGCCATTTCTGACTGGTGCCGTCGTAGGAGTATTAATAACCGTAATGCTATTCACTGCAACCTCTTTAGATCCAGCATCAATAAACTTTTCAATATTCAGGTATTTTTAATTCCATTTTATATATTATCTTCTTAGATATTTTATATTAGAGAATTTATAGTTTATGGCCAATTTTGCTCTCTTTTAATTATTATTACGTTAATTTGGGGTTTTAGAGTTATTAAGAGTATGCTATATATTAGCGTTGGGAACTATCGACTGAAAATAATAGAAACAGTTGACAGTCGCAAAACAGTCGAAGGAACTAGCCAACAGTAAAAAAAAAACTAGCGACTGAAAATAGTAATTACTATTTTAGTCAAATCCACACTTCCACTATCTTCTGTTCGGCGATAACAGAAGGAGATGTACGAATTCCTTCCAGCACTAATTTTGAGGGAAGACAGGACGGAGATAATTGGTTTATTTCTATTTCATTTGAAGACGTGGTTACTGTTTTTTTTTCAACCGTTCCATAAGTAAAACGGAGATGTCCATATTTGTTTTTGAACTTTCTTTTGGAAAGAAAAGAGATAATTGCTGTAAATTATTAGCTTCAATACTTTCATTTTTCATTTTTATTCAACAGTTTAATTTTGAATGATGTGAAATTATTTTTATATTTTATATATTTGACTTCATTGTAAAGAGAAATGGAGTGTTTTGACCACTAAATATTTATATCTTATTTTCTCAATCAATCCTTATCAGTTATTTATCCATCGCACCCTTTTTAAAAATAATTATAATTTTACTTATCGTTAATAAGGAATATTTTATTATTAGGAATATCATTATTCGGTAAAACTTGAAGAAGTTAATTTAAGAAATATTAACATTTAAAAGGCTTGAACAAATAACTGAAACTAGTAGGTTCGAAAATATTAACTAAAAGTACACAACTCAAACAGTCGATAGTTAAAAGTAATAAAATCATTAGAACCGAAAATAGCGACTGAAACAGTCGGTAGTAAAAAGTAGTATATTACTAAATAATCTATAGTCGTTTTTAGTCGATAGTTCCCAACGCCACTATTAATTTTTTTAAACATTTGGCTATTTATTATTTACGATAAAATTGGTTCTTAAACTTCTGTATATTTAGAATTTTTTTAATAACAATTGTAATGTTAAAATTTATAAAGATCAATAATGATTGATGTTTGACGTTTACCGTATTATAAGATTTTCGTTAATAAGTAGTGTCTCGAGTATTTAAATAAATTAGATATGATATACACCAAAAACGAAACAACAAAATTTCAATTTTAATTAATACAAAACATACAGGCAAGACGAGTGCGGGATAAATACATTAATATATATTTCGCATATTGAACTTAAATTAGACTACTTAAGAGTTACCCTTACTCACAATATTTGGTGTGATTTGGGTTGCTGCAGTCGTCTAATTTCATGTGTGTTGTCCAGTGTTATCCCCACATAATCTCCAGTAACCCTATTTCATATTTTAAGAAATCTTGTATAGTTTCACAAATACATTTCTCGTTCTTCGATGCTTATGTAATAACAAGTATTGGTAGTTATTAAAATAACTTTGTTTTGTCAGCGTATGACTACTAGTCTAGTTTAGTGTCTAGTAGATTATAGTGTAACCCCATATTTATACCTCAAACTTTCAAATAGACTATAATTTACTGATAAGTATCTTTGATCATAAGTTAAGTTGGAAGTATTTTACCGAGTAATTAGTATAGTTCTTTATACTAATTATTCCAACAAATTCCTAATTTATGTATCCCTTTCAAATCATTCTTAAAATGGCATTTGAATATGAACTCACATTACTCATATCGTGTATTTTTTAACTGATTTAACAATATCTAATAATAATTACCTCCATTCAAAAATGATGTTTTGATGAGCTTTATCATCATTACCAATCCACTACCGGCTAGTCCTTTTATACATCAGAAAGAGTTTTTAATTCTCAACCAATATGCTGCTGATGGTACTGTAAGACATTTATTGTCCTTTACCTAATCTTGACACTTCTGATGGAGATGCTATTAATAGAGTAAACGAATTGAAGAGTTGGTTAAATAAATTATCGGCAAAGTCTAATTAATTATAGTCTTCATTGTAATGTTTGCCTTCTTTATGTACACCATATCATATAAATCAGCCTGTTAAAGTATAAAAGAGTAATCTGACATCTAAATTAAGAATATTTCCTTTATTGATTTTGCCAACAAATATTATAACATAATTATATATTATTAGCTCCAAAAGGGAAACAATTCTAAGGACAATTGGTGATCATTCACATCATGACCATCATCATAAAATGTTAAATACTTCTCTCTCTGAAACTCTCTATGAAAAAGTGAGAGTGCTATGTTGGATAATGACAGGCCCGAAAAATCATAAATCAAAAGCTCAACATGTAAAAGCGACATGGGGAAGAAGATGTAATATTCTTATTTTTATGAGTACAGAAACAGGTACGTATCTTTATAATCGAACCATTTGTCTTAATTATAAATAAAAATATATTCTTGTGTAACTTTTCATTCGTAATATCGCTTTGACGGTCTAGTTTTGCACTTTTGCGTTTTGCGCTTTTCATTTCAAACACTGTTCATTACACTAACACTAATAACATACACTAATAAATACAACGAAGCAATCTAAATAAATCAGTTTGATTATTCTATGTATCCAATATTTTGTTTATCCTGTAATATATTTCCCTAAGTGCCGAAGAACGTTAGCTTATAGATTTTTGAAAATACAAAAATTACAAAAGTGATTCCTAGACAGCAATATATCATACATCATAATAGGAAACTATTTTATGATTAAGTTCTTTTCTAATCTGATACGAAGATATTTATAATAGTGAGGAGAAAGCATCAACAACCAGAGTTATTTTTGTGTGGTTGCTAATAATTAAATACACAGAAAACTAAACTTGAACAATAGAGTAAATGTTTTCACAAGTCATATTATTTTAAGTTATAATTTTTGGACTTTTTAAGTCATGTGTCAGGGTACTGTATTGATTAAAACGCGACCAAATTCCAGTTTCTTCACAAAAAATTAAAGCGCTAATGATTTCTGACAGGTTTGACCAAATCAATAAATAAATGAATAAAAACTTCACCCACTCACATTATTCGGACCGATACCTAGTGCTAACGGTTAAGTGTTTGCATGTATTTTGATCAGCGATTTCTATAGGTGAAATTGCGAAATCATTGGAAATAACTGTTAATCAACTTAACCTAGCTGTTAAATTGGATGACTTCAACATTTTCCAACATAATATAACAGTATTTCATTTAATATTATTGTTCGGTTAGTTATTTAACGTTCGATATTTCGACTGTCATTCAGGTTTTTGAAATCTGCTGTTGAAATGATGAATGTTGTGATGCTGCTTCATTATATTTCAATTGTTTATGGTTTTAATAATTTAAAAATGGTCATCTTGATGCCAACGAAAAAAAGTGGCTTAGAGGGATAAAAAGTTCGAATGCAATGAATTCCAAGACTTATAGGACGAAAATTATGAAACAACTTTCAGATAGCTTGACAGTTTATGAATCAACTGTTTTCAGAGTTTAAAATGCCATTGGAAAGGTTTAAAGGATAATAAAATGGCCATACAAACAGGCTGAAAATTATATTTCGAACCATTAAAAAAAAAGAGTTTTATATTGTTTATTGTGGCTGATGATGAAAAGTGACCCTGGTACAACAATCTCAAGAACCTTTGCAAGTCAGGTCATAAAATGTTGCTGTTTATATGGTCTGTCGACGTCAATTGGATAAATTAAATTGTGTAATGTTGCAAAGACCAGAAATGGCAGTTAACAAGACCAAATCATGTTCTTGACAACGTTCAGGCAGATGTAGCAAAAATTCTGAAGAATACACTGTTGCTTCTCGAATGGAAAGTTGTGCTACATGCAGCCTACTTACCAGACATAGAGTCTTTCGATTACCAATTGTTCAGATTGAGACAGCATGGCTTGGTTATCACAAGGTTTCTAAATTCTATAGAAGAGTAAAATATATAAATTATTGGATCACTGTCAAACCAAATCGTTCCATGTTGCCAGAAAGATGAAGAACATTTTTAGAAAATGATGGAAAATATTTTGATTATTATTCTATACTAGTTTTTTCAATAAATGGCAATTTGGAGTGAAAACATGGTTAAAATACATGCACCAAAAGACGGTTATTTAACGATTCTATGACGTATTGATGAAAACAATAGAATATATATTGAATAGCCCTGCCCTGCTTTTTAAGAATTATAGCGCTTCGGATAATTTTTTATTTATTTTATTTTTTAAATATTTATTATAATATTGTTCTTGTAAATTTCAGACCACAGTTTACCAGCTGTTGCCCTGCCTGTTATTGAGAATCGAGATAATTTATGGGGTAAAACAAAAGAAGCGTTCAAATATGTTTATGAGAATTATTATGAAAAGGCAGATTGGTTTTTTAAGGGTGATGATGATACGTAAGTTAAATTTATCTGCATTATGTTTGAAGATGGTGGGATTAAATCTTTGTAATTATTTTCTGTAAATTCAATGTTTTATTGCTACATTTTCTTTATGTTAGCATTTTTAATTTCATATTGCAAAAATCTGCTTTAAAGATGTAACTAATCGTTTTCGTGTTTTAAATCACTTTGTTTACGTTTGTGTTTATATAGTTTTTCCTTCAAATATTTTTTGAATGTTCAAATGTTTGGTTCAAATGTTTCTTCAATTGCAACTAATAATAATTTATCATGGTTTATTTCAGTTTCAAATTTCAATGATCATCTTTTATGTGTCATAACCAACATTCAAAAGAGCATATCGAAGTTTTCAATCGTCGAAATTTATCAGAGTTCTTTTAATTATACGGGAAAAAGGAAACTTCCGAAAGTACGTTTTGTTGGCTTGTGCGTTGACATGACTTCTTCAGAAGTAAGAAAAATATTATGTATTATTAATTTATTGGCTTGTATTCTTAGCAAATGACTATATAATAAAAAGTAAAATCTAATAACAAAGCTTTAATACTAACATAGCAACAGATGTATTTGATGCAACATAGCATAAGTTAACAATATCTGTAAATTTGTTATCATTAGCCCGCTTGGTACCTTGTCCATAAGCAAGAGTGTAAAATAAGAAAGAAAAGCAATCCCAGTCATGCCAGTAATCAGGTTCAAAGTTAGTCACTGCCCAGTCGGTAGGCTTAAAAGCGAGGACCGCTGTTCGAAATCCACGTTAAACAGTGGTCCAGTAACTATAGAATACAATACATTGACATGGCTAAAACTGTTGATATTAAATATATTTGGTTAGCTAATACTAACATTTAATCCACTACATAAAGTAGTTTAGAAATGACAAATTTTGTAAATCTATTTGTGTTTAATTGATTTTAATTTTCAGATATGCAATAATGGAGAATATGAGATATATGTTAAATGATTACAATAGCAGTGACCCAATTTATTTTGGATTTAGAATGAAGCCATATGTGTCACAGGGTTATATGAGCGGTGGTGGAGGTTATGTGTTAAGTAAGGAGAGTGTTAAGCGGTTTGTTACTGTAAGTATTATTTAATTGATATCGTTATAACAATTTTATTGTATAATATATAATTATGTATAGTTGATTATAATGATTTTTTTATGATTCGATAAGAAAACATACGCACATACGATACACTGACGCATTTAAACGTTATTTGTTATTTAGTTTATTATAGAAAATAATGACTGAAAAGCCTCATTCAAAATTGAGTTAATTAAGGGCAGAATTGTAGGACAAATTCTTAGATTTTGTCTACTAACATGAAACATCTGACAGGGTTCGATATCACACGGTATTGATAATTGGCGAATCACCAACTATTGTAAACCTTAATAGCACCCAGTTAGAGTAAGTGCAGTAGTTCAAGTAATAAGGATCCGTAATGCAAGAGAACAAAATGGTATCTATCGCTGAAATAATAAGCAGAATCTTCAGTAAGATGGTGCATGTGGAGGAGACGAAATATTACAATCAAGACTGAACACGGCCTCGTTTGAATCCTTATGTGTGACTCCGAGAATTGAACACTGTTATAGTCATTTGTAAGCTTGAGATTTCTCAAAAGCGAAAGCAAATTCATTGAAGATGTGATAATCAGTATAGAGTTGAGGAAGAAATTCATTCTCATTCAGAAACACAGTATTACAATAGGCATGTCTGTCTAATGAAAGGTGAACATATTACTTACATACAGTTTGGGTGGAAGACGCAACGAACAGTTCTGAAAAAAAAAAATGGAAAATGGATCAAAAACAGAGGCGACAAAATATGACAATATATAATAATAATATCTTGTTAATATTTGGCCAATTTCATATTTTCATAGCAAGACAAGATAGCGTTTGTCTTGTGAAAATGAAGTTATGACGGAAGCTGTTTCTTATATTTCAAGCTGGATAAGTTTTCTTATCTACGCCAGCTATGTTATTAAATTTAGAACACAGTAAATGTAATCTGGACTACGCCGAATCGGTCGAAATTGACCTTTTTTTCGAAATTGGAACGACTTCGACTGCCGATTTTTACTTCAGCCACTGGTAATGAAAAAAAATTAATGCGGACTCACTTAGATTATTAAAATATATTTATTCATCTATGCCATCACTTATGGTTTGGATAGGTCTGTCGAATGAAAGGTGAACGAATTCCTCACAGACTTCTGTGGCGAAATCCACCTTTAAACCGAAAAACACAGCGAACAACTCCGAAAAAGACATAATCTAGTCATATAAGCCAAATAAGAAGGTGAACATCGTAATGAGAAATAATAAATGGTATGTCCGCATAAATCTTTATTTTGATATTGTAAAAAATGTCTTAAAAGTATCATAAAATGTGGTGCCTGTCTCTTAAGATATCAAAGGTCAAAGATCACAAAATCGGTTTATTGCAAATATCTTGCTGCCTGTGAATTTAATGCTATTTGCATATTGTAGGAAATAAGATTCTCTACAATTTTTTTTCAAATATTCTTATACATTCTGTCGTTTTTAACCCACTTCAAAAAAAGAGGAGGTTCTATGTTCGGCTGAATATATATATATATATATATATATATATATATATATATATATATATATATATATATATATATTAATTTATGTTCGACGTTTTCCCCGTCAATTAGGGACCGATTTTCAAAATTCTTTTTTTGACAAGGATGATATTGTCTGACTGTAAAATGAATTTACAACTTATTTACAACAGACATATATTGACACTCGTGTCACTGCTCTTTTGAATTGACTATATGTACTGCACATATGACGTAATTTTTTATATTTGTCGGGACCAAGGGTTGATCTTGAATTATGCTGTAAATAGCTGAGCGCTGCGTGCTCTTCACCCTCTATTTCAAATACGGTTGAATTTTATTTCCTATAATATTCAGAAAAAAACGCAAAAAACAACTTTTGTGACCTTTGGCTTTTGATGTCTTAAGACGCGACATGAGTTTTTATGATATTTCTGAGGCAACTTATAGAATGTTAATATGAAGATTTATACGGACTTACAACTTACTCTCTCCCATTTCGAGGAGAAACCCCTAATATGACTGGACATAAGCCAACATCATCAAAAACGATGAAAACTAAGAGACTAAGGTTGCCCGATGCTAAGAAATTTGCTGCCGATTGCCAACAGTAATGGGATTTAGAGTATAATATTCTTATTAGAAGTCTTACGGTATCAACAGGAGTATATTGGTTGAGAATGATGATGATGATGACGAAAACCTAATGTAGAATAACGTTATCACTTATGCCAGTAACTAAAAGGATAAGTCGACAGACTAGATGAATTTTTAAAGATGGATACTCCATCAATTTAATCAGGTTTAATCGGTTGCTAAGGCATGTGGTTTAAATCCCAACTTAATTAGTAGGCTATACTATAGTCATTACTATAGAATCTCTACTCTTAAGTATACTCATCCCAGTGACTTTTTAGTAGAAATAGTTTAGAAGAAATTAGTTTAGGTCCCTAATGTATATACGGGTTTGATGTTTACTTATGTCAGATTTGTTTGTGACAACAAGGACACTCGAAACAGATATGCGTTACTTCAAAACATAAGTTCTAAGATATCGATTCTGTAAAGGTGTGTAAAAATTTTGTTGTAAAACCAGACGAATTTGGGACCGAAGAAGAAACATGAGTCAAGAAAAGTGCAGAGGCAAGAGCCAGGAGGAAAACGTTAAGATTTTAACCCTTTGAAAGACCTGCTTTGGTGTAAATAAGCAGATCTGTATCTAGAAGCCTATTGACCTAAGAAATCCGTGGGAAAAGTGAATATCAGGGAATTTATGGGCTTATAGCTTTAGCGAGACAAGAAAATCATCTTTGGATAAGTTTTTTCCTCCTTAGAAATAATTACTAATCAGGTCGTTAGAAGGAGAGTTAAGCCAGACGGTATTTTCTCAGTACAATGTACCAGAATGGGGAATAAAATTCCATATATCCGTTTAATTACGCACGAGTTTTGCCACGTCTTTACGAACTTTCAAAAATTATAGATAACAGATCATCGATCAGCGCACATTTGTGCCCCTTCATAATTAAAGATTGTCGCCATTAACCGTTCTATTAAACCTGTCTATTCTTTGTAATTTAAGTTTAGTGTACGTGAAGTCGTTTTAACTTTGACAGTTTATCTCTTATAAGCCGGAAAATTGTCAGAAATTGGAGCGAGTTAAATCTGCCCAATAAAGTAAACTTCTTACTCCAGCTGGAGTTTTTGGGTTTTGTGAGAAGATACTTTAAATTGGACAACTTTCGTGAATTTTCACATATATATTAGTTTGTAACAATAAATCATAGATTTATTGTATTACCACTTGGTAAACATAAATCCACGCAAATAATCGTTTTGCATTCCAAAAAAAAGAAGATTATGAAACTTTATTTAGTTTAACTCACTGAGTATCGGATTCACATCACCTTTTAGCTTTTGATTCACGACATTAAGGTGGTGAAACAAAGTCGATACTTCGTAGTACTATTCTTTCGTAACATGAGTAATGACGCGCTATATCAATAAACACTATAAACTTGCCGAAAAATCTATAAACATTAAGTTTTAATTAATCAAAGAACATATATCGAACATACTCGAAAAACTAAAATTATACTTATGTCATTGATAACCTGTAGCAAGTTTATATATGTCTATCATTTATATTACAATATTCCTAACATTTTCCCTGTTTCAATTTAAGGAGGCGATACCCAATCCCGAAAAATGTAAGTCAGATAATACTGGGGCCGAAGATGTTGAAATTGGTCGCTGTCTGGAAGCTGTTGGTGTAAAAGCTGGAGATTCTCGAGATACTGAGGGCAGAAGTCGTTTCCTACCCTTATTTTTAACTGACTTACTTATACCGGGTGCAATGGATAGTTCTCATTGGTTTTGGCAATATACATATTATCCATTCGAAGCGGTAATTTCAAGTTATATTCCGGTTTACATAAATAATAATTATTATCTTTTACAGGGATTGGAATGTTGTTCGGATAATCTTATTACTATTCATTATGTGGGCCCATACAACTTATATCTATTAGAGTATCTAATTTATCATGTACAGCCGTTTGGTATAGGTTATTCTCCAACTCTTACAAGCGATAATAAAACAGTGTATCACAATTTGACGGAACAGAATAAAACAGTTGATAAGCACAAACCCTAGGATTAAACAAGCTTTTAGTTGCTATTTATATTTCTTATGTAATCATTGCCTCAAAATCGTATTTATTTAAAATAACTTTGAAATACTTTTGATGATTAATGTTAAGTTATATGATACAGACTGAATTAATTTTATTCTGTGAATATAGATATTGAAATTTGAAACAAAGCCAAAATATTACAGGAAAAATAATAAGTTTATTACATGTATGTAATAGATACATTTATTCAGCAGTTGGAATACAGAGCAGTCCTCAAAGAAACTAGCACAGTGTTGAGGTCTTCAATTGGATCCTCGATCCGATTGCCTGGGATGTTAAGGTCTAACTGTATCGAATTGACGAACGTAGCCAATGAAAACATAGATACTCAATAAAGCAATAAAAATCAATGAAGAACATCGATGCATTTTGTAGTAAAAAACGATTGTTTCGGTGGAATATCTATGTTAATGTTGGTGTTAATAGGTAATTTATATAATTTCTTCGTTATAATTATTACAATTATAAAATTTAATATTAATTTTATATTTTTTATATTAAAAGTTTACGATCTTGTTTAATTTTATTAAATTTAGTAGATAATTAAAGTAGCAAAATTTAAGCAAATATATGAGTTATTAAGGAGTTTTCATTATAGTTCCAGTCTTTTACTATACCTAGATATTTTTTAAAAAATTATTTGTTTTGCAGTGTGTATTAAACAGTAAAATATCAGCCATTTCAACAATATAAGTTTATTATATTTATTGTTGATTGATATGACATATTTTATATTTTTTCTGGAACAAAATAGTAAAAGTGACTTTTGAGCAATTGTTCATCTTGAGTGCAAAACTTAAATATAAGGGTTTTTTTTATAAAAACCTAAATCAAAGGAGATCAAAGCTAATGTCGATAAAGCTCAAGATACATCTGCTGCTTGGCTTGTGAAGGTTTACAATTTAGTGAATATACATGGCGGAATATCTGCAAGAGATGTGTGTTGTTTGGAACATCTACTTCTAGCGGAGACGATCACGTACGACATGGCTATGTATATAGCAAGATTTACGATTATCAAATTTGATCAAATATATGTATGTATGAGAATTTTATTCTAACGTAGGTGCTCTTAGTTAATTTAGTCTTAGCGGAGGAACCATAATGGTGTCGCCGATTCTGACTCTATTTTGGAGCCTCTTAGTTCAATATTGACCAGCTTTTGGGTGGATATATAATTGTGTATATAACGTAAATACATTTTTATACTCCAGAGGGAGAAAAAAAGTTTAAACAATAAGGTTTTGAAGGCCAATGAATTTAATGGAAGGAAAAGGTGATGAAATTTTAATTTTTAATCAAAACTATATATATTTCGGTTAACTAAAATCATGAGGTTAAAAGTCTATGATCGTTATTTTTCTATCCTTTTTCCTTATTATTGAAACATTGAATTACATCTTAGAATTTTCCAACAGATACGATAATAACGCATAAACAATTAGTACAATGGTGGACCTGAAGATAATTCTGATGTGTTAAATATGATGATGTGGCTATTTTTGTTTAATTGATTTGATTGATCCGAAAAACACTGCAACTGATTAATTAAATTATTTTCTTTTAAATATACATTGCTATTGACTAATTAAACAAGTTTAAGCAGTTATATTATAATAATGAACATTAAAAAGGCATTCTGATTTAAAACTTGCTGACTGATTAGATACTGAGCAGTTGTTATCTATGCCAAAAGGAGAAAAAAAACTATGTAGAGGGGAAGGAGGTCACAGCGTTTATAATTAAAATATAAGAGCTGCCCTGAATTTCAGATTTGTGATGAACATAGAAATATTGTAAAAACGTAATGATTAACGATTAACAATATTTTCAATGTATTTTTTAAATAAAGTAGTATTATTATTGACAAAAAAACCTCTTATTATTTTCTAAAATATTATAATTGCCTATAGTAAGATAAAATTTAAAGATAAAATGTCATAGAATAAGCTTGTATAATTAATTATAAACTAAATAATATATAATACATTACGATATTTATCTATTACCAGCTGGAACTTTCTTCTAACTTATGTGTTTGGTTCTTTTTATGTTGAGATATGTTCCTGAAACACTTCCATAGGCCGTAACGGGCTTCCCAGTCTTCGAAAAACAGGTCTGGCTTGTTCCATAAGATATGATGCTGGGCATATTTATAGGTCGCTTTCAAAGGTGGGTTCAAATGCGGAGCTAATTCAGAGCGTGTGTCACTGATTTGCATGACATAGGTATAGAAGACCTAATGATGAAAAATTTTAAAAAATATTAAATTTCATTATTCTCAAAGGGTAATAAATGGCGAATACGTTATAGAGAGTAGCCATTTAAATATAACTTTATGATTTAATTGTGGTCTTTTCAGTTTTCAATATTTAAAGAGAATTGATGCGGAGTAATCTGCATATAATGGAGTAATATAATGACAATCGCTTTATAAGGGAAAGGTCCACAGAGTCATAGGCCTTTTTGAAGTCTACAAATGAACAAACAACTTTCTTATTACAAATTTTCTGTTGTCTAAGAATTAATTTTAATATAAATATTTGTTCTAGAAATGATCTACCTGGTCTTAAACCTGCTTGATATTGACCAATTTTGAATTCAAGTTGTTGTGTACAGTCCAGGAGAGATTACGAGATAATTTTGTACGTAACTGGCAAAAGGCATATTCAATTTTGTCTCCCTTTTATGTAGTCGACGGATCAAAGCAGTTTTGCAGTAATCAGGAACATTTCTAGTTGCCAAATGTCTAGCATGATCAATGGGATTTCCCTTACAGACCCCCTTCAAGAGTTCTGTAATAATTCGGTCTTCACCCGATGCGTGTTTGCTTTTTAGTGTTTTAATTTGTCTGACGATTTCTTCTTCATTCGATTTCTGTAAATTTGGGTTGGTTTCTGAAGGATTTTGAGGTAGAAATCTTTATGTGTGCTCTGAGCAACTGAGAAGTTTGTTGAAGTAGGTAGCAAGTTCTCTGCTATTTTCTTGGTTATTAAGTGCCAAATACCCATTTTTCTTCTTGAAAAAGAGATTATCTGGCTAGTACTCATTTAACTTTGTTTAAAATGTTTTATAGAAATTCCTGGTGGTATTTTTCTCGAAGTATTTTTCTGGAAGTATTTTTCTGGAAGTCTTCTTCTATTTTCAGGAGTTGACTATTCTCATATTGCTTTTTTGCTTGTCTAAATGTAATTTAATGTTTCTTTTCCAGCTACCAGGAATGTATCATATGTGACTTGTTACTGTTCCATGCTTTGAATGATTCGTACCGAGATTTGACAGCCCGTTCACAGTCTTCGTTCCACCAATAATGTTTCTTCCGTATTTGCAGAGAAATCAGGTCTTGGGCTGATAGTTTTCCGCTTAAGTTGTTCTCAATTCTGTGCTTCTGTTTTGTGTACTGAGTTGCCAATAGGGATGGTTGTATTTTACTAATGCCAAGTTTAGGGTATACTGGTGCCTTATTTTTTTATGGAGTTTCAGGCCGCAGATCGACTTTTGCCCAACTTAAGTAGTCGTCTGTATCAGTATTTATCCTTTGCGTACTTGAATGTTTAGAATATCCCTGTAATATTTGTAAAATATTACTATGTGATCAATGTGGAATACTTCCATACTCTGGATAGGTGATATTCATGTTTTTTGATTTGATTGCTGTTTATAAGTGGGTTGTCATAATTTTTAGATTGAAGTTTCTATAAAGTTCCACCAGCTGAATTTCCCTAATTGTGCATTCAAACAGCCCGTTATAATTATTACGTGGTTTTGCGGAATTTTCTCTGGCAGTTCCCATGATTCATCTACACTTTCTGGACTAGATTTATTATTAAGTATTAATTATTATGTACAGTTTATTTGCACCTTTAAGGAGATTATCATTAAGCTGTTGTTTACCTGCTTTAGATCAATTATAGAACCAAAAATATTTTATGAGATTGCGAAGGCTAGTACCAGATGTGATGGGTTATTAAGGTTTTCTTTATTTCCTATGTGCATTTATTCTTAGATCGAAGATGCCTTATACTTATAGTACCGATTAATATTATACTAATGAACCAAAGACTAACAATTTAATCACTAAACCACATAAAAAACTAAACACGCTCTTGCTTACATAATACACTCTAAAAATGGCGCCCATAACAAATATACTATAAACGGACAGTGTGAGGTACTATGGACAAAAATATCTTAACCAACTTTTAACTTTTAAATTTTAGTACTTTTATTGAATTGTTGAGCATATTAATTATCACTAAATAATACAAAAACATCACTTTATCTTAGTTTTTTTGTTTCGTTGATTATGTTTTTGTTAAAGAACTTGCACTGTCCAGAGCAGCCAATAATCACGACTAAATCAAGTGTACTCTTTACATAACATAGAAATAACTTCTTTTCAAGTTGGTATGTACTTCATGTTGTTATAGATAAAAGCTACCGCGAAGTTTTATTAAGTTTTTTAGTTTAGAAATAACTAACAGCATTTAAAAAATATTGTCACTTCTTGGTAATGAAGAACCATCAAAAAAGATAAAAGAATGAATTGTGGTAAGGTGTTTGAGTTAAGAATGGCCTATTAAAACCCGTGAATATGAGAAAGTATGTCGTTCTCGCAAGCGACTTTTAAAAGGGCTTCAATTAAAACAAAAAGAAAACGCATAGCTACAGATTGCTTCACACATGATATCGGGAAGTAATCGGGTGCAATCTACAATATCTTATTCAATATTATATTGTCAATATTTAGTCAATATCTTGACATCAAACCTTACTTATTACACACTTGAGACAATTTTAATAAATAAGCTTAAAATAAATAAAATTATTTTAATAAACCTTTAATTGGAAAAATATGTATTTTTTTGTTGTAAACTCTTTGTAAATACAGATATTTTGAATATCTTTTAAAAAACAAAACACCAAGAATATCTTTTGTAATGAGCCGTCGGTTGCTCCGGCTGCTGCGCGCTTAAGCTAACATCAGACAAACTGCAAATAATTTGCGAGTTTTTCTTTTGGCCGATTTAGATATATTGATTTTTTCTGGATAATTTAGAGCCAATACACTCTTTGCGATTTTGAACCTGTTTACAGAATTAACATTGATGCTTTTATTTTTAATATATCGAATTTTGCCCTTATACTCTATACCACGTCACACCACGTGTGCGTAGAAACGAAATAAACCAATGAGCCAAATGCCTTCGTGTTTCTATCATAGCCATTAAAAAAAGTAATAAGTTTAAATTAGTGATATACAGGTAGCCTATTAAATCAAAGTGTCGATTGTCTAAGAGAGGGTATGTGTTATTGTGATTATAGAATTACCTTAAGTTTGAAGACAAAAGTGATGACTTCAAGATATAAAAATTAAGATGTGAAAAACATGTACTGAGAAAATTTTAAATCCTAAACAAAAAGTGTTTTATTGTGTGGAAATGCATTGAGAAATTTTAAAGTGTTTAAATGAGAAATCATAAAAGCATATAGTCAATTCAAAATAGCAGTGACACGGGAGAACTGTCAAAACGTCGCAGTGTTGCCACAGCAGCTCTGAATTTTAGTACATTTTGGCTCTGACGTTTAACAAAATTTTAATATAAGTAATATAATTCAACAAATATTCTATTAAATATAATTTATTTTAACATTATAGTACAGCAAATGCATTTGTTATCGAAGAACTTAAAACTACAATTAATTTTACAGCCGCAATAATTTATAGGTTAGAGTTCTTTTATTATATATACATTGAGCTTTTTTCTGCACTACTATCGGTAGGGTTCTAGGCGCGTTTTTGTATGTAGTGGTATCCCCCGAAGACCTAATCTACATAATTAACAATTGTATATCTGTTTAATGTATTTTACTTAAATTAGAGAGCATATTTATGTTTTACGATTAGTTCTTGTTTCTTTCGATGCAATGTATCCTTGTAAAGTTATTATGATATTACTATATTTCTCTTTAGTTTGTTCTATTATTATCTGTATACATCTCCTTAACGCATTTGCCATATCTGCAAAACCGTTAGTGTTATTTCTCTCCTCATACATGTTAACCAAACGTTCATGTATATTCTGAACTACAACACACATGCTCATAAAGCTTTCACACTCTATCATACAATTCACTACAACTAAAGCATATTAATTGTATATTAACCTTTAGTGGTTTCCTCTTGCATCACCCTGTCTAGGTAATGTCAGCATTTAATCATAAACTAAGATTCATAAGGTTTTATTCACTTTCACTTTCAAACACACTAATCACTAATAACTTGCTTAAGATTCTACCATTTGTCAATTTCTTCTCCAATGTGTCAGATCGGGCTCACACAAACCAAAGATGCTATTTTCAACAATGCATCTTTCCATAAATCAAGACAGTTTAAATGGTTTGAATATCCTCCTCGACCTGAATATCTATTGTAATAATTCTTTGCAATATGGCGTATTGTATCAACTCAACTGGATTAAAAATGCAGTGATAGGGAGGAAGATGTAATATTCTGTGACCACTCAGTAATCTGATCTAATATGTATCTTTTCTCAGGCTTATTTCTAAAAAAGTAAATTACATAAAATGCAATTAAATATTTCATTTATATTTACCAAGAAACAGCATGAAGGATTATATGTCTGCAATGAATAAATATTATGACTAACAAAACCTAATCGACAGTTATTCCAACATTTACTTTTTGCCATCAGCTTTTGTTTTCTTTAAAATATTTATTATCATCTTGCCTTTAGCAACCCAATGTACCATTCTGAACTATTTATGTCTCTTTTAAATATATAAATTGATATATTTCTTCCTTGATTTTGTTATATGTTTTTAAAAATTTTATTCTCTTAAAAGCAATCTCTGCAATCCCATTAAACCCCCTCGTGGGTTACCTTTACACCACTTAAATCCTTTATTATCCAAAAATGTATAAACGGATGTTCTACATCTCTCAAATAGCTGTATACCTTTTGGATTTTTATGGATACTTTCCAGACTAACAATTTTCTCTGAAATATTTGTATTAAATCATGGTACGATTTAAAAAACTACTTACTGTTTTATACATTTCGTATATTTGATCTCTGAAACACCAAAACTGATCTTAATTCGTCACCTGTTTCGGATAAACACGGTCTCGTTTTGGCGAATTTAAAGTTATATTGTTTTATATTTTTTAAGATATTTTAGTGACCCTGTCCGTACTAATATAAAATGCAGCTGCAAGGCGCATAAAATATTTTCAATAAAAACCGCGGCGATTTCAAATTTATTAAAACAAAGATTTAAAACAATGTTTGCCGGTTTATAACTCGTAATTATAATATTTTGAAAAATTATCAGACTTTTGGCAAACGGACAACTTTTGCACGCTCAATCCGTTACATGTTCGAACTTCTTTAACAGCGTTCTATCTCTTTTTAGATAGAATAAAATGACAAGGATAATAATGTCTGACTGTAAAATTAATGTACAACTTTAGACAGACACATATTGATACTCATGTCATTGCTATTTGGAATTTACTATATATTGTTTAGCGTAGTGTACTAGAGCACAAATATATAGAGTTGCGATTGTAGACATTCAATTAATTTTAAATAGCTTACTTCAGCTTTAAATATATAACACACCAATGACATCAACGACATCACGATGGCATGTACATGATGGCAGGCCTCCATATTTTTATGATTGATATTTAAGATGAATTCTTGCATACTCATAGCTAAACAAACTAAACTGGAAGCCACGTATGAGCACGGAACTTCAACGCATGTTATAGCCATTAGCCCATATATATTTTCCAAGTTGATTCTAGAAATAATAACAGATGATTAGTAACAGGTTTTACTTAAATAGATGAAGGAGTACCTATTAGTGTAATGGTTCTTCAGCCCTTCTAGTATAACTCTGAATATATGATGACGTTGTTTCTTATAAAATATTTTATCTCGCACACTATATCTTACTATGTTTATGTTATAGCTGGCATCCTTAAAATATATTCTAAAAAATAGAAATCGCCATATTGATAAGGTATTAACACGCAACGGTTTTTAAAATTAAAAAAATACGATAGAATGAATAGAATATAACATTATTAGAAGCCACCTTGCTTAATTAATTAAGCAATTGCATAAAAATGTATTTGTTTTTATACGTTTTAATTTTCTCAGGTAGTATGATATAATAAGGATGGTTGCAGTAAACATCTGGTGCATTTTTCATAAAATTGATTATTGTGCGGTCCAAAAACGTATGGTTTTGAATGGATTAATTCCTAAGTAATGAAATTTATCTGAAGTTTACAAAAGCTAAAACATAGTCGCATGTCCCTCGGAAACGATTCAAAATTTGGGATGCGAAAACACCGGACAAGCCGGTTGCCATATTTACTGAATACTGATTCACAAATATACTGATTTACAGCAATCCGGAGATCAATTCAGTAGGAATCCGTATGATTTTGTGCGCGGATTAGTCACCAAGAATGGGATATGAGTACACCATTAAACAGTTAGAAACCAAACAGCAGTTGAAGCTGTTTGTGGACGCCGGTGGTGCAGAGACTCCACTATTATAAGAATGTTTTAGTAGCTAGGATTTGTAGTCATTGCACATATGTATTTCGTAAAAAAATAACAGATTTGCTATATAGTGGCTGCATATGGCTGCAAGAAAAATATGTTTTCTTTTTTTTGTTGTTACAATCTTCAATCCTTAATACAATCTCAATAAATTAAAAAATTATTTATCATTAATATCATAATATTTGTAACCGTAATAGAAGATAATATCATAGTATTACATGTTTAACTATACATAATTGGTTGAAATATATATATTTATTAGCGTTGGGAATTATTGACTGAAAACAGTCGAAAGAGTCGATAGTCAGAAATCTATAGACTGAAAATAGTAATTACTATTTTCAGTGAAACGCATGGTTCGAATTTTTTTTCAATTCGTGATGTCAGACGGAGATATACAAATCATTTCCTGTAAAAATTGTGAGATATGAAAGGAGATGATTGCTTGGGGCAGTTAATTTTATATGTGGTAATATTGTCCAACGGTAGTATATGCGAGACGGAGTATAAATACCTTCACGAAATAACTTTAAAAAAGAAAACGAAAAAAAAAATTACTGAATACAATTATAATAATAATACATAACATGTAATTTATAATTTAATTTTAAACGCAGTAGAATTACTTTTAAATTTGAATGTTCTGTGTATATGTAAAAAGGAATGGAATTTTTCCATGGAATTGAGTAATACCCTACAAATATTTTATTGTATTTTAATATGTTAATTAGTATTTTTAAATAATACACTATAATAACTATAGACTATGCAATAGAACTTAAACAAAACCTAAAATGGTCGTATCCGACAATCTGCGTGCGCGAGAACTTTCTTAACTTCGGTGATCCTTTGTGATAGTGACATTTCAAATTATGTGCTCTTTTTTGGTTTATTTTTTGTGATGGTGGCACTTTGCTGCTAAGTGAGAGAGAACTTTTCTCACTTTGATTAATTACAATTTACGATCTATGCCGAGGAGAAGACGACCTGACTTAGGTCGTCGCAGTCAATCAAATGTGCGAAGAGCTACCTCACGTGCTAATCGCACTGATGACCAGAGAGAGACAGATCAAGAAAATAGTAGTATTCTAGTAAAAATTAAAATAATAGATAGTAGTACTGTCAGAATTGTGTTCTTTAGAGAGTGACAATGAAGTAGATAGGAATGCAACGAGTTCGTGCACATCAAACACAGCAACAGCGAGCACGACATAATGAAATTGAGCGATTTCGCAGACACAGTGCTCCTGTGATCTTAGAACGAGCTGCATTCCACTATGATGCGGCAATAGATTATTGTGCCGACAAATTGGTTACAATTGGGGAAATGCCAATAATTTGTAAATATTGCAAGGCGTTAAAATACAGTGGTAAATCTACTGGATTATGTTGTGCTGGAGGCAAAGTAAAATTATCACAATTGGTTCCACCACCAGATCCTTTACGCTCTTTAATTTCTGGGATTGGAAATTATTCTAAGCACTTCTTGGCCAACATTCAGAAATATAACAGCTATTTCCAGATGACATCATTTCATGCCCACTTTCTCACAGTTGACCCAAAATTGCATGCAGTAGTTACCAAACACATGATACATGGACCTTGCGGAGTTTTCAACTACAATTTACCCTGTATGTCGGCAAGTGTTCCAAGCAATACCCAAGAGACCTGATTGCTGAAACCATAACGAGAAATGATGGATACGTATTGTATCGCCGGCGACCAGTTGCGGACAAGGGGCGATCGGTTGTTGTGAAGGTAAGAGGACAAAATGTTGATGTAGACAACCGTTGGATCGTGCCATACTCGCCAATATTATCCAAAGCTTTTGAGACTCGCATCAATGTGGAATATTGTAACTATGCGAAGTCGATAAAGTACATATGTAAATATGTTAACAAAGGTAGCGATATGGCCGTCTTCGCTGTAACCAATGCAAATGACGAAATATCACAGTATCAGAAGCGTCGCTATGTAAGTAACAACGAAGCAATTTGGCGTATCTTTTCATTTGCGATCCAGGAAAGACGCCCTACAGTAGTCCATTTGGCAGTCCATTTAGAAAATGGTCAGGAGGAAAAAAGTCGAGGATTCGAGGTTGTCGAGGATCTCAATGCGCCCATTCAGAATTTTTTTCCGGGACAGTTGGTTTCCTTCAAATCAGTCGACATCGTTATGAACCAGGACGACGTAGTCAACTATCCCACGGAGTTTTATATTCACTGGAATTGCCTAGGATCACTTGTCATCATGCTCCGTAACATTAATCAATCTCGACTGGCAACAAGACTGGCTGTGAAAAAGATGATGAATAATGTCATTAAGGCAACAATCATAAGGTGAAAATACAAAGGAGAGGATGTCTTGATCCCGCGTATACCGCCGATTCCAACGGATTTACCATTCGATTTTAAACGTTAACAATTTCCAGAACGATTGGCCCTTGCGATGACCATAAATAATTCTCAAGTCGTTGGAAGTTTGCGGAATCAACTTGGAGGTTCCCTGTTTCGTACATGAACAATTATACGTGGCGTGTTCGTGCGTCTGAAATCCGTCATCTTTGTTTATTTACGTACCACAAAACAAAAAAAAAGTATAGTTTATCAGAAAGCTTTAAATTGATAAACAAACTCTATCAAAACTGCGTGTGTATGTAAATATATGTAAATATCTAATTGAAACCTTACAAGTAGCCAGTATTTCGGAAAACTCTGTTTTTAAGTATGAAACATCGTGTGTAATTAATCGAAAATAATAATAAAAATTCATTCATACCGAGAATTTTTTTTTATTAATTACGGATTATTAGGTCTTTTATTTATCGATTGAGGCAGTACGAAGTCTGCCGGGTCAGCTGGTACTATATAAATTTAACCATATACCATAACATATACCATAAAAAAACTAATCCATGATATAATTAAAAATGATCTGAATAAAATGATATTGAACGGAAATATATATATATATATATATATATATATATATATATATATATATATATATATATGTATATATATATATATATATATATATATATATATATATTCGTACATATTACATATAAATCTATGTAATAATAAATTGAGTACATTTTTGTAGTGGCTAAGACGACAGAGCCAGAACGTTAAAAATCAGTCGAATGAAACAAGTCCAAGCAAAAATAGTAATTAAAAGTACGACTAAAACAGTCGATAGCAAATAGTAACAAAATCAGTCGGACCGAAAATAGCGACTGAAAACAGTGGACTGAAACAGTCACTGGTAAAAAGGCGTAAAAGCAGTCGAAACAAAAATAGTTACCAACACTAGTAAATAGAAATAAAATCAGTCGGACCCAAAATAGCGACTGAAACAGTCACTGGTAAAACGTAGTAAAATCAGTCGAATCAAAAATAGCGACTGAAACAGTCGATAGTAAAGAGTAGTCAATTACGGACTACTTTTAACTACTAATAATTTTTACTACTTTATAATTCAAGATGACGGAAATGTTTAGTTTTCAGTGTATTTTTTCACAAATCGTTTTAATTTATTAAAACCTGAAACATTGTTTTCAATGTATCAGGTTCCTAATATTCCTAGTACAGGGTATTATTTTCCTAGAGGAACTTAATGCCTCGGTAAGAGTTATGTGGACCATAAGTGACATTAAATGTTACAAGAAAATTGCAAAAGTGAATATTTGGATTATTTATATAACAAGATATAATTAAATGATATATAATAAGGCATAATTAAGTGTATTAGTACTTATAAGAATAAATTATATCCGCTTATTATTGATTGTAATAATACTAATATTTAATTAAATATTAGTAATATTTTTATTTGTAACAATCGATCTAAAATATATTTTAAAACAGTTTACGAGAAACGTCAAAATAAATCGTACTAGGCAGGATTGTCAATGTGCTATTTTAGGCAAGCCCGCTACTAAAACTTTCATATATTAGTGGCGTTTGGTGGTTTACTGCCTAAAAAAGTGAAATCAATCACATTTTCCAGAAAGGTTATAACCAATATATCTTGGAATGCGAAATATCCAGTTAATTAATTACAGTGCCTTAGAAAGCACCTAACAAACACTAGTGAATATTACTTCAACTTCAACTGTTGTTGAAGAAATGCCAGATTAACTACGTTGAAATCAATATACAAAAATATTTTAACTAAAAGTCGAAATATACTATTATCAGGTGTTTCTCAATTTGTAAACAGTAAACAGTAAAAGCACAAATGTCGTGAATATCATTAAAAAATTTCATAGATCAGTTAAAAAAAATATACCAAAATTGCTAATTGATTAACATTTGTGTGCATGATGGACATTTATCATAATGTGATATGAAACCACATCTAAAAGGTAAAACCTAGACGTATTCTTTATTTTAATCTATTTTATGGTATTTCGTACTTGGGTCTTTCAAATTCTGCCTTGTTATTGTGACGGTCCAATAAATTTTGTAATATTCTTGTCGCAAAGAGATGCTCGATTGGGTTTTCGGATGATAGCATTTTCCAAATGTTATGTATTAATTCTTCTGGAAAGGAGTGGGCGTATGAACTGCTTTTATGTCGCAACGCCGCATATTCTGCTATGCTTCCCAGCTGAATCGTAGTTTCGTCGTCCATTTCTTGTAGACTGATCTTTCGTATTGTAATAACCAACTAAAAATAAAGTTTAACGAGGTCTAAATATTTAAAATATTTTTCACAAAGTTATTTGAAAAAAGGAGAGTATATGAAAAATATCTTCACAAATTATTTTAAAAAATAAAATATATTCTTAGTTCTTTAATATTCAAGAAGATATTCTGTATAAGAATACTAGAGTTAACAGGATAACACAATAAAAGTAAGTCCGTTACGAAAGAAAATATCACTAATAAATTATGTTAAATTTTGTTGTATTTGTATCAGAAAATATATATTTTCATTTATTCTTTTCTTATTTTATTCTTTTCTGAAAATATATATTTTTATATTCTTTTAGAATTTTGAAGGGAATAAAATTTCGTAAAATATATAATTTCTTATTTATTTTCAAATTTGTAATTGATAAAAATGTAAATGTGATGTTGAAATTAAATTTTCGTAAAAGTATATTGAAGTTTTAGTGTGCGGCTTACAGGTAAAATTAGAATTTTAAACATTGGTGAGATTTACTTGTATACACTATTATATTATTTACAAACTTGAATAAGTAAACAATGAACTAGCAAAGCCGGAGGAGCTCCAGAATATAGTTATATTAATCTTATTAATATGTCGTAAACAAGAAAAAAATAGTATAAAACTATGATGTGACGTTTCTGACAGTACACTTTCTGAGAACATTTTGTACGCAACTTGTTATTTATCACAAGATTATTTGATTCAGCACTATCAAACTAAATTTGAGTTTTCGTAAACATTAAGGTTTAAGCTAAAGGTTTTTTCGAGTCCTAAGAAGGTGATCATCCAGGAAATATTCTAAAAAACAATAAATAGCTTCAAAAATATTTACAACAATACTTTAGTTAATAACTAATATTATCGTAATAATATAGGAGTAAGAAGTGTCCTGTACAGGGGAAATTTTAAACTTTGGTGAGATTTACTCGTATAAACTATTGTATTATTTACAAATTTAAGAATAAGTAAACAATGAACTAGCAAAGCCGGAGAAGCTCCAGAATATAGTTATATTAATCTTATTAATATGTCGAAAACAAAAACAAAAATAGTATAAAACTATGATGTGACGTTTCTGATAGTATACTTTCTGAGAACATTTTGTACGCAACTTGTTATTTATCGCAAGATTGTTTGATTCAGCGCTATTGAACTAAATTTGAGTTTTAGTAAACATTAAGGTGTAAGGTAAAGGATTTTTCGAGTCCTAAGAAGGTAATCATTCAGGAAATATTCTAAAAAACAATAAATAGCTTTACTTAAACAATACTTTAGTTAACAACTAATATTATCGTAATAATATAGAATTAAGAAGTGTATAGGGGAGACCTTCAATATTTGTTTTGTGAAGTACCTTAATTAAATGACGTTTTTTTCGATTAGTTTCATTGATTTGTTTAAATTACTATGATGACTGATGACCCTTGAAAGCACCTTTTCCATATTGCCTAATTACTGTCTACGTGTTATCGCGTGATGTTTATTGTGGATACAATTTTTTCTGTTCCTTTACAATTACTTTTACAATTAGAATATTTCTTAATTATTTCCCTTGAAACATAAAAAATATTTTATTTTGCTTGCAAGAATGTAATTAAATTATATGTATTAATCATGAAACACACAATAAGTTAATTTATTATTTTATTTTTCATCTAGTTTTTTTTCGTGAATTGAATATGTAAAATGTGTTCAAATGAAAGAATCAAGTTTTCATTGAGCTAAAGTACACTACGTACGTACAAGATTTTATTATAAAAATATAAAAAGATATTTAGAATATACTCTATTTTTCAAAATGTTCGAAACAATAAGGTAATTGAGAAAAAATTATAATAAATCGAATAAGTTAAGATTTATTAAGCACAAATCTAAACTTGGAATCATAATAAGAAATGCAAATTAAAAAAAAATTTTTCATTAAATTTTAGCCTCGTCAAAATAGTCATCCTTATTTTTAAATACGTGTACACAATTTTTACTCATTCTTTTTATTTGCGTATTAAGCAAGTCTATATTCTTTCATTGACTTTGTACGCATTGCCACAACTATGCTTAGTTCGATGGGCATCTGTTCTTTTCTTTACTATTAAGTTCATTCCATACTAATTCCACAGCAGAGCAGAGAGATCTGGCAATTGTGATGACCATTTTGTTATAACATTCCTCGATTCCTTTTTGATCTAATACCCCTTACATAATTTGGACACATTTTTTGGGCCATTGTCTTGTTCAAAAATAAAATATTAGCCAATTATATTCACTCTAGATGGAATCGCATTTTTTAAAATTATTTTTAGATAGTAGTCGATTCTATATTCTATTTGATAGTATATAGTAATTTTAATTGTATAGCCGGGTTTATTATTATTAAATGATTGCCAAACTATTACTTTATAACCACTATTTAACAGTCTGCATAGTAGAGGATTCCGGGGACCTTTCACCTCTTGATAAGCGCACCAGATGTCTATTTGATTGAAAATATCTGAAACTTGTATATATACGTCCATAGGACATCTTTCTAGTTTTTCTTTGTCTAGTTTGTATACGCTTTATCTCACTCTAGTCTATTTTTCTTATAACTACCAGTTAGTTTAGGCTTTTTTTAGCTTTTAATTTCTCAGCGCGGCAGACAGCAAATTTGTCTTTAGAGCTATCGTTGAAACGAATTTTACTCATATTTCATTTAACGTAGCAATAATAATTTGAGGAATAGTTAAACGTCGATTTCGATTCGATAACATTACAACATCATTACAAGCTATCTTCTTCCTTTTTTGTAGATTTGGGAGATCCAGTTTTCTTGATTTCCTCCAATAACTAATTGCAGGCTCATATTACAGATAGCAATAGACTGTTCAAGAGAAATCTGTTTAATTTTTGCCATTTTATGCGCCTACGTTCAGTTAAAACTATTACATGAACGTCACAAAATGCATTGAACTTTAAAATATTAGTTTCTTTTTCTAAACACATTTGTAAGAGACTATATTCAATATATAAAAAAACTGGTAATTTTAAGTTTTAAGGTCCAAATTTTTGAATGATAATTTACATTAGAATTTTAAAAAGGAAATACTTAAATTTTGTTTTATTAACTATTTGAAAACGTAATGTTCTTTATATCATTTAGAAACTTTAATAAAAAATATGATTTAGAATTTAAATTTGGTTTTATTGGGGAACGGGGGTTAATCATGTGACGCCATAGTATCACGTCTAAGTGATGTAATCTACTGAAGAATCAATCAAACATTTTTTTCTTTACAGCTGCATATATTGGAATTTAAACTGGACAATGAAATTGCTGGAGCGACGGTAGTAGTAATGTCATTTAATAAATGAGGGATGCGAAACTTTTTTCCGAGTCCCTTCTCAATCCCTATCGTTCTATAGAGTCTTGCAGCGCTTTAATATTATTGATTTTTTTAAAATATTGATATGATGTTCATTCATATAAATTAAAAATGATAAATGTAGTTTCATTACATATTATTTTAAATATATCAAAAACATTAAAACTTACCAGGGCCATCAGATCCTCGTTATTTAAATTTTTAGTAATATTTCTTATGCAGATTGTTAAACCTTTTCTCATTGGACCGTAATGAAACTCGTCATCGGGTTTTGGATTGATGCTCTTGATTAAAATAAACAGAAAGCGTTTTATCATGTTCTCGGATATGTGGCGCCATTTAATCAATGCCAAAATTTCGTATAACACTTTTATCAACATTCTGGTCTCCACATTACTTGATAACGATGTTTGTTCTGCAGTAGCTAAAATTAATCAAATACTTACGATACAATTGATCTAAGAAAAATAAATGCAAGACAGGCAAACATAATATTAAATATTGATTGAAATATAGTTTAGAATTAATTACGATGAGCTTGTTTGTGTCTCACATTTGTATATTTAATTTATAGTAATAGTTCAAAACTGAATCTACCCTATGCATGACATATAATATGAAATTATTATGCATCAATGAACATTTGCAAGGCAACTCTTGAATATCATGTTTCGTTATCTTTATTAATTTAGTTTATCTCAAGAGAATTTTCTCTACTGTTGTGAATGTTGCCTAATCCAAAAATCTTGTAAAGCCAATCCTCAAATTCAATTTAGTTCTACAAATTATTCAGATCTGCTGCATATATTCATGATATTCTTTGTACTAATAGTTTGTTTAATGCTCCAATGATAGTAATAGTAATTAAATGCTTACACATTTTTGATCACCGATATCGTACGAAAGTAAAGATGTGAAATAAAGCACATTTCGACCTTTATCTATGTTATCTAAAGATACAGAGGCGCTAATCATGGAACGCTTAAAATTAAATTGTTGACCTTTATTTCCTTTGTTTTTTAATTTAATGGAATCTGTTGTCGCCGATC
Organism: Rhynchophorus ferrugineus; assembly: GCF_030347505.1. Taxonomy (NCBI): domain Eukaryota; kingdom Metazoa; phylum Arthropoda; class Insecta; order Coleoptera; family Curculionidae; genus Rhynchophorus; species Rhynchophorus ferrugineus. Next base: position 38,075,391 of record NW_027472580.1, on the reverse strand, counting down.
GAACACTATTAGAAATATATCACGATGTCATATAGAACGACTTGGAGGATCAAAACCTTTCAAAACAATTAATTGTAGGACTTATTGGTCGAAACCCTATTCATATTCTGAAAACTTTCTGAGAAATTAGGAGTAGAATCCAATGTTTCCAGGAGTTTTTGAGCGCTGTGAAAAATCCAAACGAAGAAAAAATGGCTACAATATGAATTAACTGATAATGCGATTTCCATTGATAATTGACCAGCAATAGCGATAAAGAGACGCAAAGACATTCCCACACATGATGTAACCTTGTGAAGTTACGTTATTGCAGTTCGAATCCGAAATTCTGTTATACTTGGTACTCGGCACACATAGAGCTTTCGGATTACTATTTAGACCAATGCAACAAGACCGAAAATGAGTCGATAATTGAATCCTTGCCAAACCAACATCCTTCTTTTGGCGCAGTATCTACATGTTGCTAGAAAGATGTTGCTAGTACCAGTGTTGGCATTTTTAGAGTAAAAAAAAACGTGAAACCATGCAACCATTTAATATTATGTACTGGCAACTCCTTCGTCTGGTTGGGAGATTCCTGTATTGTAACGGTTTTCTATAATCAATTTTCCATTTATTCGGTAGATCTAGTTCATGTGGGTCTCATATCTCTCATATGTTCATATGTTTACTTATGATTAACTAATTTTATAAAAACTTTAATCATAGTTGGTCTCTTATGTTTTTTTTTATCTCGACATAATATTTATCATAGAAAACAACAATAATGATAAATCAATAGATTATAATTCAAATAGTGTTACCATGTTCTAATAAACCATTAAGTTTATAGTGTTATTAATTTATAGCGGAAATCCTTCTTTCGTATTACTCCAACTACTGGAAGGAATACTTATACTTGATATTTAAAAAACTCGTTATAAAATAAAAGTAATACGTTATATATACATCTATCAACGCATGTTTATAGCGATACCTAGTTAAAAAAGGATGAAATCATATTGGTGGGCTTAATATTTTACATAATTATAAATCTACAATAATAAGAGAAATAACGATTTACTCAAAGTATACCTTCTATACCAAATACGCCAATAAAAACATATTTGATTTTAGTGGGTCAACTGTACTAAAAATTAGAATAACGTGTAAGTTTCACCGTTTCAAAATTGCACAATGTTTTATCCTACGAAATGCAAATTACATAGGATGTCTTCAAGAGCCTCTTCAATATCATTATAAAGATACAGTAGATCACAAATAAGTTCTGTAAGTCGAAATTCAATTGTCCAAAGTTTCCCTTCCTTGTAAAATATGATGAGAGCATTCAAAATTACTCGATGGGTGGATTTTGGAAATAGCCTGATGAGCTGACTGTAGGAATGCATACATTCTCTTGCTTTTTTCCTGAAAATAAAAAAATGCAAAAATTTGTTTTAATATGATTGTATTATATTGTAAAATAAATATTAGTGTTATGATAGTGTTATAAGCTAGCTGACATTCGAGAAGACATCAAAACAAGTACACTGCTGTTGGTGTCGCAGGATTTTGTAATTTTAGAACAACTTTTCTTCGTGAAATTTTCGTGAACTTTTGCTCGGTAGCAATCTTTCTGGCATAGGATAATATGACTTCCTTATTTGATTTCGAAAGAGAAGTCTGTGAAGAATGTGTCTTTGCATTTGTTCCTCAAATTTATATTGATTATCGCATCTTTGTTCAATAACTTCTTTTCTAATATTATAGCAAGCATTGAATTTGAAATGAAATTCGATTCTAATTAAAAATACAATGAAAATTAATTACTGTCATTTATAATATGGATACTTAGTGCCAAATTTGCAAAATAATCATGATTAGATATTTTATATGAAACATACCTTCTACAATTAGGCATATGGGTTGAGACTTACTTTCTTGTTTTGGTAATTAATGCAAAAGATCCAGTACGGAACCTTAATTGGAAATGGTGGATGCAGCTCATCATTGACCATATCAAATGAACAACATGATGGGAAGAGATATAAACAGGATCAGCTCTTCTAATAATATCATTTATCATGTGTAAAGCTGCAAATAATATATGTTTAATAGGTATTGTAATTAAAATGTGTAAATGAAGTAGAACATAAATATGTAGTATTATTTAAATATTTATTATAATTTTTTTGGTCTGGCCTAAAACCAGACGGAGGTCGTTTCGGCATGAAAACGGGGAAGTTAGTGGTGACGCGGTACCATCATGTCATCTAAGCTCCCATCATGTCCACTAACTCGCAAACGAGCTCGTTGTTGTTTGCGGAAAGATTGAGATATGAGGTGCTTAATTTCTGGGGTCAGTTTCCCTGTGAATTTGATTATTTCTGACAAACCATGGACCATTTAAGGTTCTTCTGAGGAGCTTATTTTGGAAAACTTGAAGCCGTTTCACCTGGTTGGGTGTAATACATTTGAAGGAGACATTAGATCCGTAGACGAGTACGGACCGAATTAATATCTTGTAAAATAAGCATTTAATGGAGATGCTAGAAGGGCAGATCAAAGAAGATAGCAGGTTTCCGGATTTGGGAATGTCAACCCAACCGTCGGTCGAAGTGGAGACCTAGGTACGTGACGTTATCCAGCCATGGAATTTTTGCGGTGTCCATCCTAAGTTGCTAGATGCGCAGTGCGTAACGCTTCTTATGGAAAATGATGGCCTAGGATTTCAGGGGGTTGATTTACAACCTCCAGAATTTGAACTAATTAGCCGCATGATCGAACTTGTTCTGTAAACGTTCTTGAATGGTAACCTCGAGCCTGGAAGCTTGAGGTACGCTAGCGTCGATTTGTTTTCGTCTCGAAATTTTGAAAGTGTTTTCCTGATCTTGACCTGGAAAGTTCTGTCCGATAGATAGGACTTGATGAGGGCGGTTAGGTCTTCTGGCAGGCCTACCGCAGGCACTTTTCGATTCAACAGTCGTGGCAGACCTTGTCGAAAGCTTTGGTTAGGTTCTATGTAAACTTATAAACCAGTATTATATACAATTTATTTTCGATTTTATGTTATTCTAAAAACTATTTTATGTGACTATTATTCAGGTCGGATAGTAGTAAATATTTTGACCCATGCACTGACATCGCGCATATTTAATTATTTGGCGAGTGCATTCGGATGAACTGATACTCTTTCAGTACATTGTAGTGGCATTTTTGATCATAGTCGATATGGTTTCCAGGGCGATATCGCACTGTATTAGGTTGTCACTGGTATAATATGGAGCGTCAACGATGCCACTTTATTTTTGAATCTTTAAATAATGGCTATATTAGATTTGCTAGGAATACTACAAAGTTCGATATCATACATCCATTTTTTTTTTACTCTTTGTAATTCCACGATCTGCCCTATAGGCAATAAGTATTTCTTATGTCTATATTATATTTACATGGCATGCAGAAAATCATTTTATTAAGCGATCTTCTGTATAAAATATTATCCCAATTAATTAGTCTTATACTAAAGCTTATTCTAAAGTCTACATATGTCCAGTAATCAGATCAGGTGGTGTTAAACATTTTAGTCTACGCACTTCACTATCACGTCGCAGATTTAGCTGATTAGCGAGTACATTAGGATGCACTGACACACTTTCGAAGTACTTCACACAAACACGTTGAATTATACTCGTTATAGGTTCTAGAGGAATATCGCGTTGTATCACTTTATTTGAAATATAGTACGGAACATCAACAATGGCACGCAACATTTTATTTTGGAACCGTTGAATGATGGATATATTAGATTTGCTAGCGGTACCCCATAGTTGAATTCCATATGACCAAATAGGTTTCAGTATAGACTCATACAACAACACCTTGTTATCTAATGATAACTTGGATTTGCGCCCGATGAGCCAATACATTTGATATAATTTCAGTCGAATTTGTTTTCGTTTGGAGATGTGCTTCTTCCAGGTTAGGCGTCGATCTGAATGCATGCCAAGATATTTAATATGCTCTGCTTGGGGGAGTTGACTATTATTGATATTCACAATGGTAGACATGTTCTTCTACGCAGGGTAAACGTTACATGGATGAATTTTGTTTCATTGGCTTTAATGCGCCATGTCTTCAACCATAACTGTATTTGCTCCAGGTGGGTTTGTAGGTTTATTGATGCTGAGACTGGATTTTCATAGGATGCCAAAATTACTGTGTCGCCTGCGTATGTTGCCACAGTAGTTATTTTTGTGGTGGGCAGATCGGGCGTATATAAAAGATACAGTATTGAACCCAGTAAACTACCTTGCGAAACTCCTGAATATATGGGATTTAATTCGGTATGTTCATCGCCTTGATTTACAATAAAATGTCTATCAGTGAGATACGATTTTAGTAACTGATAGTCCGGATGAGGCAGAAGTTTCTTTAGTTTAACCTGCAAGCCCGTATGCCATACTTTCTCAAAAGCCTGAGATATATCTAGAAAAGCAGCCGAACAATATCTTTTGGCATTTAGGTCAGTGTTTATTTTGTTTTTATAAGTCTGTACACTTATTCTATAGTCCCATGATTATTGCGAAACCCAAAATTGATATTCTGGAATAATTTTTCTTTTTTCTATTATATAGTTATATAGCTATACGTTCATATGGGTCTAAGAATTGACTTTTACAGTAATATATTATTATCCAAAGATAATTTGAATTTATGAATTATGGGCCAATATATCTAACTCAGTGTAAGTCCAATTTTTGATATTTTGAGAATGGTTTCGTGTGTTATTGTGAATAGCAATTAATTTAATCACATGGAAACAATCTCAACTAACTTTGAAGAAATTGCAAATGAAAAATTGAATAGTATAAAAATTCATAGGATAGCGAATAATGAAAATTCCTCAGGTTCTTATCCCATTTCATTACCAGCTCGTAATACATTGCACACATTGCTGATCCCAACTTGTACACATTAAACTTTTTATTTTTTATTCGCAAGCCGCGCTATTGAAAAGGTTCGAAATTATATTTTGAATTAATGTGTGGTAATTTTTCATCCTTTTGAATCCTTCCCATTACTTGTACACTTCTGGAAACAGTATATTTATCAACTGTTAAGCTGCCTGAAAATTATTTGAGAGATTGAGCTGAATTTTCGTCTAATTCATTTTGCAATTCATTATTTTCAAATATTCTTGGTCTGTATTAATATCTGTGTATACCCAACAACTCAAAGATGTTAAATGAAAAATTGTTATTTTATGTATAGCAATCAAATTCATCGAATTTAACAGTTAGATTATGTTATTTAACAGTTGTTTACAATGATATTACATTTTCACCAATAGATATCGCGGATCAATTAACTAATGCTATGCAAAACTGTGTACTATTGGAGTTTGGAAATACCAAAGCTTATTAAGCCACTGGATAGTCTGTATATCATGAAAATTTGATTAAAAATATTGTGGTTCATAAAAAGCGAAGTTCTGAAGGAAGATAAGACAATATATGCAGAAAGGATTTTGTTTCAAATGAGAGCTGCCCAGACTACTACTATGTATAACTCTTTCATATTTCCTTAAAAGAGTGGTTTGATGAATAAAGTATTTACGATGTAATCTTTTTATGGTAAGGTCTACAAATTCCAAATCGCTGGCAGATGGTTATTAAGATCTCCTAACCGTCACACATCGTCGTATTCACGCATCACCACACAATCACGAATTGTGAGAAACATATATTGATAAGAGCAAAAATATAATTGTATGTAATATAATTATATATATATATATATTCAATTTTAATCCAAAATAAAATATAACATATAAACTTACCATATCCTCGTTTCAAATGCAACTCATGTAAATCTTTAATATATTTAAGACAGCAATTGCAAATTTTTTTCACCAGTAAATTAAATTCAGTTAAAGACATTTTTTCATATATTCCAAATCTGGATTTAATATAATGTTTAACATATTGTTTCTTGTCTATAGATGTATCTACATCCGATATTCGGAATATATCTAAAGCAATAACATTTGTAATAATACACGGCAATTATTTTGATTAAAAATATTGTTAGAAAACTCACAACTTAGCTCATTTTCACTATTAATTGTACTTTTGGATTTAAAAACTCCAGACATTATTGATAAGGAATTATTTACTTCATGTGACATAAAATATGACAAATATTATATTCCAATTCCAATTTGGGGAAATGTTTTATTTAGTTCTATCAATGATAGCGCTGCGATCGCAAATCGTGATTGGCTAGTTTAAATTCCTGGTGCCGCCACTATCTCGCTCCTTTCCAAAAATGGGTTGATCATGTAAATAGTAGTAAGTTACATGGATAAACCACAATGTAAATATATCAACGTCATAGTGTCTGTCACGGACATTTTAGTGAAACATTTAGAATTACCCTTCCTTCACGAACAGGTATTAGGGTAAATGCATATCCAACATTGTTTTTATCAGGTATATATAAAATTATTAATCTACTACATGTCTGTTTATATATTGTTTGTTTACAGAAAATCAAAACTTACTTATGAAGATGTTAGTAGTAATAAAATTCAATTAATATACCAACTTGTTCGTATGCTGTCAGTGTGATGTCTCTACATAAAGAAGTCTTACAAGAAGGTAATAATTAAGATAACTGGATAATTAGTAGTAATAAAGACTATTTAATTGTAAAATATCCCTAAAATATTTGTAATACTTTAACTTTTGAGAACAATCAGTGTTCAATTATTTATTGTATTGTATATTTAAATTTAATTGCCTTGTTAAGAAAATATTTGTTACGGTGCCATCAATTAAAAATTTAATCGCTACTTTTAGGGGATTTATTAGCATAAAGAAATCTATTTTGTCTAAATTTACAAATAACTACATTTGTTTAACAAATCTTAACCAAGATTGCTTAAATAATTTTGTTGGATCTATTAGAGGTCATGGAGATAGAAACAGCATCCTTCATCTAGTATGTTCGAGAAATCTTTAAAAGGGCACATCATCACTTCAATTTTTTCACATTATTCTCCCGGAGAAAATTGTAAAGAAGATGAACATATATTCTTAATAATAACTTATATTCTTTTTTAACGGGAAATCTAGTACCACTTGAGGTTGTTAAATCACCAGTTGAGTCTATATTTTCAGTTCCAGAGAACTTTCCTCTGAGGAAAACAAGAGTCTAATATTGTATTTTTGTCTTATTTCAGGCTATTTAACAAAACCTGTGAAAAAGAGACAACATGCAATATTTGTCTACATTCTATATTAAGTAGTTCCACAGACTAAATACTCTAAAATCTAAATATCTTTAAAAAACACATACATTTTTAGTGTTTCAACTGTCTAATCCATAATGATTTTAAAGACCAAATTTTAAGTTATTATGAGGTGTGATTGTATTTTTTGATTTAATGAAGTTAATGCAATATCAACAGGGAAGAATTTAAAGTTTACCTTCTATATATCAAGATAAGTTGGAGCTCTAATAGATCCCATAAAATTGATGGCACTAAACAAATATTGGAAGGTGTTATAGAAGAATTATAGATATTTCAATTTTGCCTAGAATAGAGTTCATAATTGTTTTTTTTTGCTTTTTGTTTATATATATTTATATTATTTACACTTATGTATATATGTATAGGATTTTATTTTAATAAATTAATTTTAAAAATTAAATTTCATTTTCATTAAATACTGTTGCCCAATAAATATGACGTCACAAAATAATCACGCGAAATGGCAGACCAATCAAAGCAAAGTATTTTCCTTACAGGTTTCTACATAACTATTTTAAATTAACCAATCAAATTCACGTTGTCAGCGCCGCCAATGATTGAACTAAGCAAAACTTTGCCCTACTACTTACCATTGGAGTTGTACACTAAGAGCAAGATAGTTTTGAATTTTTTTTGGAAATATTAGAAGCTAGTAGATTAGAGAGGTTTGCGTGAAATTATTAGCAATATATTATTAGCTCCAATATCCAATATATACTCCAATATCTCCATTCCCAGCTATCGTTTCAGTGAGTTGATGTGGTTTATTGAAAAAATGACTTGAAAAAAGGAGGATGTTTTATGTTCGACTCTTTTCTTTTTTCTAGGCAAAATTCTTCTTTTATTCGAAAAAGTTCACTTCCGTGTTGTTCCCATTGGAACCATGTCAGGATCTGATGGGGTAGAATCCAGGAAAATTGAGGGGAATCGAGGGAGAAAGAAGATTTCGCCACAAAGTAGGATTACTTGCCTACTTATGTATTTTTCAATATTTCTAGTTAATTTTTCAGTTCTGCATCCGAAGATGGCAGATGAGATGCTGCCGAAACGTCGTGAAAAGATTAAAGGTTCTTTTATACGTTAATGAAGTTAATAAAACGTAGAAAATATGAAAGAGGGATACGGGATTGCCGTATTTGGTTTAACTACCAGGATTGATGGATCAATTTAATCAATTGATTTCCGTATTGTAAAATACCAATAGAGAACCTCATACTGAGCATGTTCGTGAAGCTGTTCACGAACGGGATATCTGATTCGAGATGGGTGTTCGCGTTCCTCACAAAGTATGGAGTTTTTGGATTGGAACACTTGGTGTAGTGCAAAAAAAGGCAGACTGGACGGACCAACATTTTATTTACGATTTAGAATCGCTTTCTGGGAGATTGGAAATTGGCTTTTTCTGAAGAGGAGTGGGTATAGGATGCTATACACGTATTTGCCTTTACATAGCGCATATTGGATTTGGGCTGCCCATTAGAATCTGCGGTCGCATTTTAGACCAATGTATGATGCTTTCTGGAGCCAGGAACTCTTGATTTGGAGGCAATGTGCAGGGAAGTCCTTCCGACGATGGAACAAAATAGTTTTACTCGGGTTAAACTAGAGTTGTCAGAACATATAGAACATAGAACATAGAACCTGTGCATATACAGGCATATATTGATAACGTGAATTCACTGCTGTTTTGAATAGACTATATATAGTTAATGTGTTTTAAACCGTTTATAATTAATGAAGATTATTTTGTTGGTGTTGAATTAAAGTTTATCTCTATTGTATCTGTATTGTCACAACATAGCAGTAATAACAATTATTACAAATTCCATTTATTTAATGATGTTTCTTATGTTTTTAATGATGAATATAGTATGATCACGTAAAGTTATATTTTACATTTTTCCGGAGAAAAGAAATCTAATCCGTTATGTTAAAAATTAGGTGTTCTCTTTAACAAAAGGCATATAGAGCTGTGAAAGAAAGACCCGACATATTTGAACAATTCATCCCAATATAAGTTAACAAAATTTGATAATAAGAAGAATCGTCTGTTTTGTTGGCTTACAAGTTATTTAGATTTTTGAAATCAACTTTTGTTTTAATGGGATGTCTGGTGAAGAAAAATATAAAAAGAAAAATTATTCTTGCTTAAAGACTGTTCAATAATTCATATGGTTCTGGAGACATAGATTACTACGTATAGTACAATGATATTAATCATTATACTAGCGTAGTAATTCTGATTCTGATTAATTTCAAGTTTCAATAGTAAATGCATTTCTTAACGAAACACTAACCGAATATTTCAGGTGATAAATACGTTAATTTGTACATCAAGAATTAAAATGAATATATAATAAAATATTAATAGTTATAAAATAGTTTCAGATTTTTAATTATTCATTTGTTGGTGAGTTGTTAGTTCCCACGTAGCTGTAAAGGCGAGATCCAAGAGCGAAATAAATAAGCAAAGAACTATGCAAATGTATTTAAAAATGTAAGTAAAGAAATTTTTAATCAGCCTATTGTATTTATTGTTTTTGTAGTATATATTTTAGGTGAAAAATATGTATAAAAGGTAAGGACTAAATGAGTACATAAATGAAGTAATAAAAATATTCACGAGATAAAATGACACTAACTACTTTTTTAAATTAGCCACTTTACCCTATTATAAGAGAAACATGATTAATTTAATTCAATGCGGTCGAATCACGACCACAGGGCGATGACTAGTTTAAAGTAATGCTGATAAAATAAACTCATAAACACTGTGTTAATCGTCTCTTTAATGTTTTTGTCTAGTTTTATTCAATTTGTTATCTTATCTTAAATAACATTAAATTCTGTACATTTATCTTTAATTATTACTTATTAAACTCTAGTCATATAATCAGTTATCTACATTGTCTTTGTTATTACATGTCATTTTTATTACACACTAGATATACTATTATGCGCGTTATTACAGCTCAGTTTGTATAAATGGAAAAGAACAAAACTTTGCTTGCTTTTAATGATTTTATTATAATCCGCATGTCATTTCTTTGCCTGGTTGGTATATATGACAATTAGTCAACTTTTAACTCTGATACGAATGCTTGCATCCATGGAAAATCAAGGACAATTGAAAATTGTTTAGTTTGAAATTTTATTGACCGAAAAGTATTAACAGGCTGGCATAAGGTCTCTTAATAAAGAATAATGTGGTAGCTGCGGCTTGAATTACCTAAACTTGCTATATAAAACAATACTTAAACCCATTTGTTCCTATGCAAATCCAAATATAGGATAATATTGGCTCATCTAATATTGTCATCATTCACGTTCGATTACCCATACTATGTCTCTAATGAAGTGATAAAACACAATATCCCTCTAAAGCATAAGAGGTATGATTCATACAGGATATTAATGTTAAATACTTCGAAGGAGAACTAGTGGACTCCTCAATCAGCTAAATGTGTGTGATGGCAACAAAGTACGTAGACTAACGGTAATAAGAATAAGATAACAATAAATTATTTCACAGAAGATTTTTTATATGTCATATATATAATAATCATTATAAAAAATATTGCCGGCCGGTCAAATTGCTGAACCACTACAGATAATACACATTCAACTAGTCGCGATTTTTATAATTGGTTTTTGGTATATTAGGATATATTTTTTAGCCATTTATCCTTTTTTTAATAAAATTATAATATTGATGAGAATCATTGTCTAAATCAGAGCTGTCCAAACCATGGCCCGCGGGCCACATGCCCAAGTCTATTTTATTTTCTTTTTTAAATAACAAAATTTTTGTAGAGATAATATTTTAATTTGATTTTTTTTTTGTAATACCAAATAATTTGATGAGCAAACTATTTTCTCTTCCGGCAACAAATTTCGTGTCTCTAGTGAGAAGTAGAAATTAACTGAAGAAATCCGTACATTCGATGAGAAATGGAAATTAGACTATTTTATCTCCAACAATAACAATAAACTTCAGTGTTTAATTTGTATGCAAGTTTTATCTGTAAGTAAAGAATATGATGTTAAGCGACACTGTAGTTCTTTACACGAAGAAATGTATAAAAAAAACAAATCGGTGGAGCAAGAGAAGTTATGATAGCTGAGTACAAAAAAAAAAAGCAAACAAGTATGTTTTCTAAAGTAAGTACAGAGAAAAAAACAAGTTTGGCTGCCTCATATTAAGCCTCCTTACAATTAGCCAAAGCAAAGAAACCTTTTAGTGATGGAATTTTAATTTAAAAAAATGCACGATATCAATGGCTAAACGCTGCATACTGCCAAAATTGGCGGAAAAGTTTGAATCTGTAGCATTAATTCATCAAACGGTTGGCAAGACAAATAGATGATTATATTTAAAAAAGTCTATGTGACCGTACTGTAGATTGCGAGTACAATTCAATATGTTTTGATGAAAGTTCCGACCAGATCGATATCATTCAATTAATAATATTTATACGTTGCATTTCGAAAGATTTTGTAATCACGGAGGAATTGCTGGATTTAGTGCCATTACATGGAACAACTAAAGGCAATGATATATTTGTAGCAATTAACAAAACTGTTAGGGAGTTCGGAGAATTTCGTAAATGCTCTTGTATTGTGATTAATAGAGCAAAATTGTTGTTGACAGAATTCTAAAAGATAAATTTCTGCAAAAGTAATACAATAATTAAATAACGATATTTTACCTGCATTTTATTTTAACAAATATTTTGCGATACCCAATGAATGTATTCACTTTTTTTAGTATATTTTAAAGTCTCCTTTTACCAACTATGGGCTTATCTGGACTGGATCTACAGTTTAACGTGGGCTCGAAACCACGGTCCTTAGCATTAAGCCTACCGACTGGCGAATGACCAACTTTATAAATCATCCAAGAAGACATCCGGTCTTACCCAGCCTGGTTACTGGCGTGACTGGGATTATTTTCATTGTTGGATTATACACTCTTGCCTAGGACAATCACAATTTTTAAACAATCACAAACATAATTTTATGACCAGGCCTCAGCAGGATTAGAACCCGCGCAACAAAAGGAGAACCATCCTATCGCCTTTACCGCGCCACCAAACCAGCTTATTCATTTTTATAGATCTATCTAGTTCTCTACCTATCCTATCTAGTTCGGACAGTCCTGGTCTAATTCATTCTGAGATTAGAACCATAGATTCGTTCTCAATTTACATCAACTAAAGTGAGGTATTTACTGATCGACGGCTAGCTGGTCTAAAGTTTCTGAAGAAATTCTCTAATGCTTATAAACATCATTATTAAAACACAATAGAAATAATACAGTCTATTTATATTTGATAACGTTATCTCAGATTTTCAATTTAAATTTTCTATTATTGTTTTGTTTACAAATATTATCTAATATATATATATATATATATATATATATATATATATATATATATATATATATATATATATATACATCACTACATAGTATAAAACAAAGTCGCCTTTTCTGTCCCTATATCCCTATGTGCGCTTAAATCTTTAAAACTACGCAACGGATTTTGATGCGGTTTTTTTCAATAGATAGAGTGATTCAAGAGGAAGGTTTATATGTATAATACATGCATAATATACTAAGGCAACATTGCTAATTTTAGAGGTTTCTAACGTGATGTCGTAAATTAACCTATTTTTTTAGGCTTATTTAGCAATTAGCAAAAACGCTGCCTAACCCTACGAGTTAGATCAAATTAATGTACTACAGTATTTTACACCATAAAAAGTCTACAAAAAAGTCCGCGATGGTATATGTTTATCTTTTAGGGATAACCCACATTAACCATTTTTATTGTTTACTTTTTACATGAGAAAATGGCTTATTTACGAAGCTATTTTAAGCAATACGGCATTAATCCTTATCGAATTAAGTACCTTAAACACAGTGTGCAATTAATATAGATCAATATGGTTCCTTACAGCATGTAAATTAAACAAATATTTTCGGAGATATTACAAATTTAAAATTTGCGTTTAAAAATGTGTAATGTAATAAAAATTGTATGAATTTAGATATTCCAAAGATAGCAGGAAATCTTCATAGTAAGTATAGGGGAAGAGGAATTGTTCTACTCCAAATTTAATGCGTGGAGGCCAAGGGCAGTAATGAATGAACCAAAAATACTGGATCGATTTTAATCATGTTTTCATTGAGTGACATAGGCATATATATTTTATGCCCGTGCAAAGTCGGAGCGGGCGGCTATGTTTTTATATACAACGTTCATATTTTTTCTGTAGTATATTTAAATTAGTATCAGCATTGCACCCGTGCGAAGCCGGGGCGGGTCGCTAGTATATATATATATATATATATATATATATATATATATATATATATATTAGGATTATTGTTATAGATTAACTCATGAGAAAATAATATCGATATATTGATAATAATTAAATCAAATGTAGGGTTGAATTGAACACTCAAATTGGTAATTTCGGTTTCCATGAAAGAATTGTATCATAGCTTAAAAACCTTTTAGTGTTTAAAAATATTGCTTCTTTCCAGTGAACTGGTGATAAATATAAGATCAAAGAGATTCGTTTGTCAGTTAAATATAAAGCCTATCTCTCCTATAGCGTATCTAAAGAAGCATTGAACTTACCTAATCAAGATGTTTGATATATCGCCTGCTGAAATTTGTAAATTCGTATTAGAATCAGACAATATTTTCCTTCTCACTTTTCTCCAGGTAAAGATAGATACAATGCTATACTATGCCGCAAAATTCTTTAAAATCTTAGTTATAACAACTATAAGTTACAAATCGGCAAACCTTGTTTTAAAGCTTTGCTTATTTTAATAAATTTGAAATCATTGCTTATTATTACTGTGAATGAAAATGCTGAAGCCAGACAGAACAAATTGCGTCTCTAATAAGTTACTTCGGGTCAGCAAAATTCGTTATAGAGGTAAACATTTTTACTGTTAAATATTAAGTTGCAACGGTTTTTAATAAATTATGAGAGACTTTTAGCGTGTTGCAGCTGCACTGAATATTAATATGGACACGATTCGAACATGTAACGGAATGAGCCTGCAAAAGTTGTCCGTTTGCCAAACGTCTGAAAATTCTTCAAAATATTATAATTACGGGTTATAAACCGACAAGCGTTGTTTTAACGCTTTGTTTTAATAAATTTGAAATCGTCGCGAAAATATCTCAAAAAATAAAAAACAATATAACCTTAAATTCGCCAAAAAGAAACCGTGTTTATACGAAACATGTGACGAATCAAGCTCAATCTTGGTATTTCAGAGATCAAATATAAGAAATGTATAAAGCAGTAAGTAATTTTTTCAATCGAAACATAATTTAATACAATTATTTCCGAGAAAATTGTTAGTCTGGGTAGTATTGACAAAGATCCAAAAGATATACAGCTATTTGAGTGATGTAGAACATCCGTTCATACATTGTTGGATAATATAGGATTTAAGTGGTTTAAGATAATCCACGAAGGGGTTTAATGGGACTTCCAGATATTGCTTTTAAAAGAATACAATTTTTAAAAACATTGAAAATAACACCTTCGATTTGTATGAGCTTGATCAGACACATTGAAGAAGAAATTGAGAAATGATAGAATTTTGACCAAGTTTTTAATAGATTGGAAATAAACAGCGTGGTTATTAACTTGACTAGTATTTCTGAAAATGAATGTAATTGAATAAAACTTTATGAATGTTGATTTTTGATTCAATGCTGATGATTACCAAGACATGGTTATGAAAGAGGAAACCACTAAAGGTCACTATACAATTAATATACTTTAATTGTAGGGAATTATATTATAGTGTGCAAGCCCTATGAGCATGTGTGTTATTGTTCAGAATACACATGAACGTTTGTCTAACATGTATAAGTAGAGAAATAACGCTAACTGTTTTGCAGATATGAAAAATGCATTAAGGAGAAAGCGGTGATTATATGTAGTTTTATAAAATATGTGTACAGATAGTAACAGGACAAACTAAAGAGAAATATAGTAATATCATAATGACTTTACAAGGATAAATTGCATCGAAAGAAACAAAAACTAAGCGTAAAACATAAACATGCTCTCTAATGAAAGTAAACTACATTTATCAGATTTACAATTATTAATTAAGTGCATAAGGCCTTCGAGGGCTAGCACTACATACAAAAACGCATCTAGAACCCTACCGATACTAGTGTGGGAAAAAGCTTATTGTATATATAATAAAACAACTCTAACCTATAAATTATTGCGCCTGTAAAATTAATTGTAGTTTTAAGTTCTTCGATAATAAATACTTTTGATGTACTAAAAAGTTAAATAAATATTTAATAGAATATTTGTTCAATTATTTTACTTATATTAAAATTTTTAATGTCAGAGCCTAAATGTACTAAAACTCGCAGAATAGCTGCGGCAACATTGCGAGGTTTCCCGTATCACTGTTATTTTGACATTAGACCTACAGTAGATACAACTATATAAAAAGCGCACCTAGAATTCTCCCCATGGTGTGAAAAATAGTTCAATGTAAATATAATAAAACAACTTCAGACTATGTTCTATTGTAGATATATAATTAAATATAGTTTAAATTATTCAATAATAAATCCGTTAGATGTATTATAATGTTAAAATAGATTATATATTTTTATAACATCTTTATTAGATAGTCTTAGTATAATCTTAATTATAAATTAATTTTTGCTACTTTTCATTTCTACTTGAATTAATTCACAAGCAAGACGAGTGCGAGAAAATACATCAATATATATTCTTCAATTATAAAATTATAATAACTTATAGCTATAGTTTATATTTAAGGTATACACTTTATATAAGTTCGTATGGTTTGGTTCGCTTCAATCTCCTGACATCCTGTACATCTTATGTATCCTGTCCATCAGTTGTATTTCTTCCACATTAGTATGATTTAGTAATCTTCTTTCATGTTTCAAGGCGATATCTTGGATTAATTCGCAAATAAATTTGATTTCCCGGTCATCGTACAATTCTTCCTTGGTTACGTAGCGATAGGCATTGGTAATCAATCAAAGAACCTTGTTTTGACAGCGTTGGATAACTAGTTGATTTAAATTTTTAGTGCCACCCCATATTTGCACCTCATTGGTCCAAATTGATTTTATAATTGTCTTATAAATCAATCTTTTTGAATAGATTATATTTGATAACATGTTTGGTTTCATTATTTTATTTAGACTAGAATTTTGTTAAATGTCAAAGCCGAAACAAACTAAAACTCATAGATGACGCGGCCACATTGCAACATTTTTTGAGGTCATAAATTCAGAAGACGTAGGTTCACTGGTATTTTGGATAGATTTCATATAAATTCTTCAATTAATTACCAATATTTAAAGCTATGTCACCTACGAAGAACGATGATTTTGAAATCAAATGTATCTATTATGCAAGATTCGCATTAAAATGAAACGAACTATTGGACAACCATCATAGAATCAGTAAAAATCATGTAAAATTTTATTGTAGTTTTGTGCGACAGAAGAATGTATAGAGAAGGCTCACACCTAATTTAACTAAATCCATCCAGTGAAACTTGGTACATGTCAACCGTCTCAAAAAAGTAGTTTCGAAATAAATGGCTTCAAAGTTTCTTAATAACAGTATCAGTGGCAGTTTCAGTTGAGTGAGTATAACAAATATAAATCGCAAAATTAGTCGCAACTACTTAAAAATTAGTCATCTATTCTAAACTTTTATAAAATATTAAAATCTTAATAATTTTATAGGAATCATTAATTTCAAAAGAATAATTATACGTATTCAAAAACAATGACATCCAAATAATATTAAGTTGAATATTAAAAATCCCATTCGTGTAGTTTTAGTTAGTCCGATTTATGATTCGACATTAAAAAATAAAAGTCAGGATAATGTTACGCGGTGCCTATTGAACGTAGCGTGATGAGCATAATCGATTCAGCTCAATCATTTGACTTATCATGCCAGGTGCGACCAAACAGTACGAGTGGTTATAAATACTATTATTTTCGATTAATTTTTTTATATCTTAACAAGGTAAAAGAATTTACAAAACAAACAATATTTTCTATGTTGATTTATTAATAATTTATATTAGCTTAGAAGATTGAAAAAATCATATTTTCTTGTTTCTTAATAAATCAGGTGCTCGCATATATTCGATACTCGCATATGATACGACTTACATGATTATTATATATGCGGAATGGCTTCACCTCACCCCTTTGGTACTGAAGGTTTTCTACTAGCTGAATCCATCATCTAAAACTATGATAATTGTATGAGGTTATGTATTCTGATGTATAATAAGTATACCTTCGCTTTCAATATAGCATAGTACTAATGTTATATGGGAGTAACATTTAATTTTTAACCGACTTCGAAAAAGTGAAGGTTCTATGTTTGGCTGTTTATTTTTGGGCCGACTTTCAAAATTCTTTTTTTTTATTCGAAAGAGGTAGTTCCTATGTAGTCCCATTGAAACCAAATCTGTATCTGTTGGGGGGAAATTGAGGGAAAATCTCAAATTTCAAAGGCATGTACAAATTTTTCACATAATTTTTATATAAAATAATTATATATTTGGGTAAAATATTATTGCTGAGCTGATGTGACAAAAATCGGATGTCGTTCAGTGTAAAAGCCATTCAGTTTGCTTTTTAAGCACTAACTGTAGCATATAAGACCTCGTAGAAACATTGTAGAAAACTTCTTCTATGGTGTAATGGTTAAAATATTTAGCTCCTAAAAGGAGGTCCCGGGTTCGATTCTCGGCAGGGACTATACATTTTTTTGTTGTTTAGTTCTTGCCAAATCACCTAGGCTAGGTAGCGGACCACGGGTCTGAAGCGCTCCTTATTTTCAACCATTGTTTCTTTATTCCTATTTTTCCTCATACAGGCTGAACCTTTACTTGACTTACCCATTGTTATATTAAATAAAATAACTGCGTAATTTATCGAGTAAATATCTAACACTGAAATGAGAAAAATAAAATATTTGAACCGACTTGAAAATTGAAAAATAATCAAACTTAGATTTTTAACACAAAATAAAATTATAATAAAATATGTACATGGTAATCGTTGTAATAACTAAATTTAACCTATCTACTACATGCCTTTTATATTCTACATTATAGACACAATTTAACTTAATACCTACCTAAACCTATTTATCTATTTACAATATTATTCTTTATAGACTTCAAAGTAGTCAATCGGTAGTAGTTAAAATAATATTGTAAATAGATAAATAGGTGTGTATATAGTATAATAATGATTACTATTTACATATTTTAATTTAAAGCTTTTTTTGAATTAATAATCTGTTTCATTATTTTTTTATTTTAGTGACTTCCTTATTTATTTTTTGAAGCCGGTTCAATTTTTTTGTAAAAATATTTTATAATATTGTTCAAATCATCCAATATCACACACAATCCCAAATTATTTAATAAAACCGGCTTGGTGGCGTGGTGGTAAAGGTGATGGGACGGTCCTCCTACTGTTGCGATAGCTGCGGGTTCGAATCCTGCTGGGGTATGGTCGTAAATTTATGTTTGTGATTGTTTAAAATTTGTGAATGTTCTAGACAAGAGTGTAAAATCCGACAAGAAAAATGATCCCAGTCACGCCAGTAATCAGGCTGGGTAAGACCGGATGTCTGCTGGGAAGATTTTTAAAGTTGGCCACTCGCCAGTCGATAAGCTTAATGCTGAGGACCGCTTCGGAGCCCATGCTATATATATATATATATATATATATATATATATATATATATATATATATATATATATATATATATATATATATATATTGGAATAAAAATCTGCTGCCAAATCTCATTAATAACTTTTAAAAACCTATGATGATTCTGTTCCGTCATATCCCAATTGTCAGTTTTAATTTCAACAACTTAAGAGTGGTGATTTTGATGTCAAAACTCAGCTCAGTCTCTCAAAGAACATATAGAAAATATATATATATATATATATATATATATATATATATATATATATATATATATATATATTAATAATATAATATAATATATATTAATTTAATAATTAATATTAATTAATTAATTAATATTAATATAGTAATATATTAATATATATATTGGGATATGACGGAGCAGAATCAGCAGATAATAAGCAGCAGATAATTATTGTCTAAAATCCACATTTAAGCGTTCCGTAATTGGCGTCTCTATACATTGTATCACCCAATAATACAAAATAGATAGTCTTTTTGAGTTTCACGGTCAGTTAGATTGTTTAATAATTGTTTGCATTTATAATATAAAATGCATCCAAGAGCCTAATATTATGAATATCATAAAAAAGGACCGATTTATGAATTGTATTTTTAGACGAAGAATCCATTTAACATACGGTGATGTGTCTTGCCCCAAAGATGAAAAATAAAATAATAACCAGCAATGAACAGTATCTTCAATGTTTTTGTGTTCGTTCACAAAACGTAATGACTTACAAGTCATCCTTAATTTGTATGCTCAAAAATATCTTTTAATTTTGTAATAATACAAATCAATGAGTTATATAAACTCTACAAATAAATAATATATAGAGAATAAATCACAAAATATAAAGATCTACATAAAATAAGTTAATAAGTTTTTTTACATATTTACATTTCACTAATAGCAATAAAAAAACTAAACTAAATGTCACTTATTTTATCAGTCTATAATATTTTGTATAACTGTCATGTATAAGTTTTGTTGAGATAAAGAATATATTATAAAAGATTAATTAACTAACTACTATTATTGGTAATTTGTTTTTAATTTATCATAATAAAGAAAATCTAGTACATACACTTGGTTTTCTTGATCATCTTTTCAAGTTATTAAAAAACAATTTCATGGAATGGACGAAAAATCACTATTTAAAAACTATAACTAGATATAACCATTATAGCAAAATGGATCCGTTCCAACTACTCCACTATCAGAATTAACAGAATATCTCGAGGCCTGATGAGTCTCCAAATTTTTTTCATATGTAATTAAGTGAGATGAATAATCAAATTATCATACAAGTCATTCTAACATATCTTATCAGGCATTTAATAATTTTATTGTTCATGCACATTTGGGTAAACTACTTCAAAAATATGAATTTGTATTTGAAATATGCATTGATTTCCATGTTGTTTCCACATTGTTTCACACTTTGTGGAATGATGATTGATTACGACTTGCATTACAAATAAAGAAACATTTTTCAGTTCATATAATTTTCATTTTAAACAAATTCTTTCCTTGAGATTTTAGTATTTAGACAATAATAGTAAGGTGGCCAAGTTGGATACACACGCAATTGTTTTGTTATAAATAGTTGGTTTCCTATTTTATTCCAGTGTACTATAAGAAATACTAAGGCCTAAATATTATGGTCTTCATTAATAGTTTACTATGAATTTGTTCTGTTGATTTAAAGTATCAATGGGCCGAAATTGGGGTTTTATTCACCATAATGCGACTTGCGATTGTTAAAAATTAGCTTGATTAACTTAGTCGAACTTGTTAGGGCCTCCAGGATATGATTTTCAGTTTCAATAAGAGGATCAATAATGAATCTAAGTAGGAATATTTCTAATAAACATTTTAGAAATCGAAATCAACAACTATTTCGGAAACTGGAAAAATTAATCCAAAAAAAATTGCGTTTCATTTCAGATCACTTTTGGTCAATTTATTTTTTTGTCACAGTAGGCTATAATTAGTTTCTTCTCGACTTCGATATTTATTCGATATAGTAGTACTATGTGTTATGATTTAAGGTCAATTTTTTCTTCTCCTTTGAAACAGGTAATAAAAGTGTATACCAAACATGGAGACATTTAAAACATCGTGGTATTTACCTTGGTCATTGAATAAGCTGGCTTAATCCAGTTTAACTCCGATATATAGTTGTTAATCCATATTTTATCCAACATATTGGTTTATTGTGTATTATTATGTATCTATGATGTATATTAAAGTTATATTTATTTTTAAAACACAATATAAACATTACATACCGATTACGAAAATTGATAGAAATAAACGGAAGAGTCCATGTTAATTACGATTTTATTATATGTGTAATATGATATTCAAATATATAACCAGTATGGGATAACTTGTTCAATATCATCTCATTGTTGCTGTAATTATATGGATGCTACCGAAATAATTTGTTTATTTGAGTAAAAGTAACTTGAAAGTAAATTAGCGGAATTATTTTTTTTTACAAATTAGAAAAATAATTTATCATATTAGGGATAGAAAAAGTATACAAATCCCATATCTCATTATGATATTGAATAGTTATATAATTCTTTTCTACCTATAACCATGTAAGTATAAATATGGATCATTTAAAATATAACAAACAAATTATTGCTAAAATATTGATTCTAAATCTAGCTTAGATATTATTTTAATGTTATTTTATATTAGTATACAGTAGATATAGGGAAATATGTTTAAAATCAAAATAATTTATGAAATTTTGTATCTACTTGTACTCTCTTCTCTTTATATTTTTTTATATAATTATTAAATTAATAAGTTCGGTTATAATGCATATGTTGTATGGAATGGTTATTATTGTTAATTAAATTATTTAATATATATAACACACATTATATCCTAAATAGTATATTCGTACTTGTAAAAATTGTTATTGTCAAGTCATGATATAAAAAGCAAATTATAAAATATATTAAAATTATATATATATATATATGTATATATATATATATATATATATATATATACATATATATACATATATATATATATATATATATATATACATATATATACATATATATATATATACATATATATATATATATATATATATATATATATATATTATATATTGTTTTTATATCATGACGTGATAATAGACAAATAAGTAAAAATCCATATATAAGTTACATTTATGTCAACATCATGTTATTGTTTCAAATTTTCGTAGCCCAATATCAATCACAACATTCCACTGAAGTGTGACATCAAATCAAAACACAGGTTTTGTGGCAGATAAATATAAGCTCTCGAGTGTCAATTTGAAATCATTCAATAGTGTACTCTTAATTAGTGAACATCTTTAAAATAATGGCTACTGAGGGTACATTGAATACCGAAGCCGTTCAAGATAATGGTTTCGACTTTTTGTATAAAGGCCCTAAAGGTAATTATATATCATCGGGTGATTACTGTGTTTGGGTGGCAAGAAAATGATTTCTAAGAAAATTTACTTCATATGTTTATTTTAATATTTTGTGATCTTGTGAACCAATTATGATTATTTTCAAATAATGATTATTTTATAATTTTCAATTATGTCGAAAGATCAAAAGTTAAGGTTTCATGTGAAGGATATTACACATTTCCTGTACGTCTTTATTATTCTCAACAATCTTGCTAAACCAAGTGTGTAGTGAACGTGAATATTGTGTGGATACTTTGCTGATGACTTAATATATAGTTTTAAATTTGTTATATTAGTGGTGTTACTTAGAATTAAAGGAATATTAATAAGTGATAATACAGAAGTTAAATTATGTGCGTAATAAGTTGAGTGATTGGAAATTTAATAGATTTATTACAATAAGTGAAACAAACTTTATGGGAAGTGTTTCATAATAAACTTTAATAAAAAAGTGACATATGACTACTGGTATAGGATCTGTAGAAGTGGTGATTATAATGTAGAATATAAAGTGCATTCAGGAGCTAATTGACCTATTGATCGAAGACACACATCACACACAACAAGAATTTGAAATAATATATCAGTTGAGGAAAAACAGATTAACGCCTATAAATGATGAAAGTGAGATATACGTAATATATAAAAGAATTAACTGATATACACTGTACATAAGCTGAGCGAAAGAATTAATGAAAGAGTGTTAAAAAACTGTTGTATTTTCTTTATAGCGATTAGGTTTACACTAAATCTAAATCTCTAATTAATCGTATTGAAACAGACATTGGAGCAAAATATTGCCATAGATAATTTAACATTTGCTATGTTATATGTTAACCCTTGACGGCCATGATACTCCTCCTATCCAAGATTTCCTTTAGTAAATTTAATCTAGTTTCAAATAATTTTTGTTAAATTCTTTCGTTGGCACATATCACCTTGTGATTATGACGTTGTTCTTTTCAGCGTAATCTGTTTTTCGAATCTTTGAATTCACATTTTAGTTAAATTAATGCCAACACACCTCATTGACATGCCGTAGTTCGAATATTTCAGGGAAATATAGTCAAACAGTAAGGATATAGAATCAAACGTTCTCAAATTAAGGGCGGGCATAGACTACTATTTTCTCTCGGAAACTGTTCATAGTTACTATTAGGAGCTTTACTTCAAAAATACATTTATTAAGAAAGTTTGATACAAATTCAAATATCAAATAAATTAATCAAAATATTTTGCATCATTATCTACAACTTCTTCCCATCTTTCTGACGACATGGGCGTACCCTGTTGAAAGAACGATATTGATTTGGCAACCATGCACTTTTACACTTATTCAGCATTGCTTCATCAGTACCGGTCAAAGTTACGCTGCACCGATCTGAATAAGTGGTAATCAGAAAGCGCTATATCTTGATGAATACAGTGGATTAAGCAAAACCTTACATTCGAACTTTAACAATGTATCCTTGACAACTCCCACAATCTTCACACTCTCACATTACCTATGTTACTGGCTATTGCTTGTATTTTTTAACAAAAACTGTCCGCAGACAGTTTATTCATCAAATGCTAAGGTGTTTAAGATTTCTTTGAGAATTTGACTTGGGGTTTCGTTTGTAATAAATCTTGCAGTTCATTATCTTCGCACTTCTTTGGTCTTTCAGGCCACTATTTGTCATTGTCACTTTTTAATAATTGCAACCAAAAACCGACCATTGGGATAAAACGGAACAACCACATCGTAAAGTTCTAAAAGTGTTGAGTACCTTCTGCAGCATACATTTTCAAACAAACAATCTTCAAAATGAAACTTTGAAACAAAATTAATTAAAATTTATAATATATTTTTGAGCATTCCTTGATTAGTGATATTACCTGGAAAGCTATTGATTTATGTAAAGGAATGTTAAAACCATAGAATGTAATAAGTGTTTATAGTGTTAAATGTGCTATTTTCCTTGTAAAATCCCTTATAAATATTTCTGGTACTTTTGTTGACCACCTCAGTTCTTTGATAATTTGATTCTGAACTGCAACATTTCTATCCTTAGTTATTGCTTAGTATTCTTAAACTCCATTGTGTCACGGCTGGGTAATTGAGATACTGCTGAAACTCCAGCCAAAGGCTTTGTGCCTTTGTTCTCTTTTCTTGATAATTTATCAGAATGAAGTTAATAATATTAATTCAAAGGGGAACTTGAAATAACCCTACCAAATTCGCCAGATTTGATTGCAAAAATAATAAGTGTGTATATTGAAGCCACCACTTGAAAAAAAAATATCTTTCTACAGATGTGAAGGACTTACAATAGCGACATACCAATTCCGCGACGTAACATTGATCCTTTGGTTCAAAAATTACATTGTTATAATATTAAATTTTCAAAAATGATTTTTTCTATGCCACAAGCACATTTTATTTTCGTATATATTAATAGAACACAATATAATTCCACAACAATATTTTATTATTAACTCGAAATAATTAAAATAAAAATTAAATATAAAAGAATATTTAATTTTATTCAACCCTCATATCTACTCTCTTGAAATCGGACAAAGAAATATTTTATGTATTAACAATATTAATGCCTGAAATTAAATACCATATCTGCTGAGAAACAAAAACTATCACTAATTCTATTGAAGATTGATATTTAAGCCTAAAATTGACGATTGGATAAATTACTACAATGTCCTAGCAAAAAATTTCAAATATTACATAGAGATTTTTGGAACTGAGGAATTAAATGAAAAATCGAAACGAAATTAGGAATAATTCGAAGGATGTCGGGTACAAGGACCCAAAAATTATTAATATAACACTAAACAGTTCTCAATATTAGACATTTCCGGCAGTTCAACAAAAAATGAACGCCACCAGTATATGGTAAAATATGGCTTGGCGAAATTAAGTAAATATTTATTGAATTTCTAATTGAACATTTAAAAAATCTGATATTTTTTAAAAATTATTTAATTAATATATTGTTACTAGTCGTTTCCGTCTAACCTACAATTTGTCTTTATAATAACTTAAATTTAGGTATATAAATAGGAGGACCCATCGACCCTATCTCGCTCTCTGGTGAAA
Organism: Rhynchophorus ferrugineus; assembly: GCF_030347505.1. Taxonomy (NCBI): domain Eukaryota; kingdom Metazoa; phylum Arthropoda; class Insecta; order Coleoptera; family Curculionidae; genus Rhynchophorus; species Rhynchophorus ferrugineus. The sequence continues at coordinate 38,049,711 of NW_027472580.1, read as the reverse complement.
TAATGTTTATACATATAACTGCTGAATTTTTTCATCTCACCTCACCTCACCTCACTACACAAAACTACATAGGATCAGATAGTCTCATTCTTTTGAGTCTGTGTCCTGTTCTGGTGGTATCCAATAGTTGCAATATTTCAACATTCGTATGAGAATGGAGTCTTTCCTTATGCCCCGTTGCAATTCTCTTGATTTCTTGACTGACTGTGGGTATCTGAAGGTCTCGACGTAAATAATCAGTCCTATAGTATTTGGGTGCACCCACTATACCTCTCAGGACTTTGTTCTGAAAAATTTGTATTTTATTTATGTTACTCTTTGCAGATTATCCCCATAATTGAACTACGTATGTCCATATAGGTTTTAGTATTTGCTTATATAATAGCAATTTATTATGTACTGTTAATTGTGATTTTCTTCCAATTATCCAGTACATTTTCCTATATTTCAAGTCCAGTTCTTTTCTTTTCTTCTTTATATGTTCCTTCCAGCGAAGTTCTGCATCGAGATTCAGTCCAAGATATTTAGCGTTGTTGCTATATGGAATGATAGTGTTGTTTAATGTTATTGGTGCTTGTACGGTCTGTTTATAGGTGAACTTCACATGTACAGATTTACATTCATTAATTCTTATTTTCCAAGCTTGTCTCCAATTATTTATATTGTCACTTGCCTGTTGTAATTTTCGTGAGGCAAATCTGATAATGAAACTTAAATATGACTCCTACGAAAAAAAACCTAGCAGAAAGCACCATGCCAACATCACATCCCATATGGTCGCTTCAAAAGTTTCTGAAGCATTCATTTCAAGTTCCTAAATGGGGGTTTAAATTTGAAATTCATCTTCAAATATTTATACAAAATGCGATAAAATGGTTATGTATGAGTTCACATGTTCTTGGATTTTGTACTGACCGGACCTACAGCTTAACCTGTACTCCGAACCACGATCCTCGACATTAAGCCTAGAGACTGGGAGTGACCATCTTTATAAATCATCCCAGAAGACATCCGGTCTTACCCATCCTGGTTACCGGCGTGACTGGAACCATTTTCCTTGTAGGATTTTACATTCTTGCCCAGGACAATCACAAATATTAAGCAATCACAAACATAGATTTTACGACCATGCCCCAGTACAACTCGCGACCAACTATCGCAACAGTAGGAAGACCGACCTGTCCCCTTTACCACTGCGCCACCAAGCCGGTATTTTTTGAAAGGTTTAAAACGTTACCAATGGACCCATAAACCCATTTTTCCAATGTTTCCATACCATACTTTCAAATTTTCTTGACTCATTTTTAAGCAAGATAATTTTTAAATTCAATAACTAATAGTAATTAGGAAGTAGTAAATAGTGCTACGCGAAAGCATTACAGTGTTTTGATAGTTACCATATTTGTAAAACTCTCGTATGGATTCACATGACTTAGTAATTTATGCCGTGGACTCTGGTTTAGAGACCTAGTTAAGCAGTACAGTTCACATAATTCCTTTTAGCCTCTCGAGTTGAATTCACGCAGTAAGCTAAATAAATATATATTATTTTGATAATGTTACTGCCAGACGAATGTTACTTTCCACTAATATTGCTCATATTTTGACAGTCATGTCATCATCATAGTCGTCGCTACGTCCAATATCTAGATGGGGTTATAATCGCCGATTCAAGTAATATAATTCGTCAGTTTAATACTCCATTATAGGCACTTATTAGGAAAACATTTTTCTGTGAAGATATTTGATTGTTTTTATAATAAAGTTTACCACGCAGGTACGGCACTGACCACTGACATTTAAGTAGAAAACAATTTAATTTCATAGTAATAAAAATAAAAAAGATAATTGAAGTCATAATAAAAACAATTAAATATAGTTCAATATAAAAATAAATATGTCGATAAAATATGAATGTAATATAATTGAATAAAACTTTGGTGAATGGAAAAAAATAATTAAAAATTTTCTCTGGGGTCTTTTCCCTTTTTCATATTTGTTTTGTGTCATCTATTTAATAGAATTTATTAGAGATTCATCTTTTTGTTTTCTTATACTGAATGCAAACTTTTAGTCCTTCCCTGTTAAAATTCTATTTACTTGTTTAAAACAAAAGTATTATTATAAATATTTAGTATTAAATTATTATAGTGTTAAAGTTAGTAAATGTGAATTATCTAAAGCGCCCCTATGCCCTTCGCCCTCTCAGGTTCCTAAATACGAACGAAATGAATAAAAATGAATATAATTCCTTTAAGTGATTTTTCGAACATGCTTGTTGACAAATGTACATTCCTGAAATGTGAGAGTATTGAACTTATAGTTAATCCTCTTTTAAAAAGTTTGCTTTCAGGCGCTATTTCTTAATGGTGTTGCAATTGTCAAATACTTGATCCAAAAACAAAATAATATCCAATGTTTGTATAGCTTTTTAGGAACTGGTTAATTTGTGAAGTTATAAAATAAATAATTAAATAATTATTAATATGAATAAACTTACCCCAACTTAGAGCCACAAAACACGCGGTAACGATCATAAATTTCTTTCAAATCTAATCCAGTTACCACCTTTGTATCCACTTGCACATTTTCTAAATTGAGGATGCATTATACTTATATTGCGCTATCGACTAAAATTGTACTAGTAAACTAATGATTATTAGAGTAATCACTATATGAAAAACTAAGCATAGACTTTCCCTAAGGCACACTGGAATAAAAAACTCAAATAAATCTCAAAAGCTCAAAATAAAAACATCGCCCCATAGAAACAAAATCAAGTTTATTAAACAAGTTAATTAATTTAAAATAAGTAAGTAGTTCAAAGTAGTGATATCTAGATATTGGACGTCGCGAAACCTTTCTCTAAAATTGACTATAAAGTTAAGTCTCTATTTTCTCTGTGAATATATTAACAAAAACATTTTTGGGAAGACTGTCAGAGAATAATTTGTTTTGTGAATTAGTACTAACGCCAAGAAATGTTTAAAATCGATCTGTGGTTTAAGGAAATAAAGACTCAAATTATTTAACATTTATTTGTATTAAATTAATCACCGGAATATTTAATTTTATTTAGGGCCTAAAATTGGAAGACGTCATATACAAATACTGCTGACCGCATTTGGCACAGGAATAATATTCTCTACCAAGACAATGATTTCTCTCCTGTTGCTAGCCATTACTAGCCAGCAGTCATCCAACAAAAATATACCAGTAAGCTCCTAAAAATATTATTGAATAAATTTTTTACACATCATGATGTAACTTTTAGTATTATCCTAGCATTGGGGTAAACAGTGGTATGGTTATGTCTTCCATTTTGTGGACTAGTATGTTTTTCCAATTATTTTCTGGTCATGTGGGCAAAGAATACGGCTCTAAATGGCTTATTCTTGCAACAGCTTCCTTAAATGCAGTGGCGTTTTGTATGATACCTACAGCGGCATCTATCGGTGGCACAACCGGTATAATAGTCTGTAGATTAATACAAGGCGTAGCCCAAGGAAGTTACACACCTTTAACGGCTTGTATAGGTGGCGCCTGGATACCAGTAGAAGAAAGATCTAGAATGGGTTATATAGGAACAATAGGTAACAACAATGATGTTAATTTTTTATTGATTTAATTAGATTAACAATTATACTGTACAGTATATTTATATTATTTAATATAAATGGTAGTAATGAGTGGTGGTAAACAGATTACAGACATATTTCCATTAATTAATCTGTTATCAAGAAATAATACAATTTCTCTTTCAGGCTTTCCCACAAAATGTACTTCGTTTAAAAAAAATGAATTTTTATAATTTTTCGATATTCAGAATATTATATGAGCATTTAAATAAAAAATATCAATATTTTTCACCAATTATTTTGTCACCATTGAGTGTTAAAGAGATAAAATAATGTTGTAAATAAAATACAATTTTCTCTATTCTTTGAGTAAATTTAGAATTAAGAGAAATTGAAATGATATAAAATCGATGCCTGTAATGAAGAGAGTTATGAAATGACTTGACATGACTTACTAAATAGTATGTCTGGTTTGCCAGTCTGGAAAATCGCGATTCGACTGCGAATGTATTCTGACTTTATTCCGATTGATCTCTTTCTCGATAATTGACTATTCTATTTTGATTTCACATTATTGTTGTTGACTTTTTCTTTCTTCACAATTCTGATTAATCATCATTGTTGACTCTGATGATGCACCGTGTTTTATCATTAAGGCTCCACCCTAGGGTTGTTGGTGGTAACTGAGAAGGCTGGTTCAAGAAACCCTTTCCTGCGTCCCGATTCGTTCATTAAAATTTCTGAGAGGGTAAGATTCTTCCACTACCGGACAGCCAACCAGGTCCAACTTCTTACGCGCTTTGTCTAGACCGAACCCATGCAGCACCCTTTTTACTATGGGTCTTCTGTTTTGCTCGGTGTCTTTCCAATCTTGGTCTGGATTCACCAGATATTCGATACAGTACTATATTTTATATTGTCTCAAGTCGTAATTTTTTCCTATGTCACAATTATTACAGAACAGCTAAATGCCATGTATTGAAACAAGCCTTATGTATTAAAAAATAATAAGATTTCATCTTATTATCTACACATCTTGAAATTTTTTCCGCTTATTTTATTATTAAACTCTTACTTGATCCAATCATCCAACAAAAATTATTACAGAAAATTAATTTCCACTGTAACATCACTTGAACACATTTGGTATCATTTGGGTTCAAACCAAAGTATATGATGCAATTGCTTTAATTATAGTGACTTCGCCTTACTGCATTTTTAAAGCCCTTCATTTTCAAAACGTTCTCCATCTATTAGTAGTATACGCATTCCACACAGAAAAATATCTCAATTTGGGCTATTCAGAATAATAGAATTACTTACTAAACTTCTGTTCAGTTAGGCAATGAGTCATTAACTCAAGCAAGTAATCAAATCGGAAGAAGCTATGTTATATCAAACGAATACGGTTTCTAAATTATGGCTTCCCATTTAAACATGTTCGTTCCGATATTGCACTTTAGATGTTGCACTTCATCGTATTTTTACTTCTACAACGCTCACAATCACAATGCACACAATTCCACTATATTTTTGTCTTTAACATCAAATTTACTGATGTTAAGATTTTGAAGCCACTGCCCACAACTTATTTATTTAAATCAGAACTATCATGTACTTCTAAAAATAATCAGTGTGTTTACTCTGACAATTTGTTTGATTTATTTGAATGACACCTACTCTGATCAAAACTCTAATAGAAAAAAAATGATGATTTGTTACTGATTGAATTCTGAATTACTGACTGAAATGATACTGATATAAAATATCTAATATTTTCAAGTTAAATTTTTGATAAATATTCAATATTATGATATGGAATTTTTATATAAGAAAAAAATAGTACGCAACGAATATACAACTTATTTTCTAGGAATCACTGGATCTATCATTGTGGCAACACTTGTTACTGGTATTATTGCGGAATCACCCATAGGATGGCCTGGAGCAATTTATATATTTGGTGCTTTGAACGGTTGTTGGTGTATTTTATGGGCCCTTTTTGGATATAACAATCCAGATGTGCACCCATCGATAACCGTTGAAGAAAAAATGTATATTAAAACATCACTGCAACAAGAAACTTTAACTGTAAGTCATTTATTATTTTTAAATTCATACCAAATTCAACTATCTGAATTCTTTTTTAATTATTAAATAACACTCCACAACGTACCATAGAAAACGTTGCCTTCATTTGCCTGTATAAAATAAGTTGTTTAATAAGTTCTGAATTGAGTAAAAGATAAGCTATTAGATTTGTTTATTTTCCAAAAAGCAAGATGATAATTGAAATTGTAAATTTTTAAGAAATGTTCGATTAGAACCATATTTTAATTTAATTTTAATAATTATGGATAAGACCTGGAACACTCACCATGACCCTAAATCAAAGTGCATTGATGCTTTCATTCGATGTTAAGTTTTAGGTTAATTAAATTAGGTTCATATAAATAAAACTATATGTCCAAAAATTCAGTGTAATTCTCCTCAACTTCAATCATCAATCCAATTAAAACGGTTTATAAAATAATATTCTGCAAATAATATTTCACTTTATAGTCGATAACCGGGCAAAAATTTTTTTGGTCTCTTTCTGGATACGAATTGGCGAAGTTGAACCAGTTATGAAAATTTGGTTATATTCTTATGAAAGATAACATATTAAAATGGTGTCCAAATGGTTTTACTTAACAGGTTAATTGAAAAGTCCCCGGCCTACCATAGTAAAACACATTTTTTAACTAAATTAGTTTTTTTTATTCAACATAATTCCCCTCAAGAGTGATACAATGATTATAGCGACCCTCAAACTTTTCGATATCATTTTTGTAGTACAATTTCTCCTTTGCTTCAAAATAGGCCTCAATTTCGGTGATCACCTCTTCATTCGATGAAAATTTCTTCCCAGCGAGCATACTTTTGAGATCTGAGAACAAGAAATAGTCGTTGGGGGCCTGATCTAGAGAATACGGTGGATGAGGAAGCAATTCGAAGCTCAATTCATAGATTTTTGCCATCGTTTTCACTGACTTGTGATACGGTGCATTGTCTTGGTGAAGCAGCACATTCTTTTTCTTGAAACGCGGCCGTTTTTGGACGATTTCGTGGTTCAAACGATTCTATAACGCTATGTAATAGTCGCTGTTGATGGTCCTTCCCTTTTCAAGGCAGTCAATTAAAATTATTTCATGCGCATCCCAAAATACAGACACCATAAACTTGCTAGTCGACTGTTGCGTTTTCCCACGCTTTGTAGCGGGTTCATCGAGTGCAGTCCTCTCGAATAACTGTCCATTGGAGTTTGGAGTGAAATGATGGAGCCATGTTTCATCCTGTGTCCCATATCGACGCAAAAACTCCAGTTTATTACGCTTGATCATTTTCAAACACCGCTCCGAATCATCAACTCGTAGTTGTTTTTGATCAAAAATGAGCTCGCACGGCACCCACTTTGCACAGGGCTTTCTCATACCCAAATATTCTTGAATGATATGATGTACACGTTCAGTTGATATCTGCTATTTTATTCAATTTCAATTTTCATTCATTCAAAATCATTTTGTTGATTTTTTAAATGTTTTCATTAGTAAAAACCTCTTTAGGCATCCACTGCGTTCACCGTCTTCGGTGCTCAATTCACCTAGTCTAAACTTAGCATACCAATCTTTGATGGTTGATTTTCCTGTCCGGAATCTCGACTGTATTTTTTCCATTCAAAAAGCAATATTTTATGAACGCGCGAAATTCCTTTTTATCCATTTTTTTCACAATAATAAAAGTTGCTTCACTGAAAATGTTATAAATCACAAGCTAATAATCGGACAGCTGTCAAATTTCTATACTCATCTTTTGAGGCTTAGGACTAACTTTAAAAAAAAGGATTTAATTCTAGTAACGATATCTATGTGTCAGGCCGGGGACTTTTCAATTGACCTGTTAAACGCGTTGAAATCCAGGTTGTATAATATTCATTCCGCAATTCAGTTAGTTTATTTAGAATCTATCGTTTTGGTGTAATAATACTTCTAATTTCTTAGACCTTTTTGATCGACCAATACAGTTTTAATTAACATTATCGAAGCCATTACACATCAAACATTAAGTTTTATTGTTTAAATATGTAGACTGCAATTCTCCAACAATAACCTGAAACATTTGTTGATATGCATTGGTAAATAATGATTGTTTGTTTTTCAGAAAATTCCTACTCCTTGGGTGAAAATATTCACGTCTATTGGCGTTTGGGGCATTATACTATCACAGATTGGATCTAATTTTATCGTGACCATGTTGTCAACAGAAAATTCTCAGTTTGTATCACTTGGATTAAAATTTGACATCAGTGAGGTAGAGAAAACAACCATCGAAAGTGTCAAGGTTTTCATGCTTAAATGTAAATTTTAGAATGCTCTAGCCAGTGGCTTACCAACACTTCTTAGTATAGCTTGCGGAGTAGTAATGGCGTTCTTGAGCGATTATTTGATTACTCATAAGATATTAAGAATAGTTAATGCTAGAAGATGCTTCCAAATGATAGGTATTTACTCATGTAATATTATATGAATGTAACAAAATTTCTACCTGAATACTTGTAGGTGTTACTGGTGCCGGATTGTCCTTAGTGTTATCAACTTTCGTCCCAAAAGAACATCATTATTGGGTTATTCCTCTATTGTGCTTAGAAAGTTTCTTTACAATGGCCTGTATGGTTGGCGGTAGTGACATCAGCGGTTACGACCTATCTCCAATGTTTGCAAGTGTCATATATGGTGTTTCAGGAACTCTTTCAGATGCTGTAGGTCTCTTTGCACCCCTGATAGTAGATTGGGTGGTATATGATAAGGTAAGCATATAGCGACTCTAATATCTTCTATTTAAACAGATCTAAGCTGCACAAACTCAAATATCTAAAGCATTAAAAATTCGTCAGAAAATATTGACAATTTTACTCATTACCTATCGAGATATACTGAACTGAAATAAATGTGTTGGCCCAGAAATGATACGCTGACGTTGTTGGTGAAGTGTTTATGTCGACTATCTGTATGATATCTAATAATATATCTCAAAATTATTTCGTACAAACTAGGCTGATTATATAATTGTCTGAAAATCTGACAAAAACTTTTTTTTTCATTAACATTACAATTACCAAACCAGTGAAAGTTAACTACTTTTCCTATCATAAACTTTTTATTGTTGTGTAATTTGTAGCATACGGCGAAAATGTATATGCTTATCAATATAAGCGGATTTTCAGTTTTTTTTTAAATTTAGGTCGTTATATATCGAATATTAAATTATTCAAATCTGCCGCAGGTACTGACAATGATACGGATCCGGGTGATCTATCTATATATCCGGTTAAATTTTAGAAATAACGTGACTTATGTCGGACTTTTAAAGGCATAACAACTTCAAATAAAAAATTATTAAATTCAGCTAATAACCAACTTCTAACTACGATATAACTGCAGTAGTAGAAAGGGTATTTTCTCTAATAAATAAATTGTAAAGCATTGAAAAAAATCTGGAAAAAAAACATATCCAGTTTAATTTTTATTTAAAACAGTTCATTTACATTCTTTAATACTATCAATAAAAATTACAGACAAAAGCTATAATAAATACTGAACAAACCAGATGATATAAAGTATTGGTTATCTATACCTAAATTTATTAATAAATTTTATTTTAATAGAGTAATTCATCCCAATGGACATTAGTTTTTGGCATCGCCGCTATTATCGGTATAACACCATCAATCTTCTTCGTACTGGTAGCCAGTGACAAGCGTCAAGAATGGGGAGATTATCATGCACCACCAGAGAATATTCGAAGGCTAAGCATTAGCAGTATCACTCATGCTGTGGTAAAAGAATAAACTAAATTATTTTGGAAGTATTAATAAATTCAACTAATTTATTGTATTATTTGATTAATTTTATAAAATATTTTTTTATAAAATTGTATATAAAATAAATTGTCTTTTTCTTTGGAAAACTATAAATGTATAGTTATGTTGATGTACCTTTACAAAACTGTATTTCCCCCCTTACAAAATTTAAACGGTAACAATATCGGTCAACATAAATCAAATAATCGAATAAATTGAGGCATCAAAGAAAATGTTCATGTCTGTACAGATTGGAAGTGTTAAAAAAGATTTTTTGATAATATTCACAAATCGATGATTTATCCATGAGTACCCACTATTTATAATCAAAATATGAACCGTACAAGAATCAATAAACTATTAACTACAAAATAATTAACCTTAAAAAGCAGCCTTTCGCCAATGGCAGGGTCAGAACCAAAATAGCCGATGTAGTTCCTTGCTTGTAAAAAACCTCTCGATTGCTAGTAAATAGCAACGTCAGAAAATCAGACGGAAATCTACCGAATATGATTCTCCAGAATTATCCATTACTAATATAGTCTATCCAAAGTATATTCCATTAATTTTTTTTGTACATACGTCGTCAAGATGTTTAATGTATTGTCTGCTGCAATTTGTAAATTCGTTTCAGAATCGGATAATATTTTCTTTCTCATTTTATTCTTGTTAGAAAAGAGACACAATGCTATCTTATAAGTTCGAACATTATTTACTTATATTTTAAAATAAAACGCAAGATTTCTACCCTGTTTATTCTACTCTTCCACCTTAAGAGAAGTAATCATTAAATCATTAGTTGTCTCTAGTAATCAATACTATGTGTTCTTATAAATTAATTTAAATCTACTCTTATCGGTACATTTATCCTTTTGAGGGTATACTACTTTAGCATCCCGTAAAATTGTATCAGCCATTACATCTGCAGTAAATTGATCTTTGATTTTATTCTTTTCGACTTTTGTCAACCTTTTGTAGCAAATTTCATATTTATGCCCCATATGTGTCTCAATATATTCAATGGATACCTCACCTAAAATAGATGTTATTATTAAAACATATAGAAACTAAAATATAATTTTAATTGTTACCAATAACTGCAATTTTTCCTATTACTCTTGATGTACAAACTCCATTAATGAATTGACTATCTCTTACTTGATCTTCATGCCCCACTCGTGTCTTAATAAATTCAATTAACACTCCATCTCCATAGCTGACATACTGTAAATTTATCAGGCGACAGATAATTCTTCTTGCTCTTGGTTTAGGGTGGAAACCTCGCATATAAATATTTATGAATCAAATCAATGACAAAAAATAAAATTAATAAAAATATCAAAGGATACCTCTACTCAACTCAAATACTGCGTTGAAAATAGAACTGAATAGTTGAAATAGAATAGAAGAATCATATAGCGTCTAACTAATCGATAGTAAAAAAAAAACTAGCGACTGAAAATATTTGTGTATTATGTATACGACGACCAATATTTCCTGGTCGTTCTCGACTTTTTGTCTTAATACATATATAACAAATAAACAAGTACCTTCTTAAGTTAAAATTAACAGTAATATGAGGAAATATCCCTTCACGCCACTTATTTCGTAGGAGCATTTTGTGAAAGGGTTTAGGAAACAAAAACTAATGTGCTTTAAAAAAACTGTTGTAAAAGGACATTAGAAAGTCATCATGCAATTCTAACAATATATCTATTTAATACCAATATTACTAACATAATTATATATACATGGTGGTAATTTGGAAATAATTATTAACTCCTAAAGATTTAATATTCAGCAAGTAAATGGCTTGGTTAAAATAAACAAATGTATTAAATTTAAGGTAAATTTAGTATTACGAGTATAGTGTTAAATGTATTTAGGATAATATGTAGTATATTAGTGTGATGAAGCTGCACTGAATAGTATTATGGACAGAGTCACTGAAATATCAAAAAAATATGAAAAATATAATGTAGAATCACCGAAAAGAGACCGTCCTGATACAAAAGGGGTGACGATCTTGATGATCAACTTGATGTTAGCTGTATCAGAGATCAAATATAAGACATGTATAAAGACAGTGAGTACTTTTTTGAATATAAACTTAATTTAATACAATTAATTCAGAGGAAACTGTTAATCTGAAAAGTATCAATTTAAAGCTTAGAGATATGCAGCCCCTTGAGGAATATAGAACATACTTTTATAGACTGTTAGGTAATATAGGACTGTAGGTAATATACGATAACTCTAGAAAATCTTTTTGTAGAGTGTGAAAATTCTATGTGCACAGATATATGTGTAATTGTTCAGAATATACACAAGCATTTGGTAAAGATGTATGAGAATAGAAAGAATATTAACTGTTTTGCAGATATGGTAAATGCATTAGGGCGAATGCAGTGATTAAATCTAGTTTTATCAAGAAAAATGTATACAGACGGTGACATAACAAACTAAGGAGAAATACAATGATATCAAAATACTGTACCGAAGCGTAAAGGGTAAATACGCTCTCTAATGAAAGTAAAACATATTACTTGGATATATAACTATTAATTAGGTAGACTAGGCCTCCAAGGGATACCATTACATAAAAAAAAAAACGCGCCAGGATCTCCAACTCATGAGTGGTACGGAAAAATGTAAATATAATGAAATACAATCCTAACCTCCGTACTATTACAATTGAATAATTAACTGTAGCTTTAAATCCTTTAATAATATATGCATTAGATGTACTGTAATGTTAAAATAAACTATATTTTATAACAGTAATTTTTAATTTAATAATATATATTTTACTTATATTAGAATTTTGTTATACACCACAGGCAAAATGAACTAAAACTTAGAGTTGATGCGACAACATTGCCACGTTTTAACGCCATCAATTCAAATGACGTGCGTTCACTACTATTTTGAATAGACTATAAATGTAGAATATGTATTAAGAACATATGAATATTTAAATATCGTTATAAAATTTTTATAATAAAAAATATTATATAAATGCCCACAATACGAAATTAAAAAATTGTGGACAATTATTCTTAACTATAAAGGTCAATTGCTTAGCAGTTAGTTAAATATCAGTTTTCTTGCCGCTGGCAAGTTTCTTGTTGTACTTGGACCCAGGAATCCTCAGCATCATTGTTCCATGTAACCAATGTTCGAGATTAACCAATTCTCTTCTTTATTTTACGTTTGGTTTCTTTTTGGGTATCTCCCTGAAGGGCGGTACGAATCTAACGGAGTATGTTATGCCTTTTGGAAACCCCCGTTAATTATATATTTTGCCAAATGTTTGCATCCCTGTTACGAAGGAGTGTTGAGTAAACCACTTACTTCCGACATATTAAACATTTTTACGAAGTCATAGAACCTATATACCACCAGAGCTTCATTAAGAAAATATCATAAATCATGATATTGAGGTTCTGTCAGCACTCTTTTAAGAAATGAGTTATTAACAAAGGCATCATTCAAATACACAGTTAAGGAATAAAATTCATAATATGAGTGAATAAAAGCGAATTGACCATCTTTATATGTCTTCAATAGTCCTACTTTTTGTAAAGTAGCTGAAGAAACTAGGATTTATTTTTTGGGAATGGTTTGGCCGCTTAATTTCGAATCAAGTAATGCGTCAACAAAATATTAAAATCCTCTGGTGATGAATTAGTGTTTCAATACAAAAAAAAAACGCATTTTGTCTTTTATACTCTTCCAAACATTGATCCAAGTATATAGATTTTCCTACAAAGGCTTCAGCTGTTAACAGCTTTACTCCAGGTCTACGACAAAATTCATAAATATAAATATGTTCATCCGATTCGCCACCAGTGTGTCTCCGTACTATTCTGTTTCATCGATGTTTCCACAAACGAACTACTTCCTAAACTTAAATAACCACCCCTTATAAGAATTTCTAAATCTTCATTTCTACATATATTACCCAATACAAATCTTTCAGTACAACCCACCACCTTCTTCAAAATTATCTCCGTACCTTGTATGTATAACGAAACATTCAATAAACTGCCCTGTGTTTCTTCATTTAGTTGTTTGAACGAAACATCTTCAAAAAAATGAAATATTCCTGTTACTTTATTAAATGATGAAGGGGAATCGTTCAGAGCAAAATCCATTCATTTTGCCTTTTAAACACTAACTATAACTTATAAGACTTCTATGGTGTAATGGTTAAACTTTAAAGTAGTCAGTTGGTAGTAGTTAAAATAATATTGTAAATAGATAAATAGGTTTAGGTAAGTATTAAGCTAGATTGTGTGTATATAGTAGAATATAAAATTAGTGTAGTAGATAGGTTAAATAAAGTGTTTAATTATTATTATTTAGTTATTACAACGATTATTATTTGCATATTTTATTTTAAAGCTTTTTTTGTGTTAAAAATCTAAGTTTGATTATTTTTTAATTTTTAACAATTTCTTTATTAATTTTTAGAAGTTGGTTCAATTTGTTTGTTATAGATATTTTTAAACCTGTATCTATAAGCCTGTATCTCGCATGATATATAAAGAATTATTGTCCGAAAATCTAGATCCATTTTTCATACACAGAGAAATAGCGATTTAACAAAACCCTATATTTAGCGCCATGCTTTTGTTAACATTAAGTTCGATATTTAAATAAAAACATTCAGTTGATTGACATACTAATATTACATCAGGTCATGTTTCATTTTTCTTAATGAATAACTGGAATTTAGAATACGAAATGGGTGCATTACAAGTTGCATTAAAGAGACTCCAAAATTGATCTTTTATATTTAGGGGAAGTTCAAAACACGTAACATTGCCATTGTCGCCTAGTGTCATATATGTCCAACTTTTAAAAACACTAAAACAAAGAAGAACATTATTAAAGATACATACAACAAATAATTATACGTATATTAATTTTGAGGCTGTAGGATGTTGCTGTTGGCAGGTCTACAGTAGGTCTTGGGTCAGTAGGTCTTGGCTAACCATAGTACATTTTAATAACACTAAAAGCCTATTTTATGTGAGACAGTCAGTTGTATAATAACACCATGTTAGACAAAAACCAAAACACATTAGAACCTAAATAAAACAAATATACTGGTTAGTCGGGAGATACTCTCAACCTGATCTAAAATCAAAAAAATTTATTTATCAGACAATCATAAAGTCAATTTGGACCTTTGGGGTACAAATATGGGGTTGCACGCAACGCTGCCAAAACAAAATTCTTCGATTAATTACTAATGCCCAACGCTAAGTAACCAACGAATAACTGCACGGTGATCTGGAAATCAAATGGTTTTGTGAAATGATCCAAGATTTCGCTTTAAAACACGAAAGAAGATTCCTAAATCATACTAACGTGGAAGCAATACAACTACTGGACAACGCGCAGGCAATCAGGAGATTGAAGTGAACCAAACCATACGAACTTACATAAAGTGTATACCTTTAGTGTACACTATAGCCATAGAGTAATAGAGATGCAAGTCAATAGGGGACTCTGGCGCAAAGTTTTACTTTGCCCAACACCCAGAGGGCGCCATTGAAGTAATTTGATTGGTCAATTTAAGTCTCCATTATAGGCACCTGTATGAAAAATATTGTACTGTGAAGACAATTAATTGGCTCATTAATAATGTTTGTTGTTGAAGTTTAAATAAAAAACTATTTTTTTCTAAAATAAATTTATTAATTAAAATTCAATTAAATATAAATATAATATTTAAAAATAACTGAATATAAATATAATCTATAACAATAAATATATAATCAAAATTTATCTACAAAATATAAATATAATATAAATATAAATATATCTATAAAATATAAATATTATATACATATATATAAAACCGTAAGGAAAAAACCTTGGTCCATTGCAAATCAAAGATATTTTTTTCTCCCATTATTTCCGTCTTTTTTCTTTTTCATATTTGTTCAATTTAATAAGATCTATCAGAGTTCTGCCTTTTTGTTTTCTTATACTGAAAGCAAACTTTGAGTCTTTCTCTCCTAATATTCTGTTCGCCTGTTGTACTCAAAAGTATATAGCACACCTTGTTAGTACTTTTAATATTTTATCCAAAAGATCATTATAAAATACACAATTGGAGGGTTTTAAATTTACTTTTTTTGAAATATTTGACAAAAATTTTGTTATATTATCGACGTAGCAAAATCGCTGAATAAAATAATACATATCTCAAGTACCTACCTACTGACTGTATAATAAAACAATTTTGTTGGAGTCTGGGGCACGAGATATTATCTTACCTCTATAGAATCAGTCTCAATTTGTGGGTCTACTGATCTATTCACAATTGTATGTCACACTTAATTTCTTTTTTCAAAAGTTTTACTAAATAACCTGAGATTACCCTACGGTACAACGTAAAACTTTGTTTGATAGGAACATCTGGACTGAAGTTATAGAGTCAAGTAATTAAGCATGAAGGGGGATACTGGCTGAATGAACATAAACTTTTAGCAGTTTGTTCAAATGTCGATGATACTTGCTTCGAACACTTTGATAGCGAATAAAACAAGTAATATGTTAAAGATAGCGACATCTACATGTTGGACGTCGCGAAACATTTCGCCAAAATCTCTATTTCTCTATGACTGTAGCTTAAGTTATTATAATTTTATAATTGAGGAATACATATTGATGTATTTATCTCGCGCTCGTCTTGCTTGTGAATTAAACCAAGTACAAATGAAATATAGTAATAAATTAATTTATAATTAATATTATACTAAGCATATCTAATAAAAATGTTCTAAAAAAATCCTGTCTAATATAACATTTTGAAAAAAAAAACGTGAATATTACATTTGACATTAGATAAGTTGAAAAAGCACGCCCCAAAAACACCCAAGAAATAGTGTTAAATTTAATAAAAACAGAGATGAATGTGATTAAACGGACACTATCCTAACCATCGTACCGTCCAAGACTGATTGCAATCCGAAACTCCAGCTTCTTTATATCGATATAACAACAACTGAAAGATCGATGCCCCCATTTAAAATTATTTTTTAAATATCGATATCTCATACAAAAAAATATTGCCAAAAAATATCGATATTTTTTCGACATTTCTAGTGAATCCCGAATTTCCCATTGAATGCTTAGCATTCGAAACTAAGATAAAATATCACAAAATATAATATAAAAATAACCATAGTACGTTTTAATAACACTAAAAACATATTTTCCTGTCTAGTATAACATTTTGAAAAAACGTGAATTTTGTACTATGGTGAGTATCAATAAATGTAATCCCCTTCAATGAAAAATAAGAAAATAATTCATAATTTTAACACGTTTTAATGTAATTACCACTTGCAAAATATAAATCAAAATTAAAAATTATTTCAGATATCATAATAAGATGCCTTCAAGTAAAATATAAATATTTTAATTTTTCATGTTTTTTATATAATTATATGTATTATTATTAATCATTAATGGATATAAAAAAAACATATTTATGATTCAAAAACATCTTTATAATAATTAAATTAAAAGGAAAAACAAGGTTATTTTCTCGAAACCAAAACATATGTCATTCATAATCCCGGCAATTTTTCCCACGTTCGCTCCAATTTGTTGGCCAGATCCGTGGCTCCTGGAACTGCGTTCTGCTCATCGCCAAGAGCTGAAAGTCATTGTGCCGAAAACTGGAACTAAGCAAAGTGCATGCGCATTTCGAATTTGAATCAATTTTGAAACCTGTTCATGACGAACGTTCGCCGAATTCAGTTCTGCTCATGCGCATTTTGAATTTTCCGAATGCTCATGTCTGTACCCACCATAATATTTAACATTAATATTGCGGATACGATAATATTTCCAATGCAAGTGATTTGAACAGTTTTTTGACTGGTTTTGCTGTATAATGGTGAGTACAGACATGAACGAAACGAATGATTCTGGGTCTACGCGAGATCATGCACGAACATTCGGGCAGATTCGGTGAAGAGCTCTACATTCGGTGTATATTCTGGTAATCGAAATCAACACGTGCCGTGTTCGGTTCCTCTCTGAAAGTCTCGGTCCCCAAAAATCATTTGACGGTTTTCATCGTTTGGTTTGGAAGTGCGTATTATTTTGTTTATAACGATACTTTTCACAATAGCATACCAAAATAACATATCTTGTAAATAATTATTCGACGGTATGTGTAGTGTTCTTTTCCTAAAAAGCAATGTTTGTTACTAAATTATATGTACCTTCTGAGCGTTTTTAAAATAATATCAAATTATTGTAAATATGACCAATAACATAATAAACAAAATTATGATAAGGAAGAAAATGCGAATAATATTGAAATCCAACATATTTGAAGATCACGGTAAGAATATGTCATAAAACTCTTATGTGTATAGAACTCTAGTAATCTTTTTACAGATTCCTAAAAAGATTTGAAACATTTACAATTCTGTAATGACTATGAGATAATCCAAAATCATCAGAAGATATACTCAGAACCAAGAGAAAAAGCTGTATATGTGCAAATTTCACTATGAGATAGACATAATAAAACCATAAACTAAGAATATTACCTTTATCTGGTGACACAAAATAACAGGTTAATTGAAAAGTCTCTGGCCCACCATAGTAAAACACACTTTTTTGGCAAAATTAGTTTTTTTTATCCAACATAATTCCCTTCAAGGGTGATACACTGATTATAGCGACCCTCCAACTTTTCGATACCATTTTTGTAGTACGATTTGTCTTTTGCTTCAAAATAGGCCAGTTTGGGCGATCACCTCTTCATTAGACGAAAATTTCTTTACAGCGATCATTCTTTTGAGATCTGAGAATAGGAAATAGTCGCTGGGGGCCAGATACGGTGGATGAGGAAGCAATTCGAAGCCCAATTCATTAGTTTTTTCCGTTGGTGAAGCAACACTTTCTTTTTCTTCAAATGCGGCCGTTTTCGGCGATTTCGTCGTTCAAACGGTCCAATAACGCCATGTAATAGTCGCTGTTAATGATCATTCCTTTTTCAAGGTAGTCAATGAAAATTATTCCATGCGCATCCCACAATAAAGACGCCTTAACCTTGCCAGCCGACTGTTGCGTTTTCCTACGCTTTGGAGCGGGTTCATCGTGTGCAGTCCACTCGGATGACTGTCGATTAGACTTCGGAGTGAAATGATGGAGTCATGTTTCACCCATTGTCACATATCGATGCAAAAACTCGGATTTATTATGCTTGATCATCTTCAAACACTGCTCCGGATCATCAACTCGTCGTTGTTTTTGGTCAAAAGTCATCTTGCGCGGCATACACTTTACACAGAGCTTTCTCATGCCCAAATATTCGTGAATGATATGGTTTTTTTTGTTTTCGTCTTTTTTGGGCGTACACTGCTTTCACCGCCTTCGGTGCTGTGTGCTTCGGTTCACCATGTCTAAACTTAGCATACCAATCCTTGGTTGCTTTGTTTGCTTGGATGGTTGATTTTCCTGGGGCGAAGTCCAGAAACTCGGCATCAAGCCAAGTTTTTGCTTCAACTGTATTTTTTCACAGTAACAAAAATATCCGACAACTGTAAAATTTATACACGCATCTTTTGAGGGTTAGGGCTAACTAAAAAGCATATGGTTTTAATTCTAGTAGCGCCATTTATGTGTCAGGCCACGGACTATTCAATTGACCTATTAAGTTATATAATCTAACACTGTTTGATAGAGTATATTAAATTTGTTTCAATGTTAGTGTCATTGCTTAAAAATGACTAAAAAATCAAAAATTATAATTGAAAAATAATATATTATTAAAAAATATGTAAAAAATCTGTACATTTGACAAAAATATGTACTAATAATGTTTCAGACAATATATATACAATGTTACACATCTCAAAATTGACATATTAATTGAACGCATTGATCTCTCATCATATTCAATTATATTGTTCAGCAAACAAAAGTCAGTTCTAACCCTGTCAAAATTCTCGTTTCTATTTTCTTTTGTCACATTTACCCATGCTTCAACAATTGTATCGTCACTTTTATTTCTCGTACATTATATTCATTATACAAGTACGTCATTCATTTACAGTCATTTACATGGTCTACATATGCATTGTAGTTCACATTCCTTTCCCTTTTATGTGTTTTGCACCAGCCAGACAATGAGAATATATTTTAATACTTCTCTGAGGTTTCAAATGTCAGGTAGCAGTTTAGAAGTGGTAATATTTTTACCAAACTAGGACCTCGCAATCTTAATAACACAAACAACAATTTATACTTGTTCACAATTCGACCATCGAATTTGATTCCATTTGATTGATATGCAGTGATAGGGAGGAAGACGTAACAATCTGTGGCCATATTATTTAGCCATCTGCCCTAATGTGTATCTTTTTTCAAGCCTATTTCTAAAAAAGTAAATAACATAAACTGCAATTAAACTTTTCAAAACATCAGCAACTTAGCATTTAGCAGTAAAAATACCTGATCCACAACCGCATTTTAGTGGCCAGAGGCGTCCTCCATTATCTCGTTCCTGTTCGAAGTAACTAATTAAAGACACAATCTGTTTCTGACTTTGACTATTTAATAGCTTCCGTATTTTCAACCAGAGTAATAATAAGTAGCGATTTCAAATCTATCAAAACAAACAAAGCGTTAAAACAACGTTTGACGGTTAATAACCTGTAGTTATTATAAATAATATTTTGAAGAATGTTGCAGATATTTGACAACCGGACGACTTTTGTAGGATGAGTCGGTTACATGTTCGAACGAGTCAGACAGCATTGTATCTCTTTTTAACTAGAATAAAATGAGAAGGATACATCGTCTGATTCTATAATGAATTTATAAATTACGACAGGCAATACAATAAACATTTTGATGACGTGAGTTCTCTGTTATTTTGAATAGATTATAGATACATACCTGATTACAATTTATTTCTTCATATCTCTCTTCATATTAGAACTGCTACAAAAACTTCTTTTGAAAATAGTTACAAATAAATGATTTATCCATTGCTAACTACTATTTGTAACTAAAATATGAACAGTCCAACAAATAAACCATAAATAGATATAAACAATAAACATACATATAAAGAGCTACAACAGCCACTGTCAGTGCCAGGGTGAAAACTGTACTAATGTAATGTAAACATTTTTTAAGAAGATAGGAGGAACCGCACGTATTTTGCGATCAAACCGTCGTGCCAGACCTTGTCGAAAGCTTTGATTAGGTCCTATGTAAACTTATAAACCAGTATTATATACAATTTAATTTCATTTGATGTTATTCTAAAAACTATTTTATGTGGTGTTTAACGTTTTAGTCTACGCACTTCCCTATCACGTCGCATATTTAGCTGATTGGCGAGTACATTGGGATGCATTGACACTCTTTCGAAGTATTTCACACAAACACGTTGAATTACACTGGTTATAGGTTCTAGAGGAATATCGCGTTGTATCACTTTATTTTAAGTACGGAGCATCAACAATGGCACGCAATATTTTATTTTGGAATGTTTTGCTAGCGATACCCATAGTTGGATTCCATATGACCAAATAGGCTTGAGTATAGACTCATACAGCAATGCCTTGTTATCTAATGATAACTTGGATTTGCGCCCGATGAGCCAATACATTTGATGTAATATGTAATATTGATATTCACTGGTGGACATGTTCTTCTACGCAGGGTAAACGTTACATGGATGAATTTTGTTCCATTGACTTTAATGCGCCATGTCTTCAACCGTAATTGTATTTGATCCAGGTGGGTTTATAGGTTTATTGATGCTGTGACTGGATTTTCATAGGATGCCAAAATCACTGTGTCGTCTGCGTATGTTGCCACAGTAGTTATTATTGTGTTGAGCAGATCGGCCGTATATAAAAGATACAGTACTGAAGCCAGTACACTACCTTGCGGAACTCCTGAATATATGGGATTTAATTCGGTATATTCATCGCCTTGATTTACAATAAAATGTCTATCAGTGAGATATGATTTTAGTAACTGATAGTCCGGATGAGGGAGAAGTTTCTTTGGTTTAACCTACAAGCCCGTATACCATACTTTCTCAAAAGCCTGAGATATATCTAGAAAAGCAGCCGAACAATGTCTTTTGGCATTTAGGTCAGTGTTTATTTTGTTTACAAGTCTGTACACTTGTTCTATAGTCCCATGCTTATTGCCAAACCCAAAATTCATGTTCTAGAATAATTTTTCTTTTTTCTATTATATAGTTTAGCTTCTATACGTTCATATGGGTCTAAGAATTGACTTTTACAGCAATATATTATTATCCAAAGATAATTTGAATTTATGAATTATGGGCCAATAATTTAATCACATGGAAACAATCTCAACTAACTTTGAAGAAATTGCAAATGAAAAATTGAATAGTATAAAAATTCATAGGATAGCGAATAATGAAAATTCCTCAGGTTCTGATCCCATTTCATTACCAGCTCGTAAAACATTGCACACATTGCTGATCCCAACTTGTACATATAAAACTTTTTATTTTTTATTCGCAAGCCGCGATATTGAAAGGGTTCGAAATTACAATTTGAGTTAATGTGTGCTAATATTTCATCCTTTTGAATCCTTCCCATTACTTGTACACTTCTGGAAACAGTATATTTATCAACTGTTAAGCTGCCTGAAAATTATTTGAGAGTTGAGCTGAGTTTTCGTCCAATTCATTTTGCAATTCATTATCTTCAAATATTCTTGGTCTATATTAATATATGTATATATCCAACAACTCAAAGATGTTAAATGGAAAATTGTTATTTTATTTAATTTTTCACCAATAGATATGGCGGATCAATTAACTAATGCTATGCAAAACTGCGTGCTATTGAAGTTTGGAAATACCAAAGCTTATTAAGTCACTAGATAGTCTGGATATCATGAAAATTTGATTAAAAACATTGTGGTTCATCAAAAGCGAAGTTCTGAAGGAAGGTAAGACAATATACCCAGAAAGGATTTTGTTTCAAATGAGAGCTGCCCAGACTACTACTATGTATAACTCTTTCATAGTTTTCCTTAAAAGAGCGGTTTGATGAATAAAGTATTTACGATGTAATCTTTAAATGCAACTCATGTAAATCTTTAATATATTTAAGACAGCAATTGCAAATTTTTTTCACCAGTAAATTAAATTCAGTTAAAGAAATTTTTTCATATATGCCAAATCTGGATTTAATATAATGTTTAAGATATTGTTTCTTGTCTATAGATGTATCTACATCCGATATTCGGAATATATCTAAAACAATAACATTTGTAATAATACACGGCAATTATTTTGATTAAAAATATTGTTAGAAAACTCACAACTTAGCTCATTTTCACTATTAATAGTACTTTTGGATTTAAATGCTCCAGACATTATTGATAAGGAATTATTTACTTCGTGTGACATAAAATATGACAAATATTATATTCCAATTCGATGTTATAACATAAACACAAAACATTGAAATATAGAATGGGAACCATAAAAAAATAGAAATTTCACGGTATAGGCGACCTTGGGGAAATGTTTTGTTTAGTTCAATCAACGGTAGCGCTGCGATCGCAAATCGTGATTGGCTAGTTTAAATTCCTGGTGCCGTCACTAACATGGAACGAGATTGGTCGATCAAATTGTGTGAAGTCAGCATTTTCTATGGGCGTCCATTTTTAAGTTTATTGTTTGTAGGTTTTAGTTTTTGTTTAGATCAAGAAACTTTCATTTTACGTTGGCATATTTTCTGTTTTACATTAATTATTATGGAGTAATAATATTAAAATTGATGACAATGCGTCAGTGTAGTAAAAGATGTAGTGTACCGGGGTAAAAATCTACTACGGAAATTAGACATCGTTTTCCAAAGAATGATCTCGCTCCTTTCCAAAAATGGGTTGATCAAGTAAATAGTAGTAAGTTACCTGGATAAACCACAATGCAAATATATCAATGTCATAGTGTCTGTCACAGACATTTTAGGGAAAAATTTAGAATTACCCTTCCTTCACGAACAGGTATTAGGGTAAATGCATATCCAACATTGTTTTTATCAGGTATATATAAAATTATCTGTCTACTACATGTTTGTTTATATATTGTTTGTTTACAGAAAATCAAAACCTACTTATGAAGATGTTAGTAGTAATAAAATTCAATTAATCTACCTAGTTGTTCGTATGCTGTCAGTGTGATGTCTCTACATAAAGAAGTCTTATAAGAAGGTAATAATTAATATAACTGGATAATTAGTAGTAATAAATACTACTTTTAATTGTAAAATATCCCTAAAATATTTGTAATACTTTAACTTTTTAGAACAATCAGTGTTCAATAATTTTATAGTAGAGGTATTGTATATTTAAATTTGATTGCCTTGTTAAGAAAATATTTGTTACGGTGCCATCAATTAAACATTTAATTGCTACTTTTAGGGAATTTATTACCTTAAGGAAATCTATTTTGTCTAAATTTACAAATAACTACATTTGTTTAACAAATCTTAACCAAGATTGCTTCAAGAATTTTGTTGGATCTATTGGAGATCATGGAGGTAAAAACAGCATCCTTCACCTAGTGTGTTCAAAAAGTCTTTAAAAGGGCACATCATCACTTCAATTTTTTCACATCATTTTCCCGGAGAAAATTGTAAAGAACATGAACATGTTAGATAACTTATATACTTTTTTAACGGGAGATCTAGTACCACTTGAGGTTGTTAAATCACCAGTGGAGTCTATATTTTCAATTCCGGAGAACTTTGCTCTGAGAAACACAAGAGTTTAAAATTGTATTTTCGTCTTATTTCAGCCTATTTTCACATTCAATATTTGTCTACATTCTATATTAAGTAGTTCCACAGATTAAATACTCTAAAATCTAAATATCTTTAAAAAACACAAACTTTTTAGTGTTTCAACTGTCCAATCCATAATGATTTTCAAGACCAAATTTTAAGTTATTATGAGGTGTGATTGTATTTTTGGTTTAATGAAGTTAATGCAATATCAATAGGGAAGGATTTAAAGTTTACCTTCAATATATCAAGATAGGTTAGAACTCTAATAGATCCCATAAAATTGATGGCACTAAAAAATATGGGAAGGCGTTATAGAAGAATTATGGATATTTTAATTTTGCCTAGAATAGAGTTCATAATTGTTTTTTTTTGCTTTTTGTTTATATATATTTATATTATTTATACTTATGTATATTTGTATAGGATTTTATTTTAATAAATTAATTTTAAAAATTTAATTTAATTTTCATTTAAATACTGTTAGTACCAATAAATATGACGTCACAAAATAATCAGGCGAAATGGCAGACCAATCAAAGCAAACTATTTTCCTTATAGGTTTCTACATAACTATTTTAAATTAACTAATCAAATTCATGTTGTCAGTGCCGCCAATGATTGATCTAAGCAAAACTTTGCGCTACTACTTACCATTGGAGTTGCATACCGCTGGCGTTAGTCAAGTGAAGGTTGTAAGTTAAAGGTTTTAATTTTTATGTGAATGTTTTAACATTTCAATGTTTTGTGGTTCTAACAAAATGCATCGTTTTCGCAAGAGTTTTGTTTTAAGAATTGGCTTGATAGGGTAAACAATAATAAACTTAGCAATATTGATATTTGTATATAAGAGTTTACTCTTTGCATTTTAGAGCAGAATATTATAGACTCAAATGTGGCAGATCACTGTTTAACAAAGATGCACTTCCCAATTGCAACCTAAATAGTGTAAAAGTAAGCACAATTATTTTCGAAATAAAGATACCTCAATACGTAAAATTATATTAGGTCTGTATATAGATCGTATAGAAATAGAGGAACATATGCATTCAACTTCAGGCAGTCAGGAGCCAAACCATACAATACCCAAAAGTACAAGTATGTGACCTTTTTATTATCTTGTTAATTTTTATAAATGTTACTTTATAGAATCTAGAGGTCGGGTACTATCTGTAGTTAATATAATATAACAACGTATGTTAACTTCAAAAAGCCCAGCATATATACAAAGTAGTTTCTGCTTCTAAAGAAGTTGATAGAATAAATAGTATATACAAGTACAACAGAATAGTTTTGAATTTTTTTTTGGAAATATTAGAAGCTAGTGGATTAGAGAGGTTTGCGTGAAATTATTAGCAATACATTATTAGCTCCAATATCCGACATTCCCAGCTATCGTTTCAGTGAGTTGATGTGGTTCATTGAAAAAATGGTTATTGGTTATTTTTAACCGACTTGAAAAAAGGAGGATGTTCTATATTCGACTCTTTTCTTTCTTCTCTGCAAAATTCTTTTTTTATTCGAAAAAATTCACTTCCGTGTTGTTCCTATCCAGGGAAATTGAGGGGAATCGAGGGAGAAAGAAGATTTCACCACAAAGTAAGATTGCTTGCCCACTTATGTATTTTTCAATATTTCTATTTAATTTTTCAGTTCTGCACAACTGAAACATTGTTTCAACGGAGCAAAAGAAAGATCCGAAGATGGCATATGAGATGCTGCCGAAACGTCGTGAAAAGATTAAAGGTTCTTTTATACGTGGATGAAGTTAATAATACGTGGAAAATATGAAAGAGGGATACGGATTTCCGGATTTCCGTGTTGTAAAATACCAATGGAGAACCTCATACTGAGCATGTTCGTGAAGCTATTCATGAACGGGATACCTGATTCGAGATGGGTGTTCGCGTTCCTCACAAAGTATGGAGTTTTTGGATTGAAACACTTGGAGTAGTGCAAAAAAGGCAGGCTGGACGGACCAACATTTTATACAGAATCGCTTTCTGGGCGATTGGAAGTTTGCTTTTTCTGAAGAGGAGTGGGTATAGGATGCTATACACGTATTTGCCTTTACATAGCGCATATTGGATTTGGGCTGCAGATTAGAATAGATAGGAACTCTTTCGATTTGGAGGCAATGTGCAGGGAAGGCCTTCCGACGATGGAACAGAATAGTTTTACTCGGGTTAAACTGGAGTTGCCAGAACATATAGAAAATAGAACAAAGAACCTGTGCATATACAGGCACATATTGATAACGTGAATTCACTGCTGTTTTGAATAGACTATATATAGCTAACGTGTTTTAAACCGTTTATAATTAGTGAAGATTATTTTGCTGGTGTTGAAATAAAGTTTATCTGTATTGTATCTGTATTGTCACAACATAGCAGTAATAACAATTATTACAAATCCCATTTATTTAATAATGTTTCTTATGTTTTTAATGATGAATATTGTATGATCACGTTATATTTTACTTTTTTTTTTTTTTTTCGGAGAAAAGAAATCTAATCCGTTATGTTAAAAATTAGGTGTTCGCTTTAACGAAAGGCATATACAGCTGTGAAAAAAAAACCCGACATATGTGAACATTTCATCCCAATATAAATTAACAAAATTTGATAACATGAATCGTCTGTTATCTTGGCTTACAAGTTATTTAGATTTTTGAAATCAACTTTTGTTTTAATGGGATGTCTGGTGAAGAAAAATAAAAAAAGGAAAATTATTCTTGCTTATGGACTGTTATTAATTCATATGGTTCTGGAAACATAGATTACTACGTATAGTACAATGATATTAATCATTGTACTAGCGTAGTAATTCTGATTCTGATTAATCTAAAGTTTTATTAGTAAATGCATTTCTTAACGAAACACTAACCGAATACTGCAGGTGATAAATACGTCAATTTGTACATCAAGAATTAAAATGAATAATAAAATATTAATAGTTATAAAATAGTTTCACAGATTTTTAATTCTTCATTTGTTGGTGAGTTGTTAGTTCTCACGTAGCTATCTGTAAGGGCGAGATCCAAGAGCGAAATAAATAAGCAAAGAACTAAGCAAATTCAGTTAAAAATATAAGTAAGGACATTTTTAATCAGCCTATTGTATTTATTGTTTTTGTAATATATATTAGGTGAGAAATATGTATAAAAGATAAGGATTAAATGAATACATAAATGAAGCAATAAAAATATTCACGAGATAAAATGACACTAACTACTTTTTTAAATTAGCCCCTTTACTCTATTATAAGAGAAACATGATTAATTTAATTCAATGAGGTGGAATTACGACCACAGGGCGATGTCTAGTTTAAAGTAATGCTGATAAACTAAACTCATAAACACTTTGTTAACCGTCTCTTTAATGTTTTTGTCTAGTTTTATTCAATTTGTTATCTTATCTTAGATAACATTAAATTCTGTACATTTATCTTTAATTATTACTTATTAAACTCTAGTCATATAATCAGTTATCTACATTGTCTTTGTCATTACATGTCATTTTTATTACACACTAGCTATACTATTATGCGCGTTATTACAGCTCAGTTTGTATAAATGGAAAAGAACAAAACTTTGCTTGCTTTTAATGATTTTAATATAATCCGCATGTCATTTCTTTGCCTGGTTGGTATATATGACAATTAGTCAACTTTAAACTCTGCTACGAATGCTTGCATCCATGGAAAATTAAGGGCAATTGAAAATTGTTTAGTTTGAAAATTTATTGACCGAAAAGCTGGCATAAGGTCTCTCAATAAAGTATAATGTGGTAGCTGCGGCTTGAATTACCTAAACTTGCTATACAAAACAATACTTAAACCCATTTGTTCCTATGCAAATCCAAGTATAGGGTACTATTGGCTCATCTAATATTGTCATCATTCACGTTCGATTACCCATACTATGTCTCTAATGAAGTGATAAAACACAATTTCCCTCTAAAGCATAAGAGGTATGATTCATACAGGATATTAGTGTTAAATACTTCGAAGGAGAACTAGTGGACTCCTCAATCAGCTAAATGTGTGTGATGGCAATAAAGTGCGTAGACTAACGGTAATAAGAATAAGATAAGAATAAAATATTTCACAGAAGATTTTTTATGTCATATATATAATAATCATTATAAAAAATATTGCCGGCCGGTCAAATTGCTGAACCACTACAGATAATACACATTCAATTAGTCGCGATTTTTGTAATTGGTTTTTGGTATATTAGGATATATTTTTTTAGCCATTTATCCTTTTTTAATAAAATTATAATATTGATGAGAATCATTGTCTAAATCAGAGCTGTCCAAACCATGGCCCGCGGGCCACATGCCCAAGTCTATTTTATTTTCTTTATTTAAATAACAAAATTTTTGTAGAGAGAATATTTTAATTTGATTTTTTTTGTAATACCAAATAATTTGATGAGCAAACTATTTTCTCTTCCGGCAACAAATTTCGTATCTCTAGTGAGAAGTAGAAATTAACTGAAGAAATCCGTACATTCGATGAGAAATGGAAATTAGACTATTTTATCTCCAACAATAACAATAAACTTCAGTGTTTAATTTTTATGCAAGTTTTATCTGTAAGTAAAGAATATGATGTTAAGCGATACTGTAGTTTTTTACATGAAGAAAAGTTTGGCTGCCTCATATGCCTTTTAGTGATGAAATTTTAATTTAAAAAATGCACGATATCAATGACTAAATGCTGCATACTGCCAAAATTGGCAGAAAAGTTTGAATCTGTAGCATTAATTCATCAAACGGTTGGCGAGACAAATAGATGATGATATTTCAAAAAGTGTATGTGATCGTACTGTAGATTGCGAGCACTATTCAACTTGTTTTGATGAAAGTTCCGACCAGATCGATATCATTCAATTAATAATATTTATACATTTCGAAAGATTTTGTAATCACGGAGGAATTGCTGGATTTAGTGCCATTACATGGAACAACTAAAGGCAATGATATATTTGAAGCAATTAACAAAACTGTTAGGGAGTTTGGAGAATTTCGTAAATCCTCTTGTATTGTGATTAATAGAGCAAAATTGTTGTTGACAGAATTCTAAAAGATAAATTTATGAAAAAGTAATACAATAATTAAATAACGATATTTTACCTGCATTTTATTTTTACAAATATTTTGCGATACCCAATGAATGTATTCACTTTTTTTAGTATATTTTAAAGTCTCCTTTTACCAACTATGGGCTTATCTGGACTGGATCTACAGTTTAACGTGGGCTCCAAACCACGGTCCTTAGCATTAAGCCTACCGACTGGCGAATGACCAACTTTATAAATCATCCAAGAAGACATCCGGTCTTACCCAGCCTGGTTACTGGCGTGACTGGGATTATTTTCATTGTCGGATTATAGACTCTTGCCTAGGACAATCACAATTTTTAAACAATCACTGTTAAATATATGACTTGTCTCGATACAAGAGCCAGTATAGAAAGGAGTTAGTAGAGGGCGCTGTGACTTGTATCGAGTGGGTATAAATTACCGGGGATCAAAATAAAGTTTCTCTTTTGTTCCAAGGCCATAAGTGGTGTATTAATTCCGTCCCGTCCCGAATCGTCAGTGATTCGTAATAGGTTATGGGCCCAGAATTCTCGGTGTAAATGAGAAGTAGTAGGGTGACGACGGAGAGTGCAGGGGAATGGAGATTAGGAAAAAAGTGTTTGGTTCGGTATAGTATATATATAGTGATATATACACGAAGGAAAGTGGAAGTAACAAGATGGCTGTATGCAACAGACGGAAGTTAATTTCGGAGCACTAGAGCACTCAAAGATCAATGACCATCAGAAGGAACACCAGAAAACTAGAAAAATGTGATCTTGAGTTATAAGTAGGATGGAAGAAAACATTGTAGTCAATGTAGTAAATAGTGGTGCAGTGGTTAAGAGTTCGGAAGGTCAACCACGTGTATAATATACAAGGATCAGTGAAGCACTAGTAAACAAGTAACATGGGGTCCAACCTAATTATCGGTAGGATAAAGAAACATTGTAATCAATGTAGCAATTAGGAATGTAGATGATTTTAGAAAGTCAACTGTGTGTAAGTTGCAAGGACCAGAGAAGTATTGGAAACTAGAGAAAGGGGTTGAACAGAATTACAGGTAGAATGTAAAGCTATCGAACCCAATGAAGAAGAATTTTTAATTTGTGAGGATGGAGAATAGTTATTTTGAGTTTAGTTACAAAATATTAGAATTTTGATATAAATATCAATTCTATTGGTGAAGAAGATAGATAAACCTTGTTCTATGTGCGTAGAAGCTAGAGACAAGAATAAGTGCAATTGAAGAATTAATTTATTCAGATATTTATAGGTTAATAAACCCAATATCTGAAGACGGAGGAAGATATTTATAAATGAAAAAAAAATAGATCTAGATATTTATATCAGGAAATCGGAGGATTTAATTTTGAAACAAGAAACTATAAATTAAATTGAGCATTGTATGGATTGAGAAATTCACCTAAAGGTTGGAACACGAAATGAGATAATGTTCATCTCGTTATATTCATTGATGGCTCATTATTAAAAGGGCAGTAAGAATAAATAGTGAATTTAATGGAAAGTCTTTATGAAGAAGAATAGTTTATTGGAATGGAAAGAGAGAAGGTAGTAGAGATTAAAGATTCATCAAAAACATATAATTTAACTGCTTGAGGAATTCTAGGATACTATATAGAAGATTAAAAGGCATATAAGTTTCGTTAGTTACCAAATCACATCTAAACAAACCAATTTGGTAAGTCAATGGAAGTAAACTTCAATATGGATAATAGTAAAGAAATAATTAAAGATATAAAGTTTAGAAAATATATAGAGGCCAATAAAAGGTGAGCAGATAAAATTCCAAAGAAGAATCTGTGAGTAAACCGATGCAGATAATTTTGCAAGAGAAAGGAAATTAGACGACCATGAGATATATGTCACCTATTGTCTCCTTATTTCAACAGAAAAGACACCAATAGCTGAAGCTTTATCCGAAGATGAAGAAGAAAGCCGTAAGCAAAAATATTCAAGATATGATAAAGACGAACAGCACTTAGATAGTTCTGAGTTATATTAAAAAGATTCTGATTTCGAGTTGGAAATGGAGTGATAATGATTTTGATAGTAATGGAAATAACAAATATATTAGGATTTGATAATGATGAATCTGGTCTAGATGACAAGAAGAATAAAACAAAGGGAACTGTGAAGAATGTTAAAAGAAAAGAAAAAACAAAAGTGAACACCCATTAATAATTGATTTGGAATATAGAGTTAAAGAACAGAAGAAAGCTCATAAAGCAGAATAATGTTAGTGAATGATTTGAGTTGAAGGTAATAAGTGAAGGTGATAAAGTTAGAAAACTGGAGAAAACAAAAATTGAGTACAATATTAAAAGCAGAAAATGGAA
Organism: Rhynchophorus ferrugineus; assembly: GCF_030347505.1. Lineage (NCBI taxonomy): Eukaryota > Metazoa > Arthropoda > Insecta > Coleoptera > Curculionidae > Rhynchophorus > Rhynchophorus ferrugineus. The sequence continues at coordinate 38,017,945 of NW_027472580.1, read as the reverse complement.
ATAGTAGTGACCAATTAGTTATGATACCTCAGTGATACCAGAAGACCATGGGCTAATGTAAGGCAGAAGTGGAGTTGAAGGAACAAGTTAAGAAGACTGCGGTGGTGACCAATTAGTTAAGATACCTCAGTGATGCCAGAAGACCATGGACTAATGTAAAGCGGAAGTGGACTTGAAGGAGCAAGTTATGAAGACTGGTATGGTAATCAACTAGGAAGTTTTAATGGATTCATACTATTTGATAAAAGCATCCCGGAGGCATGGAAGAAACTCATTCGAAGAGAAATACATGTGTATGTTGGGCATTCCAAGAACAAACTATAAAATCGATATTAAACTGGACAGTGTTGTGGCGACTATTTCTATGATTGTTCAAAGAGACAATTGTGTTTAAGTAGAAAACTGACTGTTACGTTTGTTTATCACATAATTGTGTAGATTCATTTGAGTAAATTATTAATTAAAGTTAAAATTCTCGCGATGTAGAAGTAAAATAGTTCTAAGTTTGAACAAATTTGTATGTAAAATGTAATAGTTTTGTTCTGGCAATTTAAATGTACTTTTGTAATCTTTGCTTACGATATTAGTTAGGTTAAGTTATATAGCACATTTAAATTGAAGGGGAGTGTTAAATATATGACTTGTCTCGATACAAGAGCCAGTATAGAAAGGAGGAAGAAAAGTTAGTAGAGGGCGCTGTGACTTGTATCGAGTGGGTATAAATTACCGGGGATCAAAATAAAGTTTCTCTTTTGTTCCAAGGCCATAAGTGGTGTATTAATTCCGTCCCGTCCCGAATCGTCAGTGATTCGTAATAATCACAAACATAAATTTATGACCAGGCCTCAGCAGGATTCGAACCCACGCAACAAAAGGAGAACCATCCTATCGCCTTTACCACTGCGCCACCAAACCAGCTTATTCATTTTATGGATCTATCTAGTTCTCTACCTATCCTATCTAGTTTGGACAGTCCTGGTCTAATTCATTCTGAGATTAGAACCATAGATTCGTTCTCAACTTACATCAACTAAAGTGAGGTATTATTGTTATAGATTAACTCATGAGAAAATAATATCGATATACTGATAATAATTAGATATAATAATAATTAAATATATATATATATATATATATTTGATATTTCTTGATTGAGAGAGACTTGGGATCAAAGAATGTTTGTTATCAATAGTCGTCTCTCTCATAATTGATTGTTGATAAACAGACAACGAATATGCCGAAATCTAACCTTTTTGTGTGCAATGATTCATTTCTTTATGATTCTTTCAAATGTAGGGTTGAATAACACTCAAATTGGTAATTTCGGTTTCCATGAAAGAATTGTATCAAGGCTTAAAAACCTTTTAGTATTTAAAAATATTGCGTCTTTCCAGCGAACTGGTGATAAATATAGTTAGCTCTCAACTTGACGTAAGATCAAAGAGATTCGTTTATCAGTTAAATATAAAGCCTATTTCTCCTATAGCGTATCTAAAGAAGCAGTGAACTTACCTAATCAAGATGTTTGATATATTGCCTGCTGAAATTTGTAAATTCGTATTAGAATCAGACAATATTTTCCTTCTCACTTTTCTCCAGGTAAAGATAGATACAATGCTATACTATGCCGCGAAATTCTTTAAAATCTTAGTTAAAACAACTATAAGTTACAAATCGGCAAACCTTGTTTTAAAGCTTTGCTTATTTTAATAAATTTGAAATCATTGCTTATTATTACTGTGAATGAAAATGCCGAAGCCAGACAGAACAAATTGCGTCTCTAATAAGTTACTTCGGGCCAGCAAAATTCGTTATAGAGGTAAACATTTTTACTGTTAAATATTAAGTTGCAACGGTTTTTAATAAATTATGAGAGAAATTTTAGCGTGTTGCAGCTGCACTGAATATTAATATGGCCACGATTCGAACATGTAACGGAATGAGCCTGCAAAAGTTGTCCGTTTGCCAAACGTCTGAAAATTCTTCAAAATATTATAATTACGGGTTATAAACCGACAAGCGTTGTTTTAACGCTTTGTTTTAATAAATTTGAAATCGTCGCGAAAATATCACAAAAAATAAAAAACAATATAACCTTAAATTCGCCAAAAAGAAACCGTGTTTATACGAAACATGTGACGAATCAAGCTCAATCTTGGTATTTCAGAGATCAAATATAAGAAATGTATAAAGCAGTAAGTAGTTTTTTCAATCGAAACATAATTTAATACAATTATTTCAGAGAAAATTGTTAGTCTGGGTAGTATTGACAAAGATCCAAAAGATATACAGCTATTTGAGTGATGTAGAACATCCGTTCATACATTGTTGGATAATATAGGATTTAAGTGGTTTAAAGATAATCCACGAAGGGGTTTAATGGGACTTCCAGATATTGCTTTTAATAGAATACAATTTTTAAAAACATTTAAAAACATTATAGTGTGCAAGCTTTATGAGCATGTGTGTTATTTGGCTAACATGTATAAGTAGAGAAATAACGCTAACTGTTTTGCAGATATGAAAAATGCATTAAGGAGAATGCAGTGATTATATGTAGTTTTATGAAATATGTATACATATAGTAACAGGACAAACTAAAGAGAAATATAGTAATATCATAATGACTTTACAAGTATACATCGCATCGAAAGAAACAAGAACTAAGCGTAAAACATCAACATGCTCTCTAATGAAAGTAAACTACATTAATCAGATATACAATTATTAATTAAGTGCATAAGGCCTTCGAGGGCCACCACTACATACAAAAAAGCATCTAGAACCCTACCGATACTAGTGTGGGAAAAAGCTTAGTGTATATATAATAACCTATAAATTATTGCGCCTGTAAAATTAATTGTAGTTTTAAGTTCTTCGAAAGTTAAATATATATTTAATAGAATATTTGTTCAATTATTTTATTTATATTAAAATTTTTAATATGTCAGAGCCTAAACGTACTAAAACTCGCAGAATAGCTGCGGCAACATTGCGAGGTTTCCGGTGTCACTGCTATTTTGAATTGACTATATATTTTTATAACATCTTTATTAGATAGTCTTAGTATAATCTTAATTATAAATTAATTTTTACTACTTTTCATTTCTACTTGAATTAATTCACAAGCAAGACGAGTGCGAGAAAATACATCAATATATATTCTTCAATTATAAAATTATAATAACTTATAGCTATTTAAACTAAAGGTATGCATTTTATATAAGTTCGCATGATTTGGTTCGCTTCAATCTCCTGACATCCTGTACATCTTATGTATCCTGTCCATCAGTTGTATTTCTTCCACATTAGTATGATTTAGTAATCTTCTTTCATGTTTCAAGGCGATATCTTGGATTAATTCGCAAATCCACTTGATTTCCCGGTCATCGTACAATTCTTCCTTGGTTACGTAGCGATAGGCATTGGTAATCAATCGAAGAACCTTGTTTTGACAGCGTTGGATAACTAGTTGATTTAAATTTTTAGTGCCACCCCATATTTGCACCTCATTGGTCCAAATTGATTTTATAATTGTCTTATAAATCGACCTTTTTGAATAGATTATATTTGATAACATCTTTGGTTTCATTATTTTATTTAGACTAAAATTTTGTTAAATGTCAAAGCCGAAACAAACTAAAACTCATAGGTGACGCGGCCACATTGCAACATCTTTTGACGTCATAAATTCAGATGACGTAGGTTCACTGGTATTTTGGATAGATTTCATATAAATTCTTCAATTAATTACCAATGTTTATATCTATGTCACCTACGAAGAACGATGATTTTGAAATCAAATGTATCTATTATGCAAGATTCGCATTAAAATGAAACGAACTATTAGACAACCATCATAAAATCAGAAAAAACTATCATTTCTTGATCTTGCAAAGTGCTGCTATCAGTAAAAATCGACGCATATTTCTTGTCCAGTTTATGGTTGTTTGAAAGAACCATGATTTTTTTACATTTTTTCGTTTTTTTGTAATTGTAAAAATCATGTAAAATTTTATTGTAGTTTTGTGCGACAGAAGAATGTATAGAGAAGGCTCACACCTAATTTAACTAAATCCGTCCAGTGAAACTTGGTACGTCATGTCAACCGTCTCAAAAAAGTAGTTTCGAAATAAATGGCTTCAAAGTTTCTTAATAACAGTATCAGTGGCAGTTTCAGTTGAGTGAGTATAACAAATATAAATCGCAAAATTAGTCGCAACTACTTAAAAATTAGTCATCTATTCTAAACTTTTATAAAATATTAAAATCTTAATAATTTTATAGGAATCATTAATTTCAAAAGAATAATTATACGTATTCAAAAACAATGACATCCAAATAATATTAAGTTGAATATTAAAAATCCCATTCGTGTAGTTTTAGTTAGTCCGATTTATGATTCGACATTAAAAAATAAAAGTCAGGATAATGTTACGCGGTGCCTATTGAACGTAGCGTGATGAGCATAATCGATTCAGCTCAATCATTTGACTTATCATGCCAGGTGCGACCAAACAGTAGGAGTGGTTATAAATACTATTATTTTCGATTAATTTTTTTATATCTTAACAAGGTAAAAGAATTTACAAAACAAACATTATTTTCTATTTTTATTTATTAATAATTTATATTAGCTTTGAAGATTGAAAAAATCATATTTTCTTGTTTCTTAATAAATCATGTGCTCCCATATATTCCATACTCGCATATGATACGACTAACATGATTATTATATATGCGGAATGGCTTCACCTCACCCCTTTGGTACTGAAGGTTTTCTACTAGCTGAATCTATCATCTAAAACTATGATAATTGTATGAGGTTATGTATATAACTAAGTATATAATATAATATATATAAGTATATAAGTATATAATATATAATATAATATATATAATATAATAAGTATACCTTCGCTTTCAATATAGCATAGTACTAATGTTATATGGGAGTAACATTTAATTTTTAACCGACTTCGAAAAAGTGAGGGTTCTATGTTTGGCTGTTTATTTTTTTAGTTAATCTATTTTCGCCGATATCTCGATCAATTTTGGGTCGACTTTCAAAATTCTTTTTTTTTATTCGGAAGAGGTAGTTCCTAGGTAGTCCCATTGAAACCAAATCTGTATCTGTTGGGGGGAAAGTGAGGGAAAATCTCAAATTTCAAAGGCATGTACAAATTTTTAACATAATTTTTATCTAAAATAGTCAGATATTTGGGTAAAATATTATTGCTGAGCTGATGTGACGGAAAATCGGATGTCGTTCAGTGTAAAAACCATTCAGTTTGCTTTTTAAGCACTAACTGTAGCATATAAGACCTCGTAGAAAAATTGTAGAAAACTACTTCTATGGTGTAATGGTTAAAATATTTAGCTCCTAAAAGGAGGTCGCGGATTCGATTCTCGGCAGGGACTATACATTTTTTTGTTGTTTAGTTCTTGTCAAATCACCTAGGCTAGGTAGCGGACCACGGGTCTAAAGCGCTCCTTATTTTCAACCATTGTTTCTTTATTCCTATTTTTCCTCATACAGGCTGAACCTTTACTTGACCTACCCATTGTTATATTAAATAAAATAACTGCGTAATTTATCGAGTAAATATCTAACACTGAAATGAGAAAAATAAAATATTTGAACCGACTTGAAAATTGAAAAATAATCAAACTTAGATTTTTAACACAAAATAAAATTATAATAAAATATGTACATGGTAATCGTTGTAATAACTAAATTTAACCTATCTACTACATGCATTTTATATTCTACATTATAGACACAATTTAACTTAATACCTACCTAAAAATATTTATCTATTTACAATATTATTCTTTAAGGACTTCAAAGTAGTCAATCGGTAGTATTTAAAATAATATTGTAAATAGATAAATAGGTGTGTATATAGCATAATAATGATTACTATTTACATATTTTAATTTAAAGCTTTTTTTTGAATTAATAATCTATGTTTCATTATTTTTTTATTTTAGTGACTTCCTTATTTATTTTTTGAATATTTGCCGGTTTAATTTTTTTGTAAAAATACTTTATAATATTGTTCAAATCATCCAATATCACACACAATCCCAAATTATTTAATAAAACCGGCTTGGTGGCGTAGTGGTAAAGGTGATGGGACGGTCCTCCTACTGTTGCGATAGCTGCGGGTTCGAATCCTGCTGGGGTATGGTCGTAAAGTTATGTTTGTGATTGTTTAAAATTTGTGAATGTAAAGAGTGTAAAATCCGACAAGAAAAATGATCCCAGTCACGCCAGTAATCAGGCTGGGTAAGACCGGATGTCTGCTGGGAAGATTTTTAAAGTTGGCCACTCGCCAGTCGATAAGCTTAATGCTGAGGACCGCTTCGGAGCCCATGCTAAATATATATAAATATATGTATATATATATATATATATATATATATATATATATATATATATATATATATATATATATATATATATATATATATTTTGAATAAAAATCTGCTGCCAAATCTCATTAATAACTTTTAAAAACCTATGATGATTCTGCTCCGTCATATCCCATTTAATTTCACAACTTAAAAGTGGTGATTTTGATGTCAAAACTCAGCTCAGTCTCTTAAAGAACTTATAGAATATATATATATATATATATATATATATATATATATATATATATATATATATATATATTAATAATATAATACTATATATTAATTTAATAATTAATATTAATTAATATTAATATAATAATATATTAATATATATATTGGGATATGACTATGAATCATCATAGGTTTTTAAAAGTTATTAATGAGATTTGGCAGCAGATTTTTATTCCAAAAAACAAAGATAATTAATGTCTAAAATCAACATTTGAGCGTTCCGTAATTGGCATCTCTATACATTGTATAACCCAATAATAGTTAGATTGTTTGCGTTTATATCATAAAATGCATCCAAGAGCCTAATATTATGAATATCATAAAAAAGGACCGATTTATGAATTGTATTTATAGACGAAGAATCCATTCAACATACGGTGGTGTGTCTTGCCCCAAAGATGAAAAATAAAATAATAACCAGCAATGAACAGTATCTTCAATGTTTTTGTGTTAAATGTATTATTTAAAAAATGCTATGAACTAATTCTCATACTTATTAACTCGCATATTAATATATCATTAAAAATAATTATAAAAAATGGTTCGTTCACAAAACGTAATGACTTACAAGTCATCCTTAATTTGTATGCTCAAAAATATCTTTTAATTTTGTAATAATACAAATCAATGAGTTATATAAACTCTACAAATAAATAATATATAGAGAATAAATCACAAAATATAAAGATCTACATAAAATAAGTTAATTAGTTTTTTTACATATATTTCACTAATAGCAATAAAAAAAACTAAACTAAATGTCACTTATTTTATCAGTCTATAATATTTTGTATAACTGTCACGTATAAGTTTTGTTGAGATAAAGAATATATTATAAAAGATTAATTAACTAACTACTATTATTGGTAATTTGTTTTTAATTTATCATAATAAAGAAAATCTAGTACATACACTTGGTTTTCTTGATCATCTTTTCAAGTTATTAAAAAAACAATTTCATGGAATGGACGAAAAATCACTATTTAAAAACTATAATTAAATATAACCATTATAGCAAAATGGATCCGTTCCAACTACTCCACTATCAGAATTAACAGAATATCTCGAGGCCTGATGAGTCTCCAAATTTTTTTCATATGTAATTAAGTGAGATGAATAATCAAATTATCATACAAGTCATTCTAACAAATCTTATCAGGCATTTAATAAATTTATTGTTCATGTACATTTGGGTAAACTACTTCAAAAATATGAATTTGTATTTGAACTATGCATTGATTTCCATGTTGTTTCCACATTGTTTCACACTTTGTGGAATGATGATTGATTACGACTTGCATTACAAATAAAGAAACATTTTTCAGTATATAATTTTCATTTAAAAGAAATTCTTTACTTGAGATTTTAGTATTTAGACAATAATAGTAAGGTGGCCAAGTTGGATGCACACGCAATTGTTTTGCTATAAATAGTTGGTTTCCTATTTTATTCCAGTGTACTATAAGAAATACTAAGGCCTAAATATTATGGTCTTCATTAATAGTTTATTATGAATTTGTTCTGCTGATTTTAAGTATCAATGGGCCGAAAATTCTTGTTTTATTCACCATAATGCGACTTGCGATTGTTAGAAATTCGCTTGATTAATTTAGTCGAACTTGTTAGGGCCTCCAGGACATGATTTTCAGTTTCAATAAGAGGATCAATAATGAATCTAAGTAGGAATGTTTCTAAAAAACATTTTAGAAATTGAAATCAACAACTATTTCGAAAACTGGAAAATAATTAATCCAAAAAAATTGCGTTTCATTTCAGATCACTTTTGGTCAATTTATTTTTTGGTCACAGTAGGCTATAATTAGTTTCTTCTTGACTTCGATATTTATTCGATATAGTAGTACTATGTGTTATGATTTAAGGTCAATTTTTTCTTCTCCTTTGAAACAGGTAATAAAAGTGTATACCAAACATGGAGACATATTTAAAACACCGTGGTATTTACCTTGGTCATTGAATAAGCTGGCTTAATCCAGTTTAACTCCGATATATAGTTGTTAATCCATATTTTATCCAACATAAGGATGCATATTGCTATAGATGTTTATTGTGTATTATTATGTATCTATGATGTATATTAAAGTTATATTTATTTCTAAAACACGATATAAACATTACATACCGATTACGAAAATAGATAGAAATAAACGGAAGAGTCCATGTTAATTACGATTTTATTATATGTGTAATATGATATTCAAATATATAACCAGTATGGGATAACTTGTTCAATGTCATCTCATTGTTGCTGTAATTATATGGATGCTACCGAAATAATTTGTTTATTTGAGTAAAAGTAACTTGAAAGTAAATTAGCGGAATTATTTTTTTGTACAAATTAGAAAAATAATTTGTCATATTAGGTATAGAAAAAGTATACAAATCACATATCTCATTATGATATTGAATAGTTATATAATTCTTTTCTACCTATAACCATGTAAGTCTAAATATGGATCATTTAAAATATAACAAACAAATTATTGCCAAAATATTGATTCTAAATCTAGCTTAGATATTATTTTAATGTTATTTTATTTTAGTATACAGTAGATATACTGAAATATGTTTAAAATCAAAATAATTTATGAAATTTTGTATCTACTTGTACTCTCTTCTCTTTATATTTTTTTTATATAATTATTAAATTAATAAGTTCGGTTATAATTCATATGTTGTATGGAATGGCTATTATTGTTAATTAAATTATTTAATATTTATAAGACACATTATATCCTAAATAGTATATCCGTACTTGTAAAAATTATTATTGTCAAGTCATGATATAAAAAGCAAATTATAAAATAGATTAAAATTATATATATATATATATATATATATATATATATATATATATATATATATATATATATATATATATATTGTTTTTATATCATGACGTGATAATAGACAAATAAGTAAAAATCCATATATAAGTTACATTTATGTCAACATTTTGTTGTTATTGTTTATGGAAAACATATTGATATATAGTAAATATTAATTAATAAAATTAACATACACAAACTTGTATGGAACAAATAAGTTATTATCTGTTGTAACGGTAAAAACATCATGTTATTGGTTCAAATTTTCGTAGCCCAATATCAATCACAACATTCCACTGAAGTGTGACATCAAATCAAAACACAGGTTTTGTGGCAGATAAATATAAGCTCTCGAGTGTCAATTTGAAATCATTCAATAGTGTACTCTTAATTAGTGAACATCTTTAAAATAATGGCTACTGAGGGTACATTGAATACCGAAGCCGTTCAAGATAATGGTTTCGACTTTTTGTATAAAGGCCCTAAAGGTAATTATATATCATCGGGTGATTACTGTGTTTGGGTGGCAAGAAAATGATTTCTAAGAAAATTTACTTCATATGTTTATTTTAATATTTTGTGATCTTGTGAACCAATTATGATTATTTTCAAATAAGGATTATTTTCTAATTTTCAATTATCACGTAGAAAGATTAAAAGTTAAGGTTTCATGTGAAGGATATTACAAATTTCCTGTACGTCTTTGTTATTCTCAACAATCTTGCTAAACCAAGTGTGTAGTGAACGTGAATATTGTGTGGATAGTTTCCTGATGACTTAATATATAGTTTTAAATTTGTTATATTAGTGGTATTACTTAGAATTAAAGGAATATTAATAAGTGATAATACAGAAGTTAAATTATGTGCGTAATAAGTTGAATGATTGGAAATTTAATAGATTTATTACAATAAGTGAAACAAACTTTATGGGAAGTGTTTCATAATAAACTTTAATAAAAAAGTGACATATGACTACTGGTATAGGATCTGTAAAAGTGGTGATTATAATGTAGAATATAAAGTGCATTCAGGATCTAATTGACCTATTGATCGAAGACACACATCACACACAACAAGAATTTGAAATAATATATCAGTTGAGGAAAAACAGATTAACGCCTATAAATGATGAAAGTGAGATATACGTAATATATAAAAGAATTATCTGATATACACTGTACATAAGCTGAGCGAAAGAATTAATGAAAGAGTGTTAAAAAACTGTTGTATTTTCTTTATAGCGATTAGGTTTACACTAAATCTAAATCTCTAATTAATCGTATTGAAACAGGCATTGGAGCAAAATATTGCCATAGATAATTTAACACTTGCTGTGTTATATGTTAACCCTTGACGGCCATGATACTCCTCCTATCGATCACAAAAAATTCAAAGAATTGTCGTTTTACTTTGAAATTCAGTTTAACTGGCTGCTGGTAGTTTAGTAATAGTATGAACTTTATCAGCGCAGAATAAATATTATTGAAATCGGCGAAGACGTCGAAGATTTCCTTTAGCAAATTTAATCTAATTTCAATTACTTTTTGTTAAATGCTTTCGTTGACACATATCACCTTGTAATTATCTCGGGACGTTGTTCTTTTCGGCGTATTCTGTTTTTCGAATCTTTGAATTCACAGTTTAGTTAAATTAATGCCAAGACACCTCACTGACATGCCGTAGTTCGAATATTACACGGAAAAATAGTCAAACAGTAAGGATATAGAATCAAAGGTTCTCAAATTAAGGGCGGGCATAGACTACTATTTTCTCTCGGAAACTGTTCATAGTTACTATTAGGAGCTTTACTTAAAAATACATTTATTAAGAAAGTTTGATACAGATTCAAATATCAAATATATTAATCAAAATATTTTATAAATCATTATCTACAACTTCTTCCCATTTTTCTGATGACATGGCCGTACCGTGTTGAAAGAGCGATATTGATTGGGCAACTATGCACTTTTGCACTTCTTCAGCATTGCTTCAGCAGTACCGGTCAAAATTACGCTGCACCGATCTGAATAAGTGGTAATTAGAAAGCGCTATATATAGTGGAACAAGCAAAACTTCACATTTGAGCTTTGTATCCTTGACAACTCCCACAATCTTCACACTATCGCATTACCAATGTTACTCGCTATTGCTTGTATTTTTTGCAACAAAAACTGTCCGCAGACAGTTTATTCATCAAATAAATCTCGTCTCGTCTGTAATAAATCTTGCAATTCATTATCCTCGAACTTCTTTGGTCTTTCAGGCCACTATATGTCATTGTCACTTTTTAATAATTTTAACCAAAAACCTACCATTGAGATAAAACGGAACAACCATATCGTAAAGTTCTATAAGTGTTGAGTACCTTCTGCAGCACACATTTTCAAACAAACAATCTTCAAAATGAAACTTTAAAACAAAATTAATTAAAATTTAAAATATATTTTTGAGCATTCCCTGATTAGTGATATTACATGGAAAGCTATTTATTTATGTAAAGGAATGTTAAAACCATAGAATGTAATAATTGTTTATAGTGTTAAATGTGCTATTTTCCTTGTAAAATCCCTTATATATATTTCTGGTACTTTTGTTGACCACATCAGTTCTTTGATACTATACATGATTTGATTCTGAACTGCAACATTTCTATCCTTAGTTATTGCTTAGTGTTCTTAAACTCCATTGTATCACGGCTGGGTAATTGAGATATTGCTGAAACTCCAGCCAAAGGATTTGTGTCTTTATTCTCTTTTCTTGATAATTTATAAGAATGAAGTTAACAATATTAATACAAAGGGAAACTTGAAATAACCCTACCAAATTCGCCAGATTTTATTGCAAAAATAATAAGTGTGTATATTGAAGCCACCACTTGAAAAAAATTATCTTTCTACAGATGTGAAGGACTTACAATAGCGGCATACCAATTCCGCGACGTAACATTGAACCTGGTCCTTTGATCTGTTTATAGGTGAACTGCACATGTACAGATTTACATTCATTAATTCTTATTTTCCAAGCTTATGTCCAATTATTTATATTGTCACTTACCTGCTGTAATTTTTGTGAGGCAAATCTGATGATGAAACTTAAATATGACTCCTACGAAAAAAAAAACCTAGCAGAAAGCAAGGCCACGCCAACATCACATGCCATGTTTCTGAAGCATTCATTTCAAGTTCCTAATTGGGGGTTTAAATTTGAAATTCATCTTCAAATATTTGTACAAAATGTGATAAAATGGTTATGTATGAGTGTTCCACATGTTCCTGGATTTTGTACTGACCGGACCTACAACTTAACCTGGACTCCGAACCACGGTCCTCGACATTAAGCCTAGAGACTGGCGAGTGACCATTTTTGGAAATCATCCCATAAGACAACCGGTCTTACCCATCCTGGTTACCGGCGTGACTGGAACCATTTTTCTTGTCGGATTTTACACCCTTGCCCAGGATAATCACAAATATTAAGCAATCACAAACATAGATTTTACCACTGCGCCACCAAGCCGGTATTTTTTGAAAGATTTAGAACGTTACCAATGGACCCATAAACCCATTTTTCCAATGTTTCCATACCAATCTTTCAAATTTTTTTTGACTCATTTTTAAACAAGATAATTTTTAAATTCAATAACTAATAGTAATTAGGAAGTAGTAAATAGTGCTACTCGAAAGCATTAAATGCCAGGTTATGTAATAAACTTTTCAAAATTCAGCTAGTTTATTTAAAATCATTTTGTTTAAATAATGCATCTAATTTCTTTACACATGTTTGATCGGTCAAGATAGTTTTAATTAGCAGTACCAAAATCACCACACATAAATTGATAAAATATGTAAACCGTAATTTTCTAACAGTGTCTTGATAGTTACCATATTTGTAAAACTCTCGTATGGATTCACATGGCTTAGTAATTTATGCCGTGGACTCTGGTTTAGAGACCTAGTTAAGCAGTACAGTTCACATAAATCCTTTTTAGTAAATAAAAGCCTCTCGGGTTGAATTCACGCAGTAAGCTAAATAAATATATATTATTTTGATAATGTTACTGCCAGACGAATGTTACTTTCCACTAATATTGCTCATATTTTGACAGTCATGTCATCATCATAGTCGTCGCTACGTCCAATATCTAGATGGGGTTATAATAGCCCATTCAAGTAATATAATTCGTCAGTTTAAAACTATTATAGGCACTTATTAGGAAAACATTTTTCTGTGAAGATATTTGATTGTTTTTATAATAAAGTTTACCACGCAGGTACGGCACTGACCATTAACATTTAAGTAGAAAACAATTTAATTTCATAGTAATAAAAATAAAAAAGATAATTAAAGTCATAATAAAAACAATTAAATATAGTTCAATATAAAAATAAATATGTCGATAAAATATGAATGTAATATAATTGAATGGAAAAAAATAATTAAAAATTTTCTCTGGGGTCTTTTCCCTTTTTCATATTTGTTTTGTGTCATCTATTTAATAGAATTTATTAGAGATTCATCTTTTTGTTTTCTTATACTGAAAGCAAACTTTTAGTCTTTCCCTGTTATATATGGCGTTATTATTATAAATATTTAGTATTAAATTATTATAGTGTTAAAATTAGTAAATGTAAATTAACTAAAGCGCCCTTATGCCCTTCGCCTTCTCAGGTTCCTAAATACGAATGAAATGAATAAAAATGAATATAAGTCCTTTAAGTGATTTTTCGAACATGCTTGTTGACAAATGTATATTCCTGAAATGTGAGAGTATTGAACTTACAGTTAATCCTCTTTTAAAATGTTTGCTTTCAGGCGCTATTTCTTAATGGTGTTGCAATTGTAAAATAGTTGATTCAAGAACAAAATAATATCCAATGTTTGTATAGCTTTTTTAGGAACTGGTTAATTTGTGAAGTTATAAAATAAATAATTAAATAATTATTAGTATGAATAAACTTACCCCAACTTAGAACCACAAAACACGCAGTAACGATCATAAATTTCTTTCATACCTAATCCAGTTACCACCTTTGTATCCACTTGCACATTCTCTAAATTGAGGATGCATTATACTTATATTGCGCTATCGACTAAAATTGTAATAGTAAACTAATGATTATTAGAGTAATCACTAAACTATATGAAAAACTAAACATAGTCTTTCCCTAAGGCACACTGGAAATGGTGCTCAAAATAAAAACATCGCCCCATAGAAACAAAATCAAGTTTATTAAATAAGTTAATTAAATTAAAATAAGTAATACGTTCATAGTAGTGACATCTAGATATTGGATGTCGCGAAACCTTTCTCTAAAATTGACTATAATGTTAAGTCTCTATTTTCTCTGTGAATATATTGACAAATACATTTTTGGGAAGACTGTCAGAGAATAATTTGTTTTGTGAATTAGTACTAAAGCCAAGAAATGCTTAAAATCGATCTGTGGTTTAAGGAAATAAAGACTCAAATTATTTAACATTCATTTATATTAAATTAATCACCAGCATATTTAATTTTATTTAGGGCCTAAAATTGGAAGACGTCATATACAAATACTGCTGACCGCATTTGGTACAGGAATAATATTCTCTACCAAGGTAATGATTTCTCTCCTGTTGGTAGCCATTACTACCAAGACTTCATCCAACGAGAATATCCCAGTAAGCTCCTGAAAATATTCTTGAACAACTTTTGGACACATCATAATGTAACTTTTAGGTTTATCCTAGCGTTAAGCCAAACAATGGTATGATTATGTCGTCCATTTTGTGGACTAGTATGTTTTTCCAATTATTTTCTGCTCATGTGGGCAAAGAATACGGGTCTAAATGGCTTATTCTTGCAACAGCATCCTTAAATGCAGTGGCGTTTTGTTTGATACCTACAGCGGCATCTATCGGTGGCACAACCGGTATAATAGTCTGCAGATTAATACAAGGCGCAGCCCAAGGAAGTTACGCACCTTTAACGGCTTGTATAGGTGGCGCCTGGATACCAGTAGAAGAAAGATCTAGAATGGGTTATATAGGAACAATAGGTAACAACAATGATGTTAATTTTTTATTGATTTAATTAGTTTAAGTAATTATACTGTACAGTATATTTATATTATTTAATATAAATGGTAGTAATGAGTGGTGGTAAACAGATATCTAACTTTCTTCCATTAATTAATCTGTTATCAATAAATAATACAATTTCTCTTTCAGGCATTACCACAAAATGTACTTGGTTTTAATAAAAATTGAATTTTTATAATTTTTCTATATTCAGAATATTATATGAGCATTTAAAAAAAAAATATCAATATTTTTCACCAAATATTTTGTCACCATTGAGTGTTAAAGAGATAAAATAATGTTGTAAATAAAATATAATTTTCTCTATTCTTTGAGTAAATTAGGTATTAAGAGAAACTGAAATGATATAAAATTGATGCCTGTGATGAAGAGTGTTATGAAATGACTTGATATAACTTACTAAATAGTATGTCTGGTTTGGCAGTCTGGAAAATCGCGATTCGATTGCGAATGTATTCTGACTTTATTCAGATTGATCTCTTTCTTGATAATTGACTATTCTGTTTTGATTCCAAATTATTGTTGTTGACTTTTTCTTTCTTCTCAATTCTGATTAATCATCATTGTTGACTCTGATGATGCACCGTGTTTTATCATTAAGGCTCCTTCCTCGGGTTCTTGGTGGTGACCTTCCTCGGGTTCTTGGTGGTGACTGAGAAGGCTGGTTCAAGAAACCCTTTCCTGCATCCCATTCGTTCATTAAAATTTCTGAGAGGTTAAGATTCTTCCACTACCGGACAGCCAACCAGGTCCAACTTCTTACGCGCTTCGTCTAGACCCGAACCCATGCAGTACGCTTTTTACTATGTGTCTTCTGTTTTGCTCGGTGTCTTTCCTATCTTGGTCTGGATTCACCAGATATTCGATACAGTACTATATTTTATATTGCCTCAAGTCGTAATTTTTTTCCCATGTCACAATTATTAGAGCACAGCTAAATGATCTAATAAATTAGGTCGCTATACAATTTAACTAAACATAGATAAATAAAGTATAATTGCGCCGAAACAAGTCTTATGTATTAAAAAATAATAAGATTTCATCTTAAAACATCTTATTATCTACTCATCTTGAAATTTCTTCCGCTTATATTATTATTAAACTCTTACTTGATCCAATCATCCAACAAAAATTATTACAGAAAATTAATTTCCACTGTAACATCACTTGAACACATTTGGTATCATTTGGGTTCAAACCAAAGCATATGATGCAATTGCTTTAATTATAGTGACTTCGCCTTACTGCATTTTTAAGGTCCTTTATTTTAAAAAATTTTCTCCATCTGTCAGTAGTATACGCATTCCACATTGAAAAATATCTCAATTTGGGCTATTCAGACATTGAATTACTTACTAAATTTCTGTTCAGTTAGGCAATGAGTAATTAACGCAAGCAAGTAATCAAATCGGAAGAAGCTATGTTATATCAAACGAATACGGTTTCCAAATTATGGCTTCCCGTTTAAACATGTTCATTCCCGTATTGTACGTTAGATGTTTCATTTCAATTTGCACTCAATTCCACTATATTTTTGTCTTTAACATCAAATTTACTGATGTTAAGATTTTGAAACCACTGCCCACAACTTATTTAATTTAAATCAGAACTATCATGTACTTCTAAAAATAATCAGTGTGTCTACTCTGCCAATTTGTTTGATTTGTTTGAATGACACCAACTCTGCTCAAAACTCTAACAGAAGAATAATGATGATTTGTTACTGATTGAATACTGAATTACTGACTGAAATGATACTGATATAAAATCTCTAATACTTTCAAGTTAAAATTTTGATAAATATTCAATATTACGATATGGATTTTTTATATAAGAAAAAAAATAGTACGCAACGAATATACAACTTATTTTCTAGGAGTCACTGGATCTATCATTGTAGCAACTCTTGTTACTGGTGTTATTGCGGAATCACCCATAGGATGGCCTGGAGCAATTTATATATTTGGTGCTCTGAACGGTTGTTGGTGTATTTTATGGTCCTTGTTTGGATATAACAATCCAGATGTGCACCCATCGATAACCGTCGAAGAAAAAATGTATATTAAAACATCACTGCAACAAGAAACAACAACTGTAAGTCATTTATTATTTTTAAATTCATATCAAATTCAACTATTTGAATTCTTTTTTAATTATTAAATAACACTCCACAACGTACCAAAGAAAACGTTGCCTTCATTTGCCTGTATAAAATAAGTTGTTTAATAAGTTCTGAATTGAGTAAAAGATAAGCTATTGGATTTGTTTATTTTCCAATAAACAAGATGATAATTGAAATTGTAAATTTTTAAGAAATGTTCGATTAGAACTATATTTTAATTTGATTTTAATAATTATGGATAAGACCTGGAACACTCACCATGACCCTAAATCAAAGTGCATTGATACTTTCATTCGATGTTAAGTTATTAAGTTCATATAAATGAAACTATATGTTCAAAAATTCAGTATAATTCTCCTCAACTTCAATCATCAATCCAATTCAAAAGGTTTATAAAATTATATTCTGCAAATAATATTTCATTTTATAGTCGATAACCGGGCAAACATTTTTTTGGTCTATTTCTGGATACGAATTCGCGAAGTTGAACCAGTCATAAAAATTTGGTTATATTCTTATGAAAGATAAAATATTAAAATGGTGTCCAAATGGTTCTACTTAACAGGTTAATTGAAAAGTCCCCGGCCTACAATAGTAAAACATATTTTTTAAATAATTAGTGTTTTTTATCCAACATAATTCCCTTCAAGAGTGATACAATGATTATAGCGACCCTCAAATTTTTCGATATTATTTTTGTAGTACGATTTCTCTTTTGCTTCAAAATAGGTCTCAATTTCGGCGATCACCTCTTCATTCGACGAAAATTTCTTCCCAGCGAGCATTCTTTTGAGATCTGAGAACAAGAAATAGTCGCTGGGAGCCTGATCTGGAGAATACGGTGGATGAGGAAGCAATTCGAAGCCCAATTCATGGATTTTTGCCATCGTTTTCACTGACTTGTGATACGGTGCATTGTCTTGGTGAAGCAGCACATTCTTTTCCTTCAAATGCAGCCGTTTTTGGGCGATTTCGTCGTTCAAATGGTCCAATAACGCCATGTAATAGTCGCTGTTAATGATCATTCCTTTTTCAAGGTAGTCAATGAAAATTATTCCATGCGCATCCCAAAATACAGACACCATAAACTTGCCAGTCGACTGTATCGTTTTCCCACGCTTTGTAGCGGGTTCATCGTATGCAGTCCACTCGAATGACTGTCCATTGGAGTTCGGAGTGAAATAATGGAGCTATATTTCATCCAGTGTCCCATATCGACGCAAAAACTCGAGTTTATTACGCTTGATCATCTTCAAACACCGCTTCAAATCATCAACTCGTCGTTGTTTTTGATCAAAAGTGAGCTCGCAGGGCACCCACTTTGCACCGAGCTTCCTCATACCCAAATATTCGTGAATGATTTGATGTACACGTTCAGTTGATATCTGCTATTTTATTCAATTTCAATTTTCATTCATTCAAAATCATTTTGTTGATTTTTTAAATGTTTTCGTCGGTAAGAACCTCCGTCCATTGCGTTCACCGTCTTCGGTGCTCAATTCACCTCGTCTAAACTTAGCATACCAATCTTTGATGGTTGATTTTCCTGTCCGGAAACTCGGCATCAAGTCAAGTTTTTGCTTCAACTGTATTTTTTCCCTTCAAAGAGCAATATTTTATGAACGCGCGAAATTCCTTTTATCCATTTTTTGACAATAATAAAAGTTGCTTCACTGAAAATGTTATAAATCACAAGCTAATAATCCGGCAGCTGTCAAATTTATACACGCATCTTTTGAGGGTTAGTGCTAACTTAAAAAAATATGGATTTAATTCTAACGCCATCTATGTGTCAGGCCGGGGACTTTTCAATTGACCTGTTAGACGCATTGAAATCCTGGTTGTGTAATATTCATTCCGCAATTCCGTTAGTTTATTTAGAATCTATCGTTTTGGTGTAATAATACTTCTAATTCCTTAAACCTTTTTGATCGACCAATACAGTTCTAATTAACATTATCGAAGCCACTACACATCAAATATTAAGTTTTATTGTTAAAATATGTAGACTGCAATTCTCCAACAATAATCTGAAACATTTGTTGATATGCATTGGTTAATAATGATTGTTTTTCAGAAAATTCCTACTCCTTGGGTCAAAATATTCACTTCTATTGGCGTTTGGGGCATTATACTATCACAGATTGGATCTAATTTTATCATGACCATGTTGTCAACAGAAAATTCTCAGTTTGTATCATATGGATTGGATTTTGACGTCAGTGAGGTAGAGAAAACAACCATCGAAAGTGTCAAGGTTTTCATGCTTAAATGTAAATTTTAGAATGCTCTAGCCAGTGGCTTACCAACACTTCTTAGTATAGCTTGCGGAGTAGCAATGGCGTTCTTGAGCGATTATTTGATTACTCATAAGATATTAAGAATAGTTAACGCTAGAAGATGTTTCCAAATGATAGGTATTTACTCATGTAATATTATATGAATGTAACAAAATTTCTACCTGAATACTTGTAGGTGTTACTGGTGCCGGATTGTCCTTAGTGATATCAACTTTCGTCCCAAAAGAACATCATTATTGGGTTATTCCTCTACTATGCTTAGAAAGTTTCTTTACAATGACCTGTATGGTTGGCGGTAGTGACATCAGCGGTTACGACCTATCTCCAATGTTTGCAAGTGTCATATATGGTGTTTCAGGAACACTTTCAGATGCTGTGGGTCTCTTTGCACCCCTGATAGTAGACTGGGTGGTATATGATACGGTAAGTATATAGCGACTTTAATATTTTCTATTTAAACCGATCTAAGCTACACAAACTTAAATATCTAAAGCATAAAAAAATCGTTAGAAATTATTGACAATTTTGCTCATTACCTAACGAGATATACTGAACTGAAATAAATGTGTTGTCCCAGAAATGATATGCTGATGTTGTTAGTAAAGTGTCTATCTATGTTGACTATCTGTATGATTTCTAATAATATATCTCAAAATTATTTCGTACAAATTAGGGTGATTATATAATTGTCTGAAAATCAGACAAAGACTTCCATATTTTTTTCATTAACATTACAATTACCAAACCAGTGATAGGTAACTACTTTTCCGATCAAAAACTTTTTATTGTTGTGTAGTTTGTAGCATACGGCGAAAATGTATATGCTTCTCAATATAAGCGGATTTTCAGTTTTCTTTAAATTTATGTCGTTATATATGGAATATTAAATTATTCAAATCTGCCGCAGATAGTGACGATGATACGAATCCGGGTGATCTATCTATATACCCGGTTAAATTTTAGAAATAATGTGACTTATGTCGGACTTTTAAAGGCATAACAACTTCAAATAAAAAATTATTGAATTTGTTGATTAAAGATTGCAGCAAAGACACAGATCTATTCAGCTAATAACCAACTTCTAACTACGACATAAATGCAGTAGTAGAAAGGGTATTTTCTCTAATGAATAAATTGTGAACCATTGAAAAAAAATCTGGAGAAAACCATATCCAGTTTAATTTTTATTTAAAACAGTTCATTTACATTCTTTAATATTATCAATAAAGATTACAGACAAAAGCTATAATAAATACTGAACAAACTAGAATATATAAGGTATTGGTTATTTATTCCTAAATTTATTAATTAATTTTATTTTAATAGAGTAATTCATCTCAATGGACATTAGTTTTTGGCATCACCGCTATTATCGGTATAGCACCATCAATCTTCTTCGTACTGGTAGCCAGTGACAAGCGTCAAGAATGGGGAGATTATCATGCACCACCAACGAATACTCGAAGGCTAAGCATTAACAGTATCACTCATGCTGTGGTAAAAGAATAAACTAAATTATTTTGGAAGTATTAATAAATTCAACTAATTTATTGTATTATTTGATTAATTTTATAAAATATTTTTTTATGAAATTGTATATAAAATAAATAGTCTTTTTCTTTGGAAAACTATAAATGTATAGTTATATTGATATACCTTTACAAAACTGTATTTCCCCCCCCCCCCTTACAAAATTTAAACAATAACAAAATTGGTCAACGTAAATCAAATAATCGAATAAATTGGGGCATCAAAGAAAATGTTCATGTCTGTACAGATTAGAAGTGTTAAAAAAGCTTTTTTGATAATATTCACAAATCGATGATTTATCCATTAGTGCCCACTATTTATAATCAAAATATGAACCGTACAAGAATTAATAAACTATTAACTATAAAATAATTAACCCTAAAAAGCAGCCTTTCGCCAATGACAGGGTCAGAACCAAAATAGCTGATGTAGTTCCTTGGTTGTAAAAAACCTCTCGATTGCCAGTAAATAGCAACGTTAGAAAATCAGACGGAAATCTACCAAAATTTACCGAATAAGATTCTCCAGAATTATCCATTACTAATATAGTCTATCCAAAGTAAAATCTATTAATTTTTTTTGTACATACGTCGTCAAGATGTTTAATGTATTGTCTGCCGCAATTTGTAAATTCGTTTCAGAATCAGATAATATTTTCCTTCTCATTTTATTCGAGTTAAAAAGAGACACAATGCTATCTTATAAGTTCGAACATTATTTACCTATATTTTAAAATGAAACGCAAGATTTCAACCCTGTTTGTTCTACTCTTCCACTTTAACAGAAGTAACCATTAAATCATTAGTTGTCTCTAGTAATCAATACTATGTGTTCTTATAATTTAATTTAAATCTACTCTTATCGGTACATTTATCCTTTTGAGGGTATACTACTTTAGCACCCCGTAAAATTGTATCAACCATTTCATTTGCAGTAAATTGATCTTTCATTTTATTCTTTTCGACTTTTGTCAACCTTTTGTAACAAATTTCATATTTATGCCCCATATGTGTCTCAATATATTCAATGGATACCTCACCTAAGATAGATGTTATTATTAAAACAAATAGAGACTAAAATATAGTTTTAATTATTACCCATAACTGCAATTTTTCCTATTACTCTTGATGTACAAACTCCATTAATGAATTGACTATCTCTTACTTGATCTTCATGCCCCACTCGTGTCTTAATAAATTCAATTAACACTCCATCTCCATAGCTGACATACTGTAAGTTTATCAGGGGACAGATAATTCTTCTTGCTCTTGGTTTAGGGTGAAAACCTCGCATATAAATATTTATGAATCAAATCAATGACAAAATATAAAATTAATAACAAAATCAAAGGAAACTTCTACTCAACTCAAATACTGCGTTGAAAATTGAACTAGCGTTTCAAATTATATAGCGTCTAACTAGTCGACAGTAAAAAAACTAGCGACTGAAAATATTTGTGTATTATGTATACGACGACCAATATTTCCTGGTCGTTCTCGAAGATGCGACGTTTTGTATTAATACATATATAACAAATAAACAAGTACCTTCTTAAGTTAAAATTAACAGTAATATGAGGAAATATCACTTCACGCCACTTATTTCGTAGGAGCATTTTGTGAAAGGGTTTAGGAAACAAAAACTAATGTGCTTTAAAAAAACTGTTGTAAAAGGACATTAGAAAGTCATCATGCAATTCTAACAATATATCTATTTAATACCAATTTTACTAACATAATTATATATACAAGCTGGCAATTTGGAAATAATTATTAACTCCTAAAGATTTAATATTCAGCAAGTATGGCTTGGTTAAAATAAACAAATGTATTAAATTTAAGTAAATTTAGTATTACGAGTATAGTGTTACATGTATTAAGGATAATATATAGTATATTAGTGTGATAAAGCTGCACTGAATAGTATTATGGACAGAGTCACTGAAATATCAAAAAAATATATGAAAAATATAATGTAGAATCACCGAAAAGAGACCGTCCTGATACAAATGGGGTGACGAATCAAGATCAACTTGATGTTAGCTGTATCAGAGATCAAATATAAGACATGTATAAAGACAGTGAGTACTTTTTTGAATATAAACTTAATTTAATACAATTAATTCAGAGGAAACTGTTAATCTGAAAAGTATAAATTTAAAGCTTAGAGATATGCAGCTCCTTGAGGATTATAGAACATACTTTTATAGACTGTTAGGTAATATAGGACTGTAGGTAATATACGATAACTGTAGAAAATCTTTTTGTAGAGTGTGAAAATTCTATGTGCACAGATATATGTGTAATTGTTCAGAATATACACAAGCATTTGGTAAAGATGTATGAGAATAGAAAGAATATTAACTGTTTTGCAGATATGGTAAAAGCATTAGGGCGAATGCAGTGATTAAATCTAGTTTTATCAAGAAAAATGTATACAGACGGTGACATAACAAACTAAGGAGAAATACAATGATATCAAAATTACTTTACAAGGAAACACTGTACCGAAGCGTAAAGGCTAAATACGCTCTCTAATGAAAGTAAAACATATTACTTGGATATATAACTATTAATTAGGTAGACTAGGCCTCCAAGGGATACCATTACATAAAAAAAAACGCGCCAGGATCTCCAACTCATGAGTGGTACGGAAAAATGTAAATATAATGAAACACAATCCTAACCTCCGTACTATTACAACTGAATAATTAACTGTAGCTTTAAATCCTTTAATAATATATGCATTAGATGTACTGTAATGTTAAAATAAACTATATTTTATAACAGTAATTTTTAATTTAATAATATATATTTTACTTATATTAGAATTTTGTTATACACCACAGGCAAAATGAACTAAAACTTAGAGTTGATGCGACAACATTGCCACGTTTTAACGCCATCAATTCAAATGACGTGCGTTCACTACTATTTTGAATAGATTATAAATGTAGAATATGTATTAAGAACATCTGAATATTTAAATATCGTTATAAAATTTTAACAGATATAATAAAAAACATTATATAAATGCCCACAATACGAAATTAAAAACTTGTGGACAATTATTCTTAACTATAAAGGTCAATTGCTTAGCAGTTACTTAAATATCAGTTTTCTTGCCGCTGGCAAGTTTCTTATTGTACTTGAACCCAGGAATCCTCAGCATCATTGTTCCATGTAACCAATGTTCGAGATTAACCAATTCTCTTCTTTATTTTACGTTTGGTTTCTTTTTGGGTATCTCCCTGAAAGGCAGTATGAATCTAACGGAGTATGTTGCCTTTTGGAAACCCCCGTTAAGTATATATTTCGCCAATTGTTTGCATCCCTGTTATGAAGGAGTGTTGAGTAAACCACTTACTTCCGACATATTAAACATTTTTACGAAGTCATAGAACCTATATACCACCAGAGCTTCATTAAAAAATATCACAAATGATGATTGAGGTTCCATCAGCACTTGTTTAAGAAATGAGTTATTAACAAAGGCGTCATTCAAATACACAGTTAAGAAATAAAATTCATAATATGAGTGACCAAAAGCGAATTGACAATCTTTATATGTCTTCAATAGTCCTACTTTTTGTAAAGTAGCTGAAAAAACTAGGATTTGTTTTTTGGAAATGGTTTGGCCGCTTAATTTTGAATCAAGTAATGCGTCAACAAAATATTAAAATCCTCTAGTGATGAATTAGTGTTTGAATACAAAAAAACGCGTTTTGTCTTTTATACTCTTCCAAACATTGATCCAAGTATATAAATTTTCCTACAAAGGCTTTTTGGACAATTTGTTTGTTACAGATATTTTTTAAACCAGTCGTCTGCCTGTATCTCGTATGGTATATAAACAATCATTATCCGAAAATCTACGTCCAATTTTTCATACACAGAGAAGTAGCGATTTAACAAAACCATATATTTAGCGCCATGCTTTTGTTAACATTAAGTTCGATATTTAAATAAAAACAATGGTAGTTTAAAAAAATTTCAGTTGCTTGACATACTAATATTACATCAGGTCATGTTTCATTTTTCTTAATTAATAACTAGAATTTAGAATACGACATGGGTGCATTATAAGTTGCATTAAAGAGACTCCAAAATTGATCTTTTATATTAAGGGGAAGTTCAAAACACGTAACATTGCCATTGTCGCTTATTGTCATCTATGTCAAATTTTTAAAAACACTAAAACAAAGAAGAACATTATTAAAAGTACATACAACAAATAATTATACGTACATTAATTTTGAGGCTGTAGGATATTGCTGTTGGTAGGTCTACAGTAGGTCTTGGGTCAGCAATTGATAGCATCTAACCAGATATGAAAATGAGAACATTCACTAGTGGAAAAACGCAGAACTAAGATAAAATATCACAAAATATAATTAAAAAAATAACCATAGTTCATTTTTATAACACTAAAAGCCTATTTTATGTTAGACAGTCAGCACAGCTCAGTCAGGTAGCAGTTTAGAAGTGGTAATATTTTTACCAAACTAGGACCTCGCAATCTTAATAACACAAACAACAATTTATACTTGTTCACAATTCGACCATCGAATTTGATTCCATTTGATTGATATGCAGTGATAGGGAGGAAGACGTAACAATCTGTGGCCATATTATTTAGCCATCTGCCCTAATGTGTATCTTTTTTCAAGCCTATTTCTAAAAAAGTAAATAACATAAACTGCAATTAAACTTTTCAAAACATCAGCAACTTAGCATTTAGCAGTAAAAATACCTGATCCACAACCGCATTTTAGTGGCCAGAGGCGTCCTCCATTATCTCGTTCCTGTTCGAAGTAACTAATTAAAGACACAATCTGTTTCTGACTTTGACTATTTAATAGCTTCCGTATTTTCAACCAGAGTAATAATAAGTAGCGATTTCAAATCTATCAAAACAAACAAAACGTTAAAACAACGTTTGACGGTTAATAACCTGTAGTTATTATAAATAATATTTTGAAGAATGTTGCAGATATTTGACAACCGGACGTCTTTTGTAGGATGAGTCGGTTACATGTTCGAACGAGTCAGACAGCATTGTATCTCTTTTTAACTAGAATAAAATGAGAAGGATATATCGTCGGATTCTAAAATGAATTTATAAATTACGACAGGCAATACAATAAACATTTTGATGACGTGAGTTCTCTGTTATTTTGAATAGATTATAGATACATACCTGATTACAATTTATTTCTTCATATCTCTCTTCATATTAGAACTGCTACAAAAACTTCTTTTGAAAATAGTTACAAATAAATGATTTATCCATTACTAACTACTATTTGTAACTAAAATATGAATAGTACAACAAATAAACCATAAATAGATATAAACAATAAACATAAATATAAAGATCTACAACAGCCACTGTCAGTGCCAGGGTGAAAACTGTACTAATGTAATGTAAACATTTTTTAATTATAAAAAACTTTTAATTAGTATATTAAAAACAGCTATATATTTAGCGAAAAAACATCGACATCTCTTTCCTCCAACATATCGATATTATTTTTAAAATATCGAAAACGATCGGTGGCAATACTCCTATCCTGTCCATCCCCCGTCGATCATATGTAGTTTTTAACATCGAAGTGAACAAGTTTTATATCTATCAATGATTTCTGTTCCCATGAAAATTTCTTCCACAAAAATAGTAGTGAGTATTCGAACAAAGTTAACATACACAAGCAACAAACGAACCATTCCTACTAATTGCAAGGGTTTATAGGAGCTATATATTTTGCGAAAAAATATCGACACTTTTTTTCTCCGATATACCAATATTATTTTTAATATTTTGAAAACCATCGGTGGCCAACACCCCTCCATCCATTCTCCCGTCGGCCATATGTAGTATTTAACATCAAAATGAACAAGTTTTATATCTATGAACGTTTTCTGTTCCCATGAAAATTCCTTCCACGGAAATAGTAGTGAGTATACGAACAAAGTCAGCACACACAAGCAACAAACATTCCTACAAAACATGAAGACTGCTACAAATCCTTAGGCCACCACAAATACTCCCATAGTAGTGAGTGATCGAACAAAGTCAATGCAACGTTCCCTACAAATATTCATACATAATAATTACAATAAAAATAATAAATTATTTTTTATTTAAGTATAACTAAGAATTTAAGCAAATGTTTCGAAAATACATGAGAAAATACTATGTAATTCGACAATTTGTATATACAACAAATACAAATATTAATTTAATAATAATTTTTGATTACTACGATATCATTTTAAACGGGAATTTACTAAATACTCTGTTACTAATGATATTAAGTATACTTTTTGGCTTAAATATAACACATAACAATATCTTTTCTATATTTTGTGTGATATAGTCCCGAATGTAATATAATCAATTAAGATAACATTATCAAAGACATAAAGCAATAAATCATTTAAAGATATATAAATGGATAAAATATCGACAGCTACAAAAATTTTTTTAAAGTATTGTTTCAACAACAAAACGTGAAAAATCAGGTCGTTACAACTTTATCATTTTTCACAATAGGAATTAATTCCTATAACATTGTTGATATCTTCTCATTGAGCTAACATAAAAAATTTAAAACTAACTTATTCAACAATTCATGTATTATACTTAATACTTCAAACTACTATAAGTTTCTCATTGTTAACGTACTTCTGAAGGACCTATACATATTTTAATCAAGCTACATTATACAGTAGGGAAAGATATAAATTTGTAAAAATAACTATTCTAATGCAATTTTATTTTTGACCTAACATAACATACAAATATGTAATATATATTAATACAGTTCAGATATTTCATATATTTTAATTTATATCTCAATGATATTTGTAATTAAAACAAACTTCTAATATATAAACTATATTACAGTTAAAAGCTCCCAATAATATCACAATTTATCACTATAATAAATAAAGTAATTAATTTTTACTAATAGCAAAAAATTAGCTTACCAAGTTGGCATTAGTCTATTGCCGCAAATGGTATTTTCTTAAATATACTATGAAATGAGGTAAAATATTGTTTAATATTCGACAACACTCTGCTTTTGTGTATTCTAACTTATGGTTGTCTGGTGCATTATTTAACTGAATACTGTCAAAATCATCAATTTCATCAATTAAATGAGTCAGTTCTACATTCCAATTGCCCAATTTATTTGCATCTTCCCAAAGAGTAAGTACAATTAACGATATCGCCATTCTCCCAGTACGTAAATATGTTTTTAATATGTCAAGGCACCTTGGATGTTCAAGACAGTTTCTGATATGTGTACTGAATTGTTGAATTTGCAAAGAAGTAAAACTCATAACTGAAAGTATGAAATAATATTATGTTACAAAAAATATTTAAATATATGATACTAACCTTTACTGTTTGAACTCAGCACAAGTTTAATTTAAATATATAGTTATATTACTTGTACCTCTTCCTATTCTAGCTACAAATATATTTATATTTAATAATGAATTTATATTGCCAGATTCAAAACCTTCTTAATGTGATGTTTGAACCTTTTTAGTTTCATGTTTTACATTAAAAACATTTAATATACTTAACACAGCGCAAATGTGCTATACATATACCAGTTCTTTCCAAAATTAGATATATGCTCACAAAACTTAAACATGATCTATATTTTGTAACGTTGATCTATAAAGATACGACAAGACATAAGAGTTAGATAAACATAAGACTATATATATATGCATATAAAATGGAAATTAGAGACGGCGTAAAATATCGATATCTTTCGCCGATGTTTTTTTAACTAATATATCGATACTTTTAACAGTCGATATTTTTGGATATTTAAAAAAATAAAGATAATTCATAAACATCATAAAAATTGCTTAATCGCTTTCAATAAATCTTCAAAATTAGTTCTTAATTTTAGAGGTTTATAAAAAATATCACAATTTTTTATAATATTTAAAGAACAACAATACTCTTATTTTTTCTTAAAAATATCAATATATTTTTTTGAAATGTCGATATTTTGTTGCCAAGTTGTATAAAAAATTTCCGATATTTTTTTTCCCAGGATATAACAATATATTTCTTGGTGGGCGAAAGACCTAATAGAAATAATAAAAATAAAACCCCAAAAACAAATGATATAGCAGCAAAATTCCTAGTTCGTAAGCATGTAGAGAACATAGAAAAAATAGAAATTTTAGGGTATAGGCGACCTTGGGGAAATGATTTGTTTAGTTCAATCAACGGTAGCACTGCGATCGCAAATTATGATTGGCTAGTTTAAATTCCTGGTGCCGCCGCTAACATGGAACTTGGTCGATCAAATTGCGTGAAGCAGCATTTTCTATGGGCGTCCGTTTTTAAGTTTGTTGTTTTTGTTCAGATCAAGAAATCTTCGTTTTACGTTGTGTATATTTTCTGTTTTACATTAATTATTATGGAGTAATAATATAAAAATTGATGACAATACGTCAGCGTAGTAAAAGATGTAGTGTACCGGGATAAGAATCTACTACGGAAATTAGACATCGTTTCCCAAAGAATGATCTCGCTCCTTTCCGAAAATGGATTGATGATGAATGATTGAAAAATGATTTTAGTGAAAAATTTAGAATTACCCTTCCTTCACTAATAGGTATAAGGGTAAATGTATATCCAACATTGTATTTATCAGGTACATATAAAATTATCTATCTACTACATGTCTGTTTATATATTGTTTATTTACAGAAAATCAAAACCTACTTATGAAGATGTTAGTAGTAATAAAATTCAATAAATCTACCAAGTTGTTCGTATGCTGTCAGTGTGATGTCTCTACATAAAGAAGTCTTACAAGAAGGTAATAATTAAGTTAACTGGATAATTAGTAGTAATAAATACTACTTTTAATTGTAAAATATCCCTAAAATATTTGTAATACTTTTACTAATTGTTTTACTATTGTAAACTTTTTAGAGCAATCAGTGTTCAATAATTTTATAGTAGAGCTATTTTAATTTGAGTAGATTGAGTATATTTAAATTTGATTACCTTGTTAAGAAAATATTTGTTATGGTGCCATCAATTAAAAATTTAATTGCTACTTTTAGGGGATTTATTACCTTAAAGAAATCTATTTTGTCTAAATTTACAAATAACTACATTTGTTTAACAAATCTTAACCAATATTGCTTAAAGAATTTTGTTGGATCTATTAGAGGTCATGGAGGTAGAAACATCATCCTTCATGTAGTATGTTCAAGAAATCTTTAAAAGGGCACATCATCACAATTTTTTCACATAATTCTCCCGGAGAAAATTGTGAAGAAGATGAACATGTTAGATAACTTATATTATTTTTTAACGGGAAATCTAGTACCACTTGAGGTTGTTAAATCACCAGTTGATCTATATTTTCAGTTCCAGAGAACTTTGCTCTGAGGAAAACAAGAGTCTAATATTGTATTTTAGTTTTATTTCAGGCTATTTAACAAAACTTCTGAAAAAAGAGACAACATGCAATATTTGTCTACATTCTATATTAAGTAGTTCCACAGATTATATACTCTAAAATCTAAATATCTTTAAAAAGCACATACATTTTTAGTGTTTCAACTGTCCAATCCATAATGATTTTCAAGACCAAATTTTAAATTTATTATGAGGTGTGATTTTTGGTTTAATAGAGTTAATGCAATATCAACAGGGAAGGATTTAAGGTTTACCTTCTATATATCAAGATAAGTTAGAACTCTAATAGATCCCATAATTGTTTTTTTTTGCTTTTATATATTTATATTATTTACACTTATGTATATTTGTATAGGATTTTATTTTAATAAATTAATTTAAAAAAATTAAATTTGATTTTCATTTTAATAATATTGGCCAGTAAATGTGACGTCACAAAGTAATCAGGAGAAATGGCAGACCAATCAAAGCAAAGTATTTTCCTTACAGGTTTCCATAACTATTTTAAAGTAACCAATCAAATTCACGTTGTCAGCGCCACCAATGATTGAAGTAAGCAAAACTTTGCCCCACTACTTACCGTTGCAGTTGCCCACCCCTGATAGAGAACATAGTTTTCTCTATATTTTGCCATCTAAATATGGGGAGAGAAGAAAGGTAGTAGGATTGTTTTAAAAATATGTATAGACAAAAAATTTCGATTATCAAACTTATTTTAAGCGATATCGATATATCATTTTTCTTCATTCTAACTAGTGTTGGGAACTATCGACTGTTTAATAATTGACTACTTTTTACTATCGACTGTTTCAGTCGCTATTTTTGGTTCGACTGTTTTTACTAATAACTGTTTTCAGTCGCTATTTTCGGTCCGACTAATTTTATTACTATTTACTATCGACTGATTCAGTCGTGTACTTTTAATTACTATTTTCGGTTCTACTAGTGCATTTGACTGACTTTTAACAATCTGGCTGTGTTGTCCTACCCGCTACATTGAAAGTAATGCATCGAATTTGTGCTTTAATAGATTTATATGTAATATATGTGGTTTTATTTTTTTTGTAGTTTGCTTGTGAATAATTATATATTGTAAATTAACAGTAGCATTTTGGAACGCTATTTTTCAAGGGCAAAAAAATAAAATTGTAAATGATAAATAATAAGATACTTTTAACTGACACAATAGGTAATACTTTGAGCTGGTAAAATAGGTAATACTTTTTTGATAAACTTTTACGATTTCTGTTCAAACCTTTTGTTTGTCAAAACTATTTTGCTAAAATCTTGAAAACTAAAATTGGGTTCCGAAGGTTTCAGAAGTTGCATGGATTCCAAGAGATTTGAAGACATTTTTGCAGAGCAGTTGTTAAATTTCGTTTTAAAATATTAACGGTAAAGAGGTGAATAAATTATATATAATAATTATATATTTATTAAATATATATTATATTATTTGTATATTATATTAATTGTTATATTGAATATTTGTAATAAATACATTTTCTGATATTCTCTATGATTTCCAGGAATTTTGCAAATGAATGGGGAAAAAATTTACAAAATTGTCTGTTAGATGTCATCAATAAAAGACTGACAATTTTAGAAATGAACACGATATGCGGGAAATCCACATTTTTAGATCCTAGATTTAAAAAAGCAGGATTTATTATTGCAAATAATGTTGAGGCGATACAAAAAATTATCACAAAAGAGGTATCTTCCATTCTAACTTCAAAAAATACAAATATAATTCCATAACTCGAAATTCAAGACACCACTACTGACCAAGAATGTATTGACATCTGGAAATATTTTGATAAAAAAAAATGGCTAGAATGAAAAAAGTAATTACTCCAAGTACTGCAGCAACTTTACAGATTAAGCAATATTTGGAGATACCATTTATTGGGCGTTTAGAAAACCCATTGGATTTTTAGCAAGCCCATAAAATGGCACTACCTGAATTATATAAGCTACACATAAAACATTCCTCTATACCCGTAACGTCTGTCCCCTTGGAACGAGTTTTTCAAAATCTGGGCAAATAATTAACGATCGAAGAAATCGCCTCAAGGGAGAAAAGTTGAACGTGATAATATCCCTGAACAGTAATTTCAAAATATTTCCGTTCAAAAATAAATAAAACTTTTATTTAAAAAGGGTTTGGTAGTTTTAGGTACATCTTCGATTAGATTTTTCAATGATTGGGTATACATTTACATTTTATTTAGTATTTATGGTTTTTGAACATCTTTAATTTTTAGGTTTTGTTTAAGTTGTATTGTACTATTCATATTTATTATACTATGTTACTTAATAATAACAATTAATATATTAAAACATGATAAAACATTTATGGTGTTAGTATTCTATTCCTTTTTATAAATCTACAGAACATTCAGTATAAAAGTAATCGTACTTCCGTTAAAATTATATTATATTATTTATTACATGTTAATAGAAATTAATTTTTTTTCCTTTTAGCTTTTAAAGTTAGCACGTGAATTAATATATATAAATCTGTCACGCTTATACTACCCTTGCAAATTACATATTAAAAATCATATTTAAAATTAACTGCTTCAAGCAATTGTTTCCGTACTTTCGTATCTCACAATGTATACAGACAAGAATTCCTACATCTTCGTCTGACATCACGAATTGACAAAATAAGTTGGACCGTGCATTTAACTGAAAATAGTAATCACTATTTTGCTAATTTCCGCTAAAACGCTAGTTTTTTAACTATGGATTGTTTCTACTGTTTTCAGTAGATAGCATATAGTAATATACTATATATATACACTATATAATAAAAAAAGTAAATATATATATATATATTTACTCTATGGTAGTATAGGTATATTTACTCTATGGTAGATAGCTCCCAACGCTAACTCTAACCCTACTTTGCCGCTAAAAACGACTTGATGACCGAGTGTGGCCGATGTTTGATCACAGAACACAGAAATAAGTCTATAATCATAGAATACAGAAATATATCTATTCTACGTTTATAATATAAAAAGTAAAGTATCTGTATTTTGTGGTGGTTGATTGACAAACACTAACATTAGTTCGATATGATCCTTCAAAAAGTCGAGATTTTCGTATTTTTTTCCGTTTCTGCAGTCCTTTTCTACTAGAAGTACTTGGAAATGCTGATACAAATATGATAAAAATAGATATTCAACATAACTATTCAGGAATCCTACAATTAGATGTAACTTAAAAGTTTAAAATTATGCGGACTCATATTGGCGAATTAGATCTATGAATACCAATTTAAGAGAAAACTTCACTTAAATATAATTATATATAAAAATCATCACTTATAAATATAAAGCATTTTACCATTGCCCCTTTTGTTGAAGTAAATTAAGTTTACTGTTTTATAATTGTTACTTTCCCTGATTAAATATTATAAAATTATTAATAATTCTTTCAACTGATGTTCTGCTTTGTACACATTATTCAATTTTATAATAATGATTATGTATAACATTAATTCTAATGCTGTTACTTAATGAGTGGTGGTTTTGCGAGCAGGTTGAAGAATAGCTTGAAGCGTAGATCAGATACATAGGTACAAAAATATTTTTTGTCTCAGAAATAAAAAGACGTTATATTCACATGGAGAAAACATGCTTCAAACATATAACAAAAATTACATGATTTTAGTGCCATAGAAAATAATATTTGATAGCACTTACTTAAAATTTATTTGGTGTAAAAATTAATGTGATTGCATTAATATGAAGGTATCGTGTTGCAGACTTGACTAGAAGCGGTAAAACTTATATATACAACTGGCGGCAAATGTGTAAATCAATATAATAAAGCAAATATTTACAAAATATATGTAGTTTTCCAAACCAAGGTACAGAATGATTTAAAAAATAGCCCAATTTGCTCCAGTTGTTACTTATTCCTAAATTGTGAAAACTTGTAAAATGCAATGATAATAATTTACATTGTTATTATTTAGGATAGTTTTTAAGCAAAACCTATTTATTAGCTCATATAAATGTACGAAAAAGGAAAGTTGACCTCCGCTACCGTTCCTAACATAATACAATAAACGGCACTAATAATAACTCTGGGCCACAAAATTACATTTTAATTTGCATGTATTGTTAATATATCTTATCCGACCCTGTTAGTATTTTAAGGTATTTTGTAGATTTGATATACAGACAACAGCAAAGAAATATTGTTTAAATTGGCTTTCTTCAACAACCACTGGTGTTTCTTAACCACTGTTCTTTTTAGACATATATATATATATATATATATATATATATATATTATAGATGTTCATATGTAGATTTTTCCATTTTTAATCATAATCTCTACTATTCTATAAAACACATTCTATAGAAATTTAAGATAAATTACAATATTGTTTCCCATTCAATTTTATAATGTGATTGTCAGTTATGTACGATATTACTTGATTGTTTACAATGTAAATAGTAAAACAAAGTTAAAAATAAATAGAAAAATGTAGTACAAGGGAACTTCACAAGCAATTTATTCCTTACTTATATTACCAATTACTTCAAAAACACAAGACATAAAGAAAATGCATTGTTAATTCAGAAATTATACAAAACCAAGTTAAAATTCTCGACGATGATATTTATCTGGATCAAAATATGATGTAACAACCACCCTGTTGCTGAACTTTCTTCCTGTGAGAGTTTGCTGCGCCTTTTGACAATCCAGGACGGAGTTAAATTCGACAAACACCTGCAAAAAGTAATGATTATAAAATATTTGATTCAAAACTAAAATAAAAGTTGTCTACTTTGCCACAGCCAGGAACTTCAACGCCCTCTATAGGTCGTGGTATTTCAATACTGCGAACTACGCCGTATTTGTTACACTCCTCTTTGATATCTTCCAGAATGTCCTCATATTCTTCTTCATCTTTTAATTCATCAGGAGTTACCTACAAATATACATAGCATTTTATCTATAAACCCGCCAGTAATCATATTATCGTAAGATATATTTTGACTTGCCTCTAAGGTCAGAAAGAGGCCTTTTCTCAAATAATACATGCACTTACCATATTCAAAAGACAAAGAACCTCAGTTGGAGGTCCTGAAGCGCCGACAAGGCTAAGTCCAGGTACCTGAATTTGTACGGCAGGCAATACTGTGGTATTCTTTGCCCCAACACTTGCCCGCTGTACAATCAGTCTCTTATCACCAAGTTGCATTCCATTCAAACCTGCTATGGCCTATAATAAAGAAAAATAGTGATAATTATTTGGGATAAATATGAAAAGAAAAGACTTACTTGATCTGTCATGGTAATATCAACATATTCGGCAAATGCATAGCCTTTACTCAATCCAAAACTTGTATCTTTGACTAGATTAAAAGCTCTCAACTGACCAAATGACATCAATAACTCCTTAACCTACAAAAACAGAATGTCGTTGAGTCTCTGTTATATGGGTCTGAGTATGAGCATGCACCCAAACTGAACATTCGTTAAAATAGTTCAACGTGAGTACATATGAAATGTTTACCACAGTACTGTTTGCTATACCATTAAAATAATTAGAGGCTGTATTATAATTGGAATTTATTTTAATGATGGATTATATAGAAATTAAGACAGCCTTTAGAGCATTACTATTCGCATCGTATACGTTTTGATTTCCTGCAATTTATCTTTAAACTTGCCTTTCTTTATCCACAGGGTGTTCGGGTTTTTTAGAGTGGAATCGACAATTCATAAGGATCGAGTGCGCGACCCTAGCTATAGGGCAAAAAATCAAATTATCAGATTGTTTACTTAACAGAATATTGAAGATTATAAAAAGTCTTGCTAGAAAGAATAAAACGATTTTTACTTGCACAGTTATTTGATTATTGCCAAGTTTTTAAATATCAATTTCCTGTAACCCTTCCCCTCTATTTTAATAGATTATAACTTATGTTATGTCTTGACCTTTACACTAACTCTATGTGCCCAATGTTTTATTAGAGGGTTATATTTAAAGTCGACCATTTCAATTTAATAAAAGTTTTAAAAAAATGAATATTTTGTCTACAGAAAATTGAGATACTAAAATCTACATTAAACTAATATGATTCATTGAAAATAATAAATACATATATAATAATAAAAAAACACAAAAATGTAAGAGTTAGAAATAATAAAGTAAAACTTTAAAGATATAAAATAACCCTCAGACAAAACATGTGTTGGACTAATAATACTTCTTTTTAATTAGAATGATTTTATAAAAATCACAAATTTCTAGTCTATTTCTTGACCTGAAAAGCGAAAAAAATCTTGATTCCTTATTAAACCTGTAAATATTGAATGTTGTTTTTTAATATAAATCTTGCAAGCGTTGATTTACTCTACCTAAAAAACCCTGTAAAAACCTGTAAGAAAGAAGCCAAAAACTTATTCATGAACATCAATTTGCATTATGTACACAAATTCAAACGTATAATACAAATTGAAGTTATTTTTTACTGAAAAAATATATTTCCTGTAAGAAAAAGCCTAAAACAAAGCCAGATAAAATAAGTTAATTTATCCTTATTTTGACTGCATTTGGCTCATAATAATAGACACCTAAAAGGCTGAAAGAAAACCCTAGTGGACACTTTTTATTCCATCTCTGACGGTATGCTACGAAAAGAAATTGCCTTCCCACAACAGCTGTTTTATTCTGTTGGCACTTAAATAATAAACACTATTAAATACATACATTAAGCAGGGCCAATAAATAGAAAATCTAAATAAATATATTAACAGTTATTTTTGTTCATTTATAATGTAGAACTACCAACAGATATAAAACAGACCACATTCAGCAACATTCATACTTCTATGCAACACATGTCACTTACCTGATCTTCATTTAAATAATTAGGCAACCCACCAATAAATATCTTATGTGGTGAGTCAGGTACCACAGTGCTAATAACACCAGCTGGTACACTAATAGTACTTTCAGACATACCCGGCATAGGTTGGTAGTCATGAGGTCTGCGAATTTTCAGTGATTGTCCTATAAATATAAATTACATAATGATTCTTTTTTAAATTCAAAAGTAAATAATACCCTTAAAATTAATTCCATCAAATGCCATTGCCTGTGTAGTTTCATCAATGGACCTAAATTCCAGAAAAGCAAAATTCTTATCCAGATTAATTTGACATGCCAATACAGGATTTCCAGCAGCTTGGGCTAATCCACTAAGATGCATTTGTTGATTAAAATATTCCATCATTTCATCTTCTGTTACACCAAATGGAATGTTGCCAACATATAATCTAAAATGAAATATACATGTAATGTAACTATTACTCAAAATTAAAAAACCTAACCTTCTAGCTTGTCTAGTAATTGTAGAACCTACAACTGGAACCGCAGCTTGTGGGGTATCAGCTACAATGTTCGCAGGAATTTGACCTGCTGCCTGCATAGCCTTGTACTGAAGAGGGGTAATATGTTCAAATCCTGGCGGTGGTACATCCCAATATAAGGAAGGCTTCCTCCTTCTGGAATGACCTTAACAAACATTAGTAAATACATATAATTCATTTAAAACTATATAATATAATACTTTTATGGCCACCTCTAGGAGAACCTGAACGGCTCCTTCGTCTACGGTCCCTTGATCGCGATCTTGAACGTCTTCTATGTTCTCTAGAGCGGGAACGTCTTCTACGATCTTTTGTGTCTCTATCTCTACTACGTTCACGTTCTTTGATATCTAAAACGATTCATTTTTTATATGGGCTAGTACACATCTGATTAAGCATAATATTAGATTATAAATCTAAACATTACCTTTTTCGTCACCCATTTTAACCATTAATTTTTCGAATATCAACCACTGTGTTAAATAGCCTAACACTTAAAAAAACACTCATATAATTAGAACGGCGACCAGAGAACTTAACTCCAAACACAAGATTTATGCCTTGATGCCTTTATGCCTTGAATTAAACTTGTCGAGCAACAGAAACTCGGAACCGCAAAATGGCGTCTTGTAAAAAAGGAAACTGTATGTCGAATGTCAAATATATTTTTGATGTTATTGATTAGAAATGTATCTCTGTAGAATTATATTAAAATACTAACAAATACTATCTTTAAAATTATATAATTAATTTTATATTTATTACAAATTCATTTAAATCAATTCATATATTTTTTAATAAAATATCTTTTTAGGAATAATTATAGTTATACAACTACTAATACTGTCTCATCAAACATTTTATAATTCTAATTTTTTTAATTTAAAAACATTTTTAATCACTTATTTTTAGTTGACTTAAATATACATATATATATATACAATGACATTATATAAATATTAACTGTATTTTTTTTATCAACAATGTGTATATAAAGTTTGTAATACAATATAGTTTTAATAAACTGATCATTGCATGAAGATATGTTTTAATACAAAATAAATTTCAGCGATGCTATTTATAGACGCACGTCAGTCGGTGTTTGATGGAAATTTTATTTCGCGACTAAAGAGATGCAATCCTGTAAGTACTAGGTACAGAATCGTACCGATCAGTCAAGAAACTTTTCGATTGGCTTCATTCGTTGAAAGTCCTTTGATAAGAACAGTTGACCGCTTACTAAATAAAGAAAGCGGTCTAGTAGGCAACGATCTCGATCGTTGGTCAGTCTATCGTGGTTGGTACGGTGTTTCGCGATTGTTTTCTGGCAGCTCGGTGCGCTTCTCGCTTGCTTTCAATTTAGTATATACGACAATGTCCTTCTTTAAAATTAAGCCTATCTGGAAGGGAAACTCCAAGCACAAAAGTAAGTGTATTCAATGTTATTCGATTGGATTTCTCTTTGGATGTATACATTGATTAGATATGAGGTAACTTGAACTTATTTGAACAGTTATGACCTCTAATCATAATAATCTTTTCAATGAAATATATACATAATAATACATAATATTATTTATTTTAAAAATATTTCCATATCTATTCATTAACATTTTTATTATTGGTGACAAATTTATTTTGTTTTAACTCTATTTTTGGCATTTTTTATTAAATATTTATTTTTATTTTTATTATTTATCTGCTCTTATGTATCATACTTTTCTATCTAAATATTTGTATATGAACTAATTGGCCAATAGATTTTTAGGTATTTTGAATCACTTTATTTTAAAAAATTATTGCAAGTTGAGTTCTGTATCCTGAATCATTACCACAAATGGATACCAAGCGATTGTTGCTTA
Organism: Rhynchophorus ferrugineus; assembly: GCF_030347505.1. Taxonomy (NCBI): domain Eukaryota; kingdom Metazoa; phylum Arthropoda; class Insecta; order Coleoptera; family Curculionidae; genus Rhynchophorus; species Rhynchophorus ferrugineus. Next base: position 37,977,670 of record NW_027472580.1, on the reverse strand, counting down.
AATATTGCTGACGTAATGTCAATGGACAATGATCTAACACGCAACTACTAATGATTTAACAGGCGGTACCATTCTGGTTTTTTGGTGAATTTTCCTTAACTCGTACGTAAATCATAGTGCGCTTTATAAAATAAAAAAAAACAACCAGTGCTTCCAAGTAAGTTTGATCTGCCTTTCACCAAGAGAATCCTTGTCGAACAATGCAAGGGCATCTTTTGTTTGCCTATCAGTAAACTTCAAATAGTTCTTCAACCTTTTAGCATAATGAGTATATTAGGTATTAAATTTATTGAATTGGAATTGAATGTTTTACTAGTAGGGAATATATTATTGGGGTAACATATGAATCTTACGCATAACCAATATTATGGCCATGTTGTGGTTTTTGCTGCTGTTGTTTATGTAGTTCCATTCTTGTGCAGTGGTTTTGATCATACTCACGTGCAGTTGCTGATGACATATAACATTTATTAATTTCCCGGTCTAAGAAAGTAACGATTTGGTTTTTGTTTTTTTCGAAAAGAAATGATTCCCAAATTTTCGTGTCTATTGACGATGTCAGTTATCTCACGCAACTTCACTTCACTGTATTTTAAAAGTATTAAATTCAGTATATCTATCAATAATAATAATTTTATCTGCCGAAGTTTTACGCATTAGACGTATTTTGTTCATTTTGCCATGATTGTACATTATATATGTTTGGATTATTCAGAATGTAACACAAATTAAAATTTTTCTGTGTAAATTTTCGTTAAAATAATTATTGATTCAGTATTATAGTATTTTAATTCTTTTTAAATTGTAATGCAATGTATAATAATAACTTTATGATCAGAAAATCATAGGCAATTAAAGTAGTAGTAATATGCTGATGCGTATTACTGTTGCTCACATTAAAAGTATATTTTTTGGTAACGTTTGATATTTAGTCTTACTAAATAAAACGTATAATTAGTAACACATCGATTGTTTTAAGTATCATGACGAAATAATATGTTGATTAATATTTAACAGATAGGAAGAAGGCTTTTTCCAATAAAACGTTTTCAATTTCGTTATTCGCGAATAAACTTGCACATTTCACAACCAATTACGATTATATCAACGGAGACGTGATCAAAATCCAAAACAAGCGAAGTGACAACAGAATAAGTAACGCTTTACCTGATTTCAGTTTGTTGAACTGATAACGCGGTTTAATAGTTGTCCTAATGACATTGACAGCATGTATACGCATCTAGGTATCGTTTAAAAAAACGCACCATAAAGTGAAAGCACAATGTTAAAATCTAGTTTACAGAAGGATTGTGACCCGAAGAAAAATAATATTATTTATTGTTTGTTTTCTATTTGTTTTGAAATGTATAAAAATTTATATTTTATTAAATTATTTCGTTATGAGGTTATGTTGTCATTGGTTTATTATTTGAAGTCGTATTGTCAGAATTTTGTTATGTGATATATCTTAAAGATAATGCATGAGCTGAAAAGTACCGGGCATAACAAACAAAATGTGTTTTTTTTGTTAAAAATTGGCTTTATTCATCAACTTTATCTCCATCAAGACCGACACAATCATTCCAGCGCCGATCTAACATGTCAATACCACATTTATAGAACGATTCGTTATGAGGTTATGTTGTCAATGGTTTATTATTTTAAGTCGTATTGTCAGCATTTTGCTATGTGATATATCTTAAAGACAACGCATGAGCTGAAAAGTCCCGGACAGAACGAAGAAAATGCGTTTTATTTGTTAAAAATTGGCTTTATTCATCAACGCTATCTCCATTAAGACCGACACAATAATTCCAGCGCCACTCTAATATGTCAATACCACATATATAGAACGATTTGTTATGAGGTTATGTTGTCAATGGTTTATTATTTTAAGTCGTATTGTCAGCATTTTGCTATGTGATATATCTTAAAGAAAACGCATGAGCTGAAAAGTCCCGGGCATAACAAAGAAAATGCTTTATTTTTTGTTAAAAATTGGTTTTATTCATCAACGTTATCTCCATCAAGACCGGCACAATCATTCCACCGCCGCTCTAACATGTCAATACCACATATATAGAACGATTCGTTATGACATTATATTGTCAATGGTTTATTATTTTAAGTCGTATTGTCAGCATTTTGCTATGTGATATATCTTAAAGAAAACTCATGAGCTGAAAAGTACCGGGCATAACAAACAAAATGTGTTATTTTTTGTTAAAAATTGGCTTTATTCATCAACGTTATCTCCATCAAGATCGGCACATTCCACCGCCGCTCTAACATGTCAATACCACATATATAGAACGATTCGTTATGACATTATATTGTCAATGGTTTATTATTTTAAGTCGTATTGTCAGCATTTTGTTATATCATATATCTTAAAGAAAACACATGAGCTCAAAAGTCCCGGGCATAACAAAGAAAATGCGTTATTTTTTTGTTAAAAATTGGCTTTATTCATCAACACTATATCCATCAAGACCTACACAATCATTCCAGCACCACTCTAATATGTCAATACCACATTTATAGAAAGATTCGTTATGAGATTATGTTGTCAATGGTTTATTATTTGAAGTCGTATTGTCAGTATTTTGTTATGTGATATATCTTAAAGATAACGCATGAGCTGAAGAGTCCCGGGCATAACAAAGAAAATGCGTTTTTTTGTTAAAAATTGGCTTTATTCACCAACGTTATCTCCATCAAGACCGATACAATTATTCCAGCGCCGCTATAACATGTCAATAACACATTTATAGAACGATTTATCTTTTGCCTCAAAATACGCTTGATACCAGTTGTCCACTCAGGTGACTATCGTTTTGATTCCGGAGTGAAGTGCAGGATCCATGTTTCATCCATTGCCACATATCGATTGCGAAAAATCCAGATTGTTATGTTTAAACATGATCAAACACTACTAAGAATCATCAACATGTTCAAATATGAGCAAACGCGGCACCCTCTTTGAAAACTCATACTTTCTCAGAGTCATATACTCCTATAATATAAAACGTTAGCTAACTAACGCAACTTTACTTTTCGATCACTCAAAATAGTTTTGTGGATTTTTTTGATGTTTTTTGGTGTTACCACCTCATTTGGACGTCTACTGCGTTGTATCATCCTTCTGGTGCATCATCAGAGTCTCTACGATCACGTTTGAAGGTAGGAAATCAACGTTTTGTTGTTGTTTCTGATGGATCCTTTAACACTTGTCAATCCATTTTTTCTTTTGATCGTTATTTTTTCCCATCTAGAAGCAGTGTAAAATTAAAACATTAAATTGTTTTTGATCGATTTGTTTTGAAAATAACAAAAGTAGTTTCACTCTTAGCACAATAACTCACAAACTTATTAGGAAAACTGAATTATTAATTCAACAATATTATGAAACTTTTCTTTGAACTTTTCTTAGTACTAACTGAAAAAGCGGTGAATACATAAATCTAGTGCCATTTATGTATTAGGCCCGGGACTTTTCAGCCAATGTGTTTTATAGGATTTAAAAAATATTTAATAACGATTTTATTATTTTTCGTTTCTTGCTTATCTGTATTTATTATTCTTGATAAATTTAATTTCTTCTTTCTGTTCTGTTTGAATTAGTTTATATTTCAGATTTCTTCTGTTCAAACGGTCTCTTACATCATCGACTAATTTATAGGCGACTTACCGTTTTTTTAATTACCTAGTCTAAAAGAGCGAAAACCTGAATATTTGACGTATGCTTTAATTGATGTAATGGTTCGATTGCTACACATTTCATGTTAATCCTCAAAAAACGAAAGCGCTGTCCATACAAATTTAATACAATTTTTGCGTTTCTAATATGTGCGGTATTTGTAATTTACCTGTTGCCTAGTGTCAGTGAATCATTTTTTAAGAGTAACATCCGTTAACTTGCGTAACATCAAAGAGCATAGCAATATCCCGTTTAATTTTAATTATTTCTTAATATGATCAGAATATATTTGGAATCTCGATTAATCAGCAATTCGAAAAGAGAAACTTCACTTACTAATTATCCCGATTATATGTCTCTTTATTTATTTTATTTATTATTAATTAATGACCCAACAGCCTATCGGACTTTTTATGGTCGGGGTTTGCAGAATTTCTTTTAATTTTTTTTACAACGCTGGCAAGGTACAGTAATCATAGACTAGATTTTAATAGTTTGTGCCTTTTTTAAAATCGTTTTTTGCTTATTTATTTCACTCTTCGATTTCACCCTTGCAGATATCTCTTCTTTAGTTTCTCTGCTATGGCTTTCATTTGCCTGTTGCTTTGTATTTTGTCTTATGTCCCATGTGTCCCAATTAAAATTCTATGAAACTATTTTATATCTACTAATATTCTATGTAATATTAACACTTGATACATAAATGAAAGTATCTATTACCTTCAATATTCGGCTAGTGCTTTGTTAAGAAGTGCATTGACTGAAGAAGCCTGAAATGAATCAGAAGTCAATACCACTAAAATTTACAGGAAAATTTTAACAATCTTTAGAATTATCTTTATTATAATAATATGCTATGTATTCACAACTATATCAATTAAGTCCTTAAGCAAGAACAATTTTTCTTCTTTTCTTTTTCTTCACCAGATATCAAATTAAATCAATATTGCGATTTCGAAAATCTAAATATCTTGTAAGCAAAGAAAACAAACGATACTTGTTATTCTCGAATTTTGTTAATATATGTTGGGATGAATTTTTCAGGTTTTTCTTTCACAGCTCTATATACCTTCCGATAAAGCTTTCTAATAACTTTTGATAGCTCTTGCTTAAACCAGAGTGAGTTAATAATATATCATATAAGAGAGGATCACCTTCTGGTCTCCAATGGCGATATCTCAGCTTCAGAGTACAAGCTTTCTATTGGAGTCGTTTGGAATATACCTAGGGCTAGCCAAGCCAGCCTATATACCTGGATGTGGACTGGATGGATGTGACTATGTAGTACAGTATTCAATTCTTGTATATGAGAAGGAGACATTGGCTCTCGTATTCGACCTTTGAGAGAATTAATGCCTTATAAATATTCAGTAGTGTAATTCTGTGGGCGTCCCAATGAAATTTGGCCAAAGATCGAAGCAGGCTACAAACTGCAGGCCGCTAAGTATCTATATTCTGATCATTTTATCCCAACTTTCTTTCTGGCAACATGGCCATACCATGTCGATGTTGATTTAGCAACGATCTAGTCATCTATACGTTTTAACCCTTTTTAAACATTTCAAAACTGTGCTATAGCTAAGCAATGCTGCTGTGATCTAAACAAGTGGTAAAAGCGCTATGTCTGGTGAGTATGCTGGGTGCAGCAGAATTTTGTCGATCTTAATTTCTATTTTATTAATTGTACAGGTGACTTTAGTAGATATCTACAGTAACAGTTTAATTCGGTTTTAGTAACTCATAATATACTACACCTACACCAGATTAATCAATGCCATTCCGTTTGGTATCCACTTTTTATTGCCGGTCATAATATGCTACCGAAATCTCTCCTGGCCAGCAAGGAAACTGCGAGGCTGAAATTGTCCGAAATGGCGTTTTGTGTCAATTTACGTGGTAGCTATATTCCCTCGTCTGGAATAGTTTTCATCGCGTGTAAATAGCTGTAAATTGTTAATTAATCAACTGCTAAGCTATCTGAAAGTTCATTGAGATTTAGAGCAGATTTTTTGTCCAGCAAGTCTTGTACTTTATTAACTTCGACCTTTTTTGGTCTTTCATTGAGATCAAAATCACCACTTTTAAATCGTTTAAACCAAAACCGGTAACTTGAGCAGGATTGCCATACGTATCTAAAAGTGTTTGGTGGACATCCACAGCAGATTCCTTCATATCAAACAATTAACTAAATATCTCAATAATACTTTAAGGAAAACTACTACTTTATGTTGATAAAAATAGAAAACATCCAGTTTAACCATTGGGATGGGTTGTTTATATTGACACTTTCATTTTCACTAATAAATATAGGTGATTAAAATACATGCCAAAATGCCAGCATAAATACAAAATACCTAATATCATTCTTATAGAACTTAAAAAAGCATTCAGAATATTTTCATTTCGGTGGTAAAGCCTTAATGTAAATTAGCAGTACAATAACACACCCTTTATAAAACGTTTTATATGAATGAAACAATGCATATAAGAATAACAATTAACCTAAAATTTATTTCATTGTTATTTGGCGGTTCTTCCAAAAAGAATTGTCAACGGTAACAAAACAACCAACTCAGACCCAATTTTGTAAAAAGAAAAGAAGGTTAATGACATTTTACTAGGATACAATTTTCTAAAATCCATTTTAATACTGCGAGAAAAAGTTCGTTAAGTAAACCGATTTACGTGATTTAAGTGTACCATTAAATATAAAACATTATCAATTTCTTTCAAAATCTAAAACAATTTTTATGAAATAACTACCCAATATATATTGTACTGTCCTTACATTGGCTTTTTGTTTGGATGGAATAATTTATTTTGACCATAAATGAAGGACTATATATGAATAATAACATCTAATTAGTGATTTGGTTACAATATGTTATTATTATTATCGAAAAATGTTGAATACATAAAAAAATCTGGAACCTTAACGCAGCGCCATATACCGGGCCAAACTGTAAACCTAAGCCATTCTTGAATCCACATAAGCAAACAAAAAATGCATCTAAATCGGTGCAACCATTTAGGTAGAGTTCAGTAACATACATGACAAATATGTAGTCATCATTACAAATAACAGTTACTTGCTAACGTTCATTTCATCACAAAAGACGATACAGTCCTTAAAGGCTAAGAACAGCTATTATTCCTGACCACTTTTAAAAAATTAATCGTTTATTTGCCAAAGGGTTAGATACAAACTGAAATCAAATGGAGAAATGTCTGCATTAAATTGTGATTACAGTAAGATCCCTTATCATTTCAATTTTTAGTGCTTTAAAAAATGGTTTGGCCAAATTCTAAGAAAAAATATAATTTATACGTAGCAGATTTACATTAGTCCACTAAAGCGTCGCTTAATTTTCGGATGTAATCCGAATTTACATTAAAATCCTCGAGATTACCAAAGTACCACAAACACATTGTGCAGTCATTTTGAAAGAAATATTAAAATCTTAAAACTTATTAAAAAAAAAACAAACATATCCGGTTAGCTAAAACAGGCAACAATGCAAATTACAGTTCTGTGATACTTAACGTTCCTTTCAAATTCCCTATAACAATATTTAATGAATAACAATAATCATGAGTATATTAAAAAGTTTTCATTATTTGGAGCTCAATGTAACTGAATGATCTTTTTAAAATTGTTGAATGGTGTGAAGCATATTCCCTAATGAAGGCTAGGTCTTTTATATGGTACAAAATAAGTTTCGACAGTTTGTTGATATTCTTCAGATGATGGAGAATCATCCCTATTAACCACAACTTTCTAAATTTTCTTTACACTTAATTAACCAAAATTTTTTAATTTAAATTTTCCTCAAATCTTCTCTTTAGATTTTTTTTCTAACTGCATTTTTTCACTTTCAACTACTTTAAACTATATCCTTGTCCTATAATTTTCTTCCAGATTTGTTTCCTTTGTATGCAAATTATCTGCTGATGGTTGAGACTTGGTTTCAACTAGTTTCTCTCTAGAGTTTCAGACGGCAAAATATAAGACATTTTAAAGGGTAAATAACATTTTTGTGAATGGAGGTATTTTGAATACTATATCAATTTAAAAGAGTAAAAGAGTGCATTAAAGTAGACACATCATAGAAATCATAAGATCCTTATTAAAAAAATTGACTTTGAAATTTGACTAAGAAACCCCCTTTTCTTATTTATATATTTTTGTAGGTATAACAATTTATTTGGTATTTTTTTGGATTTGGACACTATCACATTACATATGACCAATCTAAATTTTACTTTTGCCCTTTACAGTCCTGTTTATTTTCTCTATCTACTAGAACAATCAACACCTAAATATTATGTTTCTTATTACATTGTCTTTGCTATGTAATTGTAATTGGATATGTACAATTAACGTATAGAAAATATCGCCACTTCCTCGCAATATCTGAATGAGAATTTTCGTTAAATTTGGTTTGGTTTACATTATTACATTATATATTATATTATATTAGATATTATTACATTACTTTTACAATAAATAAAAAAGTCTAGTTAGATAGATACATCCCCACATAAACGAATTAAAATAAGATCCTAGTAGAGTTAAATAATATTTAGATAATATAACATAATAGCAGAATCATAAAAAATATATAAAAATTCTTGTTTACAATATTACCTGTACATGTGGTAGTTCTTGATCTTGTTGGTGTTTTATCTGGTTCTTATCAGCATGAACTTGAAGACACAGATTTCTTTCAGTTTACTTCACCACAAAAAATATAATACTTGTACTTCTAATAATGTAGTAATTCTGACTAAACTACTAATTCCAATATTTAACTGGTAGCCATATATTTCCTCTCGACTTTTTAAGGGAAATGATCTGTGAATATACATATAGAATGTAGTCGGTCTGAAATACAAAGAATATGTAGATGTTAGAAGTAATTACCTAGAGTTTGTCATTATTTACTTTTAAAATCCCTTTCTGCGCTGGATCAGAATCCTTCGGAAGATTTTATTTGAACCTTAAATTCTCCAAAAATAATGTCATTAAGAATAAATTTCCTTAAAATTGCATACAAAAAAAGCACATATAGCTTATCACAATATTACAATGTGAAATATGTTATCCTTCCTTTTACCTCCGGGCCCTCTAGTGATTCGGATGCTGGTTACGGTGTCTACTTAATATACGGTGTCTATTTAATATTTTTATAAAAATAAATTCTGAAAAAAAAACAGCAATAAACATTGGCTAATCCGAAAACGATAGATGCAGAAAAAAACACCTTTTTATTTAACCTTGCGAAAGGCCGTCAATAAACACGCTAATAATTTAATTTAAATAGTAATAATGATGATTTTAATAGAGGATTGCTGATCAAAATAAGCCGTACATTATTTATGGCCAATGACAATGGGAAATATTAAGAACGCAAAACGCCTCCTGAATAATTCATGAGCGTTCTCAGCCTCTTTTGTTTCGGTACCGTCGGTACCAATGGACTGTGCTCTCCTCGAAACTACGATTCGGCTGGCGCAACCTGCACGGACCGAACGACGGCCTTCACCATTGAGCGAAATTTGTTTTTTTGTCACTTCCGTGACTACCCACAGAACGGATTTCGGTTCTGTGTCGTAGCGAAACCAAAAAAAAACGTATAAATAAATTTGGCAACATGCATTTTCAGTTAATAGAAATATTAATTCATCTATCATATAGTTACCCAACAAGCAGTCGAATGTATTTACCAAAAAAAGAGGAAAAAACTATACAATTTGGATTTTTTGAAAGGAACCATAATAATTTAATTTCTTTAGCGCCGTTTACGTACAATTTGACAGTTCTTGAACAATATCTAAGTTTGAGAATGACAATTTGACAAAAGTCGTTAAAAACAGCTGTATCGGTCGGCACATATCGGCCAAAAAATGTAATTATTGATTGATTAGTGGTATCAGATTTTCTTTTATACACCGACTGTGATTTTGAACTTCATTTTAATAATATGCAGAAAAAAAGATTGAGACGAACTTGTTTAGTGTATAAGGGTATTTTTTACCTTACTTTAAATAGGTTAGTTTTATTTTAATTTGGGAAATACGTACTGATGTGACACCCGTACTCGTCTTGCTAGTGTATTAATGCAAGTACAACAGAACAGTAGTAATATATTAATTTGTCAATTAAGATTGTACTAAGCATATCTAATGTAAGATGTAATTAGTACTTTTTTTAAATTAGAAGCATGTTTCAACTACAATGCTTCCTCAAGTTCTTTACAAAATATGTGGTTGGACATGCTTTAAAATATTATGTCCTCTCATAAATTATTAAAGTAGATCTCTGTTTAGTTTCTTTTACTTTACCTGATTTCAGTGACAACCAGGTTATAAAAACTTATAACACAAATAACAGATAGAAAAAACATTGTTGGATCAAATATGGGTCACCTATTCTTCACCTGGTGAAATATAGCACATTATATTTGATGTACAAGAATACAGATATATGATATTGTTGAAGGTTTGGATTAATCAATATTTTGATTGAGAATATAAGGTCGTTTAGTAGTGAACATCAGTTCAGTGAGATCAGTTAGAAGCCGATTCTTTTCTGTTTAGTTGTCTTTCAGTTTTTCTTTCAAATCAATTTCTTTTGCAGATATAACTTTTATTCCGGGTAAAGTAAATATGTAGAATTGTCATAAAATAGTTTTTCAAAAATAGTCAACTATTTTATTAACGTTGTGTACACATATTGAAGGAACTTAAGTTTAAAATTGGAGCCCATGACTATTACTATTACTAATCTCCTAGCACAACCGTTAACTTATTCTAAACACCTATAGTATTAGAATTATAGGCATTAAAAGTCTACGTCTACGTTTGTCTCTATAGTCTCTATAGTTTGTCTCCAAAAAACCTTTTGTGGCTATCAATTTGCGATCATCAATCGTAGAATTCCTCGAGAGGTTGTACTTCCAACAACGTAGTTGCAATACCTCATAAAGTAAGTGCCAGTGCAATTCCATCGTTGCTAAAATCGTTGATTTTAAAAACGTTTTTCTGGTAACACCAGGAGTATCTAAGAAAATAATTCTGCCAGAACACTCAACTTTTGATAAATGCTCTGTGCATTGGGCCTGGTTATTCCTAACTGTTTAACCCTTTGTTGGTAAGCATCAAGCACATGTCCTCAATTAAAATTAATACTTAATTGTGAATTTCTTTTTTCAAAGGATTTCCGTCAACAACCAACTTTTTTATTTCCGTGCCAGAAAACAAAAAACATTACAATAAACACTGAAGTATTAAAAAAATATATTTATTGCAGTTAAAATGCATAGCTCAGACAGGACAGCCTATATCGGATCATCAGCTAGTATTAAATATATTGAATAAACTAGCTAATTTGACAGGCACTGTATTACCTGAGCTATTAATACTCCAAGTGAAATATAGGTTGCCAAGAGCCATAGAGAAGGATCGCCAAGATAACCTTTCGAAAGACACTGTAGCGACTACTACCATCCTTTAAACCACCACGCATTCACCTACAGCAAGTTCAAAGGTTGGCAACGCCGGTGGATTGGTACCATGCGGTTCCGGGCTATAAAAGACCACCACGACGACATACCGCTCTCTTTTATTTTCTCTACCACCTTGTAACAGTACCACTTCCACATCGCTACCGTACATCCTCTATCTAACCTAATATCCTGTCAATTCTCCCATCGACCACATGTATCATTCAATAATGAAATAAACAAGTATTTGTTCAATCAGTGTTTTTAGTACTTGTGCAAATTCCTTCCACAAATATTAGTGAGTGTTCGGACAAACAATCGCATCGACAGTCACACATTTCGACAAACCGACCAGACGAACATCCCTATAACACGATTTCTTCTCTTCCACATGTCCCATTTTACGAACAATAAAAAGCTTCTACAACGTCTACACTTTGTTTTCCTATATTACTGGCCCAAATACTTCAGAAACAGGAGATCCACGAGTATCCATCTATGTCAATACTTTCTTTAGTCATAAGGTTCTGCAATGTGGACTACATCATAAAGTTAGAAGCACAGAATGCTATAAGCCCCACTGTCTGTATTGCTATCATCAGCGAACATCAGATAGATTAAAAAGTGAATGTAATTTATCAAGGACATGTTGGGTAACAGTACTGGAAGTAATGTTTGGTAATTTTAGATAAGATTTTTAGGTATATTTCATTTATACGAGTATTTAAGTCGAATAAAACATGTTATTTAAATAAACATACTTTGTATTGTATATGTAAAGATTTATATTATTATTTTTTAAATCTGCAATATCATAGTATAACTTCGGTTAACAAAGAACAATATTAAATTGCATAATCTAATAATTCTCCCAAAATAATGCTAGTAAATAATATGTATAGATATGTTTATTTATAATTATTTTTTTATAAAAAGATGCAAATAGATGAGCTTGACTATATTGCCTATCTGATTAGCATCCATTTCATTTTTCTGTTAATATTTCAGTCCACATCACTTTTTTACGCTATCATCTTATTATAGATAAGAATCGATCCACATTTACTGTATTTATTTTTCATTATTAATTATAATACGATGATAATTAGTTTTCGATAATGTAGCTGTTTGTTCGAAAGAAATTGGAATGCTCTAAATATTTCTAACATTAAAATCATTGTAAACGTTACGACATTTTTGTGCGGCCAAACTCAAAACGATTCTTTAGGTTCACCTAGCATCTGACCTGAGCCTTCATAAACCTATGCTTTCTATTGTTCGTCCGTCAGATTACAATTATTACTTTTAACAAATCTCTGAATTTTGTTATCGGCTAAGTCTCACCATAATTTTGAATAACTATTATGTAAGTTGGTACCTAGTAGATGACTTCCACCATATGAATGTTATACCAATTATAACCTTATTGAATATATATGCCATGTATTATACTTTATCACCTAAAAAGCATCCTATATGCCGTTACCGCATTATCATCTTACTGCCTATTTTTTACATCTCTATATTTTTGAGGCACTGTAATATTGGAAAATAAATTATGTTACTTCTTATCATTATATGTATCAGATGCATGTAGTTTTGGGATTTATTAAACTTCAAAAGACATCAGAAAGATAACAGACAGGCAACGAATATAAATAATATATAAACATACAGTTTAATTCGAGTTTTTCTGGTTTATTATGCTGCACTTAAAAACTCTAGTTCGGTAGATTGTATTCGTCATAACATCATAATTCTACGAACATTTCTGTAGTGATAACTGATGACAAATTAAACATTTTGTTTCGTTTAGTGCAGACAGACTAATATAGATAAAATAGTTATTCTTTTTAATAGCCTTTTGATAATGTTAATGTAATTTTTATAATATCTTAGTTATGTTTAAAAATATTAATTCTGACAAGAAGAGGCAGCCTGTATAAACCCGAGTTTAAGATTAAATAAATTTGTAACGCTATTAACACAAATATAAAGTTATTCAATAAGGGCGGATCGATGTTGAAATGGAAAGAAACAGGATGCGAAAGACTTTTTGGTTTCCATGAAATATATGGAAAATAATATTGTTCAAATATCCGCCACTCTTTCTCAATCACTCGGCCTCTTAGATCCGGTCAAATTTGAGCAATTTGAGCAGTCATGACACTGCCAGTCTAAAACCCGTATCAAATAACAACTTTTATGGAGTATCTCTTGTAATTGGCATAGTTTTGTATAAGACAATTATGCTCGTTAACATTGCTATTGAGGTCTTAACGAATACTTATTTTGATCCTAAATTTTAATCATTGTATTATTGTAATTTTCCATTGTGTGTTGATATAAGTAGCTGAATAATAAACAAAAGAAAATGCTCTGAATTGAAGAACCCAATAAAACATATATTAGTCAGTTAGTTTCAAGAAGGGAGAAGTACTTAGAAAGTCTAGCTTTTTGATTATGGTTTAGATATAAGTTAATTAATCATTTTTTTCTATCTAAAAATAGATAGATGAATTAATTATATCTCAAAATCAATGGGTCTAGAATTTGACCGCAGCAGCAATTTCGTGAAATATTAAAAAAAATATTGTAGTAGTAAAAATAAATGTCAAATACGGATTGTACGAGTAACGCTTTCAATATTCAGAAAGTGACTTATTTGTGCTAATTATTGAGAAATTGCATTGTTATGTTGGAGAGTGGTATGGCTAAAGGTTTATGCATTATTGAATTTATGTTCCACTAATATACAACTACACGGCATGCTTCTAATTAGTGTTGGGAACTATCGACTGAAAATAGACCAGACAGTCGATAGTCGCAAAAAGGTCGAAATAGTCGATAGTTTTTTGACCAGCGACTGAAAATAGTTATTGCTATACATATAATGCACGGTTCGACTGTTATTCCAATCGTGATGTCAGACAAATGATGTACGAATTATTTCCTGTATAAATTGTGAGAGAGGAAAGGACGGAGATAATTGCTTGGAGAAGTTTATTTTAAATGCGCTTTTTTTTCCGAGACGGAGATGTACGTGTACCTTCTCGTACTAACTTTAAAAAAGAAAAGAAATTAAATAATTACTCAATAATATTACCATGAAATGAATGAATAGTTTCATTTTAAAGGAAATATAATTACTTTTATATTTGAATGTTCTGTGGATCTGTAAAAATGAATGGAATAATAACCCCACAAATATTTTATAGTATTTTAATAATCTGTTAATTGCTAATTTTAAATAACATACTATAATAAATATAGATAATACAATAGAACTTACACAAAATCTAAAAACTATAACCATAAATATTAAATAAAAATTAAACATATACCTAATCATAGAAAAAAACACTAATCCATTACAATTGAAAATCATCGAACAATAACTACCTTTACAGAGTACTACCTACAGACAAAACAGTCACAGTTACAATAATAACTACCTACAGAGCCTTTTTAAATAAAATAAATGTTTAATTTATTGTTGAATGGAAATATATTTTAATCGCTATTCAAAAATATAATCATGTTCAGCTTTTCTCCCGTGATACCATTTCTTCGATTGTTAAAAATTTGGCCAGATTTTGAAAGAACTCGGGAATAGATGTTGCGGATATAGCAGAATATTTTAAATGTAACTGATATAATTCAAATAATATCATTTTATAAGCTTGCCAAAAATCTAATGGGTTTTCTAAGCGCCCAATTAGTGGCATTTCCAAATACTGCTTAATTTGTAAAGTTGTTGTAGTACCTGGTTTAATTATTGCTTTCATTCTAGCTAGTTTTTTTTTATTAAAATGTCTTCAGATGTAATATATTCTTCGTCAGTATTTGTGTCCTGAATTTCGAGTTGCAGTACTGTATTTATATTTTTGGGAGTTCGCGGAATGCATCATTGTACTGAAAAGTTATAAAATAATACAAATAGATTGTAAAAAAGATGTCTCTGTCTTACCCTCTGATAAAATAAATCTTAACCAAAAAGTTTCCCGACAAACATTATTTTCTTGTATTTTTTAATAGCCAAGAAAATAAATTGTTGAATATTAAAGAAAACCTATTCTTCCTATTGGAAAATTTATTTATTAGAAGTATTTAGTATAAATAATGAATATAGCTTTTTATCGTAATGTAAATTCAGCTTTTAAGATTTTAGGAAAAAAGTTTTGACAATCAAAAGATTTAAATAAAAATCGACACAGTTTAAATCAAAACGAAAAAGTCAATCAAAAAAAATGACCTAATATTTCCATAAAGACAGTTAAACTTTACTATTTTTCATTCACAATTTTAATCTTTTTACTGTATTACACTATTAATATTGAAAAATATCGTTTCAAAATGCTGCTATCTTAATATATTATATACAAGCAAACTACCAAAAAAATCATAAAAAATTATTTATATTACATATAAATCTATGTAAGCGTAAATTTAGCAAATTTTTCTCAAGGTCTCGGCTAAGACGACAGAGACAGAATGTTAAAAATGAGTCAAATGGAACTAGTAGAACTAAAAATAGTAACTAAAAGTATACGACTGAAACAGTCAATAGTAAATAGTAATAAAATCAGTCGGACCGGAAATAGCGACTGAAAAGTCACTAGCAAAAAGTAGTAAAATCAGTCGAACCAAAAATAGTTACTGAAACAGTTGATAGTAAAAAGTAGTCAATTACTAAACAGTCGATATTCAACTTCAGTCGAAAGTTCCCAACGGTACTTCTAATCTTACTGCAACACGCCCATTATCTTTAAACATTCTTGAAGTTTCTTGTTATGTGAAAAAGTGTGTATAAATATAGTAAATATTATAAAAAATAGTAGTACTTAATTTAACGATAGCCATATCCAAAAGTCTAATAACCGATAAATGAATGATGCCGCGTTGTTGAACTAATTGGTATCACCGTTTTTATTTGAATCGATTTTTATATGTTTTTTCTGCTTTTACAAATATGCCTTCTATAACCGACTACATTTTATAAGGTTTGCTTTTGTATTTTGTATAATACATCGGTTAAATATCGGCAAGCCAGTCATCTGAATTTTTTCTTTTATTTCATTAAAACATTCTTTCTCAAACAAACGTTCTCAAGATTTTCAGATTGATTTCGTCCCTTATATTTATGTCAATGTTTTTGTCAGTCTTTAGATAATTGTTATATTAAATTTCTGAAATGGTTCTCTAATTTTGATCGATCTAACACTATCTCATCAAAATGGTTTTCTGAATTTAAAGAATGATATTGGACGAAGAATTATATGAGATTTTTTTTAATGAAAAAATCGCGAGGAACTGACGAATTAGAAATCGTCTTACCGTGATGATAAAACTAATTCTTATCTGCCCCTAATGACTGCCCCTAGATGAATAGCTTCAACTCCAGGCCGCGTAACTAAACAGTATTCTTTGTGGAGAAATACGGGTTTTACGCTTTATTATTTATTGATCAGAGTAATTTAGTTATACTGAATAATGTTAATGTAGTAATGTTGAAGCTTTATTAAAAAAGCCGGTACAGTCTATATTAAGATAGCCGCTACTTTCCCCCATCTTTCAGGTAATTTACGAAATCCATCTCCTAAGAACGATGTATCTTATGAGGCTATCCATGAATCGATCCATCTTTAAGTATCTTCATATAAAGTGAAGCGCTGCACAGACAGGTCATGATTTATATGTCGAAACAAGTAGTAATCAGAAGGAGCATAGCCTGGAAAATACTTCGGGTGTGTAGCACTTCCTATTTTAATTTTTCGAAGTACGTTTTCAATGATTTTACAAAATGTGGTCGAGCGTTGTCAGGCTGAAGAATAACATTGTTGTATCTTTACTCGTATTTCGGTCGTCCCCATGGATGTTTCGTCGAGTATAACCTTTAAATCCTTGTCTTTTTTAGCTGTCCAGAATGCTCTTTGCCTTCGGTGTTAAAATTATCATTTTTAAAATGACTAAATCAGTATTCACATATTGAAATCGATGGAGCATGGTCGGTATAAGCTTTACACAGCCTTGACTTGATGACCTTCAGTCACCTTTTTCTTCAAATTGAAGTAAAATGTAAAACTTCCCACAAATGCAATTTACTCGGTGCAAATTCAAAAATTTTCAACGCACTGCAAGATTTTATTGTTCACACTTCGGCAAAATGACATATTGAAAAATGAAGCTGTAAACGAGACTTCAAGATAACGTTGGTTACAAGTGTATACGATACGCTTAATACACAGTAACACCATCTGTTAGAAATGATTTAAAATTAATTTATACGCCTGATATTATAAATCTGTAAATAATAGATTGACTGTATATTATTCACAGTAGTGTAAGTTCAGCTCTAAGCTTTCAATATATAACAGTTCGTAAAATTTTATGATTTCTATCTAAGTAACTTATGAACTAACTGTATACTAAACCTCCATCACTTTCAAGTCAATCTATACAATTGTAAATATTTATTCCGTTGACATTTTAATTATATCTTATTGGAAGAATCAATGATTAACCTAAGAACGAGAAATACCCAATCGATATATATTATTGGTACTAGCTAATCACGACCATATTTGTTATGTTATGGCCCTGTAGATTACCAAGAAGAAACATTATTCAATAAACGTTCTTACATGATAATAATTACTATGGCTAACTATGACAAATCATAAACCGACGTAGAATTTTCCGTTTCCGTTGAAACAAAAGTATATAAAAACATTCTTCTGTTTAAATTACAATGCCAGTCCATCTACTAATTTTCGAGTTTGCCCTCATGGACGTAGTGAAGCTGAATTTTTATATATAAACATTTCAATCAAATACATTTTTTTTGTTACTTGATGTAAGCCAATTTTAATTCAAACGGTGATGCTTGGAAGAAGTTTATGTGTACTACCTATATATGTCACCAGATCTCTGCAGAATAAAGAAAACACACAAAAATGAATAAATAATTCAAGTGGTAGGTTTGGCCAACGTCAAAAATCTCCGACGTGTTATTTTAAGCTACAGTGCATTCAACTTACCTAGAAAACAGTGATATGTTTATTATTCCGTAATTAAAAATAAAACGATTGCAAAAAAAGAACGGATTTCAATTTAAATTAATTTATGTAAAATATAGGCTTGCGCCACGACTAACTACAGGGATTTTGTATGTAAAATGTTATGCCAGCCAAACAACACATTTAAATTAATACCTTTAGAGTGGTTTAGTGTATATAAAATTCAGGATGTTAAGTAGACACATATTATAGATGTAAAAAAGATCACGAGAATATACCGAGTACCGAGAATATATGGAGAAAATATTAACATAAATAGCATGAATAACATAAATATACATAATACATAATACCTTAATATAATACATGAATTAACATAATAGCACAAATATTAAGAAATTTTAATATAATATTACATTTGGGATAATGACAGTATTTACAAACTCAAAAATATTGTGTTTATCTAATGAAATCGGATTAATGGATTTATAAAATGCATTTATTTTCATATTTAGGTTCAGATTAGTAATTTATTCTGCAGAAATTCGCCATGATAAGTTGAACATAATTACGTAATTTTTAAGTGATGTAACAGGTCAATTGAAAAGTCCACGGCCTGACACATAGATGGCGCTATTAGAATTAAATATGTTTTTTAGTTAGCCCTAACCCTCAAAAGATTTGTGTATAAATTTGTCAGCTGTCGGATCATTAGTTTGTGAATTATAGCATTTTGTGTGAAGCAACTTCTGTTATTGCGAAAAAAAATGGATAAAAAGGAGTTTCGCGTATTCATAAAATATTGCTTTTTGAAGGAAAAAAAATACAGTTGAAGCAAAAATTTGGCTTGATGCCGAGTTTCCGGACACTGTCCTAGGAAAATCAACCATCAGGGATTGATATGCTAAGTTTAGACGTGGTGAAATGAGCACCGAAGACGGTAAACGCAGTGGACGCCCAAAGGATGTTGTTATGGACTAAAACATTTAAAAAATCCAGTAAATGATTTTGAATTACCGTAAATTGAAATTGAATGAAATAGCAGACACTCTAAGGATATCAACTGAACGTGTACATCATATCATTCCCGAATATTTGGGTATGAAAAAGCTCTGTGCAAAGTGGGTGCCGCGCGAGCTCACATGTGACCAAAAACAACGACGAGTTGATGATTCGGAGCAGTATTTGAAGATGATCAAGCGTAATAAACCCGAGTCGTTTTTGAAACATGGCTCCATCATTTCACTTCGAAAACGCAACAGTCAGCAGGCAAGGTTATAGCGTCTGTATTCTGGGATGCGCATGGAATAATTTTCATTGACTACGTTGAGAAAGGAAGGACCATCAATTGCGACTATTACATAGCGTTATTGGACCGTTTGAAGGATGAAATATCCGAAAACGGCCGAAAAACGAATGAAACTGAAGAAAAAGAAAGTACTGCTTCACCAAGACAATGCACCGTGTCACAAAACGATGGCAAAAATCCATGAATTGGGCTTCGAATTTCTTCCTCATCCGCCGTATTCACCAGATCTGACTTCTGCCGACTATTTCCTGTTCTCAGATCTCAAAAGTATGCTCGCTGGGAAGAAATTTTCGTCGAATGAAGAGGTGATCGCCGAAACTGAGGCTTATTTTGAAGCAAATCGTACTACAAAAATGATATTGAAAAGTTTGAGGGTCGTTATAATCAGTGTATCACCCTTGAAGGGAATTATGTGGAATTAAAAAAACTAATTTTGCAAAAAAGTGTGTTTTACTACAGTAGACTTATCAATTGCATTGTTATGCTCTTAGAATATCTATAATGATATATGTTATAAATTTACTACTCTGGTGACCAAAAATCAAATGCCCTTGGATCAGAAAATATTAGTGAATCATTAAATACGTTTTTGGTTACATTTTAGAGTCTCCTTTTCACCGACTAGGGTTTATCTCGATTAGTTCTACTGCTTAACGTTCGGTCCGAACCACTGTCTTCCCCATTAAGCCTATCGACTGGCGAGTGACCAACTTGAGGATCCTTGTCTTACCCAGCCTGGTTATAAATGAGATTATTTTCCTTGTCAGAATTTACACTTCCGTCTTTTGGACAATAACAAATATAAATTTACGACCCATGTTCCACCAGGATTCGAACCCGTGACTATCGCAACAGTAGGACAGTTCTGTCGTCATGACCACTTCGTCAATCAAGCTGGCTATTAAATACGTTTCTTGCAAAAATGTAGTTTTGGTCATCTTTTCTATATTTGGAAAAAATGTACATTTTTCTTATCGATTTTATAGATATATATATCGATATTTTTTCAACAATCTGCGGATGTAAACGTCATTTTGCTGTGTATAAACATTTCGTTTTAAATTATCTGCATTTGCACAAGATCACACACCGCTTATACGCAGAAATCAGAATTAATGCGCAATATAAATTATTTTTGGTGTTTTCGAGCTCAATTTCATTGTTTACCTACTCTATACTGACGTCATATTAGACGCGAATTTTAAGTCTAAAAATAGAAAAGAGCGTTTTCTTTGGTTCACTGAAAATCTTGAGTTTCTACAGAAATAATATAAGAATAATATGTAAATGTATAATAAATAATATTTGATGAAATAATAGAAAATATATTAAAATATTATATAGTGGTTTTTGAAAATTAGTTATAATCTCAATTAAAACAAGAAAAATCTAGTTGGAACCTTGGAAGTATGACTGAGTGTAAAATCCGACAAGGAATAAAATGGGAGTGGGTAAGACCAGATATCCATATAAACAATAGCTGACAAAAAGAAGGCAGATCAAAAAATTAACAAAAGAAAGCTGTAATTTATATTTCGAAGCTGTCGGGCTAAGATTTACAATTCTATTATTTATCTTTAAGCTTTTATGTAGCAATGTTTTAATAGTTTTTGCGAATGCACATAATTTTAAAGCAATATTTGATATTATCCGTACATTAATTACTCTACCCACTTTTATTGATCTGAAAGTGAATCTAGCCAAAGCCGATTATACAAATGGATATTATTAGATATTCCCACGAATCCTTTTCACTTCAAAAAAGTATTTATCGAGAAAAAAACGTATGTCCCGTTTTTTTTTTCTTAAAGTGGCGACACCATGTCAAAGCAACAACGTTTTAGCCAAGTCGTTCTGCATCGATCTGATCATGTGAAACCTAGAAAGCGGTATATCTGATGAGTAAGCTGGATGAGTCAGAGCTTCCCAATCTGGTCTTTGCTGATATTTTTTGAAATAATACGTCGTTCAGTTTATTTAATTAACATATGTAGACATCTACAGTAACGGTTTTAACGGGTGATTTCTTTCGGTTTTAGCAGCTTGTGACAGCTTATCGGTGGATACGAGATGACAACTTATCACTAGATGCACGGAATATTTATTGTCATAAATATTCCGACTCGATGACGATGTATATAGCGCTCCTGGTCAAACCGATGGTTATTTGCGCTAGGTATTGTTGTGCTAGGTATATCTACCATTCATCGCTACCTACAGTAAGCCACAGAAAACTCTAAAGTCGCCAAGTATGGTAGCCATTTTTTAATTCTGTAACTTTCCCATCTCATGCAAAACTTTCAAAAATAATTAATTCATATACTGCTAAGCTGTCTGAAATTTATTTCAGAGTGTGACCTAACTTTTTATTCAATAAGTCTTGCAATTCGTTGTTTTCGAACTTTTTTGCCACTGATGTCACCGTTTTTAAATTATTGGAACCTAAACGGACAACTGGTATATGAACGAGCAGCATCGCAATAAAACTTCCAATGGGTTTAATGAGTAAATAGATTTATTCAAATCAAACAATTGAATGAATGTGGAAAATTCAATTTTGAACGATTTGCTTATGTGTATTACTGCATATCTCAATATTACTAGATGAAAAACTAAACTAAATGGCTATTATATATAGAGAATAGTCAAAGCCGTCGAATTTAACAGCTAATCTGGGTTCTTTAATAGTTGTTTACGTCATTGTTTCGTATTTTCATTTCGTAGATGATACTCATCAAAATACCAGGAAGCACCTAATATTTGAAATTTTCTCCATTTATAACTGTTCCTGTTATTAACTGTCCACTGTTCTTTTAATACTTTACCGTAATGCAAATATGTATAAATTTAGAGTAATATAATTGAATAAAAGTAATGACCTTGACCCAATCGTATCAGGTCAAAAGTGAAAATAGCGTAGAACTGCGTTAAAAAATGGATTAATGCGTATCTTCCACGGTCAAAACGTGTTACGGCAGTCGGCAGATAAGCTCGATACTACGTTCTTCTAATCTCTATGTTTTCATTTGCATAATTCGTGATTTTGTTATTGCGCAGTTGGACTATTCGGTGTGGTTTTGTTCCAATGTGTATTTCATAATTGTTATCATTTTAATTGTTTCAGCAACGAGACATCAGTGTTTTTTCGTAGACGTTTGTCTCTTGTAAGGTTATTTTTACCATTTCAACACTATTTATGTAAATTATATTAAAGTACGTCACTTAAATTCGTCTCAGTTTAACGATAAACACTACATTTACTAACAAGAAGGTTATGCTTTATAAAAACAAAAATATATTGTCGGATTAATATACAAAATGTTGCATACTGTATTTAAATATTGACGATATATCTCTAGAAATGCCTTACTCTTGTAAAAATGCCTACATTATATCCAATTAAACATAATAAGTATTAAATTAACGTAATTGTAAAAATTATAAAATTATATATTACGACTTAATCGATAACATTTGCATTCTTTAAGTCAATTATAATCGAGGTGTATGAGCAATTTAGCTGGGCTGATGTAACTGCTCGTGAAAATGGCGTTTTCTTTGAAGGTAGCGACTGCGGATTGCTAGAAATCGAGCGACGGCGAAAGAGTGGAACCGGCACGACAGTACTTCGGGATGTTGCATCAGAAACTCGACAAATTACAGGCCTTAGATGTATGACCATTCGAAGCGGCAACAAGGTCCGCAGCCTCTTCAGATTTGTTGGCTAAAAATATAAAATACTATTTTCGTTGATATGCTTCTATAAAATAGTTTCTCATTAGGTGCTCGCATGTATTTTCATAACTATCGGCGAAAAAGTGAAATACCAATTTAAATAAACGTTAAACAATGTAACTTAGTTAAATTCAATAGTTTTGACATTTATCGACATAAATATCATTTTTTCATTAAGTTATCTAGCATTTTCGACATTCATTACCATAACGTAATATATAGAGTGTTAACTTAATACATATAATTTCAGAATTATTTTGCGTGGTCTTAGCAGGAAGGCGCTGTGAACGTAATTTCGCTGCATTTCATTAGTTTAAATTACCATTACAGGCACCTGTAAAGAAAATATTTTATTGGGTATACAGGAAGGCATTTCGTTGGTTGAGGATTTCATACATATCACGTGACTAATCTCTGACGTCATATTTTACTGACCAATTAAATTTGAAATAAAGCCTAAATGTAATTTCTCAAAATAATTTATTAAAATATAATTCTATTAAAGTTTCTCTCTTTTTGTCCCTTCATACTGAAAGCAAAGTAACACAAAAATGTACTGAGGCGGGTTATAATTATTTTCGCAATGTTATTATTAAAATTGTTGAATGGATAATTAAAACGGTTAATTTCATATGATATATGAGAGTCAGTCAGAATAGAGTAAACATGCCAAAATGTAGTATTTTAAACAGAAAAAGAAAACAGCAACAAAAAATTAAAATGTATGATATATATCAAAATTACTGCTGTGCTCTTATTATTGCGAAATTCGAGGGGTTAGAGACAGCTTAAGGATTTACTAACAATATAATAAAACAATTATTAGATACTATCTGGTCTAGAAAATCAGGCTCATCTTGTTGGTCTAAAAAATTCTGTTATTTAATTTTGTTAATGTATTTTTTTAACATCCTTGTTGAAAAAGCAAATAAAATAATCCCACCTATCTCGGTTTAAGAGCCTTATGTCAAAATATTAAATATAAGTAGTGTTGGGAACTATCGACTGAAATCGACTATCGACTGTTTAATAATTGACTACTTTTTACAATCGACTGTTTCAGTCGCTATTTTTGGTTCGACTGATTGACTGTTTCGACTGTTTTAAATCGATAGTTCCCAACGCTAGTTATAAGTATCTCAACCGATATACATTTGTTTCAAGTAAATGAACCCCTTCAAAATAATTAAGTTTTTAATTGATGGCACTTAATAAACAAGTTTTTAAAGGGCAACAAAAACATATAACATATATATAACATATATTTCATATATTGTAATCACATTTACCTTCCATGTAATTTTGTCACCTCATTTGGACACATCTTGGGTTTAAAGTATGGATAATATTTTCATGATTTCTTCTGTTGTATTGCTGTAAATAATAATATATATGAACACAAATGCTTTATATAAACAATTGTATACGTACCAGGTAAAAACAATGCTAAGTCACACAAATCCTTAATCTTGCTAACTTGGAGTGTTTCTGCCAAGGAAAACTACGTCTGGTTTTTATTTCCGCACATATACTGGATACACAACACTTTTGAGAATAAAGATACATTAAAATCGAATAATAATGATTATATTTAAGACACAAGGATGCTGATCGTACTTTATATCAGACACACAAAAATGGCGTCGTAAACAAACTGAAACAAATAATCGCATTATAGAAATGAATCAATCAAATGCCTTCGTAGGCCAATTCAAACGAACCAATCAAAAAAGTGGTCTCAGAGCCGCCATTGAATGGATCATGGACCAAAACCTTTCCTCGGTTTCGCCTATTTAAGGTAAACCTCTATGTTTACTCTATGCTCAAAAACAATCAAAGACCAAATCGAATTGGTGTTCCTAATGGAATGAGCGAATAAGTGAAATTTTGTCTGCAAAAAACGTTCATGTCAACGAAATGATTTTATAGATTCAAAATAAGATTGTCGCTTGTTCCCGTGTCCGAAATCCATCAAATCTACTTATTTACGCGTCAAATAAACTAGCAATGTTGTGTATCAGAAAACGCATTACAATAAACACTATGGTTTTGAAATAAATTTTAAAACTATTTATTCTAATTCTAATTGAATACTCATAGCTTAACACGTCATCTGTCGTGTCAGGTAGTCAATAATAACAATGAAATTGGTTACTATACGATTGGACTGAATATCGTGGTTTCATTACTTACGATTCAAAAAGGCTTTGAATGGTGTATTGTGATTGGCGATGAAATTTTGATCAGAAAAAAATTATGGTTTAGTCCACGACAGTCATTCTACATTGACACCGAAATAGTCACACCCATAAAATCATATACATCGATGCAGAAGCGAAGTATTTATGATTACAATATCTTACTGTGTATAAGGTAAAATTAGCAAAGTGTAGTTTATTACGAGCTCCTAAAATCACATCAAACTGTTACTCTAGATGTCTACCAAGTTAAATTGAAAAAAATTTGAAGGTCGTATTAAACACTTAGCGTAATCACCAGACGTAGCATCATTAGATAACTTGTAGAGATGTCCTGGTTGGCACACGGTTTAGAAATCTATATCGTTTTTTCGACATGTTATCGCCATGTTGCTAGAAATATTGGAAGAAGTCATAGAAAATGATGAAAAGTATTTTGATTAATATATATTGTATTAATTTTTCTCAATAAATGCCTTTTAAAAGTGAAAAAATGAACAGAGTACATGCAAACACCTAATAATACAGCACTTGTCAAGACTGACGAGCGACTGCCCAATAAACTTTCCCCAAGGGAGCAGAAACGATAGAAAGCTATTTGATAACGGTACAGAATCATATTTCCTTTTTGGAATGCATCACCCTAATACGTGCAAAGGTGGGCGTCTAAAATTATCTACAACGCAATATACCAGATATAAATATCTTTTATTTCTTTCATGATTACTTGTATCATTAATTTTTTATAAAGTTTAATCAAAATATTAAAAATATTTGGAAAAATCAAATTATTTCAATGTGGATTTAATAAAATCAACTTTTAACTGTCAAAATTGTCTAATATTGTGCACCAAAACGCTTGATCATTTTTATGTTGTCATTTATGAAATTATGTAAACATTTCCAGTATTAAACTTCATAGAAGTATTTTTAGTTGCCTATAGACAATCATGTAGAACCGACGTTTTTAAAAATACAAATACTTCAACATAGGATTCAGCAAATCAACTAAAGATTAGATTTATCTAATATAATTTAACAGTAAATATATATTTTTTCTTTTACCATATTAATTATTTACCACGAAATTAAATGTGGAATATGTAACTAATTTATTGTTTTGTTTTTGTTGCAGAATTATCGGAAGAAGCACACCAGAATGGAACGGAAATAATCATAGAACCAGAAGCCGATATAGTAGAGGCAGACACCGACGTCGTTACGTTTAAATTAAAATATTTAGGTATTTATCCGTATGTACCGTTGCTCCGACTCATTTACGACCGGTGACATATCGAGAATAGTTCCAAATTTAATGGCGTCTCTTATATTTATTTCTTTACCGTTGCGAGTTGCTGTAAACACAAACGTGATTAGGAAATTCCGTAAAACAGCGGGTTATTTATACAGGCGGTTCGCAGAAAGACAAGGTTTTGCAATCAGATCCTTGTTTTTGTTTAAAATCTATGCAAATAATATATTTCGTTAATAATATTGTAATGAGATATGCAAATTTCCATCGTGAGCGACGCCCGGCTTTGTTATTAAAAATTAATTGATCTATAATGATTCAAATCACGTTGGCCAATTAAGAATGATTAATTGCAGCAAATACTATAAGATGCAAAATTATATACAAGCAATGGGAATTAATTTTGAGGGCTTTGCAATAAATAATTAAGCTATAAGTCATTGGTCAGTTCTGTCACCATATCACGTGAAGACTTTGTGGTTAGAACTTCGTTTTTTATTGTGTGTCATTTTGTTAATGTGTAAATAACGTCAATTATCAGTTTTTTAAATTTATTCGAAGAAAACTAGAAACTACGCAATCAATAAAAAAGTGTATAATTGCTATTGATCGATTATGAAATATTTAATCAATATATAGTTTATCCCATAAAACTGCCACGTTATTAAACTTTATGATGTCAGTACTTTGCAACGTTGCAGTATTAACTTATTATCAGTAATGTTTTGAAGATTTTTATAGACATTTGACAACAAAGTCGACCAGTGCCAACACAAATCGAATTTTATAGACTGGTTTGGTTTTGTGTCTTTTTAAGTAGAGTAAAATAAGAAGGCAAAATAAAATTTAAAGCTTCCAGTTTAAAACGAATTTTGCATTATTAACGGAGCAGTTTGTTGTATCTACCAACCGAAGGATCGATTTCACCACAGAGGTCTGTGAGAAATTTGTTCTTTCATTCGACAGACATGTCCAACCAAACTAATCTGCCTGTAATCTGCATGTCTGAATTAATATCTATTCTAATACGATTCGGAAATAAACATCTACAATTTGCCTTAAATATCGTATTTGGAACACATAAAGCTTACAAATACCAGATTGCAACAATCTCCAAGTCTCGGAGTCACACAGAAGAATTGGAAACATAATTCAATTATATTAAATGTCATATTTTTTTCTTCCAAAGGTCTTCATCCTACGGAAGCAAAACCTTCTGCAGCTTTGTTGATTCGGCTTATCAGTTCAGCGGTAGATATCACTTTCTTTTTCTGTATCACTGATTCGAAATACTCGAAATTTGCATGCAATTGGTCTAAATAGTTAGATTCTTGATTTAACCATTAAAATTTACAATAGCAGGCGATTCGTCAGTTGTCAATATTTTGGTCTTTTCTCTATTACTTCTCAAGCCATATGGCTTTGCAATGCGAACTATCTCATGAAGAATTGTAGTTTTAACAAAGTTAATTATCTTAATTTTTCAGTATTAAAAGTAGTAAGGACAATTATCGCTTTTTCTGTAATCCCTGTACTCTTTTCGATTGCCAAACTTGTGTGAGCAGCACCTAACAGCGTTGACCACTGTTTCCCCATGAAAACATTGAAACATACTTGAAACTAATTATATTTGACCAAAAAAATGGCACCCTACTATAAACCGTTAGTTTTGACGGTAGCATTGGTATTAAGCGAAGCGTGAATCATATGTTTATCTATATATTCACGAGATCTAACCATCTTTCTTGTTCGACTCTTAAAAAATCCTAATTAAAAGATCCCAAGTGGATGGTTTCAACGGTAAATTTGAAGAATGGTATGATATAACATCAAGCAAGAAAGCAATTTTGGTATTGTTTTCATAAAATAGAAATAAATAATAAATGGATACAAAATAAACTTTAAGCAATTAGATATTGGCTTGAGGAAAAGTAATTTTGATTTTTATCAAGTTTTTCGACGGGAATTCATAACTTTTGAGATTTATGAGTTGAAAACTGAATCAAGTGATTTCAACAAGCCTGTTTTGAAAATAACTAAGAAATATAAAAGTCTTTGTGGAGATTGAAACAAATACTTGTCGGATGGAACAATGTCCAGACCATATAGTAGATGCATCAAAACTTTCCAGGTAATCTCCCTAACGAGTTACTATAATATACATGGTGGTCTGGTATAGCGTTCTTGTAAAGTTAAGGTTATAATTATTGATGATATTGACTGGGGTGGCTATTTATATTTTGAGTCTTATTATGAAAATATAGTAATTTATTAACGAAAATGGTTTTATTGTTTATTCCATGATGATGATTCCATTCCACGAAGTACTCTCCATAATGATCAACACCCTTTTGTTTGTGCTTGAACCAATCTTTGTGACTCTTGTCGGATTAAGGTATCTCCGATACATGGTTTTTGAATGCATCAAAAGATTTTCCAAGGGCCAAAAAACGTTGGCTATGCAATTTATTTTTGATATGCGAGAATCAAAAAAATTCAATTGGTGCCAAATCAGGGCCGTACGGAGGTTGACCCACCAATTCGACCATTGGATCTGTCAAATATATTCGTTGCCAATTCTTTCTTCGAAATTCACAAAGCACTGGCAAACAAATATTTCTATACTATCTAGAATTCACCGTTTTGCGTTGCCCTAACCGCATGGGTGCCACGTGTCCAGCTATTCTTGGCTCGTCTTGGAAGATTCAGACACCAAGTTTTGTTTGAGACTTATACGCATATATCCAAGCTTCGTCACCTATGTACATATTATAGACAACTGCTTATACACGGCGATTGTATATCTTCATCATTTGTTTGCACCAATTGACATTAGCATATTTCTGTTCGTTCTGTCAAATTATGTGGAATCTAACGTGAAACATTTTGCAGCTAAGTATTTATGCAATATCGTATTGATGCTCGTTGTACTAATGGCCAAGGGTGATTGAATATAATAGTAAATTTCATGACGCTCTTGAAAAAGTTTTCTGGTTCTGAGCTTAGAGACTGCGGGTACGATTAAATTCATTATACCAACGCTTCGCAGTGGTAAAGGATGGGGCTTCGCCAAAAGTTGAAATAAGTTGATCGATGCACTCCTGTCTTTATAATCCACATCGAAAGTTTAGTTTAAACGTCAAATTTATGACTGTTTAGGGTAAATGATGTGGCTCGGTGAATGGAGGTAAAACGAAATGAAACAGTGGTGTTTACATTATGTGACCGTTATTTATTGAAGTAATATAAAAATATAGAAATACAAATGATAAAATGGATGGCAGCGGTGTTACCTGGTGACGAGGCTTGGACAGTCGATGGTGGCACGTCTAAACCAAACGATGGTCGAGTACTGAATGATTGGAAATGCCCTTCAATAACATCCCAGATAAACATCTCGGGGTTGTCAGCTATTCGTTATCGGGTTCTAGTTAGCGCTGCTGGCACCCCGCCCGTGTTCAACATCTGGGATTATATTTCTGGGTATTTTGTAGATCGTTATTCCACGATGTAAAATTCGACATGCCTCAAGGTTGCCACAACTGAAAACGTCGGATGGGGCCTAACAACACTTAATATTGTCAAGGCTTAAAATATTAATAGCACATAAATTTTGGTAATTTTTTAAATTGATCCTCTTCAAAAATATTCACGAGAAGAAGCCAATAAGTTTCAATTCTAATTTCAGAATTTGTAATTCTAAGAAATTCATTTACTTTTCAACGAGGCCGAGGTTCTTCTCTAACATCGAATTTTCCGAAATGAAAACAGCAATCTAATTCGGATACTAGCATTCCCTTAAGCTTCCATCACCATAAACACCCGTTTTCCCCCTTTTCCCGTTTGTGAAGTAAAGTAGCAAAAATTTTATGAGGAGAATGATCTTCTAGAGCATTTTCAAAGCTCAATAATTTTGGCTCATTAAAAGAATTATATACATTCCAACTATGTGTGTTATCTCTATATATATGTTAGAATATCCTATGGTCAGTTAGTCTGTGGAATAAGCATATTGTGGGTTTGTGACTTGAAGCCATCTATTAGGAAAAACTAAAATTTTTTCTTCACCCTTACATTTTATGTTACATTTTAATAGCAGTTATATTATTTAATGCATACAAATACTCTATTAAAATTGGCTTTTACCAACTATTTTCTTATTAACTATCTGTGGTTATTTAATGGTTTTAATATACTTAAATAAACAAAATATACCCATTAATGTACTGAAAAAAACTGAGCTCGAATATTCTCTGAAATATAATAAAACTCAAAAATGATTTAGTACTTAACCATACATAAACTGAAAACTAGTTTAACTTATTATGTTATTATTTATTTTTAGGTAGTACTGTAGTAGATAAATCAACAACGGATAACAAGAATGTCAGTTCTGAGGCCGTAAAGAATATAATTAAGACGGCGAAAGCATCTAGAAAACAACAGAAAAAATTGCAACGGGTAAACCTAGCAATATCCACTGAAGGAATAGCTGTCACAGATCTTCAAGGGAATGATATGTTTAAAGTGTCCATATATAGGTAAATCTTCTACTGTATTTATCCATATTAATCACCCATCTTCCAACAATGAATATGTTTCCTCTGCAAAATATTATTGTACTGTTTGAATTCAGATAAGTTTTAGAAATTTACATTATATTTAAAAAATATTTACTTCTGTTCAATACTAATTTCATTTAGTTTAAAAAAAGTATTACATCTGTAAAAACTGGTTTTACTTCTTCCTCAATGATTTCATAGGTGAACTATTTTTATTATATGGCATTCGAATAAATTGGAAGTCATATTCATTATTCAATCCTCTATAAGTACTGAATAAACGATTTAATAGAAAAAAGATTTATTTCTAAGCGATATCACTATTATAAACCTCTCTTATAAAATATCTTTTAAGACTTGCAAATCCTCTGGACCTTGATAGTCAATTATTTACAACTCGAATAGTTTTTATTCGAATACCCCTATTCATGGCTAAAATTCATGTATAAAACTGCAAAATAACTGTAACCATCAATTTATTCTTAATTATTTTTAACTTAATTTCAATGTGAATCCGATATAATTAGTCAAGAATATTATATGCATTTAACAAAATGTATTGCAAAGATTCTAGGAAAGAACAACACGATGATGTGATAATAAAATTTGTTTTTCTTAATGATTTCGACACTTTTTCATGGTTCATGGACTCCATGATGGCCCTGATTTATACCTCTTGGATATATCACGGGTCCCCATCAATCATCAAGAACTATTATTTATATTATCATTATTTTATTTCAGTTTCCATAAAAATTACTATCCTTTAAAATTTTCTATAAAAGGAGTAAAAAATTCCAAAACATACTCAAAGTGCATTTTGTACTCAACAAAGTTCTGTTCAAGTGCCTTCCCCAATTTATTATCACATTTTTTTACCAGTAACGTGGGCTCCGAATCACGATACACGGCATTAAGCCTATCGACTGACGAGTAACCAACTTTTGAAACCATCCCAGAAGACATCCGGTCTTACCCAGCCTGGTTACTGGCGTGACTAGGATCATTTCCCTTGTCGGATGTTACACTTCTGCCTAGAACAATCACAAACATGAGTTTTACGACCATACCCCATCAGGATTCCAACTCATAACTATCGCAACAGTAGGAGGACCATCCTGTCGCCTTTACCATTGCGCCGCCAAGGCGGCTGATCAACTTAGGTATTATCCCATAAGACATCCAGTCTTACCCAGCCTGGTAACTGGCGTGACTGGCACTGGGACCTAGGACAATGACAAATATTAAACAATCACAAATATTAAACAATCACAAACATGAGTTTTACGACCATGTCCCAGCAGAACTCGAACTCGCAACTATCGTAACAGTAGGAGGACCGTCCTGTCGCCTTTACCATTGCGCCACCAAGCCGGCTGATCAACTTAGAGATTATCCCAGAAGACATCCAGTCTTATCCAGCCTGGTTACTGGCGAGACCGGAATGAATTCCCTTGATGGATTTTGCATTCTTGCCTAAAAACAATCACAAATATAAATTTGCCCCAGTAATTATGCCCCAACAGGTTTCCAACCCGTGACTATCGTAACAGCAGCCTATTAATACAGCCTATTTGAAAACGTATAAATAGAGTGTCCTAGCCCACTCCTCTTATTTACCAGATATTGTCCCGTTCGATTTCTATTGATGTGACCTATATTCGGATAAGAACTATAGAGTCATTATTTTATACTATTTTATTTTAACGGAATGAAGTTACGATTTCTTTGTGAAAATGTAAATTCTAATATCGGCAAAACCCTTTTATATATACATATAATGAAAAGAATAGCTTATGAAGATGTAGTTTCTCCTACATAATATTTAAATGCTTTAATTGTTGCAAACGATATATATTTTATGATCCTTTAAAATAATAATATTTACAGAAAAACATTCTTAGTTTAATCTTATTTTTAAAAAAAGAAAAATTGTAAAATACATTTAGTCTAAATTCAATACCGATAAGTAAAAAAAACTTACTGTTTCTAACATATGGGTTTACATAAATATAATATCATTTCTTGTCGGCCCATGTTTAATTTCAACCGGCTAAAAAAAAAAGAGATCGTGTTAAATGAGTTTGTAAGGCAACTTTCTTGCGTGACTACCACACGTTCCGCCATTTGATCTGTTATGCTTCTCCCTAACCCTGTTATTTTCTTTACGACTATTTAATTAATATAATACAAGTCATTGGTTTTAATATCGTCATAAATTTTAATATCCAAAACTAATTAGACATGCTCATTTTTATATACATTATGTTCCTACTTTTTATTCTAACAATAATGTTTTAGGATATCTAACTGTGCGTCAGACTCAACCCATAGGCAGGTCTTTTCGTTTATCGCCGCTAACCAGAACAATACCACGGAATGTCACGCCTTCTTCTGCTCCAAGAGGAAAATGGCGGAAACTGTCACCCTGGCTGTTGGGAAAATATTCACAGCAGCTTACGAAGCCTGGAGGGATATGCCCCAATTCCATAAGAGTCCTACAGTGGAACCCATCAAGCCCTTAGAAGCCGAAACGAATGTCGTGAATGAGATCAAGAATGACATAGCAGCTGCGACCGAAGAGAAACTGATTGATTTCGACAGCGAGGGAATCGAGGAGGATGATGACTGGGAATTTGATGAATTGTGTATGACACGAAATGTTTCCAACAATGGACAATGGGTAAGTACATATCGATAGAAAAGTTTCCGGCTTAACTCACATTCACTGAATAATCACCTGCTGGTCAAAGCTGCAGTATAGGATTATTAGACGATAACAGGTCAATTGAAAAGTGCCCGGCCTGACATATAAATGATGTTACTAGAATTAAATCCATATGTTGTTAGTTAGCCCTAACCCTCAAAAGATGCGTTTATAAATTTGACAGCTGTCAGATGATTAGTTGTGAATTATAGCATTTTGAGTGAAGCAACTTTTGTCATTGTGAAAAAAATGGATAAAAAGGAATTTCGCGTGTTGATAAAATATTGCTTTTTGAAGGGACAAAATACAGTTGAAGCAAAAACTTGGCTTGATGCCGAGTTTCCGTACACTGCCCCAGGAAAATCAACCATCAAGGATTGGTATGCTAGGTTTAGACGTGTTGAAATGAGCACCGAAGACGGTGAACGCAGTGGACGTCCAAAAAAGTTGTTACCGACGAACACATTTAAAAAATCCACAAATTGATTTTGAATGACCGTAAGTTGAAATTGAATGAAATAGCAAATACTCTAAAGTTATCAACTGAATGTGTATCTACATCATATCATTTACGAATATTTGGGAAAGCTCTGTGCAAAGTGGGTGCCGCGCCAACTTACTTTTGGCCAAAAACAACGACGAGCTGATGATTCGGATCAATGTTTGAAGATGACCAAGCCTAATAAACCCGAGTTTTTGCATCCACATGTGACAATGGATGAAACATGGCTCCATCATTTCACTCCGAAGTCCAATCGACAGTCATCCGAGTGAACTGCACACGATGAACCCGCTCCAAAGCGTGGGAAAACGCAACAGTCAGCTTGTAAGGTTATGGCGTCTGTATTTTGGGATGCACATGGAATAATTTTCATTGACTACTTTGAAAAAGGAAGGACCATCAACAGCGACTATTACATAGCGTTATTTGAAGGACGAAATCGCCGAAAACGGCCGCATTTAAAGGAAAAGAAAGTGCTGCTTCACCAAGAGAATGCACCGTGTCATAAGTCAGTGAAAACGATGGCAAAAAAGGCCTATTTTGAAGAAAAGGACAATTCGCACTACAAAAATGGTATTGAAAAGTTGGAGGGTCGCTATAATCGGACGGGAATTATGTTGAATAAAAAAATAATTTTGCCAAAAAAATGTATTTTACTATGGTAGGCCGGGGACTTTTCAATTGACTTTATGTCACTATAAAAACTACACTGCTGAGCTTAAATTTAGATATTCGTTCGGATATATTCGCCTTTCTTTTCCAAATTTCAATTTGAATTACAAATAATGCAATTCCCAACCAAATAGAATCTTATAGGAAAGCGATTTCATATCGATTTGCTATATCGATCGAGTTTGGGAATTGTGAATCTAGACTCACCTACAGCGGAGGAATTCTTCGAATCGCGCGTAAGAAATTTCTTGCTGAATGGTTTCGTTGATGCGTATAACTCCTTAGCGGCCTTGCTAGCGCTAATTTTTTATGCCAGTCCTATTCTTTCGAGTGTCGAACTACCGCTTAATTAAATTAGTTGTTTAAACCTAGTAAGTGCATATTTTTGATTACTCTGTATTAAAATTGTATTATCCACTAACACGGATCCACTCTACAGGATAAACGACTAAAAGTTTAATTTTCATAAGTTTTCTAGTTAGAATTATTGTTGTTATTTTATTTACCAGGTGCACCGGAAAGTCATTACTTGTTTGTCTAACAGATGTCTCAGGCTTATATATGCAATGTTATGATTTGACACATATGTTATTTTATTCTACCGACAAGCTTTAAACGTATATTATATTTTGCGAAAGTTACACCATCATAGATTTATACCTCTTTGCAAATGTCAAGTTTAGTGACTGAAAACGTGCATTTGCAGTACGTATTGCTGTTGTTATTTAATCAAATGAAAAAAAAAACCGCTGAAAATCATCGTTTGCTGGTAGAAACTTACGGTGAACATGCACTAACTTTAAAAACATGTAAGGCATGGTTTCTAAAATTCAAAAGAGGAGATTTCGATGTCCAAGACAAAGAACGTTTTGGTCGACCGAAATAGTTTGAAGTTTCGAAACTGCAAGTGTTATTGAAAGAAAATCTAACCCACACTCAAAAAATATTGGCTGAAATATTAAATATGGCCCAAGAAACGATTAGCGACCGATGAAAATCCAAGGCCTCCGAAATAGTTTTGGTCGCAAAACAATGCTCTGTATTTGGTGGGACTAGAGTGTCCTGGTGTTAGTTAATAGTGATTGGTACCGACAACAAATGATCAATTTGAATGCATTGATCGAAAAAAATCCAGAATGGGTCCGAAGAAACGGCAAAGTAATTTTACGGCGGATAACGTACGGTCTCATAAAGCCAAATAGGCCAAGGGAGGGTTGAAAGCACTTGGATGAGAAGTATTAGAGTGCCCGCCATACTCTCCAGATCTTGCCTCATCCGACTATTAACTTTTCGCATCAATGTTTCGCAGGCAGTTTCGCAGTTTCCCTTCACCACTTTCGAAAAAGTTAGAAAATGGCTAGATGAATGGTTTTGCTCAAAGGACAAATAGTTTTTTTGGGATGGCATCCATAAATTGCCTGAAAGATAGGCAAGATGTATAGAATCAAATGGGCGATATTTTGAATAAATAAATACTTTTTGATACATCTGGTAAAGAAATCTATTACCAAGTCTTTCAATTTTTGGTTTTCCTTTCAACAACTTAAAACTGGCGATTTTAATGTTATTAAGAAAGTACGACTAAAAAAGATGATAGGAAATGAATTGCTGGACTCATTGGAAAAAC
The DNA here is from genome assembly GCF_030347505.1 of Rhynchophorus ferrugineus. Lineage (NCBI taxonomy): Eukaryota > Metazoa > Arthropoda > Insecta > Coleoptera > Curculionidae > Rhynchophorus > Rhynchophorus ferrugineus. The sequence continues at coordinate 37,940,882 of NW_027472580.1, read as the reverse complement.
ACAACTCAAACTCCCAAAGAATATTCAGACAATTCAGCAACTGAATCAACTGTTTCCATACTTGTATAGGGTATCCGAAAGATCCTAAAGGAGGGAAAATAGCTACCACCGAATTGAGTGAATTTCTTGTTATTTCAACATCGCGGTTTCATTGCTTGCCACACAAAAAAGAAAAGGTGATGGAAAGTGGATGTGCTATAGCAATATCAAGGGCAAAAAGTCGGAGGTTTATTCAGAAGAGTCATCTACATTACTCCGAAGCCATCATGGCCATAAAACATTGCTCTGCATATGGTGGGACTAGCAAGGTGTTGCCTATTATGCTCCGCAAAATATAGTTACAGAAAAGACTAGCAATAGCAAGTAACAAATGTAAGGTCATCCTTTTACATGACAACGTACAAGTTGCCACCGCAAACAGCGTATTGACCAGATATAACGTCTTCTGATTACCACTTATTCAGCTTCACTTGATTGCCAACAATCCACATCGTTCAATGGACACGGTATCGCCGTGTCCGCAGAAAAGTGGAAAAAAGCTATAGAAAATATTTTTATTAATATACATTGTACACATTTTTTGATAAGAGCCATCTACTATGTTAAGAGCTATCTTTAGTAAAAAAGTGAAAAATTACCAGAATAAAGGCAAGCATCTAATAATAATAATAAAATATGAAGATATTTTCTGACTGACCTCTACATTTTTGAACTGTGTATGAGCCAACTTAGTTAATTGCTGCTTAAGTATTCATATCCTATATTTATGATGTGTGTTATTTCATGAAAATTATTTTTAATTAAGATATATTTACGGATTTGTGACCCATTTTTCGAAGTAATCATTTCAACTAAAAATTCAGTCCATTTAATATAATGGATTTTCATACGCCATGCTGATTTTCCTAAGCCAGATTCACCATAATATTTATCAAGCCGATCCCTTGTTTAGACAGATTTTTACCGCTTTGCCTAATAAAAAATCAATACCGAACAGAATATATCAATTTATTAATGTACTATATTGAATAGATATTAAGAAACAACGCTTAACCAAGACGCGTTTATTTAACTATTTTGAGAACCTCAAAAGTAGCATAACTAAAAGGTTGCAAACCAATATTTAACGACAGAAATATCATGAAAATATAATATATAATATTTGCTTTATATATTGAAATATTACAGTTTGAGTACTTTTTCAAAATATTTTAAATTTATAATCCATCCATTAAAACAGCCAATGCATGTCATTGAAGAAATCGAATGTACTGGCAACTGCAGTTTCTAAAAATGTAAAATTTCTTTTAAACTCGGAGCGGATTTTTTCTTCTTATTTTACTACTTTACTGGTCAAAAAAGACAGGTTTCTCTCTGATACGTCACAACAGAATCAGTTTATAAAATTTCATTTGTGTTGGTACTGGTCAACCCTGTTGCCAAATGTGTGCAAATTTCTTCTAGAATTAGAGAATTATAAGCCGGCAAATGAAAAACTTAAAGTTGATGTGAGAACATTGCGACGTGCTGACGTCATGTGACGACGCGCATTGGCTGTTTTATTGTATAGACTATATTTAAATGTTTTATAAAAAATATAATAAGGGACGACATTTATTAATTCATCTTTAATTCAGTAGATTATCTGATTTCATCTCAGTAGTGTATTATTTTTCGAGGACTCCATGGTACACCACACCGAGTAGTCAACCGGATTGAGATATGGAGAGTTTGGCGGTCCAACATAATTACTCTAAAATCTTAAAGCACTTAATTACATTATTGGTGATAGTTTCTTTGGTAGAAGGGTTTGGCAGTTGATTTGCCGGTGTTAATATTGATGATTTTCTTAATATTTGATAAAATCAAGTAGTTTTTTTTCAATAAAGTCATTTTAGATACAAACCATTACTAAACGTTTAAATATGGCAATAGGTTTTTAGGTCCCTTCTTTTGTGGAGTTCTTTAGTAAAGAAAATCTACTAAATTGGGGACTAAGTAGTTTTTTTGGAACAGTTTCGTTATTGATAACAGAGACGTGAGTGATCTTATAGTAAACTCGAGCAAGAACACAATGGCAAATGATTCGTAGATGACATTTATTACAATTAGCATACCATCATATCCATACCATGTAATATTACGTACAATTTTTCCATAGATATGTCAGGATTGTAATTAATTTAACAACGAATATTGTTGATATTCTCTGGTGTTGTTGTCTGCTAACCCTTCAATTTTCTGGGAAGTTTCCAGACCTTTTAGACAGTTTGTTTCTAGAAAAGCACCGTTCAAATTTGTTCAGCTAGCTCACTAGCTGCATTGGTCAAGGCGGCGACAATATGGTCCTCCTGCTAATGCAATAGTCGAGAATTGGCATTGGGAAACTTATGTTTGTAATTAATGTAATTGTAACAGCCCGTAGCCAAGGGTATAAAACGTATATAAATGTAAAGGGTATATAAATATAAAATATTTATAAAACTATATATAAACTATATTGACCAGGAAAAGCATAGCTAATTATGCTACTCTCGTCAGTCGGTAAGCTTAATGTGCAGGGCTGTGGTTCGGAACCCACGTTAAGCAGTAGGTCCAGTCCAGGAAAGCACTAATTGGAAAAAACAATACTCCAAAATATATGACAAACAAATACTTTTTCACTATTCCTGTCCCCTTCTTGTGCAGTGATATGTAACCTAAAAGCTACATAAAATAATTTCTTTTTAGGTTAATGTATTAAGATGACTTTAAATAAAACATATTTTATAAGATATAATGCCAATGGTTAAAAATCACTTTTCATATAACAAAGGAAATTTTAATCTGGGCGCACTAGGTTATTAAAACACAACAAAACTATTTTTGTCGAACAGTAAAATCTAATCTAATAGTGGTAATTAATTTCTTCCGCTGGACCAAAATATTATTTAAGTGTTACGGGCCGATAATTTTTAATTTTTGCTTGCTGCATTGATTATTGCCATTTAATTTAGCCTGGTTGAAAAGATTAAAATTAAATACAAAACTCAAATTCAATGTTTTCGCTGATACGTTAACTTTAAACAATCCTCACAGCTAATACGATTAATTGTTTCAGGTCTCATTCGAAGATGAATTCCAAAGTGTCAATGTTCAGATGCCACCACAGAAAAATTTAATTTTAGTTTGAACGCTTTTTTCTCGAAGAAAAGCATTCGGAACTAAACGTTTAGTGAATTTGTGTCATTTCTACTTAACGGTTAAATATAATTATTGAACAGTTTGAACATGTACAGTTATATGAAATGCATGGAAAATTGTAATGGAAAATATTAGATTTTAGAATATAGTATCCTATAGATGTTAGATGGTGCAGTTTCTTATTGTATCGACTTTTATATGAATAAATATACCTAAATATTGAGTTTCCTTTTATTTTCTGCAAACTACGTTATTTTATATATTTTTAAATTATCCTTTAGGATATGTTAAATATGCAATTTAAAAACTCTTTGAGTATGTGTCATAGAATAAATAATAATGAATAGGAAATCTCCCACATATCCTATATTGTAACAAAATCTTTTAGAACCACAAATATTTTATTAGGCCAATAATATAATTTTAAATTGGTATATACTGAAATGTTTATTCTTTAAGATTTTAAATATTATATATATAAATAATATCCCATTTATTTAACATTAACGAAAAAATTACATTTCTACAAGATTTAACATGAAAATACATATCAAATTTTCCTTTGAAGTGCTAGCAACATTTCTCATTCACCAAAACAAACATCATTTAATAAGTTTTCGTTTAGTTTTAAACCATTGTGTCCTGTAGATGTCCAAATTTCATTATCGATAAATATACGCTACAAGAATGAGCAGAAATAGTGATAATATTTATTGAAAATAATCGTTCCATTATTGCCACTCAGCGGAAATTAAGTCAAAAATATCCTAATCCAATGCCATCCCAGTCCAGTGCCTCTCAAAACCAAAATTTATCGTTCATATGCGAATTTTCGATAGTACGGTAAGACAGCAAACAAGCCTCCTTCTGGAAGATAACGGACGTCTCGTAACGCTGAAAATGTGAGAAGAGTCACCAGAAACATCATTTCGGAGACGAGGTTCCCAGGTACATATTTCTGCAGTTTAAGGAGAATTTTGAAAACTGATTTGAAAATGTTCCTGTAAAAATTTAATTAATCCAAAAATAGCTACTGAGAGATCCTGATCAGTGAGTTGAGTACAATAATGCAACCCTAAGACTGTCTGGTAAAACTGAAGATTTTTGGTCTAAATTTATGATGAGCGATAAAGCCCATTCCCTTCTCAGTGGTCACGTAAATAAACTGAACAGTTGTTTTTCTGGAACACAGAATCCTCAATTAATTCATGAAACATTATTGCATCCACTAAAAACAACTTGGTGTGGTATTCGTGCTGGAAACATCATTGGTTCCTATTTGTTTAAAAATGACCAAGGTGTTGCTGTTGCTGTTACTGCTGAACAAGCAAGATTGAGATTAAAGAGCAAGGATTAGAGGACATGCGGTTTCAGCAAGATGGGTCCACAGCACACACAGCTCGTTCAACAATTCAATTATTGAATGACGTTTTTCGAATGAACGAACACAGATCTCTGGATTTAACAGCACCAGACTTTTTCTTATGGGGTTTTTAAAATCAAAAGTTTATGCGAATTAACATTAAACGATTCAACATCCTTAAGACAATATTCGTCACGAAATTGAAGAAATTCATCCTCAGATGTTGCAGGATGTCATGACAAATACCTTAAAAAGAGCCGAAACTTGCATAGCGAATCGCGGTCACCATTTAGCCGATATAATTTTTCAATTATAACGAGAAAAGAATGTAAAGACTAAATAAACTTTTTATGAAAACTAAACTTTTCACTGAGTAGTCATAGGCAATCAAAATGGTAGCGGGACTTTTGCCCTACGTTGAACTTAATACATTTCAAGTTTAAATATGTTAAACTGTATCGAAGTCTCGAAGGCATACACAAGAATTGGCAAAATATTTTGAAATTAAAGAAACATAATCTTCCCAGCGAACAATCGTTTATACCAATACAGAAAATATCACATAGTTCTTTCTATTTCTTATATTATTTAAATTCCACAAATGTCATTTAATACAATATGTGCTTCCAAACAGATTTTTTACTACTCTTGTAATAATTGAATTGCAAGATATTCACAACTTCTATTATAAAATATACTCGTATATTTGAAGAGTTTTTAATGTTATCAGAATTTTCACGAAGAAATACCGTCATTCTATAAATTTTTCACAGCTCCCTAGTTTTTTATATTTAACGATAGATTGCTACGCTAGTCATTACTTCTGACCTAAATCAATCGCTGTAAATCTTCCCAAGCTGTTATTTCCGCATTGATAACATTATTGGCTAACATTATTGACATAGACAGATATGTTACTCTCGAGTTACGTTAAAGAATGACCCAAAGAAATGCGCTAAATATGCTTTATTTGTCCCACTTTACATCATTCAAACATCATTAAACGACATTGTTTTCAACATGATTGAATCACACGCCTTTTCGAGTGCAAAATTGTGAACCTATTACGGAGTAGTTTGATAATTTTGTTATGAGTCTTTTTGGAAATATCAGAAATAAAGAAAACGATGAAATACATTGACTAAATTTCAAGCCTGCTTATACGTTCTACGTTATTATATACAGTATACGACACTATATTGTAACTATAGTTTATTGAACGTTTTTTTGTACATATGATGTATGTACAAGAAATTTAATGTATTTCCTGCCGCAATTTGTAAATTAGTTTCAGAATCAGACAATATTTTTATTCCCATTGTGTAAGAGACACAATGCTGTTTAATTAGTTCGAATGCGTAAACGAATGAGCCTATCAAAGTCATCCGGTTGTCAGGCGTATGCAAAATTCTAGAAAGCAATAGTGATACGAGGTTGTAACTCTACCTATAAACTATTGTGGCTGTATAATTAACTATAGTTTTTAGATGTTCTACAAAGTTGAAATAACTTATATTAGATAACATTTTTATTAAATTATTTTATTTAGATTAAAATTTTGTTGTATATCAAAGTCCAACAGAACTAAGACTCAGAGTTGATGCGGCAACATTGCGACGTATTGACGTCACAAATTTAGATGACGTATATACAAAATAACTTTGACTATACTACTGACTTTCTCGTAATGTTACCTTTTGGAAAAGTGCGATAATTTTTCTTAAAGCATAAATAGATACACTGAAAAAGATTGAGAACTGTTTCTTAGTTGCTAAATTGTAATTTATAGATACGTGAACTTTTAAAACTTAACGAAGCCATCGACAGACAGACAACTAGAACTGATGCGTTTTGCAAAATTGTAATGCCCACTCACTAAAATATATGAAAAGTCTTAAACAAGAAGTCTTACGTAACCCACCTCGTGTTCACGAAATATTAACTCTTTTAATGTTGTTGGTGAAAAATACCCATAAATTAGCAAATCCTTGAAAAGAGAAAAAAGACATGTCAGTTTTATTTACACGGAATTCAAATAATATCACTAAAATGAAGAAGTTAACTTGCAACATTCCATACATTTTCATAATTTATACATAAATTAAATTAATACTACCCGTATGAAATAAATTTAAAATGCTACAGCGTTATGTTTAATCATACTGACTAGTATGATTGTTTACAACAGCAGTAACAAATTAGATATGATAATTGAAAAAAATAAACCATAGTCAGAAGTGGCATTTTCTTTAAAAGAATGACAATATCCTAATGAAACGATACTAACTTTAATATATTTCGTAATCGTTTCCGAGATGTTTTTGGTATGATTTTTTTCTTTTTTCGCTCTCTTATCATGGTTTACTTTTAAAGTGCCAGTTTCTTTCAAACCAAACCAGCCTTGGAATCTATTTAATTGAAATTGCTTTTCATAAATAATCAAATGAACCTTCAGTATGAATACCTCCATACTGACATCGAGATCATTCAAAAATAAAATCAAAAAGGAACAGCTTGTCTACCCTATACCTTCGGAGTAAAATAAAAATACGAAGAATACTTTGAAGTAAAATATGTAGGTGCACACGTAGCGCAGAAAATTGTTCTAGGCCCAATATTTTATATCCTCTACATGTTTGATATCTTACAAAAGGGAACTACTTCACCTTTTTCCCTTTATTTTATATTTTACAAGATAATCAACCTACAGTTATTTCCTATAACGTGATATTCATAGTAATTTCAATAATATATTGAGGTGCTATTTTAGGTAGTAATTGGAATAATTTATAGCAAATGGTTTAAGTTTACATTATATCTTTCAAACTTATGATTTCACTACAAACACTATTATTTCATAATCTTGAAGATTAAACACCACCTTTAATAATAACCGCAAATTTAATTTAATATACCTTTAAACTAATATAAAAGGAAATAAAGGAGAAATATAGAAATATAAGTTGGCAACACTGCTTCAGATGAAAGGTTTTTTGACAGCTGCTAAGATGTTTCGAAGAGCATGCTTTTGATCGAGAAGCCTATCTCTCTTTACGTCTATCTTATAATCGTCTGTCAGAGCAATTAATTCGGAGTATATAGGATAGAATCTTCTCCACATTACATACATGTCTTGCAATATGTGTAATAATGTTATTGTTGCTGTAAAGATTATAATTATAACTTCTATATTATTTCATACATTATGAAAAACGTTACAATCGACAGGAACCACTCTACATTCTTCTTAGCTCCTAGGGTAAATTACAAATGTGAAGGAATTATGGTTTTCAAGTGTCGCAAATGAACTGTTGAAGGGAAAATTCCACATATTGACATGTGATTTAGCGTGTGATAACGTTTAACATCGCTAGACCCACTTTCTGTCTGAATATGTAAAGTAGGTAGTTTACACTAATAAGGCAAAGATGATTGATGACTTGAAAGACAAAATTAGTTGCGTTATTACTGATATATGGCAATTGCTCGACAAATCAAATATACGGACATTTAAAAAAATCACATTCTAATAAAATCACGCTCGTGTTAATTTACGATATTTGTTAGTTATATTTCATTTTAAATTTCTTCATTACTAAGAAATTTCCTTTGAAGTTATTAGCAACATTTAAGCTGACATTTTGAAATTTAGTAAGCATATACAGAGGATAGGTAAAATAATATGATTTCTTCGCAGTATGGATTCATAGAGTTTCGTTTGTATTTTCCAACGGAATGTTCTCTCATTCTTGTACCAAAACATCCACCAGTTACTTTAATGATGTTGATATGTGGAGATTGTGCTAGTCAGGGAAGATGTTTAATAATATTATAATATTCCTCAAAGCAGGACTGATTTTTTTACCTGTGAGTATTATCATCTTGGAATATAACAGTGTTTGACAGCAATATATAAGTCATTCTAAGTACTTCATTATTGAGGATGTCGAGATATTCATTCGCAATAATCGGGCTAGTGGTGTGAATGAGAGGAAAAGCTGTATACCGCGATACTTCCCTTTGCCGATTCATGGGACTATACCATGTTCTTCCAATCCATGTCCAGGTTTTATGATCGTTGCATTACTTCTTTCTTGGTGTTGGATTCCGTCAAAAAGGGTTTTGAAATAGCAGCCCTCCCATGAATGTTTGCGAAGCTCCCGCCCCACCGCTTTTGTAAAAACAGTGTTACTCAAGTGAGTGTTGAGTTCTGACGTCGATGTTGTCTGATCAGTCTCTCTGTCAGTTAACTTTGGGTTTTGCACCTATCCCTCAATGTTTTGCCATGTTTTGTGTATGCTGGCATTATCGGGAATACTGCCGCTCGTGAAACGTTAATAATTTAGGAACTACACTTTTCACCGATCGCTTGTTTTGACCGTCACAGAACAAAGCTTACCATATACTGAAAGGTATAGCAGACTACCCATCTCCATCAAATGCTTATTTTACAAGATGTTAATTCGGTCCGTACTCCTCTACGGATCTAATGTCTACTTCAAGTTTGTTACATCCAACCAGGTCAAACGGCTTCAAGTTTTCTAAAATGAGCTCCTCAGGAGAATATTAAACGCTCCATGGTTTGTCAGAAATAATCAAATTCATAGGGAGACTGACACTCCAGAAATTAAGTACTTCATATCTCAATCATTCCATAAACAACAACTCAGCTCAAGTTCTTCTGAAAACGCGCTTGTTCACGAGCTGGTCGACATGCTGGGAGCTTAGCACCGCGTCACCGCTAAGCTCCCCCCCTTTTTTAGGCTGAAACGATCTCATCCGTCGCTACAGTCATAACTTTTGCCCCCATACAACAGTATCCAGTTGTGTGTTAATTCAGGTTCGCGAATCAATAGAATCGCCGGGTCCTCGTGCCCAATAACGGCTACCCGATCAGCGGGTGCCATATCCCCAAATTTAATGCAGTAGCGATCCACAGGGGTCAACTGTGAGACGGTTTTGGTTTAGTGTATTGGTAAGCCCAGTGGCAGTCCCACATAACCCGGTCCAACTTGTCACTCCAGGGCAACTCTCCGCGACTAGGTATGCGTCATGCATTCCAACGCCTGGTTTTAGACCAAAAAAAAAACACTGAAAAGTAACCTACAAAACTTGGCAAGCAAACTGAGGAATACATACATGTCACACTATTTCCACGGAGGCAGTGTTCATAAATTTTGTCTATCCCCTATGTATAATACTAAGTTTGATGAAATACAACACTTTTTAATGGTGATACAAAAATATATATATTCATTTTTGCAAATATACATTAAATTTAAAATTCATTAAAAATTAGTTATACACCTTTTAATCACTATAGTTGGAATTTAAGTCAACTATCATAATCAAAATAAGAGGGTTAGGTTAACCCGATATTTCGATTTGAAAACAAATAAAAATTTAACAGCCAGCTTGGTAGTCGCAGTGGTTAAGACAACTGGACTTCCTCCTACTACTGCGATAATCGCAGGTATACATCCCGCAAGGCTTAAATGTAATATACTTTATGTTCATTATAGTAATTGTAAATGTCTATAGGTAAAATACAACCAGATATAACATCCCAGTCACGCCAACAATCAGTCTGGGTAAGGCAGGATATATTCTGGGATAGTCTCAAAATTGGTCACTGGTCAATTAGTAGACTTAAAGCTGAAGATCGTAGTTCAGAGTCCACATTAAGAATTAATTCAAGTCTGGATAAATTCTGATTAGGAAAAAGAATATAATTTAAAAACAAGGTTCCACAAGACGATATTGAATTAATTGTTTATATATTATTAATTAGTATAACAATGAGTTTATGTTATTTTTGAACTCCATGAACTAGTTGAATTGTAAAAATTCCTGCAAAAAAAAAAGTTTATATAATAAATAAATAAAGTATAATCATAAAAAGTCATAGTCTGAAAAAACGGTATCACAGACAATACAGTAATTAATTGATTTAAGCATATCAGAGAACGTTTATCATCGTTATATCACATACAAATCTAAATAATATTCGTGTTAGATATCAGCAGGCTTAGTTTTTGTTTTACTCCCTGAGGCGTGGCAAAGTAATCCACATATGAAAATTAGCTAATGACTTTGCGATAAATTATAAAACTGAAAACTGTTTGAAAGCACATTGACAGCTTCGAAGCTCGCCCCCAATTCCCCACTGTTCAGCAATTTATGAATGAATCTATACAACACCCCCGTCCCCGCTATGCCCCCTTTTACGGCACGCCGAAATGTCGACCGTATGGCGTAGCTATCATCGAGCGCCAGCTTGCTCGACCCGGCAGGACCGGCGACCAATCAGCGCTACACTGCAGAAGCTCTCCAGCCATGCTTTGGAGAGCTCGTCTCCGGACTTAGATTTGTGTCGGTTTAAAGTCACGACCGATTTTTACGTGTGCCCTGAACCGTGTTTTTTTTTGTGTGAGTGCGCCAACATGTGTACATGAAGGAAGGACCAGCTGCAAAACGACAAGTATGCCCGTTAACCCGGAACAAATTGAGAACAACACAGACGGGTAAGGGTTAATAATTATTCTGCAGCGAAGACATTTGGATAAATATTGTTTATAGATAGATTATTGAAGTTGGTCGTAAAGAAAATTACTCCGTTTTTATTAAAAGTGTTCTATACATATTATTCATTGGCGACAATTATTTTTTGCATTATCTTTTATTATTGTGTAATTATTTATTATTTATTTAGTTATTTATTCAGCGATAATTTTAGATCTAGATCATCAAGATAAAAATTACGTAAATATGACGAGCCTACTACACAAATTTAAATCTATGTATATATAAATGTGTATAATAAATTAAAGTGTATTTAAAAAGGACCCATTACATATTTGTATTGTAATTAGTCTGTATGATCTATTTAAAATAAATAAAGCCGTTCGTAATATTGCAATGAAAAACCAAAAAAAAAAACAATATATTTAGATAAAAATATACCTTAATAAATCAGCAAAATTTATTTAAATACCTTAGACTGATGATTTCTGAAATAAAGAATGTTGTGTAATTATATCTTTTAATTATTTTATTAATAGTAAAACTGGAATATAACATAAAAGGTGATATAAAAAGCAAATATTACTGCTATTTCTTATTATCCTATATATATTATAAAATAGTGAAGTGATATTATAGTATATTTTAATAAATAATATTCTTGAAACATGGTCAAATATTATTTGAAATAAAATTTGTCCAGATTGATTATTCCAGTTGGAAATTATAATAGTCTATAAATAAATTTTAAAGGATTTTCTTTAATTAAGGCTTTATTATGAAAAATCGCTACAATGTATTTTATTCAAAGTATTTTCCATCGGTATCCGTTACTTCTTCCCAGTTTTCAGGAAATTTATGGATGCCATTTCGGAAGAAAGTTGATTCTTTTGAGGCTATCCACGAATCGACTTTTTTTTGGTATCTTCATAAGAAGGGAAGCGCTGTCCAGTCAGATCACGGTTCATATGTCGGAACAAATATTAATCAGAAGGAGTAAGATCTGGAGAATACAGCGGTACTCATTTTAATGTTTCCAAGTACGTTTTCACCAGTTTTGCAACATGTCGTCGAACATTGTTGTATCTTTGCTCGTATTTGTATTGTATTTTTGTAGTCGATAGCGATTCCTATAGATGGTTTTATTAAGGTTTATCGGCTCATAGTATACCACACCAAATACAGAGCTTTAGCTTAGATTCATGAATATTTGGCCTTGCCGTTGATGTTGATGCAATACATTTCAATTATTTATTTTAATTTGGCTCTTTAGTTTTTTGCTAATTAGGTATCTTCATCAAAAATTACATGTTATATAAAACTGCAAGTGCGTTTTTATTTTTTTATAACAAATCGCCTATAGCCACCTGTTTATAGCACTTATAAATACTAACTTTTAAAATTTATAATAGCGTCTAAACGCGATAACCAATGGGGGTAGCGGTGAGACAGTACTACTACAGTACACGTCAGGTGGTGTAGGCTATAGGCGGTGTAGGCAATAGGTGTCCTCCCGGCAAAAACATCAGGCGCCTTGAAATAAATTTATTTTCCAGTGGCTTCACCATGAGCACACCAGGCCGCAAAAAGTTAAATCAACATTTCACACATGACCAAACCAAACTAAATCAAACGCCTTTCAATGTATCGTGGCTTCAATTAATATGGTACAAAATGTAGTAGCTTTTGGATCATTTCCATGTTTTTCAACCCATTTGAAAAATATTCCTTGTGTCATTCCCAAAAATTCTGGATGTTCTTGTGGCGTTTTACGCCGATCTTCGTTGGGTAATATATTGAAATCCTCGTTTTCAATTTTTTTTGGGTGTCTATAATGCCCTTTGCCTTCGGTGTTGAAAAAATATTGAAATCGAGAAGCATGGTTTCCATAAGCTTTACACAGTCCGTCCTTCAGTCGCCTTTTTCTTTAAATTGATGTAAAAACTCCCGCAAATGCGATTTATTTGGTACAAAATCAGAAACCAGTTAGCGAGGCTTCAGCATGAAGTTGGTTACAAATGTATGTCATGTGTTGTATATATGTTGTAATATCATGTGTTGTAAATCTTTTATATATAATTTTTAGGCCAATAAAGCAGTTCAATTATTTAAATTATAACAGGAAGTAATAATCATGATTAATCGTAACTATCAAACTGTTAATTCGATAATGTTATTACGCATTATATGTTTATACGTACAGATCTAATTAACCGTAAACGTAAAATATAATTAATAACGACCTTTGTATATTGATGTACATTTTCAATTACAATTGTTCTATAGCTTTCATTATATACTGTTAAGGCAGTTCATCTATAATTTAGTAAATTGTAGTTACACACCCATATTATTAAAATTATGAATTTATTTGGAAGGTATCAAATGTTAAAATAAAATTACTCATTAAACAGTAACATCTATCGGAATTATATATATGAACAAAGTGACAATATATGTTAAATCCTCGGCATTTATCAATTAGACCTCCTTATTGGGACGTGATTTTCCTCTTGTGCATACCAAATATGCCGTCATGTTTGAAAATTGTTGGACATCTTTTGGTACTGGTTAATAAGCTTACTGTTTAATCATTCTTTTGACTTTCAGACTGATAGGTTCTGATAAAAATACTTAGATTTTACAGGTTCAACTAATTTTGTACAGATTATGTTACCTTGCAGACAGTACTATATTGCACCTTCAATAACATAATAGTTTTAATGTTACATTATTGATATCAAAATTAGAAATTACTCTACTGTAAACAAATTACAAAACAACTTCTGAACATTTATGTTGTGGATTTTGTTTAATTTACCATGGAATGGTAATGAATGATATGTCAAGGACTGATACTAAGACTAGTTGTCTTGTGGATGGTTTATAAGTTGGTCACTGGTCAGGCTTTCTTCAGGTCAGAACCATTCTTTCTAGACCTCAAATTAATCAGTAGGTCCGCTCTAGATAATTCCTAGTTTGTAAAATGCAGAAAAAAAGAAATTAAACAATATAGTTCTATTTTAATTAACATTTAGCTCTGTATATAATTTTCTTGTTATAGCTATTAAAGCAACTAATTGTAATACAAATTTTGAATCAATCACGGTTAATTAAATTTTTTGTTTATCAGTATTTAGATTTCTTCAGCTAATTTGCTTCATAATATTATATTCCATAGTATTACGTACATAAGATAAGCAAGGAAATAAGATCGTTCAAAATTTTTTTTCAAAAATTTTTGCAGAACATAAAAAATAGTTAGTAATTCGTGGTGTGTTAAGTCTTAAATAATTGATTGTAACAATTAAGATAATTTCAACAATAAACAATCACAAATTAATGAATTTGTTAAAATATATTAATTTCCTATTTAGTACTATATTACTTTGTTAAAAAAATATAGTATTTGATTCATTTTCTATATTCGGAAAAATATTATATATAGCCTATTCAAAGTTTTTTTAGTAATGCATCATGGATATTTGTGACGTCTAAATATTGCAATATTGCCGACTTAACTCTGAGTTTTAGTTCAGTTTGGCATTAACATACAACAAAATTCTAATCTAAATAAAATAATTGAACAAAAATATTATGAAATATAATTTATTTTAACATTATAGTAAATCTAAAAACTACTATAGGTAAGAGTTAAAATCTCTTATCACTATGGCTTTCAAGAATTTTTCATACATATGACAGCCGATTTCCGTCTGGTTGTCAGATGTACGCTGAATTATTCAAAATATTTGTTATATTTACTACAGGTTATAAACCGGCAACCATTATTTTAGCCCTTTATTTTGATAAGTTTATGTCGCTGCGTAATATATCATATTACTTTGTTTAAAATGCCGAAAACAATAGATATTCAGGGTCACAAATTGATTGCGGCTTTAATAGGTTATTTCGAAAAGGAACGGGATAATGGAGACCCCCTTTTGCTGGTAAATTCCGTTAGAGAGGTAATTATTAATGATATTAAATAATATCCTAATGTAGTCCCTACAATTTTATTGAAAATGTTTTTAGCGGGTTGCTGCCGGGCTAGATATTACTGTGAGTACTGTGAATAACATCGCTTACTAAATGAAGAATAATAAGTTAGGTTCACCTAAGAAAACCCGTCTACGTACAAAGTGGGTGACGAATCTTGACCATCTTGATATTGGCTATATTAGAGAACAAATATATGAAATATATAAGAACAGTAAGTACAAAAATTATTTTATCGATATAAACATAATTTAATAAAATTATTTTAGAAAAAATTGTCTGTCTGAAAAGTATACATAAAAGAATTAAGGACGCATACACTCTTAGAGGGCATAGGGTTTAAATGGTGTAAAGATAACCCTTGGAGAGGTTTAATATAACTTCCAGACATTACCTTAAAAAAAATTAAATTTTTAAAGGCATAAAATTAGACCAAGGAAAATAAACTATTTGAATTTGTGTATCTTATATATTTCAAAATGGTTCATTGTGGCACTCTTGGCAAGACGGTAACAGAAAAAGTGTAAAGACAACAAAAATTCATGGAAAAATGTAAAAGTTACAATAGCATTCGATTAGATTTTGTTGATCATAATATTTATTAATAATTAATTGCAAATATATTGCTGGTCGAGAAGCATTGTCAACCATAACACCTTAGGTTTGAATGGACTCGAATAGACATACAGAGGAAGTAATTGATAAATGGTGGAATTATCACAGATTAGTGTTTGAATTGGACAATGAGTGGAAAAGTGAAAGTGACTGAAGGAAACTTAAGGAAATACTGAATGAATTCAGTGATTAATTTTACTGAAGAAAATGGTGTACACAGATGTGATTGTAATTGTTCAAAATTAAATAAAATGAATACTAAGTAAACATTAGACCAGTTGAAGGAAAGAAGAAATAAAATATACAAGTAAATACATCAGTGAAGGAAAAAAGAACTAAATGATAAAAGTAAATATGCTCACGAATGAAAGTAAAATACGTTTTTCAGATATACAATTATTAATTTGGTGGGTTAGGCCTCCAGGGGAATACCACTACATAAAAAAATGCGCCTAGGAACTCTACCTCATGGATGGTGTGGAAAAGAGTTAAATGTAAATAAAACAAATCTAACCTTCAAACTATTATAGCTGTGTCTTAACTATAGTTTTAAGTCTTTCGATAATATATGCATTAGATTTACTATAATGTTAAAATAAATTATATTTCATAATACTTTTGTTCAATTATTTTATTTAGATTAGAATTTTTTGTATGCCAAACTGAACTAAAACTCAGAGTTAATTTGGCAACATTGCAATATTTCGACGTCACAAATATCCATGATGCATTACTAAAAAAAATTGAATAGTCGATAAAGATCGATATCTTTTAATACTCTAAGCGTATTAATGCAATCGTTATTTAGTTCTGTGCGAGCTTCGACATTGTCTGAGTGTTGACCGTTTTATCTACTTTTATATAGGTCCACATACCACTTATACACTTTAGAATTAATAATTAATATACGAAATAAATTATCCTAATGTCTTCACAGCTCTAATATGACATAATATGATACTGCGTTTTGGCGCGAATTTAAATTTTAAATTAGAAAAAAAATTCCTGGAAGCTTTTATATTTATAAGAGATAATAGAAGAAAGAAATAAGAAATAATAAATATGCTTTCATGCCAATTTACAAATATTGTTTCTAGTTTATTGTTAATTTTGCTTTCATTAAATTGATTTATTAACTTTTTCGTTATTTTTCCTAGTTTCAGATAACTTAACTGATATCTCTAACCTTTTTATGTGCTACGTCCTAAGTAGAACGACCGGAGCAACACGCTGCATTATTTGGAATTTATATGACACCCATTGTAGTGATTGAGTGTTGTGATAAAAATAATAAAACGTAAAAAATATAATGTTCTTTATGAATTCCTTTAGCCCGGCCTCTTAAGCGGCCTATAACTTCTTTTTCACTACCTTTCACTAAACTTTCAGCTTAGTTAGTTGAGTTCATTGAGGAAATAAGAACCCGATTCAAAAAAGCTATAAAATATATTCCAGAAAATTTATATTTTTTATTAACCGACTTAAATAAAAAAAAATCAATGAACCGACTAAAACGACTAAAAAATAAATATGTACATAATAATCCTTGTAATAACTAAATAAAATAAGTAAAAAGCTTATTTAACCTATCTACTACACGTATTTTATATTCTATTATATAGACACTATTTAGTTTACCTACCTCTATTTATCTATTTACAATATTATTTTATGATCTGATGTCGGTTGGATGTCGGAGCCTAAACAATACAGAAATAATAATATAATTTTATGACATATATACAACATTAAATTACGAACAAAACTGACTTCAAAGTGATTAGTTGGTAGTCGTGAGACTTTTTAGTGAGTTCCTTATTTATCTTTTGAACTCGGTTCAATACTTTTGTTAAAAATATTTTATAAATATATAAGATATTATATATATATTTTTGTTAAATATATTTAATTCATGGAAAAATGTAAAAGTTACAATAGCATTCGATTAGATTTTGTTGATCATAATATTTATTAATAATTAATTGCAAATATATTGCTGGTCGAGAAGCATTGTCAACCATAACACCTTAGGTTTGAATGGACTCGAATAGACATACAGAGGAAGTAATTGATAAATGGTGGAATTGTGAATATGTTTCAGACAGATTAGAAATTAAGATAAGAAATATAAATTAATTAAATATTTTTTATTAACCGACTTAAATAAAAAAAAATGAACCGACTAAAACGACTAAAAAATAAATATGTACATAATAATCCTTGTAATAACTAAATAAAATAAGTAAAAAGCTTATTTAACCTATCTACTACACGTATTTTATATTCTATTATATAGACACTATTTAGTTTAATACCTACCTAAATCTATTTATCTATTTACAATATTATTTTAACTACTGATCAATTTGATGTCGGTTGGATGTCGGAGCCTAAACAATACAGAAATAACAATATAATTTTATGACATATATACAACATTAAATTACGAACAAAACTGACTTCAAAGTGATCAGTTGGTAGTCGTGAAACTTTTTAGTGAGTTCCTTATTTATCTTTTGAACTCGATTCAATACATTTGTTAAAAATATTTTATAAGAGTTACCAAAGATGTGAAAATATGGTAAACGTTCTTAAAATGCATATCCTAAACAGTACACTAGATAGTTGTGGCGGCTCACAAGTAAAGCCGTGTTTTTTCTCAATTTATAACCCCAAAAGATAACTTCATAATTGAGGTAACTAATACACAACATATGTACCATTTGTATAGTGAGTGTAATCGCTTATAAAGCAAATAATTTTTTATATGCAAAAAATATCGAACAATACGCGAGCTTCTATAGTACGCTTTTTTATCACGAAGTAGGAAGAATTCAGCTTTTCAGTGGATTAATATATATGGGGAACATCAATAAATTGATGATAAAACATCATCGTACAGTTGTTTTCTACCCAATTTAATAAAAAAAAATACAATAAAACCTGGCTTTAACATTTTTTAACTAATATGGTTGTAGATATTTCATATATAGCATTTATGAAATGTTCTCTTGAATCATACAAAAACATCCGACATATGGCTACTCCAAGGCCTACTCTAAATTCGACTGTAAGTTACTAACCTTTCAGTTTTGAAGTGTTAAAAGGAAATTTCTCCTTGGTGACCCAGACAAGTACAAGTCGACCTTGGCACGATTTAAAATAATAACAAAGCTTAAGAAGTAACAAAAGTATATATTATAGTATTTAAAATTTCAACCGTGTAGAACGGAACGTTAACGAGAATATAAGTTAAAATATAGGCTAAAGATGAAGAAATTATTCACCATTACATGTAAATAATAGCTTTTATAATTATAGGATACGTTTATTGTGTGCTTGGTGTGTCAATAAAGATGAATCAAGATTTTCGTACATACGGAGTACAAATTTAAAGCAGGCCTGTGGGTTCGAAGATTGTATAAAACAATTTTCTTGCGTGTCAATAATCCATTCCCCTCTTCCTGCGTGTCCCAAACCCTCTTTGTGTTGCGGTTAATTGAATAAGACATCATGAAATCAGATTTAGGATTTTTAATGGAGCGGTACGTTTATATTGTAATCAGTTGTCTGCGCTGCCTGTAGTTGTTAAATGGTTGTGGATTATGTATTTTATTTTTTCAAATATAATATTTTAATTATAGAAAACATACATAAATATAGACATAAATATAGGATTTCCTTTATAATTTAATAGGTCATATCGGGTAAATCTATTTTATAAAAAACAAAAAATACAAATTTATTTATGTATTCAAACATAAATATATTTAAAAGTTACTTTAACCGACTTGGTTGGTGTAGTGGTAAAGGCGACAGGACGGTCATCCTACTGTTGGGATAGTCGCGGGTTCGAATCCTGCCGGGGCATGATCTTAAATTTATGTTTGTGATTATTTAATATTTGTGATTGTCCTAGGTAAGAGTACAAAATCCGACAAGGAAAATGATCGCAGTCACGCCAGTAACAGATCAAATAAACCCTCGTTGGTAAAAAGGATACCTTAAAATATTTTTAAAAAGTCACTTTAAATATTATTTAAAATTCGCAAACCGGTAGAACAAGTTCAGCCTTACAGATATATCTCGCTGCAGCCTACCATATCCTAACTGTACAATTGAGGCGTCGTATATCCTCAAAAGAAAGTCGCAAGAGCGGCGCATGAAATGACCATCTCAGCATTCAAATGTTCTACAGTTCCGCAGGGTAGCGTCTTGGTACTACTCCAATATTTACTCTACACTGCTGATATCTCAAAATGAAGGGAGACAGTACTTGGAAGATTTACTGTCTCCTACAACCATAGAAAAACTATACGAAAGTGGCAGGCAACTAGAACTGGGAAATAAGCTTAATATCTCGAAATATGTTCATGTCATCTTTACAGTTTAAGCGAACCAGATCAGACGAAGTTGTTTCTAATGTATATGTGTTATCTTTAACTGTAACTTCAGTTAAGTCTACTTTAATTTTAATTTGAGCTTTAGATGAGTATATTAGAATCTAAAACGAATTTGGTGCTGGATTAAGTCCAAACTAATAAATAAATATATTAATATTTTTTATATATATATTAAAGTCTCCTTTTTCTCCTCGGCTGAACCTACAGCTTAACTTGGGCTCCGAACCATGGTCCGCGGCCTTAAACCTACCGACTGGCGTGCGGCCAACTTAAAAATCATCCCAGAAGACATCCGGTCTTATCCAGCCTTAACTGGCTTGACTGGGATCATTTTCCTTGTCGGATTTTGCAGTCTTGCCTGGAACGGTCACAAATATTAAACAATAATAAACATAAATTTACGACCATACCCCAGCAGGATTCCAACCCGCGACTATCGCAACAGTAGGTGGACTGTTCTGCCGCCTTTACCACTGCGCCAACCAAGCCGGCATATTATTTTGTAACTTTTTGCGTCAATTCAATGAGACCTAGACCTAGAGTTCTAACAGTTTATAGAAGACTTTATTCGCGAAATTAATATAACTGGTTATATGACTGAGAAAAAGTACCATTAGTATATGTTTTTTTTTTTCGTTAACTAGCTTATTAGCCAGATTTAGCTCCCAGCTTCAAAAAAATAATTGTGAAAATTGGTTTTCGTCAAGGATCGTTGGTATTAAATATATTATTAGTTCTGTTGAAAATTTAAGTAATGTTTAAAACTGCGACTTAGATTTTCTTTATGAAATTTCATTTCTCAAACTTACTAACGCCAAAATGGTAACTTTTTGCTGTATTCTTTGTGCGTTTATAATTTAATATTTTATAAAAAATATATTAAAAAATAATTATTTCTGCATATAAGGATTTTCAGATATCTCTATAAAAGTGAAAGTACTGCCACAGTCCTGTCTTAACATAAATAATTGACAGTGAAAATTAGCAATATGTTGTGAATATTCAGAAGAGATTGCATTGAAGAATAACCATTCTCATATAATTTTGTACGGATTTATAATATTCAAGGTTTGTTAAAAATAATTATCCAATGATGACCCTTAGCTTATTTGTTTCACACAATATTGTCAGATTACTCTGTAAAAAAAGATAAACTCTTGATATTGAAAAAGTGAAATTCTCGAAGTAATTCATTTTTCGATACATTTTTAACTCGTCTATAATATTAAAACTGTCAAGTACAACAAATAATTGTTAAAAGGAGCCATATCTTGTGACAAAAGCGAATGTACCTGTGCGAATGCGCTAAATGCGAATGTACGAATGACTAAAGCCAATATGCCTCCTTCCTTTCAGAATCCTTCGTAATGTAGACGGCAGTAAAAGACCTCGCCATCCATGCCTATACAAGTTTCTATTGGCTAGGACTGCACATGCACTTGTTATAATCTAGCCCATAATCTCAGTTGTGGTTAGATGTCATTTTTTGGTTAATTTTGTATTTACATTTTGTTGAGGTAATATAATTATTTCATAGGCAACAGATAATGCGAAAATAAGTTTATAATTATGAATTATTAATTAAATATTATCATTTTATAACACTAATTTTGTAGATTGTTATTGTTATGGAACAAAGGATATATTTTTATGTTAAATAATATGGAAACAGAACTTATTTGAAGTATTAGTAAAGGTTAGAATCAAATATGGTCATGTTTGTATACGTTTTCTGTTTATTCGTTCTTATACTTATATCTTTCTGATTTTAGAGATATTTCAAAAGAAGAAAAAATCTATAACGAAGCTAAAAGCTAAAAGTGGTTGGAATAAATTGATAACATAGTATTTGAAGCTTTGTGATTTATTATTTCTTTCAGTTTATATAACTCCTCGGAGCAGATAAATAATTGACGAAATATTACAAAAAGAAGAATATATATTAAGGGAACCATGACAAAAAGGACAGTAGGTTATTCGTTTGTATACTTCTTTATTATATTTAGATTGAACTCTTTTCGACACCACCTATGAGGTAGAATTCTAGGCGCGTTTTTTTTTATTTTGTGGTGGTATCCTCTGCCTAATCCACCTTCATAAGAATTCATTGATATTCCTGACTGATATTTACTGCTAAAAGTAAGAAAAACAATAAAGTGGTACATTGCACTTTTAGTAAAACATATTTACTTTTTTACGTTTGGGTGCTGGAAAGTATTGCTGCGTTTCCATTTTTAGTTTTCCTTTTAAATCACTTTTTTGTTGAAATCTCTGAAGCATAACCTCTAATTCTTAATTTGGATTTTTGATTGTTGATCAATTGATTTCAAAGTGTTAATTATAATGAAAACTCTAGTTGTCAAAGTAATTTTCTGTCATTGGTTCTTCCGCCTCTCCCTATATATATTTTTCTTGTAAAATTATTCTAGTTTCTTCTTTGTCCTGCGGTTTAATCACTGACTGCTCTCTTAGAGCACTTGCTACATCAGCATCAGCAAAATAATTAGTGCCTATATTCTCCTCATACATACGTACCAAATGCATATGCTTGCACAGAGTATTTTTATCGTATTTATTCCATTATTCTATTCATAAAACCCACAGTGAAATCTTCTTTTTTGATAATACTATGCATTTCACCTATAACAAAAACCATACTCACATAAAGGACAATTATAAGACAAATGTATATTAATATTACCTTCGTATTTATAAAAGAATGCAAAATTTTTCCGAAAGGTACGAAAGGCGTTGTAGAAAAGGACGCGAGTTGTGAAAACTGTCAGGTTAGATTAGAACAAGTTCGTCTGTGCAGTCCTAGTCAATAGAAACTTGTATAATCATGGATGGCGAGGTCTTTTACTGTCGTCTTCCTAATGTATCTATATGTTGTTCCATATTTCGTTTTGTCAGATGTAGTATCCATTTTCGATTTCTGCAAATCACCCCTACGTCAGTTACAAATTATCTTCTCAACCAGTAGTTAATGGTCTATAATGGCAATGTAATTTTCCGCACTAAATTCGTTATGTTTAGCTACAGCGCTGAGTCTAAAATATACAAAACTTGTTTAGTCTAAATATACTACAGCAGGCAAACGATGACTACATTTTTATTAAAAAGTAAAACATTACGAATAACGATTGGGTATTTATTGAAAAATTTCTACAATGAAAATATTTTTTTATAATTTTTAACAGTGTTTTCTCAAATTTCTACTAACATTTTTAAAATAACTTCCTTTACGTTTCGGAAATTATAGGTAACGTTGAGGAAATAGATGAAAAAGTGTTAGGTAGAAAAGTCTGTCTGGCGAGCACGCTGGATACACACCTCTTGTAACGTGTCGCGGAATATTGTTGTTCAAGATGATGATTTTGGGCGTTTTACTCGCTATAGTTGAAACTTTTTCAGAACAATTTTTCATTTAGATCTGGTTGACGATAAAATGCAGCTTGTTTTAGTTAACATATCGATGATTTTCTAGAATTAATTTATCATTTTTTCACTTTGAATTATTATAATAGATTTACTTTTAATTGTCATGTACCAATTTCTACCAAACACACTGCTAAAATGAATGCACTTGCAATAAATTTTTTATATACTTCGTATCGCATACATTTTTAACCGACTTCAAAAAAGGAGGTTCTATGTTCCACTGTATATTTTTTTTAATGTATGTTCACCGATTTCTCCGTCAATTGTGGACCAAAACAATTGACAACCAAATTAGAAATTATTTTTTTATTCGAACGGGTGCACTTCCGAGGTGATCCCATTGAAGTCAAGTCAGGATCTGATGATAAAATCCGGGGAAATCAGGGGAAACCCTCAAATTTCAAAGGCACATACAATGTTTTCAAACACTTTTTTATCTAAAATAATCAGATATTCGTGTATAATGTTATTGCTTAGTTGATGTGGCTAAAGGCACAAC
The DNA here is from genome assembly GCF_030347505.1 of Rhynchophorus ferrugineus. Classification (NCBI taxonomy): domain Eukaryota; kingdom Metazoa; phylum Arthropoda; class Insecta; order Coleoptera; family Curculionidae; genus Rhynchophorus; species Rhynchophorus ferrugineus. Next base: position 37,916,857 of record NW_027472580.1, on the reverse strand, counting down.
TTCTCAGCGGTTAGGTAACTCCGTTGAGGATATATATTTAAATATTATTAGGATAACTAATTGTATACTTTGTAATTATTTAGATTTTACATTTTAGACCACTATGGTACCAGAAGTTTTTGAGGAGTTTTTAGTAAGGATTTGCTTACCAAGTCGTTCAGTGTAAAAGCCGTTCAGTTTGCTTTTTAAGCACTAACCCTATCATATGGGAAGCACTGCAGGAAACTACCTCCATTATATGGTGTTGTGATTAAAGCGTTGTTTCATTATTCCTATTTTTCCTTATACGGATTGCACCTTTGCTTGGCCTACTTGTTGTAATTCTTAATAAAATAACTGCGCAATGTATTGAGTAAATATCTAACAGTAAAAGGAGAAAAATAAAATATTTTAAATAAATAAATTGAAATTTGTATTTAGGAGTGCATAATATTACTCATTGAATAAGTATTGTTCAGGTTATAATTTGGTAAGAAAAACGCAAAATTAATATAACTCATTTTGCAATGTGGAAAATCATTAACCATCATGATATCAAAAATATAATAAAGAAATTGCACTGATAATTAATTTCTGATATTAATTAGAATGCAATAAGAACTGGTTTGTAATTACTTCGATCCCAAATGACTAATCACAAATTTCGACTAGAAACACACTTATTAGCAACGTTATATATTAAAAATACATGGTTAAGGTGTGGTATTATCTCTTATGTAACACACAAAATCTAAATTAAACCTTGATGCATATATAGTCAAAATCACCAAAAGTTCTTCGTAACAAAACTATTATAGATTTCGATTCAGATACGCTGTTTCTTGTTGTCATGAGAAAAATTCGAACATAGCGGTGTTTATATTGCTCCTTTCTACTGGAAAATGGATGGTTTCTATGCCGGTTAATTTCCCGCTAGTTAAAAATTCATGTCCGAGGCCTGTAAATGTGAATCGACAGAAGGTTCAAGGCTCGAGCATACTGAAACGGGATTTCCATAATGAGGAAGTTTTTCAGGTTAGGAGAGGCTGTCGTGTCGCTCGGACACGAAAAGAAACAGGAAATAAGGGGAAATTAGCTGACTTGTGTAATGTTTCAAGTGAGACTCGTTGTTTTGCGGTTTTTATAACAATGTTCTTTGAAAAGACCTTGGATGCTGTCTCCTCACGCGTCCAGTAATAATAAAGGAGCTCCTGTGAATTTTGAAAACGAATTATTTAATTACAATTAGTTACTGGTGTTTTTAATATTCATTATTAGTAAGCTGTTATGTCTTGTTTCAGTTCTATTTTAAACATTTGAGACTGACCCTAAATCAATACCTGAATAATTTGAGCAAACAATAATTTATATTTTAATTTTATATAATTATATATAAGTATAGAAGGGAATCTTCCATACGTTAATTGTGAAAAAGTTTAGGTTTTTGGCCACCAGATGGCGACTGTCGCCAAGTAGGATTATTATGAAAATTAAAAATTTAATAATAACAAATGTAAATACACAATAAAATAACAACATACATTTTTTAAGTATGTTTAATATTTTAAGTATAGATTTTGAAAAACAAATATAAAAACACAATTAAATAATAACATACGTTTGATTTAAGTATTTAACATTTTAATTATAGATTTTTAAAACTAATGAAAATATTCTATAATTTACAATTTTGTTTCAAAAATGTTTCATTACAATAGTTTATAAAATTTTTTATTTTTAATAACATTACATATGATAGCATGTAAATAAAATCCCTTCTAACAGGTGGGGCCAATCCCGCTACCATTTTGATTGCCTCTAACTTTGCTCACAGAAAAGATAAGTAAGTTCGATTTCCGTAGAAAGTTTATTTGGTCTTTACATATTTTACATATCCCGTTGAGACCGTGGTTCGAAGCCCACGTTGTTAAACTGTAGGTCCAATCCAAATAAACCCTCGTTGATAAAAAGGATGCTTTAAAATATTTCAAAATAATATTTCCTAAATACTAACAAATACGAAATGGACATAATGCAAAAATTATTAAACCTTACAATTTATGTTTTCAAGAAGTATAAAAAATTTTACATTATAAATATAACTCACCTTAAATGCAATATATATTATGCTTAAGACCATTATCCATATGAGCTGAATTATTTCGATGTATCAATTCAAAATGTTCCATCTTTACCCTTTGCAATTATATTAACCTGTCTAATTCACCAAACAATACGTAATTATCCCTAAAAAGAGTATCCTGTTCAGGATGCTCAACACAATTTGTTGTATTAAAAATAAAATAATTTGCTGATATAAAATATTACTAACGTGTGTTCAAATATTGTCTAGTATATGAATTTAATATCAAATCATATCAATCAAAATTCTAAAGCCATACAAAATCCTAAGAAATGTTAGAGGAAGTAATTAAACGCCCTATGAAATATTAGAGACAATTACCGTAATTACCGAAATTTACCTAAAAGCTAGTATTTTATTTATTAATTTTATCAGTTATCAATTTATCACAAAATGAATTATGTCAAATTTATGATTCATGCTGGTTTATTCATTTTTTTATAAAAAAGAATCAAATTCTATTTCATATTCGCCTTTTATATTTTATGTATTTTGTGAATAAGTTTGATAGTTTAAAGAACATTCAAATAAAACAAAATAAAGCTCTAAAAAACTCGAGAGATAATTTATTACGTCTTATGACATGGATTATCGAAGTAATAAAGCGACATCCTGCGTAGTCCAAAATTAGTTGTTCATGAATCATGTAACATATTTTGAGATTGAAACAACCAAGGGGATTACTTTAAATAGTAGTTTACTTAGATTCATAGTAAAAATATATGAGCATATATAGAGAGCATTTAGAAATAAATTAATTTGTTTTTTTTTAACTGTAAATCAATTTTTTGTTTCGATTTGTCATAAATGTATTTTTTCACAGCAGATTTATATCCAATAACCGCTGAAAACTCAATACAAACTGATGAATGTGTTACCGATTGCATTGTCCTGACTCAATACAGCTGCTTGAATAGGATAACTTGATAAAGAGATCTTCAATATCTGAGCTTATGCTGGTAAGATGCAATATGTAACGAATGCAAAATGGGGTTTTTGATTCTTTAATTTGAACTTAAGATTTCGGAATATTTGAACATAACTTAGAGTAGGTAGAAAATAAAAGAATAATAGAATAATAGCATTACAAACTTTGAACGCTTTGCGTGGGTTTCCTCAAAAATGTTTAATTATATGAAGAAGGGAAGGCTACCTGAAAGCATTGAAATGTTGCAAAAACGATCATGGTTGAAAGGCAAGTTTTTGTTGACAGTGATTAAATTTTATGACGTCTAGGTGTCAATAAACCATTATGATCTAAAGCATGATAATAAACATTAATGGGTTGAAAAATAGAACCAAATATTATAGGTTGTAGGTCCATAAATTAATTTAATAAACTAACATAAGGTAATAGCAAATAATGAATTTATATAAAAAAAAACCTACCCAAAATTAATGTTAATTTCTTTTTTTGATTTCAGATAAAATGGGCGGAATGGACTGCCTGTACGTTACTTGAAACGGGCTATGTCCCTTTGTACTACTCACAGTACGCCCTACAAAGGGCTGTTTGTTTTAGTCATTATTTTCGTTGCGCTGGAGTACTTTCTCAACACGGTTTCTGATACTCGCGCTGCTATTTTTAATACAACCAGGTAAGTTTTAACAATTCAGTTGAGTAACCCTAATTTAGTGACTTAGGGCAACCAGAGATTTAAGCAATAAGAGAACAAAGCAATTTAAGCAATTAGAACTTTGAAATAATTTTGTGAAAATGATAATTTAATATTTTCTAAAAAACCCTATAACAATTATATATGTATTTAAAATATTTTATAGAAAACAAATTTTGTTATACATATTGTTCTTATGTAACAAAACATAACATAACAAGTTTATATTTTTAACACGATAATTTGGTAAGAGAAAAGTAAAGATATTAATATTACATCATTTTCTAAATCATGGTATCAAGCGTCATCACACAGAACAACGTTGTTATTTCAAATGAGTAAACATTTTATAAACATGTAAAATACCTGTTAAATTTAAAGTAACGCACTTCTTAACTTCATGGTTTATTGTTCATTTCGTATGATAGGTCTTAAACTTTTTGAACATAATAATATACAATTTAAGAAATTTGATTTAATACACATTTTGAATTCCATAACGGAAACTTCAAATAATTTATTTAATTACACTTAATTCTAATTGCCTATAACTAAATTCGCGACATTGATATATATACTGTGCACATAATGGATTTTACTCCTCATCTATTTCAAGGTCCTGGAAATTATTGAGTCTTTCTTTTTACGTTTTTCTATTGTTATAAATTTTTCTCAAATGTTTTTGATATTATATTCTTAAAACTAAATGTTAATTTGATACATCACACAAGTAGTGTTTCCTCGCACTTTTTTTCACTAGAAAATAGTAAATGTAATAAAAAAATGTTTACTAAATATTCGCACTGCATTCCGACAACATTCTTTTTATGACGATTTGGCTTAAATATCTTATTGCCCTAAGTCCCGTTTATCAAACTAAAACAAATAATACTTAAACAAAAATAGTCTTTTTCTAAATCAAAAGTATTAAATAAATTAAATTAATTGTTATTCTAGGTCATCATATTTTGAGAAAACTTCACCTTTCAGTTACAGTCCACTCCTCAAAACCCTCTTGTTCAAGAACGAACTTAAAAACGCTACGAACTATACTCTACCATCTCATCATTCTTCAAAGTATCTCATTAATATCTCCAGCTATGAGTATATCGTCACCGTGCCTCCATTTCTGTTAGAGAACGTAACGTCTACCTACGTCTCGAATTCACTGGAACAATCTGGATCGAACGATATTTATAGATACGATAATAAGTCAACAATTATTCAAGAAATAGCCGCAAGCAGCACCAGTATACCACCTTGTCCAGACATTTCACAATATTTATGTAAGTACATAATTACTATTGTAGCAAAAACATTATGTTACCACTGTTAAGACTATTTCAGCAAAATCTTATAAATATTTGAAAGGTTTTTAGTAGATTTAATTTGAATAATGTATTTTGACCATCGCCTTTTTAAAAACATAAATAATAATAAAATATATTAGTTCTATATCTAATCGGCTATAAAGATGCTTTGAAAATAACATATAAAACTGATTTGTCTATATACTCGTAATTCTGATTTCTGACAATTTTGATATTTAATTTTTACTTGATTTTTAAATATATGTTATTCAGCGCAGGTTATATAGTAGCCCAGAAATTAAAAAGGTATTGATTGAGGAAAAATTGTACCTTATCTGTTATTTCATTAGTATCTTCACTTTACTCCCATCGTTCTAGCAACGTGGCAATTCAGTATCTAAACCCAGTACGGACCCTGTTGGTTTGGCAGCGATACAATCATCGATCCACTTTTGCACTTCTTTAGCATTTCGAAAGAGGTTTGCTTTGCGTCTATGACTCACGTTTTTGCAACAAACCTGGTTCAATTTGTTCAATTGACATCTTTAGTCATTTACAGTAACATTTTAGTCTGGCAAGGGCTAGACATGTCGGTTCGTGGACTCTAGTAGTCGATACCTTCTAATCACATTATTCAATCACAAAGTACAATAGCTACTATTGTTGACAATAGGTAAAAACTATGAGGAACGAAATTGCAAACAAATCAATAAATTAAATTTATAATTGGACCAATTTGGTTAATACAACAGGTTAATTGAAAAGTCCCCGGTCTACCATAGTAATGGCAAAAATTAGTTTTTTTATTCAACATAATTCCCTTCAAGGGTGATATACTGATTATAGTGACTCTCCAGCTTTTCGATACCATTTTTGTAGTACAACACAAAAACACAAAAACAAAATAGACCTCAGTTTCGGCGATCACCTCTTAATTCGACGAAAATTTTTTCCCATCGAGCATTCTTTTGAGATCTAAGAACAGGAAATCTGGGGGCCAGACCTGGAGAATACGTTGGATGAGGAAGCAATTCGAAGCCAAATTCATAGATTTTTGCCATCGTTTTCACTGACTTGTGACACGGTGCATTGTCTTAGTGAAGCAGTACTTTCTTTTTCTTCAGTTTCATTCGTTTTCATCGGCAACAACCTCTTTTGGGCGTCCACTGCGTTCACCGTCTTCGGTGCTTATTTCATCACGTCTAAACTTAGCATACCAATTCTTGATGGTTGATTTTCCTAGGGCAGTGTCCGGAAACTCTGCATCAAGCCAAGTTTTTGCTTCAACTGTATTTTTTCTCATCAAAAAGCAATATTTTATCAACACGCGAAATTCCTTTCTATCCATTTTTTTCACAATAACAAAACTTGCACTCAAAATGCTATAATTCACAAAATAATGATCCGACAGCTGTCGAATTTATACACGCATCTTTTGAGGGTTAGGGCTAACTAAAAAACGTATGAATTTAATTTTACTAGCGTTATCTATGTGTCAGGCCAGGGACTTTTCAATTGATCTGTTACGACCTGACCGGCTCCAACCTACAAACCGATAATTCAGATAAGAACGACCGCGTAAGTGTCTAAAATGGAGAATCAGCTTGAATGAGAGTAATTTTGTTCACATTAATTTTATTGATAATAGAAACAATCACATTTGTGTCAGACTAGTAGCTGTCAGCAAAATATGTATAACATCGAATATGAAGCTAATGTGCAAAGTTCACTCAACCCAGAAAAAGATTAAATTTACTAATTTACTATAATGGCTATCACGAAGAAATTCTGTCGACCTGCAATAATGCATTGCAATATAAACAAATCTTTAAGAATATATGGTTGTTTGGTTTCAGAAAAAGTATTGCGGAATGCTGTTAATACTCCGTGGTATTGGCGTAAATAAGTTGATGGGTAATTTAGGAGTGGATATTACTCATTGAATAAGTAATTGTTCAGGTTGTAATTTGATTAAAAAAAAAGCACTAAAGTATATCACTCAAAAGTCAAATTTTAATTTAAAATTGAAAGCAAATGAATATAAAAACTAATCTTGCAATACAGAATATCATTTTTATTGCGCCTTGCTGATCCCAAGGTATGTACAGCAAGGCTTTCTGGTCATGAATATTATTCGGGTCGATGTGGATGATTACTGGATTAATACATTAATTTTTACTCTTGGGATTATCATAGCAGATCCAGTTTTCATTACTCAACACAATATTCAACAGGAAATGTTCTCTTTTTTCATTTCAAGCCATGAAACCACAATGTTCAAGTGGTTGAAATGGCATTTTGACCCTCTTTTGGATTCTTCCCTTCGCATGTAAACGTCTGGAAACATTTTATCCATTAACTGGTAAAGTATCTGAGAGTTTGAGCTGGCTTTTTGTTTAGTAAGTCTTCCTATAATATCAACATCATCACTTTTAAGGGGTTCTAAAAGTATTTAACGATCAGATTGACTCAATATGGAGTCAAATTTCATATCAAAGTGTAAAATTCGCTGTAAGGTGGAATTAGACACAAGAGAACTTTTTAGGAGTCGACAATATGTTAATTGGAAACACAATTTCTTTCATAATTACTAAAATTGCAATGACCGCGGTACGCATTAATACATTTCCCTCACTATTCCCTTAAAATATTCAAAAATGATAGTACTAGAATTTAATTTTCAAGTTTAAAATTTCTGACGAATATATAATAATTTACATATATAATAATTTACAAACAGTTTAGATTCCTAAGTATAAAATAAGCTTGCTAATAATAAACCAAAATATATACGTCCACAAAATGTCGTCCATCATATAAAATTAAGGCGCCTCAATTATTATGTCTAATAAGAGAAATTTTATCTTGATTATAAAATTCAATGTAAGGTGAACCAATCATTGGCAATTAGAAAATGTTGGAGTTTTTTCTCTAATGCTGGTAATAATTTAATAATTTTTGTAAAAGAAATTAATGTACTTGTCGAGCGTTAAATAAAATTATAGGAACCTCTTTTGTTACGTACAAGTATCCACATCGATATTCAAAAAAATCGATCTGGATAATTAATTACAAGTTTAATTAAATAGACGAATATAAAAAACGAACCTGTAAGCTACATTATTAGTTATAGAATACTTGAAAGAGTCAACGTTGACCATGTTATCCTATGGAAATTTTAATTTAAAATTTTGTAGAAAAATATTATAAGTATTTAGATTAGACGTAGTTATTCGATTCTTTTTTATTTATTCATATACTAGTCGTTGCCGAGTAACTTACAGTTTGTCTCTACAGTGAATTAAATCTAGTAGTACCTGTCTAGGGAGATCCATTGGCCTTTAATTAGTCTCTACTAAAATAAAAATTAGAGGCACTTTTCAGTGTTTTTACCATTTAGTAGACTTCATTGCACAACTTTTACGGTTTTCATGAGTACACGGTTTGGTTCTCTTAAGTTTGCATCCTAGTTCAGTGTAGAGTTGCAGCACTTCGGTTTTATCATGCAAGGGAAGTCTTTCCTCATATCTTATTGCAAATTCCTTATCTTCCTCTATAACCGTTAGAATCCGAAGGCCTCGGTGTAAGTAATTGTTCCTATAGTATCTGGGTGTATCCACACTTTTTTCTGAAGTACTTGTATTATGAGAAATATTAATGAAAACTAATTAATTTTAAAGATTCCAATGGCAGAGAGTGAAATATGGTTTAATATGAGCCATTTATTGGTTATTTTTTGACAATGATTGAAACTATACTTGTAAATTATTTTTATTTTATTCAAGAGATTACTAGATAGTTACTTAGATAAATAAATATTGCAACTAGTTTAGAAATAGATTTTAACTGAATTTGTTTGTGTGTAATGTGAATGTTAATTCACAATTAGCTAGTTCAATTGTTTGTGGACATCGGTATATCTCCTTAAATATTAAATCAAAGTAGACAATATACCTCAATAAATCTCTCCAAAACTATTCATAATAATTACCGAACAATGTGATTTGATATGTAAAATGTATCCGTTGTTTCGCCATGTTCGCATCTGACTTAGTATCTTCAGTCATTATTTGAAAGCAAAGTTGATCCAAGTCTAAGTTGTTATATATTAATTAATATATATATATATATATATATATATATATATATATATATATATATATATATATTAATATATATATATATATATATATATATATATATATATATATATATATAAATTGATACTAACATCATAATCATTCAAGCGCAATCGAAGTAGCATGCATTTTAAAAATAAACAAATAAATGGTCTACCCTATACTTAAAAATTGTGTTTGATAATATTTAATAGTATGAACAGTTCTGTATTATTGATTACAAATATTTTCATCATTATCTTTAACATTATCCTCTACCTGGATTTACCAATTTCATCAGTTTTATGATGGTTGCAAAATATTCTATATATATTTAAAAAATACATTAAACATATAATTCAATCAATCAATATCTTCAGCTCTATCTTAATAGTTTTGTAAATGTTCCCAAATCTTATAAAATCTGCTCATTTGGATTTTTACTTTTGGTATACCTTTCTTGTTTTATAATATTTAGTCAGTGCATACTTAACAAATTTGTCGCTAGAGTCTTCTAAGCGATGTAGTCATTCAATCTAGATTTTTTTCTTGTATCACCTTTTTTTTGTATTTTTAGATAGAAGAAATACGAACATAGACAGTCGTAGAACCGCCTTCTAGTATTTTACAACCCAAACTACTTCTTTGAGTTCAAGTTTAACATTATCATTGCCAGTATTATATACTTTACTTTTACCTTACCACAATATCAATAGCATCTAATATTGTAATTAATTCCAGATATAATAAAACAAACATGACTTTCTTGATCTTCATTTTGAACCAATAATTCGTAGAATATTTCATTGAAAAAAGTCATAAATTAGGCCTATACATTAATTTCAAACGATTTACAACATATGGTGTTACTGTGTATTAAATCTCATCGGGTACATTTGTAACCAACTTCCTGTTAAAATCTCACTACCAGGCGCCAATTTTCAGTATGTGTCATCATTCAGAAAAAAATCATTTGGAGTGCCTTAAAATGTCTTAATTTGTACCGAATAAATCGCGTTTTATATTTTAAGAAAGGCGATTGAAGCTTATCTAATGTTTTGCAAAGCTTGCTTGTAACCATGCTCCATCGATTTTAATACGTGAATACTAGTTGTAACGTTTTAAAAGTGGTGATTTTGACAACAGATGGTTAGATAAAGACAAAGAATGTTCTGGAAAGCCAAAAATCGACATATAAGGAGACAAGGTATTACTCGACGAAACTTTTTTTTATAATATCTTTATTAGATACGCTTGGTACAATCTTAATAATACATTAATTTATTACTACTTTTCATTTGTACTTGGATTAATTCACAAGTAAGACGAGTGCGAGAAAATACATCAATATGTATTCCTTAATAATAAAATTATAATTACTTATAGCTATAGTTTACACTAAATATATACACTTTATATAAGTTCGTATGGTTTGGTTCGCTTCAGTCTTCTGATATCCTGCGCGCTGTCCAGCAGTTTTATTGCTTCCACGTTAGTATGATTTAGTAATCTTCTTGCATGTTTCAAGGCGAAATCTTGGATAACTTCGCAAATGCACTTGATGCGTTTGAGTCGAGAAGTATCCGAAAAAATATGTTTTAAACCCAGTAAAAACATACTTGGAATTATTAAAATGACAATTGTTACCACCCGCCGTATTTTCCAGACCTGCTTCCTCTGATTATTATTTATTCCGACATATGAGTCGTTCGCTTCACTTCTTATGAGGATCCCAAAAATTTGTGAATAGATTGACACGATCCATCGTAATTTCGAGGTAGAATCCGTAAATTCCCCAAAAGATGGTATAAAGTAGCGGCTATCCATGAGCAATACTTTGAATAAAATACATCTCACATATTTCTAATAATAAAACTTCAAATTAATTGAAAAACCCTGTAAAATAACTTTATAGGCTTAAATGTATCAAGCCATTGAGTGCATCTTAACTAATACTTCTTAATTTTTTTGATATTTATTACTAAAAATGCGAAATGTCAATGTTACCCAACTTACTTAACTGAATTTGATAGTTTAAACATATATCTGTAAAACAGAACAGTTTTTCATTTAGTGTAATTGAAATAATGAAACGAAATTGGCGAAGCCCATCAAACACTTTTACACACTCAATTTTGGGTTTCCGATTAAAAAGTGGTCATTTTAATGTAGACTGAAAATGCAGACTTATTGCATGAAAATCCAGCATAAATTCTCAAAGAACTTTCAAATCATTTAGCAGTTGATAAATCAACTGTTTCCAAGCGTTTATAAACGATGGGAAAGATCTAAATGAAGGGAAATGGCTTCTATAGTCTGTTCAAAGTTATTTTGTACATAAAATAATTGAACAAAAATGTTATCAAATGACATGTTATCGAATCATGACAACCGGATGACTTTGTCAGACTCATTCGTTTACGTGTTCGAATTAATCAGCCAGCATTGTGTCTCTTTTTAACTAGAATAAAATAAGAAGGATAATATTGTGTGATTCTAAAACGAATTTACAAATTGCAGCAGGAAATATAAGCATCTTGACGACGTATGGACAAAAAAAACTTTGAATAGACTATCTACCGCATCTAACCGTTTCAATATCGCGATTTCGTTGCTTGATAACAAAAAAGAAATAGGATATTATGAATATTGTACGCTGTACTAATTTTTTTTAATAAATGTCTACTAGATATGAAAAATGATAAGAATACATGCATGAACTTAATAGTTTTATGCGAAAATCAGAAAAAAATCCGTAAAAAAAAACAATTTAAATAAAAAATGTGTGTATATTTATACTTCATAAAACGTATGTGTACGTATGTGTACGTATGTATATATATATATATATATATATATATATATATATATATATATATATATATTATATTTCCATTCCTATTGATGTCTTAACTGGAAAAAAGACCAAGGCAGTTTATTAAATTATCGCAGCATAATACAAAAAAAGAATTGTACCGCCCAAGGCACTTCCTTTGGGGATTTAAAAGCGCTGCTCGAAATTCAAGAAACCAAAAAGGAAAAACGACATAGAAAATATTAGCCCTTTCACGAGAGAAATGAAAAAAAAAACAGAATGACATCGCGAATATTTTTCCCCAGTTTTCTTTGTTTAAATTCTATGCCCGTTTTAACGAAGACAATTCGTAGGCTGTCGACAAATGATGATTTTAATCGAAATTTTATTAAATGTAGACTTTTATTTAAAACGTCGATTGAAAATTCTCTGGTTTAACTCTTAGGAATAATATTTTGAGCAAATATTAATTTACTTGATGATTTTCAAAGTTTTTTTAAGAATGAGCTAACAGGTGTTAAATATTTTAAAATATTTTCTTACTTTACTTATCACAATAAATTTAAATCTTAAAATAAACTACTTTATTTGAATCAAAAGTATTTTCCTATTCGCATTTCTTGATTTTTGTGAACTAATTCACTAATTGATCTGAAACTAATTCATACAACTAGCTTATATTATCATAAATAGTGAAAAATAGTTTCTGTAATATTCACACAGATATTTTTTATTAACTATAGTAATATTGGTTATTAAGTTTATTTTCTTAAAACAAATGTATACTTTTGAAGTTTAATTCATGTTTCACCCATGTTAACATAGCGATGCAAGAAATCTTAATTACACAGAATTAACTAAAGATGTAATCTATAAACGCAGTGTTATTTTTGATTGATGGTAACAAACCCATTCATTTCATTTTTTCAAGCAATATTTTATTATTTTATTAACAAGCTGTTTCAACTTTGAAAGAAGTTCTTTAAAGATCATTTTACTGAGTTTTTAATAAGATTTCAAATAATGGCTTTATTATGAACTATTTTTAAAAACAATTTTTAAAACGTATATAATAATTTTAAAACAATACACCAGTTAATAGTGGCTGAATTATTAAATAATGAATTTGGCGCTCTAAAACTTTTTATTACTATTTTTATACTATTTTATTGTATACTTATTACATATGCGTCTATTTAAGATCAGTTTTTATATTCATTTCCTCTATTAATGGATTCAAATTACCATTAAAATATTACTTAAATATTGAAATATTGTTTGATTAAATTTAATCAAGTCATACCCTAGCTGTTGTTGAAATCTTCTAAAACCTACTATTTATGCAATTATGTACATCTACTTTTATCTTTCACAATACTATACTTACATACTTCAAAATATCACTTCTGTATTCTCTTCCTATTCATCATATTTAGTTTTGTTATCAGGTTAAAATAGTGTGAAACATTATGTTCCCTAAACATTTTTTTACTGTTAGCTCATTATCTCTTTTTTCTCCATATCTTTTCATGTTTAAGGCAGTTCAATATTCTCCAGATTTTGTTCTCTCTGATTTCAAACAGCTTAATAATTATTTTGTGAAATATATGCTTAATATTTGCTGATTGAAATACATTATTTGCCAATGTAAATTCAACTAGTTTAAAGACAAACTGCTCATTCCTATATCATAAATATAAAAGTGTAACTTTTTTTAACTACTGTATAATTTTTGAAATTATTTGTGACAGATTAACACTTACACAAAATGAACATTGAGTAACTATCTATGATAAGAGTGAGCTGATAAGCTGATAGTTGGAAACCCTCTGATGATACGGATATTTTTTAATGTGTATGATTAAGAATGAGTAGCAATCTGACACAGGATAATCATGTCATGCCAGTCTGCAACTTAAAATGTCTTCTGAGAATTTGTCCATGTTGGCATAGTCCGTGTTTGCGAGTTTTACCGATTACAGTACACCATTTGAATCTCGATGAAAATCTTGATTTCACTGAACGAATGGCGCTTAGGTTTGCTTAATACTTGAGTAAAAGATGAACATCGTACGAAAGATGGAAAGATGAGTTTCTCATCAATTAAATGACAGGCAACGAGAATATCGAAAAATCGTCTGTGAAATGTTGCTTCAAAGGTATGATCGGAAGTGATTTCTGCATCGAATAGTGACGCTTATTTTGCCACTCAGCCGAAATTGCGTGAATGATAGCGGGAGTTTTGCTCCACCCTATACAACTAGCTTATATTTTCATAAATAGTGAGAAATAGTTTCTGTAATATTCACCCAGATATTTTTTTATTAACTATAGTAATATTGGTTATTAAGTTTATTTTCTTAAAACAAATTAATACTTTTAAAGTTTAATTCATGTTTCACCCATGTTAACACAGCGACGCAAGAACTCTTAATTACATGTATATAGACTTAATTAAAGATATAATTTATAAAGGCAGTGTTATTTTTGAGTGATTGTAACCAATTCACCCATTTAATTTTTTTAAGCAATATTTTATTGTTTTATTAACAAGCTATTTCATCTTTGAAAGAAGTTCTTTACAGATCATTTTACTGAATTCTTAATAAAATTTTAAATAATGATTTTATTATGAACTATTTTTAGGAACAATTTTTAAAACGTATATAATAATTTTAAAACAACAACATACCACTTAATGGTGGGTGAACTTGAAACTAAACTTGTTTAACCCTTCTAAAATCTACTATTTATGCAATTATGTACATCTAATTTTATATTTTACAATACTATACTTACATACTTTTAAAATGTGACTTATGTATTCTCTTCACTATTCTTCACATTTACTTTTTTCATCAGATTAAAATAGGGTCAAACACTATGTTCCTTAAACATTTTTTTCTGTTAGCTCCTTATCTCCATCTTCTCCATATCTTCTCATGTTTAAGGCAGTACAACATTCTAAAGATTTTGTTCCCTCTGACTTCGAACGGCTGAAAAATTATTTTACGTAATACTTGCTGATTGAAATACATAATTTGCCAATGTAAATTAAACTAGTTTATAGACCTACTGCTCAATCCTATATCATAAATATAAAAGTATATAAAATGAATATTATAATAATTGAATAATTTTATAAAATAGTTTGCTTTTCTTATAGACGGTAGAGTGCAAATAGTCAAATATCCGGTACCATCCGTTCAAAGTTTGGAGCACAGGTTCGATTGGCTACAACCCGGAGGACATTGGGCGCCACCTCACTGTATGGCGGAGAAAAAGGTTGCTGTTGTCGTACCGTTCAGATGTAGAGGCGAGCACTTATTGTTGTTCCTGCAACACATGCATCCATTTCTCAAGAAACAGCAACTGGATTACACAATATTTGTTGTCGAACAGGATGGCGATGGACCTTTTAACAGGTACAATTGTAATTCAACATTATCTTAATCAATGCAATTTAAATATGTTGTTTTTTTTTAATAATTTAAATAAAAATGTTATATTGTGGTTCCATTTTGTTGTAGAACTTTTTACTTATTTGATATATGGTATATGTCGTCATAGTTTGTGACAATTTCATATTATTGGATACTATCGATTTATTTTGACTTTCAATGTTACATTTGAGCGAGGCCTCAAGAGACATTGAAAGCCCTAGTTTCCCTGGTTACTCTCTTAATCATTTATTCCAACTGCCCCTTTCATTAAAGTATTTTGGGTGAAATTTACTGGAAGGTTTTTTTAAGTGGTCTAGTTTCATTATCCATTTCAACTTAGTGATATTATATTACAAAATGCGTTTCCTTATCTTCAAATTGTGTAGTTACTAACTATGATAAAATAGTTTTTCTATGACAATGAACAACAAAAATTGAAAAAAATTTCAGACTTAGCAACTTTTTTGGGTAAGACCTGCCAAATATCGTATTGTACTATTTATAATAATTAACTAATTTAATTATTGATATAATATATAAAGGACAACGGATGAGTTTCAACGTATCAAAAAAATTACTATGAACTTCTCGGCTGCAATAAAATCATAGAGTATCTCAAGTAATTGTATTTTATTAATTTGAATCGTCCATTAAAATAAAAACAAGCATTACACAAATAGAAAAAAATAGAAAAACGCCGTTATTTTTTAAATTTTAAATCTGTACTGCACAAAACGTTAAATCTATATAATAATCGGCTTAGTAAAAATGTTGCCTCCCTTTTTGAGGAAAAAGGAAAAACTTAATAAACTGTGATCGAATTTGGATCACAGGTCGATCACTAGTGTTTATAGGTATAAGTAACGTTCCAATCTAATGATATCTTCCCGAAACAATCGAAAAAATTATTCAAACATACCGTATTAACATAACAGTCACATTAAATACACCTTTTGCTTCCAGTAATTGCGCAATACAAAAATCCCTTTCTCTTCTACCATGAGTTACTCATACGTGAATAAACGCAGTTAAACGTATCTAGGCTTTAATTAATGGCAGTCAATGCATTTCGTTTTCATGTACCATTCCAAGGCTCGATGTTCCTGAATCATCTTTGTTTTCTACGAGCACAATCACATGATTTGACTCTTTGGAACCATTCCCTTCGTATGTTTTCACTCGTTTTTTGCTCGTCACTGTATGTTTTTTTTAATTATTTAATTATTACATTGTTACTAGTCCTTTCCCTCTAACCTACAATTTGTCTTTATGATAACTTAAATATAGGTATATAACTAGGAGGACCCATCGGCCCTATCTCAGTCTCTGGTGAAATTTGCTGTATTTTTTATTATATGCACCTCACTATACAACATTACACAAGATCAAATGGTTTAATTATTTTGAGTCTGTGTCCTGTTCTGGTGGTATCCAAAAGCTGCAATATTTCAATATTCTCATGATAATGGAGTCTTTCCTCATGCCCCATTGCCTTTCTCTTGATTTCTTGACTGACTGTGAGTATATGAAGGTCTCGATGTAGGTAATTATTCCTATAGTATTTGGGTGGGCCCACAATACCTCTCAGGACTTTGTTCTGAAAAATTTTTAATTTATTTATGTTACTCTTTGCAGAAAATCCCCATAATTGAACTCCTTATGTCCATATAGGTTTCAATATTTGCTTATATAATAGCAATTTCTTATGTACTGATAATTGTGATTTTCTTCCAAATAGCCACTACATTTTCCTATATTTCAATTTCCAGTTATTTTCTTTTCTTATTTGTATGTTCCTTCCAGCGAAGTTTTTCATCAAGATTCATTCCGAGATATCTAGCGTTGTTGCTAGATGGAATTGTAGTATTATTTAATGTTATTGGTGCTTGTACGGTCTGTTTATAGATGAACTGCACATGTACAAATTTACTGTCATTAATTCTTATTTTCCAAGCTTGTGTCCAATTATTTATATTGTCACTTGCCTGTTGTAATTTTCGTGAGACTTCTTCACTATTGTTTCCGACAGTTATAATAGCTGTATCATCAGCAAATGTATCCATCGTAATATTCTCCATTTGTGGTATATTACAAGTGTAGAGTATGTAAAGCATTGGTCCCAGTACACTTCCTTGTGGTACACCTGCTCTAGCTTCTTTTATTGTAGAGTAGTAGTTCTTCTTGTTTGACTCTAAACATTCTGATTGTATTGTATGATTTTAATACTTCCGTGTGTTGTTTTGGTAGCATTTTCTGTAGTTTATGAACAAGGCATTCATGCCAAACCTTATCGAAGGCTTGTGCTACATCTAAGAATATAGCTGAGCATACTTTTTTAGTTTTCGTAGGCTTTTTCAATAGTATCAATTATTCTGTGGACCTGGTCAATTGTTAAGTGCTTGTGAATAAATCCAAACTGCTATGTTGGTTTCAGGTTTTTCCTCTCTATGATCAGTTTTAGTCTTTTCAACAGGAATTTTTCAAAAACCTTAGATATTACTGGAAGCAGTAATATAGGTCTATAGGCTTTTATTTCGTTTATTCGGTGTTATTAAATCGTACCTTGATGATTTCCTAGGGTTAATGTCAGTTTTAATAACTTTGGTTAGCTCAATCATCGAATTTTCAGCTTCTATGTCCGGAAAATTATGTTCAATATTAGTTTCGTTTGGTTTGAAAGTTTTTTCTAGATATTCAGCAAATGTTTCTGCTTTTTGGTGATTGTCACGTGCCCAATTCCCACATAGGTCTCTTATATGTGGACTGTGTAGACATGAGCGCTTTAGATATTTTGTGACTTTCCAGAGTCACAATTTATGGTTTGGTTTTTAATTTCCAGTATATCCCTTTTCAGTCTTTGGGTTATATTGTTTACACTATTTTTATTTTCAGGTGTTCCGTTTTGTTGTCATTTTTTCGTAATTTACAGTTTAATTTTACGTTAATTACATTTTTTCATCTACCATTTCCTTCACTTCTTTTGGATAATTAATCCCTTTAATTGTACTCTTAATTTCTGGAGTACTATTTCAAACAGCTACTATCATTGTATGTAATAATAGAGGTCATCACTTCAACTACAATTTTTTGCAATTAAAAGCAAAATGCAAAACTTCCAGCAAATGAAGAAAAACTTATTTGGTTCAAAACTAGTTTTGCTTACTTGTATGTATGTTACATACCATATTTAATCCGCGAATATAATGATGAGGAATCATAAACAAATGGTTTTGCCTTTTGCTATGAGTTATATAATTTTTTTTAAATATCTTTAAAAAAGCACTCAATTACTCCTATTAATACAAAGTTGCTTACAAAGTGCAGACGATACTTCTTTTTAGACCAGTGAGCAGTAACCTTGTTCATATATTAAAAAACAATTTTTGTCATCTTGCTACTGAATCAATCTGAGTCCTTCCTAACTTTCAACAATTTCGTAAAGGTATGGATGTATGATGTTTTTTATCTTCAGCATTAATATAATGTTCGAAATATTATTTTATCAATGATCGAGTCAAACGAGTATAATTTAAACTGGACTATATTTAATATATTCGTATATAGTGATACAAATATGGATAAGTTTTTGAATTTCATGTAGTTGACTGATCATAAATTAAAATTTCTTTTCTATTATTTTTATTTCATGCTATAAAAATATAATTACTAGTTTCTTAAACCGTTAGGCTCTCGACTAAATAACCTTACTATTTAACTTTATATAAATTTTTTCTCAGGTATTTTTTATGTTAGGTAATTGCTTTCTAAATAAAAAAGTTTGTTCGAACTTTGTACGTATATCGACTGAAAGTTCAAGGTTCTAGTATAACCAATAAAACATGCAGTAATTTTTAACTACTGTAGGATTTTTGGAATTATTTGTGACAGATTAATCCTTACAGAAAGTGAACATTGAGTAATTATCTATTATATGAGTGAGCTGATAAGCTGATTTTCTTATTGCTAAAAATCATCAAATATGAGTTCGAAACCCACTAATGATACGGATATTTTTAAACGTTTATGATCAAGAATTTGTAGCAGTCTGACACAGGATAATCAACAGTCATGTCTCCAACTTAGAATGTCTTTTGAGAATATGTCCATGTTGGCATAGTCCATGTTTGTGAGTTTTACGGATTACAGTACACCGTTTGAAAGTCGATGAAAATGTTGATTACACTAAACGAATGGCGCTTAGGTTTGCTTAATACTTGAGGGAAAAGTGAACGTCCTACGAAAGATGGAAAGATGAATTCCTCATCAATTAAATGATAGGAAAAGGTAATATCGAAAAATCGTCTGTGGAATTTTGCTTGAAAGTAGATTTATATTGAAACCCTTAAATAAATCCATATATCCTACAAAAGTCATAATAAATCCGTATTATTAAGTCAGAATGGTTTTTTTCTAGAAGAAATTGTTATCTGTATATTAGGTGCTTGCATGTATTCTAATCATATATTCGCTTTAAAGTTCTTTATCAAATAAAATTGATAAAACATATATATATATATATATATATATATATATATATATATATATATATATTTAAATATTAATTAATTAATTTATTATATTAATCAAAATATGTTTTCATAACTTTTTATCATCCTACTGTAAAAACGATATTGGTTTAGATCGATCCATTTTCGCACTTCTTTCGTATTATATATTATTTTATATATATATAGTGAGTACATTGAGTGAGACAGAGCTTTCAATTCGAGCTTCAGTAATGTATCTTTCACGACTCTTGCAACGTGTGGTCGATCTTGTCATGCATGTCTGCGTCTTCGATGATGATTTTTGCGTCTCTTATCCTCTATTCCTGGACTTTTTTGAAACAATATATCGTTCAATTTCCACAGCAGCAATTTTATGGTAATTCGCTTCGGTGTCGATATACATGGCTCTCCTGTACTAATCCATGACTTTTTGTGTTTCGGATTGTCGTCCTAAATCCACTTTTCATATCTAGTCACCATGCATCAAAGGACGCTTCTTTTTTTTGTAACAAGTAATGAGACGACCTTTCATTATACTTCGAAATGACATTTTCAGCTAATTTGTTTTAATAATTTTCACTCCCTTTGGATCTTTCCCATGGCATATAAACGTCTCGAAATAGCTGATTCACTCAGTTGAGTGTATGTTCCTTGAGAGTTTGAGCAACGTTTTCATCCAATAAGTCTTACAAATCATTGTCTTCAAACTTATTTATAATTAACATTAAAATAACCACTTTTAAATCATTGAAACCAAAACAAATAATTGGGATCTGGTGGAGCAGTATCACCATAGGTTTTTAAAAGTGTTTAGCTATAATTTCCTAAAAAAAATAACAAAAATTATAAATGTAGTAAATTCAAGTTTGGGAGTTATTGATTAGCAATAATATTAAATCTAAAACTGTTATTTTATGTAGAAAAATATCAAAACCATCAAGTTTAACAATTAATTTAGGTGATGGTCTATTTAATATATGTTTACATTGAGAGCTGACATTTTTATCAACAGAAATCGCTAATAATACATGCAGGCAGTTAATATTATTTTTTAGGTATTAGTTAAGCAGACTTGACCAAGATTTCTATTTTTCAAACCCTATTAATCAATCAGATAAAAAGTTTGTACTTTCAAAGTAAGCTTTGAAATTATTTACGACTCAGTGTTACAAATATTTTATTATTTTTAGAATTAGTTATTTTCTTATTGGACAAACATCGCTACTCCTACTAATAGTGGTGTTTTCCCAGGGTTTTTCTTCCTGATTACACACGAGTAAACAAAAATCGGCGTCCTGTTTGTAAAAAAGGAGATTCCTTTTCGAATAACCCAATAAAAAACATACTCACACTCCCTAGGCAATTCTTTCCGCAAAGACAATAATAGTCCTTTGACGCAAATCGATATCGATCAGCAATAATTTGCCTGTATATGGACTAGTTGCATACCAACGAGCATTATTCAAATGTGATGCCATATTATATATAATATACGAAGCGAGGATATATGGCTGTAAGAGAGTGTGTATGTTGTTCGGAATATTAACGTTGTTTTATTTCAAAACTTGATAAATGATCTTGAAATATAGTATTAATAAGATCGTAAGGAACTTTTAACTTATATAATCCAACTTTTCGTCAATACATTTATGTAGTGCGGTCAATATAACAGTGAACTCACGTCATCTTGATGACTACTCGATGTTGCAGCGTTAACGTTAGGTTTTAGTTCATTTTTGCTCTGACAAAACAAAACAAAATGTTATCAAATAACATTATAGTACATCTGACGAATATACTATCGAAGGACTTAAACTACAATTAATTATACAGTCATAACATATTGTAGATTAGGGTTGTGTTTACATAGAACTCTATTCCATATTACCTATGAGGTAGAGTTCTAGGTGCGGTTTTTATTATCACTGCATTATCCCTAATGCATTTGCCATATCTGCAAAACAGTTAGTAGTCTTTCTTCCGTCCTCAAACATTTTAACCAAATGTTCCTGTATATTCTGAACAATTACAGACATATCACATTCTATAATGCGATTTCCTACAGTTTTCCAATATTAATTATATACTCACCTTTATTTGTTTTCACTCTTAGCGCCTTGTCTTGATAACTGTCTGCATTGACTCATAATCCCACATTCAGAAAATTTTATTCAAGATTCAAATATATTACCCAACAGTGTATGATGCCATGTTCTACAACCCTCAAAGATACTTCAGACTAATAGTTTCCCCTGAAATAATTGAATTAAATTATGTTTATATTGAAAAAACTACTCACTATTTTTATATATTTCATTTATTTGATCTCTAATAGAGCTAACATCAAGCCGATCTTGATTCGTCGCCCGTCAATAAAAATGCTTACCTCTCTAACGCGTTTTACTGGCCTCCATTATCTTGTTGCTGATCGAAGTAAATGATTAGAGTCGCAATCTGTTTTTAACTCCGATTATCTATTGGCTTCGGCGTTTTCAACCAAAGTAATAATAAGCAGCGATTTAAAATTTATCTAAACAAGCAAAGCGTATAACTGTAATTATTTTAACTAGTAATTTGAGGAATTTTGCACATGTTTGACAACCGATCTACTTTTCCTGGCCGATTCGGTTACATGTTCGAACGTATCAGACAATTTTGTATATTTTTTTAACTAGATTAAAATGAGAAGAATTAAAGACAAATTATTGTCTGATTTTGAAACAAATTTACAAATTGCCGCAGGTAATACATTAAACATCTTGATGACATGAGTTCACTGTTATTTTGAATAGATCATACATATGTTATATGTCTTTAAACTTTATATTTTAATTTTTGTAAGTGTCATAATTCTTTTAATGTTAATCTGAGTTGTATCTAATTAGTCTCTCTAACCCTTGCGACTCTAGTCTGATTTAGTAATGATTGGGTAACTACGTATAAAAGGGTATATATTCAGAAAAATTGAAGAAAATTGAACAAACAATGAAACAGCTATGCTGAAACGGTTCAACAAGATATTTTCAGACAATTCGTATTGTGGCCATTTTTTTCCATGTTATGCCTTTTCCATCGCATATAAACGCCTGGAATCAGCTGATTTATTAACGGCTAAGCTGTCCGGAAGTCGTTTGAGAGTTTGTGCTCAATTTTCATCCAATTAATTTTACAATTGGTTACCTTCGAACTTTTGTGGTTCTTTAGACAGTTCGTTGTTATTATCATAAAAATTACTCCTTTTAAGACATTGAAACGAAAACCAACAATTGGAATATGATGGAACAGCATCATCATAAGTCTCTAAAAATATTTCATAGTAAATTTTATCAAATGTGCTATAAAAACTACAAAGGTAATAAATGTCGAAAATGCAGTTTTGAACATTCCATGATTAGCGTCTGTGAACTCTCAATATTACTAAATGGCAAACTTATATTATTAAAAAAGTTGTATACTTTCGTTTACGTTAAAGCAAACTATCCATTTCTTTGAGATCTCGTATAAGATGCTAGTTAGATCAGTTTGTCTATAGGAAGCCCAGATCTGGTACAAGTTTTTGACTAGTTTGACTGGTTTTGAGCTTTGTCTGGTGAGTTGCTGAGCCAAAGATTTGAGTTTTTTTCAATAATTAGTTTGATTGGTTTTAAGAATAACTAGAATAATTTAGATTTGATTGGTAGCATTGATACCGGTTGCTGTTATTGTTATTTATTGTTGGCCAATTTATGAAGTTAAGCACTTAGCAAATAATTCCGATTTTTCGCTATCTCCATTTTATATTAATTTCTAAATTAATTAATTTCAAAATATTAATTTTTAAATCACCTACCAAAGCGAATATTTTAACTCTTGATCGTCTGTTAAGTTCTTAAGAAATGTTCATTTCTCGCAATTCAAATTTTCTGTTTGAGTTGTTAACTCAGTTTACTTTTTTGCTTTATGTATTGTCGTACAAGTATGTCTCCGACTGACAGCTTGTTCATTGCTTGTTGATTTATGAGGAACATCAATATACACCTAAAGTCAGGCATTGTATTATTGAAGAGCTCCACAAATATGCTCAGTTGGACATTCTTCCTAGGTACCTTACCCACTCATAACGCGCGGTAAACAACTTCGACAGTCCCAGTCATAGCCCAGAATCTCCACTCGCAGAACATCCAATCTTTAAACTAAAGCAACATCAGCCAAAAACCATTCGATTCTAGCCCAACAACCCTAGATACCCCAAAAAGATCTGTTTCCGTTATTTGTCACTTTTTTATGTTGAAATAAATAATATCTTCCGAGATGCTATATGTAGAAAAGAGAACATTTAAGCTTTAAAAATCTTCATTGTTCTGTTAGCATCATTTATTGTTCAACGAGTTAGTGGAGTTTAAAGTAGATTAATTATGTGCCCGTTCTAATTTTCTGAAAAACTTCCCTTTAAAATATATTGCCAAACAAAGATTTTCTGAATTAAGTATTGATATTAATATTATTTTGTTAATCTAATTCAATAATTAGATTTTACCTTTTATATCACCTTACAGTGATATAAACAACTCAGACCAATAAAATCTTTTTCTAGATAATTTAATTTTAGTAAAGTAAGTAAATATATTAAAGAAAAGCACTGCTAAAATTTATCGAGTATGCTAATCTCGACCTAAAATGTCGTAATTTAAAATGATGATTTCGATACATTTGATGAGTTGAAAAATGGATGCTGACTGAATTACAAAAACCCGATATTGGATAAAAGAAAACTGTAGATTAACCAAAAAATAACCGAGTTCGGCTATGCTGTTAAAAAATTACATAAAGAGAATTTTAACGAGCAGAACAGCCTCAGTCATCGTACTCACCAAATTACATCTGGTGCATAATGAGTAAAATATATCCTCAAAATTAATTCATAGTTGAAATTTACTTATGCCATTAGTCAAATTAGCTAGTGTCCTTCTCGGATTACGCTTATCACTGTCTGATCTCTAATCTAACAACCTTCTGTCCATCTCTTAATTAAATCCTCGCTATGTGTCCGACCCAATGCCATTTTAATGTAATTATTTACTATATAACATCTGTAACTCCTTAGTTTCTATTTGGAAATTGGAAACGTGACCGTGATCTGCTTCGATCGCGTAATATCAGTGTCAGAATCATATACTAATACTGGTAGAATGTACTGATTAAATGCTTCTCTGGTCTGACAGATAAAGATATTACTTTTAAACCCATCTCTTAAGTTTGAAAATTTTAATGTCATAACATTACAGGAGATGGACAAAATTATATGATTATCTGACATATGCACAATATTTATTTATTAATAAGCTAAATTCAACAAGGCCACAAAAGAGCTGAAAGAGCTAATGAATAAGAAACAAAATTAAGGAATTTAAAACTATTTAGAAAACTTAACGCCAACTGATGCAACGGAATATTCTGTCTGGAAAGTAACAAAAAAAGATTAGAAAACCTCAGCAGCATAATCCACCCATTAAAATTGACAGCAATACCTGGGCTAGGAATGATAAACTGCAAGATTTCTCTAAAAGTTTAAAAACAGTTTTTAATCTGTACCCATCTGAAATAACCGCATTAGAAAAAAATAACATAGTTGACTTTCTTAACACTCCGTTTCAAATGGATCTGCCACATGTGAAAATTAACTGATAAGAAACTAAAACAAACAATACTTAAAGAAGTCAATGCTAAAAAAGCTCCTGGTTTTGACCTAATTACTGGAATAATCTTAAAAGAGCTCTCAGGAAAGTGCATCAAATAAATAACATTTATATTTGATGCCATGCTAAGATTTAATTACTTTCCTAGCACTTGGAAATCATATGATTATGATTCTTAAACCTGGGAAAAAATCAGAAGACGTCTCCTCTTATCGTCCTACCTGTGATACCTATTATTATTATACCTATTACCTGTGATATCTAAACCTTTCGAAAAACTATACATTAAGACACTTCAAAATAATCGCACAGGAGAGAAATATTATTCCAGACCATCAATTTTGTTTCCGTAATAAACACAGAACAACAGAACAAATACATGGATTAGTCAGCCAAATTAACAAAAACTTAAACGATAAAAAATATTGCTCCGCTGCATTTCTTGATATCTTTCAGGCCTTCGACAACACTGGACATGTGGCACACTGGACTGGACATACGCACTTTCAACTGCTGAAATCATACCTCACAGACAGACATTTTATTGTCAAACCGGGTGACGAATACACTGACCTACACCCAATATATTCGGGCGTTCCGCAGGGGAGTGTTCTTGGCCCATTGTTTACAGCTGACCTACCGACCTCAAGAAACACTACTGTTGCAACATATGCTGATGATACAGCGGTTTTATCATCACACGAGGATCCAATATCAGCCACAAAAAACCGCCATCTTAATCTTAACAAAGTCGAATTGTGGTTGAAAACATGGCGTATCAAATGAGACAAAATCTACCCATGTGACATTCACCTTTTGTAGAAGAACATGGCTGATAGGGCGAACATCTAAATTATCGTTATATAACAAGGTTTTACTGTATAAGTCAATATTTAGGCCCATTTAGACCCATGATATTGTAGTGTGGGGTACTACTAACAAATCTTACATAAAGAGGTTCCAGAATAAAGTGTTGCGAGTCATCGTCGATTATTACGTGTCCAACAAACTGATTCAGCACGATATCCCTTTAAAACCCATAACGAATGTGATTCGAACTGTTAATGCGAAGTACTCTGAAAGAGTATTAGTACATCGTAATGCACTCGCCAAACAATTAAATATGCGCGATGACAGTGAAGTACGTAGGCTCAAACGCAAACTGCCATACGAACTGATTAATAGACACATAAAGTGAGATTCAGTAATCTCTAGAATAAGTTAGAATAGTCTTTAAATTAAGTTAGAATAGTATCTAGATTAATATTTAGATTATAAGTTGTACAGCAGATCACTTCCTGAAGTGATCTTCTACTTGTCAGGATGGTTATATTTATATAACGGAAATCATATAATAATACTTATTGCCCACGGGCAAATTGTTGACGTTCTAAGAAATTAATAGAAATAAGAAATAATTTTAAAAAATCGAACCTCCATTTGTTTTTGATATAGCTGTAATTCTTCGCGATGTATATTTTTGACTGTGTGTATGGGAACATTATCATTTTGGAAAATGAAACAGGCAATCCGGATGTTAAGCTTCTTTTGATGTTCTCCATGCATAAACCTGACCATTTGTAGGAAACAATGTAAACTATGATTCATCGGATCATACCTTATTCTTCCAATCATCATGTGTCCATGTTTTATAATCGTTGTACCACTTCTTTCGCAGCTTAATGTTCGTCGGTTCCTGTCAATTATTTTTCAATTTCACCCAATATTCCTCTTCGTCTAGGATGTTTTGTGTATTCTGTCATTACCATGGGTACTAAAACTCATAAAACGTTAAACAATTCAGCTGTTTTCATCACAGAAGTTCTCGCTAACTGAGCACTAAGGATTTATCGTATTTGGAAATCTGATGGATCATATACTTCACTTATCGCTTGTTTTATCTATCGCAAAACCGCTTGTTTTATCTATCGCAAAACAAACCACTGTAAAAAATATCGATATATCGATATTTTTTATAAAGCACCAAATACCAAACATTTAAAATTAAGTCTGCATCCCTAGTATAACTAAGCGCAACGGTGTAACACTGAAATATAATCTACAAAACTTGGAGCAGTATTGGTTAAAAAACTAGTGTTGCCAACATGCAACAATTTGTACTATATTGTAGGCAATTGTAGGATATATCGATATTTTTTAAAAAGCACCAAACACCAAACATTTAAAATTAAGTACTTATTTTAAAGGTTTATTAAAAATTATATTTAATTTATTTTGAAAAAATATGGAAACATATCGGCTTAAAAAAATATCGATATATCGGCCAAAAATATCAATATTTTTTTCGGAAAATATCGATATATCGACATTTTTCTGCATCCCTAATATAACTAACCGCAACGGTGTAACACTGAAATATAATCTAGAAAACTTGGAGCAGTATTGGTTAAAAAACTAGTGTTGCCAACATGTAACAATTTGTACTATATTGTAGGCAATTCGATATATTGGCGAGAACCAATAGAGGAGACATCTAAAAAGATTTTCTTAATGCCTGGTGGATTGTTGCTGTGACGCGAGCAGCTTGATGAAGACTTGATTGTTTGGCACGTAAACCGAATTATGCCTTCGGGATTAGGTGGTGTGCGTCTGTGAAGTTGTTTAAAGCGTGAAATATCGCTTTTTCTGCAAATTTGGATATCCCATTAGTTTCTAGAAAAACGGATTTATATCGTCGTTCGAGTGGTTTATATAATCGAACCAAAAGAGGGTTGTTAAGTATTTTAACAATATCGTCTCTTAAAACGGGCCGTTACAAGTAGTTTTTAGTTAGTCGTTCATAGTTATTTGAATAGGTAAACAACGTTTTAGTACAACCGCGTGCTGTTTTGTAATGTGACTTAATAATTATAATTTTAAGTCAATTAGTTGTTATTGTTACTGCTTGTTTGATTCTTTCTCAAATTATCGCCAACAATATTGTATTGTAATCATATAACCTGTATATAGTACAGCAATAAAAATAATACGTTAGGGGCTTGTATATATTTTAATCAGCGATATCTATTGGTGCAAGTACGGATTTTTTACAAATTACTATTTTTCTATTTAGTTCTAAACATAGAACACTCAATTGCATTCTTGACATTTATTACTTTTGTTGTTTAATTTGAAGATATCTGCTGCCGAAGCCCATCAAAACCTTTTACTTTACTAATATCATAAAAACAATGTTAACCAATACATATCGTATTCATTTTTTTTTCAGAGATCAGAATAAATACAATCACCTAATACTAAAAATTGTCCTTCATTTAGAATTCCACTCCCTGGACAAAGCATTGAATAAAGAATATCACTTTATTGTGTTGTTTCCAAGAAGTTTTTCTCAAAATTACGTAATTATGAGCTAAATCGTTTTTTTTTTTTGGTAATTTTCGATCACTAAAAATTCTATTCGCATCATTCGACTCGGATCAGCCGTATTCCTGGCTATTCCCTTACTGATTAAGAAGCTAAAAACTAAACCTAAGAAAGTTTTGAAGGACATTCAAAGAACCACATTCAACAACTATTTCAAAATTGAAAAAAAAACGTTAGCATTGCATCCAAGGAAATAACTTTAAAGGGTCGAAATAAATTTGGAAAAGTCTTACTATTATTTGATTACAGTACTATTTCGTATCTTGTTTATATTTAAATAAGTTAAGTACCACAATAATCTTAGTTTCGCTTATTTTAGAGCAATGTTGATGAACGTCGGTTACAAGGAGGCGTTGAAGCAAAGAGACTTCGACTGTTTCATCTTCCACGATATAGACCTTTTACCCGAAGATGATCGAAATTTATACTCATGCCCAGAACAACCGAGGCATATGAGCGTGGCTGTGGATATATTTAGTTATAAGTAAACGGAATGACCGATTTTAATCGAGAAGACAGGCTTAAAACCATTTTTTATCCGTAGGTTACCGTATCCGGCGATTTTTGGTGGGGTTTCCGCCATCAGCACGGACCATTTTAAATTACTCAACGGATTTTCTAATTCGTTCTGGGGGTGGGGTGGAGAAGACGACGACATGTCAAACCGTATCAGGTATCATCACCTGTATATTTCCAGGTATCCTATTACTATTGCCAGGTATACCATGTTGTCACATAAGAAGGATAAGCCAAACCCCAATAGGTAATGATGTGTATAAGGTTGATAAGAAAGTAATTTCGGGTTTGTGTAAACTAATTTTACAAAGTCAGTCCTACGAGATTTTTGTTTATTTTCAATAAATCATTTTTTATTATGAACTCTATATTGGCCTCTACTTTAGTTTTTCAATATATAAGGTGCTTTTATTTTCATTATTTTATTTCAATTATTTCTTCACTCTAATATAAACAAATGTAATATATGGGATTTTATCCTATTCACATATAAACAATTAAACGATTTGATTTGTCGGGAATATTTAACATATTGTTATTGGACTTCATAAAAAACTAATGGTACAAGTAATCATGAAAGAAGTGAAAAATATTTATATCTGGTTATTGCGTTGTAGACAAATTTAAACGCCCACCTCCGCACATATTAGGGTGATGCATTCCAAAAAGGAAATATGATTCTGTACCGTTATCAAAGAGCTTTCTATCGTTTCTGTTCCCTTGGGGAAAGTTTATTCGGCAATCGCTCACCAGTTTTGCCAAGTGCTGTGTTATTAGGTGTTTGAATGTAATCTGATAATATTTTCGCATTTAAAAGGCAATTTTTTGGGAAAAATTGGTATAATATATATTAATCAAAATATTTTCCAATATTTTCTACAACGTTCTTCCTAGCATATAGCGATGCCATTTGATCAATATTTTTTGGTAGCTATCACCGATCCATCTTAGCACGTCTTCAACATTTCAAAATCGCTGCCAAGCTATACTACATTGATCTGAACAAGAGATAGAATAGAAATTTCCATTGGATCTGCATCAGTATGTCCTTCACAATAGGTACCCTTCGTTTATTACGTAAGAGGATTGTTACTTTTTAGGGGTTAGATGGTTCGGTGAATCGAGGTAGTACGAAAATAAAACGGTGATGGTTATTAAACGAAAAAAGAAACTACAATAGATAAAAGGTAGGGTAGGGCAATGTTTCCTGAGGACGCTTGGGTACTCGGTGGAGACGCGTCTGAACTGAATGACGGTCAGTGACTTAACGATCCAAAGTACACTTAGTACACCTTGTTACCCTATGATATCGGAGATCAACGTCTTGGGTTTACCAGATCCCCCTTATCGTTTACTGGTTGTCGTTTACTGGCACTCCGCAGGTGTTCAATATCAGGAATAATATTTTCTGGGTATTTTATTTTCTGGCCGCTATTCTAAGATGTAAAATTCGATTTGCCTCAAGGTCGCTGCACCAGTTTTTCACCGTCTTATCCTTATGTAAAAAAAGTAAGTTTGACCCACTCCCTGTTTAATATTTTAGAATCTAACAGAAATAAAATACACATTTGGTTTTTTTAATTATTATTTTTCAAAGAAGCAATTATTAAGGACGTTTATTTGTACCTAGAAAGGAACTAGTAATTTTTTTTAGTTTTATTTTAGTTTTTCTTTATCATTCATCTTTACATAAGACGTTGTGATCTGCCATTGGAATAACTCCGATAATGGGTATCGCTGGTAGTTTCTTATTCGGTATTTTGATATAGTCGACATCAACATTAGCCCAATGTGACTCAAATCTTCTTTGCGTCATCTTGAATATATGAACAAACATTCTATTTTTTTAATATTAGAATTACAGGCATGAGGTTTTGTTAGCACAATAAGCACTGCCTTTTAGATACAAAATATTTAGAGCATACGAAACAAATTGTTCCTATAAGCACATCTTATATTGATGGAGAATAAAAATCGCAAGGAACAGTCTTATATCTAGCCGCAACTTTCACGTTGACTCTAGACTCCAACAAAGTCGAAAAGTGGTCATATTTAAAAATTCCTTATATATTTTATATTCCTTATATTAAATATCATTCCATATTAGTTAGTTTTACAATTTGTAAAAGGTATTGGTAATCTTAGACATGTTTTGTAAACCAACGTTGATCATACATTTGATTATGTATAATTAATTTGTCATTTCTTCAATGTCTTCATTATCTGGAGGCAAATATGTTGCTCCTACTGATTCATTGTCTATATTAATCTAATTCTATATATCTGACAAAATTCCCTGCCTAAACTAAATTTTTAGTTTTAAATCAGAACTGATACGTTTTCTGTTTGCATCATAATAGTTACCAAAGAAATCATGCGATAACATCCGTGCTTTTTCACTCCCAACAAAGCCCGAAATAGTCTTATGTAATAAGTGAATTTCAATATTTTAATCTTACAATAAGTCATGCATGCAGGGATTTCTTTTACTCGCTGTTGATAGTCGTTGCTACAATACATCGTTGAATTTGTTCAGTCGACATCGGTAGATCTTTACAGTAACAGTTTCATTTGGTTTTAGCAGATGACCTTGATAATCTCACGACATGCATACCAACATGTTGTAATCATGAATATACAGCTTCGATATCGATGTAAATGACTTTACAAAATTAACCCATGACTTTTACGTTAAAGTTTTTTTTGTCTGACAACCAATGATACCGAGATGTAGAAAAGGTTTAAAATGAAATTTCCAGTTAATACGGGTGGTAGCCATTTTCGAGTTTTTTTTTTGGACCTTTCCCATCACATGTAAACTTTTGGAAACAGTTGATTCATTCACAGCTAAGCTGCCTGAAAGATCTTTCATAGATTGAGTCGGGATTTCCTTCAAACTTTTTTGATTCTACTGACGGTTCTTTGTAACTAACACTAAAATCACCACTTTTTCAATAAGCCTTAAACTGTCAATGTCAATGTCAACTGGATTAAGAAGGATCAGTATCATTGTACGCTTCCAAAAGTATTTGATGGGCTTTGGAAGGAGATCATTACTTACTCAGATATATGGCTTGGTTGGTGCATGTTTTAAAATGCTGAAAAAGTGTTAAAATATTTTGATGATGAGATCACTGACAAACCAACATCATTCATTCAACACGATATCGCCATATTACCAAAAAATGGGAAAAGTTTTAATTAATTGAAATATTTCCAATATTTTATTTGAAGTCGCTCTCTTAACGTCTAATATATAGTACAAAAAATTAGTTTTATTTCGAATTATCGAAACTAAAATTACTTTCTTACCACTATAACATATATCATTCAATTTAATCAATCAGTTATTTTTAGGTATGACGTTTTAAGAAAAGGGCAGAAAATGTTTGACACCGATGGATTGAGCAACTTATCGTACGAGCTGGTGCGAAAGAAACAGAAACTGCTGTACACCTGGGTATTAGTTAAATTAAAACCGACAAAAACTAGCTAATAAAAAGACTGCGTAGGTACGCACAACCAATTTCACCACGACTGTGTACAAACCGATTAAATTTAGATGTGTTACGTTTCAACTTTTATATGAATTGTTATTTGAATGTTGTTGCATTTTCCGCGTTCCCTTTATTGCTCATTGTCCGTCGATAATGACAAATAAACCAAATTATGAAATTCGAGAATCGTTCAGAACGATGATGAACCTATTTTAATAGGATAGATTTTTTCGTAACTGATTACTGTAAATATAGAAAAAATATAGCGAAGTAGGTGCCAAAAAAATATGTTTTCTTCGCAGGAAGTTTTATCTCCTATATTTATCTTTGCCCGTCTATTTAAATTTCTATGTATATGTACTTCAATAAAACTGTTACAATTAGTTTATGTTATACACAGTAGCATCCAAAAATACTTTGACGAAACTCAATTTAAACTATTCTACTCGGTTTTCAAATATTTTAAATATATAGCTTGTAACTTACTGCTCAGTAAGATCTAAGTTGCAATAACGAGGTTTGCTTGGTTTTTGTATTAAATGTACTCTATAATGATATGATTATTTAGAGATTAAGTGGTCATGAAGAATTTAGATAATAGGATACCTAATTTTGTTATGAATTTGTAGATAGAGGAAGCTCTAGCCAATTTAAACCCTTCCCTTATAGTTGCTATTAGATTAAATAATCTTTAAGAGAATCACTAGTATTACAGAGTCAGCAATACATATATCTTAGTTTAGCACTATTGTAGATATCTTTATTATCAATATTCTGGGAACAATACATTCCTTATCCTGAATGAAAAAATAGTAGATAATATTTTTAGATCTTTAAATGCATTATTAATACTGTTGTTGCTTTTACGATTATAATTGTTTGAGGAATTATATTTCCAATAAGTTCAGAAGCACTGTAATTACAAATTAACTGTACTTAAAAAGGTTTAAAAAAGTTCACCCTCTCGGTGAATTCTTATGCAACTAAGATGCTTAAGTATTATATAAGATACTTTTGTAATATTTAAGTTTCTAGAATTGTCTACATTTACTATTGACATTGGTTTTTCTACTGTTTTTTTAAATAATTTGTTTGAAAAGGCAAACAGTTATGTTCAATCTATCAAATCAATCATCTAGAGCCCGTGTTAATCTCTCTATATCTCCAGATTTGATCTGTCTGAATCAGTTTAGTAACACTGCCATTTATTATTATTAATTTTATTTTCACCAAGTCAGTATCTTTCGTAAAAGTTAACATGAACTTTAGATACTATATCTCTAATTTTAATGAAATGTAGATCTTTGTATCCGATAAAACTTAGCACTTATATTCATTAGACCCTCATTAATTTGCTTGATATTTTCTATGAGCAGTGAGAAAACGCCTTAACATACTTATAGTTTATTTATACTTTTCTCACTGCTTTCAATAGCAAATTTTTAAAAGTGTATCATTGATTTGGTCTTATACAAGAGACAAAAACAAGATTTCGTCTCTGAAGCAACTCAGTAACACTGCCATTAATTTTGTTAATTGTATTTTCTCTTAAGTTAGTAAAATGCCGTGAATGTCTAATTTTAATAGAAATTAGGACTTAGACAAAGTTAGCACTTTCTTTTCAATTCATTTTCATTTTATTTAACACATTAATCTGTTTGTTTTCTGGATGTAAAAAAATGGTATAATGAACTACTTTCCGATAGAGTTTTTTTTACTGTTCAATAATCCAATTAATTAAAATATCACTTGAGAAAACCCAAAAGGGCTTTCTTGCTTTAAAAATCTGGAACTTCTAGTTTCCTTTTATTACTATAAGTTCCAAATATTACTCGTATATTTTTTGATAATCGAAAACAAATTCTATATTTTATTTTTTTGGACGCTACTGTATGTTTAAATTGGCTACGTATAATTAGGAAGATTTATTCGATAAATCTTCCTAATCCAGCTTAAATTAATTTAATTCGATAAGATTGGTGTATGTATCCTTTTAAACATGCGACTACCATATCATGACAACAAATAGAGAATCATTTGCTGCAAAACTATTTTGGTAAGAATAATAACTGTTAAATTCCATGATTGGTAGTGATTTGTTACTTAAACCAATGTAAATGTGTTGAAATCACGGTTGATAGTGATTAACCAAATACACGAGTACGCTTAAGGCATATGGTTTGTGTTAAGTTTTTATTTTTGGCTGTGAAAACAAAATACATTAAGTAGGCTTAAGATTATGTATTTGAACGATGAGTCCTAGTATCAAGCCAATCGACATTTTGCCATTATAGCTTCTGGTGATTTTAGACGATTTTTCGTGTGTTACTTATCCACAATTTAACAATTCCAAGAAATGTGATATACCCGTATTATTAAAATCAAATAAATGATTTTTTACATTATTAATTTTGTTTCCATATACCTAATATGAATTGTTCCTCTATCGAGAAAGGAAATTCCTATTTCGAAAACTTATAAGGGACCCATGTATACTGTTTCTGGAACTCCATAAAATGTTACGGAAGTAACCCATTCAATTCAAACTGCTATATCTCACCCAGGGTGTTTAGAGTTAAACAAAAGGAATTAAATTGAATTTTGAAAAAAATGTAAGGAACAAAAGCAGGTGTAGCGCAAGGTAAGTGTTTTGGATTCTGTTGTTTGCCTACTCTATATATGTGACATAACGCAAATAGAAAATGTTACTATGGCTGCTGACACTGTGATACTTGCTACTGAAGACAAGACAAAGAAGCGACCACAAAACTGTAATACGCAAGTAATAGTATAAATAAGTGAACCCAGACATGAAGAATAAAATTCAGCTAGAATAAATTAGTGCATATTTAATTCATACGAAACCAAACTGTTCAAATTCCAATTGATATGAATAATACTATTATTCCATACAGTATATACAGCTAAGTACCTTAGCTTCACACATGTTTCCAATCGAGCAATCACATTCGTTCTTGCGACCATCGGGCCCATAATGGTTGTCATTCAGAAAAATATTATTTTAGTGCATATTCTCTCGATTTCATACAATTTTTATGATTGTGACAAGCGTATTGAAAGTCACCAGAAAAAGTCACACAAATGATTTTTACGTGATGTAAACTACTGAAACAGGTAAGAAATTGTTGCCTATCTAATTCTTTATATTTGTTTTTTTCTGTTTAAAAATTAAATTCAACTTAAAAACCAGACGAAGAACACGATGGGGTATCGTTTACGTAACTTACCCCATAATACCTTTTTATTATTGATTTTTGTTTCTTTTTTTAGGATGGTGAGAAATTACAAAAGAAAATCTGAAAGATTAAAATGGCCAGAGGAAGCTATGAACAAGATAGTAGAAACTGTTATAGAAAATAAGTTGGGTTATATGTTAGCTGTAAAGACGGTTTTAGTGTAACAAACTACATTATGGAGGAAAGTGAAAATATGTCGCGAAAACATCAATGAAATAGGAAAGATGAAGATGAGGTTGGGCCCACAGACATCGGTATTTTCACACGAAAGAATACAGTTGGCCATAAGAAATAATAAACATAAACCTTTCAACT
Source organism: Rhynchophorus ferrugineus (assembly GCF_030347505.1). Taxonomy (NCBI): domain Eukaryota; kingdom Metazoa; phylum Arthropoda; class Insecta; order Coleoptera; family Curculionidae; genus Rhynchophorus; species Rhynchophorus ferrugineus. The sequence goes on along the minus strand of NW_027472580.1, from coordinate 37,880,281 downwards.
CGATAAAGCTGAAGCTGAGAAAGATTGGATTATTTAAACATACTGAATTATCTATAAGAAAGCGAAAAAATACATCAGCCACTTAGGCTCTAAGTTTTAACACGGTAGTTGTTGAGAAGTTTTTAATGTTTTGGGCCGTAAACAAGTAAACGTAATAGTCCTTGCTGAAAGAGGGACCACTATAACAGTCTAAATATGTTTTAGTACTGCTGGAAACTATATGCCTAATATAGTAATATATACCCTATACCCTAATACAGGGTTTTCCCAGGAACAGAACATCCTCTGGATACATATGCAGAGTTAATGTTGAATGCTCCACCAGAAGCTTGGGGCGTATGCAGTGATTCTGGGTGAATGACATATGACGTATTCTTGGAGTGGCTAGCCTGTTTGTTATCTTTAGTCGATCGACCGATATTATTACTACTTGATGGACAATGTACACACACACACACACAATTTGGAATTAATAAACAAAGGTAGTAACAATGCGTGAAGTAGCTGAACTTTTCGATAAAGCCTTCATTCAAGCAGCATGTCATCTGTCCAATGATCCCAGACAGACACAGACAGCGACTTTATTGCCTCTTCCACAACCAATATTCCTGTCCCTACCACAACAGTAGTCACGGCTTCAACTACCGACGACATTGTAGTAGAATCGGCACACACAGTAACGGCAACGGCGTCTAATGCTGCTGCGATAGACAGTCGACATCAGTAACAGAAGCAATCGTAGGAGATTCCACACGCCTACCAGCAACGTCGCTATCAGCATACCAGTAAAACTACCTTGTTCCCATTATAACAACATCTATATCAACAGTGACCACTGATTTTGTTGTAGCAGCTTCTTCTGTCACTGCAGTCGTGAAAGCACAGACAGGCAAATTATCAAGAAATATCTTACTAGATTCTTCTGCAGGTTGTTCTAGTTGATCTGATCTAGCTCAAGATACATCGAAGTTTATTTTGATAAGTCCGAAACAATTGTTACCTGTCCCATAAACAAAAAAAAGTAACAAGGGTAAATAAAAGAGTGGTAAAACGGTTATGTTAACTTCCTCACCCTATAAACCTGAGTTAGACGTGGTAATGCAAAAGAAGAACGAAGCAAAGATGTCAAAAAAGAAAAGGGCAGAAAGCAGAGAGGTAAAGAAGGCAAAAATCCACCATAACAAAGTCCAGATCCAATGTATCTGCTAAAATTAAAAGAAAGAATATTAGGAAACGTACAAAAAGCACTTCTGGAAAAAGTTATGATGGAAAGAACATTCCATGTTTGTATTTTGGAGGTCTTTATTTAGAACTAGCTGACCCGACAGACTTCGTCCTGTCAAAAAGATTTGTAATGTGGCAGTTTTTGTGCCTACGTATTTTAAAAAATTCTCCTGAACAGAACCATCACCCTGGTGATAGGGCGTTGTGAATAAAAAATAATTAAATAAAACATATATAAGGATTGAAAAGTAAGTAATCGCTTTATTGTTAATCATGTGAATCATAATTATTATTATTATTATCATTATATTGCTTTGTGGTATACGATGTTTTTTGTTTGATTACCTGGCGCATAGATAAACAAATCTGATGGTTTTCCAACACGGGAACAGGCAACATACAATTGACCATGTGAGAAACATGGGTTTTCTAGATTAATACCACAAACACTTAATGATTGCCCCTGGGACTTGTTTATAGTCATAGCAAAAGCAAGCCGTCAACATGTTTATAGGAAATTTGCCATTACCAATGTCAATGAGTTGTTTAGAGAATATGTTTCCAGATTGGTCATTTTGCAACTCGACACGCATATTCTTGCTTAAATGAAGTACTTTAACATGTTTCCACAAATTGGAGGACTTTAGACATGCATTGAGTTCATCAGCTGGCGTTGATCGTGGAATCACTGGCAATGTTTGACGAAAATCTCCTGCTAATAAAATCATTGCACCACCAAATCGGTTATTATTGCTACGTAGATCTTTTAAGGTTCTGTCTAAAGCCTCCAAAGATTTTTTATGTGCCATCGTGCATTCATCCCAAACAATCAATTTACATTGCTGCAAAACCTTTGCCATTGCAGAGTTCTTCGAAACGTTGCAGGTTGGAGTTTCATTGCTTTGCATATTTAATGGCAATTTTAGTGCTGAATGGGCTGTTCGACCACCTTCAAGCAAAGTTGCTGCGATTCCCGACGAAGCGAGTGCAAGTGCAATTTTATTTTGTGAGCGAATTGTTGCTAATATTAATGAAATAAAAAAAGTTTTTCCTGTACCACCAGGTGCATCTAAGAAATAAATCCCTCCAGTTTCATCATTTGTTACTTTCATAAGAGTTTCAAATACATACTTCTGTTGTTCATTTAACAGTGGAAGATTTGTTTGAATTTATTCTTTCAAAGCGTTGAGATCATACAGTCTTTCTCGATGCAACTCTTGGTTAAAAGCGTCATGCATTGGACGATTGGGCGCGGTCAGGCCTAATTGAATTAATAGTTTGTTTGACATTATCAAGCACATGTCCTCAATTGAAATCAATGCTTCATTGTAAATTTCTTCACTGATTTGTATATTTGGATTTCCCATTCTATTCCGTATTTGATACAAAATATCATCACACATATAATATTTGTACTTCATCCACAAATCAATTGGGTTTGATGGGAAGCATGTAGATATGATTATAGAAAACAATGTTCGTATTTGATGAGTGTGTGATGATATTACAGCATCATTGAGAGTTTGATCCCAATGAGCGTCATTTTCAAGCAATTGCAAACGTTGACAGGCTTCTCTGTAGGATCCACACAATTCACCATCAACAGTTCGTAACTGTTGGAATGATGTTGGGCCACGTACATTGACTAATAGCAGTCGTAAATAAAAACATTCATCATTGCTTGGATGTACTGAATAAATCCGGCCAATCGCATCGGTGGAATATACATCTGTATATCCTGGAACTGGTTTTCCTTGTTTCCGTCGTATAAATCTCCTTGAGGATTGATTCCAGGTATAATATTTTGGCATTTCAGAATATAGCAATGTTTGTGCGAAATCATCGTTTTGGCATGTCTCAAAAAAACTGGTTAATGTAGTAGATGGTGGCTGAGCAGCTCTTTGTACTGCGTTCTGTGCTGTAAAATACACTCTTTGTCCATTTTCTAAATGCACAGCTAAGTGAACAACAGAAGGGTGTCTCTCGGGTGAATAGGAAAAGAAAATATTCGCCAAACTGCTTCATTACTACTGACATAGCGGCCCATTTGGTATTGGGTAACTTCATCATTAGAATTCCCTGCACCAATTCCAATCACAGCCATATCACTCCCTTTGGTTACATATTTGCAAATGTATTTAATCGATTTCACTGAATGGCAAGATTCAACGTTGATGTGTGCTTTGAATGTCTTTGATAAAATGGGTGAATATGGAACAATCCAACGATTATCTATTTCAATATCTTGTTAATTTAATTTGACAATTGTTGATTTTCCATTGTCTGCTGTCGATCTGCGACGATACAATGGATAACCGTCATTACCAGTAATTGTTTCCGATATTAATGTCCGTGGATATCGTTTTGAACATTTACCATCCATCATACACGGTGAATTTTGATTAAGAGTTCCACAGGGACCATGTATCATGTTTTTGATAACTACCTCATGCAATCCAGGATCTACTTGTACATTAGGGATTTCAGCTGATATCACTGCATCAACTTCATTTGGCCTTATCTTTTCAACCAACCAAATCAAAATGTGTGCATGTGGCAATCCTCGTTTCTGCCACTCCACAGAATACATCCAGCAGCGTGTCTCACCAAACACATTATGTTTTACGATGAAATTCATTAAAGATTTCAACTTTTGTCTAAAGACTCTGGCTGTAATATCATGACGATCAATGGATGATTTCCCAGGTAATAACTCCTGCTTAATTTCTATCCATTGCGGATTGCATGTAAATGTGATGAACAAATCTGCTGTACCATAATGACGAACATACGACATGGCATCTTGAGCATATTCGTGCATATGCCGAGGGCTTCCGATGTATGTTGCTGGAAGAATAGTCATCCGACCGACATTCTGTGCATTTCCATCAGTATTAATCGCATCTCGAAGGTGAATATACTCTTCAGATCGGAGTTTGGTTTGATTCAACCTGATGAATGTTAATCTCTCCGTTTCAATTTTAACATACATGTCATCAACATATTTGTGATATAATCGCCGACATTTCAATATGTGATTATCTGCATTTTCCCGAATCATTAGGCGGTATGAATAATAGTTCATTGAACTGACTTTTTTGTTGGTTTCAGAACCTGTAAACAGATTTTGTTTTAATAACATTCAAATATAAAATTAAAATACATAATATAGTGACTGAGATATTATCGCCATAGCTAAACTAATATTTTAGTTACCTGTAATGGGATTTATCATTTTTATTGATAAATCGTAGCCATCTTCACCTTGCCAAAATATAATGGGATATTGCAGTGCATCATATGAGCGGTGTGTTTCCTTTATAGGTTGTAATTGAAAATTCCGACGATGTAAAACAATATCACGGGATTCCAAGTTTTCTCCAACTACAACGATAGCAACTTCATCAATAGTTGGTGCATTAAAACGTCTTGTATGTTGACCTGCAGGTGTTTTATCAGCTCTGATTACAATTTTGTGATTATCGGATGGCATCAGATCCAGGGCAGTTTTAAACAATATAATCAATTGATTGTGTTGATGAAATAAAGTTTGTAATTGTTCTACAATAGACCTTTTTACTAAATTGTTATGTGCACAACGCAGATCAATTTCTTGTGGTGAATTGCCCATAAAATAAATTTGCAGGAATTTGTTGTCGCTATCTGACACTGGTAACAGTGAACCTGCTCTGTGATATATTTGCCCTTGTATCTGTAAATAAAAAAAATATTATGGTGTGGTATAAATTAATGGATTGTCAATGATCAAACTTAAATAATATTTGATCTTAAAAAGTATATATTTAGTTTTAACTAATATCTATCAAATATAAAATATAATAAAAGTGTCACTGAAACTGAATCACCATATAATATGATGACTAAGTGATATATTTCGTAATTATTAAGAAATTGAAGATTAGTAACACATCTTAACTTTGGTGACAGAAAATTTTGTTCGCTAAAATAATTATGAGTAACTGCTATAATACATACCTTGAAAGTTGGCATAAAATTTTCCCGAACTGCATTTGTTGCCCCAAATGAAGTCATTTGAAAGCAATTGTTATATTGTTGAATATGTGTCAAAAAGTGTATAGAATCTGTTCCTATTCCTGAAACCAATGAGTACAATGGTTCTGGTGGTGGATCCAATTGTATCAATTTCACTTTACCATTTGCGCAACACAATCCATTGGCTTCGTTTTTGTATTTTAATGCCTTACAGTGTGAGCAAACCAAGTTCATAGAACCAATAACAACACATTGGTAGTTACTGTAGTCAATTGACACATCGTAACTGAAAGCAGCTGGATTCAAACTTGCGCGATTATTAGTTGAATGTCGCGCTCGCGCTTCACGCGTTTGTGATATCCGAATTCTTTCACGTTCATTTCCGTCGTCACGTTCTTGTGCAGTACGATTAGATCGGTAATTAGCTTGGTTTATAGCATTTCTGGTTCTTCTACCTAAATTGCTTCGTCTTATAGGAGGCATATCAAATATAAATTATTTTTTCACTAATCACGAACTAAACAAACACTAACTAACTAAACACTCTGCACAAAACACGATATACGAATTTGTTTCGTGTATCACTTGACAATTCATCTGTCATCTGTCAAAAGTCATCTGTAACAGACAACTTTTTTTTTTTAAATTTGATATGACTTGAACTCAAATCCTTTTAATCCGTACGAATTGTTTTATTTATTTAAAATTTTTTATTTGTTTAAAATTTAATTCAAATTTTAAATAAATAAAACAATTCGTACGGCTCAAAAGGATTTGAGTTCAAGTCATATCAAATTTAAAAAAAAAAGTTGTCTGTTACAGATGACTTTTGACAGATGACAGATGAATTGTCAACTGATACACGAAACAAATTCAAACAAAAAGGGCTATTTTTAGGGTTTTTCCAGTAATAATTCTAATTTTTCTCGCCGTAAAAACCATCCCTGAACTTCAACGAACATTTTAAAAAAAGATTTGGCCAAATTGGTCCAGGCGTTGTTGAGTTATGCGCTTAGGAACATATTTTGCGATTCATTTTTATATATAAGATTATCTGAAGGTTGTATCGCGTATTCGATTTTGTCATTTGTATAGTCATAATGTATTGTCATAATGTATAATAATTTGACGGTGAAGTCACGCATGCTTGTGAACTTTGCCAACCCAATTAGTATGGGAATTTCATACCTTATGTTACTAGATGGAGGTGTCGTATTACCCGACATATGGGGCAAGATGGGGAGATATGCCTTTTCCTATTTTTCGCAATATTATGACTGATCTTTTGTCTAATGTCCCTAAGTTACTAGTCTGATTACCAAGGATAATTTTAACAATTAATATATTTATAAAACTATATAGAAATTCTTGAATTATTATACTCACATACCAAATTGTAAAACACAAAAAACTACTGCTAAATTTTATTTTATTAGAGACTAAGAGGGGACCAATAAATCTTCCGAGATAAGTACCTAGTTTTAAGTCAGTTGTAAAGTTAGTCGACAATGAATAGTAATGATATATTAGTAACAAAAATACATGTACCCTTATTAGATAAAATGTATGAAATTAATTTGATATATTAATCAGCAAAATTTGTTATTATTAATTAACAAAATATATTTTAAAATTACTGCCACATATTAATTGAAACAATAGTTTTTTACAAAGGAGTGCTAGAGATTCAATGAATATACTTTCTTGCAACAACATTTTATGATTTGTACATTCAAACATGAAATTTGCCATAGCGACTTGGTATATGGCCTCCAAATCAACATGACTGCTACAAGCTGTCAAATTCGAACCTTCCAATTTGAGAAGACATATTGCAGTCATTTGAAAAAAAAACAACCTTTAGTTAAACTAATTTGTTTATTGAAATATCACGTCATATTTTTATAGTTTCTAAGATAATCTAAGATCAAGATTTCAGTGCCGAAAATGTTGACGATCTGTCGTTATCACTTAATTAAGGCTTTCTATTTGAGTATCTTTTGTTTTAAACTATATTATATTTAGGAATACATAGATATTATTGTTTTTCATTCTGCATTACTGTCTTAATTATTGTAAGTGGATCTTTAGATGTAAATTTCTTTGTTAGCGCTAATAATTTCCTGAATTCCTCGTTATTTAAATACTCATGGCATAGGACAGACATATTGAACACAGGATTGGCCAGTTTTGTGTGTAAAAATACTACCTGTTCCAAAAAACTCAAATCTTCATGATGGTGAACCCTGGAATGCCAGGGCAATGAAGCTGTAATTACATTGACTAAATTATCCAATGGTAGAAAGAAAGTCATTTGTAAATAATCTGATGCGTCCGTATCGACATTATTTGGAAGAGTTTGAACAATAGATGCGTTTTCTGACACCGCTGAAAGTTCAGTATCTTCAATATATTTAACATCATGTTCCTCTTTAAACTTCACGTCTTCATCTTTGCTAGATCGTTTCTTCGTATCTTCGTCATTGAAAATATGCCTTTTTAGTATACTACTTTTCCTTGTTCTTGGTTGCTCATTGGTAACATCTTCAATAACCACTCCTTCTTCCATGAGAACGATTTGATCAACAATCTTTTCCAATTCGCCAAGAACGGCATCATAATGATCCTTTATCTCTGCATCTCTTAATCGGACGCTCTCATCGTGTTCTGCGATCTTTTGTAAATGCGAGTTCTTGAAGGCTTCCCCATCGTCCCTGTTCCAACATATCAGTTTGCCTAGCGACAATTCCAAAGCTTTGGCGAACCCTACGATGGGATTGTCATCCTTACAAAAATCCAACAATAAGGCTGTGTAATTAATTTGATCGTGTCCCACACTATACATCTTCATCAACAGCCGTTTAATATCTTGAATTTTATCAGAATCTTCTGTTTTATACATAAACTCAAACCATAGTTTGATAGAATAAAACTGATAATTGTAAACTAATTCCGTACAGTCGGGGTCGCAGTTTCTCAATAGTTTTCGAACAAGAATCAGTTCATTTTCAGCAGGAAATGGTATTCTGATATTATAAACGATAAAATCTTTCCAATAAACATATTCCAACTCATCAAATAATTCATCGATTATCATTTTTATGGCGTAAGAATTACATTTTTTCCACGCCGGTGGCACCATTGACTGAAATCCTCCCGCATCGCAAACAATATCCTGTATGAGATAGACAAAACTGATTTTTGGAATATACCCGGTAGGGCTGATATCCAAAAGGATGTCTACCAGTTTGGAAAGTTGCGATATGGTGAAGCAGTCTTCTTCCACCTCTTCACCCCTTAAATCGGGCACGGGAAGAGGGTTTTCAAATAAATTGATTTCAGGGTTGATGTAAAAAGTATCTCCTTTGAAAATTAGTTCTTTCTGCAAAGGCCTCTCTTGTTCCACGGCTGTTTGGAACAGTTGACAAACCTTACGTATGCTTTCGGTTTCTTTACGGTATTTGTTTCTTATGCCATCATAAATTTGATGGAATGCGCCACCAGTTGCTCGCATAAACTCTCCTATACTTTCTAGAGCATTGAATTTAATCAGTTCAAGTCGTAAGGACGCTCTCTCGACTTCACCCCTGGCTGCACATTGCCATTCATCCAATATTTTTGGCAAATTCTCTTTGATTAAGTCCCCGTCAGCTCTGGTAGTTATGGATACCTTCTCTTCTAAAATCATGGAAACATTATAATTACTTAGTGCATCTAGCAATAGATCAACATGAATCCTAACAATGAAAACATTGTTATTCACAACAATCTTAACAGGTAAAATAGATTAGGATTGAATTTGAAATTTACCAAACATAGGGAAAGAAACGAAATAAAAATCATTTAAAGTACTATAAGACTAAATAAATAAAAGTAGATAAAATACCTTTAGATTTAAGAGACGTGGTTTTGCCTTTTGGCTTAGTACTTTCGGCCATAGACTTGAATTTATCATAATTGGCCTGCGAATTTGCAAAGCATCGTTTGATGGAGGCTAAGGCCTTTTGCAATATACTGGCGAACAAGTCGTTAAATTGGGACATATCAATTTCGCTATCTCTCTGTTCAAAAATGTTGTTGACGGCCACCGTGTCTACAAATTGATAGAAATAGTAAAATAAATACTTTAGAACAACAACACCAAAGAAGTAAATTGGTATGAGAAGAGAAACAGAAACAACAACCCTATCATTACATTCTAATGGTGAGTACAGATATGAACGAAGCGGGGGTTCGGGGTCTGCAGGAAGATTCGGCGAATATCTCCCCGTTCGCGGTATTTTCAAAAACTTTTTGATTTCTGGTGATCGAAATCAACCCGTTCGGTTCCTCTCGGAAAGTTTAGTTCTCCAAAAATCATTTGACGTTTTTCATCGTTTGGTTCGTTTATTGCTAAAATAGTATGTACCGTCTAAGCATTTTTTAAAGAACTGTATTGACAGTAACACAAACAAAATTATGATAGGAAAGAAAATACGAATAATATTGAAATCCAACTTGTTTGAAGATTATGGTAAGAATATGTCATTATACATTTTTTTTAAATAAGAATTTTTTAAAACTTTAGTATTCTATTTGTAGATTCTTGAAGAAAAAAAAATTAAAATCATCAGAGAAAATCTCAAGAGAAAAGACTGTATATGTGAAAATTTCATAAAACCATAAATTAAGAATATTACCTTTATCTAGTAGCTCAAAACGTGTAAATCAAGTCATCAGTCAATTCATCCGTCAATAACATAGACAAGAATTATATACAGGTACAAATAACAATATAAATACAGTAAAAGGTATGAATTTGTATTTACTGCGTGGTACATGATTATATTCTAGAAACTTAGTTACTGTTTTCAAGGACAAATAGTTGTTAACTGTGTTTAAATTATTCGAAACACAACAGCTAAGTAGTATAAAAAAATAAAAGCTGACCTGTACAAAATGATTTGGATGGAAAAGCCACCGTCCTTATAAGAAGATAAATTAACTAAAAATAAATTTGCTAACAATCACATTTCAGACATAATTTGGAAAAAATTGAAGGAGTAACATTATATGTATGTGTGAGTAATATAATAAATTGCTATTTCTACTGTTTCCATAACTTTCACATATATTCCGAACAATAATATATGGAAAAATACATGAAAATTGTTCCGACAAACCTTCACAAACCTAATTTATTATGTTGTTAATAATTATTTTATATGAGATTATTATTAAACTTATTTTCTCTCATCAGTTGTTAAATAGTTTTTCCATATTTAACAAGTTTTATGCTACGGAGAGTATCAATATAGCTAATTTCCTTCAATGAACATTAAGAAAGACAACTCATATTTTTATGACACGTTTTTGATAATTACCATTTACAAAATAGAAATCAAATTTAAACATTATTTCAGATATCATAACAAGATTATTTCAAGTAAAATATAAATATTTTAATCTTTCATGTTTTTTTTCTGACTTTTATATAATTATATGTTTTATTATTAATCATTAATAGATATTAAACATATACTTATCATTCAAAAACAACTTTATAGCAATATATAAATTACAAGGAAAAAGCGGAGTTATATTCTCAACTAAAACCTATGTCATTCATAATCCCCCCGTTGTTTCCACTCTTACTCAAATTTGTTGACCCTGGGACAAAATCCTGTTTGTCACCAAGCGCTGCAAATCATGCAACAAACATTGGAACTAGGCAAAGTTCACGCGCATTAAAACACTGGAACAATTTTGAAACCTAGTTGGCTCAAACTGTTCGCCGAATTCAATTTTACTCATGCGTATTTTGAATTTTCTGCGTAAATTCGCCCGTTAAATATTTTTTATTTCAACTGGTGAGTCACAGTAGTCAATAATGGCTATTGCTATATGTAGAATCATTTTAATATTATATTATAGTATATTGATATATATTAAAATGAAAACATACCGTCCTCAACAGATCAAATTAAAGTGAACCACGAAATGTTGAGAATTTAGAAGGGTATCTTATATAGACGCATAGGAAACAGTGTTTTTATTTGTTCATTTGCGGCTAGGAGGTTTGAAGTTTAAATTTGGTAGCAAAGCTAAATTTGACATATTCAGCTTTCAGCACACTGTTCTAGAAGATAAGAAATAATAGAGTACGTGTGTTTATATTTGGTGGAAGTTACTGGATATTTTCGACTTTTTTGGTAATTATATACCTCCTATGGAAACAATTTGATTTATATACAAATAATTTTGCTTTAATTTTTTTCGACAAAGCTTTTGTTGAAAGCGTCTCTCAAATTGGATGCATTTTTCAACATGGCTGACATGTATTATTTTGTAAACTGTGTTTTTATGGTTCCTTTTTAGTTAAAATGATTTGTTTAATAGCTAATAATATATATATATATATATATATATATATATATATATATATATATTATTTAGGTATATATACATATACCTAAATAAAATGTATTTTAAAACTTTTATTGCATTTTTATTTTTACTATTATTACTACTACTAGTAGTATTATTATTATTGCTATTATTGCTATTAAAATATTTTAAATTTCCCGCTACTTATATTGTCACTCGCACCCTCTGATTTCAAATGAATCCTAAACTTATTCACAGGTAATGGTTCACATGGGAAATATCCTTTTAACATCCCTATATTTTGTGAACTGAACTTAATTCCCATAATACTAATATATTCATCCCGCCTTGTAGACTATTGCTTATACAGTCTTACATTATACAGTGTGCTCTAATTTACAGTAATATATTAAATAATAAAAAATAACATTGCCAACATATGGTAATATTTTACAATGTTGTCATTGTCAAATTTTATTCCCAATGTGCTTAGTTATATTAGCGAAATTTCGTCTACATCCTGTTAATATTAACTTACAATGTTACTTTATTTATTTATTTTGTACTCATTAAAACTATCAAGATAATTGGTTGGCGTACACATAATGTAGAAATAGTTCGTAACTATCGGTTAAATAGAACTACACAAGAGCACTTGACCGATAATATAAAATTATGGCACCAGGTTGCAAACACACGTGTAAAGGAAAGTCGAGACACATGCACAAGATATCATCGACAATACGGAAAAAAAGCAAGCATTCTCTTAAAGTATAAAGGAGAATCGGCCGGTCTATGCTGGTAGGCACGATAAATGTACCAACTGTTAATGAACTTGCAATTGTTATGGCTGGCGACCCATTTAAACGTTGGGATATACGTATACAAGGTAGAAATATTAAGGTTCAGATGATCCAAGACAATCATCGTTTTTAAGATGTTTTACAATATACATTAATATTTTGGAAAGAAGAAAATGGATATCATTTAATTATTAAAAAAGAAATCCAGTGACAGGTACAACATATACATTGTTGAATTTATTTGAACAAGTAATTTATTTGTACCTCATTTATCTCTTTATTGTTCAGGCACATAATTTAACAAGAAAGCTAGCGCGATGAACGTATACGCATTACCGACTGGTGATACTTGCCAATCAAGATAATAACATTCTTCGATGTCGTTAGCTATATATTTTTAATATGAAATGTATAAAAATTGAAAGTGCACGATTAGGATACATTAAGTTTAATCAAGCGAAGCTTCGTTCTGAGGCCTACATTGCCTTTTGCCATGTGCCTGATGCTATCATCAGGAATGTAGATGAAACAACTGATATCCAAAATACTGCATGTTCTTCCATCAACATATATAGTCCGCGTCATATGTAAGAATATATTCAAGACGCTATAACTTTTGTGCGGGCATGCGATCGACCAGATGCGTTCATAACAATAGGTGAAATCCAAACTGAAATCAAAATTACCCTGTCGAAATAACGATATTACTGCATTAAATTCAATTATTTTGGGACAGTGCTTTTTCAAACCCAGCATACTTCATCGAACTGAATAAGTGTTAATCAAAAGACACTATACCTGGTGAGTACTCTGGGTGCGATTCAACTTCCACAACGTGTTATTATTAGAAAATATTTTGCTGCCGTAGAAAATTATTTTGCGTGTGTGAGTTGCTATGGCTGTTTTTTTTTTTACAATAACGTTTTTGTAATGTGTTCTGCAGTTTTGCTTTCATCGGCAACAACAAAATTATACGTTATTCATGGCCATGAATATTCCGCTCCGATGTCCATGTCGACTGGATAGCTCTCTTGGATTAACTCATAAGGAATTGATGTAGTACAGGGGTGGCGAACCTTTATGCATGAACGTGCTATTTTTATAAATAAATGTTTAATGAAGCCATAGACATGCCGTCAAATAATTTTTACTATTGATTGTGCACTAAAACATTGTATATAAAAAAATACGTTACATGCGTACCAAATGATAATGACTCGCTGGCGTAGCGAGATGAAAATATGGGTGAAATAACACGAGCCAGCTTCTTCAAACAGTTAAATGTGCATTTAAATGGTAATGAATTCCTTTTTTCCAAAATTTTGTTACTGTCGTTTATGCTTATGTTGCTTATCAGTCTTTCTGTTTCTATTGATACCAACTCTTTCCTTGTTTCAATCAATTAGTGAATCCATATTAAACTCGATTGGAAATCAATCAGCTGCATTTAAAATTCTTCAATTTCCAACCAATCAAACTGTTATAAGTCCATTTTATCAAATGATTCTTTGAATTGGGAGAATCTCTCTAAAAGCTCTTTGATTGAAGAATTAACCACAGAAATAAATTCTTCAATAACTTAACAATAAGGCCGATTATTTTTGTGACTATCGCCTAATATTATCAGGAGATGTTAAGCGCTCTTAACATATGAAGATTGTTACCTACATCTGTTATAACCTACATCTGTTTGAAATAAACTTATGAATCCATTTTCTATGCCCACCATGCTTGAAATACCATCAATTGTTTCTGTAATTTTTTTTAAATCGATTTCTTTCGCAACAAACGTGTTCTTAATAGCCGTACAAATAAATGTTCCCTTTGATGTTGTTAACAACGATGTTATCGCAATTAATTTTTCTCTGATGACATTTTCCACGCAATATCGAGCAAAATCAGCTAAACGTACAGATTTAATGTCGTCAGTACTTTCGTCAAGCAGTGACATTTGCAGCTGAGTAACTTGCAGTACTCGTATGACCATTTTTACCAACATATTTACATCTACTGTTTATTTATATCTTTAATTGTACATACAATTAATTCCTTTTGCTCCGGTTCGCTGTTTTGACTAACGGATTTGTAATTTGTTTCAAAACGCCGCATTACAGACGATTTTCTACATTCCGCTGTTCCAGAACATAAAACACACACTGCTTTATCGCCTTTATTAATCATACCATGTTTGTCAATCCGCCAAGATTGAAATTCTCTGATGCACTTACCATCCTGCACTTTTTGTTTTTTTGCTGTACTAGCCATATTAAGTAATAGATGAAAGTCGTAAACATAACACAAATAAACTTTAAAACACAATTGATTCAACGAAATTGACTATTAGACTGTGAGTAAACAAACTACTATGCGTATTCATCACAAGTAGTACTCACAGAAATCTGAAGTCCACGATGTAACTAACAAGAACAAACACGTACGGGCCTTCCGCTAGCCGTGCCATTGGTGTGTCTAGTATAGTATTTCAGTCAATTTTTCTTCCTTTCGGATCTCTCCCATGGCATATAAACGTCAGAACAGAATTAATTCACAAACTGTGAAGCTGAAAGCTGCTTTTCGTTCAATAGGTCTTGCATTTCACTGACTTCGCTGATTCGCTGAACTCTTTCCAACACCTCCCCTTAAATTGTTGGAACTGAAATCGACAATTTGGATATGACTGTGCAACATCACTAAATTCTAAAAGTGACCCATGATTAGTTCCACACATATATTGAATAAATCAATAATAGCAATTTTTACATTAATATGTCGCCTTTTCACCAACAGACCAAAATTAAACAACAAGCAAGCACTTAATACATAAAAAGTCTATTTATCATTAATCTATTTTTTTAAGTGACTATTATACCTACTGAAATTTGGAGAAACCTATTATATATATATATAAAAAAATTATGAGGCTTACCAATAGATGTCACCTTCGACAAATTTTCATCTTCGGTTATGTCACCAGCGATCGGCTTATTAGTGAAAATACCGGAATAATAATTATCGATCAACCATATGCTCTCAACGTATCGATCCAGTTCGATCTGCATCATGTTGATGTAGTCGTTGACCAAGGCGCACATTTCCTTCGGGGCCCAGTTGGCTTTGATTATTTTACATCTTTTATTTTCGGCTGTAATCATTTTTTCGTCACACATTTCGAACATTTTTTCCTGAAAATCCGAAATTCTGCAACAGATTATTAGTAGAACGTTTAAAATAATTCACGTCAACTGACCGACAATGCATTTCCGCTTTGTATTCGTTATCTTTACGGTAGTCCAGGTCAAAAGCGTTGAAAGCTCTCTGAAACTTGGCCAAATAATAGCTTTTGTAGTCTGGTTTTTCGATACAGGTTTCCATGGCTTCTTTGATGTACTGAGTGAATGGGACAATCAAGTTCATTTTGGTTCTCTTCAGGAAAAACAATTGTTTCATATCGTTTATGTAGATTTCCTCCACAACCTCCCAGAATGAAGCCAACGATATCTGTAATTTCAGAGAATTTCTAATCGATAACGTTACCAATACTTACTTATAATGCTACTAGATATAATAATTACTTATAGTAACTGCTTGCTTTCTAACAGTGAATATTCCTTGTCGATATAACATTAGGTTCGGATGGATTCTGACAATTCAATCATCGATCAATTTTCGTACTTCCTCAACACTTCGAAACAGTGCACTGACAAATCACTATGCTGAGTGCAGCAGAATTTCCCATTCAAGCTGTCACAGTTATATAATGTACGTCTGTTACTCCGTACTGGTAGTATTTCTTGCAACAATACATAGACATCTGCAGTAACAGTTTCATTCAGTTTTAGTAGTTCTTAATCCCTTGCTGATCCCACTATATACGTAGCAATACTTTTTGGCAACGATTTTTCCATTTTGGTGGCGATATAGATGGGATAGGATCTCCAATACAATCAAAATAACCAATTTTAAATCGTTTACGCCAAAACCGACTCTTGGAATATTTTTTTAATTAATTACATCTTACATTAGATATCTTTCGTACAATCTTAATTTACAATTAATTTATTACTACTGTTCTATTGTACTTACATAAATTTACAAGCAAGGCGAGTACGGGATTAATATATTAGTATGTATTTCCTAAATTAAAATAAAGCAAATCTACTAAAATTACTTAAGCTAAAAATAAAAATACACTTATGCAAAACTAAACTAGTTCGTTTAGTTTGGTTCGCTTCGGTCTTCTGATTTCTTGCGTGTTGTCCAGTAGCTGTAGTAGCTTCCACGCTGCTGTGATTTAGCAACCTTGTTTCATCTTTTAGTGCAAAATCTTGGATCACTTCGTGTATCCATTTGATTTCGAAGGCGTCGTACAGCTCTTCGTTGGTTACGTAACAATAAGCATTGGTAATTAATCGTAGAACTTTGTTTTGGGTGCGCTACATTACAAGTCGATTTGATGTCTTAGTGCAACACCATATTTGCACTATATAGATCCAAACTGGCTTTATGATTGACTAATTACCCAATATCTTTGATTTTAGGTCAAATTGTGAGTATCTTCCGACTAACCAATACAGTTGCTTGATTTTGAGTCTAATCTGCACTGCGTTTTGTCTAACGTAATGGTTCCAGTTTAACCTACCATTGAGATATATTCCAAGGTATTTGGCTGATTGTGCTTGAAAAATCGTGCATCCGTCTAGAGATATAATTAAATTTTTGTTATTTCGCTGCAATACAAAATTAACATGGACAGATTTGGAGCTATTAAGCTATATTCTCCATTATCTAGTCCATTTATAGATTTTATTGACAGCTACTTATACATCTCTTGTCATGAAAACTGTATCGTCCGTATGTTCCAGGTACGGTTTCTTTTATTGTTGGGATATCAGCAATATAAATCAGATATAGAAGTGGTCTCAAGACACTATCCTGTGGAGCTTCAACCAAAATTGGATTCAGTGTTGAGAATGCCCCTTCATGCGAGACTCTACATTTTCTTTCGAAAAGATATTATTCCAGCAGTAGACAGTAATTTCGAGGTAACAATTTGCTCATTTTATATATTAATCCCAAATGCCATACCACATAAAAATCTTATGAAACGTCCAGGAATATTGCAAGGCAATATTTATTTTCTTCGAATGCCTGTTCTACAGGCGCTATTACTCTGTGGACTTGGTCGAATGTCGAGTGGTGAGTTCGAAATCCAAACTGAAATCTAGTATTTCTATAAATTGTTTAATACGTTTACTTGGGATATGACACAGCAGCATCACCATAACTTTCTAATAGTGTTTGATGGGCTTATTCAGCAAGTCAAACAAGAAAAGTAATGAATGTCGAAAATGCAATTTTGAGAGATCCATTATTAGCATCTGTATACACTGAATGACTCAATAATAGTAAATGGGAAACTGCTATTTTATGTAAAGAAATGTCAAAATAATAAGATTTAGCTGTTAAGTTCGGTTGTACATTATACATTATATAAACACATTTTTACCAATAGCTGATCAATATACATGCACCAAATATATACATTATTATTGTTAATCGAATAATTTAGAATGAAGGAAAATTGATAGAGATAGTATCTCATGATGTTTAGTAATTTCCGGGATCTTACAAGAACAGAAATATATGCACTTGGGCTTTATTCATGTTTAGTAACTAGACCTATTATTAATCTAGGCTTTGAACCAGGAATTTCAGCCATCGATGCCATAATTGCAACTGTTTCTCACTTGATCTGCGATAGTTAATTAAAATTGGATTTATTTCAACACAAAAATAAGATGAACTTTATGGTCGATTTAAACTGTAGTTGTGTGCTGATGAAAAGTGTATTGAGTTGTGTATGTTATATTACGTTAACAGGTCAATTGAAAAGTCCCTGGCCTACCATAGTAAAACACATTTTTTTGGCAAAATTAGTGTTTCTTATTTAACATAATTCCCTTCAAGGGTGATACACTGATTATAGCGACCCTCCAACTTTTCGATACCATCTTTGTAGTGCGATTTGTCTTTTGCTTCAAAATAGGCTTCAGTTTCTCATACCCAATATTCGTAAGTGATATGATGTACACGTTCAGTTGATATCTTTAGAGTGTCTGCAGTTTCATTCAATTTCAATTTACGGTCATTCAAAATCATTTTGTGGATTTTTAAAATGTTTTCGTCGGTAACAACCTCTTTGGACATCCACTGCCTTCACCGTCTTCGTTCGGTGCTCATTTCACCACGTCTAAACTTAGCATACCAGTCCTTGATGGTTGATTTTCCTGGGGCAGTGTCCGGAAACTCAGCGTCAAGCCAATTTTTTGCTTCAACTGTATTTTTCCCTTCAAAAAGCAATATTTTATCAACGCACGAAATTCCTTTTTATCCATTTTTTTCACAATAACAAAAGTTGTTTCACTCTAAATGCTATAATTCACAAACTAATGATCCGACAGCTGACAAATTTAACCGCGCATCTATTGAGGGTTAGGACTAACTAAGAAACAAATGGATTTAATTCTAGTACCGCCATCTACATGTCAGACCGGGGATTTTTCAATTGACTTATTATATTGTGTTGTGGTGGTCTGGTTAAACCTAATAATAGTAAACTGTTTTTCAATCACCACAAATTCAAATCTATAAAAAATCTGCGGCTGAATAAAAAGTAGATTTTTAAGTCGATATTTATATTTAAAACTTATTATATTTACCAAATACTCCTCAGACACAGGCAATCTGACATAATCCCAACCGGGTTGTCCAGCGCTGATGGCAGCCGCATCACATTCTTCCTTGACAAAAATCACCTCAACTTCTTCATCATCCTCAGGCACCTGGACGCTCTTGTCCTCGTGCACAATAACTGGCTTCAAGTTTTTCTTTGCACCTTTTTTGCCTAAAAAGTGAATTATACAAAGTATCAGTTTCGTTGAAAAAGTCAATGAAATCATATACACAAAAAATGTACAGAAAGCTAAAAAGGTCAACATTTTGGAGATTTTTATTGATCCTAAATTAAAGTTGTTAGATCAAGTTCATTAATGGCTAAACATTTTCCTAACTTTCAGAAACTAATTTCGGTTGCAAAACTAGCATCAGTAGATTTTGATAATTCTAAATTACTGATTCCAAAAATGTCTTCATTAAAATAGAAAGTCCTACAGTTTACACAGTTTACAGAAATTTACACCAAATGCGCTCTAACATGTAATTTTTTGGACATGAAGATAAGCAATACCACCAAGAAAATAATTTGAAAAATAGTCAAACAGTAAATATATAGTTAAAGTTAAGAATACCAATAAAGTTTGGAGTTATATTATTAGGGGCTTGTATGTATCCTGAACAGTGAATTCTTGTAATGAATTCTTCTTAGAATTGTAAAGTGCGTCTGTTACTCTGTCTTTTTTACAGCAATACGTCGTTCAATTTCAATTTGGTTCATTCGATTTTAGTAGCTCGTAATACAGTATACCTTGCTGATCCTACCATACCTGCTCAGTAAAACTTTAAAATCCCAACATTTAAATTATTAAGACCAACAATTCTAGTTGTTGGTTCATAGTTCATTCAATCATCACCATAACTTTCTAAAATTGTTTGAAGGTCTTCGACATATTTTAAGAACTTAATCAATGTCGAAAATGCAACTTTGAGCGTTCCATAAAAAGTCTACCTAAGCGATTAATACATAAAAAGTCTACCCCTACCAACCTAATTTGGAAATAAAAAACTATTATATAAAAAGATGATGAGGCTTACCGACAGATGTCACTTTTTATTGTTATATATGATTATTATTTATTAATGTACGTATATATGTAACTATTATTATGTTAGGTAGAGAAATCTACCTAGACGTTTAGGATTTTTACTAATAAATCAAAATACATACAAGCACTTAATATATATAGTCTATCCAATGTTTTTTTGTACATACGTCAAGATGTTTAATGTATTTCCTACCGCAATTTGTAAATTCGTTTTAGAATCAGGCAATATTTTCATTTTCATTTTATTCTAGTTGAAAAGAGACACAATGCTGTCTGATAAGTTCGAATGTGTAACAGAACTAGCCTATCAAAGTCGTGCGGTTGTCAAACGTATGCAAAATTCTTTAAAACAATAGCGATAAGAGGTTATAAATCGGCAAATGTTGTTTCAATGCTTTGCTTGTTTTGATAAATTTCAAATCGCTGTTTATTATTACTCAGATTAAAAATTCCGAAGCCAGACACAACATATTGCGTCTCTAATCAGTTACTTTGAATAAGAACGAGATAATGGAGGCGCCCTTTTACCAGTACCCAGTAAAATTCATTAGAGAGAGATTTTTACTGTTAAATATCAATTTTCTGCTATTTTTATTGAAAATGTTTTTAGCGTGTTGCAGCTGCACTGAATATTAATATGGACACGGTCACTGAAATATCTCAAAAAATTAAAAATATGATATTGAATTCACCGAAGAAAAACTGTCCTCATACAAGCTGGTCACGGGGTGAAGCGGGTGACAAATCAAGATCAGCTTGATGTTAGCTCTATCAGAAACTAAATATATGAAATGTATAAAAAGAGTGATTGATTTTTCAATACAAACATAATTGAATACAATTAATTCAAAGAAACTATTAGTCTGAAAAGTATAGAAGAGAATGGAACTATATAATAAAATGAAGGAAGACTTATTATTTCAACATATGTATTTAGATGATATTTAGAGGATATTTTAGAATGGAACTAATATACCCAACGGTCACTCATGGCAAGATGATAATAAAAATAGTATTATGACAACAAAAGTTGATGGAAAAGGGTAAATGTTGGAATAACAATTGATTACGTTTTATTAGTCATAACATTTATTAATAATTGATTGCAGATATATTGTACTTCGTGCTGGAAACAGGAATGGTTAATAACACCTTCGGTTTGGATGAACTCGATAATACACATTGAAGAAGAAACTGACAAATGATCAAAATCAATGATGAATGATCAAAAGAATTGTGAACAAATTTTAGATAGATTGGAAATTAACAATTTACTTATTCACTTGAATGAAACTTTCTGAATATGATATGATCCAATGCTGCCAATTTCTAACACAGGCTGATGAGAATAGAAACAAATAAAAGTGGGTATATAATTAAAATATGATAACTGTAGGAAATCTTATTAAGAGTATAAAAGAGTAGAGAGAGTAGAGTGTAAAAGATTTATGTGCACAGATATGTGTGTAACTGTTCAGATTATATATGAGCATTTGGTTAAAATGTGTCAGGCGAGAAAGAATAGTAACTGTTTTACATATATGGCAAATGCATTAAGTACAATGTAATGATTAAATCTAGTTTTAGAAAGAAAGATCTATACAAGTATTAACAGAACAAACTAGCGAGAAAATATAGTGATCAAAATGTCTTTACAAGGAAACAATGTACCGAAGGATACAAGAACTAAACGTAAAGGGTAATGTACTCTCTAATAAAAGTAAAATATATTACTTGGGTATACAATTGTTAATTAAGTGGATTAGTTCTTCAGGGGATACAATTACAAACGCGCCCAAAACTCTAACATATAGGTGGTATGGAAAATAGTTTAATGTAAACAATGTAACATAGTAAAATAAATTATATTTGATAATAGTATTTTTGTTTAATTATTTTATTTAGATTAGAATTTTGTTGTATGTTAAAACCAAACTGAATTAAAACTCAGAGTTGATGCGGCAACATTGCGATGTTTTAAAATCACAAATTTAGTTAACGTATGTACAAATAACTTTGGATAGGCTATAGACATATAATATATGGAGTTGTACCTTGTGGTTCTTTTTCCGAAGCAGTCACTTCGTTCGCTGTATTCGACTTCTCCACTTTAATTTTTGGTTTTTTCAGTTTTTCCCCTTTTTTGGTGGCTTTCAATCCCTTCATCGATTCTTCGTTGGCATCCTTATCACCCATTGTACCGAATAATTCCAAAGATGACTTTAATGGCAAACTATAATCTCCAATCACTAATTTAGCCAGGTGTTTGATAGTTGCAAAATCCATATCCTTACAGTACATGGAGTAATTGACGCCGGTATCTGAATAAAACTTGTCGAGGGGATCGGGATTATCTTCCAATGCCTCAAAACCGGGGGGTAATGATGCATCCTCACTGACATGTTCATCAGTTGGGAAAGGTTTTAGTTTGATATAAGCTGTGAGGAAGGTGTCGTATACAATGACGGGTTCAGTCTTATACGGAACTGGTAGTAATTCCGATTTGTGCGTATGCTCTTGCTGTTGGGTCAAGCTGCATGTATCCTTCTCGCCCTCTTCCAAGTCCGCTATTTCTAAAATGCTTTTCTTGTCTTCATATTCGGACATATTCAGAACGTTGATACCAGTGAAAGCTTGTTCCAAAATCACCGCTTGATCGAAATTGTTCGGAAAATTAATCAACACCCAACCTTTTAGATTTGGAATGGATTTCAAGTACTCGATGAACATCGCGACTAAAAGGAAATCAGTAAGGGGTTGACCTACATCCAACAGCTCCTGACCGGTTCTACCCAGAATTGCCTGCCGAGAGAATTCTATTTCCTCCCACGGAAACTTGATCGGTGTTTGCACGATTTTGTTGTCATACTCTTTAGATGGCTCTTCGCTGACCTCAGTCTTGGACGACTTTGCCATCGTTTTCGATTTTGCACCCTTCTTTGGAGCTTTTGTTGTTTTTGACTTCGCTTTCTTTGTCTATAAAAAATGTCACAGTTATACAAATTCAAAATAACTGTCTTAAAGCACATTAATAGTCTAAATGATGATGAGACTGGTCGCTATTAACAAATATTGTTACTAAAATTAAACCGGCTCAAGGCTTAATTTAAGCGACGGGTCAATTTGACGTTACAAATATTGAACTATGGGTAAAAGAGATCAATAATACAATAAGTATATAATAATAATATATTATATAAGCCATAACCTTAGTTTCTGGGTACCTATCCTACTTATTAACAAAGCAAAACATATTCTATGTTAATCATAATAATTGAAGGATAATTTGGATTGTATACGTGTATATTCCACTAGGCTTAATGCATATGGAGTTGAATTGCATTCCTTGATTTTATTGAATAATTTGAGAGAAAGGTTTCCATGCTGTTTTTGCGTATCGAAGAGATGTGATGATGAAACAGTGAAGGTATTTTTTAGTGCTGAACAAGATATATTATTGACCAATTTTAAAAATAAGTGGATGCTTGTGCTTTTATATACTGATAAATAAATTATATGTGTTACCCTATATGTTATTTTATTTTCTCTTTTCTATGTTTATAAAGGGTTAAATAACTTACGAATGCCCTTACCAGTAAACTTAGTTAAATTTGAACTTAAGTTTCAAGTCAGATTTTAGGTTAAATTGTGAATTCCATAATATATATTTTACTCTTCATCGATACTAATAATTTTTAAGAACTATAACAATAATACCTACTATAATTTGGTTTATTATTTTAGTGTTTATATATTCATAAATATCTACATATTTATTTTCTTTTTCTTTTTTAATGATTTTAAAATGAAAACATCTTGTAAAAGTGCCTTCATATTACATTTTTTATATTATAAGGGAGGACAAATATACCAAAATATTGATTGACCAAAACTTTGATTTGAATCAGTATCAACAGAAATATTAGGTTAATTTATGAATTTAAGATAATTTGTTCTGTTTCTATTATATTCTTCAAATATGCCTATAATTTTCAACAACTGGCAACGTTGCAAATTCAAATCCTTGTGCCCATACCAGGATATTCCAGAACTAGACTCTTGATTTGAAGCGAACCAAACCAAACAAATGTGTATAGTTACTAAAATGTATTCCTAACTAATTAACTTAAGTAGTTTACTTTTATTTTAATTTGGGAAATACATAGTGATGTATTAATTCCTTACTCGCCTTATTTGTGTATTAATGCATGTACAACACAAAAGTAGTAATAAATTAATTTTTGAATTAAGGTTATACTAAACATATCTAATGTAAGATGTATTAATAAAAATGCTACAATATATCGATATTTAGTCGATAGAAAGAAAAAAAAATCAAAATTCGAGATAAAAACTTAACTACAATTTACCTCGTTATTATTATCCTGCTTGTCTATCTCATATTCTCTCTTACGTTCATTGTTAAATGCTTCGATACAATAATTAACAGCCTGTGTCATTTGAATTACTTCTATTTCGCGATTTTTCAACAAATTTCGCAGTATAGGTAGAGAATTCAAATCGTTGAAGCTGTTAATACAGACGCGCACTATCACTTGAGGGAAATGGGGAACTTCGGGAGCAGGGGACTCGGGATATTTAGCTGTTAATAACTGATGAACAACATGGCCTAACACATTCAATCCACAATCGATCTGGTCTAAAATTTCAGGAGTCGTAGACACGTTCTTCAACTCCCAGGGCCACTCAAAGTTCATGTAGCTTTCAAATTCTTCCATGTCGATTACATCTTGCCTCGTTATTTCTTTGTCGATGATCTCTTCGATATCACCAGAGCTATTTTCAATCAGACGCACCATTGGTGCGAACGAATCTATTACAGGTTGCTCTCCCAGAAACAGATGCTTGAGATCGACCATTTCGCGTTTGCTCATCTCCTGACCAAAACGTTTCTTATATTCGCTAATGTGCATCGAAACGTCCACAAGATCGCGGACAACCTTGACGCACGTGTCCTCGTGTCGTTGAGCCCTGAGACGCATGCGCTCATTCCAGACTCTGAGATGCAACTGAAGCAGCCTGTCGCGCTCCATATAATACGCGAGTTTATTCTGATTTAAGTCCTTCTCTTTGACGAGCAAGGAATTCACAAACTCCCGTTCTTTTATTTTATTTAACTGATCTCCTTGAATAAATTTGTTCTCCAACATAAACTCCTTTTGAATCTTCACCTGTGCCATCTTCGACATGAGGATTTTCTCGTAATTAGACTGTTTCAAGAGGATGTCCGTTATTACTTTATCCTCGTACTTCGCCTTGTTCTCGTTCAGCTTGTTCTCGAACTCATTCAGAATCTCCAAGTGCATTTCGGTTCTTATTATTTTATTCTCTTGTTTGGCTAAATGTCTGGATTTAATATCAGATATTATTTTGTTAGCTATGTTCACATCAGGGACGATTGGTTGAATTTGTTGGGCAGTTTTCTGCATCTCCACTAACGTTTCGTATGATGTGTCATCAGTGGAAATGTCGTCATTGCAGAGTCCTAAGGGATCCATGCTCATCGACTGTCGAGGTGACAACGCAAGACTGCGAGGCAACACTAAACTGTATTCACGCCTCTCTGATCCAGATTTACACAGGCCCATCATAGTATGGATGTATTCATTTCTAGCTTCTTTACAACGACTTTGTAATGACTCCATACGATCACGATACCAATGATAAGCATCGCCACCTATTAGCGCCAACGTACAAGTATCCTTGTTCAATTCACATACTTTACTTGCTTTGGCCGTTGTCTTTGTTACTTCGAATCTGGTATGCTTGGTACCTAGTTGGCTTTGGATTTCATTTTGCATCACTATATCTAATTTGCTTTTATTGCGAAATTCTAAGTAGACCTGGTAGAAAAGATGCAAAGAAGCTGTACCCAAACCATGGACAATTTCGTAAATATCTTCATCTTCTAAAGTAACGCGTAGATCATTTAGCCAAAGCTTTAGATACTTGAAGTTATTATAGCAATCCGACACGTAATTACTGTGGGTTATAAGGTTCAGTTGTTCTTGCGCTATGTAACTGTAACTAAATAAGATCTCGGCTAATAAACGTCCATCGGCAGTTTTTACTGCGAAGCTTTCTGGTGACATGTTTACAATTAGCCCCAAACGGCTCTGAATCCATTGCGATATCAGTTCACTCATCCCACAATGTCACTTTTGACATTTTATACAAGTAAATTATTTTTTGAAATATTTAAAGATAAGTTGGTTATTTCAGATAAATATCATGCTCAGGACTAATTATCCTTCTATATTATTCAGAGATGTAAATAATCAACATGAATTAAATTAAAAATTAACAACAATAGCTTTGATCCGGAAGCTTTAATATACTTTTAAATATGATATAATAAATAAAGATATGACATAATGAATGAAAATGAAGATATAATAGATATATTAAACCAGATCCAACATACTGACTATAGTAATAAAATCGTGATCTATAGAAAGTTACTTTATTGCCCAAGAAAAAAATATTTACAGAAATCTTTGCTTATATATTAAAATAGTCGTTTTTTGTAAATAAATCATTTCATAATAAATAAGAATTTAAAACGAACTGTTTAAAATATTTTCAACTGTTTAAACTATGTAGAAATTATTTGCAAACATTTGAAAATTTAATTTGTACGACATAAAAATATTATATACACCCCAAAAATTATTCGAAAATACTTATAAAATAAAACAAATATTTTTTGATATATTTTAAAAACAAAATTTTATTGTATTGATCCTTAGATGATAGATTCAAACGCACATGGTTATACAGTTATTGTTGAAATGTTATTTATAAAAACATCAATAAAGTAATATATATATATATAATTAGCTCCCTAAATAAGTATAAATATATGTAAAATCAATTCCCTGGTTTTCCCATCAGCTGACTAGTAGTAACAGGTTCAATAATGGTTCCCATTCGAGTCTGGACTGCAGGCCTAGTAAACTTCCTGAAAGCTAATTCAGGGACAAAAGTTTTACCTATGGGAGCTCTAATGCTTGCTTCATAATCTTTTACAGATTTGAATGGGAAGGGTATTTCAGTTACTTGATGTAATTTAACCTTTGCAGTAGCCTTTTCATTTATAATTAGAGTTCCTTTATTATCATCCCGTCTGGGCAACACCTCCGGCATTTTTACAATAAACCTTCTTCGTCTTTTCTGCTTTCTTGGATGTATGCCAGTACCAGCCCAAGATCCCCATCCTGGTAAATTTAAATCAATGGTCTGGGACATATCCTTATCAATCTCATGTTTCTTTTCCTTGGTGAAATCTTGAACTACATCATCATCTTCAAATGCCTCCATAATGATATTCTTCTGGGTATCTTGTTCAGGATCCTCTTCTAGAACTAAATCAGGAAGTGCAGAATCTAATTCAATGGGTGTTTTGGGTTTCATAAACTCAGTTGGATCTATATCACCAATTGTATTTTTAATCTTTCCATTAGTTTTATTATTTGCATCTTTTACACCATTAAGTATATTTTTAAGATTTTCAATGTTGGAATTATTCTCCTTTTTATTGACACCTGATGTTTCATTCATTTCTTCATCTATAACATGTTTCTTTGATTGTATAGGCATATCAAGACTAATCTTTTTTGGCTTGAGATTCTTTTCTTTCAAATTTTTCTTGCTTTTTAATTTTACAACCTTTTTAGAATCATTTTTGCTTTTATTGTGTACTTTTTTCTTAATTTTTGTTTCAATATTTTCAAAAAATTCATCAACATCCCAATCACCAGACATATTATTAACATTTACTTGTTTTTCTTTTTTAATAATATTGTAATCAACACACTTTTTTGATTTTTTCTTGCTTATGTCTGGAAACTCTTGTTGTTGATTGGATACTACTTGTTGCTGTTCTACAATATCATTGATGGGTTGATCAACATCTAATTGGAACTTAAAATCTTCATCTACTGTGTTGGAAATTAAATCATTCTGTTCTTCACTTTTGGCTTTTTGCTCACTCCAAAATTTTCTATAACCACTAACAAAATCACACACTTCTTTATTTGGTTGCAGACCACCTATCCAAGGATTATCATGATTGGTAAGCGATAATGTTTCACCCTGTGCTTCTTCAAAATCAGAATCTGATTCAATTTGTTTTGATTTTTGTGTTAGCTCTCGACTCAACTGAAGTTGTTGTGATAAAACTTTTCTACTCTATAAATAAAAATAATACACAATCTTTAATTTAATGTAACATTTTAAAAACTTACCTCTTTATCATATTTTGCTCTAATTTGTTTGTTCATAGCCCACTGCCCTGTACTTTTATGCCTTAAACTGAAACGTTCTAAAGCCCGGGCTTTCTCAATTTCTTCCAATTTTACCAATGCTTGTTCTGGATCAGTCTTTTGTAATTCCTCAAACTCTTTTAGCTTTTGCTTA
This sequence comes from Rhynchophorus ferrugineus, assembly GCF_030347505.1. Classification (NCBI taxonomy): domain Eukaryota; kingdom Metazoa; phylum Arthropoda; class Insecta; order Coleoptera; family Curculionidae; genus Rhynchophorus; species Rhynchophorus ferrugineus. Next base: position 37,851,654 of record NW_027472580.1, on the reverse strand, counting down.
ATCTTTTCCTTACGTAAAATTCTGTGGAATTTTTTACTTTTAATTTTGTTTTGCCTTCTTGCTTTAGCTTCTTTAAAGCTTTGATGAGCTCTCATCTTAGCAGCTTCCTTGCGTTTTTCCTTTAACTCCTTGAGAGTGAGTGGATATGTATTTTCTTCATTAACATTACCTATAATGTATTCTTCAGTTTCCAATTTATCAAGCTTTTTTTCCAAATCCGATTTAAAGGTCCACATTTGGGGGAGTTTTTCAACTTCTTTAGCTTGAACCTTTAACTTTTCTACGTTATTTACTGGAAAAATACGATGGGCCTCTGCCCTATTTGAGGTGACAAATGCCTCCCATCGGTCAAATAAGAATCGGTTTCTTTCATAAGCAACAGAACGAGATATTTTTTCAGATTGGGGTTTTTCTAAAGGCTTTGGTAAAGTTCTAGCTTTTTTCTTTGCCGATTCAAACTTCTCTTTTAAATTAACACAGTTCTTTTTATTTTTTAAAACCCTTGTTAACTTTTCTAACTGTATATTTGCTAATTTCCCAGCTATAGGTTTCACCAAATTAAATTCAGATACATGAGATGTCGGTTCTGTTCTAACAGGTCTTTTCAGGTGACGAGTCTTATTGATATTCAAGACATTTTCAACTATCTTTGTATGACTTTTGTCGTCAATTTCATCGTCTGAATAATTGAAATCACTAGCATCACTCATTTTCAAATAAACATTAACTTACAGAAACGGCGCTGCTAAAAACAAAGAGGTTATGTCACAGACATAGAGTTTTTCTGACATATAATAATATAGTCCCAGAATAACTATTTCCCTACTTTTAGGTAGGGATGATATTTGGATGTTTAAAAAAAGATATTTTTTAAATATCCAAAACCAAACCTTATTATTTTTAAATTAAGTACCAAATATTTTTAAATTAAGTTACCAAATATTTTTAAATTTTGTTCTTATATAATTCAATTTTTTTTTCTCCGATATATCGATAATATGTCGGAGCCGACGTCCCTATTTGAGGGATCTATTATGACACTAGCGAATGGAAACACCATTGAACCTCTGTCATTCGAGGGCAAAATGACGTCAGACGGACTGCAACGTTGCCGATATAGTAAATTAGAATTTACATATAGGGAAAATATATATAAGCGTTGGTATAGTGGGATATTTACACATTTGCCGCCAGCTGCATATTATGATTTTGCCGTTCATCTGAAGTCTGTAATCCGTTAACCTAATTCACAATCAAACTAAATATTTTTTTTGTTAATTAGATTTCGCAAATACTAAAATATCCCAATATTAAATAAAATTTAGTTTTGCATAGTAGTAATATTTGTATGAAATGTTTGAGTCTCGTTTTCTCCATTTTTCCGCATTTCAACATTAAATTTTTAGGGCCCTTCGGTTTTATTTGGATTATTTATTATATTTGGCTGAATTGGTTTTATGCAACCAACCGCAAAAAAAACATACATGAATAAATGAACTAAAATGTATCAAGGCAAATAATTTAAATTTGCCTATAATAGATTCGCCAATAACTACTGTGTGATTGTAACTAAAATAATAATTTTAAAAATAATTTATTAACATATCTTTGTATTTCAAGACTTTAATTATTTCTGGTCTGTGATCGGTGGCTAATTAAAATTTTACTCCATTGAGATAAGGTTTAAAATGATTTAATGTTCCAGACAATTGACAATGATCCTATTTCGGTTATTGAGTATTTTATTTCCGTATTTGTTAATATTGGAGAAGCTTTCGGTCATTGTATTTTATCATTATTCCTCAAGTTGGAAAGAACTGCACAAGTTACAAAATTTGAAACATCTGTTGTTAATATGAATTATTTATCAATGTTAGGATACAAAGTTAGTATTTTACTATAAGAGATTTCATAATTTCATCGAATTTTTTAAAAAATATATTTTAAAGCCTCCTTTTACCAACTATGCGTTTATCTGGAGTGGGCCTAAAGTTTAACGTGGTCTCCGAACCACAGTCTAACGACTGGCAAGTGACCAACTTTAGAAATTATCCCAGAAGACATCCGGTCTTACCAACCCGGTTACTGGCCTGACTGGGATCGATCATTTTTCCTCTCGGATTTTACACTCTGGCGCCTAGAATATTCACAAATTTTAAACAACCACAAACATAAATGTACGACCATGCCCCAGCAGGATTCGGACCCGCGGCTATCACATCAGTAGGAGGACCGTCCCATCGCCTTTACCACTGCGCCACCAAGCCGGCTCATCGAATTTTTAATAAAATCTATAATATTCAAAAAGACCTATAAATAATTTTATTTTAATTCATTTTCATTTCTTGGCATACGAAATCTACCATGAATTTCATTTTGTTAGTCAGGTATTTTCGGCACTACCCAAATTGGATAATTCCATAACGATATTTTATGATTATCTAATCAAATATATATATTTTTATTATTTAATTAACATAATGTTTCTAGTCGTTTCCGTCTAACCTACAATTTTAATCAATTTGTTTTTATGATAACTTAAATCTAGGTATATAACTAGGAGGACCCATCGGCCCTATCTCAGTCTGTCTGGTGAAATAATGTTTATACATGTCAGTGCTGAATTTTTTAATATATGCACCTCACTACACAACACTACACAAGATCGGATGGTCTGATTCTTTTGAGTCTGTGTCCTGTTCTGGTGGTATCCAATAATTGTAATATTTCAATATTCGTGTGCGAATGGAGTCTTTCCTCATGCCCTCTTGCAGTTCTCTTGATTTCTTGACTGACTGTGGGTATCTGAAGGTCTCGATGTAGATAATGAGTCTTATAGTATTTGGGTGCACCCATAATACCTCTCAGGACTTTGTTCTGAAAAATTTGTATTTTTTTTTATGTTACTCTTTGCAGAACATTCCCATAATTGAACTCCGTATGTTATATAATAGCAATTTATTATCTATTGATAACTGTGATTTTCTTCCAATTAGCCAGTACATTTTCCTATATTTCAATTCCAGTTCTTTTCTTTTCTTCTATATATTTTCCTTCCAGCGAAGTTTTGCATCGAGATTCATTCCGAGATATTTAGCGTTGTTGCTATATGGAATGATAATATTATTTAATGTTATGGGTGCTTGTACGGTCTGTTTATAGGTGAACTGCATATGTACATATTTACTTTCATTAATTCTTATTTTCCAAGCTTGTGTCCTATTATTTATATTGTCACTTGATTGTTATAATGTTTGTGAGGCTTCTTCACTATTTTGTCTCCGACAGCTATAATCGCAGTATCATCAGCAAATGTAGCCATCGTAATATTTTCCGTTTGTGTTATATCACAAGTGTAGAGTAGATAAAGCATTGGTCCCAGTACACTTCCTTGTGGTACACCTGTTTTAAATAATTTTATTGTAGAGTAAGCTTCTTCTTGTTTGATTCTAAACATTCTGGTTGTAATATATGATTTTAATAGTTCGGTGTGTTGTTTTGGTAGCATTTTCTGTAGTTTATAAATAAGGCCTTCATGCCAAACCTTATCGAAAGCTTGTGTTACATCTAAAAATATAGCTGAGTATACTTTTTTACTTTCATAGGCTTTTTCAATAACATGTGTTATTTTGTGGACCTGGTCAATCGTTGAGTGTTTGTTAATAAACCCAAACTGGTGTGTTGGTATTAAGTTTTTTCTTTCTATGATCGGTTTTATTCTTTTCAACAGAAGTTTTTCAAAAACCTTAGATATTACTGGTAGCTGTGATATAGGTCTATAGGCTTTTATTTCGTTTGCTGACGTTTCAGATTTTGGAATCATTATAATTTCCGCCATCTTCCAAATGTTTGGGACATGTTTTAACCTAAATGCTGTATTGATTAAGTTGGTTAGTTTTATAATTCCCTTTCTTGGTAGTTTTTACAGTAATTCTCCTGTGATTAAATCGTAGCCTGGTGATTTCCTCGGGTTAATGTCAGTTTTAATAACATTGGTTAACTCTTTCGGCGTGACTAATTCAATCATCGAATTTTCAGCTTCTATGTCCGGCAAATTGTGTTTAATATTAGTTTCGTTTGGTTTGAAACTTTTTTCTAGATATTCAGCAAATGCTTCTGCTTTTTGGTGATTGTTACGTGCCCAATTCCCACAAAGGTCTCTTATAGGTGGACTGTGTAGACATGAGCGCTTTAAATATTTTGTGGCTTCCCAGAGTGAGTAATCAGTTTCTTTATCATGTGTTAAATTTCTCAGATGGCTATTTATGGTTTTGTTTTTAATTTCCGGTATTTTTCTTTTCAGTCTTTGGGTTATATTGTTTAAACTATTTGTATTTTCAGGTGTTCTGTTTTGTTGCCATTTTTTTCGTAATTTACGTTTTTCAGCTACTATTTCCTTCACTTCTTTTAGATAATTAATTCCTTTAACTGTACTCTTAATTTCTGGAGTATTATTCCAAGCAGCTTGTTGAATATCTACTACGAATTTTTCTGCTTCAAAAATTAATTATTCAATTGTCTTGAGGGGTACAATTAGTTGAATTCGTTTGTTCAATTCTTCAGCAAATCCTTCCCAGTCTGTTCTCTTGTTTGTTAACGTTGGGTTTCTTTCTTTTCTTATTATATTTTCGCTCAACGTCAGAAGCACTGGCGTATGATTTCCTTTAGTTGTTGTCATTCTGGATCCCCATCTTGTATTTTTGCTTTGAAATCACCTCCAATTATAAATTTTTCTCTCAGGTTGCTTAGGACATTCAAATAATTTTCCATTTTCTGATTGTATCTTGGAGGACAATAAATTGCGACTATTGTAACCTTGTATCTGCTTGATTTAATAGTTACTGCTGTTACCTGATTTTTTGCTGTACTGAGCCCGAGTTCTTGATGGTGGAAAATGTTCTTTTTTATTATTATTACACTTCCTTCTCTTGCGGTGTAAATTTTATATTTATTTATATTATTTATATATATTTATATAAAATTGTATAAAGGATTCTTTTGTTAAATGGGTTTCTGATATTAGGCAAATATCTATTTTTTGCATATCTAGGAATACTTGTAGGGTAGCATGATGTTGCTGGATTCCATTAGCATTCGAAATTGCTATTCGGATATCTTTATTTGCCATTTCGGGTTTTTGGGGCCACAGGCCTAATGTTTTTCATTTCTAGTTTTTCAATCCTTTCGGAAAAATATTCGATAATTTTTTCTTGTCTGTCCAGCTTTCCTATTAGTTTAAGTAGCAATTCGTTGGTGGTTGCTTCATCTTCCTTGATGTCTCTTTGATTATTTAGACTGATGCTTTGGGCATAAGTCATTTCACCATTAACGTTATATTTTTTCGGTTGTTTCTTTTCACTCATTGTTTCTTGAGGTTTAACTTGAGCTACTTTATTTCTCCTCTCTTGTAGTGTTTTAGCAACTACACATCCTCTGTAAGTTGCCGGATGGGCTTCATTGCAGTTTGCACATTTCGGCTTAGCTTCTTTCTTCATTCTGTGGTGATATGTTTACCTGAACATTTTACATATCTAGGTTCTCTTCTGCAGAATTTCTGTGTGTGTCCATGCAATTGGCATCTTTTGCATTACGGAATTAAGTTCGATGTTTTTAGGGGTTCGATTTTTATTTCAACCCCTAAAATTCTTTTAATACCAAAAATAGTCTTTGTGTCCGTATCATGTTCAAAGGCTAACATAAATAGAGGTAATGGCCTCTCGTGGACTAAAATTTCTCCTTTGTTATTTTTGGTCTTTTCTTTTTTATAATATTTGTCGCATTTAAGCATTTAAGCCCATTTTGGTTTAGTTCTGCGATAATTTTTTCATTTTTCCCATATCATACCAGCTAACTATTGATGGAAGCCCTCTTGACATAACCTTGATGTCTCTGGTTTGTTTGTCTTCATAAGGGTGCCATTGCAGTTTCAGCAACTCTAAACAATCTATTATTTTTGTGAATGCTGTACGACATTCGGCGTTCAATTTTATTTGTCCATTGTTTAGTACCGTTGCTTTGAATACTATATAGTTGGACCTCAGTATTTCGTATAGCAAGTCAAAGTCGGTAACATTACTTACGATAATTGGAGGTGGCCTGGGCATTCTAATTTATTTATTTTGTTTTATTTTAATTTACTGTGGTGAAGATCCTAGAGAATTATTTGCTTTTCTTTTTTTATTTTTAACCGTTATCCATCTTATACTTCTTTCTGCAATTCTTCTTCATCTCTTTCGTATGTAACAATTGGACTGCTTTTGTTGGTTTGGTGGTTTATCGTTGTTTTATCCTTGCCCTCAGAGCTTTGTTTATTTAGTTGTAGCTGGAGGGCATTTATTGGTTTTTGCTCTACCGCGCCGACTTTTTGTTTATCCACGCATTGTAGAGTGCCTGTTCGTTCTGGGTTCTAGTCATGTTCTCTACATTCAAAACTGCAATATGTGATACGCCTAATGTCGATATTTCCATTTTATCTGTTTTTTGTGCAGTGTTCTTCTCCATATTTTTTTTATATATTGTTGAAATAATACTGTTATTTTTATGTTTCAAATTATCCTACGCTGCATTTGTGGTCCAGATGTTGAGTTTTCGATCCTTAACGTTTTATGGCATTTTGCATTTATTTTCTACTGTACTGACCTTCCTTTTTTCCCGATTTTTTTTGTTATGGCCTAAAAAACCAGGCAGTGGAATGCATGACGCATACCTGGTCACGGGGACTTGCCCTGGAGTGACAAGCTGGACCGGTTTATGTGGGGCTGCCTCTGGGCTTACCAATACACTAAACCGAAACCACCTCACAGTTGACCCCTGTGGATCGCTACTGCTACTGCATTAAATTTGGGGATATAGCACCCGCTGATCGGGCAGCCGTTATTGGGCACGAGGGCCTGGCGATTCTATTGATTCGCGAACCTGAGTTAACACACAACTGGATACTGTTGTATGGGGGCAAAAATTATGACTGTAGTGACAGATGAGGCCGTTTCATCCTGGAAAAGTGGGGGGAGCTTAGCGGTGACGCGGTGCTAAGCTCCCAGCATGTCGACCAACTCGCGAACAAGCGCGTTTTCAGAAGAACTTGAGCTGAGTTGTTGTTTGTGAAATGATTGAGATATGAAGTGCTTGATTTCTAGAGAGTCAGTTTCCCTATAAATTTGATTATTTCTGACAAACCATGGAGCGTCTAATATTCTTCTGAGGAGTTTATTTTGGAAAACTTGAAGCCGTTTGACCTGGTTGGGTGTAACAAACTTGAAGTAGACGTTAGAGGTAGAGGTTATTAGAAGGGCAGATCAGAGAAGATAGCAGGTTTGCTATCCCCGAACCTTTTTGGATTGCTTTCTGGATTTGGGAATGCCAACCGAACCGCCGGTCGAAGTGTCGACTTAAGTTGCGAGACGCACAGTGCGTAACGCTTCTTATGGAAGATGATGGTCTAGGTTTTCAGGGGGTTGATTTGCAACCTCCAGATTTTGAACCACTTGACCGCATGATCGAGCTGTTTCTGTAAACGTTCATGAATTGTAACTTCGAACCGCGAACTGGCGGCCGCGAAGAAAGCAGTGTCGTCAGCGTATAACGCGACGTTAATGTGCCCTTTTCTCGGCAGATCTGAAATAAAGAGGTTAAATAAGGCTGTGGCCAGCTGGGAATCTTGAGGTACGCCAGCATCGATTTGTTTACGACTGGAAAGTGATTCCTTGATCTTGACCTGGAAAGATCTGTCCGAGAGATAGGACTTGATGAGAGCGGTTTGGTCTTCTGGAAGGCCTAACCGCACGCACTTTGCGATCAATCCGTCGTGCCAGACCTTGTCGAAGGCTTTGGTTAGGTCCAGAAAAACTGCTCCAAGCTTTTTACGTTGGTCAAGAGCGTGTTGGATGTGTGCGGCCAGACGGGTAGCCTGATGGACGGATGAGTGGTGAGCGCGAAAGCCGAATTGTTCATCAGGAATGATGTTGTTTTCCTTTGTGAAAGAGTTGAGAGCGTAGGGTATTGCCCTCTCGGCAAGCTTCGAAATGGCGCTGAGAAGGCTGATAGGCCTGTAATCAGATGGAGATGATTTTGCTCCTTTCTTGGGTATAACCGCTATATGTGCGTGTTTCCAAGATGCCGGAAAATGTTGCAACCTCATGATGGAGTTAATGATGTTTGCCCCTTTTTCCCCGATCGCACTGTCACTTTTTCACCAGTCTTTAAAATGTTATTGTTAAACTTTTTTTTAACGCCGCATTTGTGACACAGATGTTGCACTTTTGTTTCGTATCACTGACCGTCTCCCCGAACACTTTACTCTGTGAAAGTCAAAGGTCGACAAATATCATTTGAAATTAATTTTTATCTTCTTGTTTTTGGTCATAATAGTACTCGTAGTTTTTGTAAATATGGGATTTTCCGAATTTGTGATATTTTATTTTACAACTGAAACTTAAAGGTTTATCTTTATCAAAAACAATACCAAAACATTCTATACGTACATTTTTAATTTTATTTTGTAAATCAAAATTTACATATTTTGTTAAAAATTTGTTTCACATAATTTGTTTCTTTGCGTCTTTAATAATGAATTGATAAATATTTGGATGAGGATTGTCTTTGATTGAAAATAGTTGATAGCATTCTCCGTTTATAAGTGATGAGAATTCAAAATCTAAAATACATTCATTACTCTAAGAAAATCTAAACCCACAATACCATTAAAAGGGGATTTGTGAAAACATATTAAGATTTATGCTAAGAGAAAATGTAATATATGTTGCGTTTATTACAAATATATTAAAATTTTCTTTAGTTCACAATAAAAAAAGAAGAATTCAAAATATAGAAGCTCACTAATTCACAAATAATTTTATATTTAATGTATATAGCGATTGACTACTTATATGAATGATTGTAAGGCCGTCTGGGAATATTCATGTACCATAAAGTTTTGTGGGTAAAAATTTGATCTAACTCTATTGCAATTTCCTCGATTTTATTACTTTATTTTCTTCATTTAAAGGATCGTTGAGACCAACCTGAATTTTAAATGTTTAATAACAATTTTCGGATTTATGTCTAATTGTATTGTAGGTTCCATATTTAAGAAACAAAATGAAATCCATGGTAGATATCGTATGCCAAGAAATGAAAATGAATTAAAATAAAATTATTTATAGGTCTTTTTGAATATTATAGATTTTATTAAAAATTCGATGAGCCGGCTTGGTGGCGCGGTGGTAAAGGCGATGGGACGGTCCTCCTACTGATGCGATAGCTGCAGGTTCGAATCCTGCTGGGAAATGGTCGTAAATGTATGTTTGTTGTTGTTTAAGTTAAGGAAAATGATCCCAGTCACGCCAGTAACCAGGCTGGTTAAGACCGGATGTCTTCTGGGATGATTTCTAAAGTTGGCCACTTGCCAGTCGGTAGGCTTAATGCTGAGGACCGTGGTTCGGAGCTCACGTTAAACTTTAGGCCCAGTCCAGATAAACCCATAGTTGGTAAAAGGAGACTTCAAAATATATTTTTAAAAAAATTCGATGAAATTATTAAATCTCTTATAGTAAAATACAAACTTTGTATCCTAACTTTGATAAATAATTCATATTAACAACATATATTTCAAATTTTGTAATTTGTGTAGTTCTTTCCGACTTGAGGAATAATGATAAAATGGAATGACCGAAAGCTTCTCGAATATTAACAAACACGAAAGTACTCAATAACCGAAATAGGATCATTGTCAATTGTTTGGAACACTAAATCATTTTAGACGTTATCTTATTGGAGTAAAATTTTAATTAGCCACCGATCACAGACCAGAAATAATCAAAATCTGGAAATACAAAAACATTTTAATAAACTATTTTTAAATAATTATTTTAGTTACATTCACACAGTAGTTGTTATCGGCGATTCTATTGTAGGCAAATTTGAAATATTTGCTTTAATTTATTTTAGTTCAATTTATTCATTTATGTTCTTTTTGGCGGTTGATTGCACAAAACCGATTTTTTACAGTTAAATATAATAAATAATCCAAATAAAACCGAAGCGCCCTAAAAATTTAAATGTTGAAATGTGGGAAAATGTAGAAAACGAGAGTGAAACATTTCTTATAAATCTTACTATTATGCAAAACTATATTTTACTTAATATTGTGATATTTTAGTATTTGCCAAATCTAATTAACAAAAAAAAAATAGTATGATTGTGAATTAGGTTAACGGATTGCAGACTTCAGATGAACTTCACTATACCAACGCTTATATATATTTTCCCTATATGTAAATTCTAATTTACGATATCGGCAACGTTGCAGTCTGTCTGACGTCATTTTGCCATCGAATGACAGAGGTTCAACAGTGTTTCTATCCGCTAGTGACTGAATTTTGAACATTAAATTTTTATCGATGGCTTGAATGTTTATGTTATGTTAGTGACAGTACGAGTTTGAATACTAGTTCCAGTGCTTTAGGTGATTGCCCGATTTTAAAGATAGTATATTTTTACTATAGTATGTGTGAAAGTATATTTTTATAAAGATGAATAATATATCAGAATTTCAAAATGTAAAAAAGGTAAGGGAAAAAGTTTACATATTCGTTTATATATACTACATATGTATATTAATATATATTAATATATATATATATATATATATATATATATATATATTACTGATTTTATTTTTATCTACAGATTTGCGTCATAAAAAGAGGTAACAGATGTTACTATCCAAAAGGCATTCCTCAGGAAAAAGAACCCTTATCAATTCCTTTTTTATGTTGTATTGCTGGAGCATTAGTTGGTAACTAGTTATTAAAATAAATCTAAATATTTGATATTATTTAATTTGTATTTCAGTTCACATTTTTCTAACTAGTGATAAATTATCATTATGCAGTAAGTATAATGATAATTTAACTTTTAATTATTGATTTGTAAAAACATTTTCAGGTTTATATATGTTCTCGCTCTTTTACTATTCTTGTTTTAATTTTATTTATAGAATAATTTTGTTCTGTTACGAGAAACAGGACCTATACTCTAAATATAAGGATAACTATTTTGAGCTGTTGAAAGCAGCATTTTATTTTAATAAGTCTTTTACTGTAACTTTTATTTTGTGCATTTTATACTGTGTATATTATGTATGTTCTTATCAAAACATACCTTCTTTACAGGACAAATATTACATAATTGTGGTTTTTATATTATATATTATTCATAAATTATTAGATATTGTAAGTTAATTTTATTTATAAATTTATTAATTTACTCCAGTCCATTTATTAATTTAGGATGCAAATCCTATTACTGAATCTATGTGGATATCTAAAAGTAATGGTTTAAATTGTGGTTCAGGAATGGCTTATTCATTTTTTTATGGATATCTAAACCTTATATTGCCATCCACTGGAGATGTCATGAAAAACCTGATTGAAATGATGCAAGATTATGAATCAGCTAATGATATTAAGTTTGAATTTTACAAAATCTTTATGTTAATTCCAAAGTCACTGGTCTGTCATAACAAAATAAATGAAGTTTCAAAAATCATGGAATTACGTAGTGTTAGTATTTATAATACCTTTTGACCATAAAATATATATTTTTTTTAATTCAAGTCTTTAGCAGACAAAATTAAAACAATTGCTGGAGTTAGAGATAGAGTTTATAAGAATTCAGTTTACAGTATAAAACATGAGGCTACTGGTAAATTGGTATATGTTTGTGCAGAGTATGCTACACCTATTAATACCTTCAAGGAAATATGCAGGAATCAAACAATACATACAGGTATGATGACCATTCTTCACATCATTTTTATGAAAACTGTGTGTAAACTATTTGTCTATTTTAGAGTCTTATATACGGCACAAAAGTGATGTAGTTAGTCAGTTTTTCTTAACATTGAGTAAAATCTTAGAACATGAGAAGATGGATAAGATGTGTGAATTAATCTATTATGACGGTTAGTATATTTTGTAGCTTTTAATAATGATGGAATAAGAATTAGAAAATTAATGATAAACTCATTTTTATTTTTATATTCAAAGATATCGATGAAAATAACAAATATTATGATGTTGGCAAGATTATTCTAAGTAGAATTGTGGAGCTCAAAAAATATCAAGAATCGGGAAACTAGAAAGATAAAATAGTTATATAACATGTTTTATACATATGCCATAGATGTTTCTAAATATGTTCAACATTTGTAATATGTAAAATGCTATTGTAAAGTATTTCAGTAAAAAAAAATATTGTACATTGTTCTGTTATTGATTCCTAAAGTTATAAGTTGATTCATAAAAAACATATTGATAAGATAAGATAATCGCTACTGACGAATAAACTAAATCTGAGGGTTACAAAGATCAAATTGACAAACACAATTATCAATATTATTAAGTGGTTCATAGAAGGTCTTTAATTATTTGAGTTAGCACATTACAATATGAATGGTATTAAATATTAATGCAATCTCAAAAATTCACTAATTAGGTTGAGCGTTAGATGAGAGTTAGTTAAGTTGAGCTTAAATTCGGTTAATTAAAAATCCAATCTTGCGTCATAAAATGTATGTAAGGTTTTTTTTTCTATTGATAGAACGTTGAAGTTAATTTCGTGCCTATTTATGTACTAATTCTATTACATCCTCAAGTCTAATGCCTTTATTATTTGTTTGTTTTCTTAACTAGAATGTAAAATAACAGACTCACTTTATATTGAAAATTATGAATCGACTCTAAACCTGTGAAACATCTCAATTGTGAGAAAATTCAGGGCTAATTTTGGGCAGTGAAGCTTACTTATTCACTTTTTCAAATTGGTCATAGCTTGATGCAGATTCAATCGTTTATTATATAAACAATAATATTCTGTGGGTTTCCTTTATAATTCCTGCCTGATCTTGTTATCTTGGTTGGCCTAGTGATGTTTGTCTAGCTCATTTGATATTGATTGGATAGGTAACTTTTCAAATGATCATTTAAAATTTAGAAAGATACCTAATTTTAGCCCTGTTTAAATATTTTGTTATACATAGGACGTTTTCACGTCTGCCGGCACCGACACGACACCAGTATCAGTTGACCCGTAATCTCACGTAAACAAATGGATCCCTTTCACACTCGACGATATGTCGGTATCGTGTCGTTGCCGTTTTTTCTATGGTTGCCGGCACTGACATGTCTGCGGGCAGCAATCGGTCCACTCGTGTCGTTGCCGATTTTTATTGTGTACAGAGATATTTTTAAGGTTAAAAGAGGAAAATGTCTAGCTTTAAATATTATATTGTAACACTAATTGAATTAGTAGAAACAAAGTCTTCTATATGGGACAATACTAATAAAAATGACAAAAACAAAATACGGTGTCGTGTAGGTGGACCCGTAATCTCACGTAAACAAATGGAACCCTTTCACACTCACCGATATATCGGTATCGTGTCGTTGCCGGCAACGACATGTCGGCGGGCAGCAATCGGTCCACTCGTGTCGGTGCCGATTTTTATTGTGTACAGAGATATTTTTAAAGTTAAACAGGAAAATGCCTAGTTTTATATCTGATATTGTAACATTAATTGAATTAGTAGAATCAGTTTTCTATATGGGACAATACTAATGAAAATGATAAAAACAAAATACGGTGCCATATCGGTGTCGGCAAATGTGAAAACTCCCATACGAGGGCGGTCTGATCAGTACGTAGCGTCACCGCCAGATAGCTACTGTTAAAATTTTAGCAGAATCAGACACTTATAGTTTTATTTTGACAGCGCTTATAAGTGGGTTTTTCCACAGATTTTAGAAAAATTTAAAAAAAAGCAATATAGGTTGCTGATTCGATTCTTGTTTTTGAAAGGGAAATTGGATGATGTATACGCTCAATATTCCCTATTTCCTTCGATGAAGACCCTCAAAAATTGCTTTAAAGCATTTCAACGTGGTCGCAACGTGAAATTATTAATGAGGCGCGCCCGTGTGCCTTAAAAACAGTTACCACGGAGTATAATTTGAAGGCGTTGAAGGTGCGCGAGATAGCTGAAACAGTAGGCATCTCAAAAGACCGCATGGGTCATATTCTGCATGAAATTTTGGGCATAAGGAACCTGTCGGCGCGATGGGTACCGCGTTTACTCATTCCGAACAACAAGCGCAACACTGAGATACTTTAGAGCCGTATTTGACGTTTTTTAAGCGCAACCCGAAGGAGTTTCTGCGTTGTTTCGTGACCGTCGACGAAAGATGGATCCATTGGTACACACTAGAGACCAAGAAATAGTCGAAAGGCCGAAAATAAAAGGGCAAAGACAATCCTATCGGCCTGAAATGTTCATAGTCATTCTTGGCATATGTCGTTTTTTGGGATTCACAAGGTGTGATCTATATCTACTATCTGGAGAAGACCAAAACAGTGACAGGACCAGATAGTAGAGTCACAGATATTATACCAAATTATTGGGACGATTCGACGTCGAATTTCAGAAAAAAATTGCCTGATTTGGTCTTGTGCATTGTGTGTGCCGGTGTGTCTTGTGTGTAAAAGGAAATTACACTGAGAAATAAATCTTCACTTTTCCAAAGTTTCCGTTTTTCTTTTGTCGGCTAAGTACCTATTGGACCACCCACCCAAATGAGTGATCAAATTTATTTCTAGATTCCATTACATTTACAGAGATAAAATTAGTCTATAAAACTCGAAAAATCCTTTTCGGGCATTTTCTAGGTAGGAAATAGGTTAGGTTTCAGGATCAATAGATGTAATAATATCAATTTTTTCAACAACCCTCATCTACATGTCTAATCATATACCAGTGTGTATTATTCTTGTATATATAGAGTAATAATAGATTTTGAGTATCGTTGAATAAAATCAATTTTTTGTCTCTTCATTGAATTTATTCAAATGAAATAGTAAGTATTATTTTCAATATATTGATATAGCTTTTTGCAACTTAATTTTTAACTTCTTCCTAAGAAATTTCTAGTAAGCCAGATCAGGTCACCGATGGGGTAGGGCTACATGGGAAGGGTTAATTTATATTTTTTATAATTATATTTTCATGGATTTTGCAAAATATGATTTAATGTTTGTTGCAAAATCATTGATCGCATTTCTACTGGTATAACAACAATTGTAATTCCAATGCCCTACTTGAAGTGATTTCTATATAGCGACTACCTATGACTTAGATAGGTTTTAAATTTAAATTACTTTTACCTTCCACACTACGCTTTTTGTTTTGATTTAAACATATACCAAATAAACACCGTCAATAAGATTTTTGAGTTATTTCAGTTATATATATATATACATTTAAAACATCCCTAAACAATATTAAAGTTGATAATACATTAGTATTATTTTGGATGTTTTACTTTCCTGTGACACACTATACATAATACATATCAGCTAATAATATAGTATCCAAAAGCAACCGCAGTGTTTGATATGAATCCTTTGTTTTCTCTGATTTAAATTCTAAAAATATATTTATTTAATAGGTAGTAATTGTTCACAGATTGATTTATTTCTTGAGTTACATGTAGCTGACTTGCTCTTGACAAAAATAGAATTAAATAGGTAACCCATTATATTTAATAATGCATTTTGTACTTACATCAAGGTCGTTGTGTGTTTTTTTTGGAAAATAATGAAATAATAAATGTTGCTTGTTAAGATTTATTTTTTTAAATACACTTCACATAACTTAAATAAAAACAGCAGAGTGGTGTAAGAAACTTAACGACTTTTTTACTTTTAAACGCTAAAGAACCTAAACTTATATTGGATGAGTCTTACATAAATCCTAACACAATTTTCATCTTCTAAAGCGGTTTTCGGATATATAAACCTGACGAACTAATGTTCTTGCTTCATGAGAGAACCTGCCTTAACCTATTGTGATTTAATACTTAAACGTCTTTAGTTTGGATATACTTGATCAAGTCAACGACACGGTTGGAATAACCATATTCATTATCATACCACGAGATCAATTTAACGAAGTTGTTGTTGAGAGAAATACCAGCGGAGGCGTCGAAAATGGAGCTGTGGTTATCACTGATAAAGTCTGAAGATACAACTTGTTCCTCGGTGTACCCTAAGATTCCTTTCAGTTCACCTTCAGATGCTTCCTTGATCTACAAAATCATTTGTTAAAACTGGAAAGTGGTTATATTTCTATTGTACATACTTTGGCTTTGATTTCATCCATAGATGCTCCTTTACCCAGACGGACTGTTAAATCAACGACCGATACATTGGCGACAGGTACTCTGAAGGCCATACCAGTAAGTTTTCCATTCAATGATGGAATAACTTTACCGACAGCCTTGGCAGCTCCAGTAGAGGCAGGAATGATGTTTTGTTGGGCACCACGGCCTATATTCAGAAAAAGCAATTGTTTTATATTTTTTATTTGTAATGGTACAATATAGCTATACTTACCATCTCTCCATAACTTTCCAGAAGGTCCATCAACAGTTTTTTGGGTAGCAGTGGTGGCATGGACTGTAGTCATTAAACCTTCAATGATTTCAAAGTTGTCATGGATGACCTTGGCCAAGGGAGCCAAGCAATTGGTAGTGCATGATGCATTAGAGATAACCTACAGTATAATAGTCGTTAAGAAATGTTTAAGTAAATGATATAATTAATAGTTTACCTTATCAGATGGATTGTATTTATCAAGATTGACACCAACAACATACATAGGGGCATCAGCGGAAGGTGCGGAAATGATTACTTTTTTGGCACCACCTTCCAAGTGAGCAGAAGCCTTTTCAATGGTGGTGAAAACTCCAGTTGATTCAACAACATATTCAGCACCAGCTTTGCCCCATGGAATGGCCTATAGAAATGAGTTCATATAAATATTAAAATGCACCAGTTCTGGGATATTTTACCTTAGGGTCCCTCTCCTGGAAGACTTGGATAACTTGGCCGTTAACGACTAAGTTACCACCTTCGCTGCTGACAGATCCTTTGAAGCGACCATGGGTAGAATCATATTTGAACAAGTAAACCATGTAGTCAACATTGATGAATGGATCATTGACAGCTACAACTTGTGCGCCCTTATCGAGGGAAGCCCTCAAGACCAAACGGCCGATACGTCCAAATCCGTTAATTCCAATTTTCGACATGGTTGATGATTTCTAAAATAAAATGTACATATTTAATAGGCTGTTATTGGCGATAATTGGAAAGCCACCGCCCATAAGAATAGATTAATTATTACAATAAAGCTCTTTATAATTTAAATAAAAACCAATTTATATATCTAAAAAATTAATTAGCCATTTAAAAGACATTTTGATGAAGGATATTAATTTTTTTTAATTAGTGGAAACAATCACCTAAACAGAATTAAAGAGGACACTGTTAAGGTCACCCAAGGGCATGAACTGCACAGGTAAACCATCAACAATTAGTAAGATCAACCCTGCAAAACAGGGTTGATAAACTGTAGCATATCCAATTACCTTCAACTTTTTTTTATTTATGTATTTTAAAAAATAGTGTTAAATTAGAGATACTAAATATTTTAAATAAAATAGATTTTAAACAAAATTACTAAAAGAACGAATAATAAAAACTTATACAAATAAAGAATCTTAGAAAAAACAGCAAGAACATATCGGGAAGGTCAAATAGGTCAAACAATACCGGCAATTTTTTAATCGTTCAATATTGCATAACGAAAAGAAAAGTTAATATTACTAAGAAAAATATAATTTTCTCTAAAAAATGAGGAATACAACAATTTCTGTATCAAATATCCATGTACCGGTTGATAAGGGATTATAATGCAATATGTAGGCACATAAGTTATTTGTTACTGTCAACCTATTGAATTTTCTGAACAACTTAGAAAATTTGTGTTTTTCCTGTATACAGTTCAAAAATTATTATATTGTTTTGGATAGATGTATAGAATTGATTAATATAAAAAGCACATACTTACTTGATTAAAACGAAGGTATCTCACTACTTCGCGAACGCTTCAGAAATGTCATTTGAAGGGCATGATTCCGTATAAAAAGTAAAATCCGATAGTCACGTGACCACCACTATCATGCGTAATGTTCACCAATATATGAAACAAAAACAAGGACAGCTACACGCGATGCCTATCAGACAAGGACGTCAAATGCAATCCGGGTAAATTTTAACAAATCAATACTAAGAGAAAATCAATAATGTTATTTTTAAAGAAAAAATATCGTCTTAAAAAAATACTGTTTCATCATAAAATAAGTAATGTATTTTTAATATTAATTAAAACAATTCGCTAGTAATTATACTACCCAATATACAATGCAGCTTAATAAATAGCCTACCTTTAACTAGAGCTATTTTAAGTTTTAAAACGTTTGGAAAAATTAAATAAAAAATAAACATTTTATTTATATTATAATTTTTATTTAAAATTATCAAACTTGTATAAGTATATAGTATATACATAAGTATTAAATTATCGGAATGTCTGTAAGTAGATTGTATACACTACATGACCTGTAGTGGATTGCAAAATTTGGAGGCACTCCATTTCCTGTCACTATTAATAAATGGTCCGTTGTGAACAAAATGTACGAACATCTTTCGCGGGTAAGAGAGGTTTGGAACCAGCTTGGGAGTGATTATAAAATACTGAGATGTATCTGCTTGACAGGTTGTCTGTACAATTAATTCAAAAATTCGACGTTCATTGTTAGAATCCATACCTAAATAAAAAGACATTAAAAACAACTGTTATTATAAATTAGAACGTACCTTGGTTAATTTCATCAACACATCTAAAAGGAACTGGAGTTAGTTCTTGCAGTGATAACATAAATGCTGCGGTTGCTACAGCCCTTTCACCACCACTTTGAATTGTAGCAGTTAGTTCTTGTAATGGCTCACCACTTCTATAAGATACCTGAAATGTTAAATTAGTTGTATAAACTAATTAACGACCATGAAGAGTTTTTTTGACAACAGGAAATATCAGACAATTCATAATTACATATCTGCACGCTACACATTACCTTTAAATATTTGTTCAGTGTAGAGACGCATTACGTAGACGTAGACCTCGCTACATAGCATAGAGTTAGTAAAATCTTTGACCAGCATGATACATTTTGTAGCCAATTGCAGTCTGTTTGATACTGCAAGTTATTTTGAAAGTAAGAATTTATGAAAACTGTGTTTAACTAACGAGTTTAGATTTATTTTATTCATAGATCAGCATATAGAGCGATTAAAACCGTTAATTAATTTTGAAAAATGTACTATCTGGCAACCATTATGAGAATTTATGGGCGGGGTCAACGAACAATCAATATTAAACAAAAGCAGACAAGACAGGTTTGATTCGCTTAACTATTTGGATAATTTGGAATGCATATAAATCACAACGTGCTTATAGTACCGACTTTAAGATGCAGCTTGCTATTCGAAATTGTTTACAAATGCGGGAAAGCACCAACATCAAAAACTTAAATGAGAATTTCGACACGTTTGAACCATTGCTCAAAAACTGCAAGTTAATATAAGTGAAATAAGTTTTAATCATTAATCTAAATTAACTCAGTATCTCAAAATTATGAGCGCATTAGCGGCGTTGAGTCAATTTGAAAGAATACATTGTTGTGTTGAAAACTATCAGGATGTTACAGATTCTCCGAGTTCTGGAAAATGAGAGGAAAAATTGTACGACGGCTGCGACCTTGTTTTATCAGTAATATATTTAAAAAGTGAAGAGAGGCTGCTGTTGCTATCTGTAAACTAGCAATTTCTTTTAAAAAAAAGTTGGCATTTGCATAAATTGCATTTTTCACAATATTTCATTAATCTTTCAAAATTAGAGTGGTGTTAAAAAAAAATGGACGGAGAATTCCAAGAAAAACGAAGTGAATTATTGCTCAAAGACTTCAAATTTCTTTTCGTATTATCAATTCGAAATGTTTATACAAACTTGGCAAGATCCGGAGGCAGATAATTGTTTCTACACTGAAAAAAGGAGTGAACATTGTAAAAATTCTATCAATTATTAGAAAGGTCTTAGAAATGAGACTTCAAAGAGCTCGCGAAGTGATCGAGAAGAACCGGCATAATTTATTTTGCGCCAATTTATGGAGGTTGTTTTTACTGGTTTTCACTCTGCTTTTTTCCTCACTTTGGGGTAGCATAGAAAGCTAAACATATTCTAGCAATTCATGAACTTCAACTTCATGAATCGAGTGTGCGAGTCTGAAATGATCTATTAAATTCATTTGAGATTCAAGATGGTGTTCACTAAGGAGATGTTATCTCTCCACTACTTTTCCATATAGTAGGAGACACAATTATGTGAAAAGTTTGTAAAACCAGATATGATACATGATGAG
Organism: Rhynchophorus ferrugineus; assembly: GCF_030347505.1. Taxonomy (NCBI): domain Eukaryota; kingdom Metazoa; phylum Arthropoda; class Insecta; order Coleoptera; family Curculionidae; genus Rhynchophorus; species Rhynchophorus ferrugineus. The sequence continues at coordinate 37,831,279 of NW_027472580.1, read as the reverse complement.
GCTTCTATCATCATTCATTATATATTTCACATTACAGAACCATATAGCTACAGAAAAAACTAAAGTAAATATCAATGGGATCCAGTTACAGAAAGTACAGGAGTTTAAGTATTTGGGATCAATAACACATAAGAAAAAGTTGGCATATAGTTGAATTGATCAAGTTGCAAGAGCTTTTCCTTCTTTAACATTATGCATGTGGAAGAGAAGTATTACAATTAAGACTAAAATCGGCTCCTACTGAACGCTTATCTTACCAATCCATCTGTAAAGTTATGAACCTTGGAAACTGTTATAGTGTAAGTTGTAAGCTGGAGGTCTTTTAAATACATTGCCTAAGGTGAATTCTACATGTTTATCTCTGAGATCACACAAATGTCAATAATGATGTCGTTTGTCGATGAAGAACACATTTAACTCATATTACAATGGTTTGGACATGTCAGTCGAATAATCCCTCTCCTTTCATTTCAGACTTCTCTGGAGAAATCGGCTTTTTTTAGGTGGAAGCTCTGAAAATAGGATATTAAAATTGTTCGAGATGAAAACTGTTTCAATATTCTAAGTGCAGCACCACCAACAGAGAGACGGTTGAGAAGTTATGAAGTCATAGTAGAGTAGATTTTTCCCGAGCGCCGCCTATGGATTGATGATAAATTCGAAATATGCAACCATGTTTTAGATTTTTTCTTGTTTGCTGATTCTGGTTCTTCACAAAGCAAATATTGCGTTAAGTGAGGTTTAATTTATTACTAAAATGTAAACAGTATCATCTATTATCATAAGACAGTGACATATACTGTTAAAATAATAACATCATATACAGATAAATAAAGACAAAATTTATGTTCTAGTATATTTTGTAAAACTATAGAATACTAACCTTGATCGAGATACCATAACCCGCAAAATTTTGATCATCATCTCCTTTATAAATTGTTACTTCGCCGGCACACCCCAACCGTTCAAAAGCAGCTGAGAAGCGTGCGTTTATGGAAAAAATCAATTCGTTCAAGGGATCTAACCAGTCCTAAAAAAGGAAGAACTTAACAAGGGTAAAACTTATAACTAGAATAGTGCTTTACTTTTTTTAATTGTTCCATTTTTTTCTCAACTGCATGTAACTCATTGCCCCTTGATTCTAGCTTTTCGGCCAGATCTTTAATTAATTTTTGCCCATTTTGATATCTTTCAAGCTCCTCACTATCAGCAGTGTTTAAGCAGGAAATCTTGGTTATAAAATTTTCTCTCTGGTCATTTAATTCTTGCAAGTCATCTGAATGATAAAAAATATTAATAGAAAGGCATGTTTAATAATGATAAAAAATTATATATTACCTGGCAACTGGTCAAATATTTCTCTAAATTCATCAAAACCATCATCACTAGGAGCAAAGCCATTTGATAATGATTTTGCTTTTTGTAATTGAGCTTTTCCATCTTGCATTAATTTGTTGTACTTATCAACAATAGTGTTAAAAGTATTTTCGGCCTCCTTCACCTTCCTATTAAAAAAGAAATATTTATATCCTAACTATAGATTATAAAAAGTGGTACCGTTTAGCATCACTTGAATTATTTTCCAGTTGATCTATTTTTTCTCTAATCCAAATTAACTTTATGAAGTTTATACTGTTTTTCTTAAAGAAATCTTTCAACTGTTGCATTTGTGTTTTCAATATTTCCTGTAATAATTTAACATTTCTAACAAGACGTTTCAATTTTTCTTTCCCTTTCTCTCTAACTTCATGTGGATCTTTGAGGCTATTTCTCATCAGTTCTATATTTTCTTGTACCTTGACGATCGAATCTTTTATATTCTATAATAAAATACATTGAAACATAGTTTACTTATGTGGGACAAAACTTACGTCTGCTTCCCGTTTTTGTTTTAGTATTCCATTTATTGTTTCTCGATAAACATTAATTTTTTCTTGTACTCTTGTGATTTGAGCATCTATATTTTGTATTTTCCCTTGAAGTTCTTGAATACGATTGTGACTCTCTTCAGAGCTTCCTAAATTAATATGTTAATTAATTAGTTCGTGAAAAATTAACCTGTTTAACTAAAACATAAAATGATATTTAAACTTTTACTCAAGATGATACATGATTAACGATAAATGAAACGGAGTATTACGAGAAATTTTGATGTGATATAGAAGTAACTTCTGAAGCGATCATTCCCAAGTAAAGAATAGCAATATAAATACTAAAGTTTAATTTTGACCTATTTAGGGAACCGTTGTGGACGAACTCAAAATAGATGTCTTATTGCACACATATTTTAGTTTCAAGAGCCGCTATTGTGTTAGGTTCCTGTCTTGCTATCAATCATATATATACGTCTATCAGAACAATTATTTTTAAGACACAAATGATCCATTCCATGACTTGAAAATATATTTGGGCCATATTCGCCAACTGACAATTTATGGTATAACTGGTCAAACTACTCCGCTTTTCTCTCCTCTGAATTGGTGTGTGAAGTAGAATAATCAAAACTAAAATTTTAACTTCTGGTGTTTCTTTTTGACGAATAAATGTCAATGCATTTCAAAAGAATATTCCACGAAACTCGATGAGAAGTTTTAGTTACATGTAAAGGAGTTAGCCATCAAACTCATTCTATAGGTTCGAGACCAAGACGGTGTTTTTTTTGGTGGCGGAAAATGTACTGTGGTACCTGGTTGGTTACCGATGCCAGGTTTATACGTTTGATGGCTCAATCCGAGTGCGACCGAGGCATCCAATTTGTATTGGTACTCGGACTTGATAGTTGATATGAAGTACACCAGCTTCATAACAGAACAATAATAACCGATTTCTTTTGGTTTAAAATAACCGATATGAAAGTGGACAGACGTCCATCATGCCCTATAGCGAACGTCACGGTGGATATTTTCTGTTTTAATAAACCTATGCAATATGCAATGGAATTATTGAAGATTGAATTATTCGGATTTAAGTCGTCGTTCCATACCTGATGCTTGTCAAATAAAAAAATAATTTCATTAATACCTCACAGCTTGTTTCATTCCATTTCAACTTTTATCCTCTATTCTTGAAAAACCATATTCATTAAATAATCAAACAAGCCAAACAAGATTTTAGGTACCAACATATTTTACTGATATCAAATTATATTAACTATAGAATATTTGTTTCGCCCAAAAAATATTTATAGTCACTCAAATTAAACTTTTTCGATCACCAAACCCTAGCGCGATCCGGTTCAATCTTACAGCCGCTATCGACTAATATTTAATTTAAGTGATATACTTTAGAAAAAATTGTAATATATATTTTACAATGCTTTCTAAGATTATTTCATATCATTAACGTTGTTTTACCTCGAAGAGTTTCTAACTGATTAAAATCCATAACACAAGAAAATCCACCATCACCTTTGACCTCGTTTTGTGTGGTGCTTTTTTGGCCTGAATATTTTGAATAATTAATTCCAAATCTAAAAGTTATAATTTCAAAAAAAGTCAAATTATTTGTGTATTTCCAAACCTAAAGACATCGCTGAAAAACACATTAATATTCCTAGGGACCCGTTCATAAGTTGAATTGGTGGAAGAATCACCTAAAGGAATATTATGTAGTTTGTATGTCTGACATAAATAATTCATTATTGGATCTGGCGCAGAAAACAGCGTATTTAAATATGTATAAAAACCATATTTTCTTAATTGTTCTAGAGGAATTTCAGATTGCGGCCTATTAGTTGAATTATAATCTAAAATGCATATTTTAAAGTTAATATATTTAATATTTGTGTATAAATTTAATAACATTGTATACCTGAATGTAGTACATTAATAGAAAGTCTTTGTTTTTCTCGTAGACAATGTATGAACATATTCATGTCATTTTTATCTGTACATGTAAATGCCATTCTATCTCTACGTGGAATTATTGATTCTATATATTTTGCTTTATTTCTCTCAAACACATTCAATTCCAGCATTATAGGCTCAAATACATCACCTTTAAACTGATGCCTATTATTTCTAAGCCACATCACAGCTGTGTATGCGTCTTTGCTGAGTCTTCTGAGCTGTAATAGGAAAAATTATTAATATAGTTAATTAATTTATGATAGAGTGGTCTTTTTCATTACTTGTTCTAAACGTTCCTGCTTAATGTTTTCTATACGTGTGATATCATGTTGTAAACTCCCAAGTTTTGTTTTCTCTTCAATTAGTTCATGTTCTAGCTGTGTTTTGTTGATTCTCAGCTGATTCAAAATATTGGTACATTTTGAAATTTCATTAGTACCAGTAACTTTTTCTTTTTCACCTAAATGACAAGATATAAGATTAAGACATATTTTATAAATAAATAAATTATTCTAACACTGTGCCAATTTATTCATTAATATTGTGTGCAGTTTCTCCTTATCAGATAATTTTGATAATGCTTCTTCAATTTGTTGGTTTCTATTTTCAATCTCTGATAAGCCCATACTAATCTCATCTTGGATTTCTCCAATGCTGGAATTAGCAGTATGAATCTTTTCACATGTCTGATCAATATCTCTTTCCAAGTCTCTAAAATAATATATTGTTAAAATACTGACTATACCTGATGTATTTATCCAACAACCTAATGGCTTGTATAATAGTTGTATCATTCTCCTTTATGCAGTTGCTTTTTTCTTTATAATCACTAATAAGTCTTTCAATAGGTTTTAGTTCATTCCTGAAATAAACATTTCTTTAAAACAAATACCTGTTATATTTTTTTGCTAATTTTACCTGTAATTTTCTAAAACCTTTTGGGCACTAAATTTATCTTTTTTTAATAATTCTATTTGATTTCGTGTTTCTTCAAATATTATCCACTCTATTTTTCTTTCTAAGTGAGCAATTTTCCCTGGAAGTTATAATACATTTAAAATATTTAAATTTCAGTGAGTAGATTGTATCCCATACCTTTGTATTCAAGCACATTGTTAAAACTAGCTACTTTTCCTTCTAATCTTGAATTTGCATCTTTAATTTCCTGGAGTTCTTCAGCAAGTTTCTTTATATCCTCTAATTTTTCTTTATGAGATTCCCTCATAGATATTAGTTCAGTTTGCTTTTCAATTAAATTATCTTTGCATATAGCGATCTGAAAATATAATAATTGAATATTTATCTATAGCCTGTTGTTATTGAAATAATTAATTATACCTGTGTTTGCTTTAAAAGTTCTTGCTTATTTAATTTGGCAAAATCAGCCACTCTATCCTGAGGTAAAAATTGGCAAAGATTATCAACCTATAAAAACTAAATTAATATCTGAAAACAATTATGATAAATGTTATACTTGAATATTAAGTTGTTTAGTACAGTGATTTATATCTGCTATTGTACATCTTTGTCCATTCATTCTCCATGTTGTTCTATCATTTTTATCAAACTCCCTTGTTATCTTAATAAATGAGTTTTCTTCCTCTCCTTGTAGATATATATTTATTGTAGCTTTTTCACAGTCCCGTTTCACATACTCTGAAACTCTATCAAGAATATAATTTTGTACTTTACCCTTATATCTATTATAGTTATACTTTGTGCCTCTTCCTATTGTTTTCACTTTACCACCTAGACCCAATATAATAGCGGCAACTATTGTGGATTTTCCTGTTCCATTTGGGCCGACAATCATATTAAGGTTTGGCCCAGGCAACATTTGTACGTCCCCATATGTGACAAAATTTCGCACCTCAATTTTTCGTATATATCCAACTTTGTACATAATGTGAGATAAACTTGAACATAAGAAATAATTACCTCAAGATAAAACTTATTCGAAACTTAATTTTAAGGTTACAGCGGAAAATGAATGAAGGTGATCCATGTATATGCAACCCTGATTTTTAATTAGAACAAAGCTTATAACCAATTTCGAATAACAAATAAACGAGAAATACTCTGATTAGAATAATTGCCTATTTAATTAAATCAGTTAATTTTGATGCTTTATACAATATAGTTAATTTCGATCCAATTCTATCACGGAAGTTTTTAAAGAATTTTTTTTATTAATTAATGATACTTTACTATTATTAAATATATTTGTTTTTCATTATTTTGTTCTGTTAAATTATTAAAAATCTCAAGATAATAACTGTTGTACATTATTTCGGATAGATAATTTCGGTTTGTTATATATAATTTTAATATTGTGGGTTGTGTAGGCAACATATTATTATTATAACTAATATGTTTCAATCGATATCAAATCACAACAGTAGTTCAGAGGCGGTCGTTAATTATTACATTTTTAATTTTTATTTTCAGTAAGGATATTATCTAATGATTAATCAAATTAACTAAAAATACATTTTAAAATGGTTTTATCATAATGAAAATTTAATGGGATCTTTCTATATATATATATATATATATATATATATATATATATATATATATATATATACATATATATATATATATATATATATATATATATATATATATATGTATATATATACATATATATATATATATATATGTATATATATATATATATATATATATATATATATATATATATATATATATATATATATATATATATATATATATATGTATATACAACCTATTGATAGGATGTTAAAAAATTGTACGACACTGAATAATAATATAGGATGTTTTATACACGGTAGGTGATAAATAATAGTAATTTAGTTAAAATAGCTTACAAAAAGCTTGTCCTTTAGTCTAAATACATCCTTCACTTTAAAAGTTATGTATACAGAACGTCGGTTATTTAAAACATGTAAAATTATGCTTATTTTTAGTGGTTTATGGCATTATGACATTTCAAATGTCATTTTAAAGTTCTCTTATTCATTTATTTCCTATTTTTTTCAGTTATTATATACTTCATGCGTTATATCATTTGATATTGTAGCGGTTTCACTTTTAAAGAAAGATGTTTTTCAAGGTAATGTTTTACGATACATAAAGAGAAAAAATACCAATTTTGTTCAAACGATCATTTTAGCTTTAGAAGTATTTTCGCGTATGACTTATATTTTCCTAGTTGTTGTTAAAATGTTTCTAGTCCAAACGAAGAAAATAAAAAATATTATAATAACTATGACTTCAGAAGAAGAAAAAATACACAAACAAGCTAATTATCACTTAAAAAGTATATATGCATATCATGTCAATTACTGTCGTTTAATAATTTTCTGGATTGTCATATTCTTATATGCAGCTGGTTTAATCAATATAGGAATGGGTAAGTTGCTATGTATAACATCAATTAAGTCAATAATAATTTAATATAGTTTAAAGTTCTGTTGCAATGATGATTTGAACCTATTTAAATCTGGCATATGTATTATTTCAGGATTTAATCAATATTTTAAATGGGTTGACTCAGTTCACAGAAACGATACAACTCAAGTACCAAGACCTCATGCTGTTCCGTTTTGGTACCCGTTTGATAAAGAAAAACATTATTATATTGCTGTGTTTTATCAAATTTTTCACATTTATCAAACATTTACTGTAAACAGCTCTATCCAGGCTTTAATGAACTCGGTAATGGTGTTTATAAGAGCTCAGCTAAAAATGTTACAGTACCAAATTAAGATATTCGATTCTGAAAAATTTGCTGAAGGCGGAGAGGACAACACACATTTTCCTAAGCGAAATTTACGAAATTTGGTTAAAAAACATCAAGAAATTATTTGGTAATAGAGATATATTGTTATATAAGAATTATGGTGTGTATTTTTTTAAAATGTTTTTTTAAATTCTGGATTTTCTGCCATTTAATCATCCTAAGATGCCTGAAAAAGACAGCAGAGCGAAAACCAATAAAAAATGATAATCGTATATCTAATACGTACCTCTATGAACTAGCGGTTTCATATCTACATAGCCGCAACTCGATTTATGCTCTTTTCGACTTATTTTCGTAAATACTTTCCCAACAATTAATAGGATACTTGTTCCTGAATGTTTAAATCGAGCGGTCTTAACACTTTTATGCTAATTTCATTGTAATTCTTCAAATGTTGGATAGTCATTGGGAAATGAAGTTTCTGGAATGTTAATCGCTGGTTGAGGTTACTAAACCGACATGCTATTTGGTTGAGCGCTACTTTATTTTTTAAATTCATTTGTTTTTTTTTTTGGATGGTTTTCCATCCTGGCTACCCACTAAACAAGGGTTAAAATAATGGATATCGATTTCTAGTTTTTTTAAAATTTATTTAATTTACTTCTTACATTGTGTTATTTTTTACTAGTAAACATATGTATCTGTATGTGCATATTGTTACGTATATTACTATTTTTTATTGTCCTAACTTATTCGTGTTTTGCAGGTTAGTTAGTGAATTAAATCAGTCTTTTACAATAATTTTTGTTCTGGAGTATTGCATTACATCATTACAACTAGCAACTACATTAATTCAGCTTATTCAAGTAGGTAAAACCGTAATATCAGTTATATTTTTTATTCGTCCCATGTTTTCGAATTGTTTGAATTTGTATTACGTTTGAGATGACTGGAAGAGGTTTGAGGTGAAAGCTTGAATCTAGGATGAATAATATTTCCAGAGTCCAGTCTAGATACATATATATTATAGATACATTTTTATTTAACATCATTAGTTTTAGTTCAAATATTGTCTCACTAATAAAATTAAATTCACTAAGTATTTTCTAAAAAATTTATTCATGCTTCTAAAATATGTAGCTTAGCATCAAATACTTGTTTGTAAAGTGACCATTTAAAAGGCGCTTATTGCGTTTTTAAAGCGTAATTTAAAGGCAAAATTGCTACAGTATATATTAATCAACAAATTTTCTATCTTTCTCTACAACTTTTTCTGGTCTTTCTGGTTTTTTCTTGTCAAATGCCGATATCGTGTCCAAAGAGCAATATCGGCCGTTTACTCGTTTTAGCCCTTATTCGACGTGAACAAATGGTAATTAGAAGGTGCGTCCATGTGTAGTGCTAGGTGAATCTCGTTAGTGAGTGCGCCACAAGACTTTATGGCTATGAATATTCGTGCTTCGGTAGGAATACCGAAAAAATTATATTTTTGGTCGATATATTTTAAAAAAATATCAATAGTTAAAATAGAGTATAGAATTTCACATTCTTATTAAAACCTAGGGTTTTGAAATATAGTATCGAATTTTTTTCAAGATTCTACACCCCTCCCCGTTATAAAAGATATTGTTAAAAAGAAGTATCGATATTTTTCTCCGCGGCCAACATCCCTACTTTTTTTAAGTCAAATCGTCAAATTAAATATTTAGGTTAGGTTGTATTACATTTCTTGATATTTCACATTATGTCAATATATCAGTTGATTAAAATATAGCAAGCCCTAATAATATATTACTATACTATTATAATACTATCAGGGGTGTGCAACTGCAATGGTAAGTAGTGGGGCAAAGTTTTGCTTAGTTCAATCATTAGCGGCGCTGACAACGTGAATTTGATTGGTTAGTTTAAAATAGTTATGTAGAAACCTGTAAGGAAAATATTTTGTTTTGATTGGTCTGCCATTTTGCCTCATTATTTTGTGACGTCACATTTACTGGCCAATAGTATTTAAATGAAAATCAAATTTAATTTTTAAAATTAATTTATTAAAATAAAATCCTATACAAATATACATAACTGTAAACAATATAAATATATATAAACAAAAAGCAAAAAAAAAACAATTATGAACTCTATTCTAGGCAATATTAAAATATCTATAATTCTTCTATAACGCCTTTCCATATATGTTTAGTGCCATCAATTTTATGGGATCTATTAGAGTTCTAACTTATTTTGATATATTGAAGGTAAACTTTAAATCCTTCCTTGTCGATATTACATTAACTTCATTAAACCAAAAATACAATCACACCTCATAATAACTTAAAATTTGGTCTTGAAAATCATTATAGATTGGACAGTTGAAACACTAAAAATTGATGTGTTTTTTAAAGATATTTAGATTTTAGTGTATTTAATCTGTGGAGCTACTTAATATAGAATGTAGACAAATATTGCATGTTGTCTCTTTTTCAGAAGTTTTGTTAAATAGGCTGAAATAAGACAAAATACAATATTAGACTCTTGTTTTTCGCAGAGCAAAATTCTCTGGAACTGAAAATATGGACTCAACTGGTGATTTAACAACCTCAAGTGGTACTACATCTCCTATTAAAAAAGAATATAAGTTATCTAACACGTTCATCTTCTTTACAATTTTCCCTGGGAGAATGATGTGAAAAAATTGAAGTGATGAGCCCTTTTAAAGAATTCTCGAACATACTAGGTGAAGGATGCTGTTTCTATCTCCATGACCTCTAATAGATCCAACAAAATTCTTTAAGCAATCTTGGTTAAGATTTGTTAAACAAATGTAGTTATTTGTAAATTTAGACAAAATAGATTTCTTTAAGGTAATAAATCCCCTAAAAGTAGCAATTAAATTTTTAATTGATGGCACCGTAACAAATATTTTCTTAACAAGGCAATCAAATTTAAATATATAATTCCTCTACTATAAAATAATTGAACACTGATTGTTTTAAAAAGTTAAAGTATTACAAATATTTTAGGGATAATTATTAAGTAGATTTTAATTTTCTGTAAACAAACAATATATAAACAGACATGTAGTAGATAGATAATTTTATATGTACCTGATAAAAACAATGTTGGATATGCATTTACCCTAATACCTGTTCGTGAAGGAAGGGTAATTCTAAATGTTTCAGTAAAATGTCTGTAACAGACACCATAACGTTGATATATTCGCATTGTGGTTTATCCAGGTAACTTACTACTATTTACTTGATCAACCCATCTTTGGAAAGGAGCGAGATCATTCTTTGGGAAACGATGTCTAATTTCCGTAGTAGTTTTTTACCCCGGTACACCACATCTTTTACTACACTGACGCATTGTCATCAAATTTTATATTATTACTCCATAATAATTAATGTAAAACAGAAAATATGCATAACGTAAAACGAAAATTTCGTGATCTAAACAAAAACCAAAACCTACAAACAACAAACATAAAAATGGACGCCCATAGAAAATGCTGACTTCACACAATTTGATCGACCAATCACGTTTCATGTTAGTGGCGGCACCAGGAATTTAAATTAGCCAATCACAATTTGCGATCGCAGCGCTACAGTTGATTGAACTAAACAAAACATTTCCCCAAGGTCGCCTATACCGTGAAATTTCTATTTTTTCTATGAATACTATTACAGTAATATATTATGCCTATAAATTAGTTTTAAAGTATTATTTTAAATTTAAAGCTTTATTGTGGAAAACTTGTCCATCGATAGCCGCTTAAAATATATATATATATATATATATATATATATATATATATATATATATATATATATATTTTAAGATTATCCACGAATCGACCTTTTTTGATACTTGCATAAGAAGTGTATCGCTGCTCAAACAGTTAATGACTCATATATCAGGACAATCAGAAAGAGCAGGGTACTTAACACTTTCATGTCTTCACCGCTTTTGCAACATGTGGTAGAGCGTTGTCATGCTGAATAATAACTCTGCTCGTATTCCGGTCATTTCTTGTGTAGTGCTCGGATTATATGCATCATTTATAATCTATAGCGATTCCCATTGATGGTTCTAGGTTCTATTAAGATTATGTAGCTCATGGTACTGAGCTACTTTTGTACCATATCAAAGTGATCCCATCAAACACAGAGCAGTAGCATGGAGCTATAGATATTCGGTATTGCTATAGAGGATGATGCATGACCAGGTGGTCGCTATTATTTTTTTCGTCTTAGATTATCGTAATGAATTGACTTTTTATTATTAATACGTTGCAAAAACTATCCGACTTTTTCGTTGCAATAGTATTTCACATATGATCAAAAGCCTTTCAGTGTCTCTTTAACTCAATACAAAATATCTAAACTATCATTTTCATTTTATTCAATTGATTGAAAATTGTTTCTTATATTACTACCAACATTTCTGGATATTTTTTTTGTTTTTTATACGGATCATCGCCGAGTAATGCCTTCATGTCGTCGTCCTTAAATTTTGTTGTCTGTTCAGAAAGGTCTTTGACTACGGTGTCAAAATCACCACTTTTAAAATGTCGCAACCAATATTCAAATGTTGAAATCGGTGTAGCATGGTTGCCATAACCTTCATACAGTATTTTTGAAGCTCGTCAGTGAGGTTTCAATATGAAGTTGGTTACATACATTTGTATTGCCCAATTGCCACAAATGCGATATTATCGATTTTTTGCATTGGCATATTTACTGTTAAAATAGTTATAGCATATGGGGGACTTGCTTATGATTAAACAAGATAACTGAACAGGAAGTAATTGAAAACATCCGTACCATAATTACCAAATAGGAAGCATAACTGAAATGCACATATGCACAATGCATGCGCCCATGTATTATCGTATGGATGATGCAGAATACAAAGCATCAATAAAAAAAACAGTAAAACAACCTAACCTAACAGTTGATGTTGACAGTTGACAAAATCGATTATTTTAACATTTCAAGTGGGCATGCGGAAGGTAAAAAAAGAATGAAAATATTTATTAATCGAATTTCATTTATTCAATGAGATGCACTCATTTCATTGTTGCTTGCCAGGCAAAAAATAAGTTTTCCCTATTGTACTGTAGCTGGTGATGAAAATTGAATTTACTATTGTAATTCCAATCATGGGTTACTCTATCTTACTAATTCATATATAAAGAAACCGAATTGCGTATTGTCCCCATAGAGCATAACAGACGCAGAGTCATCGTCATGCATGACAATGTTTGGTGACATGTAGCGAAGGTTGCGAAGGATCTACAGTTGCAGTTTGAATGGGAAATTGTGCCTCATCCAGCGTACGTTAGCTACAGACACCCTTCTTATTACTGTTTATTTGGATTGATGTAGCATGACTAGCAGAGTGGCTAGTACATTGTTTTTGAAGAAGTGAAGAAAATTTCTATACGGTATCACCATGTTGCCAAGAAGATGGGAACAAGTTATAGAAAATGATGGAAATTATTGATTAATACCTATTATACCAATTTTTCTCATTAAATAAAACAATTTTAAAATGAAAAATTTATGAAAATACATACAGTCGCCTAATAATTGGTTGAATAATTTCTGATAATATTTAAATCCAATGATGACTGTTTTTTTATTTCAGGGTCTGAAAATAGCTTTCAACATAGCGTTTTTTATGCATTGTTTCCTACAATTATTAGCTTTAGCTTGGAATGCAAATGAAATTTTATTGGAGGTAATCAATTTATTTAGTAAATCCAATAAAACAGTTAATGCACGCCATCAAAATGTTGCCGCATATTCTTAGATTTTGGCTTTTGGTTTGCAACGTTTGCCGGTTTGTAATCACCAATTATTATCAGCAATATTTTGACGAATTTCGTAGACATTTGATAACACTGTCGATCAGTACCAACACAAATCGAATTTTATAGACTGATTCGGTTACATGTTTATATGCGTCGGGAGCATAAATCAGCAATCTATAATTTTTTAACTAGGGCAAATCCGCTTCGAGTTTAAAACGAATTTTATATTTTTACAAAATGTATTTGGTACTAATTTAGACGTTATCTATGACGTGCATTGATTGTTTTATTGGGAGGACTATATTTATATATGTATTATTATTTGTGTCTGTGGCTTGTACAGGGGCAATGTTGATATTTAGAACGCATGTTCGGAAACTTCGTGGTTTTTATATATTATTATATTTAACTCAGGATTAGACGATCTGATATCACTTTCATGATAGTACCAGTACAAGGACTTCTTTTTGCCTAATTGGAGCAGTGTGCTTTATGTATTTGTCTGAGATACCAACAGGATTGAGGGATTGTTGGGATATGCGGAACTACTCACTGGATATCCATAAAAATTACCACTTTCTAAATATAATCACGAAAATCTTATCTAATACAACCAGGATTCGGCCTAATTCCTGTCTGCTTTTCTCCTGTTTCTTCGTGGGCTCTTTGAAGCTCCATTTCTATAATTTTCCGAAATAGTCTTCCAAGAATTGTTAGGAGAAGTATTCGTCGATATTTTTTACTATCTTTACTAATGTTTTTAAAATATTGAAAAATAATGAAAAAATACTGGCGGTACTCTATCCAAAGCAGAACCTAAACGCGTTGAGATAATATTACTTCATCAGCCTCGATCATTTCTGCTCTTAGTTAGTTGAGTCCAGGGTTCTTATCATATTTTAATTATTTCATGGTTGTTTGTTTACCAAATATTGGTTGAGTTGTTAAATCCTGTGATAGTAGCTGCATAAGTACACTGATCATACGTCCATTATGAAAGTTCTATTCGATTTTTTAATACTGTCGTTGGAAGACTTACTCTTGCTACTCAATATCCCAAGTGTTTGGTACGACGTCCTACATCATTCCGGTAAGCTTCTTTTTCTACCTTGTTGCTTTGCCTAAGATCTCTATGTATTCTCAATTAGTGTTTTTTTAAAGTCGATGGGTTTGGTTTGGTACCATTTGTCTACCATTGTCTTGTTTCTACTATTGTGGGCGTCCTTTAATATTCAACAATTGCGTCAGATGTTTTTCTTCCTGTTCAGATATTTTGAATTTCACCAAAAGAAATGTCGATGCCAAAAAGTGGCTTTGAAGTCGTATTTGCACTATAGCACGCGGGAGACTTCAAGATATTGTTGGGTCCATGAATCCTTTTTGCTTGGCTGTACAAACTTATTATCACTCAAGTGTTTTTACGACCCGGTATTTTATTTTGACGGCCCAGTAGCAGATCGCGAACCGGCAAATGGGAAACACTGATCTACGGTGAAATCTTAATACCAATTAACAAATACATAGGTTTTTCAGAAATTTTTGCGCAAATATTGTCATGAAATTGTTTTAAATAAGCAACATTATTTTTGTTGGTGCAGTGGTCAAAGTGCAGGACGGTTCTATTGGTATGATAGTTCCGGGTTCGAAGCCTGTTGTAGCATAGCTGTGAATCTATGTATGTGATTGTCCATAAGATAAAAGTGGAAAATCTGACAAGGAATCACCCCAGTGATGGCAGTAACCAGGCTGGGTAAAACTGAATGTCTTCTGAGATGATCTCTAAATTGGTCACTCGCCAATTGGCAGGCTTAATGCCAAGCAAAAAGGAAACTTAAAAAATAATATAATTTTGATAAATACTTGAGGTTGACAACAGTCTGTACACAGATATCTTGTACATATTAATTTTATTTCTATAGAGTTCCATTGGCACTACTAGAGCTTTATTTGAAAGTCCTTGGTACCAGCATGATAAGGATTGTCAATACATGGTAAATTTCATGTTAATGCGCTGTAATAGACCTCTAACAATGTCGATTGGTCCATTTGGTTTAATGAGCATTGATATGGCTTTATCGGTGAGTAATAAGCTAGTATAGTCTCTAAAAAAATTACCATTCATCACCGTCAATTTATTTGCAGAGATTGAAGTTATCTTACACTTGTGTTACAGTCTTGCAGGCAAGAACGGGTTAAATCAGCTGGCATTATTCACTATTCTGCACTATTTATTGATAAATGAGAAACATGTAACTAGTAATAGTAATAAACTAGCAAGTATTTATATTTTTTATTTCACATTATGAAACAGAGATATTTGTAATTTTTTGGAACAGTTCTGTTGAACTACTTAGAATTGACGTCAAATTACGTTGAATTGTTGGATATCAGTGATACATGAAACTGACATCGTGGCGTGAATGTCACACCCACTCTGAAAAACTATTGTATCTGCCAATCACCTGTTTCTGGAACCAATAGACATTTATAAGGGTTTTTTTTCCTTTTCCAAATAAGCTAGAGGCCAGGCAGCGACAATAAAACGTGAAACCTGATCTGCCAGAGACACAAAATATCGTCATAAAGATATAAAAATGTAGATATTATTTATGCAGATATTACAAAACGGTATTTTTGGAAATAAGTTAAACTTAATACTAATAAACACTATAAAATATACAAACATTAATTAATTAACAAAGGACAACTTTTTAGAACAAACATTTGCGACTATCATGATATATTATTAATAATTATTTATTTATTTATTATTTTAAAAGCCTATCAGCCTCTTGGGCTATTTAAGGTCGAGTTACAATGTATTTTTAAATAAAGTATACAAAAATAACAATGTCATTCAAAAATAATATACTATACAAATTACAATATAGAAGAATTACAAAAGGTGCATCAATCCAGCGGCCGTTAAAAAGTTGAAAAGCATATTCAAATGCTTGGGTTGGACCAGTTGTTTTAATGATCTTGGCATTCCGAGCTGCCGTCTCAGTACCTCAAACTTTTCACACTCCAGAAGGATGTGCCTGACGCTCTGTTGTGTTTGGCATATTCGTAGTCGAGCAAGGATGCTCAATTGGAACTTGGTGAGATTGTTAATATTAGGAGATTGGTGAAAAACCCCTTTGATTTCCACAACTTTTTATTTTCCATAAGGAGGTCCCAATTTAGTTGATCCAATTTTTTGTATATAATTTTTATATGTTTTAGCGTCTTTTTTACTGAATAGAACGCTCAGTTTGACGAAATCTTGAAGAGATAATTTATTCTTACTCCCCTCCTCTCCAGTGTTGTATGTAATTCTCTAATAGCTATAACTAGAGGGTGGATTGTCTTTACTGAAATCAGACTGTCTAAGGAAATCATTGAGTCTGATACCACAAGTATACGCCCACCGACAGTCCATCCAGGGCAGATAGGGCCTTATAAATTGCCAAAAGCTCCGCGGAAAAAATGCTAGTAATTGTAGGAAGCCAAAAATGCTCATCCAACAGTCCCAAAGTGTATGCGGCACCAACGAAATCTCCCCGTTTAGAACCATCCGAATAAACGGCGAAATGATTTGGGTAATTCTCCTCAAGTGTCTGGGCGAAGAGCTGTTTTACTATGGAGGAGCTAATATATTCTTTGTTTAATACCTTCATGGAATATTATTAATAATATTCAACCAGTAAAGCGATATACTCATAACATTCAACACCCACTCAGTAATCGATATTATATATGTTAGAAATTATAAATAAAGGCCCAATTTGTTTAAATAAAAGGCCTTTATTCGACAAAACTACTGGTTTATTCGTCCGACAGGCAGTACCAGGTAATGTGTTAATGTCTATCTGTATCCAAGGGAGACTGTTCTGGTATCATTCCATGGTGTTGACATCGTTCATTTATGCTGACTCAGTATCTGATTGTCGCACAGGGATTGGATAGTGGATTTAAATGCTAACACGGCCATCCTGCAAACTGGGGCGTCCTCGCATCATGTCTCAAAAAAGAAAAATTTGCTTAGAAATCAATTGTTATTAATAATGGCGCTGAAATATTTGAAATGAAATAATTTTAAAAATCAAATGTTACTAATAATACAAGTGCTGGAAAATCTGAAATGAAATATTCCTAATAATCGAATATTGTAAATAATAGTACGAGTGCTGGACAATCTGAAAATAAATTTCTGTAAGAACCAATTGGTTTTAATAGCAATACAAGAACAGCAAAAAAATTAGGTGAAATATGTCTAAAAATCAAATATTATCAATAATAGTACGAGAGCTGGAAAATCTGAAAAGAAATTTGCCTGAAAAATGAATTGTTCTTAATAACAGTACAAGAGCAAAATAAAATGTGAAATAAAATATATGTTTAAAAATCAAATATTGTTAATAATAGTATGAGAGCTGGAAAATCTGAAAATAAATTTGCCAAAAAAATTAATTGTTCTTAATAACAGCACAAGAGCAAAATAAAATGTGAAATTAATCAAAATGTTTAAAAATCAAATATTGTCAATTATAGTACGAAAGCTGGAATATTAACAACAGCACATGAACTGACAAATCTGAAAACAAATGATGTTATAGTGAATAAGCAGAATTTTTTCATTGTATTTGCAAAATGATTTCTATAATAGGTGCACCCGCTTTTATCTATATAATCTAATTTTTATTATATTTTTTGAATTAATTTATCATCATAGGACATCCCATATTGGACATCCTAGGGTAGTGTCTCTCCCACACTTTAACTAGCGGTCCTCCCGCCCTGGAAGTTTGAACAGAGGTACTCCCTCTCAATATTTTTTTAAGAGCGGTACTGCCAGTCTGAAACTTCCACCAGAGGTACTCCCTCTCACACAATTTTACTAGCGGTCCTCCTGCCCTGGAAGTTTCAAAGGTATTCCCTCTCAATTTTTTTTTAATTTGGGAAATACATACTGATGTATAAATCCCATACATCATCGCCCTAATTAGGCAGCAGCAAACACAGCAGAACTGTAGCAATAAACCAATTTGTAAATTAAGACTGTACGAAGCATATCCAGTATAAGATGCAATTTATAATTAAAAAAAAATATGATATTATTCAAAATTCATTTTCAACTAAATTTGATAAATAATTTAATTATTGGTAATATTTTATTATATGGTGACTGACGCGTCCAAGTTAAATTTAAACATTTTTTTTTGAAATTTTTTTATAAAACTAACGATTATTTATCGATATCAGTGGTCACATTTTCTATTGGTACTGACCGTTCAAGATCGAAATGATAAAAAAATATAGACAGAACACAAAATGTACATGAATTACTCTTTTTTTTGTAACATAAAAAATAAAAATGTGATACCGTCTATAAAATAAAGACGTAACAACGTGTTATAAGCGAACATTCGAATTACGAGAGTGGTTCAAATATGTTCGAGACAAATACTCTGACACGTTTATTTACTATTGAAAAAAATTACAAGAACTTACGGTTTTTCTACGTATTTCCCCTCACTAGTTACATATTTTGTCCATCTTTCCGGAAGTTTTTTGTTGCTGGTATCAAGGAATTCCTTGGGCAACTCGGACAGCCATGTGCGCACGAACTCTTCTACCTCGCCGTCGGTGTTGAACCTTTGACTTCCGAGGGCGTGTTTCAGTGTTTCAAACATGTGGTAGTCGCTGGGTGATACATCGTGGCTGTAGGGGGGTGTTCCAGTACCTCCCACCTTAATTCCGATATTGTATCGCGCGTTATCCTGGAAAAGAATCGCACTTCGTGCTGGAATGCTCCTCCGTTTCAAGCGATAAGTGGGTTTCACGTGTGTTTTCAGAAGGTCAGAATAGTATGCAGCCTCCTCCTTCGTCCTTCTTCCTCCACTCTTTAGACGACATCTTGCTTTCGGGAGTGTAATAGTATACCCATGTCTTTTCTGTAGTGAAGATTCGCGTTAAAAAACCGTCCCCGTCCGCGTCGTATCGCGTCAGCAAGTGGCGACAAACTATCACCGCGTACATTTTTGCTCGAAGTTCAATAGTTTAGGAACTCATCGCGCCGTTATTTCGAGATGTTGAAGGTGTTCGTGGATCATAGACTCTACACTACCAATACTGATGCCGAGTTCAATCGAAATGTCTCGAACATTCAGTCTACGGTCCTCTAAATTGTGTTGTTCTACGCGGCGAATGCTGTCTGGTGTGATGCTGGTTAGCTGTCGACGATCATGCAGCCCATTCTCGGTTTCGCGGGTATCCTTGAATGCTTTGGTCCATTTATACACGGCAGCCTTACTCAGACACTCACTACCGAACTGATTTAAATACAGAAAAATGTCCGTCTTTTTAGCTTTTCGCACTAAAAAACGAATGACAATACGTTGCGCTACGGCGGTCGGCACTTGACGTTCACTCATGGTCGTAGCACGCGCATGCAACATGCGCTCCCTGCGAACTATGCCACGCTGTTCGTAAGGGACTCAACTATCACATACTCAAGCCACGACCTTCAAAACATACATGCACGCCATCTAGAGCGTTTGTCGCTACATTTTATTTTATTGTGAGTTTATTCAATAATCTTAACTTTGATATAAAGCAGCCATCCCATAATATTTTTTCAAATCAGCTACTTCTTAAAAACCTAACCTTGGAATTCTTAATAACAATTACGGATGGACTAATACGTTTTAAAAGATAAAACATTTAGAACTTTTAGATACTATTAACTATTTTGTGGTTATCTTAGGAATTATATGATACATCATAAATGTTAATTTGTCATACATAAATCATGTTTAATGCCTCTTCTACATAATTTTGTCTAAATTGCTGTGCTGATTATAGGGATGCAGAAAACATATCTTTTCTGAAAAAAATATCGACATTTTTGGTCGATATATCTTTTAATATATCTTATACTATATTTTCAATATATTCTTTAAAATGTCGATATATCGAAATATCGATATTTTTTTTCGGTGGCCAAGACCCCTAGTTGATTAGAATAAAACTTTTTCAAATTGAAGTGACCTTATTTGACGGTCTCACAAATTAACTCACATATTAGTTTTGCGTCTTTAATTATATCGGTGGAAATAATTTTTATTAATATTAATAACCTCGTTTATATCAGTATATTTTAGCGTTGGGAAATATCGACTGAAAACAGTTGAAACAGTCGATAGTCAAAAGCATGGTTCGACTTTTCTTTTCAATTCGTGATGTTAGCCAAAGATATACGAACCCTTTCCTGCATAAATTGTGAGAGAGAAAAGGACGGAGATAATTGTTTGGAGTTAATTATATATGTGCTTATATTTTCCAATTGTAGTATAAGTGAGATGGGGATGTACATATTTCTTCACTAACTTTAAAAAAGAAAAGGAAAAAAAAATACTAAATACTATTTACATGCAATTAATAATTTCATTTTAAACGAAGTAGAACTACTTTTATATTTGAATGTTATGTGGATATGTAAAAAGGAATGGAATTTTTCTATGGAATGGAATAATACCCCACAAATGTTTTATCGTATATTAATATGTTAATTGTTAATTGATATTTTTAAATAATATAATTTCCTCCTTCGAAAGAGAATAATGGCTTCCAAATAACAATACTCATGGAAAATAACACAATGGAAAAGCCAAAAAACCATACCAATTCAGTTTATCAATAATAAAAACCAACTGTTGTATTAGTTGTTACCACTGTTAAACGACTCATTTAATAAATCAACATTTGTTATATTTTAAAATAAAATACGATTTGGATAATAGTAAAAATAGGAGAGGTGTAAATAAAACAGCCGAAAACAAAATCTTTATTTCTCGAGGTAATAATAATAATAAACAAAAATATTACTGACTTGATATTATCTTTGCTTAGGCTACACATGGTATGGTGGTATGGTCATATGATAAGTCATATGGTATTAATATTGGCTAGGACGGCGAGTGGCTCAATACTTTAGAGGTGCTCAACGTTTGGACACAGATTATTACATTCGTGAGCTACAAGCGCACTGATTTTATATACTCTCGGGCCAGCATCAAGCTTTAACTGTCGCGACGAACAGGAAGTGCGGGCGGCGGAGAATTGACCAATCAAATCTCGAGACTATTAACAGTTTTTTTTGTACATATGTCATCAAGACATTTAATGTATTGCTTGCCGCAATTTGTAAATTCGTTTTAGAATCAGACAATTTTTTTTCTCCTTTTTTTCTAGTTAAAAAAGGACACAAAGTTATGTGTTATTAGTGATAATTCTTTTGAACTTAATTCTTGGTTATTGTAAGGTTATAATAACCAATGTAACCATATTACAATGCTGTCTGATTAGTTATTATTAGTTATTAGAACGAGTAAACGAATGAGCCTGTCAAAATCGTCCGGTTGTCAGACGTTGGATTGAACAGTTGAAACACTAAAAATTTATGTGTTTTTTAAAAATATTTAGATTTTAGAGTATTTAATCTGTGGAACTACTTAATATGGAATATAGATAAATATTGCGTGCTGTCTCTTTTTCAGAAGTTTTGTTAAATAGCCTGAAATAAGAATAAAATACAATATTAGAGTCGTTTTCCTCAGAGAAAAATTCTCTGGAACTGAAAATATAGACTCAACTGGTGATTTAACAACCTCAAGTGGTACTAGATCTCCCGTTAAAAAAGAATATAAGTTATCTAACATGTTCATCTTCTTCACAATTTTCTCCGGGAGAATGATGTGAAAAAATTGAAGTGATGAGCCCGTTTAAAAATTTCTCGAACATACTAGGGGAAGGATGCTGTTTCTACCTCCATGAGCTCTAATAGATCCAACAAAATTCTTTAAGCAATCTTGGTTAAGATTTGTTAAACAAATGTAGTTATTTGTAAATTTAGACAAAATATATTTCTTGAAGGTAATAAATCCCCTGGCACCATATCAAATATTTTCTTAACAAGGCAATTAAATTTAAATATATAATTCCTCTACTATAAAATGGTTGAACAATGATTGTTCTAAAAAGTTAAATTATTGCAAATATTTTAGGGATATTTTACAATTAAAAGTAGTATTTATTACTACTAATTATCCAGTTATATTAATTGTTACCTTCTTGTAAGACTTCTTTATGTAGAGACATCACAGTGACAGCATACGAACAACTTGGTAGATTAATTGAATTTTATTACTACTAACATCTTCATAAGGTTTTGAATTTCTGTAAACAAATTTTATATGTACCTGATAAAACCAATGATGGATATGCATTTACCCTAATACCTGTTCGTGAGGGAAGGATAATTCTAAATTTTTCACTAAAATGTCCATAACAAACACCATGACGTTGATATATTTGCATTGTGGTTTATCCAGGTAACTTACTACTATTTACTTGATCAACCCATTTTTGGAAAGGAGCTAGATCATTCTTTGGGAAACGATGTCTAATTTCCGTAGTAGAATTTTACCCCGGTACACTACATCTTTTACTACACTGACGCATTGTCATCAATTTTTATATTATTACTCCATAATAATTAATGTAAAACAGAAAATATGCACAACATAAAACGAAAATTTCGTGATCTAAACAAAAACCATAACCTACAAACAACAAACATAAAACACAATTTGATCGACCAATCACATTTCATGTTAGTGGCGGCACCAGGAATTTAAACTAGCCAATCACAATTTGCGATCGCAGCGCTACAGTTGATTGAACTAAACAAAACATTTCCCCAAGGTCGCCTATATCGTGAAATTTCAATTTTTTCTATGGTATAATTAACTGTACTTTTTAGATGTATTATAGTGTTAAAATAAATTATATTTGATGACATTCTCGTTTAATTATTTTATTTAGATTAGATTTCTGTTGTATGTCATAGCCAAACTGAATTAAAACTCAGAGTTGATGCAGCAACATTGCGACGTTTTGATGTCACAAATTTAAATGACGTATGTACAAAATAACTTTGAACAGACTATAACATTCCGATGTGCATTGAGCTAGATTTCCCACGTTACGCTTAACCAGCGTCTTTTTTTTTTATTAATATCTTAGAACATCAACAATATGCCTGTGGGCAATAAGTATTATTATATGATTTCCGTTATATAATATAAGTATCCTGGCATGTAGAAGAATGCTTCAGTAAGTGATAAACTGGTGCACAACTTGTAATATAAATCTTATTCTAGATACTACTCTAACATAATTTAAAGTCTATCTTAACTTATTCTAAAGACTATTCTAACTTGTTATAGAGATTATTAAATCTCACTCTTTCGTTAGAAATTTAGATGAAGAAAGTATATGATGAATCGTTTTTTAAATAAAAAGAATTATTAAAATAAAGACACGACATAATTTAATTAGTTTTCCTTTAAAGTATTATGTATTTATTTATTTATCATCATTTCAAAAACACAATCAATAACGAGTGTTGCAACGCAACAAAATTTTAGTTGTATTGTAAATTTTATTTTTTTTCAATCAACAAATCAACCCTTGGTATAACCCCCATAACGAATGCGAAGGGGGGGGGGGGGCATCATCGAAATATGCGATGTTCATATCAAATTTTAGAAGAAAGATTTGTATTAAGGCGAAGTCTTCTCGCCATCAAAAAGAGCCGTAAAACAGGCCTACCACTTATATCAAAGCAAAATCTCGACGTAAAAACCAGAAATAACGCAACCTAACAATCCTAATCATCATCTTTTTTCGTACAATTTCCAGGTTTTAAAAACATTTGAGTATGTAACATTTAATTTAATTTATACATTTTTAATTCATTTAAGCTGTTTGAGTAAGTGTTTAAAACTAATTTTGTATTTGCGAATTAATATGTCCAAGAAAGGAAAAATATACCTGTAATATATCTCGTATTATTCTCCTATACTTCAATAGTGATTTTACCGACCTTTACGATAACCCTATATAGAAGTACTTCTTTTATTAGAATCGAATCTTTTATTAGAATTAGAATCGTTGCAATTAATTAGTTATTAAAAAAGCTTAATGCAAAAAAAATAAGCAACACTGCAATACAAACAATTTGTTTAAAAGCACTGATTAATTTTAAGACTATATAGCAAAGAGATAAGATTTTGAGTAAATGTCTAAAATGGTGTTTTTGGCGTCGAAAACTAAGAACGCAACAAGAGGCTGAAACTGTACGAAGAGTATAGAAAACGAAGTATTAAGTGATAGTTAAGCTTTTTCATTTAATTAACAATCTGGGAGGGATTTAAATAGGGTCTTACATTATATGAGAAATTCGTGAGGCATCGTGTGATGATATATTGAACATATTTTAGAATACGATTTTCGGAATATAGGAAAATGTATTGACTATTCACAAAAGAAAACAATATATTTTTCTTTCATACAAAATACCCAATGTTTAATAAACGGATGCCTATATATATATATATATATATATATATATATATATATATATATATATATATATATATATATATATACATATATATACATATAATTTTTTACAGTTTGTTAAATACATTTACCTTTTGGAGAACGTTATGAATTAATTGATTTGCAACTGAATGTGTGTATCAATATATAAACTAAAACAAATATTCTCATCGTTTTTTTTTCAATGTACATTTTTCAGAATTTCTCTCCTCAAATAGTTGTTTATTTTTTATAAAGAATTTACTCAAAAAACGAATAAATTGGTACTTTATTTTAACTTTTTTAAATTTATGGTGTTATACCGATAACTTATAACAAATTATTTTATAAATGAGCCTAGACTAATATTAATTAAAGAAATATAAATAATAAGTTATAATTTATGATATCTTCTAATAATTCAAGAGCGTTCAGTTTGATTCCTTTAGAAATGTTATTAAGGTAATACTTACAGATAAAGTGAGACATTAATTGGACGTATTTTTTTGATGTGTGTGGTTATAATTGTGAGTTTCTTTATAAGCAACAGTGAAAAATCCGACAAAGAATAATCATCCCAGTCACGCCAGTAACCGGGCAGGGTACCACCGGATATTTTCTGCGATGGAAGTTGTTATGGAAGTTGGCCAGTGGGCAGCCGGTAGGCTTAATGATGAGGACCGTGATTTGAAGTCTACGTTACACATTGGGTCCAGTCCAGAAAAACGCTCGTTGGCAAGAATAGGAAACTTGTACTCATACAAATAACAACAAAATAACGCTGGGAGTTTTTATATATTACAAAATAAACTGAACCCTTATCTGACGTATATTTTTAAATATATTTCTCGCTGTATTGTCTATTATGAACATAAGCATTTGCATATGGATCAGTTTCCTCAAATACATAGTCCGTAGCTGTGGCAGTATTAGTAGTACGATATAGCATATATACAGCCGACGCTCATTAATGTGAACAAATGAGAAAAGTAAATAACATTATGTGAGTGTTTACATTAACGAGCATTACATTTCACGCAATGTTTTCATTATTGAGTGTTCACGTAATAGAGTATCTGATATATATTGTATTATGAACTATGTTTTTGTTAACGAGTTTAATCAAATTTTCATTAAGTTTTGATAGTCTACAAAGTGTTGATAAGTTCAAAATACGACAGCACTGAACATTACAACAAAAGTATAATAAGGAAAATTATTTTCAGAATTATAAAAACTTCATAGTATCATCACTTTTATGTTAGAAACATGAATAGGTATGTTAAATGAAATAATACTTGTTTGCATATTAAATCAAGGAATATACGAATACAACAATTTGTAATTATTATTTGACTTTCGCATATATATTAACAATAACGAATACCATTACACACAAATTTAGCTCTTTAAAGTAAATAATTAAAACAATTGGTAAAAGGTTGAAATTGTTGAATTGCTTGGTGTAATTCACCAAATAATATTCGGAACGCTGAATTAATATATCCAAAAATAAGTCACGATTCTGAAGTCAGTTAGTTTCTGGTTATTCACTGTCTTCTTTTAAAAAAGTAAACTATTTCTTAACTTTATTATACTTATGTTTACAGTTATAATAAAATATCCAAACTATCTTCGATTATGGAACCCATTTTATTTTTACCTATTACCTATAAGGAATTTTTCCTTTTCGCAATAAGCTAGAGGCCAGGCAGTGACAATAAATCTACCAGCTAGACCCAAAATACCGCTATAAGGCCATAATAAAACAGATATTATAAAACGGTATTTTAAGAAACAAATATAAGGAAACAGTTCGGTCCCGACCTTCATAGAGTCAAGACGTGTTTTTTCTTTCCCGAAAACGAGTCTCCATAAATATCAAATAAAAATATATCTATATTTTTTTTTACGGTCAATTTCGATTAACGGTTTCAAAGAACTCCCAGGTACGGGATACGGTGAAACGGTCAACCCAAAGTGAAGGAAATACGTGCTCTCAAACAAAAGACGTGCTACGTTTTCCAAAAAAAGGAAAAAGTGAAAGTTAGTGAAAAAAACATTTAATTATAACATCATGGACAACAACATGGATTTGAATATATTATTGAAAAAAAAACAAGGAATTAAGAACGAATAATGAGCGTCTAAACCAACAACTGTTGCAATTATCTAAGGATATGGCTGCTATCCGTTTGCAACTGCAAGGTCACACGCAAGATACACCAAAAAGATATACTAATTATGCAGAAGACTACTACACGGATGAAGACGAACTAGCATTAGAGGTAGGGAAACAGTCTGTACTGGACCGAAGTAACAAACAAGAAGGATAAAAAGAGGAAGAAGTCTCAGATGACGCCTTCGCCAATCGCAAAAAGTGGTATAAATATTAAAAAAAAGAAGCAAGAAAACAAAATTCCTCTGCCCCCTCCGATCAAGCTAAGCAATGTTGGCAATTTTAATTTATATAAATCAGAAATAAAGGGAGTAGCCTCTGACAGTGTGCAGTTTAAAGCTTTCTCTAACAATGATATTAACGTGACACTTAGCAATGAAACAGACTATAGGGATGTAAAAAAGCATCTCATTGAGATGAAGAAAAACAATTCATTCAATAAACTCGAATATCACACTTATCAGTTAAAAAGTGATAAGTGGTATAGAGTAGTCATTAGAGGATTGCCGTCCACAACAGATCAGGACGATATTAAATGGGAATTACGGGCTTGTGGGCACAAAGTAGTGACCGTCACGCCTATAGCGAAAAAGACAACAAATGTAAATGGCTAAAAACAAATTAAAACTTTTCCGTTGTTCTATATAGACATGACACAAAAGGAAAATAATAAAATATATATGACATAAATTATTTACTAGACTGTAGGATAAAAGTGGAACCTCCGAAAAAAAAAAAATACTATAATGCACAAACTGTCAAAATCTTGGACACACTAAAAATTTTTGCAGTAGGGAACCAACATGTGTGAAATGTGCCGGTAAACATCACACAACTCAGTGCAGAAAACAACGCAATAGTGTAGCGACATGCGTGTTGTGCAATGAAAAAGGTCACCCTGCCAATTATAAAGGATGTGCAGTATATCAAAAAAAAATAAAAGAACTCCAGCCAAAGAAAATTACAGCAGAACAACGCTTAAGACAAATTGACAAAGTCAAAAACTCTGAAACAACATCTACCGTTGAAAATAAAAAAATCCATGAAACCGTAAGACCATCGGTCAAAAATATAAACGTCAAAATATCAAATGATAAACAAATTGATACGAAACCGCAGAAAGCTGCGGCCAACGAGCCAACTATCGTCGACATGATGAAATTGCTCAAAGAATTCCAGACCGAAATGAGACAGTAATTCAGTCAGTTAGCAGACAGGGTGGAAAAATTGGAGAAATCCGGATTGGGGAAATCTACCCAAAACAAGCTAAAGAGAAATCAAAATGGGTAATTCGTTTCTAAGAATTATAACTTGGAACGCAAACGGACTAAATCAAAGAGTCCGGGAACTAGAATTATTCTTAAAAACAAATAACATAGATATAGCTCTCATATCGGAAACACATTTTTCTAAAAAGAACTACATTAAAATACGGGGTTATGATGCTTACTGGACACTACACCCCAGTGAACGGGATCGAGGCGGAACAGCTTTAATAATTAAACAAAATATACAACATTTCGAACAAGAAGAGATAAAAAATGAAGAAATACAAGCTACGATAATTAGTATCGAAAAAAACGGGGCTGGAAAAGGAAACGAATTACTCAAAGCCATTAACCTTACAAATTGTAATTATCATTCAGGGCGCGAACCCACTTACTGGCTCACAGACAGTAATAAAGTCCCAGACCTGCTAGATTTCTACATTACAAAAGGCATCTCATTAAATCAAATTACTACAGAAAGCTTGTGCGATCTAACATCTGATCACACTCCAGTATTGTTAACACTGGGCGCGACAATCCTAAGAAAACCAAAAAAGCCTAATCTTATCAACAAATATACTGACTGGGACAAATTCAGATTAATACTGCAGGAACAAATCAGTTTAAAAGTAAGACTTAAAACTATAGATGATCTTGAGCAACAAACCAAACATATAACTGAACAAATTCGGTCAGCTGCAAAAATTGCTACCCCAATTGCAAGAGAGAAATCAGAATATGAAGTACTTTACCCCCTCGAAATTAAAGAAATGATAAAAGAAAGGTGAAAAGTTAGAAGAGTATGGCACAGAACCAGAAATGCTGCTGACAAAACCACGTTTAATAGAATTAGTAATCAGACAAATCAAAAGATCAAAGAATATAAACAGAATTGCTTTCAAAAGTATTTAAGTGAATTAAGCCCACAAGCAGACAAAGATTATTCGCTATGGAAAGCAACTCAAAGATTTAAAAGACCAATTATTCGAGTACCGCCAATTAAAAATGATCGAAATGAATGGGTTCGACGCGATAATGAAAAAGCTGAATTGTTCGCAGAATATTTAGCTAATATTTTTCGGCCCAATGACATAGAATCTACCATGGATACGTCTCCTATTTATCAACCCGATGTAGATCTAAATCTAATTTCTCCACTGGAAGTTGCCATTGAAATTGATAACCTCAATCCTAAAAAGGCACCTGGTATAGATGGCATTTCACCTGGATTATTGAAAGAACTGCCACGAAAAGCAATCATCATGTTGACATATATATTTAATGCCTGTTTAAGGCTGAAGCATGTCCCGGAATGCTTTAAAGTTGCACAAATAATTATGCTCAAAAAACCTGACAAACCTGCAGAACAAGTCGAATCTTACAGGCCTATTCCGCTACTACCTGCAATATCAAAGCTATTTGAGAAGCTGATATATAAACGTGTTAAACATTTGGTAACAATACCAGATTTCCAGTTTGGTTTTCGAAATCACCATTCAACTATCGATCAAGTGCACAGAGTAACTGCGGCTATTGAAAGAGCGTTTGAAGAAAAGAAATACTGCCCTGCAATATTCCCGGATGTCTTACAAGCTTTTGATCGGGTTGGGCATTTGGGATTAATCTGTAAGATGAGCAAATTGTTACCGCGTAACTATTGTCAATTGCTGGAGTCATATTTATTCGGAAGAAAATTTAGAGTATCGCGCGAAAAGGCGTTCTCGACATTTAAAAATATCTCGGCTGGAGTTCCACAAGGTAGCGTCTTAGGACCTCCCCTGTATCTGCTCTACACTGCTGACATTCCAACAACAAAAGAAACACTTCTTGGAACCTTTGCTGATGACACAGTTATTATGGCAAAAGATATATCTCTGCCTAGGGCAATAGAAAAAGTGCAAGTGGCAGTCAACAAAATCTACAAATGGACAAAAGATTGGAAAATTCAAATTAATAGCTCCAAATCTGTCCACGTTAATTTTGCATTAAGGCGAAAAAATAAAAACTTAATTATTTCACTCAATGGATGCCCGATTCCTCAAGCAGAATCAGCAAAATACCTTGGAATCCATCTTGACGGTAGATTAAATTGGAAACATCACGTTAGACAAAAAGCAATACACATTAGAACCAAAATAAAACAACTATACTGGTTAGTCGGAAGATACTCCCAACTTGATCTAAAATCAAAGAGGTTGATCTATAATACCAATTTGGACCTATGGGGTGCAAATATGGGGTTGCACTAAATATTCAAATTAGTTAGTCATACAGCGCTGTCAAAACAAGATTCTTCGATTGATTACCAATGCCTATCGCTATGTAACCAATGAAGAACTGCACAAAGACCTGGAAATCAAATGGATTTGCGAAGTTGTGCAGGATTTCGCCTTGAAACACGAAAGAAGATTACTAAATCATTCTAACGTGGAAGCTATACAACTGCTGGACAGCGCACAGGATGTCAGGAGACTGAAACGAACAAAACCATATGAACATTTAGTGTGTATTATTAGTATAAACTATAGCTATAAGTTAATAATTAATAAATAATTGTAATTTTATAATTGAGGAATACATACTGATGTATTTTCTCGTACTCGTCTTGCTTGTTAATTAATCCAAGCACATAGGAAAAGTAGTAATAAATTAATTGTAATAATAATAATTAAGTTTGTACTAAGCGTATCTAATAAAGATGTTATAAAAAAAATACTTTGAATATCCATTTGTCACGAATTAGACTCCAGATCAAACAAAGCATTTATTTCATCATATTGACTAAACTCAACAATTTTAGGATGGAAACTTTTAATAGAAATATCATCCACAATGCTAGATGTATTTGGATAAAACTTGCGCAAGACAAATTAATAGTGTTTGAGGATGTTATAATCGAGCATCGCGAGAAAATATGCTGATGTAGTGCCATACATTACTATAAGGCTCTTGGATAATGTAGACTAGTATTAGGAAATATCGACTGTAATCGACTATCGGCTGTAACTGACTATCGACTGTTTAGTAATTAACTACTTTTTACTATCGACTGTTTCAGTCGTGTACTTTTAGTTACTATATTCGGTTCTACTAGTTAATTCGACTGATTTTTAACAATCTGGGTGTCGTCCTAGCTTCGACCTTGAAAGTAAAGCGCCGCATTTATGCTTATATAGATTTATATATAATATATGTGGTTTCATGTTTTTTTTTGTAGTTTGCTTGTGAATAATTATATATTGTTAATTAATATAGCAGCATTTTGGAACGCTATTTTTCGACGGCAAAAAAAAATTGTAAATGATAAATAGTAAGATACTTTTGACTGGCATAATAGCTAATACTTTGGGCTGGTATAATAGGTAATACTTATTTGATAAACTTTCACGATTTTGTTCAATCCTTTTGTTTGTCAAAACTTTTTTCTTAAAATATTGAAAACTAAAATTAGGTTCCAAAGGTTTCAGAAATTGCATCGATTCCAAGAGGTTTGAAGAAGTTTTTGCAGTAGCAGTTGTTAAATTTCTTTTAAAGATATTAATGGTAAAGTGGTGAATAAAGTATATTAAATATTTGTAATGAATACATTTTATGATATTCCCTATAATTTCTATGATTTCTAGGATTTTAACAAGTGAATGGGGAAAAAATTTACAAAATAATCTATTAGATGTCGTCAATAAAAGACTGGCAATTTTAAGAATGAACACGATATGCGGTATCTTCACATTTTTAGATGCTAGATTTACAAAAGCAGGAGTTGGTATTGCAAATAATGCTGAGGCGATACAAAAAATTATCACAAAAGAGGTATCTTCCATTCTAACTTCAAAAAATACAAATATAATTCCACAACTCGAAATTAAAGACACAACTACTGATCAAGAATGTATTGACATCTGATATTTTGACTGACATCAAGATATTTTAAAAAAATGGAGAGAATGAAAGAAGTAATTACTCCAAGTACTGCAGCAACTTTACAGATTTAGCAGTATTTGGAAATGTTATTAATTGGGCGTTTTGAAAACCCATTGGATTTTTGACAAGCCCGTAAATTGACACTACCTGAATTATAACAGTTACACGTAAAATATTAATTTATACCCGCAACACATATCCGTTCGGTTCATATATATATATCAGTTTATATATATATATATATATATATAAAAACTGATATATATATATATATATATATATATATATATATTATATTATTATCTCCGTCCTTTCCTATCTCACAATTTATACAGACAAGGATTCCTACATCTTCGTCTGACATCATGAATGAAAATGAATGAATAAAAAAACAGTCGAGCCTTGCATTTGACTATTTTATTTTTTGACTATCGACTGTTTCGACTGTTTTGTGACTATCGACTATTTCGACTGTTTTCAGTCCATAGTTTTCAACTCTACTGTAGACACTTAGAATTTCTCCCGGATTAGGGGTGTCGGACGGTGAGAAGAATATCGATATATCGATATAGGAAAATTTAAAAAAGATTAATGGATGAATACAACGTTTATTTTTGCAAATGCACGCCTTAGCCATTTAACACCAGTCAAATTTGAATTTATTTTCTACAGTAACTAGATTACTACAACTAAATTTACTACCGCGTCGTTTCTCGTTAAGAATGAACACGATATGCGGTATCTTCACATTTTTAGATGCTAGATTTACAAAAGCAGGATTTGGTATTGCAAATAATGCTGAGGCGATACAAAAAATTATCACAAAAGAGGTATCTTCCATTCTAACTTCAAAAAATACAAATATAATTCCACAACTCGAAATTAAAGACACAACTACTGATCAAGAATGTATTGACATCTGATATTTTGACTGACATCAAGATATTTTGATAAAAAAATGGACAGAATGAAAGAAGTAATTACTCCAAGTGCTGCAGCAACTTTACAGATTTAGCAGTATTTGGAAATGTTATTTATTGGGCGTTTTGAAAACCCATTGGATTTTTGATAAGCCCGTAAATTGACACTACCTGAATTATAATAGTTAACACGTAAAATATTAATCTATACCCGCAACACATATCCGTTCGGTTCATATATATATAAATATATATATATATATATATTTATATATTTATATATATATATATATATATATATATATAATATATATATATATATATATATATATATATATATATATAATATATATATATATATATATATATAATATATATATATATATATATATATATATTATGCTTATATAGATTAGCATTTATGCTTATATAGATTTATATATAATATATGTGGTTTCATGTTTTTTTTTTGTAGTTTGCTTGTGAATAATTATATATTGTTAATTAATATAGCAGCATTTTGGAACGCTATTTTTCGACTGCAAAAAAAAAATTGTAAATGATAAATAGTAAGATACTTTTGACTGGCATAATAGCTAATACTTTGGGCTGGTATAATAGGTAATACTTATTTGATAAACTTTCACGATTTTGTTCAATCCTTTTGTTTGTCAAAACTTTTTTCTTAAAATATTGAAAACTAAAATTAGGTTCCAAAGGTTTCAGAAATTGCATCGATTCCAAGAGGTTTGAAGAAGTTTTTGCAGTAGCAGTTGTTAAATTTCTTTTAAAGATATTAATGGTAAAGTGGTGAATAAAGTATATTAAATATTTGTAATGAATTCATTTTATGATATTCCCTATAATTTCTATGATTTCTAGGATTTTAACAAGTGAATGGGGAAAAAATTTACAAAATAATCTATTAGATGTCGTCAATAAAAGACTGGCAATTTTAAGAATGAACACGATATGCGGTATCTTCACATTTTTAGATGCTAGATTTACAAAAGCAGGAGTTGGTATTGCAAATAATGCTGAGGCGATACAAAAAATTATCACAAAAGAGGTATCTTCCATTCTAACTTCAAAAAATACAAATATAATTCCACAACTCGAAATTAAAGACACAACTACTGATCAAGAATGTATTGACATCTGATATTTTGACTGACATCAAGATATTTTAAAAAAATGGAGAGAATGAAAGAAGTAATTACTCCAAGTACTGCAGCAACTTTACAGATTTAGCAGTATTTGGAAATGTTATTAATTGGGCGTTTTGAAAACCCATTGGATTTTTGACAAGCCCGTAAATTGACACTACCTGAATTATAACAGTTACACGTAAAATATTAATTTATACCCGCAACACATATCCGTTCGGTTCATATATATATATATATATATATATATATATATATATAAAAACTGATATATATATATATATTATATTATTATCTCCGTCCTTTCCTATCTCACAATTTATACAGACAAGGATTCCTACATCTTCGTCTGACATCATGAATGAAAATGAATGAATAAAAAAACAGTCGAACCTTGCATTTGACTATTTTAT